>NC_058141.1:13843950-16243950 GCF_011075055.1 Mangifera indica
TTGCGCATAACTTAGAGGAAAAAAAAATAATTTTAGCTTAGTGAACAAGCATGCATGGTTGATGTACAATTATACTGAATCTTTCATGCATTGTAACACTTCACCCCAAAAGTCTTACCTTTCAGATAATGTGTTACTAAAATCTAATTGTGAATGTATTACATTCTCAATCTATAATCAAATATTTTAAAACAATATACACATCTGTCACTTATCTAAATGAAACAAAAATTTGTTAATAATAATAATGAAGTATCTAATGATCATATCAAGCATTATAAAAAAAAGATATATCAAAATCATTTGTGCGTACTAAATAATACATAATCAAGGTCTTATCTAATCATAAATCACAATAATATCTGTTATGTCACTTTATCAAACTAATTAATCACCTCACCGTCATCACCTTTAATTCTGTCACCTAAAAAATGAAAAGAAAGGGAATGAGAGAAAAATTTTAGTAAGTAAGAATGATCTATCTTATACTCAATTAATTAAATTTATCTCTTTCCTTCTCTATCTAAGATTATCTCTATTCTAATCTAAAGTTGATCGAATCTCAATTGAGTATTAAAAATCAACGTACCCACTTTAGTGATCAATTTATGAGGCTTTCTAATCCTAGTTGTCCTATATCTTTACCAATTGATAGATTCACAATCCTGCAAATCTCTTTCTATTTAAAAACACCAATCAATAAACTATACCCTATCTATGGATTGTTTAAATCATGAGTACTCTCTTAACTAGCTTATACTCTTATCATTTATGCATCGTAAATATTGTTTTATCTCATATCTCATTGGGATACTTGTATCCCTATTGATATCTAATCACTTAGAACTATCTTGAACTTTACTCTAGTCCAATTTATTACTGCCTGAGTTTTCTCAATCATATAGTATTAGTATTTTGGGTGAATAACATGCTTAATGAAAAGTGGCAATTCGTGTTTTATGTACACTTAAATAAATTTTATACTATAACTGTTGGAACATCATTCTCTTGAAGTTAATAATCATTCATCTATTTGAATAATCCTACGTGAGACATTATCCATTTTATCCATTTGACATAATATGAACAGACATGCATTCTTCATGCCTCACCATTTGACAGCTTAAATTTCAGTTTTAAACACTTAATCATTACCATCATATTCAACAATCAATAATTATGGAAAAAAATATAAAGGACAAAACAGGACTTTACTATGCATTTGTGGATGTTTCACAAAATCTATCCAGATTTTAATTAGTGTTATCTCAACCTATCTTATATAAAATTTTAAATTGTGTATGCTAGTCTGTGACGAAAAATCATATTAATAAAATTAAAAAATAAGTAATTTTACTCGAGATCCCAAATATATATATATATATAGAGGAAAATTACTATTTTCCATCCATATTTTAGCTTAAGCTCAAAATCACTCATGACAATGGAAAAACCTAAACACCTACCTATAGACTAACTGTCATCCAAATTTTCAGTTAAGGGTGGGGGTAAAATCTTCATTTTACCTGTAAATCTTAAAGCTTTGAAATTTTTATCATTCCCCCCAAGGTTTTAAAAACTATCGCTTCAACTCATTCTCAAATTTTGAAAAGTTTATATTTCACCCTTAGGGTTTGCTTCCTTTTTCGGTCACCATCATTTTGACTGATAATTGGTGGTTTCCACCCATCTTCCATCTCCGACTATGAAGGATGGCAAAGCATGACCCTTTGTCATCTAGATCTGGACAACGAAGCGTTATCCAAATCTATAAGAAGAGACAAAGGATGACACTTCGTCATCTTTTGTCATGTGGTCCAGACGTAACGATGAAGGACAACGAAGCGTCATCCTTCATTGTGTCACTCAGACGATGAAGGATGACCCTTCATTGTCCTTCATCGCCACATCTAGATGACCCAATAAAGCATCATCCTTCGTTTCTTCTTACAAATCTGGACTATGCTTCGTCATCCTTCATAGTCGAAAATGGAAGATGGGTGAAAAGTGTCGATTGTCGGTCGGAATGATAGTGGCTAGAGAAGAAGTAAATCCTAGCGGTGAAATTTAAACTTTTCAAACTTTGAGAATGAGTTGAAGTATTAGATTTTAAATCTTGAAGAGGGGAATGACAAAAATTTCAAAGTATTAATGTTTATAGATAAAATGACTTTTTTACTCCTGTCCTTAACTGAAAATTTGGACAACAGTTAGCATATAAGTGGGTATTTAGGTTTTTCACCTGTCATGGGTGTGATTTTGAATTTCGACTAAAATTTGGATAGAAAATTGTCCTTTTTTCTACACACACACACATATATATATATATATATATACACACACACACGTATGTATGTATGTGTGTTTATATATGTATATATATTATTGATGAACAATATTTATTTGGTTTTTTAATCAAATTTCATTTCCTAGACTTCAAACAAATGCACCTTTTTTGTCAATAATATCCTTTTTCGTCTTCTAATATAAAGAAATCCCTTAACGGACCGCACAAACAAGCCATCTCATTAATTTTCAAACGCCCTTCTTTTCCTGAAAGATAAAATTTTATATTCTTATTATACACCAAACATTGATGATCTTATTATTGTTTCAAAAAGAGTATAGATGAGATTTCAATTAATTGAATAAAAGTACAATATGTCTGCCGTCAAAACTCGACAATATGTTCAGCATTAAAAGGCGGTCAAATAAAAAATGGGATATTTATTCTTTCTCAATGGTAAAACACGAGAAGCCAAAGAAAACAACGAAGCTAGAGCCAAAATGCGCCGCGCTTAATTGACTTTATAATGGATTGGATTAATTGACTATGTAATAATCAATAATTGTATGTATGTATGTGTGTTTTTATATGTATATATATTATTGATGAACAATATTTATTTGGTTTTTTAATCAAATTTCATTTCCTAGACTTCAAACAAATGCACCTTTTTTGTCAATAATATCCTTTTTCGTCTTCTAATATAAAGAAAATCCCTTAACGTACCGCACAAACAAGCCATCTCATTAATTTTCAAACGCCCTTCTTTTCCTGAAAGATAAAATTTTATATTCTTATTATACACCAAACATTGATGATCTCATTATTGTTTCAAAAAGAGTATAGGTGAGATTTCAATTAATTGAATAAAAGTACAATATGTCTGCCGTCAAAACTCGACAATACGTTCAGCATTAAAAGGCGGTCAAATAAAAAAATGGGATATTTATTCTTTCTCAATGGTAAAACACGAGAAGCCAAAGAAAACAACGAAGCTAGAGCCAAAATGCGCCGCGCTTAATTGACTTTATAATGGATTGGATTAATTGACTATGTAATAATCAATAATTTCAATGTTTGATCATGTCTATGGATAAGAGAGCAAGCTGGCATGATCTTAGAAGTAAAAACAAGCTAATGCAATTAAATTATAGAGAAAAATCTTGAAAGTCACTTTCAGTACCTGCATTCACACATGTAGATCATGTTGCGTTAGAAGTCAGCGTTCAAAGATCTGGGCTGTTCGTGACTTGAATGGCCAGACCACTTCACACTATATATATCCATCCATCTTTCCCACAACTCCGCAAGCGAGAACTCACTCAATTTCTTGGTAATTACCAAAGGAGATCACTGTTGCTGTTATTAAGAATATGGCCGAATGTCCAGGTAACCAATTATGCAAAGTTTAGTTCATAATATACGTGATTAATTGTAAGTTATGGCATTAACAGAATTATATACACTTCAAATTAATATTACAGGGAAGAGCACATGGCCGGAGCTGCTTGGTGCAAATGGGGAGGCTGCTGCTGCTCAGATAGAGAAAGAGAATGCAAATGTTGAGGCAATTGTTATACTGGAGGGATCTCCAACGACTCTGGACTTCAGGTGCGATAGAGTTTGGGTATGGGTGGACAATGATGGGAAGGTCACTCAAGTTCCTACCATCGGTTGAACAATTATTAATTAATTTGGGTTGTTAATTTTAATTAAGTTAGTAATACATGAAATAATGTGATCTGCTTCATCCTCTTATGTAATGTTATGTACTCGTATTTTCTGAAGTGAGATTGATGAAGTCTGGAGATTCTTTTATCTAAACCTATCACCAGGATCTCCGCCCAACTAAGTGCTTCCATATTTTTTTTAAATATACATTTATAATAGATAAATAAAATTTGTCATTTGAAGAAATACTTGAATAATAGATTTGTCAAAGGAAAGTGATCTAAACTTTGTAATATAAATCAAATATTAAACTTTGTAGTACCCTTCTCCTGATTTCTATTTGTATAATAATTTAGATAGACTTTTAAGAAAAGATGTGCATAGGTAATTGTATTTATGGGTTGAACTTGTGAGCATTATTGTGGTTTCGATATCTTGGGTGTTTTACTAAGACATGTTTTATATATTCTCTAACTACTCGTTTGAGGTTTTGGTTTGTTTTATGTATAATATAATTACTTTGACAAAAAAAAATAGATGTCTTCCAATAGAAAAGAGAAGCACATAGACCGGCAATAAGCCGCCAGTAATGCTAGCTTTTCCTTTTTTCAAAACAAAGAGGGGGACAACATATCATGGGTTCCCGGCATTTGCATTTAATTTTTAATTGCATGCAGTCAAACCTGAAATTAGTTTTATCGTTTTAATGACAAACTAGTGAATTACAGGCAGTGCACTCTGCCCAGTTACCGCAAAAAGAAATGGTTAAATACTACAAACACCTCTGATTCTCTATTGTTATGAATCACTCCAAGACCCGGATTGACCAGAAAATAAAAGTTTGACGTTGTTCGTCTTGGAAATAAAATATTTGTTCCATTGGATAGCACAACTAAGAGATGGCCGAAACATTTTTTTTAGGGTTAATTATTCTTTGAGCAGGCCTTTGTAAATGCCCGTTAAAAGAGATAATTAATAAGAATGAGATAAAATTAAGAACCATTAAATTAGACATGGCAGGGGCCCTAGAGGCCCGACATCTTTTGCACAATCTACCGTGGCACTATTGGTAAAATATAAAATCACGTTGAAGGTCCTAAGGCAAGGTCTACAAGTAAATCCATTATGATTTGTTAAAAATAATAAAAAATATATAATTATCCTGATCAATTCATAAAAGCATACAAATCAGCTGTTAATGACTTATGAAAACATGGTTCAAAGGACTTTGGACCATGCTATGAGTTTTACCATGCTAGTGAATCAGGTCATTTGTTAGACTTATAACAATCCATCTTTTAGATATAAGTAGTTACATTAAAATCAACTTAGAGATGATTTTACAAGATAAGTTTCATAAGTGAAATATCTTTAAAATAAATTATATATTTAATTTAAATATACAAATTGATATACATTTTTACATATTAATATATATTTAGATGTTATATTATTTTATATTTAAAATTATTTATTTATAAAAATACCTATCAAAACTTTTTTTTATATATATATTTTTTTTACTGGACCAAATGTCGTTTGACAAAAATTAAAGGTAAAAATTGGAGAATGTATTAATGTGTCTGTATATATATATATATATATATATATATATATAATGTTATTTATATACGTAATTCAATTGTTTACCATGACGTGACTTAACACACTTCCTAATATAAGGTAAAATTGCAGCCCTGCAGTGCACTGAACGTCCACTTTCTTATGATGCTTTTAATTCTCTAATTTATTGAGCGTGCATTCATTTTAGTCCCGAATATATGCAGGATTTATACTTTATGAATTTAATAATGGCCAAAAGACTTATCCCCACTAAAGGTATAGTAAAATTTTAAATTCTCATCCACTTAATTTTTTAAAACTCAAACACTAACCTATAACCAAATTTTTATTAAAAATTATAGTTAAGGTTAAAGGTAAAACTATTATTTAATAAAAAATAAAAGTTTCATTACATTTTCCTCCTCCATATTTAAAAACTTACATTTTCCCTCTAACTCAAGATTTAAAAAGTGACCAAAACCCTCTTAAGGTTTGTTTCTCTTCCTTTGACATCAATTTTTCCTTCCCTAGCTGTCGATCGCCTCCCTTCCCCCCTTATCTCTCCTCCGATCTCTCTCTCTTGCCTCTTTGGCCGTCTTCGACTAGAGATGAAGACTAATCTGAATAAGATGACGAGTCTTTGTCTCAACGAAGATCGATCGTCTTCATCTGATTTCATCTCGTTTCTAATTGAAGACGACTAAAGAGACAAGGGAGATAGACCGGAGGAGAGATAAGGGGGGAAGGGAGGATGGCCGATAGTCGGGGAAGGAAAAATAGCCATCGAAGGAAAAAGAACAAACCCTAGGGGGTTTTGGTCACTTTTCAGACCTTGGGTTAGGGGAAAAATATAAGTTTTTAAATATGGGAGAGAAAAATGTAATGAAACTTTTATTTTTTACTAAATAACAGTTTTACCCCTACCTTAACTAGAATTTTTAATGAAAATTTGGTTGTAGGTAGGTGTTTAGATTTTTGAAAGTTAATGGGTGAGATTTGAGTTTTACTATATCTTGGGTGGGAATAAGTCTTTTGGCCTTTAATAAAACAATAAAACTATGTGTACCCAATTTGGGTACACAAATATATACACATTTGTATGTGTTATCATGTGATTGAATGATTTTGAATTAAAAATAAAACAATAACCAATCATATGATAACACATATGAGTGTGTATATATTTGTGTACCCAAAGTGGGTATACATTGTATTGCTCTTAATAAAAAGGAAACTGCGTGCGTTGGTGATTGATTTCATAGTATCTTTTTTAAACATTTTTCTAAACCTTGAAAAGGAAATCGACAAACATTATTTTTAAGTTATTTTCTTTGTATTGTAAAAAGTAATTCATAATTAATAGAAAATTAACTTCCTAGCATTGGATATTAACTCAAAGAGGTTCCTTATATATATCAAGTTTCTAATCCAATTTTATCTAGGCGATATGATATATGTGCTGAAAAAATTTATTCACAAACCAAAAACAATTAACTAACAGAAAAGAACAATCGAAAATTTTGAATTTCCTCAACTTTTTCAACAATACGAATTTAGGGTTTACCATATGTTTATACAAAAATTTGATCCGCCAGATTGGTTACAGTTGCCATACTATAATCATTAATTGAATTGAAAAAGATAAAGAATTTACCAATTTATACCGTCGAATTGATCAATCGATACTTGAATCATCCCCGGTTGTAGAGAGAAAGGAGAGAGAAGAGGGATTTAGGTTTTTCCTTGATTTCAAGCGAACAATCGAGGACGAACTTCTTTTTTTTAATCAAAACAACCATACAAACGAAAACGTTGCGAATCATATTATTGAAAATAAAGTTTTATATTCATGATATTATTTCAACTAATACAGAAAAAAAAAAAAAAAGAATACTCAGCTTGTTCGTACCACATCAAAAAGCATGAATTCTAGAAGCTGATTCATAAACAAATAATTTTCTTTCTATTTAAAGAGAGCTGCGGACGAAGTTATTGTTCATTCAAGTCTTGGGCAAAGAATAGTTCTCCGAGATTATTTAAATTTCGGTGAAATCGCCAAGAACTCCAAAGGATTAAACCACCATTTCATTCTCTATACAACAATGAAATTTAGTCTGAAAATTGTCTTTACGACTGCGGGAGTGATGCTCCTCATCTTGTTGATTCTTACCGCCAATCCTGTTGCAGCAATTAGGGCCTTAGAAGGAGGCGATAATAACTCCGTATCAATTCCACTAGAAAAAGGTCCTGTTCCACCAATTGCATCTTCTCCATGCACTTATATTAGTGGGGGCAGCAGCGGGGGCAACTGCAAGACAAAAGGTTGAACATCCATAGGTTGTGTGGTGCAATTACCCTTGTGCTTGTGAGTATAAATATCAACCAAGTTGAGAATAAGATTGACATATATGTTTCTTATTTTGTTTCTCATGTAGTTTATGGTTCCATATGGAACTAGGGTTTATGTATAAGAGTATTTGTGCTTGCAATATGACTGTCTGCCCGTCACGATATGTTTGATTGAGATTTACCTTTTTTAATTGTTTATAAATCAAACTGGGTATTTATAAGAAAACATCTATCTAGTTGTGAATTTCAGATAAATTTCATGTGCGATTCTTCTTTTATTAAGTTAATTCTTTCAGCTGTCCTTCAATTTATTCCCTTGGTTTCCGTCCAACTTTGGCAGTAGTTTTCTATATATAGTTGCAGCTTTTTCTACTCGTATTTTTTGTTTAAGACGTATCTCATGGCGTTGCAGCTGGAACCAATTCTGGATTTGGGGACCAATTTTAATATTTTTTTTTCTTTTTGTGAATCTCGAGAAACAAGAAAGAACATATGACAAATGAAAAGTTTTACTCGACGATAATCGGCCTCATCCTTCATTCTTGCAGAACGTTCTAACCCCTGGAAGCAGCCCTGATCCAGGATTTGTTTAACACAACATTTTTTTTTCAAAATGAAGATTTCAGTGGAAACCCTAGAAAATAGTATATGGTTCTATCACAAAGGAAATAAATTATTATAAAAGGATGGAGACTTCTCAGGATACGATTAATTTCCATTTAGCTACCTAGTTAATTAATTGGATATGGGATATGAAGTTTCTTAGACCTTGGGGATTCAGTATAAGTTTTATATTCTGCCCTGTATATCATTAATAAGGTAATATCAATTATGGAAAGATTAAATTAAGTTGACATTACAAGGTACATGAAATGGATTTAATTTCCATTAATGGAGCTCTTTCCCCTTGTCTTGCTCATGTTTTGATGTAAGCGTGCATTTTAGATAAAGACTTTTTCAGGATTTGGTATTAAAAGGCTGGAGAATTTGCATTTCATCTGCCGTACATGTAATTCAATCTCACAATTGCTTTTTTCCATACATTACATAGAATAGCTATATTTAGATCTCTCTCTCTCTCTCTCTCTCTCTCTCTCTCTACACATGAGCCTTGAAATTTGAATGATTAATGGTGACATGATTTATACTACATAAATCGAAATTATCCCTATATATATTTGTTCCATATCTCTACAAAAATGAAGACAATGAGGCTTTGAATATGGCCAGTTTGTTGTGGCGAGTTGAGAGGTTGCAGACAGTACTCTTTGTATCACTACTTTTGAAGCTCTTTTTTTTTTTTTTTAATCAAGGAAGTCTGCATAATATTATTTTATATCAATCTCCAATACGGTGTTATTTGGTGTTGTTTTGCGTATAGAATCTGTTAAGCCTTGGAGTTGGAGTGCATGTCTAATCAAGGTTTTCAAAACCGACCGGGATAAAAACCGTTTTAAGTACTGGTTTCGGTCGGACCGGTTGAACCGTTTGAACCGGTCGATTGGACCGTTTGGACCGATTTTATGCAAAAACCTAAAAAAATTATGCATCTCCATTTGCATCAACTCCATTGGAATTAATCAATCAAAACCCAGAAATTTAATGAAATTTTAAAAAAAAATTACAGAGAAAGAACACAACTGACCCGTAAATCCATAAACGTTAATCCTTCAGCAGTAGCTTCATTCATAATTTTTTATTTAGTAACTAGAGAAGTTGATTTGCTTGGGTCTTGCGTGTTTCAGTGGATATTTGCAGACTGAATCAGGGGACTGTACTGAGAAAAGATAAAGGAAAGAAGGGCAGGAGTCTTCATATATGGTCAAACAAATATTAAATCATTCAATATTTTATTAATAACACCAATCCATTCTGCGTCTGCGTGCATGCAAGGAACAGGAAAAAAAGTGTTGCTCTGAATCGGATTCTACAGGACCGGGTTGGACCGCGGTTCAGGAGAGACCCAGTGGTTCAACCGCGGTCCAATCCGATTTTTACACTAAAACGGTTTATCCTTCAACAGTACTCGGCTACAGTACCGGTTCACGGACCGACCGGTTGGACCGGCCGGTCCGGTCCGGTTTTTAAAACCATGTGTCTAATCACTTAATCATTAACTTAATATGTTATGGTCAAACTTGAACATTAATAATAGACAGTTAAATCTGGAAAAGGAACCACTTTTGCCTCTCTACCCGGCTTTTCCCTTTTCTTGTCTCAGTTGAGAAATTAAATCATCCTGATTTTCTATAATTTATTAGCCAGAGATATTTAATTGAGTTCGATCATTCAAGCAGAGAAATTTGAGTTAGATCATTGAAGCAGCTGGTAACCGACATATGTTTAAGAAAGTGACAGGAGTTCAGTATCATTCGTCCAAGGTACTGGGGGTAGTAGGCTTAATTATCATAAACAAACAACTATATATCGATCTTCATTAGTAAAATTCTAGTGAATAGGTCATGACTTTAGAACTGAGACTTTTTTATATGATCCAAATTTTCAGGCTAGGATATACAGTAACATGAAATAAATTAAAGAAGGAAGGATAATTGTTGTTACAGACCAACAATGCACCTTTTAGTTTTAAGTGTTTTGCAGCTGTTGCTTCTATCGTCCTACCCCAAAGTTATGACAAAATATGATTTCAGTTGTAAATTTATTGAATATCATTGAGGAAATATTATATAATTTATAGAAATTATAATGTAATGGGAAATAAAATTTTAATACAATAAAATAGGAAATAATATGCAACAAATTAAAATCAGATTAAATCATAATAAGATAAAAGTATACAATTCATTTAACAAGTTCTACATATTGTTAAATTTGAATGTTATCCTTAGTGTTCATATGCTTTAATAATATCAATCATCAGTGTAAAACACAAAGAGAGTATCTACCTTTATAATACTGTATGCATGTGAACTTGAAAGTTTTTGAAATAAGTTATCATCTCAATTATTAAAGGCGACGTGTCATTCTCCACGATTCATATGTCAATGAGCACTTTGAATACATACAAAATATAATAAGAAATTTCATTTTAGATAGCACTCCAGGTATTTTGCGGTAGATGACAATTTGCATGATTGCATAATAAGATATTGGATTTGTTTTCAAAATTTTATATATTATAAAGCCTCTTGGAGATTCTTCCTGGGTCATCGAATGAATTTGGTCATAAATTGCGAAATGTAATTGTCATGTGCATATTCCTGGAACTTCCCAATGAGTTCTGGTGGTGAGGTGGGGCTTCCTAGATGATCCATGATCAGCAATTATAATATGAAATCTTTCTTAATATATCCGCGCACAAATTCACACGCCGCTAAAGATTGTTTTTCTTAATTTGGAAGGTAAAAAATATTTGCCGTCTATTGATTATCTCAAGATCTTAATGTGGAGACAAGTACAACAAACCTTGATTAATTTTAGAACACTTTGAATAATGATGTGGTATGTCCATATTATTCTAAGAAGATAAATAAAGAAGCTAAACTATTTTGCTTACCCACTACCCAATAGGAATTGAATTGGTTAAAGGATTGCATTATTTTCGACCATTGATCTCGTTTAAATTAAGCTGTAAGAGAAGTGAAACTCTTTTAAAAATAAAATACCTTAAGATTAGAGATAGCAAGATAACATAATTAATCCTAAAAGAAACTTCATCAGTCGAATTCGTCTACAAAATATTTTCAAAGGCTTGCAATAACCTGAAAATCAATTGGTGTAAGTAAAATAATATGCCATTGGCTTTTGTTTTAAGCTAGGTTATCAAGCTTTGCAATCAGATAATGATAGTGCATGCGAGTTGGACAATGCCATCATTTTCTAACCAGACAAATATATCAATGCTGTCGCCCTAGTAAATTTCGACTTTTCTAGAATTAATATCCACTTAGCAATTTTAAAGAAGCACTAATATTGCACTACTTCAACTTTCAATGTATAATAGAGGTGCTTGCTTACAACAGTTGTGATTGTATCTACAAATTGATTAGTTGAGTTTGCTTTTCAACCAAACTAAAAAGTGGAATTCCAAAGAAAGATGGATATACGCAGTCATGTCATTTTCAGTAAGCATGCCTTGTTAAAGCAATCTAGTTAATTACTATGGTTGCTAATATCTTATAAACTTAACGCAAAGATTTGTTTACACGTCATATACATGGAACACTATTATTTTACAGGTTTTCACATTTGCTATTCATTATGGAAAATGGATTACCACTAATCCCCACACATGGCCATGATGGGAATATTATAGTTGAGCAGTAGATCCAATATATATGTAGTTTGCCCCGTATGGGCTAATGGAACAGCGCATCTTCTGGCTTCACCACTTTAACTGAATCACATTAGGACGATGCAATTCGCTTGAAAATAAGCCACGTAAAATGAGCCTTAATTGCAAATGATATTATTATGGGAAAGAACAAGGGAAGCTACAAATTAAATTAGAATTTCTTTGAGAGTGTGAATGGCTTTAAATGATCAGTGTGGTGACCCAAATAAGTGCATCCATATATATTTTATATATACATTATAATAAATTAACAGATATATAAAATTTGTCATTTGAAGAAATACTTAAATAACAGATTTATCAAAGGAAAGCGATCTAAATTTTGTGGTATAGACTATAACAAATCATCATAAAAGCAATATGAATAAAATATTCTAGAGTTAATAGAAAAGAGAAGCATATAGACCGGCAATGAGCCGCAAGTAATGCCACCTTTTCCTTTTCTCAAGACAAAGAGGGGAACAATATATCATGGGTTTCCGGTGTGCTCAAAGATGTTTGCATTTAATTTCTAATTGCATGCAGTCAAACCCTGAAATATTAGAAACACCTCTGATTCTCTATGTTATTAATCACTCAAAGACCCAGATTGACCAGAATATAGAAGTTTCGGGCTGTTCTTCTTGGAAATAAAATATTGGATAGCACAGGTTAGAGATGGCAGACAATTTTTTGGTTAATCATACTTTGATTGGGTAATTTGTAGATGCCCACTAAAAGATATAATTAAAAAGAATGAGTAAAATTAAGGAGAATCATTAAATTAAGCTATGTGAGTTTCATAAGTGAAAAATATTTTACCAAGATGTGGCTTTTCCTTTGCCTTTCTACATGGCTTTTCCCTTTTCTTCAATCTGTTGAGAAATTAAATCATCCTGATTCTCTTTAATTTATTAGCCAGAGATATTTAATTGAGTTCGATCCTTCAAGCAGCTGGTAACCGACATATGTTTAAGAAAGTGACAGGAGTTCAGTATCATTCGTCCGAACCGAGATATTCAACTATATGTTGATCTTCATGAGTAAAATTCCAGTGAGTAGGTCATGACTTTAGAACTGGACTTTTTGATATGATCCAACTTTTCTGGCTAGGATATATAGTAAAATGAAACAAATTAAAGAGTGAAGGATAGATGCTGTTACAGACCAACAATTATCCTTTTAATTTTAAGTGTTTTGCAGATATTGCTTCTTTCACCGTGCCCCAAAGTTCTACTGATGGTTAGACATGAATGTAATGTTTACTACTCATACGCTTTAATTATATCATTAGTATAAAACACAAAGAAAGTATATACCCTTATAACATGCACGTGAATTTGAAAGTTCTTAAAATTAAGTTATCATCTCAATTATTAAAGGCGGCGCGTCATTTTCCACAGTGAGCACTTTATATATAATAAGAAATTTCATTTTAGAGTATCTGCGGTAGATGAAGATTGGCATCCTAAGATATTGGATTTTTTTTTTAATAAAAGTTTTATATATTATAACTCCTCTTGAGGAACTGATGATTGGCATATAGATGGTCAATTAGTTGAAGTATGTCATGTAAGCGTGCCACTTGCCAATCCAGGAGATTCTTCCTCCATCAGCAATTGAATTTCATGAAACATATTCCTGGAACTTTCCAATGAGTTTTGGTGGTGGGGCTTCCTAGATGATCGATGATCACCGATTATTTTATGAAATCTTTCTTAATATATCAGCGCACAAAGTCACACGCCGCTCTAGATTTTTTTTTAAATCTTAATTTGGATGTTAAACAATATTTGCCTTCTACTGATTATCGCGAGATCTTAACGTTATTTTCGACCATTGATCTCATTTGATTGAAGCTGTAAGAGAAGTGAAAGTCGTTTAATTTATAAAAAGAAAAGAAAAGAAAACGTTAAGATTAGAGTTAGCAAGATAACATAATTAATCCTAAAAGAAACTTCCTCAGTCAAGTTCGTCTGCAAAATATTTTACAAAGGCTTGCAATAACCTGAAAATCAATTGGTGTAAGTAAAATAATACGCCATTAGCTTATGTTTCACGGTTATTAAACTCTGCAATCGGATAATGATAGTGCATGCGAGTTGGACAAATGCTATCATTTTCTAACCAGACACATATATCAATGCTGTCGCCCTAGTAAATTTCGACTTTTCTAGAATTAATATCCACTAAGCTATTTTAAAGAAGCACTAATATTGCACTACTTCAACTTTCAATGTACAATGGAGGTGCTTTGGTCATTTGCTTACAACAGTCAGTGATTGTATCTACAAATTGATTAGTTGAGTTTGCTTTTCAACCAAACTAGAAAGTGGAATTACAAAGAAAGATCGATATACGCAGTCATGTCATTTTCAGTAAGCATGTCTTGTTAAAGCAATCTAGTTAATTACTATGGTTGCTAATATCATATAAACTTAACACAAAGATTTGTATGCACGTGATATACATGGAACTCCATTATTTTGCAGGTTTTCTTTGCTATTCATTATGGAAAATGGATTACCACTAATCCCCCCATATGGTCATGATGGGAATATTATAGTTGAGCAGTAGATGCAATATATATATGGTTAGCCCTCTATGGACTAATGGAGCAGCGCATCTTCTGGCTTCGTCACTTTAACCGAATCACATTAGGACGATGCAATTCGCTTTAAGATAAGACACGTAAAATGAGCCTTAATTGCAAATGATATTATTATGGGAAAGAACAAAGAGAAGCTACAAATTAAATTAGAATTTCTTTGAGAGTGTGAATGGCTTTAAATGATCAGTCTGGTGACCCAAATATCTCGTCCATTCATGATATGATTGAACTGAAAAGCACTAGGCAATCGAATATCTTTATCTTTTGTTATCTATTCTGATTTCTTAGCTTGCTCATGCATGAATTGATGTTGAGACAGTATTTTGTCTCTTTGTGAAAACGACAAAATATATTTATAAAGCGGTTTTCTAAATGACGAATATATAATATTAATTTTAACTTTTAAATCGATGAAATAGAAATAAATAATGACAGCACCAAATTAAATAAGGATTATTGAGTAAGAAGGGTACTGATAACATCATAGGTCTGTATCTTTAAGGATATATTGTCGACATTTATTTTAATCAATAAGAAAGTTACCATCCTTTACAGCCAAGAAGAGACGATAATAGCCAGTGAGTGGATCAATGCTTTTTCCAAAGTTGAGGATCAATTTTAAATCTTCTCTAGCCTATAAGGCTATAACTATTTCCAAATTAATAATATCTGTAGTGGAATGGTTTCTGAGCGGCGACTGATGAGAGCAACAGTATTTTGAACTCCTTGTGGATCGAGCTTACTAAAGAGGTTACTATTAGTTTAAACAATTATGAAGCAAAGGAACATATTATTCTATAGCTAGTGCGCGTTCAATCCCCTTTTGAAAGAGATGTAACTGAGTGACACTAATGGTGAATATATATAGTAATAGTAGTGAACATCTTTGCCATATTCGATAAAAATTTGGATCATACCACACCGCTTTTAGTTTGAACTTATATGAATCACCACCATCACTGAATAGCAATAAGGTACATTTGTAGTTATTTGAAATATTTATGCATGCAAAAATATAATATATATTATTTTAGAAGAATTTTCTAATATAGTCAGGAAGAATTAAAATTGGAGACCTGAGATGTTTGTATGCTGGTGTGTATAGGTGCTGCTCGAAAGGGGGTTTGACTGAGTCGAACGTTAGCTATGTTGAAAGGAAAGAAATATATAACAGGTGGAGAGTGTTTCAATGAATCGGTGTTTAATCATATATCACACAATATTGACTCCTTGTACCACAGATCACAAAGTAATAGCATGATATCTCAATGATCTGCAACTGATAACAAGTTTATGCACACGTTGTCTGTTCGGACTCAAGCCGGTGCTGCTGAACGTACAGTTAAAGGAGAAATTGGTTGCTCCTTTTTTAAAATGATAAAATTGTTCGTTAAGTTGTGCTTATTTGGTGCACACTCCACGTTCCAAGTCATGAATGGCATCTTCTTGTAGAATAGTTTAGAAAGCTTGTGGCTGACAAACTGGTGAGTATCTTTGTTTGCATATATAATCTGTACTCTCTACTTAGAAGTGTTGAAAGAATGTTATCTCAAACTCGTGGGGACGATGATTTTTGCAATGCTTCTCGTTTGAGTTAAATTGCATAAAATTACATTGAGTCTGATAGGAATCAGGTAGATGAATTATTTATCAAAAGTGATACAGTACCAAATGGGAACTATGAACTCTGTAAATATGGTTAATATCTAAAATTTTCATGTAAACTAGCACATGATTTTGGGCTAGGGGATTTGATACCTGGCCAATTTCGAAACGAAACGTCACTGAGAAAATTATATCCATGGTCTCATCCCAAGCAAAGTTTGATGTAATAACTTACGGTACAATGGGTCTATTTAGACTTTTGACCAGTTGGTGAACATTACAACAAGCTTTATGTCTGCTTTCTCTATCGTCTCCACGTATTCACAAAATGTACAATACCATTCACAACCAACCAATTTATAGATAGGGCTAATTTATCTGTATAATTCAAAATTTAATGATAATGATTAATTATTAAATCTTAATTTATATGGTTGTGTTAGATAATGTGCTTTGAAGCTAATCATCTTGTTGATGTATCTATAATATTTTATAAAGGTATTGTGTTGATATCGATGAAATGACATTTTCTCATCATTATTTTACATTTGCAAATAGTTAAATATATTTAGGATGATAGAAGTATGAGGAGAGAATTAATATGTTTTATTAATCATTAGAACCTTATGTACACATATAGTAACTATTTTACAATGTTCATAATCTCAATGTTATTCTAACTTAAAGAACATATCATACATTTAAAATCATCATAGTTTTGAATAACTTTATTAAAAGATTGTGATAAATTATCGGACTAACTCATTAAGAGGATTCTATATAGATAGTAATATCAATATCTATTAAACATATCTTTTGAGAAATAGTAGTATATGTGATATTTTGATTTGACATCACCAGAGTGTATTATACATAGATCGGTATAGCTTGACATTAGGCTAATATAGTCCTTAAGAAATGATTATCAATATAGTGGTGATTGACTATATTAAAAGATCTATAAAGATTATGATGGATTAATAGAGGATTTGTAACTCTCGAGTATGGAGTAGATAACTTTGTTTGGTCTATTGACACATGTCAATGACCACTTAAATTTGTAATAATACTAGGATTGAGTTATCACTCAACCCAATACTATTTAGTTGTGGTTAAATAATTTAGTTAATACAAGTCAAGGGTTTCAGCCTTGACAAAATATTGGTTGATGAAATGATTAAATTATACAATAATTATATTGTTAATAGATTTTCATCTATCGCAAACACTTTGTTAGCAAAGTGGGTGATTATGATGTCTTACTTGCGATCAATCTTGGTACATGTGTGGATGGCTAACGATTTATAGATTTGTCACAAATATGCTCACTACTAATATAACCATAAGCCTATGGGTCACAGACAAGGAAATTGATTACGAAATCTAGAGGTATTGGGTTATATAGAGTAAATCATGGCTGAATTTGAGATGACAGTTTCAAGTTGGATTTAAGTGAAAAATTATCTGCTTAAGGGACTAAATTGATATAACTCAAAAATGGAGGGCTAGAGTAATATAATTAAGATTGAATTTTATCCAAATTGAATAAAGAATATTTGAATATTGAATATTTACTAAGTCAACATGAACAAACATTTCAGTCATAAGAATGACTATTTCTTATCCCTAGTTAATCTTATTTGATATTTTGTCATATATTTTGAATATTAATATGTTCATTGATATAGTATTGCATAAATGATCATTCATATCTTCAAAACAATTATTTGTATGATGTGTCATATAACTATCCCGGTTATATAATTTTTATAAAGGGCATTCTACCTCCTTAGAATGCCCATTCCAAGATCTATAAACAAACAGATCATATTGCAAGCAATGTAAACTTTAGTCACTTTATACACTCTCAAAATTATATATCATTATTTCTTAAATTCTAACAGACCTTTGGTGCCCCTCATAGCCTCCAGAAGTCGTGTGCTTCATGTGGATCATCTCGGCGCTATCCTGCATTGGATTAGAGAGCAAATTGCGCAACCAAATCCATCATTAAAGTTAAAGAACCTCCATACACAAGCAAATTCCCATAAACACCCTGTGGATGTTTAGATTATGCATATTATGAGCATATTCTGATCATGGATAATTCATATATGAATGTTTTGTATAAATTTTTTAAATATTACATTTTTGCTGCCCTTACGTACATTTTGAGTCCATGAGTGGTTTCACCATGTTGAGAGTAATCATAAGTAGTCTAATTGACATTTAATTAACTTCTCACTTCTCTGCAATTCAAGTTTTTTGAATTGACTTTCCTCGAAGTCTTTTTTTTTTTTTTTTTTTTCAAATTCTAGGTTTCACTTCTTGTTCCCCACATAATATGACTGTTTCAGGTCCAAGAAATTAACATGCCGTGTGTTTGATCCATTCCATTCTGCCACGGGTCAACCTTCAAACATTGCAGAAGTCAAATATATAAATCTAAGTAAAATCAAATGGGCACCAAACCCGGCCAAAGTAGTTAATTAAGCTTTAAGCTTACAGATTAAGCCTAATTAATTAACTACTTCAACCTATATATATACACACACAAAACTCTCCTCCTGTATCCTCCTTTATCATCTCTCAAAACCGATTTTCCCTCTAAATCTTCAACTCAAAACTCAAGAAATTAACAGAGAAATTTAAGTGCCAAGATTATGGGTGTCTCTCACAGGAAAAATTTCTCCACTACCTTATTCATTTTCTCCATTGTATTGGTTTCCCATCAAGAACTTGTAGCGGCAATGAGGCCGTTAGGAGGAGAGCAATGGACAAAGAAAACAGGGGGCCTGGTGTTTCAGTCTCTACAGCAGGGGCCAGTGCCCCCTATAAGTGGTAACCCATGCACTTACATACCTGGACAGGGCTCAGGCTCTTGCACTCTCAATGGCATGAACGTAGCCGGCAGTGTTGTGCGTGCCCCGCCTGCCTTTCCTGACCTAGTCATGGAAGTTGGAGTGGCTTCCACTGCTTCAGACACTCGTCGCCAAGATCAAGTCTTGTAATTTAGATATGCCAGGTCAAACTCAAATGAAATTTCGCCATAAATTTTATGTAACTTTGACCCTTGTTTTGTGCCTTTTTTTTTTTTTTTCAATCCTAGGATTGTTTATTTTTTTTCGCTCGTCTGTTTCTTGGTAATATAACAACCAATGCATGTATTTATTGTAACTTAAAACACACAAAAATTACTTCATTCATTTTTTATAATAAAAATATAAATTTACAATTATGCATAACCATTTCTCAGCTTGTAAACAAGTTAAGCCACTCATGATAATTTGTAATTCAATTCAAATAAAGTTGAGTCAAACTTAAGTTTAATATTAGTTTTTTCGATTAATTTGTGAGTTTATGATTCAATTTGAATACCACATCAATATATCTCTAATAGTGTTAAAAATTGAATATATACCCTTAATTTTTTTTTTTACTTTAAATATAAAAGTAGTCGATGATATATATAAATTATGAGGTTTAAAAAATTAATATTTTGAAAGTTATCAAATTTAAATATATTCACATTTGACCTGTGTTGTTATACCCTGTCAAAGTGCTCATGAATTAAACAAATGTATTAGGCTTTCATGACTTCATTTATAATAGATGTATTTTTATATAATCTTATATTAAGGTGCAATCAGATGGATTAAATGATAAATCTGAATATATATATATATATAGTTGACTAGTTTGACCTGTGTTGTTATACCCGTTCAAAGTGCTCATGAATTAATCAAATATATTAGGCTTTCATGACTTCCTTTATAATAGATGTATTTTTCAATTTAAGTAACATATAATCTTATATTTAAGGTGCAATCAGATGGATTAAATGATAAATCTGAAATAAAAATATAATGGTCGAAACAGGAAATAGTTCTCCACCAAATCAGTTAGTTAAAACTTATACATCAGCTACTGCAATTGAACGAGTCAAAGTCAAGATAATTAAGTATGTAATTGAGTTAATTAATAAACCCACGAGCATCATGCCATGCCAAAGACATGGCAAAGTTGATTGATCAGCAGAATATAATGGTATTTCCAAAACACAGTCAAATTTTACATGTATCATTGATTCAACTTCGTAGTTGGAGACAGCTTGGTCAAAATTGAGACGTCGGTAGGAATGGGAAAAGCTGTAAAGTGAAATGAAATGGGGAACTTGGGCCAAACTGTACATTATATTTTTTGCATGCCATTAAAGATTGAATCACTGAAACTTGGTATAAAATATTTTTTATTATTGCAAAATTAATGAGTCTACGACAATCATCTTTAATTAGCTTTAATGTTTTTTCGCTGCATATTTTGGAGTTTTCGTGAAAAATAAAACAAAAATAATCACGAGTAACCATGGCAAAAAAAAAACCCTATAAAACTCCGTTACTTTCCCACTTAAATTATCGTTGATGGGATTTGTAGCTGCTACATTTTGAATTATGTAGGATTTTTGAAATTGGAAAACTATGAATTCTATGATCACATTTATTTCAGTTGAGATCTTATACTTTACTACTGATCATATTTAACAGGTCTTCTTCTATGACTGAATTGACCTGAATATTTCAATGTTGTATCAATTTGTGTAGCAAATATCTTTGCTTATTACTTTTGCTATGCTTCTTATTTACCCTTATTTGACTTTTACACATTAGCTTACAAAATCAAGTCGGACACGATTTTTATTTAGTAGATCCTCCAAACGCAGATATTAAATTTTGAACTTCTATATTGTATTTATAATATCTCTGATAATCATAACGGACATGAATTTTGATCTAAAGTTTTGTATTTAAGGATATTTTTGTTGTTATTCTATATGAATTAATTGAGATTGCGTGCTGACATTGACACCATGCAAGATTTTAGGTTCGAATAAAAAAAAGAAGAATTGTAAATTATCTTGTAACCGAATAATGCTTTTAATTAATATCATTAAATTGATTACATTGTTTTTATACTCTCGTGTGAATAATAAAATTCATTTTGACTATATAAATAGATACATATTTAATATATATTATAAAGTGATTGATGATTTTGAATTAAAAATAAAATAATATTCAATCACATAATAATACACATATTTATATACCCATTTATATACTCAAAATAGATACGTATAACATTATTCCTATGTGAAATATACTTTTAACCGTTAATTTCATCCTAGACAAACACAAACAGACCTTATATATACTTTTCAATTTAAGTTCAGCTGCTTATGTTGAACTTTAGGAGGAAAGTGTTGAAGACAAAGACGTTTCTTTTGTCAAAGATGAAAAGATGGACATAACACACTCCCTTTTCATATTGTTATTGAAACTGTTTTCAATTTATTATGTAATGTATGTGTATATCTTTTTTATATATAATTTGTGTATATAAATAATATATCATTATATGATTCAATGTTATTTTATCTTTAATTTAAAAATTATTCAATCACATGATAACAAAATATATATGTTTCAAAAATGTATAAGCATAATTTTATTGAATATGAAACTCATATGTTAGAAAATTTTTTGATATGGATCAATATTAATTATGATTTTGGTTAATTTAATAAAATCAAGTAATTGAATAGTTTAATGACAGTTTACAGATAAGTTTAAGTTATCAATAAAAATAAACTTAATATATTTAAATATTATAATTTGGGTAGATAAGATTACTGTATATTTTAAAGGTCATTGAATCTTTCATAAGGTCCAATAACCTATTATATATTAGTTAAATTTTTCTTTAAAGCTCATATATTATAGCTTGAGGTTTCAAGAGCAAAAAACTTATATATTGGTGGCATTACAAATTCAAAATTTATGGCGTTTTAAGTATAACTTTAAGGTTTTTATTTAATATTTTATAATTTATACGGAGATTATAACATTAGGATGGATTGATTAATTGATTTGATTTAGATTTAGTTTATACAAAATAAATCCTGTAAATCACTGTTTTGATATTTAACAGGACGAGGTAACACCGTTAACACTCTTCTACTTTAATTGCATGTGCTTGACTAAAACCGTGTCACACCTGTTGCTTCATTGAGACCTTTTCCCTTACCTTCTCTTTCTCTTCTCAACATTCCCCAACAAACATAACACAGTCAACTTCTCTTTCTCTTCTCATGAGTAGTTGTCCTCTTTGTTCAGTCATTTAAGAATAATGAACTGATGATACTGTCCAATAACGAAGGACATAAATTAATTAAAGGAGATCTCAATAATATATTAAAACTATTTGCTTTTTTACTATGTGATTTTCTGGTTAGGCAGAAAGGAAAGTTTATGGATCAAGTGGAAACAAATTAGAAACCATATCCAGGTGCTTATCTCTGTAATAATGTTACATATATTAAAAGACATTACAACATTGGCTGTTTATTCACCAGTTGTGGCTATGGAAAATGATACATAACAAAGAGTAGAAGTTATATGAAAAGAAAGGGCTTTAATATCTGGGGACATAATCCCATTATTCTACACAATAAAAACCAAAATTTGCACTAATCACTTACAAAAACTAAACTTATTAATTTTGAAGTTCTTAATGTCAAACAAAATGTCTTCTATCCATGTTTAATTAATTGCTGCCCACAAGAGTCGAGTACCGTGGAGGAGCCATGGCAGTGGCACGACCACCTGCGAAGTTCCGATTGTTAAAGCAAGGAGTCTCACCACTCTCCGGAATGTAAGTGCAACCATTTCCTCCTATACCATGGACAGGACCCTTCTTTAGCTCATCTTCTACGTCGCTTAGGGCTCGACCAGCCTCACAAAACTGTGAGCTAACAAGACAAAGAACAACTGTGAAAACTAAAAACTTACATGAATGTCTCATTTTGTTGGACAATCTAGAAAGATATATTAAAAGGCAGATATAAAAAACTAGCACTTGAATGATGAAGATTGTAGGGGATGAGGATGCAGATTTATATGCCCATCAACTAGACAGACTTAGTTTTTTAAATAATTAATTGGGTAAAGTGACTTGACTCTTGACATCCATTGGGCAAAGTCTTCAGTGTATGAATTGGTCAGGGAAAGAAAATCTGAGTTTTCAGGTTGAAATCCTCGAAATGAATTGACAAGAACGTCATGTAATGGAATAATTTAATTTTGTGTTTGTTGATATGCATACAGAAGTTGATAACTTCGTATTTATCAGCTCTCGTATGGGAGAAGCAATCTCGTGAAGTGATGACGGCTGACTTTAGGAGATTAGTTATTTTGACATATTTGACAACTTAAAGAAGATATTGGTTTATGAGTTCCATTTAATCAACAAGAAAGACTTGCTGAAAGGAATTGCTCAGCTTTAATGGTTTAAAAAATAGCAGGGTAAGCTATAATTTATACTTAAAATTTATAATTAATCTCTTTATTGTTAATAAATTAATTAAGCTCTTTTGTCTTAAATTTTTCCATGGAAGTCAGTTCTCATGTTGTTGAATGTTGAATTGCTACGCAAACTAATCAACTTTTGAACCGCTATGATGAGTTCAAATTTCGCAGTTAATATCCCATGATATACATAAATCATCCTGAGAAAAATATTAAGAAAATTCAAGCAAAAGCTTGTCACCAGTTGCAGTCGTCATATTTTAAGATGCTGTATGCTATGACCCGGTCCTGTTTTTCTTTTTTTTTTTTTTCACCATTTTTCTTCAAATACTGGCGGCCCGGAATATTGATTGTCTGTATTTCTGGTCACATATTTGAATGTGCTAAGAACTCGCAAGAGAAAGGATTCAACGTCGACCTTTGAAGAGATATGTATTTAATTAGTGCGGTCATGCTTAAACTGCCAGAATTTGCACGCAGCGGAAAACCCCTACCACGGAGAAACGTATTCATCTATTAAAATTCGAGGCGGGAATGGCAATTTTCTGGATGTTTCTTAACATTTCATGGACATATTTACATCTGTCAAGGGAAAATTTTTTCCCCAATTACGTGCTATATATGCTTACTACCTTGGAGCATATCATGATGAATCAAAGTAAATTATGATGACCAAGAATACCAACGGTTTGGCCGTTTGGCAAAACGATAATGTTAATTGTTGGACTACAACTTCAACAATGTGTACACTGTGAATAAAGATTTTCAAATTTGGTCTATAGGCTAGCTGCATGTAATTACTTGGTCTAATACATACACCCCATGAGTTAACAGAAGGGGTAAAACTGCAAGATTTCCCAAAAGGAAAATCTGGGTTTGAACAGCATGATTTCATAACTAGTGAAATCTTAAATTATCTGGTGTACTAATTGTGGGTTCAATTATTATAATCTAGATTTATCGAAATATAATAATCAACATCTTTTCTAGGAATATTGATTAAAATAGCCATTTTATTTGTCTTTTATATATATATAATCACCTTTTTTTTTTATTATACAAATATAATCACTTTTTTATGTTGACTTTGTCTTTAAAAGAAAAAGATTATAAGGTTTTGGGTTGATTCGATGAGTTAGCCGGATGGGTTGGCCGATCGAGCACCTGACCAATCAATTTTTAAAAATAAATTGGTTGGATTGGCAAACCAATTTTTTTTAAAATAAATTGATTGGCTAGGTGTTTGGCCGGCTGACCTGTCCACCCGACCAACCTTCTTGTTATATTTTCATCTTATTTCACCTCATATTTCAATGTTAATTGGATGAGTGTATAAGTTTTATGTCTTGATTAGGTGAATCTTGGTTGAATGAGTATAAAATCTAAGAATATTTTAAAAATTTATGTTTTAAGCTCTCTCTCTTTCTCTCTCTATATATATAATAAGAAAAAAATAGGTTATACATATATATATATATATATATATATATATATATAGGGAAAAAATATGTTATTTTAATTAATATCTCTCTTTTTTGGGTTTAATTTAGGGTTACAAATAATTAGAATTTTTTTTAATAATTTACAAATATAAGGCATTGATTCCCGTGATTGTTAATCTTTACACAATAGTATTTGGAAGGTTTTAATTGAGATAATTTTATTAGTAGAAATCTTTGGTTTTGGGCCTTTGCTTCTGGAGTCCTGTATATTACCAAAACCAAAACGTTTTGTATTCATGGAATACAATCACAAATGTCACACACAAACAAGTAAAACATACAATTAATGAAAGAAATAAAGTAAACCAATCAGATTTATATGTAATTAAAAATGCGTACGTACGAGAGCTTAAATGAAATATTATATAATCGTGTATATTATAGGCTAAAAATGTAGCCAATTGAATATATATTAATATATGCATGAGACATGCACGTACACAAATTTTCCCTGATGATCAAGAGCCAAGTATAAATGATAAGAAGCTTGTTTTATTTACTATTAATAAACACAATATCTATATAAGTTTATTCATGCTAATTCATGCAACGAACATTTAAAAAAAAAAAAAAAAGAGTGGGAAAATGACTGTGGCATTCCCCTTATTAAACTTCAGTTAAATTAGAAATAATAAGGCTTCATATATGAACTGTGAGTTGCCACATTGATTTGAATGAGCAATCGTCTAGGAAGAGGAGGCCTGCACAGCATGGCCGGCGAAGTTCCTTTGATTGGTGCAAGGAGGGCCACCATTCCCAGGAATGTAGGTGCAACTATTTCCTCCCATAGGAGGAACCGGACCCTTTTGCAGAGCCTGTAACAAAAACTGGTTTTGATGATGATCATGAAGTCTCTCTATCTTCAAGATTCTGGAAGCCTCGTAATGTTGCATCATGTTCATAAACAAAACACATGTTATCACTGTCACTACTAGCAACGTATTTTGGTTCTTCATTTGGCTTATGCTGGACAAAAGGTTGATTAGTATAGAAAAAGTTGCTTCAAAATTGAGATGAATGCTATTGGCGAGAGAATAGATTTTATATACATATATATATATATGCATATTTGAAGGCATGCAGGAAGTTTCTTAATTGGTTGACTTAGAAATTTCCAATTTTTAATCTTTTACGGTGACTTCGTTCTTGACCATTGATAGGGTGTTAAAAAGAGAGATTTGAAATTGAATTAGTCGTGATTCGTGAAGTAAAAAATGGGTTCCAATATGAGTCTTCGTTCCTATCATATTAAGATGCATTGCACGTCACGCCATTGGCTTGGACATGGATGCATGTTTATGGTGGGATAAATTGTTATCACCTTTTAAATTATTCAATTTAATTTCTTGTTTTTCAATACAATAAAACAAAAACAGCAATTGGTGTTTGAAATATAAATCCTTCTAATAAAATTATGTGATCATAAATAAAATATATTAAATATTATTTTATTTTAAATTTTAAATTATTTAATTATATCATAATAATAATATTATTATTTTTATATATAATATTATCTATTTTAAATTTTTTAACATAAATTTAATTGTATGTGCATATACATAAACTGCGTATGAGTTGTCTCGCTTTAAAGACCTGCTCACATCGGGTCATCACAGTAATTAGTTATAAGACTCATTCAAAATGCTAAACTCAGTAAGCCATGCATCTTCATCCACGCGTTTATTGCAGGTACTTCTGAGAGATTATAGAGCTGGGTGATGACGTGGGTTTTTTAATATACAAATCAAGGGAGCGGAATGACTATTTTTCAACCACATAACACTAAAATGACACATTTTGTCTTTATAATCGAAAAACGGATATATTCTTATTTTTAGGGCCAAGAGACTTATTTCAATCTAAGTTTTTGTTTATCCCTAAGATCTTATCAATTAAATTTTAAAAATTTAAAAATCTATTTATAATTATTTTTTATTAAAATTTGTTATTAATTTTAAGAAAAAAATTATTATTTTATTAGTAATATTAAAATAACAAAAATATTTCATTTTTTTACCTTAATTTTAAAAATTTATAATTTTTTATCTGTCTAAATTTTAAAAAGTTCCTTTCCCCCTTTAAGATTTCATTCTTTCTCCTTCCTTCCCTGACGATTTTTCTCTAGCCAACCTTTCATATTAGTACTCTCTCTCACCTTTCGAATGAAGACAAATCAATCAACCTTCAGAGGTCAACAACACACAATCGATATGAATTTATGCGACTACTTGCGATTTACCCTCTCTCTCCCCTTACAATTTGCCGACATGGATTCTAATTCATCGCTACCATAACACCATCAACATATCTGACTACTCCACCTACCAATCACTCTGGATTAACCTCTTAAGTGGAAATGCCAACCACCACTTCATCGCATTCCAATTACTAATCCGATGGATGAAAATCAACCATGTCACACAAATTGGAGTTCGGTAGATTCATCTTCGTTTGAGAGGCAAGAGGGAGCTTCAATACGGGAGGTTGGTCGAAGAATAATCATCAAAGAAAGAAGGGGAATGAATAAAACTCTATGAGGGAAAATGTAACTTTTTAAAACTTAAACTGAAAGAAAATTGTAAGTTTTTTAAATTAAAATATAAAAATAAGATACAGTTTTATTTATTTTAATATTACTAGTAAAATGATGATTTTATCTTTACAATTAATAAAAAATTTTAAAAAAAATTTAATGATAAATAAGTATTTAGATTTTTAAAACTTAGAGAATGAAAGTTTGAAAATGAACTAAATCTGACATAAGAATAAGTCTTTTGACGTATTTTTTAAAATAAAAATACCCTTGTTAATTTGAAATGGCTATTAAAGTGAACAATTTGTCCCTTAAGCTTTATCTATTTTATTTTTAACCTCTGAATAAATTTATTGAAACCCAATAAATTTACCAAAACCTTTATTAAATTATTCTTTATCTCTAATTTATATTTATTTTAGAAATAATATTATAAATAATAAAATTAAAATTCTCTTCCTAATAACGACACACCGACAAAACCCACCACGGCCTTCGACAACAACAAAACCAAATCAAAACCCACCCCGCGCGCACCCCCCCACAAACACCACCCCACCCCCCCAACAAAACCTGCTCACACCCGCGAAGTCAAAGCCCGCCCACTGCTCACAGTCACACCCAAGCCACAACACCTCAAACCCTTAAAACCCACTGCGCACCGATGGTAATTAACTGCAAAAATTCAATCTACGAATGAATCAAATCTAAGCGAATTTGTCTTTTTGGGCCATTTCATCTTATTCAATTTTACTGTATTGTTTTGTTATGGATAGGCTTGAAGATGCTGAAAAAGGGAAAGATTTTGTACAAAAGCAAGTGAAGTTGACAAACTCAATGCTTGAGAAATGTGAATTAAGGGGAAAGTTTCATAGGAAGATTTTGAAGTTACTCGATCACAAACACCATGCTGCATCGGCTAAGCAAGCGAATAAGTTTTTTTTTTTTTTTTTCCATAATACTGGACTTCAAGCGCAAAATGTGCTTCATGTATTGGTAGAGAAGAAGAAGATGAGAGAAATTGCGGTGAGAGAAGAGAAATAAATAAAGGGAAGATTAAGATGCTGGTGAGGAGAGTTCGTGTTGGTAGAGAAGTGAAGTTGCAAATCTCAAGAGAAATTTTGAAAATGGGGAGATAAGGAAGTTAATGATTCTGCATACCATAGTTTGTGTTCCTGAAAGATTCTCAAGAACAATAAAGAGGCTAAAAGGTAGATCATCATACAGGTTAAGAAGGGGAGACGCTTTGGAGAAATTTTGAACCACAGTACCAAAATAATATATCCATTTTTATTTCAGTGGAACCAAAATAAAGATACAATAATATTGTATTTACATTCATAGCTAAACTGATTCTATACCTTATCAATCTGTACATAAACACAACGTATGCCTACAATAACATACTCTGCTTAACCAATTTAGGTACAAGTACCTGCACTACAAACACCACAATTACGTCTACAACTTAATGGAGCACATAACTGCAGTACTAAAATCCAATTGCTGAGGAAATGGAGGCTTTGTACAAATTAACCTCCATGTCTTCTTCCTTGGATTGTAGACTTGGATAAACAGAGTTCCTCCTCTTTTATGTTGTTTTGGTACAGGAGTCATCACATGTAACTCTCCGTCCAATGCAACAAAACCAGATGATTTCTTGCAAGGAACTTTCCTTCGCACCGATGTCTCCTTTTGCCAACGGTTCAATGATTTGTCATACCTGAATACAAGTATGGAACATGTGATAATATATCTATATAGAACTTCAATTGAACATATTTATTTACACAAAGATGATAGCTTAAAAGTGTAATGTTTCCTCAAAAGTATATTGATTGAAAGGCAAAAGTGTAAAGATTGCATCAAGTTACAAAATAATCCATCAACATTATCACGACAGACATGAAAAAAACTGAATATACCCTCCCCCCGAAACCCCCCATTTCTCATCCTTTCCCTTCTTTTTTTTTTTTTTTAAAGAGCAAGACTTGGTATATGTAAACTAAAGTACAAACTGAAAAAATTATGGTAGTGTACACTGACCTGCACTAATGTTTAAGGGACACACGCTTACAACCCTCTGATTTCAGAAACAACATCAAATTTTCATAGTTTTTAGTAGATTAAGTAATCAGAGCTACGAAATGACAGTTTTTCTCAATAAGTATTCAAGGAACATGGATGAAATTTCACACATCTGGTGTTTTAACTAAAGGAAGGGAAGGATGGATACTATTTTCAAAACTTTTGGGATGTATTTTCATAAACCTCAATTAAAAGCTTTTAAACCAACAAAATTTTCCTTTTGATTGGTCTCTGACTAGACGCTATATAATCTTTATTTGGGAAGAAAATAGCATCCACCAAGTACAAATCGAGTAATTACAAAAAGCTTTACAGTTTACACAGTTAACCTTTGTAGAAGGGCTCGAAGTAAAGCATGTCAAGGAAAACAGATGCGTCAACAAAATAAACTAAATTGAAAGAAAGGGAGTGTTAAATTGAATTGGACAAACTCAATATGGCATTAATTAACACAATGTTTCATAAACGCAACCAAATAAAATCTAAGTTGGTTGTATGTCAGACACGAGATTCCTAGTTCTCTTAGCAACCAAACACTCTTTATTTGTTAAATTTATTAAACAAAGCCTAACCTCACCAAGTCACTATGCAGAGCAAGATTACCAAATTAAAACCTAAATATAATCTTACTCAAAAAATTAAGCAATTGACCAAACACAATCAGGGATACACACAAACGACTGAAAATGCATCTGAATTAAATAATTTTATAGATGGCCAAATAAAAGTTAAAAAAGAAAGAAGAACTAATGTTCATAGCAAAGATAGAATCCATTATCAGTAAGCAATCAAATGATCAATTTATGGTACGCGAGACTAAAAGAAGTTAAAAATTCACCTCACAGGTAAATTAAAAAGTTAGACGTGCTTCTTCTTTTTAGTATGAAGTTAAGAAATATGAAGTTCATTTTCACAACATCGTCTATAACTCAATTGCCACCCAACTTTTTTGTGTTTATAAGTTGATTACAATTCTAGCTGACCTTCAGTAAACTACACCCTCAAGCAACCATGCATGCATTGACTAACCGTTTAGGGTAGTTGATTGAATACTGCTCAAGTAAATAGCCAAATCAACAAAACATAACGCTCAGGGCACAGCAAAAACAAATTAAACTGGAGATTCAACAAACCACTATAGATAATCGAAATAGCATGTAAAGGACTGAACTCACTCATCTCACAGACAAAGTAAAGAAGCTACCTTAAGATATCATTATTATCAAGCATGAAAACTTCAGGCCTTCCATGATCTTCATCCTCCATGACCACAATCTTTCCTAGCCGTGACCTTTCCCCTTCCCCCCACATATCACCAACTTCCCTCCAATTCCCCCAACCATCACTACCATCATCGTCCTTCTTCAGTTCCAGCACCACAGCATTTCTATAGTACTCGTCCACAGGAAACACTCCCGAAACCGTCCTCGACTCCCCGTACCCACCCATAACCCAAAACTCACCACTTTCCTCCTCCATAAACCCCACACATCCGGCTCTAAACCTGGGCAACCCATCCATCTCGACCCACTTATTTCTCGCTACATCGTATCTCTCCACCGAACTTATCCTACTCCCTCCCGCTGCAAACAAACTATGCCTGGACCCTCCACCGGCAACAATTATCTGATTCAATCCCGGTACCGCCGCGCAAGCGAAGCTCCCCCGTGGAGAAATCATCGGCGCGATTCTCTCCCACGAGAAGGTGATGAAATTGAACCTGACGGCCGAGTTAGTCGGGAGTGGTAGGTCCAAAGGAAAGGAACGCGCGTCGAAGTGGGACCCACCGATAAGGTAGACGTGGTACCCAAGTGAGACGGAAGTGAAGTTGGTGAGACTGTAGGTGGAGGGGTCACAAGGGAGAGGCGGTATTGGACGCCACGCGAGATTAGACGCGTCGAAGAGGAAAGGAGAGGAAATAGAAGGATCTTCAGGGAATATACAGAGGAGATGGGAGAGGCGTGAGAGTTTACGGCGCTGAATTATTAGGGTTTTGGATGAGAAAAATAGACACCATGATTTGCAGGTAGGTTTGAGACGTGATTGGTGGGAATATGGAACGAATGATAAAATCAGAGATGCGACGTCGTTTGGAAGGCCAGGTATTAAGGTTCCGGATTCATCAACTGTCACCAATTGCTGCTGTGTAGAAGAAGGCGATGATGATGGAGGCATGTCTATCTGCATCAACGAAGCCCTTCGACTAGACAACTAAATGAAAAGAGTGAGAACAATTTTTTGTCGTAGAGTCCAAAATCTCTATATAGAAAATGCGGTTTGTTGTGGTGGCGGTGTCTGGATTCGGCTTGTGACAGAAGGATTTGCTTGCACTTTTTTTCGGATATAGAGAGTGTAACGACTTATTTTTAGTTGCAAAAGTCTAAATAGCACAGGTTCTTGCCACGTGGCATATTTTAAGATGATGGCTTTTAGTGTATGCAGAGCTCCCGTATGGTGACTATAGTGATTTAATAATGATATAATCCTTATTTGCCTCAGCTTTTGGTGTTTTAAAAAAAATTAAAATAATAAATTTATATGTAGGTATAACAATACAAATCTAGGCATTATTTAGGAGGTATCGATTAAAAAATTTAAAATTTTAAAAAATAAAATAATAATTAATTGTACAATAATATATTTTATTTATAATATCTGATAATAATTTTGATATATCAAATTAATAAACAGGAGATGTGATCAAAATTAAAAATTAAAAAAATAAATTATCATTTTTAAAAGTTCTAAATCTAATCATAAAATGTTAGTTATAAGTATACAAGTTTTTTAACCTATTAAAAAGATAAAATATCATTTTTAAAAGTTTTAGGTCCAATCATAAAATTAAAATTACAATAATTCATATTATTAACAAATCATGATCATCCAAAATATATTAAAATTTTGAATATAATTCTTTAAAAATAAAAAAACAATAAAAAAATATTTTTTATTTAAATTAAGATGAATTTATTATCCCATTTTGATAATTTTTAATAAAAATTTAAATGAAATTGTAAAATAAAAACGAGATGAGCTGGGGTTCTCCAAGTTTGAGAAAAAGGTAAAATGAACATATTTGTATAATCAACCTATGTTGACTAATTTAATGTAAATCTTTTAAATAAAGTTATTTTAATTAATTAACCTTATCATAATTAGTTTTTCCTCCATAATTCCTGATTCAGGCGGTTACATTTAAAAAATAAAAAATCTTAAATAAATAGACAACGGGGCACGATCGCGGTAATGCAAAATTAAAATTGCGTCCAACGGCCAAACTGGGTTCTTGGACAAAATTAGCCACAAGCATCCCCAACCATGGCGAAAACGACGGATGTTCGAGCAATGTCATCTCCGCTAGCAACACGACACGAACACAAACCCAGCACCAAGGAAGAAAGAAAAAGAAAGAATAGCTCATACGCTTCACCTGCGAGTTTTTGCTTTGTTTACGCGGTGATTGCAGTTGGTTATTCAAAATTTTTTAAATTTTTATGGAAGATTGGAGTCCTCTGAATTGCTTCACCAGAAGAAATTTCATCTGATAGGCTCAGTTGAGAATCAGAATGGTATGTTAGTTTGTATGATTTTATTTTCTCAGCTTTAAATTACGCATTTTCATGAAATTTTTAGTTAATATAGGGCTTGCATTTATATTATTGCAGTTGGTTTCGTAAGAATTTTTGTATTTTTGATGGAGGATTCGAGTCGATTCCCTCTGAATTGCTTCAAAAGAAGAAAGTCCATCTGATTGGCCTCGTTGAGAATCAGAATGGTATATTGATTTGTATAAATTCTATTCTCTTAGCTTTGAAGTAGGTGTCGTCATGTAATTTCAAGTTAATCTAGGGTTTGCATTTTTATTATTGTTATAAGTAGTTGAGATCTAGCTACTACATTGGATGATGAATTGTCTCTTGATTACATCTTTCTAGCACAGATAATAATAACCAAAGCTATAGGAGTATTACCTCTAACCGACATCTTGGTTAAACTGTGACTTTGACATGGTTCTATACCCTAGAAAGTTTGGGCCACTGAGATATTCGATATGTCCTTGGTAGTGAAAAATATTGATGATCTTGATTGTTAGATGTTTTGACATTTTCAAACATTATATTGTAGACCATCTAATGTTTCTGACATAAGCTTAATGGGTGGGAAGCTTGTGAACATTGTCCACATGGGGTCATTGTTTTAAATATCTTGGAGCTAACATGTTAGAATTTTGAGGCTCTAAGACCAGTATCAATACTTCTGCAGGTGAGAACTAATTCAAGCAATTTGTATGCATAGAAATAAGTTCCTTTCATTTCTTGCTATTTTCATTATTGTATGTACATTATGTCAGCTAAAGCATTGAGTTCTGGTATTTCTAAAGACTTAAAATGTCTCAGGAGACTCAAGAAAACATTGTTGCTGGGAGTCATGTCTGGGTTTTAGATCAAGAGTTGGCTTTTGTAGATGGAATTGTTATCGATGTTATTGGACAGGAAGTTGAGATTCAAACAAGTGATGCTAGGACGGTAAGTTTTATTCGTATCATGCTAAACTTCATTCCTTTAAATCTAAGGAGCTCTTTTTGTGGTCTTTTTTTTTTTGTTTACCTGTTTTTCAGTCCAGTTTTTTCTTTTCTTCCTGTCATCTTGTTGGTGCCAGGCTTGAAGGATTGGAAATGAATGATCTTATCCTTCTACTTTGAAATACAAAGTGTTGGTAGTTGAATCCGAGCTGAAACCATGCTTTTTGGGGCTCTTGAACCAAGTTGAAGTTCCACTTATGTGCAAAAGGGTTGAGAAACTGCTGGCATGCTATCTTGGTTTCATGTTTTATGGTCCTGAGTTTTGTTTTATCTGGGTGTGTGATGCCTCATTTCTTTAGTACTTTTGGCTAGTTGCAAAGTGTTAGAGGAAGAGGAGTGTGGTCTTATTTTGAAGACTAATTCACGAAAATTGTTCATCCAAAGCATATTTTCTTCAGACTTTGTTTTCCAAGCTCCATCTTCACTTTTTTTTTCTTTCCTTTGGAATTTTTGGCACTCTTTGAATCTTAGAATAGTTTCTGTGGTATTTCTTTTGTTTTCTTCCTGCTAAGTTGTAGCATTCATTACCTCTTATGGATTTTTAAGTTCAATTTTTATTTGTGTGAGAAATCATCGAATTCATATTTTTACTCGTGAAATCTGTTTAGTTTTTTTTATTATTGCTATGTTGTTGCCAGATTGTTGTAAACTTATCAGCTGTATACCCAAAGGATGTGGAAGCTCCTCCTAGTGGTTTTGATGACATGACTAAGATCTCATATTTGCACGAACCTGGAGTCCTGCACAATTTGGCAACCAGATATGAAATTAATGAAATTTATGTGAGATTCACTTTTGCATTCACTGTTGAGTCACTATTGTTTTTCCTTGTGAGATCAGATGCCTTTATTAGCACAGTTATGGGCTGCTCTGTTATAACATATTTAACATCATGCAGACATACACGGGAAACATTCTGATTGCACTCAATCCTTTTCAAGGACTCTCAAATTTGTATGATGCTAATATAATGGAACAGTACAAGGGAGCACCGATTGGGAAGCTAAAACCTCATGTTTTTGCAATTGCTGATTTTGCATATAGGTGATAATGTAACAGCTTTTACTTCTTATTATTTTTTAAATATCAAGGAGATAGGTTGCTAAATTTTATATATTTGAACAGGACAACGATTAATGAAGGAAAAAACAACTCTATACTGGTTAGCGGTGAAAGTGGGTCTGGTAAGACTGAGACCACCAAAATGCTCATGCGATACCTCGCTTATTTGGGTGGTTGTGCTTCTGCTGAAGGACAGACTATTGAACAACAAGTTTTGGAAGTAAGTTGGACAATTTATCTTTCTTATAAATTTATCAAGGTTCATACTGCTATATACTTTAGGACAAGAATAAAATAATGTCTTCAGTATGGTATTTGAGGCTTGGAAATTCTCAGTTTCACTAGCTCCTTATACATCTCTGACTAGGATAGAGTTGCCCTTGTGGTGACTGGTGTTATTCATTGTGCTGTTGTAGCCATGGATAAGAGACTTAGGAATGGCATATATGTCAGACTTTGATATTGTTAATAAACTTGTGTTGGTGCTTTTGTTATGTGGTTTGAGCATTAAGGTTTGAGGTGCAGCTGAAACACCCATGCCTTAATGTTATGCATTTGCTGCTTTTGTTTTTCTGAAAAATAGTCATTTAATACAAGATTTAAGTGCACCTCATGCTTGCTAGATTGTAAATTTCTCTAAGACATTCTCAACTTCCATCATGGGAATCTGGAATGAAATTTTTGATATATACTTGTCAGCTTTAAATTCTTCAAGTCACTCTTTTTCTGCGTAAATAATTTTATATGGAATAGGAATTCATTGTCAGCTTCATATAACTTGGTTTACTTTGGTTTTAACCTGGACTTATCTAAAGTTGTGTACTAACTGGTTTGATGCAGTCAAATCCAGTTCTCGAAGCATTTGGCAATGCCAAAACTGTTAAAAATAACAATTCCAGGTATGAAACATTGATTTCTACTTCAAATTTAACGTTTTCTTTAAATAATGTTTAGTAACTCCTTTCCATTGTCACTTCACTAATTTATTGTATGTAACTTTGAAGGCAAAAGGGTATCTATAGAACTTCTATATATATAAGAAGTACAGTATCTAAATGCACTAATATACCTACGAGCTTGTAGTTATATTGGAGAAAATTAAATTAGCTATAAACAAATATTTCCTAGTATCTTTGGCCACTTCTCTTATGAATTTTTTATTGATGATTAGGGGAATCAATTGACTGCCTTAATCATTTTTTGTTTCTCATTTATGTAGTAAGAAATATTGCTTTCTTGTTTTTTTTTCTTTTTTGCTTAATTATACAATAGTTTGTGACTTATGACTATTTGTTAAATACATTGGCATAGTCGTTTTGGGAAATTTGTTGAGATTCAGTTTGATAAGAAAGGAAGAATATCAGGGGCAGCCATAAGAACTTATCTTTTAGAGAGATCTCGTGTTTGCCAAATTTCAGATCCTGAGCGTAACTATCATTGTTTTTACCTTCTTTGTGCAGCACCACCGGAGGTAGGTGTTTTGATTGAAATTAAACTTCTTTTACTGGATTATTTCTTAGATTAATAGTGGAAAATTGGTCATATCATAACAACTAATAAATTTTAAGTCTTATCAGGAGATTGAGAGATATAAATTGGGAAATCCCAAGTCATTTCACTATCTTAATCAATCCAAGTGCTATGAATTGGTTGGTGTGAGTGACGCTAATGATTATCTTGTGACAAAGAGAGCTATGGATATTCTTGGAATAAGTAAGAAAGAACAGGTATGACCACAATAGTGTATTTTAATATATGTATAATGAAAGTGCTAAACATTTCTTTTCAAGTTGGAATAAGTCCTGTACCTTGCTTTCTCACTCTTTCTATATCTTAGGATGCAATTTTCAGAGTTGTGGCTGCTATTCTTCATCTTGGAAATATTGATTTTGCCAAGGACGAAGAAGACTCATCAGTTATAAAAGATGATGAGTCAAAATTTCATCTTCGAATGACAGCAGAGCTTCTCATGTAAGAACTGAACGTTGAAAATATTGTGGTTTAGTACTTCTTTTTCTTGTTTGAGTTGTTACATTGTTTGATGTCATCCTCAATTTAGGTGTAATCCTAATGCATTGGAAGATGCATTGTGTAAACGTGTAATGATTACTAGAGAAGAAAACATCACAAGAAGTCTTGATCCACTTGGTGCGACAATTAGCAGGGATGGCCTGGCCAAGACTATATATTCTCGCTTGTTTGACTGGTAAATGTTAACTTCGGATATTCTTTCTAGGTTCCATACTCATTGTACACCATGTTCTTTCTTTCTCCAAGGAAGGAATCTATGTAAAGATGCATCATTTTTCCATTATGCCCAGGTTGGTTAACAAAATCAACATCTCAATTGGTCAAGATCCTAATTCAAATTGCCTGATTGGGATCCTTGACATTTATGGTTTTGAAAGCTTTGAAACTAACAGGTAATAATTGTTTACATATATTCCTTTCTCTCTCTCACACCATACATGCATACATATGTACTATAAAAATTTCATATGTTTAGCTGCTTCGAAATCCATTTCTTACACTAAAAAGTATCTTTTCGCCCTAACTTGTCAAATGTTGAGATAAGTTGGGAAACCCAAGCTGGTACCAAGGTTAGGACTCTTGTAAACGGATAAATGTTCTTGAGATCAAATCTCTTGGACTAGGGAAGTCCCAAAAATATTACCGTATTAATGTTCAACAATTTTGAGGAAAAAACTATTATAATTTCCAATTAATCTCAAACTATTTAAAATAGTTGAAACCTACAGGGAACCCTAATATTTAATTCTCATTTGCTTCAAAATTTCCCTTAAGCAAACAAATTTCTAAATATGCTTCTTAGATCTTCCCCTTCCATCTTTTGATCTAGTGATTATAATATTGATCCTCTATATTAAACATGTTCTCATTAATCTATTTGTCAGCTCTAACTTGTACCACTTATGATGCTCTAAAGATGATCCAACAAGGCTTCCCACACATGTTTTATGCCATTAGTCATGATAATGGTGGTTGTGCCATTTGGTTCACAAAGCATAACCTACATATGACAATAATATTTGGTAACAAAGAGACCCAAGAGCCCTTTATTTTTTAAGAGAGAGATAATTTTTTATTATGTTGCAATGTCATTGATGAGAGAAGGGAAGCAGATAGAGAATTATTTTTTTTACCCAATTATTCTTTCTTGAACATAGTAAATATGGGAAGCAATAGTTAAGAGTATTATCTCCCAACAAAACCCATTTTTTGTGGCTATGGATTTTGTCAGGATTTGATAATAATAATTATTAGGGTAAAATGCTTTATTAGGATTAAGATTTGAACGTTAGGATGATATTAATGAGGAAAATGATATTAATTAGAAAAATAATATTATTTAGTAATATAATAATATATTAATTAGAAGATAATATTATATTTTAATTAGGAAGATAATATTTGATTGAGGTAATATTTGCTAATTTGAATAATATTGGATATAATAATATTTGGTAATTGAGTGATAAGGATTGGGATAAGATTAGGTTATTATAAATGGCGGGTTAGATGGAAAAAAGGGAAAGTGAAATTTGTTATTTGGTATTTTGGGCATTCCTTGGCTAATTGAGAGAAAAGACATCTTTATTTGTCTTTGCCTTGGGAGAAGTTGGTATCTCTTATTGTTAACATTATTTTGCTTTACTATTAATAAAATTTGCATTAGATCTCTAACAATTGGTATTAGAGCATTGCAATTTTGAGAATGTGCAGATTAGACATCATATAGGATGAGAGTGAAAGATAGAGGAAGGTTCAACGACTAATGGAACTAGAAGTTCGAGTAATGGAGAACAAAATTTGTTATCATTATGAAAAAAAAGAAGAACTAATTCACGACCATAAATACAAGTTATGGAATGTCATATCGGTAGATGAAAACAAATTAGATGATGACGCTATCTTGATCGTGTATGATGAGTGACAAGAGATTAAAAAAATGATGCAATTGAGATGGTAAATTCCAACAAAAAATCTACCAATTTTGACGAAGTAAGTTGACGATGGACCAAGAAAGGGAATCTATAGAATCTAGGGTTTAATTGGTTGAACACAACAACCAAGAGGGGGAATCGGCAATTCAAGGGTTCAATTGATAGATTCCTATGAATTCCAAGAGTCTGAATCCTTTTGTTTACTTGATGATCTAATTTAATTGGTGATGAAAACTAAACGGGCAATGAACAAAGAAAAAATGTTAAACTAAAAGAAGCAAATGAGATATTGATGAAGATGCACCAGGGGTTGACTTGATATAATAAAATGAGAAGAGTTTTTTCAAATTGGGTAGGATAAAATGTAAAGATAAAAAAATAAAGTTATCAAAGTCGGTGTGGATGTGAAAAAAGAAAAGAAAATAGAAACCATCAATTTTTTTTATTAGGATAAAATATTTTATTATAAATGATAAATGATAATGATTGGGATAAGATTAGGTTATTATAAATGAGAAGATTGGATGGAAAATAAGGGAATAAAATATTGTTATCTTGTATTTTGGATAACCCTTGGCTGATTGGGAGGAATGATACCTCTATTTGCCTTGCGAGGAGTTGACAACTTTTGTTGCCGAAAGGGCATGGTAAACCAAAAATAGAATTGCATTGTGGCGAAGCTTCAACAAGAAAATTTTCCTTACTTTGGTTGTGGAGACTATTTTTTGTGTTTTTTGAATTGATGAAACTATATGAGAATTTTTTTTCTGTTTTTCCCTCTTAACCTAACGTATAAAACATGAAGTGACATGTGTATGGAATAATTTATAACATAGGTGCACATGTATTTTGACTTGAATTCAAATATATTATTTTTCTGCAGTTTTGAGCAGTTATGTATTAACTTTACAAATGAAAAGTTGCAACAACATTTCAATCAGGTATGAGGTTAGTCATATTTGCCAAATTTTGACTTAATTTTTAAAGCTATAATGTGGATGTTAATGTTTCCATTCAGCATGTGTTTAAGATGGAGCAGAAGGAATACTCTGAAGAGGACATTGATTGGAGCTATGTAGAGTTCATTGATAACCAAGATGTGTTAGATCTTATTGAGAAGGTTTTCATGTTCTTTATCCTTCTTTACCGATTCTTATGAAACTTGTTGGTCTTATCTATTCCCTACTTTACTATATAGCTTCTTTCTGTTGTTCTTCATTCCCATGAAGTCTTGATCTAAAGGTAAAACAGATATAAACTGTGGTCTGGTGTAAGTACCAAGTGGAAGGTATTGGTACTTACAACATCTCTAGTGCATTTGTTGAATTGTGATAGAATTCTGAATTGTAGATATCTACCATGTTGTTGGTCTTATTGAGACAGTCTTCATGCTCTTTATATTTCATTTACTAGTCCTTGTGGAACTTGTTGGTCTTATCTTTTCCTACTTTGGTAGATTTCTAAAATGTTGAAGTCTTAAAGCAATAATTTTTTGATGAAAAAGTCTAACACCATTGTTTAGTATATAACTCTTGGAAGTTAACCTTTACATGGCCATGTATCTTTTATCCAACCCAAATTTGGAGAAAGATTATTGGTATTTTTTAGTAGAGTTGAGTAGGAGGGGATTGAAAAGGCACTGGCTTTTCATGTACTTTATAAGGAGGTTTCCCTCTTATTGTATTATGTATAATTCTGTTGGCTCTTGACTGAGCTGATAGAATAAAAATAGAGTTATCCAATCGGCACGTAACATTACTTCTGGAATGATACTATTTATTTAATCTTTGCAAATGGTATGCATGTTCGTTGTTTTTTTTTTTTTTTGGGTCTAGGAAGTTTTAAATAAATTTATGTAAGCCATGATAATGGTCCATGGATATCTTGATATCTTGTATTTAGCATTTTTATTTGTTGTTAACTTGACAATTCAATTTTTAGTAGATGATCTGCTACATTAGATTTCCTAATTAGGTTTCTAATTTATAATGTTTCTACAGAAGCCAGGAGGAATCATTGCTTTACTTGATGAAGCATGGTATGAGGAAATTTCTTTGGTCTTGCTGTGATGTTAGAGACATTTTTCTTGCTACACTAGTGTTTTTGATAAAATAAGTTTTCCACTCCTTGCAAACTAACAATCAAACAAACAAAGGAAGCCAATCATAAGTTGAATGGCAATGTTATGCACTTCTTTTATAAGGTCATCCCGTATTTCTAACCTGCTGATGAGGAATAATTTTTATATACAGTATGTTTCCCAAGTCTACTCATGAATCATTTGCACAAAAGCTTTATCAGACATTCAAAGATCACAAACGTTTCATAAAGCCAAAATTGACGCTCTCAGACTTTACTATCGTTCATTATGCAGGAGAGGTGAGTTATGGTCTTGGTATGTAGCTGTTTTAGTTATTGTTTAGTTAAGACTTCAGAGGGACAATGCATTTTATTAATATTGTCTTGGCACACTTGATTTCAGGTCCAGTATCAGTCAGATCACCTTTTAGAAAAAAACAAAAACTATATTGTTCCTGAACATCAGAATTTGTTGAGTGCTTCCAATTGTTCTTTTGTGGCAACCCTTTTTCCTCCGCTTTCTGAGGAGGCAACTAAGTGTTCTAAGTTTTCATCTATAGGTTCTCGTTTTAAGGTATCTTTTCTATCATCATGTATGTAGTTGTGATGGTTAATTATTTCTTGAGCCATACTATACATCATCTACTTTTAATGCATATTCTGCAAAAAGGTGAGACCTTATGTTATAACATAATACTGCAGCTACAACTACAACAATTGATGGATACACTAAATTCCACAGAGCCGCTTTACATTAGATGTGTGAAGCCAAACAATTTGCTGAAACCTGCCTTATTTGATAATATCAGTGTCATGCAACAACTACGCTCTGGTGTAAGTACTGTTTGGCTAGTGTTGTACTATTATCTATTGTTCTTAGAATGTTTGTGTATTTTTTTTTTCTCATGATTGTTTTTGTAGGGTGTTCTAGAGGCCATTAGAATCAAATGTGCTGGATATCCTACGAATAGAACTTTCTCTGAATTTCTAGAACGATTTACTATTCTTGCACCAGAGATTGTGAAACATAAGTAAGCATTTTTTTTTTTAATTTCAAACAAACTGCATCTTTTTGCTTGGTTAGCTTGAAGTTCTTCTTGTTTGTTGGTCCCACATGGTAAGTTTTTAATTTCTTCAATTTATTGCATTAATGAGCAGCTATGAGGAAAAAAATGCTTGCAAATGGATATTGGAAAAGATGGAACTTAGAGGGTATCAGGTAATTGCCGGAAAGAATATGTTGTTATTCCTTTTTGTATTATCATACAACATCTGAGGATTCAAGAATCCAAATATGCAAAGTTGTGTTAATCAGATGTTGATGTTACTAACTACATGTTTTCTAATTACCAAAAAAAAAAAAACCTATTTCGATGGAACTTGTACCCTATCATCATGTATTATTGAAGTGCCTCAAAGTGCATGATTTGTCCACTCAAGTTTTCATATACCTCCCATGGATCATTGATATTTTATTCTATGTGCAACAAATGGCTTTGCAGATAGGGAAAACAAAGGTTTTTCTAAGAGCTGGTCAGTTGGTTGAGTTAGATGCACGAAAACTGTAGTACTTGGTGGTTCAGCTAGGGTTATTCAAAGTCAAATTAGAACTATTATCACTCAAAAACAATACAATGGTATTTGTCGAGCATCTATTCACATACAAGCTTTTTGTCGAGGTTAGTTGATTGGTTCCTTGGTAATAGCCTACTCTATCTGACTCACAGAATGTTTCGCTTCAAAATGTATGTTATTAAGGAAATGAAATACTTTCTCTTTAGAATGCATGTTATCTAAGGAATTAAATAATGAAGTGACAACTCAATATTTAATTCTTAGTTTGAAATCTTGACAAGAGTTAGCATGCGAAAAAGAGAAACTTTTGCTTTGACTTTTAGTAGCAAGCAAACATTGTTCACCATATGAAAATTGTATGATAAGCCTAGATTTTCTTATCTGATGCATATTGTTGGAAGGATCAGTTAAGAATTAGATCCTATTACTTCATTTATTTTGTTCTCAATCCCTACAGTTGGGCTTCAATATGTTGCTCATATTAGTGGAGTTTCTATATGTCTTTTCATGTTGATTTTTTGGTTCTCTTAACAGGGGAGTTGGCTCGCCAATACTATGCATACTTGAACAGAGCAACAGCCGCTGTTAATATTCAGAAGAATTTGCGAAGACTGGTATCAAGAAAAGACTATTTAAAAGTAAAGGCTGCTGCAATTATCTTGCAAAGATGCTCACGGAGGATGGCTGCTCAGCGTGAATTCAGAAATAGATTGCATACTAGGGCTGCAGTTAATATTCAGGTTACTCCCCACCTATTTTGTAATGTTTAAAGGATATTCTCTGTTCTCCAAAAGGTTTATCAGTTTAGTAATTGCTTGCAGGCACGTTGGCGCAGCTACAGAGCTGCTTCATACTATAAGAAACTCAGAACAGCATTGGTTTTTATGCAAAGCAGATGGAGAGGAATGAAACGAAGAGAGGTTAGGAAACTAAAAATGGTAAGTGGTAATTAATTTTACTGATGTTTAGTTGATAGGAAATTTTTATTACCTTAATTTTAGTGATCCAATGGGGCCAGCTGAATGGTGTGTTCCTTAATTTCCAATCAGCTGAATGGTGTGACCCTTGATATCTAGTTAATTGGAGGTTTTAAAACCCCAGCCGCCAAGGACCACTTACCTGGAATATTTTATATCATTCTTCCATGACAACCATTGTTGCAAGATACAGTAGTACTTCTTAGTTTCAAATTTGGTGCCCACATTCTGGGGTGGTTTTGGCTTGAAAATGAAAAATAATAAATCAATCATTTTATGATTTCCAAAACACATAAAAAAAAATATATATATTTTTTTATATATGGCTTGAGATATATATGTGAAATTTATCAACTGTAATCATCTTTATTATATTCTGTTTATGGTACGCACCTGGGTTGTATAACACTCTTTTCCTCAGTTCTGCCAACTCCAATCAACCTTCTTCCCACTCAGACCTTCAAACTCAATCACACAGCCAACCATCACAACATGTCCATATGATCTATAGGAATATTGGATTATATAATTGATTGAATCACTACTTCTATCGTGATAAATAGCAAAACCAGTACAAGTTTAGTACAAAATCACTCTCTCTTTCGATGGAAAGGTACAATATCTCCTTCCCCAAACCCAGCATTTCAGAGGTTGGTTCTCTTCTTTTCCTCACCTACTTTCTGTTTTTTCTGCATAAACCCCTCTAGCCCTCTCTCCAGCCGTCTCATACCCTTCCTTGCATAACTGTCTTCCCAATCCAAGCTTGCCATGTCCCACTTGAATGTCCCTGTGGTCCAGCCTCTTTTACTGCTTGTTTTCTCCCTCTTCTTTTGCTGTAGGCTTGCCACTTGTCAGCCTCATCATCCTCCCATCTGTGCCCATCATTCTTTGTTGATTTCTCCTCATCTTGTGAGAGACATGTATAAGGGCTCTCACTGTTGTATAAATAGTTTCAAAAGCTTATATATTAAGTAAGAGTTTAATATCTATTAGACCTTTTCATTTTAACATGAACCAAACTTCAAATGAGAGGAATGTTTAATGAGCACCAAGCCCAAGTTTAGATTGGATAGACAGATCCAAAAACAAATACTGCTACATGATACATAAGGATTCAAACTTAGGACCATATATCTTAAAGTTTATGATAAAAGAGCCCAACAATAGATTAAAGCTTTTTAACAAGGTTGACCTTTTTATGCTATATTTGCGAATTCATGACAATATCAAAGGGAATAGAGCTCTAGTAATCATCTTGAAGGGAGGTCGAAGTGGAATAAACCAGTGCTGAGCCCAGCTAACATAAAAAAGTAAAACAATGAGAAAGGTTATTTTATATATGCTTATTTGAAGAAGACGGGTTAATATGAGAAATGCATCACATGATGGAGCCAGAAGCCTAATTAATACTGTGCAGTTTTTGGGTCTCAGTGATGGGTAGTAACAGTAGCTATGGATGCCTTGGTTTTACATTACCATAAAGATAGTTTGGGACAAATTACATACTGGAGTGAGAGATATTGCCAGAACTCAGTGATGGTCAGGTATATCTGGCCTGTTCTTATCATGGCAAATAAATAGTTAACACCATCGGAAGCATAGATTGTCGACTTATACTTCTAAGACATTGCACGACTTCTCTTTATCCGTATCTTTCTCCATCTTTCTATCTTCTTGTCTATTTCTTTCTACCTCTCTCCACTTGCTGTAGATTTATATTAGTAGAATTGAAACCTAAAAAGTCCTTAGCAAGATGTTTTTCCACACTTAAGAGTTTGGAGCCCTGTACACATTTAGAAGTTCTTGACCACTGCTTGACATAAATTTTGTCAATGTGGATTGTGATGATATAACCATTTGCCTAGCTGATTGAATGATGATGAGATATCTGTAGGAAAATTTTTGCTTGACAACATTCCTTGATTTTAGTGGCTAACTGAAGTCAAAATCATGTTTACAGACTGATACAAAAGAAGCAAAAGGAGAAGAGACATCAGAGTTGTGGGATTCTCACCAAGCTGTGGAATGTGAAGTAGATGAACTAAATACATTGCGCATCGAGGAATGTGAGGCTGCACAGGAAGCAAATGATCCATGCACCTTGACCAGAAAAACCTTGATTGATGTCAAAGAGGCTGAACTGGAAAATCATTCTAATCAAGCTCAGTTATCTGTCAAGGAATGTGAGGCTACACAGGAAGAAAATGAACCATGCTATATGACCAATAAGGCCATGTTTTCTGGCAAAGATGCTGAAAAGATTGAGACCCTCACTGAAGAAGTGGGGAAGTTGAAGGTATTGCTGATTTATTCAGTATCTCTAGAATCCTTCCACTATTCTTTTCCAACAGATTTTCAGTTCTGTCAAACTAAATTTTAGGATTAAAAAAATACTACAATAAACACATAAAAGATATTGCTTTCCTGTGAGGTAGTTTTACAAATCAACTTCTTTTCTCATATTGGTTTGGATTTGGTAGTCGATCCTATTCCTCTTTCTTCTCTATGTGACATTCAAAGCATTTATTTATATCCAACTTATTCTCCTAAATTATTTGGCTATGTACTCACTACAAATATACATCTTTGTTGAAACTGTGAGAGATAAAGATACAGATCCTTATGGACCTCAATATTAGAGGTTTGTTAATGTTTTTTACACGTTATGAGATCTTGGAAAGGTTTGCATCTATTCCCCAGCTTGTTATTTGAGTTGGAATGCCACATCATTTTCTTTGGGCTAAAAAATTTAAATCTTCAGGCTCAGATTAGAAATTTTCAAACCTTGTTATATTACACAGGCCTTGTTACTGGCAGAAAGGCAAATATCTGAGTATGCTGAAAGGCAATGTCTTGAAGCCCGGGAACTAAGTGAGAAAAGACTTCAGAAATTAGAAGAAGCTGAAAGAAAAGTTCATCAACTTCAAGACTCATTGAATAGGTATGGCCAATGTTGAGCCCTTTTCTGCACAACTTTAATATTTTTCAAATTTTGAATGTCTAAATTCAATTTGTAGCACACTACATTGTCAACACAATAAAATCAATCTTTATTGTTTATCCAACAAAATGGCCTCTTTGTGATCCTGATGCACAAAACTTCTGTTATAAATTACATGTTTGACTGATGCTTATCTTATCTAGTGTGTCTCAGGCTGTTATTTCGCATGTCAGAGCAATTTTCAGAGCTGAAGATGATTGTATGTTCTTCATCAACATCGACTTCATCTTCTCGACACATTGTTAGGGAGGAGCCTTGTGATAATGTGGACAACTCTGATGCTTCATCATCTAACTCTGATTTCACTTTTCCTGCTCCTTATTCTACTTCTGTTAGCTAGTCTTCGTTTAAACCCAATGCCCTTCAACCGATAGAGCAGGACCTTTCATCCACAGAAATTGCAGGTGAGTTTTTCTTTCTTTATGTGAATGTAACTCAAATTTGGATTCTGCTGCATCCAGCCAGATGGTAGGGTGAACTTTTGACAGCTTTGGCTTTGAATAGGAGAGCTCCATGTTTGTTTGGAACTTTTACTCTTAGGAAGAAAAATTACCCTATTTAGCAAGTATAATCTCATATACCTGGTTTTTAGCTCCATTGCTGTTATACTTCAAAGTTAGTTGTCAGTCCTGGTTGAAGGATGTGCTGATGGCATGTGAGAAGTTAGTTACTTTTGATGGAACGGATTGTTATATTCATTTCTTTTCTTTCTATATTACAAGTTAATATAGTGATGCGTATACTGGAATCTCAGAGTAGGCACCTTATACTTGAATGATTTGCTACATATACTTGATACAGAATCTTAGATGGACCATTTCTCTCAGGATGCTGTAGATTAGTATTAGCAGTTTGCAAATGTTTATTTGTTCATTGTTTATTTTAAAGAGTTAAACTGCAAAATTGCCCTGTGCTAAATGTTTTTCAAATTTTCAGAATGAATCGAAGTGGTAATCAATTCTGCATCCTGCTTTGTCAAACTCAAGGGATCATTCAGGATAAAGAGAGGACTGCATCATTGAATTAAGGAGATATATACAGCAAGAGAGCACTGAAGGGCACTCCTTTTGTTGCCTAGCTGATTACAAATGCTGTCTTGCAGAAAGCTGATCATCTGAAAAAAGTAGACCAGACAAGCATCTCTGTCTGGATAAATTAAAACATGGGCTACACTGTTGAGGTTTGATTTGCCCAATCTTGTGCTGTAATGCGGCTCATTACTTTTTAATAAGGCCGGTCTCCTTTAAACTTTTAGAATTATTTTGTATATTAAAAGCTTCTGGACTCTAGACTACTGTAGAACAACAGTGTTTTAACCTAAAAGCCATTAAATGCATAATCTCCTTTTGATATTTTTTGGAGGCTTAAATTTATGGGATTCACTTTGAATTGGTAAGCCTAATTCAGATTGGAGTTTTAATTCAGTAGTTCAGTTTGAGTTTTCTTTAATAATATTATTTATCCTTTTGATATTTATCTCTCTGATAATACTATTTATCTTATTATTAATAATCAGAGTAATCGAATCATGTATCAAAAATCTAATTTTCCGTAAACATTAATAAAATAATAAAAATTTTTATTGATACATCATCATTTTAGAAAAATATCATAAATATTTATAAAAATTTGAAATTTCTCGTATATACATTTACTACATTATAATTTTCTCTAGAAAGGTTATTAATTTGTATTGGTAATTTATATTGTATCATATCATATGATATGTTAACTGTATCGTATTAATTCAATGCATTTAAAGATACATACGGTGATTTTTACTTGTATAATCTCATATTGTAAGATACTAATAACAATGATGACAATAATGATTCGAGTTTAAATGGATCATTTAGGATTTGAGTTAAATTTAAGTTTGGTCTAAATTCAAGCCCCACAGGGATTAGTACAGCATTGGTGATCATCAATTACCGTTTGAAAAAAAATCAAAGCCAGTTCTGTATATGAAATTCTGTTGTACTTTCTCATATAAATACGTAGTATATGCAAGTTTTCAAGAAACTGTTGTAAATTGGAGGCATATAACTGTTTAATTTGGTCCCCTGCCACAACCCCACAGATATAACCAAGTAAAGAATCTTACAAGTATCAGAGAGTGATATTTACACCCCTCAAACTGATGGATATCAGAGAGATTAAACTTGTGGCAAAAGAATCTAAAGTACAAAGACATTTTCACTTTGGGTTACTTAATATAGGAGATAGTTTTCATTTTTAAATTTGATGTCACATAAAATGACAAAAGAAAGAGCCCTGGCATCTCTTATTTTGACATTAAGTGCAGGGTTGTAATTATGAGTTTTCAAAATGGAGGGGATTTATCAGTTTTGATAAAACTGAGAAGTGTCGATGTATTTTGATACATACAGGCGGCCCATTTCACAGTAGTTGAGCAAACCACCTCTTCATGTCCCATCCCATATGAAAGCAGATGATGGGATGCCATGCAGGTAAATACAGTAGATAGTTTTTTATTTTTATTTTATTTTCATATGGGAAATTTAACAATCTTCAACCTTCTGTACTTGAAATCATCATGTCGTTCTTTTACTGCATGCCTGAAAAGAGAATATATACCTTCGTTGTAAGAATAGTTCAACCTCATACGGCCACTGTATCTGATCTTCCATTTCATAAAATCTCATCATCAAAACACAGTTTTGATTAAACCCCTGTGTGCATTTCATAAATCTGATAGAATCAGGGATTTTTTTTTATAACAAAATAAAAAAATGCAGAAGTAAATTTGTTTGAGCCATGGTGATATCTCCCACATTAGATTACCAGTGAAATAGGTAACAGACTGCATGTCGTCCATAAATAATGAAAAGACATATTGTTAACACTTTCATTAGTGGATGATATGTCATCTTTGTGAAAGAAATACAATCCATGTCTCGAAATAAACCGATGTGTCTTCTCAAATTGCAGACGGCAAATCGTGAACGTGAAATAAAAGTGAACAACGTGTCGTACACTTATAGCAGCAATGTGTTCAGAGAAATTATAATAACATGCTCTTATAGTTAACAATTTCTTAATTGCTTCTACTAGTGAATACTTTCAAAAGTTACTCCCGGGTACAATGCAATACAAGGGAAGGACTGCAATTCTTGTCGTTGTTTCATTGCATTATTTACTTTTATCAAAAGAAAAGAAGAAAACAAACTGTTTAAAAAAGTTGTAAGACGTTAAAAACATTTATTGATCGCAAGGAAGTTCTGCAAGATTTCTACTAGATTTGGCATAGAGGAACATATCGCTGCCAAATTAAGCTTCTACATTATATGAAGCAATACGCAGAAATAGTATCAGACATCTGCAACAGGTGAGTCAAACTATCGGGATTTTCATCAGTTTTTAATCTTCCGGCTTTATTAAAGACTTCATCTTGTCTCTATTAATATATCAGTTCTAGTTTCTTAATTACTCACTTATTCCTCACTTCCTTTGACCAGACCATATATAAATTTAGCTATTAGGTTTCACCACAGTATATATTTCAGCTCATCTCAGTGAGTACTCTCTATCTCTCTCAACTTGAGTTATATTAGTTTTTTTTTTTTTTTTTAAATTTAAATTTTGAGTTGTAGTTTTGGTTTTTCTTGTTTGTTTGGATCTTTCTTCAGGGCGGAGTTCTGAACCAAAAGTTATACGTACCATGGATAAGAGTACCTATCTTCGGTGTGACAAGGTTAAAGACAAATGGGATTGTGAGAAATTTGGTTTTCAAGGTGATCATTCATATGGATTAACATGGCCTCCAAGAAACTATAACTGCAGCTTTTGCAAGAGAGAATTCAGGTCTGCTCAAGCTCTTGGTGGTCATATGAACGTTCATAGAAGAGATAGAGCCAGGTTGAGACAGTTACCTTCACCAGTTCCGGAATTTCAGAACCCTAAATTTAACTCTAACTCTAACCTTAACCCTAGTTTCTCTTCGTCACCTCCTTCATCTAAGTTGTTACCATTCCCTTACACAACTAAGTCCTTGCTTTCTCCATCTCTCACAGTTTTCTCTTCATCATCCTCAGCTTCTACAAATGAGGCAAAGAAACGATTACTTGAGTGTACTGGGCGAGATGCTTTGACCCCTAGATGGGGAGATATAACTAAGAAGAAGAACTTGATGGCTGAATGGACCGGTAAATTGAAGGGTACTTGTGCACACAAGCTTTCCAAGAAAGAGGAATTTATCAACATGGAATTAGAGATGGGGTTAAAAGATCCCAAAGAAGTTCTAGATTTGGAGCTTCGGCTTGGGCATGTTTAAGTGCAATCTTCACCAATTCTATGTGCCATAATCGAAATATTTGGCTTTGAATTTGGTTCTTTTCGTGAAAGTATTTTGTTTACCATAGCTCGATCGATTAATTTTTCCGTACACTAGTTTACATACTCCATTTGCTATTTTGCTTCTCTTCAGTCTTACATCTCAGTACTAGATTGTATATGTATGGGAAGATTAATTAAGATCCAATTTACATTTACATTGTGGCTTAACTAGAAGATTTATGTTGCCTTACTACCGAGCTGGAATTTCCTTTCTTCAGTGTTGGCTTTAAATAGCTTGTTTGGTTGATGTCCATATGTTTTTCGTGAATGGTTGCTTTCATAACAGCTTAATCTTGAATCTTCATCTTAAATTACATGTTATCATTATGATTAGTACAATAGTTGGGACTGTATTTGTAAATTAGGTCAACTGTAACATAACGAAGGTAGAGTTGTTGAAACATCATCACTCCTCCAAAGTGAGATGAGAATGTTATTTTTGTGGAAGATATATAGATATGTCTCTTCTCCAGACTGTTCTCTCCAGGTAACGCAAAGAATATTTCTTCTTCTTCTTCTAAGCTCATTCTTTCACTGCCTTTCCTGGAAACAAGGTTATACAGATGCGAAGAAAAACAAAATTGTGGATCAAATGGGAAGAGAGGTAGTATCTGATTTTTTATTTTTTATTTTTAATCTGATATCTTTTTCAGAAGTCAACCTTGTGCTTCGTTTATATCTGTAAGCCTGAATCTTAACACATACGGGTCAAATATTACATATATTTGTATTCACAACTTTTTTCACCCTTTTATACTTTTACACATTATTCGATAATATGTATCTACCTGCCAACATTGTTTCATTCATTTTTTTTTTCCCAGTTTTAGTCATTTTGTAGCCACATACATCCATATATATTGAGCATTTCACTTTATTAATAAAAATATAATATATAGTTTAATTATAATCACCCTTTTATATCACAGCCATAGGGACTACTACTATTTCTAAGCAGCAAGAACAGTATATATGAATGTACGACCAAATTAAATACAATAATGATTACTCGAGAGCAAAATGAGTAAATAAAATTCACAAAATCAATGTACTATCAAGAATTGAATTGAACAAGAGATAAAAAAGGAAAAATATTAAATTCCACAAAGGATGTCAGGTGAGGGTATTTAAGAATTCAAGTGTATCAATTGATGGCAGTAGCTGGTGATCTCTCTCAATTCTCAAAGAAGAGATTGCCAAATGAATGCAAAGGAGGTTTGAATAGAATTAAATGCGTAGTCCAATGATTCTAAAGTAGTGTTTTATTATAGTTGTGATATTGTATTTTCCAACATCTGGGCATATGCATGTTCCCCACAAATGTCTGGTATCAGTAACATGATGAGGTTTCCTTCTTAAGAAAGGGGTGGATTTTTGTGTTTGCAGACCAAAACAAGAAGACTTTAAAACAATGCTCACTCACTGTAGTATTTCTGTAAAAAGAAGGGGGATGAGTGGACTGTAAAATAGCAGTAATGGGTCAAAATGAGGTCAGCAAAGGTAGTAAAAAGATGGTAAAGAGAATAGACATCTGCCTCCACAACAGTACACTATGTCTTCATGAAAGGCACTTGAGCATGCCATAAAGGAAGCTAGTCGGCGCACGTCACCATCTTCATCCATTTATTCTCTCACATTACTCACTGTTCTTCATTTTCTTTTGAGTTTTTCATTTTTCAGATGCAGGGGACAAATGTGCAAGAGGCATGGACCCAAGTTCAATAAAAAGCTGAAGTCTGGCCCAATTTATCAGACCACCATCGTATGTCTAAAACCATTATCGTATTTACAAGTTCAAAGAATTGACTAGAAAAATAAAAAACCCTTTAAATAAGATTTGCATCGGCAAGTTGAGCATCTAATACAATGTTTACTAGGTATCCGAGGTTTTTTTTTTTTTTTGGGTTAAGTATTACGTATCAGAATATGCAGGATACTTTGTCTAATTGTGGATTATAAATGATCCCACTTAATATAAAAATACGAAATTTATTTGGTTGCCGGATTGAACCTATTACAGATTCTCTTGCCAAATTTATAGGGATTGACGGATTCAGAAAGTGATGGAAATTATTAAGCTTAATCACCAAAACAAACAGTGTTTCTTCAATCTTGCTTCTGCAAAATTATATATTCAAGATACATGTATTCCATATTTGTGTAAGATTCATTATTTACTTGTATAAACCCTATATAATTAGGGTCACATCTAGTAGATAAAGTACTATTGTTGTTTAGTGAAGTATACAATTGTACAATTTTACACGGTATCATAACAATAAATTTCTCCTGAATCTCTTTACTCAACACAAATTAACCCATGTCAGCCTTGTAAATTGTAATATCCACATGTGCGTATTGAAGTTTTTTGATAATTTCATGTTTTTATTAACTTGATTGAGTATGATCCGTATGTGGGTTATAAAAAATCATTTTAAAGTTATAAAAGAAAAGAAGAGTGAAATGGTCATTCAAAAAGTTGAAATGTTTTTTCAGTAACAAATAAATGAATGACTCAAATAATAATTTACCAATAAGTAATTTAAGAGAAGAACAACCGTTTCAAAGTATTGATGTCTGAATAGACAATTATTTAGTTGAAAATTCTATAAAAGAGATTGATATTCAATTAAAGAAATTGTTTCCATTATTTTCATATGCACAATGTTGAATCCTAATGCTCAATACTCTCATCACAACCTTCAAGAACATATTAGAGAGAAGATTCAAGACTGGAGTTGATTATTCAGCAAACACTTTCATGGAATCCAAGTAAGTAAGAGATTGATTCCATTCTTGTTACTTAGATATATGAAATTGGAGAAAGTTATTTTTTATGAGAAGCACAAATTCAATTACATGTTAAATAATATGAAGGAATGAATTTTGATGATTAGTTGCTATATTGTTATGTGCATTGTAAAGATATGTATTGATATATATGATTGATGATGATGAACTAAGGAATTGTGATTGACATGCATTAGATCATGATTTTGATTTGGATGTTATGGGTGTTATATGTGTTTGATTTGATAGATTGCAATTTTTATAAACAGGAAAATGTTGGTTGTTGAATTGAAACAAGGAAATACGTCAATATAGATTTGGTGGAATGCTTACTCCAAAGACAAGATCAGTTGTTTTTATAAAGATAGGACAATAGAAACCATGACGAAATGTATGTTCTAAGAACAATAATGATCATTTTGAAATGTTATGGGCGTTATATGTGTTTTATTTGATGGATTGCAATCTTTATATCATAGGAAAATATTAGTTGTTGAATTGGAACAAAGAAATAAGTAAATATAGACTCGGTGGAATGTCTATTCTAAGGACAATATCAATAATTCTTACAAACATAGGATAATGGAAACCATGACGAAACGTCTATTTTAAAGATAAGAATGATCGTTTCATACATATAGAATAGGTCAGAATGGAAGATTCATTCTAAAGAGGAGAATGACCATTCTAAATTAAAAACTACAAAAAAAAAGACCTCAGATATAAGTACAATTTGTTTGAGAGATCATAACGTGTATTCCCTAGAAGAGATATGCCCATTCAACAATAGTGAATGTATGTTTCATAGTCAATTAGATGAATAGTTGTTTCAAGCTCATGATAAACACCTATTTCACAAGTTGTTTTGTAAATTTTAAAGAATATTATGAGTACTTAAAAGTACGAAGCATCTTAAAATTGATACATGAAGGGCATGAGTCATGAGTAAGTTTACAAAGGGTGGAAGTGTAAGTAAGCCATAAGAAAAGTTTAATAAAGGGCTTGAGCATGTAGTCATACTCCATGAAAACATATCAAGTGTTTTATGCATGAGATAAGTTAGCATATTTAGCATATTTTCTAATAGGGTGTTTGAACTATGAGAGACTTAATTCTATAATTATGTATGTGAGACATGATCCTATGAGTTTTGACAGTTTTACGAATACCCATGAAAGATGATTTCTCATGAGTTTTAAAATATGTTTTCTAAAAGGTTGTTGCTCTGGGGTACATGTTACACACATCTATAATAAGGCATACGATTGAGATGCTATGACAATCTAATGTATCTTGTGCATGGAAATGGGGATTGTAATAGTTTATGTTACTCATGTCACATGACTAGAGTATCAAATATTTACCTTAACTTAGTTTAATCAGCACAAACAATACAATTTTTACAATTTTTACAAAAATGGTTTCACCAATGTTTTGAACATGTTTAGGTCATGTGTTGCATCTCATGTGATCATAATTATATTGTGTCAACTTGTGTTGTTGCTAGCGCTTTGTGGTTTTGTTATTTTAGGCATGAGCTCGACATTCCACTATGCTTTTCTCACTACTGCTATGTGACAATTAGTCTACTCTTCATATGGCTACTGATCTTGTCTTTTATGCTTGTACATATCGATATTAATCTCCACTTCATTCATGAGTTAATTACTTTAGGGCACTCCATCTTTAATATGTTTCTATATTCTCTCAAATTACAAATGTTTTCACCATAAGGTTGTTTGACAATCACTTTCATATATGAGATGTCTTCAATTATATTCATGAATGCCCGCTCCAATTGCAAAAGAGTGCCAAATAGTAATTTTTATATTCAAGGTCTATGTAATTCATATTAGTGTAGAATTTCTTATTTCCTGATATAAACCCTAATTAGGTTGATAATTATATTATACTATTGTTGTTTAATGAAATTAATTTACAATTATGCAATTCTATAGCTTAGAGACCTTTAATGATAATATTGGTTTTCAAAGTAATTAAGGTATGTAGAACATAAATTATATAATGGTGCTTTTCTCTTCCTGAGAGGGATAAAGCATATAAACAAATCTTCGTTGATAAACAAACATAAAAAAGCTAAGACGAAACGTAAAACAATTATTTATGAATAACAAGAGCAAAGGAACAAGAGTTGGCAGCAGAGTTATAGAAAATGGCTAATAAGGTAAAAGACGAATGATTTGGTTGAGAATTAAAAGTAGTTGCAGCACTCACGTAGTTGTCGTCCTTGTTCTTGCGATTGTCCATGTCTCTTCCTCTCATAATTTTCTTGTAGACTCGTTCAAAATCAACATCTTATGATACCTGAAACCCATATATATCTTACACATATACATATATGCAATCAGGACAAAATTATACAACAATGAATTTGATTTAATCAATGATCATTGTATATAAATATAGCTAGGTTAATGTCTGTTCATTCTTTTAAACCACTATGCTCCTTTTTGTCTCCCGCATCAAAAAAGTGAAATTAAATATTTCATGGGCAAAAAAAAAAAAAAAGGTTAAAATATTTGCATGTTTTTGTCCATGATATAACTTAGGCAACACATGAATCCGATGGCATATAACATTATAACTTAAGTTTGGCTTTAGAATTTTGAGGGTACGTGTTATTAAGTAGAATTGGGATGAATTATCCATGGAACGGCCAATATACGCTTGATTTTTAAGAATGGGTTTGATATATTTTTTTAGTGTTAATTTTATCATTTTTCAAAGATGAATAAGTCGTACGTCTAACCAAAAAGAAGAAAAGGAAAACGTTAAGAAAGAGCTGGAGACCGCCAGGCATAAATCATAATAAAAAAAAATGTATTGGTGGCACCTGTCTTAGTGCTGCCATTTTCCATGCAGACTCATTTCTACACGAAATAACAACTGCTTACTATCCCTGCCCTACTCTTTAATGAAAAAAAATTCGGCCTGCAGAATATAAATATGTGTATGCCAAAGACAGTGAGAGAGAGAGAGAGAGAGAGAGAGAGAGAAGAGGCTGCATCAGAATTTAAGGATTTGTATATGAGAAAAAAAGCCAGTACACTTTATGTTTATCAATTAGTTTTTTACCTCAGAAAGTAAGAAAATGTTGCTTAAGATCAATCAAATTGAGCTTTCACACATCTAAGATAACAGTTATCTATATGATATATAAGTGGAGTTGGTAGCTTCCAGATTTAATTTCTTATATCTATTCCAATGTCGTAGGTGACCAAGAAAGAAAATAATATAAAAACTTTTTCTATTATAATTGATTTATATATAGATCACATAATCAAAACTTACAATTAATAATTAAACCTAATTACAATATATTTGATACATATCAGTAATTTGTAAATATTATGATATTAAGTGAGTTTGATTGTGAGGACTAGATGGGTGGTGATGGTTTTTCTTTTTGTTAACATTGCGCAAAATTAGCTTTTAGATAAAAGACAAGTATAAAGTTCAAAAATACACTGTTTTCTTGATTTCCCATAGGAAGGTTCCTGCATCTTTCCTACCCAATCTGATAAATAGGTCATAATTTTTTTTTTAATGAACAATAACGTTAATAGTTTAGTTGGATAGATAAACTTAGAGTACAGTAATTAGTCTACAATTATTATACTAGATAATTCAAGGTTTAATTTGATATGACATCATCAAGTCTCAAACCCAATCCCATCACCCGGAAATTCCACTGCTCATCCACTCAAGTCCATAGGTCATAATTTTACTACCATCAATTCATGGTTATGTACTAGCAAATTATAATTCTGGCTTACCTATGACTTCTTAGTAAATTTCTTTGGTTAATTTCACATATGCTTGCTATAGTATTTGCTGACTTGGTTCCAACATGTGTATGCGATGCTGTGAATTAATAAGCAATGAATAAATTAACATACCTGTTATTGTTTGGTTTAAAATAAGAAAAATTTTCAGAGACAGTGCAAATTGAACGTTTCTTTATGTAGTATATATTAGCAAAGAATTTTCAATTCTTCCTTACTATATATGTATATATATATATATGCATGTTATTATCAATAAAAATATTTTTCATATTTAAGGAGTATAGTTTATAATTTTTATAATTCAAATTTTTTATTTATCAAGTATCAATAAAATATTCAAAATACATGCATATATACACATCACTAGATTGATCGTGTACAAACATGTATGTATGATGTGATACAAGTAATTCAAAAAAGTTTTACCCACAGTATTAAGAAATGAGTTAACTAAGTGCATATGAGTAGACAAATGTGTAATATATTTTGAAAGAAGAAAGAGATGAGAGATACATACATAAATGACAAATTAAGTTAAAGAGCGTGTTAGGGAAAACATTAGATGAGGATGGTGAAAGCAACAAGAGCACTATTAGGGAGACAAATTATTCAAAGAAAATATTAAAAATATGGTAATTGTATCGTAAATATATTTTACTAGATATAAAACTGCTGCCGGCTAACAGAGAAATACCCTCTTAGCAAACATCTAAGACTTTTCTCTCTCACAAAAAAATCAAATTATTTCTCACACAATTCACATAGGTAATGACTATGTCGTTTTTTTGTCTCTACTTGTCTTACATAAACATCCTTCTCATCTCTTTCTCATCTCTATATTATCCTCTCTCATTCAATTCCTTCCTTCAGAAGAAACGTTTGGAGTGAAATTTATAATTTAAGTCTTGTTGTGTCATGGAATCCAACCCTCAAGAAGATTCAAAAAGCTCAAGCGAAGAAACTGATCGATCAGAACAAGCAAACGATGATATGGGCACTGGCCGATCGTACGAGTGTGTGTTTTGCAAGAGAGGTTTCACTACGGCTCAGGCCTTGGGTGGGCATATGAATATTCATAGAAAAGATAGAGCCAAAAACAGGCCTACTTCACTTCCTTCTTCAATTTCAGATAAAGCGGATCATGAAAATTATGCAAATTTTAGATCCTATTCTACTGTCCAAAGCAACCCGCCTCATTATGCTGTGGCGCCGGAGCCTCACTTAATTATCAAACATTTTTTCCAGCATCATCGTGGGCTGAGAGACCGCTGCCTACACATCATAGCAATGACTACTTGTATGGTAGAAATCCACAACAAATGAATCCATTTGGAGATGATATTTGGCGAGGAAATCTCGGCTTGAGAGTCGGCCCTTCCCAAGTAACTGATGAGAAAGATAAGAGAGGAGGCACAAGTGAAGAAGATGAACTAGATTTGGAGCTTCGACTTGGTCATGATCCGTAGTTTTTTATTACATAATATATATATATATATATATATATATATATATGAATTATGTATATGTAGTGGTATTTGTCATCTTGTACAGATAAGAGTTCCTTAAGAAGTTCGATTTTTCTGAAGTGGGAAAGATTCAAGATCGTGAATAAGTTGTTATATTTTTCGCATCAATAAGTATGTTTAAGCAAATCTTCATACAATTTCAATTGGGTGAGGACATGGAAGGAGAAGCAAATCAGATGAAAGGTGTCACTGATATGATTTCACAGAAGGAAGACACTGGTGAACTGATTTTATATCAACTTCCAGCTACAGATTTTGAAGGTAGCTTTTGTTTCCTCCTTCTATTGTACGTATTTAAGCCTTGTTTCATTAGGGTTTGGTTTGATGTTCTTCTGTTATGCACTGGCTACTATCATTTGCCCCATACTTTGATCTGCTTTATACCAAATGGAGAAGGATTTTGTATAATTTCATGTTTGATGAAGTTAGATTCTCTTATCATATATAGCATTACCAGTAATCAGAATTTTCTCGTTCATGCTGACAGTAAAGAGAATTGCTTATATAAATTACCCACAACATAATCTGTACAATTGATACCACAGTTTTGATTTCTTAGTAGCCCTAATAATTGCTTGTTCAGAAAAGGGAGGAAACGATATGATAAAAGATTAACCACCATCCACGGGATACCCATGTCCATTATTCATGGTTGCCCCATAAATAATCATGTAATTAATTTCATGTACAATCTTAGTTACATTGTGTCTATTAGTTTTACACTAAATAAATTGAAGCCGTTTGCATCCCGATACCCTTCTTTTGTTTTCAAATCCAGCAAAATCATCACACCATGGGTTATTAATTTCTAGCTATATACATTAGTAATTAAATTTTTTCACACGTCTAAAGGGTTATTAAATAAATGCTTGCCTTTAGCCAATATATTGATTAATTAGATTTGGGATTTGTTTGAATTAGTACTAGTTGAATTCCTTGTCAATATTGTGTTATCGTTATTGTTATTTATTTATTTTTTTAAGTTTGAGACACTGTTAATCGGTCTCTTGGAATGCGAAATTTTACACTTGATATGTTGCAAGACTAGGGGCATGTTTTCCCCCCCAAATCATGGATCCTATATTATATTTGAGGGAAAAAAGAAGCTGCCGGCGCATGAACTAGTTTTAGTTGATTGGAGAACAACAAAAAAAAGAAGAATGAAAAGAAAATCACATTTCTAAGTAGCAAAAGATCAAGAAGAAACTAAATTCTTCATGCATAATCTTTATTAATTAAATTTCAAAAGGAAGATTAGATGCATATAGCCCTCCAGATTCTGTTTAGCTAAAGATTTTCCTTTCGATGTTTTGATTTATTCTGTTTGTTGATGACTTGCCTGCAATTTTATATGTACAGCGTTACTTGATCTTGTCAACAAAGATTAATGTAACGGATTTACTGGTAAGTTATACTGATTTATTGTGGGATATATATGCTGAATGGAATCGGCTTGGCTCTTTCTTGCCCCCACATTTGGGTGAATAAATTATATTATTGGGCGGCTGAATTCCTTGTAAACGTTGTCAGCTCTTGAGATAAAAAAGTGACAATCGGTAGAAATAGAATTCATTGTATTTGTTGTTTTATTTCAGTGTCTTCTTGGTAGTACTGCAAGAGAGATGAAACTTTGTTTATTAGTTAGTTTAGAGTATTGAAGTATGGTGACATTGTAATCGGGCAGGTAGCTAGAAAGTGTTTCATTACAAATTATCGAGAGCTTCATGTCCCTCATTCTCAAGTCATCAATATGATTCTACTTAACGATCTTATAAACTAGGTTAATATTATCTTAACATCTAATCTCTGTAGGATATTTTTTTAGTAGTATTTTTCTTTGTATTTACATTTGATGAAAACAAATTTTACTATACGTGGGTGCATGTCACGAGGCTGCTGCCCGCACACGAACCCATGCCACGGTCAAGAGCTGCTGATATTACACATATATACAGGTGCAGGAGAAGAAATAGAGTGGTGCAAGGATATGATTGTGAGATGGATATCCAACAAGATAAGGCATGAGAATTTGACGGTCAAATCATAATTGATTTTCATCAAATTGGCAACCTAATCATTCAGCATCATCTATTTGCATGATAATTAAGCGTTACCGAAACTTAAAGCCATGGACTCTACCTCTTGCTTCTAAATTAAGTCTACAGATAATTAGATTTACTCTGCTCTGTCCGGGCCTCACAATTAACCTAAAGCATTCATCAACACTTATATTTATTTATTATGTCACGTAATTTTCCATTTGTAAACTAATTCAAGAGGCGACTTCCTAATCATATTTAGTTGCACTAATAATTCAAGGGGCAGAATTCCTTCATCAAGACTTTTGTTACATTGACTGCATGTTGAAGTATGTTGTGGAATAAATATATATTAAATTCAAATGCCATTTTCTCTCATATATCCCCATCAAGAAAAAAAAAAATCTCAAAATTAAGACCTTGTTGAAAGAATATTATAGGTAGGTAGGTGGCCATAGAACCATAAAACTGAAATTTCTGAGAAGGTGACACAGGTACGGGAAGAGATCCTTTAATTTCACGAATATATTGTCTGGTCACTTTGACTCTCATCAAGTGATGGGAAATAGATATTTTGAAGTTTGGTGACAGAATGTCCCAGGGAGAGAACGCCAAATTTATACATTTATATTACTGATAGACTCATTTTTATAATTTTATTTATGTGCAAAAGCAAATTTCTGAATTTGGACCTTCGGAATTTGAAAACTTCAGACCAGTATGCTTCGTTCTCCTGCCAAGATATGAGAAAAAGTTATTTTAGTTACAGCAACTTCAGACTATCTTCTATTTCTATGACTTGCCTCCTTACATTATAAATTAAATTGAACCCAAATGAAATTAATAGATTGATTGATAATTTCAGATTGCACCAACCGCTGGAAATACGTACAAGAAGTGTATTAGGTTTGTGAGTAAACAATGAGAGATTCTGAAAACAGTACTGCATTAGTTTAAAGGTTTACTGCACATCCAAAGACCAGCAGTACTGCTCTGCTACGTCAACAAAAGCTTCACAAGGCTTGGCTCAGCCACAGACGAGTGAGTAGTACCTCAGGGAACGTGGAGAATTATTATACATTGATATACACTTAATATAGTTGGCATGATGCAAGAGCACAAAACACCCTCTGTCTATTTTAATGCATTTTTACAGCGGTTTTATAGAATAAAATTCTCTTTATACAACCACATCATAATCCCTTACATGAAGCAGATGACATTGAATACAGTAAAAGGGTACATAAAGCTGCAAGCTGTATCAAATACATCATAAATTGTTTACCTAGTGAGATAGTATACAATTAAGAAAATGACTAGAAATGATGCAACCAGGGTAAACATTCTCCTGCTTGATTTGGTCTCAAACACCTGTTACAGCAAATCAAACTTATCATTACTAAGTAATCGGATATGATGACAATAAAGTATAACACAAGCCAGTTTTCATTTTGTACAAGTAGGCCACATAGTCTACATACCGTTTTAAACTTATCCATGGTTCCAGACAAGACTCCTCTTGATGAATCCATATCATTGCCCTGAAACCCAATCCACATATGTAAAAATTAAGTAAATAAGCATCAAAGCAACATAATACAAAAGAGAGATTTACTGTAATATACATATATACATACCATTCGATCCAGCGTGCGGTTGTGGGTCTCCACCTCCTCATTTATATCACCCGAAAGCTGTTTTGAACAAACATAATCAGGAAATTCTTGGGGCATTTCAAGATTATAAAGCTAGGTACTGTACAAAATCTCATTCATATGCATATATAATTTCCTCTTTTTCAGACATGCACATCATAATCTCAAATAGCAAGCCCTATGCTTAAACCTCTTCTAAAAATGAACTTATGAGGGGACTTTGACTCAAATATTGCAAATCTGATATCATCAAATAAATGGGTAATGCTTCACATGAAATTAGGAGCATAACTGCATTCATCTACTTGAAAAAAAAAAAAAAGAAAAGGAATTTGAAGAAGGCCCCATTGCTGGGACAACAAAGAAAACAACAGGAATTCAGGAAAGATATAAATATTATTCCAACCAAGATACCTATAAAATTCTAAATAATTATTTAATTCCCTCCATTCACCTTCTGTCATTTTCTTTATCCCATCCACCTTCAAAACAGTCAAAAGGAGCATAACTGAATCACGTGAAAAGACCAAAAAGACCTCATAATTTTGTGACTTGATAAGAGAGTATTTCTTACAATTGTACCAATGTTTAGTGGAAAAGATATAACTTACTCTCTTCAGAAGGTTGACTTTATCTTGCAATCCTTCCATAGCTCTTTCATTATCATGCTCGTCAATTTCATGGGAATAAGAAGAAGAGGCTCTAATGCCACCCTCCTCAATGCCATCAAAAAGTGAAACTTTATTATTACGGTAATCCCTGCAAAAGGGAAAAAAATTAATAAATAGAAATGAACCAAATGGCCAGAAGATATATCACAAACAAAAAGAGTTTCATCAAGATGACATGTGGTCAGACTAAGCACAAAACAACATTAACTTGATTACGATGATAAAGTGTCTTATACAGAGAGGGTAATCTTTAACCTTAAAAGTTATATGATATCATAATACCAATGGGCTACACCTGTATGGGTATACCACCAGTATAACCTGAACCAAATGCATTATTAGATTCATTATACAAATAGTTAAAACTCTGCCAGAGTTGCTTGATAGTATTCCAGTGTGTGCATTAAACAATTGTGAATTTCACTTCTTCTTTGCATTCTTCCATTTTCTTATAGTAAAGTATTACTTTCTTTTCATAGATGAGTTAACTTCTTTTGAACCATAATTTCTTCATTTTCTATATAATAGATCAAATCAAGAAACAACCATTCAAATCATAATACAGTAACCCTGCCAAGGAGAATGGAGCAACCAACCTCTACATGCTCATTCCAGAGTGAAACAGCATCATGACATATCAATAGCAAGAAACTAACCAAATCCGACCAAAATTATAATTAATGATTTAGATATAAACTTCATAAGAAACGAGATGTCGGTAAAAATCAACAAGAACTAAATCTGATACACCAGTTATCCGAAGAAAAACTGAAGCAAGTAATAGAACTTGAAAGAACTAACCTTCTGGAATTCATGGCTCGAAGATCACAGAATCTAATCACTTCTCCGTCCCTTGAAAAAGTAATCTCCGCCTTTCAATGCAGTAAAGCGTGTTACTTAAAAAAAAACTCAGGAAATTAAAAAGAAAAAAAGAATCGCAGAGTAATTAGATGAAGAGATATTAAAAGAATTAAGAAATCCAAAGAATTCAGAAAAACGTTGAGTAGCGTTTAAAATTTGGAACTAAATTTATCTGGTGAATCAAATTAGAGAGATCGAAACCGCAGAGGAATTATAACGAAGGAGAAATTAGATTGGGAGAAAAGAGGCGTTACCTTTGGAGAGGAGAAATATGGAAGCTCCACTGGTCGAGACTGGAGAGCGAAAAGAACATGGAGGTAAAACGTGCATTGCGATGCAATATGCAACCGTGGTTGGGTTGGGGGTGGGGTCTACCTTTTCTTTTCTTAATTTGGATTAGTGGATAAGAACTGAACCACTTAGCCACGTCATAATGATTTTGGCTAATTAGAGCAGTAAGTAATGAGTTTATACGTAAAATAAAATCTTGTTTTGCCGTTTGTAAGTGAATGATTCCCTGTACTGTTATTATAAAATCGATTGATTACTGATGTCATGTTTATATTTTCATTTTCCCTTTTTTAATGGTAAAATAATTTTCCCACCCAATGTTTAGTGTATTTTCAGTTTTTATTATTAAAATTTTAAAAATCTAAATATCTATTATTATGTTAAAATTCTTCATTAAATATAAGGATAAAAAATAATTTAATTAAAAATATTAAAAACATAAAATTTTATTATATATTTTTTTAGTTTAAAATCGTAATAGTTTTTTTTGTTCAAAATTTAAAAAATAATAATTTTTCTTTTAAGATTTTTTTTTTGTTTTCCAATAATCACCTCGACTTTGATCGATAATCAATCTTTATTGTATCTTTTTCTCTCATTAATCTTTTAATATCAATATGTATTTTCGTTAAATAAAGATTAATTATTTTCTTTTGTCTTAGATTAATATCAAAAATAAAGATAAAGGGTATTGAATCGTCTTTTGATGTCTATCTATGGTAAACACAAATGAATCATTTTTGTTCATTTAAAAAACCAAAATGCTTTATTTGATGAAAATATATGTTGATGCTAAAAAGATTGGTGGGAGAGAAAGATATAATGAAAATTGGTTGTTGGCTAAAACCGAGGTGATCGTTAAAGAAGTAGAAAAAATATTTAGTGAAAAATAATTACTTTTAAAATTTTAAATAAAAAAATTATTAAAATTTTAAATTAAGAAGAGAATGTAATAAAATTTTAACTGCTTTTCAGTTGAATGATATTTTAACTTGGGTTAACAAAAAGGTTAGCAGTTGAATTTTTGAAATTTTGCATATGAAAGTGGAAATTCACTTAACTTTTCTTTTGGCCTTTTTTTAATTCATAAAATTATGTCCAAATTTTTCTCCCCGGAAAGAAGCATACTTCAACTTGCAATTCGGAAATTGGGTATCCGATTCTGTCGTCAACCTTAAGCTGTTAGTGAAGTGTTTTGGGTCGTTGGGGTTTATGATTGACCCAATAACTACTATCCTGGGATCATTGGACAACATGACCTATGCTTTCGAATCCTCATCCGAGATGGAGAAATTCCTCTTCGAATGGTGGCTCGACCCGACCTGCCAATCTCGGAGCGCGTCCGAGCACTTTGCTCTCTTCGCAACCTCAATGGTCCAGGCCCTCGGAACGCCCTGCTAAGTGGTTCGTTCACTCTCAACCTTTTATTTTTTCCTGTGCTGATTGTCGTTCACTCGCAGCTATCCTGCTTTGGAAGTAGTTTTGAATGATTTTTCTTTGCATTCAATTGTTCGTCAGGAGGCAAATTTCCATCGTTCCTTTTCCCCTCTTCTTTTTTTTTTTTTTTGGGTACTGTTTTTTATATGTTTTATTTTTTAAGTAATAGGCAGCAGAAGCGCTGGGGCCAATTGGTTTAGATGGCAATATTCCTTTGTTAAAGAATAGTTTAGTTTTAGATCCATTGGAGGAAGTTTGAGAGACATGTGAACTGGCACTACGCGAATTGAGGAATTAAAGACTGCTGGTGTTGACAATGAATCATCTGCTGTAAAAAGATCAGCTTTCTTGTCTGTTGACCCAGCTGCACCAAATTCATCATGTGCTTCTGTTGATGAGTTGAGGTCTGTTTTGTCATAAGAAATTGATAGATATATTTTAAAAATCTTGTTTAATGGTTACTTTGCTGACTGATTTTCTTTGGTGTTAAGATAAGTTATTCTGAATGAAGCAATAGGCATGTATGAACGATATGCAGCACTTTTTGCTCTTTGCAACAATGGTGGAGATGAAGCTTTTTCTGCTTAAATTGATTGTTTGGGTGCAAAAAGTGTTCTGCTGAAGCATGAGGTTTGTCAAGTTTAATCTAATCTGTGCTACTTCAAGGCCGTGCCAGTGTTCCTGTGGGTAGATGTAAAATTGTAATTATTGGCATGTACTGAATGTGGATGGAGATATATTGGTGCTAGATGAAAATGTTCTATTGAGAAACAAACTTTTTGGTGGAAGTTAACTAGAGAGTGTTAATTTGAAACATGCCTTGCTTCTGTGTTGGGCGAATTGCAAAACAAAGTTGCTTCAGCTGCCCTTAGAAAGGGATGCAGATGAGCATCCCATGGTCTGACATGAAGCTGGTGATGCTTTTGGTTCCATTGCAGGTATTATTACTTGCTAATTTTTTTTCCCTTTTTTTTTTTTGGCTGAGTGCCTGATGCATTCTCAGAACTTGATTAGCTAGAAACTGGTAGGAAAATTTGTTGGTTGTGTGGAAGATATTAGTTACTACTACTGTTCTTTTCAGCATAAGTTCTAAATCTCTTGACAACAAATATTATCAAGGAAAAAACTTGATTTTCCTTCTGTTTGATGGAGGGTGTCTGGTTAGGATGATGGACATCACATGCTTATTAAGACTGAAGTCCAACTGGGCAGGATGCTTGGTGATACTCTGTTCTAGTTAACTGTGACAGCTTACGGTAATAACTATCTTACTGCATGTGTATTGTGAATTACAGTTTTGGTGCATTTATTACAGGACACTTTTTATTTTGAATGAAACTTGTATTAGCAGATGAAAAATTTTTGCCTCTATGATAAACTGTCCTTCCCGGTAATTTTATCTCCACTGAACCATTCTCTTTTCTGTGCATGTGCTTAAAAAAATTGTGCTTCTTATTGAACGTCAGCCATTTTCCTTGTTCTGATATATTGTTAAATTTTCTTACGGGTCTATTATATAGATGAGCACAGTGTAGCACTTCTGGAGGAGTTTGCTGGGGATCCTGAACCTATTGTTTCACAGAGCTGTGAAGTTGCTCTTACCATGCTGGAATATGAACAATTGGGAAAGTCATTCGAGGTATGATCTCAAGATCCAAATTTAAAATCACATTCATTGAATAGAATAACATATTCAACTTACCAAAAAAATAAAAATAAAAAGCATATTTTCAGATTAATGACTTATTATTATCTTTTTCTGCAGTACCTCTTCATGCAGACCCTTGTGATGCAATTGTGATCTCTGTGGCATTTATTCAATATAGAAATTGAGATGAAAGATCATATTTTTATTATTGTACAATCGATAATCTGCAAGAGATGAAAAGCAGAAGAGGAAGTATACATGAACACTTGACTTCTTACAATTTTGTTCCAGTAATGTATTATGCTGCAAACCGTATAAGTTTAGTCGGGGGCATAAGCTGGACTATGGCTGTCATTTTAATTGGAAAAAAAGAAAAAAATCTTGTTCAGGTTTCTGTATTAGTCCTTGACATTAGCCAACAAAGAAGTTGAGGAGATAAATTCCCAAAGGAGAAAGTATGTTGACCTTGTCACTGTAAATCCTGACGGGAAAAATCCTCACCATTTGTATAATTGGTCAGAACTTAAGTGTAGAATATTATTATAGAAATGAATGAAGGACTTCTGTTGGTAAATTCAAATAATTTTTAAAGCTGAAACAAATTTATCAATTAGAATTTTCAATCTATTTAAATTCAAAGCTTAATTTTTAAAATAAAAAAATTAACGTTATAAAAACTTATTGATTTAAATTAAAAAAAAAAAAAACAAATAAATTAATTTTAGGAATTGCAATCCAAACCCAAAAGGTAAATGTGAAAACCTAAACCAGTCAAGGAAAAAGGAAACAGCAGTAAATGTGGAAGTGAAATGAAGAGAGCAGGGCAAAGCGTATAAGAAAATCCAGGGAAAGTACATTTACAGTAACAAGACTGACAATGGCGAACCCGCCAAAGCCCTGGAAGGTGGAATACGCAAAATCAGCGCGGTCTTCTTGCAGAACTTGCAAGAACAACATTGGCAAGGAAGTTTTTAGGCTTGGCAAAATGGTCCAGTCATCCCAATTCGACGGCTTCATGCCTGTTTATTCATCTTTTTCCCTACTTTTCCCTTTTTTCATATTTCCCTCTTCTTCTATGCATTTCGCGTTTCTTTTGTTTCACTTCTTATTACAATCTTGTTCACTAGTTTTACTTCTATTGCAATGTTCCGTTTTAGTTATTTGGTTTGTTTTGTTTGGTTACTGATTTATAGGGACTAGTAAGTTTTTGTTGAATGTCTTTTGAAAGAAGAAATTTTTTATTTTTCTCTGAGGGAAGTTGGCCCTAGTGTGAAGTAAAAATCAGTTTTTATTTTTGTTTCTTTTTCGGTTTTTATGCCGAAAAAAGAAAAAGTCCACGTGCTGAAGTTATTTTTCTAATGCACACTCATTTAATCTACGTCAAATGGGATTTTCTGTTGGCATTGTGCAAGAACCTTTTCTTTCTTTGATTTTGTACGACTTTATTCTTTTGTTTGTGGAGTGTGATGAATGTTTTGATCTTCCTGGCTTGCAGATGTGGAACCATGCAAATTGCGTATTGAAGAAAGCGAATCAGATAAAATCGTATGCATCCATTACTATTACAATTTCCAAAATATAATCCTAAGAGATGCCTCAAATAACTTTTGTTTCTTATTTCTGCGCTTTAGTCTTGATGATGTTGAAGGGTTAGAATCACTTCGATGGGAAGACCAACAAAACATTAGAAAATATGTGGAGGGTGGTGGACCTTCAAATAAGATTGCTGTCTCTACTATGGAATATGGTATTGAAGTTTCACAAAGCTCTCATGCTACTTGCAAGGACTGCAACCAAAAAATTATGGAGGGAGAGGTGTGTTTTTTTTTTTTTTCCTTGGGTTAAATGATAATTCATCTATTCCATTTTGAGGAAATTATTTTTCTATAGATGGATTGACGTCCATATCTTGGATCTTGCTATTTGATAACAGATTCTATTAACTTAGCTATGTCTTGCTGAAGCTGATTGTGGAATCAATATATTTTCTAGTTTATGTATTGCATTAGCATATGGAAATTATTGTTATCAAAAAAATAGAATGGCTGATTGATGTAGTTTGTTTATATCATGTTAATGTACTAGTAAATGAGTAATGTGAAAAGTACTTGAAAATTTCTTTTATTCTGTTGTTAGGTTCGTGTATCTTCCAATCCCAGTGGTCAAGGAGCTAGAGGTCTAGCATGGCATCATGCAAATTGTTTATTGAGAGTGACACCATCAATTCAAGTAGAAAAACTGTTTGGATGGGACAGCCTATCAGTTTCTGATCAGGTAGCTGTTTGTGCCATGGTTAAGAAGGTTCCATCTACTGCTAAGGGTGGTATGATGTTCATATGTTATTATTACTTGTCTGATGATGTCGCAGTGTTGCTAGATGTATTGTTTTACTGGCTTTTTTCTCTTTGTCATCGTACTTGTTGGTTCAGGCACGACAACTGAGGAACAACAAGATAAAGATATGCCCCAACAATCAACATCAAAGGCTGGTACAAAACGTAAAAATGTTGGCGTTGATCAGAGGTCAAAGGTTGCTAAGGCAGAAGGAGATGTCTCAACAGGGAAGGCTTCATCCGTGAAGAATTCTAATAACAGGCTGGATGAACAGATGTCTGATTTGGAAAGTAAGCTTGAAGCCCAGAGTAAAGAACTATGGGCTCTAAAAGATGATCTTAAGAAACATGTAACTACAAAGGAACTAAAAGACTTGCTTGACATAAATGATCAAGAATCCACAGGATCTGACTTGATTTGCGCGACCATTGGTAATTTCTTGGTGCTTCTTTTTACTGGCATGTAATTTCAGAAGTCCTTTTGTTGAATTCCCATTTTAGTTTACGGTGGATACCTGTACTCCCTCAAGAAGATGATGCTCCCTCTAAGCCACAACCCAAACAAACCTGCAAAAACTCACCCAAACCATCTACACTCCAAGCAGCAAACAGTCACCAACAATCCACAGTTCAACAAAAGGAAACCAGATGAATTCAACAGAACAAGTATTATATATGTTGAATGAAGAATAACTCCAACTATTCAGTGTTCACAGAAAATATAAGCAGATAACAAATAGTGACGGTAAATGAAATTGTTCTGGCAACAGTGGTGGCAGATCCCCCTAGGCCAGAGCCCCCCCTATTTCCCAATGCCTTTGTAAATCATTCATTTCCCTTTTTCTCTTTCCTTTCCTTTTATATCATGTTATTCCGACTATACTCTCATTCCTTTTACTTCCTCCATATATGCCAAACTTTTGCTCTCTTTTATAACTGACTCCACCTCACCACATAGCAGTTTTTCACTACTCCTACCCTTACTCCTCTTTTGGTATACCTTGGTGATGGGTGGTCTAACAGTTTATCATCTGATACAAGCTTCCTTTTCAATGTTTCATTAATGTTCATGATCAAGTGTTTTCTATGTTTGCTACAACTAACAGTGAGAATTAGGTACTATTACATACACACATGTGCCTCTTGATTTTACACAAATTATGACATAAGCAGCTCTGTTTGATTTTAGCCCTATATGCATTATCTATGAATGGAAAATTGATTGGTTAACCATTCATTAGTTGTTATACATCACTACCAGCATTGATATCTAAAGATTAAAATTTATAACTTTACTAAGGTTGTATTATTGTGATTCTTGTTTAGTGCTGATGGGATGATGTTTGGAGCACTTGGTTGATGCCCACTTTGTTCGGGTTCTCTTCGTTATTCTGGAAGCATGTATCAGTGCTGTGGTTACCAGTCTGCATGGAGCAAGTGTTCTTACTCTACTCATGAACTAGAATGTCTTGAGGGGAAGTGGAAAGTACCAGAAGGGACAGACAATGAATATCTTAGCAAGGTATTCAACTTAGATTAATGTGAGATTTTAATCTAAGCAAATTTGACTTCAGCTTTACCATGTTGATTGCAGTGGTTTAAAACACAAAAGAGTACAAAACCTGTCTGAGTCCTGCCTCCTCTGACATCAAACAATCCTTCTGCAAGCCAAGCCACTAACACCACATCTCAGCCTATAAGGGGTGAAACTTTGGGAGATCTTAAAGTTTCTTTTTCAAGATTACCTAAGGAATCCATGGTCTGGTCTTTTTATCTTTTGCTATATGTCAATGATTAAATTGTAGTTGAAAGTATCTGATTACTACAGTTTCAGAATATCACATGATAAATTTTTTATGGTTTGAGTCTCATGGAGGGGTTACTCTGCAGAAAGAATGGAAGAGAAAAATTGAGGAAGCTGGTGGAGAGGTTCATGCAAAGATCAATAAAGGTTACTTCCTCTTACCTTGGATTTTGAATCAAACTTGTTTAGCCTCATATATAGTCTATTACTGTAGAGATAAACATGTTGTCAGTTGTTACTTAAAAAGGCATATTGCAGATACTAATTGCTTAATTGTGGGTGGAGAGCTGGATGATTGAAATGCTGAGATGAGGAAGGCAAGGTAAAGCTGCTTTTGTGGTTCATGCTTAAGTATATTTCTTCTTTAGTTAGTTTAAGTTTGGCTAGAATGGTTTTGCTGGCAGGGGGATGAAAATACCAATTGTTAGGGAGGATTACTTGGTTGAATGTTTTAAGAAACAAAAGAAGCTTCGATTTGATCTTTACCAAGTTGAAGCCATTGGTGAGAGTTCTGGTATGGTCACAATCAAAGTTAAAGGTCGAAGTGCTGTGCATGAAGCTTCAGGTCTGCAAGATACAGGTCACATTCTTGAGGATGGGAAAAGTGTTTATAACACAACTTTAAACATGTCTGATTTATCAACTGGTGTTAACAGGTGGGCCAATTTTATCCCATCTTTCTTCTTGGTTTTATAGTATTTTTGTTTTGAATCTTTTACTTGACATTATGTCATATCTAAATTTCAGTTATGAACTGTGAGAACTACTTTTCAGAACTAAGCTCCAAGATCTTAACAATGTTTTTTCCTGTTAATCTTTATCTTGTCTTTGGCCTAAGGCATATATATAAAGCCAGAGTGCACTAGATCTGTGCTGCTTTGCCTTTGTAAATTCCCATAGAGCTGTCTTTTTCCTCTAAGTTTCCTTTTGAACGAATGCTGACTTGTATCTAATTGTTATGTCAAATTACTATATCCTGCAAGTTATCCAAGATGATAAAGGGTCAGACTGTTATGTGTTTCGTCAATGGGGCCGAGTGGAAATGAGAAGATTGGTGGGAGCAAACTAGAAGAGTTTTCAAAATCAGGTGCAATTTGTGAATTCAAGCGTTTGTTTCTTGAGAAGACTGGGAACCCATGGGAAGCGTGGGAACAAAAACTGAACTTCGAGAAGAAACCTGGCAGATTCTTTCCATTGGATATTGTATTGCATAACTCTTTCTCTCTAACACACACACACACACATACACATCCCTTCTTTCCACTTCACACACAAAAGATAAAGTATATTGTTAATTGCTGCTAGTTTCTTATTTTCATTATGAGTTTCCTATTTATGCAGGATATGGAGTTAACAAACAGTTGTCAAAGAAGAAACAAACTGATGTTGACAGCAAACTTGCACCTCCTTTAGTAGAGTTAATGAAGATGCTCTTTAATGTCGAAACATATAGGTCAATAAATTTGATTTGATGTATGGTTTTTCAGTTTGTATAATTTTATATAATTTATGTTTCTCAAAGAGAAAATTTTGAGATTTGCAGAGCTGCTACGATGGAGTTTGAGATTAACATGTCAGAAATGCCACTGGGAAAACTGAGCAAAAATAATATCCAAAAGGGTATTTACCTGTAAAAATTATATTTAATTTTGTTTTTAAAATTAATTCTTATTGCATTTACCATATATAATTTGGTGGCCTGTTTACTAATGCCTTGTCTATATTCTCTTTTCCCAGGTTTTGAGGCGTTAACAGAGATTCAAAATTTACTAAATAACAATGCATTTGATCCTTCTGTCCAAGAGAGCCTGATAGTTGATGCCAGCAATAGATTCTTCACTGTAATCTGTTTGGGAAAGAGTTTACGTGAGGACAAAGAGAAAGAAGAGAGATGCAGAAGAGTTGGCACGTGGCAGAATTTCAGAGGAGAGACAGGCAGCAGACAAAGTAGCAGACAAACAAGAAATACCAATATGCAGACAACCACAATTTGGGACCACTATGACTGTCAATACTGAGGTGGCAGCTGGGGAAAAGGTAGAGGCGGTTGGAATACAGAATAAAAGAAAGGAGGCAGGAGGAGAGAAGAGGGAGGAAAAATCAGAAAAAGAAGCAGAGAAGGAGAGCCCAGCCTCTCGAATGCTGGTGATGGAGCCCTGAGCTTAGAGTTTCTTTCAGTGTTTAGTTTCCTGGTTTTATCTTTACTATTAAATTGGTTTGTAAGAGAAAACATAGTTATATTCGGATTCCGTGAATGTTATTTTCATTAGTGTCTTAGATACATTCTGAAATCTCAATTTATCGTTTGTTTTAATACAACCCTCCTTACAACATTTACTGTTATATTGCTCTTGTATCTACTTTCGTCTGGTCGTTGTAACAGCCATATACATCAAATCAGGAGTGTCCGAGCTGCTTACCAAAAATCGACACCAGATACCTATCATAATCCCCTCTATTCATCCACATGTTATACAGGATGAAGATGATTTTAAGTCAAAGGTACAGATTTACTACTCTTGGATATTTTTTTGACATATTTGCTATGAGGTGATCGTAGTTGCAGAAGGGAGGGTCATAAGTGAAAATTGGATTGTAAGCCAACTAGAACTGATTGAATTACATATTGCCTAAACCACTTTTCTCTAGCAGTCCTTTAAATTACTGTTTTACAAAAAAAGTTCTTTAGGATCTGAAAATTTATCAATTTCTTTATCTGTCATAGACAATTCCTGCAAGGGGTGCATTCTAGAAAGTTGGGTTGTAAGCATTGTTTAAAACTCTTTTCTCTGGAAGTTCTATGAATGACTGTTTGACAAAGAAATTTCTTTAGAATCTGAAAATTTATCAACTTCTTCTTTCATAAGCATTTCCTCCTAAGAGGATTGATACTGATTTATTTCTAACTGATACAAAAATTACTGAGGATTATTTTTTTTGCTTTTTTGAGGATGCCTTTGAGAACCTGACCTCATAGTAGACAAATTATATGGTTTTTGTTTTGGTTTCCAGTTTTTACAACTTTGCTAGTCACTAGAACTTTTTTTACTGGCTGCTGCATCTGTTTGTCATGTGATTGTAGCATTATTATTCTAAAAATTGACTACTCAACTATATGTGCTTGTGATCTTTTGAACTCCAAAATTAAGCACTGTATTGCACAAGAGCCTGGCTCAAAAGTTGCTTGTTTTAAGCAATAATGGAAAGATTCATTAAGTCATCTTCTAGAAACAATAAAAGGTTTGTGCATGAAGTGAGTTGTTTATATTGCCCAAGAATATACTCCTTGAGGGAACAAAGTAGAGTCTGAAAGTAATAGCTGTGCCTTCTTGTTCTGTGTAAGTCTTTGTAGCCACAAATGGGAACTTGTTAGAGATTAATTTTTCTGTTCTTCTGCCTCATGCAGTTTTTTCCTTGACCAACAATATTTTGTTTGTGCTTCTACAGTAGGTGAAAATGTTAGAAGCTCTCCAGGACATTGAAATAGCTTCAAGATTAGTAGGTTTTGATGTTGACAGTGATGACTCCCTTGATGAGAAATATCAGAAGCTCTGTTGTGACATTTCTCCACTTCCTCATGATGGTGAAGATTATCAGTTGATTGAGAAGTATCTTCTTACGACTCATGCTCCTACACATACCGTGGGTTTAGTTTATATTATCTTGAATCATGACAATTAACTGTGCTGGTGATGACTTTTGCTGGATGGCTTATGTATATGTGGTCCATGAATGACATTCTGGCCCTTTATGAAATCCTCAGGATTGGTCTCTTGAACTCGAAGAAGTTTTTTCACTTGAAAGGAAAGGAGAATTTGATAGGTTTTCTCCTTATAAACAAAAGCTTAACAATAGAATGCTCCTCTGGCATGGTAAGCCGCAATTAATTTACAAAAAATTAAAGAGAAAACACTTCTGCAGTTACGTGTGATGTGTTATATTCTACACCATCTGCTGTAAAATTTTTCCACCCTGCAGGTTCTCGGTTGACTAATTTTGTGGGAATACTTAGCCAAGGACTGAGAATAGCACCTCCTGAAGCACCAGCAACTGGCTATATGGTTATCTCATTCTCCCACTTTTTTTGTGTGTGTGTTCATGTGCATGTGTATGAGTGTGTGTGTGTTTCAGGTGTTTCTGCACATCTGAATCTGATATATCTACCTACTATACTGCAAAACTAACTGTTCAATAATCTTTCAAAATAGTTTGGCAAGGGGATATACTTTGCTGACCTGGTCAGTAAAAGTGCTCAGTATTGCTACACTGATAAGAAAAATCCTGTGGGCCTAATGCTTCTTAGTGAAGTAGCATTGGGAGAGGTCTACACGCTCAAGAAGGCAGAAGTGAGTTTACCTTCCAGTCTGCATGAGTATCCTAATTTTTTATGTTTCCCAGCATTGTTATGTGGAGTCTGTTAGGTGGTTTTTTATTTCACATTTGTCTATCGAGATATTACTTTCAATTAGGAGTTTTAGTGCCCACACCTTTACTGGTGTCTTGTTATATGTGCATGGATATTTCCAAATTTGGTTTGTTAATTTAGCTTGTGCTTGACAACATTATTTGTGCACTCATTTATTGTGTTAGTATAACAATTATAACTTATGTATGCAAATACATCATTTTGTTTGTTATTCTGTATTATAATGGACACAATTTATATAATCAAAGTTGGCACAGTATCATGTGTAGCATGTGGGAGAAATAATTTGGCAATGCATATGTTTTCCTGCCAGTTCTTCCTAGTAATTTCTTTCTGCTCTATGATTCAGTATATGGATAAACCTCCTGAAGGAAAGCACTCTACCAAAGGACTGGGGAAGAAAATACCGCAGGAATCGGAATATGTGAAGTGGAGAGATGATGTCACTGTTCCTTGTGGCAAACCAGTGCCATCAAGAGTCAAGGCCTCTGAGCTTATGTACAATGAGTACATTGTTTATAATACAGCTCAAGTAAGTTCAAGTTTCGGTCTTTTTCCCTCATTTTATATCTTATTACTTCAGTATGGTAAAATTTTGCAATTCGTTCATTTGATTTGTCTATTATTAAGTAGTCATGTATAAGTAGTACCAACATAAAATATGGAAGAACATATTTTTTTCTGCTGCAGTGTGTAGTGGCAGATATAAACAATTTTCAAAAATGATTAACCATTTATTTATATCTTATGCACATATATTTGACAGGTTAAGATGCAGTTCTTATTGAAGGTGAGGTTCCATCATAAGAGATGAGAACAGTAGATGATGTAAATACCTTATGGGAAAGGGTTATGACTGTAAGTTTTCAAGGATTTAATGTGTATTGATGCGGTATGTGTTGATAATATCTCAGTCTTGGGGTTGCCTTAGGGATATTTCCAATCTCTAGTTTTGGCTATTATGTAAATAGTGTTGCAATGGAGAAATTGCCTCTTTTTTTTTTTTTTTTTTTTGTGGGTTTGAAGAGAACGCCCTCTTCTTCAATCAGTTGGGTTACTTCAGCTCTAATTTGAAGTTGGTTAACCATGTTAATACAGTTTTACACACATACTCCGTTATTTCCTTTTTTGTTACAGCTGCCCGTAGTGTTCACATAATCAGTTGGGTAAGTTTGAATAGGGTTTTCAAATGAATTACGGTTTTATACTAATTTTAATTTTCAAGTTCGGTTGTGTAATGTCGAGTGTGGTGGGGTGAGGGGTTTACCTTTATTTGTTTTTTGTGATAGGGGTATTACCACCAACTGATGTTTCTTCTAGAATATATGTAGACGCCACCATAGTTCAGGTGAAGAAACACTTTTCTGATAAGACACTAGGGAGAAAACTTAGGGAGAACCCTTCCAGATGTCTTGTTAAAAAATAAAGAATCGAAACCAGAGTTTTTCATAATTTTTAAATCATATTTATTTTACAATATTTTTCAAACCATCTTTAAAATTTTATCGAATTATAAAATTTTAATTGAACTCAAAATATCTATCATTATTCATTCACAGTCAACTTTCAACTCATTTTCGTTGGTCAAGAAGTTGAACCAAATCAAATGTTGAGAAAACTTTCAAAATGTGACATCAAAAGAACCCACAATGAACTCAATCATAAATAGCACCAAAGCCAAAAACTCAATCCAAACCATCGAAGCTGTATGGCCAGGTTGCCCAGCCAAATAAAATCGTAATATCCACAACACCAGCCATTGACAGTGGCATTGCTTCTCTTCTTCTCTATTGTTGACTGCCAACAAAATGGGATTGTGATTTGTGATTTTTAATTGATTTTGAGATGGGGTTTTGCAAAGTGTTGGGTGGTGCAGGGTAGATGGGTTTCTACAAGGATGGGATGTTGTGATTGCTGGCTTTTGTGATATCCCAAATATTAGATTTCGGTTGGTTTCGGATCTGTGCAGTTCCTTAGACGGCATTACCTGGAACATACCAATTATCTTTAATTACTTGATGTTAATTTCAGGTAAGAAATAGAACCGACAACTAGGTATCTAATAGTTCTAATATCAGTCAGACAATTTGCTCAACCCTAGGGACAATAACTTGTGCAACCGATGAAAAACAATTCGTAATCATACATTGGACAGTAAAAATTGTAAAATTAGACAAATAAGAGAAACAATAATATTAGGATAAGTTCCCAGCATATTTAATTAGGGCATGATCATATATACTTCATTTTAGGAAAACTGGTTGATTTTACAATAAAATCAAGTACGACTGGAAGCCTGGCCAGTTACCATCAACGTACTTGCAGATATGGATACATACACGTAGTGCATTGGATAAAAAAGCTAGTGCATCTGACTTATCGATCAGACATGTTTGATTCAAACTTCAATTTCGCAGACATAATTCACAATCATAAAAATGACTGCACCCTATAAGTTTGCCAGTCACATAATGATGCCGGCATGGTGGGTAGAAACTTTAATTCGATGTAGAAAAAAATCTTGTGGGCAGTCTGCATGTGTGCCATGTGCATGGATGATGGCGTGCCCTTGACTTGAAAATAAATGGAGGTTATGTCATGGAAACTTCAAGGTTATATGATGAAGAAGTAGCATATGAGTATGACATGGGAATGTGCTTTTTGGTGCAAAAACAGCCATTTTTTTGGGTTAAAGATGACGATCCCCATTGATGCAGTTAAACTAGAAGCTTCTTTTTGAAGAAACGTGGCTTCTCTGTTTGTTCTTAGCTAGCCTCAACATCTTTTCACGTTTGCTGATGAAAACATCATAATTAATGTTTATAATTCTCTTCTTCGAGTTGCATTTTCTCTGTTATCAACTCAACTTTACCATTCTTGTGTTAAAGAGCGAATTTAGTATAGACTAAGTTCAAGGTTCTAAAGTGACTGGGATAATTGAATGGTATCCGAATCAACTTTCCGACCACACAAATAATAATATATTAACTGAAAACTTTATTGTGTTTCAAAAGAGGTTAAAGGGCATAGGCACTAGGCAACCCACAGAAATGGCACTAGAAATCAATGATGAGCTTACTTCATAATAGCCTTTTGCCATTGCCACACTTGAGTTGCCTGTGTTTCTTTTGTCTCATCTGAAAATAGGAGCCATCCACACGAGGGCAACATATTCAACACACCAACTTTACTGGTATTCAAGAAAAGACCCCGTGCCTTTGGCAGAGTTAGAACCACTATCTGTCTATTCCAATCTCATCATCATCAAGTGGCCCAGATCCCCAAGCTTTGCATCTCCTTTGCTCATCAGGCTTCTAATCTCTGAAGTTACGGGCATCATGTCAGGGCCATACCAAATTAATTAATATAATTATCCCGCTGATGAAAATTAGTTAATTTTACATATCAAACTTTGAACAAAGCTATACATGTTGAAAAACACACACGCTTCTGAATCTTCAATTGGGTTCAAAGACGTAGCTGGTTCGCATTATTCTTTTTATTAATAAAATAATTCAAACGTGTTTCTTCGGCATCAGATTAATCAAATGAATAATAATAAGAAGAAGCAACTGGTATATAATTATAGAGTACTTGTCGGTATAAGACTTTCACCGGCAGGTGGCCGCGGAGAAGAAGAAACTAATACAATAGCATCAATAAAGCGACAAACGGCAGCACTTCCCAGGTGCGGCGTTCGGCGGAAAAAGATTAATATATATTAAAACCCCAAAATAAAACTTGGACTAAAAAAAATTAAAATGAAGCCAAGTTAGAAATAATAAAACCATGTTACAAAACATAACACATTAAAATAAACAACCCATATTGCATAAACCAATAATGCATGCTCCATTAAAAGCCTACAAATAGGCCCTCAATGTCCCCCATTCACAGCCATGATAAGAAGATCTCAACTCTCAAAAGCCCCACTCTCCCCTACCCACCATTACCTTAAAGTCTTTGATTTATTTGCACCATTTCCTAGTGTGCTCGTGTGCCCTTAAATTATTTTCCATTTTTAAGATTCTCTTCTTCTTCTTCTTCTTATATTCTAGTTCTGTCTTAATCACCATGGCATCATCTGGGAATGGCAGTGGCTCTCCTTGCGGCGCATGCAAGTTTCTCAGGCGAAAATGTGCATCGGATTGTATTTTTGCGCCTTATTTTTGCTCTGAACAAGGCCCTGCAAGGTTTGCTGCCATTCATAAAGTTTTTGGTGCCAGTAATGTGTCTAAATTGTTGTTGCATGTTCCTGTGGCTGATCGTTGCGAGGCCGTTGTTACAATTGCCTATGAAGCCCAAGCTCGGATTCGAGATCCCGTTTATGGCTGTGTTGCACACATCTTCGCCTTGCAACAACAGGTAATTACTACAATTTTTAAGTGACTCATGTTATATCTCTATAATTAGCATGATAAATTATAACTATAATGATCTTTTTATGGTATGAGTTGTACTGTATATTAAGTATATTTCAACCTGTCCCCTCTTAAACTTTCTATGTTGGTTCAAGTTCTCCCACAGGTTTGTGTTTTAGAAAGACTGAGTAAATTCTAAGTTTCCATGTACTGTGTTCAATGTTTTTATAGGTGGCAATGTTGCAAGCTCAATTGATGCAAGCGAAGGCTCAACTAGCTCAAAACACAATGGATCCAAGGAGTATAGAGAACCAATATTGGGTGGGAAACACAGGTGTGGTGTCATCGTTTTCAACTAATTATCCAACTTACATGAATTCAATATCTCCACAAAGCTCATTCGAATCAGCAGACCTCAACAACGATGGGATGAATATGCAAGAATTAGAGAGCTGTAGAGAGGATTTCTCATTTCAAGCTTGTCCAAACAAGAAGAGACCATGTAATAGTACTGAGTTGGGTGAGCTTCAAGCACTTGCCCTTAGAATGATGAGAAATTGATTTCAATTATTCATGTTTCTTGATGAAAAAAGATGCTAATGATCATCATCATCCATGCCCAAATTATGTATATACTCGGACTGAAAATTTGATAAAGCCTGAAAATTTTTCCCAAATTAATTAAACTTGTAAATGGGCTACCTCTCTCTCTCTCTCTGCTACTTTGAATAAATTACTAGCTAGGGTGGTTAACTTTCTTGAAGAAGATAATTTTGTGTATACTGGTTAAAATAATTTACTATGGAAATAATCAATCTGGGTAGGTTGCTAGCTTAGTTTTTGAAGATAAATTCATATAGAAATGACTGAAGAACAATAATAGAGACACCCCATCCATATTCTTTACCCAACAAGTTCAATAACATAACTCAAAACCTACAAAACTGAGCCTTCTTCTGTCTTTGTCCTACATGGGGATAAAATGGGAATCCCCTGGTCAAATTTACTTCTAATTAATTAAGAATAATCTGGGTCCTATTATATCTTCATAGTCTCCTGATTAACCACACAGTAAAATGATTGAAATAATCTTTGCCCTCTAGTTGCTTCTTAGCTTCCAACAAAGTCTAGATCCAAATGCATGCAGGGGGGCACTTGGGATAAGTGTAAGATTATGAGATTGCTAACAAAGCATTAAATTTGATGTGTTAGATAGTGTGTTATCACTGAAATTAAAGGCAAATACATCGATGTATGTTTAGGGTTAGTATTTTAGCTAGCTAGGGTTTATATGTCTTATTAAGTAGGTTCACCTAACATGAGCAGTCTTGCTAATTTTAATAACAATGCCCAATAAAATTGTAGCCATTCGTATAGACAAAGTGTCCCCTTGATTGAATGCAATGGGCCACATCATGAATGCTTTCGTAAGCCCAATTAACTCATATATAATTTTGATTCCTATGCTTAATTATATATTATGAACTTAACACTTGAAAGCTTAACTAGTTTTAATATTTTTATAATTCAAACTAAACACAATATAACATAATTATTTACTAATCCTTGCAGATCACATATATGATTGAGTTGGCATGACTAAAGATTGGGTTCAGATTTTACACGGAAAAGTCTAACATATGCAATCTCATTTGCCTCATCAAACTATATTTACAAAAAAAAAGAAAAGAAAATTAAGTAGAAATTTGATACACACACATGTATGTATGTATGTATGTATGTATGTATATCAGATTTAATTTACCCATTTAAACTAAGTTTTTTTATTCTGATTATCAAATTCTATATGTAGGCTAAATCAAAAGTTCCGACCATACACAACTATATATGTATTATAATAAAACTATACTTACACACTTTTGGTAAACAATTTGATTACACAGATAATATATTGTTATGTGATTAGATGATTTTGAATTAAATATAAAGTAACATCCAATTATGTAATGATACATCACTGTAAACTTAAATTGTATACAAAAATATATTTATATAATATTATTCTATGTATTGAACGTAGCTGATTAAGTATCTGTATACTGTTTTATTTTAGTGATAACCGAATTTATATATCAAATTCATAATTGAAAAAGGAATATATTGTTGTGTAACGGTTATAGATGTGATGTGAATACAAGAGAATAAGAACAAATTTAGTGAATTGGGTTTGGGTTAATATTCAATAACAAAGTTCGTTCTGGGAGCCCAAGACAATGGCATATTAAGGTAGTCAAGCGGCAGTAACCCACTTTCATGTATACTATATTATATATGATATACAAAATAAAGTGATAAATTTAATTAAAATTTTGGTATATTCCTTCATTAATTGAACTTGGAAAGTAAATTATTCCAGACAAAGATTATATAAAAAGAAATAAAAAGGTGATGAGTGATGATTTGTTGAGTGTGTGTTCAATGGAAAAAGCTGTCAACAAAAGGTGAAAAAAAAGAAACTCTTATTTCAAAATTATTAAAAATAATTATAAAGGCTTGAAACAAGAATAAGTATTTTCATTCCCATTTCGTTTATTATTAATGTTTTTATTATTTTTTAAAGGAGAGTATTGTCTGTTGAGAGGAAAATTTGAAGTCTTTACAATGGATATTTTTTTTTATGTTAACAAAGATTTATACTTACAAATAGGGTGATAGATAATTCATTAATTGGTGTTCATTGATGTGTATTTCCAGATGAGAGTTTTATTGATTGGTTTAGGACATGTCAATATATTGATAGTTCGTCGATCAATATCTTTATATTGATTTGTTAAAATCATGAGTTTATTAATTAACAACATCAATAAGACGATCAGGACATAAATAGAATTAAGATGAGTCATATGATCATGTGTTGAATTCATATCTCAGTCGAGTCCAATCGACAGAGAATAATGAAATAAATGATTGAAAATTAATTATATTTTCATCATACATGTAATAGATAATATGTATTTCAAAGTTAGTTTGAATCAAGTAGATTGATACTATATCAAAGACCGAATGACTACCAAACAATTTCCCATTCAACATGTGTCAATTGAGTTTCAAAAGGTCTATATAGTAACGAAATATCCCTATTTGCAACATTTTTTGATACACTCAAAAGTCATCTTAATGTTTGTATTGTTGATACTTGCTTTGATCCAAAGTTTGGCATTGAAAATTTATGTTCTCAATCAAATAATGAAGTAGAGAGTTGAGTTAATTATAGGGAGATATTGGGAAGAAGTAAAGAGTTGAGTTGAAGGGGTGATGTTCAAAGAAGTAAAGTGTTGAGTTTAGAGGGAGCTGTCAAGAAGTAGAGTTTGAGTTCAAGGGGCGAAGTAGAGAAGAAGTGGAGAGTTGAGTTTAATGAATGATTGACATTTATATAATTGAGTTGAAAAACCACATGTTATTCTATTGGAAATTGTCGAAAATATGTTAGACCTATAATTGTGAAAATTGAAACTCATATTACACAAAACTAATTGATTTATATTAAGGTCTAATATATGATTTTATTAGAAACACTCTCCCTCAAATGCAATTACCATAAGCTGTTTGGTTTGTCATTGGGTAGGGTGTGTTATCACTTGGTATCAAGATCAAGTTAAACTGTTAGACTCGGATCACTTTAGACAATTAAACCCACTCATTTGGTTTTAAACTTTAATACTATGTTAGAAATATATTGAGTCTATAAATATAAAAATTAAAACTCATATTACACAAAATCTACTAGTTTATGTTAATGTCTAATCCATCACATTTATATACTATTCACTTATATTGATTTTATTAGATGTGAGATTTTTTTTAAGTCTAGCAGAATCATCACCATCACTTCCCAGATCTATATTCTTAATTTCCAAAATTAAACCACAATTTCTTCAAAGTGATTAATGATAAGAATTTGTCAATAAATTCTACCTGTTTTTATCTGATTCACATGAAATTGCAATAAGAAGAAAACAAAGAGAAGAGAAACGGTTGGACTAAGTGTAGGGTTTGAATATTCTAAGAAATTAAGTTTGACCATTGACTTTACCTATACATACATACATTCATCTCCATCAAAGCCGTTCGATTGTGGGAGGGTCCATTAGACAAGAAACGATTTGTCTTTCCAAGCAATTAACTACCTTTCTTTATTATTATTTTTTAAACCCATTTTAACATTATTATGAGAAAATTTATTGGAATGCTGTTTATTATATTCTGTCCGCACGATCTTGTTTATTAGAGTGGTGTAAAATGAGGTGTGACCATTGAAACTTTTGGATCACTTTGGAACCTAAAAAACAGCAATGAAACGAAAGATACTTCAGCTTTTGCAGCTTCTGGTATGCAAAGTTAAATAAATAATGTTTTAGATCCTTTGACTGAAAATTTTCAGAATATTTGACGATGAATTCAACTGGGCCAGACTTATGAGAAATGAATAAACTTTTCATCTTGTAAATGTTAATTGAGTCAGAAAAGAAAAAGAGCTTGAAACATGACAACCACACAAGTCTGTTTTTTCTGGGTACATGTCCTGATAAAGTAGTTTGTTTTTATACGGGAATCATACAAAGATGGTCCATCCTCAAACAGCTGTTCATTCAGCAAACAATAACACATTCTTTGCCTTAATATCTTTTTTTCATTTTAATGAAAAGGATTGTCAATGGTAAAGCTTTCATAAAGTCTGGATACAAGTATAGTTTCACTACTAGGCTAGCAAAAGCAAATAGCTCTTTTCCTAATTAATGAAATGCCCTCGCGGTAGCTTAAGTGAAAAGATAGAGATTTTAAGTATAAGAGCAAAATTTTAAACATACTAAATCATATATCAATAAAAAATAAAATGTGCAAGTCTTTAAGCAAAATTGTTCCATTTTGAATGTTGAATTTGAAGCTCTAGTAGGTGTTGAATGTGAGCCAATTACAAAGAATATATATGTTCAAAATAAAAGCATGCTCCAATAAATCTATTTAAGAAATATTATCTGTCTACATATGGAGTGTTCAATGAAAAATAAATTGAAAGGGTTTCTTCCATATTCTTTTATGAAGAATTTTCGATCTAAAAAGCAGTTAGACCACCGCAGCATACACCTATATGAATGGAATCCTGTAAGATTTTACTTATAAAACTTGAAAAGATAAATAAAATATTGCAAATTCTGTCCAAATGTTTCATATTGCAAAAATATGAAATATGCACTGTGTTGCACTACATAGATTCTTCACAAAAGTCTTCCATTTTTCTGGACAACCAATTTCGTCAGCATGATCATGTGAATTTCTATCAATTTCAAACTTTACCAAAATGATTTACAAACCTACAAACCCATAATTTAATCATCAAGAAAAACATAATCATGGAGATGCCCACCATTCTAGTGCTACTGTTTTCAACACCGTTAAAAAAAATCATAGATGTTTCTTTTGTGGCTAAAGCCAGATCATATTGCCTAAAGATTCAATGAATAAGTAACAACAAATTTTATATATAATGAAGGAAGAATTAAGAACAGCTGCATGCATTGGTGTCAATAATATTGATAGTACTACCTCAGCCAGATCTTTTTGCACTGAAGAGCCCTCTACCATGAATTGCAATTTTACATAGATTTAGCTGGTAAAAATCTGAAAGAAGCATTTAATTCATAATCAAAGTTGCTCATAATTGGGCTGATAATCAATCACACACATGTAAAAAAGTTATTATTGGTGATCACATATGTTGAGCTCAAATATATTAAACTATGCTAAAGAGACAATTTGATTGTAAGGTATGAACTAGAATGGGATTTTTCTGTTCGGACTGTGTGCTTTCAGACTTTGGTTACAATAAACAAGAAGCAACCAACAAATCTTGGAAATAGAAGCAGTACTGTAAAAATTATAAACAACCAAACTCGTGAAAGAAGAAGCCAACAATACATTGGGTTTTCCCCCGTGTGAACTACCTAATTGTTATTAAAGAAACCTCTTCTGGTCTTATAGGGATCTCTGACACTCACAATTTTATTTTATATATATATTCATGAAGCTGATCGCGGTTGTACTAATTATGTATTTTTGCTCCATACAAGAAACGCACCTAGGAGATTGTACTGGATAAGATAGAGAATATATATGCACAATGACCTTGACTATACAAACACAAGCAAAGCATGCAGCAAAACAAGTTTTAAAACTCCCTCATGCTACCAATTTAAAAAGTTCATTATTCAAAGAAAAGGGATCTACTACACCTCTATATAATCTGATAGAGAAATTCTCGTGAACACCATTATCTTCTCAGAGAAGAAGGAAATTTTCGGATTACTTGACCAAGCTTATGAATGTCACTATAAGTTTTAAATTTATATAGATCTTATGCTTTTAGACTTGATGCTAATCTTAACTTAGACCATATGAGCTGATTTTTCAAACCCAGCTAGCCTATCAAAATTTTGAAGGGAAATTTAAGTGTCAAAAGCAAACTAGGTAACTGTATTAATTAGGTAAAATTTTTAGGTACTCATGACTAGATCCATAAACAAATAAAATTAACTTGAATAAAACCAGAGTTTAATCTAGCTTTTACAGAAATTATACTATTGTTTATCCAATATCCAAGGTTACACTAGAATAAAGAAACCAAGAATAGGGTGGATTTTAGGGTTTCTGAATTATGAACATTTCTAGGGTTCCTAGCTTTTATTTATGGCAACAAAAGTGCATGTCTCAAAGTATGCAGCAGCAATATTTCAAAATTGACAGAGTAGTCTTCACCAATTATATGTTTCTGTCGCTGAAGCCCATCTCTCAAGAATTCTGAATATAACCAAAGGCCACAGTTTGAAGATCATCAGTGTCTTTGAAAGTCCATTGCCAGTTGTCTGTTTGCATGTCAAATGTACTCATGGAATGCGAACCCTCTCCGAAGCTAGCAAATGAGACATCTTCTCCTGAAATGACTGAATTTTCATAATTTCCGAAAGAGTTTGGATTCATATTGAATCTATTTTCACAGTATGGATTTGTTGTGGAATGATTGTTAAGGTTTGGAATAAACTGTGACTCAATGTTTGAATTTTCTTGGTGAAACCAACTGTGAATATCTTGTGGGTGCGAAGGAAGCTTTCCAAAATATTTGTCATTAGGGTTTGCAGGAGCAGAGCCATTGATAAAGCTTTGAGCTGCTTGTTCCTTCAGAGAAGCAAGTTGTGCCTGTAGATTCACAACCTACAAGATTTAAAAACCAGAGAAAAAGGTCTATCAATAAATTTCAAGTTAATGAATTAGGGTTTCAATTAACAAATACAAAATAAAAGATTAAGGGGAAATAAACCTGCTGTTGAAGAGCAAAAATATGCGAAACGCAGCCGTAAATGGGATCTTGAAGCCTAGCTTGAGCTTCATATGAGATGGTGACTGCAGCTTCACAACGGTCATTGACAGGGAGATGAGCAAGAAGCTTTGAAACATTGCTTGCACCAAAAACCTTGTGAATGGCTGCAAAATGGGAAGCACCTTGTTCATGGCAAAAATAAGGTGCAAAAACACAACCTCTCACACATTTTCTCCTCAAGAATTTGCAGGCTCCACAAGGAGAACCAGAACCTGTCATTTTAATAAATATCTTTTTGGGATATTGGTGGGATTTGCTCTCTCAGCGTTGTGCAGTAGCATTATCGCCAAGCTTATAAACACCAGAGGAAGAGGGAGGTGGTTCATATAATAATGAATACTTAATAGTTAATTCCCTTAGGTCTCCTTAATGGGCTACAAATTTCATTGTTTATTTCTTTAAAAAACCCTCTTCCACCCTTCATTCTAAATTTTTATACACTCATATAAGATTCCATTTAGCATTCTTATACGACAAAAGAGGCAAGCATAAACCAAACCCATTTACGTTTGCTTGATGATTGGCTCCATTCTAACTCATTATTTTGAGTGTGTTAATTGGTTCTTACTGATCATAACTGCAACCACATCTGACATAGTTAGTTCATCTTACTGTCAAAACGTCAAGTTTAAACAAGTGAAACAGAGCTTACAAAGTAAGTATGGAATTCTCTCTTGAAGGCCTGTTTTCACGATGACTTTAATAATCCACAGATAATAATGAGATACAAAAGGAGCCAAGATTTATGAACTTTCTAAATACATTAATCCAAGTAACTTAAATGACTTTTTTTGTTGAAAATTAGAATTATTTTATATTTTGCATCTCCTTTTCTGGTCTTGCTTGAAAGAAATTTGAAATATTTTCAAAACTTCGGTTGATCCAAAAAGAAGTGTTGATCATTCTTTCTTGGTGTTTTTTTTTTTTTTTACCCTTCTCTTTTAGGCCTTTTTAGTGAACAAAAGTAAGTCATACATTTACAAGAGAGACATAATTGTCGCAAGTACATAGGAAGACACATTCTAATCATCTAATTTGACCATTCCCTTCATAGATCACTAATTCTTATCTTGATGTAACGTTAGCCATAATGTTGGCATATTTAAGCAATAACAAAACTTGGAATTGGCTAGACAAGAAACGAATATTATGCATCCAATGCATCATCTTGTCTTCTTCCCTTTTATTTTTTATTTTTAGCAAAAACTTGTATTCCATATTTTGAATCACTATTTATTATGTTCGCTAAAAATGGCTATGCTTTATGTTTATTTTGGTAAAAAAACTTACATATTCTTCTAAAGACCCTCCAGGAGATTAAAATCCCTGTCAATTAAGAACCAAAATTTGGCAAAATCCTTGATACATTTGAACTTTCGGTCATCACGCTTAAATCAATTGAAACTTGTACACCTGAATTTTCGTTAAATTATAATGTGTCAAACAAATTCATACTTTGGGAAAATCAATGAAAAAAGGAGAACCACATCGCAATATTTAAAAAATGAGAAACCCATAACGATAGGTTATCTAACAGAACCTTCCAACATGTTACATGTGAAGAACACTTATGTACGAGCAGGTTGGAAGATCCCAACATGTGCCCTCTTTCATTTCTTAGATATACCAATCAATTGACTGCTAAGGCTGCAGGTTCAGGTAGACCAATTAGTTAAAAGTAGCTCACTGTGTCATGGCACCTCTTATCTTTATCAACCACCCATTACATAATAATAATCAATTTTTAACAGTGAAGAAATCAGTTCGATCAAAATCAGTTGAAATAAATTAATTTTAAGAAGGCAACATGAAATGGTGGAATTATGTCATTGTGGATATAAATTTATATATAATAAACTGATATATAGTACGATGTGCAGATGATGAGAGTTGTAAAGGAACAAACAAAAAACAAGAAGCAAGAAAGAAAAAGGCATATATTCGAAAACTGAATGAAACAAAAGATAGTGACAGTGGAATAGAACACTTGATAAAGAGAAGCACAATATAGAAGACAGATAGAGGATTTTTGCTGAATACGCTTGGAATTGTTTAATTACAACAGGTCATAGTTTGTCGAGCAATTCAGTAGAAGTAAGATTAATTAATTCCCAATTATAATTATAATTATTAATCACTTTCTTCTGCCACACTTACGCACCAACATGTAGACCTCTCTCTCAAATGTGCACTTAGGACCCACGTCCAACCATAATAATGGCACCCCAACTTAACGTCTCCCAATGCCCAAATTAATTATATTAAAAGAAGAAGTAAATCAATCAATTAATTATAAATTAATCGTCTGATTAACGCGGAAAGATGTTTAGGTTTGGCTGTAACTTTTTGATTATCTTCTCTATTTTACACAGCAGCTCATGATTTGTGGAAGCAGCTAATAATACTTAATAAAAATGGGATTTAACTGTGGACGATTTGATGGGCTACTTAATTCAGAAAGTGGGCATAGAAAGAAACAAATTTCTACTACTCATAGTCAAATATTTTAACTGTGTGGTGGTTAAAAGTGGGGCAAAATGCATTTATAATTATGATTAGGAGATTAATTAATTAAAATGATGAGTGATGACAAGGCTAATCTAACTAGAGAACACAGTTGGAGTTGAAATTGGACGTATCAACAGGGGTATTTGCATGGCATCGACCTAATTGGCAGCCATCAATAAAATTAATTAATCCATTATCCCACCATGAGGAATTGCTTTAGATATCATGTGTACTTGTTTGCCACTTAAACTTTGAAAACGAAGAAAGTGATCTTGGGGACAAGAAGGCATGTTAATTAATTTAAGGAGATTATTATTAAATTATATTAATACCAATAACACTCCTTTGGACAATAATGCAGGAGGGGTTCAACTAATCTTAAAAGGGGCACACTATAATCTCCTATTGATACATTCCAATTTTTTTTTTTTTAAATTGGAATAAGCCTTTTGGTGTTCCAAAGGACTTCTACTTTAATTTATTACATTTCTTTTCAGAATTAGACCTACCTGAATAGTTCATCTTCATCTTTCATACATAATTCACATCATCCAAAACACATGGAAATTCTTAGATTTTTTTTTTTTTGTGTAATTGGAGATTCCGTCCGTATTGATTGGATAAATAAACCCAAAACACAAAGATTTCTTAAAAATTTTAATATTTCATTAGTTTTTTTATCCACTGGGTCAAATTCTCTAAATTTGGAATAAATCAAAGTCGATAGGCTATATCCTCATCATTTTATATAAAAATATCACAAAGATGAGCCCTGATTATTATTATTATGATCATCTGCACTTAAGCAGCTGCAAGCTCACATGACCTACAGTGGATCACCAATGGGACGAACAACTTGACTATTATTTAGGTGATACTGCTATTTTCTTTTAATTAAAGAATGTATATCAAATATTTTCATCCATCATTTGAACAATTATAGATGAATTAAAAATCAAGTGCAGGTTAACTTTTAGATACAATTATTTGGGATCAAATTCAATAAATGTTTTTCCTGGGTATAATCCTTAAAAGGAAGTCCCACAACCCAAGCATACTTAAATAGTTTAAATGACTTCTAAGTGCGATGCATGTTCACATATGAAATAATGTATAGATAGTATTTGTAACCAAAATATTACCTAAGGGGCCATCTGGTTGAGGGTTTTTAAGATTACCTCGGTAATCTATCTTTTATTACTTACATTACATTGTTTGGTTTATCGATAATAAAAAATTACAGTAATCTTATATTACTAATGCTAACGTAACAGGTAATATATGTGTGATAATTTGATTACCACATTTACATTAGGTATTAAAAGATTATCAAGATAATCTTGATTTTATTATAATTATATTATTAGTTATTAATTTTTTAAGAAAAAATAAATTTATTTTTAATTAATATAACGAATAATATAACAAATATTTAAAAATAATTATATTCAAGAGTATTTAAGTAAAAAAATTTACTAGTACTCTTTTATTACTGTTAACCAAACACATTAATTATTCATACCATCTATTTTTATCAAATTTTATCAACGTAATAATCATTTATACCCAATAATCTTCTCAATAATCTATATAATCTTCTTATTTTGGTAATAAAATATTATTCAAATCAAACATCCCCTAAATGTCAAGATGATATAATGTTTTGTTTATATAATTTAAATTAGAACATATATTTTATATTTACTTTTACCTTTGAATGATTGTTTGGGATCGCTTAAGTTGGAGGACAGCATAAGAATTAGAGAAGAAGAAGATCCCCCAATAATTAATGGTCAAATTTTGTTTTACCTTAATATTTAATGATTCTATAAACATACTTAAGCTTGATAATTATATTTAATTAACTTCATCTTTCAATTCATATCCTCTTCTCTGCTAAAGCGAGAGTATTTAACAATTAATCCACCGGAAACGTATCAAACACTTCAGTAATTACAGCTATGCTGAAGAATCAACGGTAGGAATAGGATTAGCAAATAATAATAAATCATAAGAAGAAGAGATGTTGTTGAATTTTCCCGGGATTGCTGTCCACGTGCCCAATAGAATGACAAGTCTGTGACGCCAGGCCGCACGAGTGGCACTATTTATTTTCACGTGAGGGACCCATGAGGTAGCTGATGTCGACGTCCCTACCAGCTATCAACTTGTACTTGAAATCTTTTCATACAACACGATAAAATAAGAGTCATAGCTTTGGTTTCTTTCAAGTTTAATAGTTTTTAGGGTTTGAGATGCGGCCAAAATGCCTCAGAAAATCACTAACAAACTTACAAGACTATGGTCAAATAATCTTGCCTTCCATCTGACTGTTACATATATTTTATTACCATTTTTTCTCAATGAAGCTATAAATTACACGTCTAAGGCACCATATGGTGGGACAATTTAATTCAAATTCAAGCCCTATAATATAGACATGCTTCATTTTGAAAATTTCTATATATAAAGATACAAGACACAAAAACTATGCACCGAATTTGGGAAAAGGAAAGCATTCCTTAATTATTTGTTATTAATTTTAGAAATAATGGATTATAAAAGATTGACTATGGAGAAATTGAGATGGGGATGATGGTCGCATGAATAAGACCAGTCAAGCCGACACCAAAGTTGCATATGGGGCCATTGCACGTGTATGGATGATTGCAGATATCTAGGGTTGGTTTCTTTACAAGTTATTAATTCCAGTATCAATTTGTTTGATTTGTCAATCTAGAAGAAAACTTAGGTTAATCACTAATTCCATTTTTCTTAAGGTATCTAACATTCAAATGATACTAATTATAATGTATAAATTTGTGAAATATAATATAAGTATGTTGATGCCAACTTCACCATAGATGTTCAAAGATCAACTTCAATCCCGACAACACACAAAAGTATGAAAATGGAGTTGCTTCATGATTGAGAAACATTAGCAGAAAGCTTCATTGTCAAGAGCGTGTTAATTAATAATAAATCTTCTTCTTTAATTAATCTAAATTATATAGTGTAATTAGTTGAAACTGCTTTTATAAATGTTGAATGTATTTTGAATAGGGGGCAAGTTTTCAAAGTTCAAACCATAATATTGGGACTCAATACAATCTGACGTTATGCCTGTCATTGATTTCAAGAAGAAATATAGTGATTATTGAGAGACGTTTTTGTCCTATTTATAACTAACTGGTGAAGAGGGTTTTCTTTATATGACTTGTAAGACTGGTTTAAGCTTTCAATTATGTGTGTTTATATATATATATATATATAATCAGAGGTGGCGACAACCTGGGGAATAGTGAAATTAAGTTTATTAATCACTTGATGATTTGGAGAATTTGACTAACAATGGGTTAAGATAATAATTTAGGTTAATTTTTTTTTTTTTTTACTTACTCGCAAATTAAAACTGAAAAATCTAGCTAATGGTAATTAATACAGAAATTAAAGCCCCCACCGGCACATGTATTCACACATTTGCTTTTAAAGTACAACACTTTTTCCCCGATCAAAAAAACTTATTAATTTATTTTCTTAACAGACATACTTTACAGATAGTTCATAATGGGTTGGCAATGTTGCAAAAGTGAAGTCTTATCACAAACTCAATATTCTATGAAAATGTTTTATGAATGAATGAATGAATGTATGCATTAGTTCAGAATCAGAACCCTTTTTACTCTTATGAACATTCCTTTTTCCCTTTGGGTTATTATAATTTGTTATTATCTTTTTGATCATCAAAGTAAAGGAAATCCTGAAGTGTCAAGCAACTTAGCAGCTTAACAAAACAATAGATGAGTGAGATCAAGCCAGCCCATCCTAGCCCAACTTGACTTGTATTTTGGAACAGATTCCAGCTTTTAACACCTTTCCCAAATTATTGCTTTGACAGTTTGATTACATCAATCAATGGTTATGCTATTTCTCTTCATTTTTTTCATTTCAATTCAATAACTTTGTTGTCGGGAAATATAATTTAGTATGATAAAAATGTTTAAACTGTTGGGATTTTGTAATGTAAGTACAATAACAAGAAATTTAAGGACAAAATGTAAAAGATTGAAACTCAAAAGAGAAATCACTCTCAGCATCACAAATTTTTTTCACGTAACACAAATGAGGGAGAGAAAGTCTATTTATGGCATTTTCCCATCTCCTCACCTTTCTCCATAAGGTGGAAATCTATCTAACTTACAATATTCTCTTTTAGATGTCCACCATAAACATAGATCATTGCATTGTAATGAAAAAACTTAGTGCGATGAAAAATCAAAATATAGATTTATAAATATTTAATGTTTTGTTAAGTAGAGTTAAACTTGTTTAAACTATTTCATTAAAAATTTTACAATGAAAATCTAGAAAGAATAAACCTAGTTAAAATAAAAAGAATACAATGCACATTTTTGTCCAATAGGTACTCTTTTCAAGAATTTTCTCCACTTGATGAATGTTTTCTCTCTTTGCAGTATAATAATATTAATTTGATAGTTTATTGAGTTAACGCATATTGATATCATACACTAATTTCTGATGTAGTGATTAAGTTTACAAGGTTTATCATTAGAGTATATTTGTTTGACATTAATCTTTTAACTTTGTTAAAGTTTGTGAGTGTGAAAGAATTTCGATGAAATATATTTAATTTTATCTTTTTTTATGTATCCTATCCTAATTTAAGTAATATAGTTTGCATTGTTTTCGTATAATATGAAAAAAGTGCTTATTGTAAAAGGAATGTATTTTGAATATATTGGATGATAAATTATAACCATGCATATGCACTATTCACTAACCTCATGAAAGGCAAACATCTCTGAATGATTTAAAAATGTTATAACCAAAGTTTGTTTTATAGAATGTCGTAATATTGTTGTATTTTTATAAATGAAAACATATTATGTTTACGAATAAACTTTATGAGAGTTAGAAAGATAATTTATATCTACGTATTCAATCAAACTAAAATTTTTAAGAAATTTAACATAATAAAATAATCTCAAATATTTAGTTTTACATAAATAAACAAGACAAACGTTTAATGTTATTTCAATGTTGACAGAGAGTTAAACCAAGTCAATGAATTTTATCAAATATACTGGGTTGGTGGATAAATATTCTTTTTAACTGCATTCGATTTGCAAATCTCATGAGTCAGGACCTGCCCCTGCCATTTCTATATTTATAACATATTTTCACCTTTCCTCATAAGGTGGGAATCGATCTACTTTATAATAAAAACCACCAAAGCTTTTTACTCATGAGTCAACCCATTTGCCGAGGGTTGTTCTCTACTTTTCCTTGGATGCTATAGATTACAAGTCTATAGCTATGGCAAAATCATAATTAACGAATACCGCCAAGTAACTTTTTTTTTTTTTTTAAGGTAGATAATGGTGGGGGAGCTCCATCGTCATCTAATTGTATGTTGGAATTCGACTGCTTAGATTTTCTATTCTTATATTCTAAAATTTTTCTACAAGCTTGGGCTTATTTAAACTTTTCAAGTACCTAAAATGGCTGTCCCCTTTCGGTGAAGACAAGAGACCAAGGAGAAGGCTGAGGCGGCCATTTGCAGAGAAAGCTTTACCAATAATTGAAATCCATATTTTGTCTTGAGTACTCCATTACTGTCAACTGTGAAAATTTGTTGATTGTTTTCTATATGTGCAAACAAGAATGCAAGACTAATAATATAACAATCAACAAATGTGCAATGTTATATATCATACTTTTGATATACATATAATGTGTTATTATGTAATTGAATATTATTTTATCTTTATTTTAAAATCAAATTACATAATGATACATTATTTATATACCTAAAAGTATATACACATAATTTTATTATATTAGAACAATATTATATATATATACTTTTGATATATAATTCAGATATATAGATAATATATTATTATACGATTGGATGTTATTTAATATTTAATTCAAAATTCTCCAACCATATAATGATACATTATTTATATACATAAAATTATTTTTGCTTAAGTTTCAATCAAGATTTTATGAGTAAAAGTTGAAAACTACTGTCGTATGCTGGTAGTTGATCCAAAACTTATTAATTTACGGACTGTCAAATCAAAATTTTAAACATTTTGGATTTTGGCTACCTGAATATCCATTCATCACTGGACCCTGGCAAGCCTTTTAGTACATCTCGTAAAGCATAAAAATGATTATCACATTTGTGGTCTGAAATAATGTTGCCCGAGAGCACTATTCTCTGGAAATGTTCACCAGGATGTCTTTTCCAGAGAGTGAAAAATTCCCTACCTTCCTTGACACTGCCACTGGTCTGAGTGTCGACATCCCTCTTTAGACAGTATACCGTACCTGGTACAAATAACTTGTCAGCTACTGTACCGGCAGATTCTTCCTTCTTAAGGACCGTGGCATTCTGCATGGTTGATTTTAACGTTGAAGAGATGATAGGAAAAGTAGATGATTCTTTTCGGAAAAGAACATCTGTATAAGGAAAAGATAAGTAACATGAACAATCCAAATTCTAATCAACCTCAAGTAAATGCATTAGCAGAATATAGATCTCTTTTACATGTTGAATAAAAAGAAAATGTATCCTAATTGCAGAACAGGCAACTCTTCTGCAGCCTATGCAGACTCTACAACACAACTGCTTATACTGCCAAAATGTGTCTTTAGTATAAGCAAAACACATGGTCAGAGGAAAAGCTACATAATACTAAATAATGACAGAGAATCCAGCCTCAGATCATTTTAAAATCGAAATTCAAAGCAACAGCCAACCTCAAAAGAACAGAAATTGATCATAGAGCAACATCAGATCCTCAACACTACTAAAAAAACCAAAGTTCATGAGGACTAGAGTTAAAGATGAAATTAACTAAGCATTTTACAACATTATACTTGGCAATGTGGGCCTACCAGAAGAATCATTCTTGCATCTGAGCTTTGCATAATCTGAAAGTTTTCGAGCTACATCTTGCATTGAAGACACCATCTGCTTTGCATTTGTAACCATATCTAAGACATTTTTCCAGTCTCCCTTGTCAACAACACTTAACCTATACCAAAACCAAGAAGGATGTTCCAAAAAATCTTTCCACTTTACAGAAAACTCTAGATGAGAATGATATTTGATGCTCAGACCATTCACAAGTCATTAAAAAATTACATTATGTGAAGGGTTGTCAGGCTTTAGAAAGGAAGAGCTTTGGTTCTATGATTTTGATGCAAGAATAAATTGCAATGCTGAAATGATCTTCTTTCTCAATTCACTTACAAGATACAGTCCTTTATGATGTATATTCTCAAGTATAAAATATGTTGGCTTTTTTTCCCATTATATTTTCTTTCTCCTACATCTTTATTGCTTTTATTTATTATCTTTGCAGAGTCAGAGTTTAGTTGTTTGGCTGAAACAATTACAATCAAACCACTGCAGATGCCCTTTCTTATAAATACAAGAATTCTCAATGCAGCTGCTATCTTGACATCTTGAAATTCATACTATCGACCATTTGAAAGTATGGCAAAAGATTTTACAAAAAAAAAAAAAAGGAAAGAAAGAAAGAAAGAAAAAGGGCAATATAGTTATTCATACTAAATTAAACTGAATGTTATAAATTTATCCAGGAAGAGATTCAAAGTAAAATTAAACAATAAAATAAGGTACAAAAGATTTTATGACTAAATTCATAACTTTATCACTATTGCAGAAAAACCTCAACATCTGCTTTAAATATGACAGCATATACACATATCCAAGTTTAGTATTGCAATATAAGTTATCCTTTCATCGATATCCAACAGTCTAATACATAATTGCAGCTTCCATAATTGAAATTTCAATAAGTGAAACCCTAAACTAGCAACTTCTGACAACCTGAAATCTAAGGAAACAAAAATGTAAACTTTTGGCACCTAGATCTGCAATCTGAAAGCTAAATATGTTGCCAATTACCTCCAGTAGCTTAATTGCTTATTCACAACACATTTATGTTTGTTTTCACCATGTCCTAAATGAAAGGTACTGAATCTAAAACATGCAACTTTGTACTTACCAATCAGTTCGAAGAATCTCACTCCTCAGCCTTGACAGGGAAGTTATACTTAATCTAGGTATTATATCATCCTGCATAAAAGGGGAAAAAAAGAGAACACAGGAAAAAGTGACAATTAATAAAAACAAGACAAAACTATAACACAGGAAAGCATTTTACAAACATAGAGTTGGAAAGAGTTTTTTCCCTCCAATAGACAAACCAAACAGATAATGAGATGCATAGCATTTACCTACCTGCATAACCACAGTAGTCACAAAATCTGAGCAACTTTCAGCAAGTTCTCTGGATACACAAGGTGGAGTTGCATATCCAACAGCAGAAACAATGTCAGGACTAAACCCCAGCTCTTTGAATGACTTTTTACGGAGCATTATCGCAAGTAAAGAAGCAGTAGCACCACCAAGCGAATGACCCACTAGCCTTAACTGATATCCCTATAGATGAAATAAACTCGCTAAAAGAATAAATACTTCTAATTTATTTCATCCTCTTTAAACATGAACAACAAACAAGTAAATTATATAGCACCTCATGATTCTCTAAGCAGTGCCTTATGGTTCCAATCTCATGTCTAAGAAACCAGCGGGCAGCTTCAGCTGTACCAAAGTGAGTTGAATAACCTTCAAATGTGACTTCTTCATTGTTTGAAGAAACAATGTCAGTGATGAGGTCGTACACATTATGAGTTCCACGAATTCCAAAAATTACAAGCTTTTTACGAGGATCAATTCCTATATAATATCCAGGCCTCATCATGCTGAAATATTTTTCAAATTTCAAAATATTGCTCTCTTGAAGCATGCTATGTCTTGCAAGACCTGATGCACCACCCTTATAAGAGCCTTTTGCCAACTCAACATGGTATATGAGATCTTGGACCTAAATTACAAAGCCATTGCCTAATGAGAATTCTAAATTATAATAAGCTGAAAATTGAAGTAAAGAAAAATTTAAAACATTTCAAAAACTATGAATATTTTGTATCAAGAACTCAGATATTTCCTCAATAAAAATGATGATTACAATTGCTTCTGATGTAATTTGAACACCCTTAACATCCTCGAATGGATTTAAAGATGCTTGACGTAGAAAAATAAGATATAGACCGATTGCAAGATCACTCAAACTCCAATCTCCAATCCCAATCTTACTCCGTTGAATGGTTGCGAGGATCTCTGTTAAAGATCGACTGCTTGGGGAGGATTTGTGGCCAGCTACACTTCCTGCATGTCAGAGTTTTGAATCAGCCTCCAAACCAAGGCAACTGGAAAGCGTGGTAGTGGTGTTGAGGACCAACACTCCCACAAGGATGCTAATCAAACACCATCAAGGATCGTAATTAAAGAAACTGTATATGTTAATCAGGTCGAACTTGCTTAAAGGCTTGCTCTTAACCCTGTGTGATCATCCTTGCAAATTAGATGACACATAGAACATAACAAACATGCACAGACCTGATGGAACAGCCCATCTGCACAATTGCAGAGCTGGTTCAACAACTTTTGTGAGCCAAGCGAGTTCTAACCTCCATTTACCATCACTGACATCATCATCACCAGAGCTGTATTTTGCAAGCTCAGAGTCATTGTCTGCCTCTTTTCCACTTTAGGTCTTGAAAAAACTTGAGGTGCATCCTTGGCCTTGTTCAACACATCAGGTTGTATCTTATCTGCTTCTGACGAATGGCATCGAGATTGATCAAGGATAACGTACACAGAACTTATAAGCACTTCTGGTGTCATCAACTTATTTTTAGTATAATCTACAACATAAAAAGGTAATAACTAAGCAAATAAGCCATTTTTAGCTGAATAAATCAAACCAAAACCGCAGAAATTAAAATTTTAACTCAATGCCGGTTCCTAAAACCATCATCAGGCTAGAAAATCTTCGCCCTAGCGGCACTTAACAAGTTCCATTTGAAATGAACAGCACACGTATCAGATAGTTCTTACGCAGTGTTCTTAAGCTTCCTAAATCTCTGAACACAACCGTAAATCCTCAAAATGTCCAAAAAACTAGTGATGATCATTAAGATAAACAGTTATTATCTACAAATTCAGGGTATGATGAATATATGACATTAAAGAAATGAAAATTAAAAAAAAAAAAACTTACAAATGTTACGTATTAACCGCTTGACGAATTGATTAGCCATTTCTGAGTGAGACAAAAGTAACTTGCTGAGTTCCTTGGGGTTATAACTTATATGTGGCACCAAACGAAGTCGAACTCTGTCATGGGGGGCCTGAGAAAGGGGAGGTGGTTGTATTGGGCCGGGTTATGTTATGTCTAGTTACAAATTTGAACTCAATTCATTTTTTTACATCATTTAAGGACTGGGCTTGGATTAACAAAAATTTTACTCCCTTTTGGGCTACGTTTCAAGTGGCCGTCCCTTCCCTGGAATTAAAAGCGGGTCATTAGTCAAATTTCGAGTTTCTTAGGGGACATAAATTAATATAAAAAACATAAAGGACTTCTTGAAATTCACCCCAAACGCAATTCATCGCTCTATAAATACCTTCAACTAGGGCACCGATCTCAACTCTCCTCCGCCGTCCCTCTGCCTTTTCGTTTTTTTATTTTTTGTAGATTATTGATGATTGATTGTTTTCAAAGAAGTATTTGATTTGAATGTGGAGAATGAAATGATGATTTTATGATTCCCTATTGGTTTGATAGCCGTGATGATGGCATCGACCTTTGTATTAGCTCTATCTGATCATTCTCTTCACTCGACATTTTCTCCATATTCATGTTTTTTATTTTTTATTTTTGTGGTTCAATTTATAGGAGAATGAAAGGATGATTGAATATGTTTCCCTATTGGTTTGATTGCCGCGATGATGGCCATTTCTAGTAACTCTATCTGATCATTCTCTTCTTTCTGCAACAATTTCAATCTGTGTGTTTTTGAACTCAGCACATTTCGAAGGCTTTTCAGGTTAATTTTTTATGAAACCTGTTGAGCTCAAAACATGTGCCAGATTTCGACAATGTCAATCTGTTAAAGCATCCTGCATTCTTATGCTGGATGATTGATAAGAGTTGACGAATATTTCACTAAGTCTTGTTCGTTACTCTTTTCGTTTAAATTTCTTTCTTCTGGTAATCATGTTATAAGGTTTAAACGATTTAAATATGACCATTTAATCTCATTCTATTACTATTCAATAAGATACATGATAAAGTTAGTTCACCACATTGGCTGTTGTTCAACTGGTTTGTACTGATAGATCTAGACCACTTGAATGGGTAGCCATAATAATGTTGTTCAAGTGGATGGCTAGGCTTTTTCAGGCAATTATGATCATACTACCTTTTCGCCCAGCATGTAAAGTTCTGTTTGACATTAGCTGAAACAATGGAAAATAACTAGTAATATGCCTTGTATTCTTACGAAAAAGTGCTTTTGACTGAAAAAAATCCAGCCCAAAAACAATGCCTCACCTTGCAACAGGAAAAAATTGGCCAATCCCATAAATTTAAAAAGTTAGTAATTTCCAGGTAAAACATAGATCCCACTCTGGTAACTTGAGTTGGTCCTCAAATTATTCAAAATACTTTTAAACTGTGTTATTCAAGCTATTCAACAGGAAAAAATTGGCCAATCCCATCAATGTTTCATATGACAAACAATATAACTATGTTGTTCATGCCATCATATTCATGTATTACTGACTCTCAGACGACTGAAAATTCAAGGCCTAATCGTTTGAGTACAAAAAATCTGGACTGAGTGCAGGCAGCTGCTATAGCTAACAGCCATGCTGTCCATCTAATTCAATCAGCGAGGACATCTTATCAGAGGCTACCTGAGATGTATCAGATGCAGCTGATTGATGTTTTCCTATCAATTTCAATCGAGGACAACCTTATTTCCATGACCTCAGCCCATGGATTTGACTCAGTTTACTCGTTCTTGCTTTTGGAAAATTATTTTGTTGAATCATGGAATTATCAGAATAAAATTCTCAAGAACAGTTCTAATCATGCCTCAGGCTTCTACTCTTGATGTTTCTATTGAAATTACACAATACCATGGATCTAACACAGCTACAATTGGGGCAGTTACAATGAGTTTTTTTTCTTTTTTAAGCACTTATGAAGTATCAGGCGTGCGCACACCTATTGGCACAAAACAGTGTTGAACAGGAAATTTCTAGGGACCTACCCAAAAAAAAAAAAAACAAAGTTCTAGGTTGTTCAAAGTTTCTATGTTAACTTTGTATTTCTTAGGTTTAGTTCATGGTCCAAAAGATATCAGATTTGAGGCATTTACAGTGATGTAAAACCTAAAAAAGAAAAAAATGTCACTTTTAAAAATCTTTTAAAATATATTGAGGATTGTTGTATATATAAGGGGTATTTTTCAGATGTTTAAATCTCACATTGCTCACATATAAAGTTTTTAAGTGAATGGCAGACAAGGGGGTCGGCCTCATGTGCATAGGAATTAGGGCAAAGGCATAAGTTTTATGGAACTTGGTGGATTTTTTTTAAGTATATATTAATAGAAAATAAATTTAATAATAAAAATTGAGGTCAACGAAATCAATGTAAACTCATCTAAATAGAAATAAGATAATAAACTATATAACTAAAGAAATAAACCGGCCCAAAAGTTAAAAAATATGCAAAATAAAAACAAAACAACCTTGTGACATAATACACTTTCCTAGGTTACGAAAATTAAAAAGCGAAGACTCTCACTTTATATTAAAGACTTATCAAAAGTTCTTATAAAAATAGGGGTTAAGAGAAAACACCAAAACAAAACGAAACTCATATACAAACAAACACCTAAAAGCAAGGTCCACTAAGGAAACCAGCCCAAAGAACTCAAAACCTTTAACCGCAGAAGTTAATAGTACAGGCAAAGCCTTAAACCTTTGCTTCTTCGAGGTAGCACATGTTTAAGAAAAGGAAGGAAACTTCAAGCCAAGACATAGCAGACCATATTGAAGAACGACTAAGGCACCAATCAAAGATAACCCGCCAGCAAGCCCACTTTTTGAATAGACCAAACAGATTTTCATATTCTGCAATCCAGGTCCTAAAAGGCTGAACTGCATCAGAGAAAACCGGAAAGCATCGATGGATCCCCTTGCATGTGAGAAATCTAGTCCATTTTCTTACCATCAATTTTAGTTATGTATTTTTTGGTTTGGTTTGGTAGAACGTTACACCATTAATCCCATTTTAATTATGATGCCGATATATATATATAAAAGCCAAACAATGGTATCGTTTTAGGCCAAAACACTGCTTCCCACCCAAGGTTTGCTGAGATAGCAAATTCTCACCTTAAAGTTTCAAAAAGTCAGATTCTTACCTATTATATTCTTTTGTTAATGAATTTCGGTAAGCAAGAATGTTATTTAACATAATTTCTTATATTTTCTTCTTTCTTTTCAAAATGATTTATGTGTTGAGGATGAATTATAATTTTTTAAAATATTAGAGATATAATGAATTTTTAGGGTTTTGAAATTTTGAAAAAAGTTTAGAGGTTTTTTTTTAATTTTTAAAATTTTAATATGACCCTTAATAATTTTAAAAATGATTATTACACCCAAAAAAATGAATAAAAAACAACATTTTAAGGTTAGAGTTTTGACATCTTTAAGGGGTGTAAATGATAGCTTTTTAAACTAATAAAGATATATTAGTAAATTTATAATTATATTAAATATTAATGACAGTTTTATAATTTTAATAAAAGGTCAAAATAATCAATTTTAAGAAAATCAAGTAAAATTTATAATGAAAATAGATAATAAATGAGAATGTAACTATATAAAAACTTAAAAAGGATGAGAAGGTGTCATTTTATCAAACATGGGGTTGGATATAGTTATTTGACTTTTTTTTAATTTTATTACGGTCAATGTTCATATATTCTAGTGCAGCCAAGTGTCATTTTTTATTTATTTCAACTAGAAAAAAAAAATTCACTTAGGACTAATATTATATGTATAAATAATAATATATTATTATATAACTAAATAATTAAAAATAAAAATAAAAAATAAAAAATATAAATATATAATATATTATTATTTATACATAAAAACTATACACATAATTTTATCTTTCGTTCATTTGTATCAATAGAGATATCTCCGTAGTTGCATCCTCTTTAAATACATTTTTCTTCCTCTTGATTTATATCAACAGAGGTATCTCCCACACGCATCTTCTTTAAAGACGTTTTTTCTCTGCTCTCCTGGAAAAATTCCAGAAACTTGGTAACTCTTCGAAGATTATTCTCTCACATAGAATAAAATTCTTAAAGATAAGGATTCTTATTCGAATTATAAAACAATCATACGTGTCATTTAGCCTCTGTAACGATGTATATACATTATGAATTGCACCTCATATTCTGATAATGACATATCATTGCTTAGCTTTTATGTCACTGTCGTTTCTGTATTTCTTGAGGCATGTGTATCATCAAATGAAGGCTACTTCAGCCTTGAATGATATTCGCAAAAACAAGTCTGGTATCAGCTGTGAGAGATATATGCCTCATAAATAAGGAAATATTGTCTAAGCATGAAACTGTGGGCATCCAGTGACAAATATAAAATATAAATATCTCTCCCAAAAGATGCTTTGTTGCTTTCTGAAATTTATACGTATTCTATCATTACAAAATTTCTGTCGTCGTGTTTCAGATACGTCCAAAAGTTACTCAAGCAAGCAAGTCCACTTGAACGATAGTAAAATTTTGCCTGCATTCCACTTCGGACAGACTTGTAGCTGGCTTTGCGCTCAATGGCTGACTCACTCAATTTGGTCACTTTCTGATTAGATAGACTGCAAGTGCAACCCAGTTCACAGTCACTTACAAGCCAAGCATTATGTAAGTCAAGAGTTTAATCTTGAAATATCACATAATAGGTTTGAAATCATCCGGGTTCATTGTGCAGACAAAGCTTTTTTTATAGGACTGGAGATATGAGATGGATGTGAGACAACATCATATTGAGAAATAGAGGCCAACTGTTTGAGAAGGTGAAATATAGCCACTGTCATTGCGGTGAGAACATTCCGTGGGAGCCTATCAAGATTGTGAGGGTTACAGAAAAGTCCAAAAAGTGGGGTATCAGGTTATCTTATCAGTTTCTTTCGTTCAACATAAGAATCTTTCTACTCTTTCCTAGTGCTTGAGTTGTCATTTTCATCTAGCGTAAGCATCTTTGAAGTTATTTACACTCTCCTTGAATTCATCACCAGCGCCTTAAATTTGGCCCTAACCGCTGAAACTTATCATCAGCACATACCATTTTTCTAAAATGGAAGTCATTTCCCGAGCCGTGAAATCTGTTTCAGAAGATTGTTCATCTTATGACAAAGCTAAGGAAGTGAAGGAGTTTGATGGGACTAAAGCCGGAGTTAAGGGACTAGTAGACTCTGGTGTAATCAAGATTCCTAGATTTTTCATCCATTCCCAAGAAAGCCTCCCAAAATCGTCTGAAACTAGTAAAATTTGCCTACAAATTCCACTGATAGATCTTCAAGGCTTCGAAGGTTGTCGACTAACCGAGATAGTGACTAAAATTCGTGAAGCGTCAGAAACATGGGGCTTCTTTCAAGTGATTAACCACACAGTTCCAGTCAGTGTTATGGAAGACATGATAGAAGGGGTGAGAGGATTCCATGAACAACCCAAAGAAGTGAAGATGGAGATGTACTCTCGTGACAACGATAAACATGTAAGGTACTTTTGCAATGGAGATCTACTGGTGGCAAAAACAGCAGCAAATTGGCGGGATTCAATAGCATTTGATTTCCACGATGGTCAACTGGACCCTCAGTTCTTTCCTCAGATATGCAGGTATAGATATATATAAAAAGACCCTTGAGGCAACTTTGTAATTAATTGAATCTGGCATTGGCTGTTTTGCAGAAAAGCAGTAAGCGAGTACATACAACATATGATCAGACTGAGAACAATTTTAGCAGCTCTAATATCAGATGCTTTAGGGCTACCAAGTGACCATTTAGCAAGCATGGAATGCATGGAGACAGAATCCTTGTTGTGCCATTACTACCCACCTTGTCCAGAGCCAGATTTGACACTTGGTACAGCCAAGCATACGGACCCATCATTTCTCACTATTCTTTTGCAAGACAATATCGGTGGACTCCAGGTTCTTCATCAAAATCACTGGATCGATGTCCCCTTTGAACAGGGAGCTTTGGTCATCAACATAGGTGACTTCATTCAGGTAGGTGGGAGGGATAATCAAACTAATTTGTACACATGCAGACCTTTCAATGTTCTAGCTTAAGAATAAATTTTTTTTTTCTCCTTTTTGTGTAGCTTATCACCAATGACAAATTCAAAAGCGTGGAGCACAGGGTACTGGCAGGAAGCGTCGGACCAAGAATATCAGTTGCTTGCCTTTTCTATCCAAGTACGATGAAAAAATTTAAACCCTATGGACCAATAAAAGAGCTTCTATCTCAGTCTGATCATCCACCCATTTACAGAGCAACTACTTTTGCTGAATTTATGGCACATTTCCGGTCCAAAGGGCTAGACGGTAACTCAACCCTTGCTCATTTTAAATTAGAATGACTTATGGTTGAAATAAATTAGCCAATAATGATAATATTATATAAAATATTTTGCTTTGTTTTAGTTTTCTAATCATATCATAGCTCACCTTAACCATCATTAAGACCTGAAAGACCAATTAAAGAAGTTGGCAGCAACCATTACAACTACAGAGAACTGGATTTCTAAGGCACTCTTATTACAATTATCAAGCTTTCAAACCAATGGACTTGATGGCATCTCCACACAAAATAAGAAAAAGCAAAAATGATCTTTGATATTACAGTTTTCTTTTGATCTCCCCTCTTTTGGTTATAAAAATGAAGTCAGGGGCCAAATGCCATAAAGATCAGAAATGTCTCACAGAGGAACCAATGTGAATGTCTCCCAAGAGATGGCCAGCCTCTTTTGTTAGTTGCACATAGTCTTTGATTGCAATATTTGTGCAAGAGACCACAGGACATCCATTCTTCGCACAATTCTGTTTTCCTGTCCCTGTATTCATCAAAAGTTCAAGATTATTTCAAGATTAAGCAATGATTTACACAATGATCTGACTTTGTGAAAGGATTAATATAACATCCTAGTCCACTAATCCAGCCTATTGTCAAGATAAAGCCATGCAGCCCACATGCACAACCAGGGCTTTGTGTTTTTTTTTTTTTTCCAGAAAATATATAACACATGATTCATCCAGAAGATATGGATCATACCTCAACCACAAAATATATCCATGTCTTATCACCATGCGCTTCTGTAACTCCTTTTAAGATTGTCAGACCCAAGCTCCTGATGGCTTCTGCTATCTCAAGAAAGTGACTGCATTCCTCGCACAGCATCTGAACAAATCAACCAGCACACTTATAAAACTTAGCTTTCCATTTGTAAGATTATTTTGTTATATCTTATTTTCATTTATTATCTGTATAGATTATATACTAATTATAGAAACACTTGTGCATCCACCAAAACAATAACTAGTTGCAAAAGTACATACATGACTTATACATACCTCAACAAGCATCTGTCCATTCCTGTTTAGGTTCTCCACAACAATTGAACAAACTTTCAGATGGCTTCCTACCTCTACAGCCCAGCTTGAACCTTGTTCATAGTTGGATGAATCCTGAATGCTTGTAACTTTCTGCCGCATCTGAGAAATAGCAACAACATGTCAACAGGAAGAACAACTGAGGAACACACCCAAGAAAAAGAAATTATTTTTTATATGCTCTTCCTATGGGCCATGGAATTTGGAATGCCCTGGCTACCAAATATCATTGCAAAGCCAAACAATTCATCAAATAGGATATACATGACAAGACAATCACAGAATGGTTGGCTTCCCATTCCCAAAAACTGCTTGCTGCCCTTACAGAGAAATAAAGAAGCTTGATTTTCAGAACAGTTGTACAAAGTTTGCAGAAACTGTTCTCTAAACAACCTTCGTTTCATCATCTTACCAGTAAAAAATATATTCATAGTATACAAATGTGAATTTAGCAATCAGAGAGCCTTTTTGGTAGAAATCACTAGAGAAAATAAGCCCCCAAAAAATTCGAATTTAGCAATTAGGCTTCCTGAGTTCTTTGTTTACCAAACCAGAGGGTCAAGATAATCTAGGATCTAGATGTCTGAACCTTTTACCTTTGACTCAGCACATTTGCTGAGCTTGTCAACATGCTTAGTGATGCTTTGCAGAAAGAGCATGTGCTTGATTGTTCGCTCCAGCAAGGAATCAATACTACACTGCAAATTTTTTGAATTTTTCAGCACATATCATGGAAAGATTTTAAATAATAAAGTATTGAAAATATCACAGTGGAAATGTTCAAATACCTTTGATCCATTTGGCACAAGCTCTCTCAGCTCCTTGATACGATCCTGAATCAGTTGTCTGTCCCTTGGCCTAGGCCTACAATTTTCACCAGGTCTAGCCCTCTTTTTGTTGTTCTTAGCTGGTTCTGAAGACCTGTCCAACTGTTCACTACAAGTGCTTGGACAAGTTGATGAAAACCCTTTTGAAGATATCACACCACACACATCTGATGAACTCAAGCACTTCTTTATGTCTTCTTCTACAAAAGAGGATTGATTTATTGAATAATCTACTGAATTAACAGTATGCTTAGTCTGGCTAGAAGGCTCAGGCATTTTTTCAGCAGTCAACAGTGACTGTGACTGCATTGATTTACAGAATAATCTATCGCTTTTAACATCACTGCCACCATGGCAAACATTAGCTACTACTGCTTCTAGAAGACTCTCTGAGCCAGAGCCAAATGACAAGTGGCTGCTGCTTATCACCTCTGGCATCTCAATGGTTTCTCCAGCATCAGCATTTTCTGGTTCTCTTTCATTATAGATACCTTTCTTCAGAAAAGCAGGTCCTAGTGCTTCATGCAGCTCAGAACCAGCAGAGAACTTCAAAGATGTGTCTGATGGGTTTAAGTGATTGAATTCAGTTTGATTCCCTAACTTCTCGAGATCTTTATGGAATTTCAAATATGATGATTCAGATACACACAACATCCCATTTTGATAAGAATCCATACATTCAAACTTAACTCTGTTATTAAGAGTAGAGTCAAGCGGGTTTGAAGAGAAATATGCATGATCAACAACAAACTTTTCAGCTGGAAATGCAACACTACATAAATTTATGCTATTGATGACAGAACTGATTGAAGATGGAGGGACACCTTGCTCTGATACTGTGCCTAAATCTTTCCAGCTATTAATCTCCCTTTCTCTCATCTGGTCCCCAATCAAATCTATCACCATTTCATTCTGATGCTGCAAATTGATAACATTTGATTTTGGCTGAAGTAATTTGTCACTTCCATCACTACCTAGGGCAGAAAATTGAATCCCTCCATGCTTATTGACCACTTTAACAGCTGTTTTAGGCTGAGTACCAGACACAGAGCATATATAAGAATTATCACCATGTTTCTCAACGTATGGGAACATGGGAAACTGAACATTTGTTTTTTCATTGTTTACAACTTTATCTGAATTGCTCATGCAATTAGGAATAGTTTCTGAATTTAAACTCTCAGTAGGAAAATCTGGCTGAAAGAGAGAAAGAAAGATATTATTATTCTCATCATTTACATGTACTTTATATGCTAAACAACAGTAAATGCAGATCTGTGCTAAAAAGGTAAACATGCTAGAAAGAAAGAAAGATACCAGGGATAATGCATTCTTCATACTACATTGCATTGAACTAGAAACGTGCTCTACTGAAAAATCTTTAAGGGTGAAAAAGATATCTCTGATATGAGTCACCAGTTTCATATCCTCACTGACCTGCTCCACCCGATAATAAATAAATAAGCAAATATATACTCATAAATAGAAAAGGGTAAAACAAATAGGTCTAAATACAGGTAGACAATGAGTTGCTGGTCAATTTAAAGCAAATATGTGACATATTTAACCTCATGGCAGTGAATGCTGAATGCAAAAACTCCAGGAACCTTTTGACAACCATAGTGATGTATCCAGCACATACTACTAAGAGTTCCAAATAGTCAAGCCAAAACACACCCCCTTTTTTTCATTGCTTGGTAAGCAAAATATATACTGATGAATCACCAACCAAGTATAAAATAAGAAAAAGAAAAAGATACTTCAAACAAAAATACAAGGCCTTGAAGTGAATCATGTATGTGTGTGATTCATTAGCATGTTCCAGGAAAGTCAATAAGCAAAATCAACCGTACACGATGATTAAGGTTTTCTGTGCTTTAAAAAGTCATTACAGGAAGATTAAACATTCAATTTGTTGGCCAAAATCCAACTTGGCATTGGGGCCAGTCTTCCTGTGATACATGGTATGCACACTGCCCTCACTTTAGTAGGCCACCAATCCATTTCCTAAAAATTTCACACAGAAAAGTTCTCTACTTCTGCTTCTCATCCATAGCTAGTTTGGATTCATTAAGAGATTTATATCTTTCATAAAATGTTCGTCTCATAAGAACAGATTGAACAGACGAAGTAAAGGATCTTTTTAAAGTGTAAACCATTACATTTTCAAGCACTGATTCAAACCCCATCGGAAACCTACAGATATCAAGTTTAATATATAATATGCATAATTCTGATGGTGCACTAAGAAGGATAGAAGTCATCTTACTTTATTCAGAGAACCAATCTGTACAACTCCATGTGGACCAACAGCAACAACAACAATGGTCTATAGAAAAGAAAAATACTACTTTGTCAGAAAGATGCTTTGACAAGCTATAAGGTGGCAGAAAGGCCAACCTACTTAATAAAAGAAAGTGTTCCACAACTCAAGAATGGTGTCTTTCATTGTGCAGATGACAATCCACAATCACTACACAAGAAGATAGAAGTTTGATACATTTCTTATCTTTTAGGAGTAAACTTATAATGAATTACAAGTTCTAAGTTGTTTCAAATTGAGGCCATGAAACCAAAAAATAAAATAAACAAATTAGACATTTGAAATAAGACTGAAAGCCTTTGTTTCCATTAAAAGCAAGCAGTAGGGCTTGGAGTGCAAAATGTTAACCCCAACAAGTGACAAACCAAGGATGAGCTAAACTGAAAAAAATTGAGATATTTACCAAGTAGAAAATTATCGTCGAGATAAAAATGACAAAGTGTCAACTGAAGAAACTATAATGTGAAGAGTTCTTTATTTATTTACCATAAGAAACAAGTAAAATGTAAAGGTTAGCCAAAGAGATTATCAAAAAGAGATAAGAAACTCCATGATTCATAGAAGAAAAAAAAGTAAATGCACTACTAAAAGAATGCAATGGAGATCACCACAAGAGCAATTGTTAGACAAAAATGATATATGGTGACGTCATATCCATCACTACTTCAGATGGGTGTACATGAGAATTAAAATGGTAAAAACAGAGCCAGCACTCATGAATATGACCTATTGCATTGCTGATGCAAGCCAAGAACAAAGTGATAAAAAAGAGTTGGTGCCTAACAAAGTGAGGATGTCCTAATTCTCACTTATTTTGCTAAATACTTGCTTAATCAATACTAAAACAAATTACACTTCAAAAAAATAATACTAATAATAAAGGAAAATACAGCAAGCATACCCTGATCCCAGCTAAAAATTGGCTTTGCCAACCATCACAGAACTGAAAAATACACAATCAAAGATTCCTTATAAGAATGATTTGAGAACAAAACAAATTTCAAAATAACTATAAAATATTATCCTTTTCAACAGGAAAAAGGAACTAAAATTATTCAATACAATTGCATAATAATTAGCAAACCTCAATGGATGAACAAGAACCAGTAACATGTTGATCTGCAAAGATCCACTGATGTTTTCCAGTAACCGCAACCTGCCCAACAATCCTGTAAAACAAATGAGAAAATCGACTGAGTTTGTGGAAATCTTAAGAGACATTCGTTCACTCATCTTTAAGTTCTCAACAATTAAGCCCTTATTAGCATGTTATTCAACCTCTTACTTGGAATTCAATCGAACTAGAGGTTATGCTAGAGTCTCACCATATTCACCAATTCCATACTAACAAACACAGCATTAGCAGCTTTTCATCATTATTAAGCCAAAATACAGAAAACTGAATACTTATTCATGAGTAAAAAAGGACATACCCTTCCCCCAAGGAATACACATGATAAGACATTTTTGCCACAGCCAACCCAAGGGGATCATGTGAATAATGCCCACCATGCATATTTTCAAGTGTCTCATATGAAGGCTTATTCCCTAAAGAATCAAGTTGTTCACAATTGTCATAGTAACCATCTTCCCATGTCAACACCCTGCATCGAATTCAACAACACGGAACAAAATCACATAAACACCTTTCTTGCTTTCCGAAATAGCATTTTATTAAGAAACTTTACATTGCTTATTAAACTCACATGCGAGCCCGATGTTTGAGCTTCCAAAAGACGGCGTACTTCCACTCCCTATTGAAACAGAGGCTTTTAAGTACTTGGTGCAGCTCAGGACTACCAGTATTCATCTTTTTTCCTCAATGGAAAACACAAATCGTGAAAAACTAAAACACACGGAACTGTCACCTCTCTTTTCTCTCGAAACAACAAAAAGAAAATACAAAAACACAACGCCCCTCGGCCCCGTCTCGTTGATTGTGTTCAGCCTGAAGCTAAGCCTAGCTGCCTCTATAAGACCCTCTACCAGCTTGCTTTCTCCGCAACCCAGCCCGCGGCTTTATCGGTGGTCCTACTGTTGCCAGTAAAAGCCAACCCCTGCCCATCCCTCCTCTCCTCAACCAACCTCACTCAACCGCCAACAACTTTTTTTACAAACCCTAACTTATTCAAAATTCTCCTCGCTCAATGACCAACAATCACTACAAAAAAAAAAAATCAAATTTCCTAACAACGCGGAGATTCTGTCACTTGTGTTCGATTGTGCCATAAAAAAAAAACTATAAGGAATTTTCTCCGAGATTGAATAAAGAAAAAACGAAATTAACTAACTGTTTCAGGAAAAAACAGAGTACAGTGTGGGTAAGACTAGCTTATATCCGACGACATGGATCAATCAACCAAGCGAATCACAGAATCAATTTCTGAAAAAAATTGAAAATTGAAAATCCTTTTCAGTCTCAGGAACAGAAAATGGAAGGTATAAGATACATAGATTAATAATAAAATTTAAATTGTATGTGAAACGGAAAGCAGAAGAGAAGTTTATGAGTGAAAACAAAGACTGAGTTAGAAAGAATGTTTTTTGCTATTGTTTGACATAACGTCGCTTTTTATACACCACCACCACCAGGTCCACCACCACCTATATAAACATCCGTTCATTTTACCTTTTTTGACAAAAGAAAACAAAGCGTCGCATTCTACCATGCGCCGAATGTGGCAGTACGCACATTATCCTACGCATCATGCGCATCCACCCACCTTCTTAACACTACAGCGCAACAGTACCGAAGGCAAAGGTAAGAGCGAGTTGGGTTTACTTGTTTTGTTTTATAGAAAATGAAAAACGGAGGGTTATGAGTAGAGTGGCGAACAAAATGATGCATCTTTCTTCTTATCTTACCATTCTTTTCAACTTACCATTCTCTATTCCCTTTTTCAACAATCATTTTATAGCGAAAAAGTTTGACACCCACAATTAACATTGTCCCCATTTCATTTCTTTTCTGTAAAAAATATGATCATCCAATGGCATTCAAATTATCTTTTTTTCATGCATGACACATTTATTGAATTGCAGGGCACCAATTTTTGAATCCCATGATTTGTTTTTACAGCATGATGTTTTGTGATTATTGAGAATGATTGATGAGGGGGATGGGACTGATTTACTGCTCATCAAGAAGAAGAAAACAAAATAAGGAATGATTATATGATCAATAATCATCAACAACCAACCATTCAATTCATTCACCTCCTTCATTATTCATCTTTCATCTAGCCTGGCCTGCTGTTTCAAAAGTGGTCAAAATCTTATCTTCATATCATGCAATTCATTTACCATTACCAATTTTTTTACTTACATGTTTGTAAGGCTTTGAGAGAAGAAAGTCAACTAGTTTTAAATCGTAAGTCATTCTCTCTATGTACAAAAAAATAACAGAGAAAGAAATGAGAACAAAGAAACAAAGTACAATCATGTGCTGTCTTTCCGATCAAATTGCCAAACATATTTTTCAAGCATTTGTTGATTAAATCCATTATTCCCATATGAGGTAGAATTAGTCATTAACTTTTGTTCACATTTTTACATCTGGAATCCAAGTTTCTCCCTTTTTATCATTTATTATTATCTCTTGTTTATTTTTCTATATGGAAGTTGGGAACCAAAATCATCCTAATCAGATCTTCTAGTTTAGCTTTTTACAAACATGTAATCTCAGAAGGTGACTCCTTAGTCTTCATTGTAATGAGTAATGGTTTGATCTACCCTAGTCAATATAGATGGGCGTGACCCATTGCAATACCAATATTGTTAAAAATATGATGTATATGTGACACTAGTGTCTGTCCATTACACATTAAATTATTTCTTTTAGTTGGGTATCCTTTGAAAAAAAAGAGAGAGAGATCATGTTTTAACATGCACAAGTTCATAACCCTAGTACCCACTTCAGTGCCCAACAAAATCTAACTATAGGAGAATCTAATGATGATTAGCATTTTGCATTAAAACCTCTCTAGCCAATTATTTTAATCAAAGTTGAGTGAGATTCATGATTAGTTTGATTGAATTAAATTTTTATTAGTAAAGTCAGGATTCACGTAGAAATGAATGGACCAAGTAAAAGAAATTTTTTTGTTATCCAGGAGCATGGAATCTGCCCCTTATGGTGTTACAATCACAGAAAATTGGACAAATTGAGTTGTGATTATGAGGATTCATTTGATTGTTATCTGATCAGAAATGAAATTCTACCCACCATGGAAGGCATAGAATACTTTCTAAACACACTCATTCTGGTCAGATTAGGTGCTTAATCCAATATATAAACACTTGGAAGATAAGGTGGCCTTAGTGGCATTTCTCAATTCAACACACTACTTAGTGGAATTTCCCATCCATTTTAATTCTATTTCTTCCTCTTCCCCAACTAAACGAAACATATTCATGATTATTAAGAATTTATTGCCATCAATATGACTGTAAGTTTGTTAGTGACTTGAAATAATGCACAGTTGCAGCACTTGGTTTTTGAAGTTATGGAGGGCATTTTTGGCTGAGCAAAACATGCTTAAGATGAAGATTAATGTATTTCAACAGTGAATAGTTACTGCCAATACAATCTTTAGGAAATATTCAGATACAGCAACAGGGTTAAGTTTGGAGCTTATAACGCTCAATTGGTGGTATTCCAGAGTGAGTATCAGCTATATAATTAGTAAGAAAATCTTTGTAAATAAAAGGTTTGTATAGCTGAGGACTGCAGCTGTTAACCGCATTTTTTGCAGGTTCAATATAGCTGCTATTAGAAGGATGAATGAAACTGGCAACAGTTGTTCGTGCCTGACTTGTATTCATTACAACTCTATGGTCAACACTTCTTAGCTTGCCATTGCTGATAATTCGTATCCACAGTGACAATTTGAATGCTAGATAAGATTTAATAATCTACACACACAACAGAGCCTCAAGGTTTTGAGTGTTATATTGAACTTAAAACAAGAACCTTATTATCCCAAATGATTACATGCATTTCTTAATGGGGTTACTGATGATGAATGATGATAAATGTAAGGACCATTAGAAGTATTTTCAATGAAAGCCATGAGAAAGGAGAAATAATAGTTATGCACCTGTAAAATATGACCAATATTAACGGTAAATGCATGAGGGATAGGTTCAACACCCACCCATTGCCCATCCTTAAAACACTTGCAGCCGATTCACATCTCCTTGGAGAAGAAGAGTTATGAGATTCACATCGCTGTGTTGAGGCAAGCCCAATGTTAAACTGGGATCCGGGCACGGTGGGTAGTGATTTAATGTCATCAATTGAACTTGGCTCAACTCATTCTCAAAGGATCCCAATTCAAGTCCCAATCCTTCACGGATCATATCCAAAACCCACAGACTCAACTTCCTCACCTTAACCGAATAATTCCGATCATCTCTCTACAAGATTAAAAAAAAAAAGGTATTCTCTTAATTAATTATAAATTAACTTTGGAAAATGGGATGAAAAACAAATAAATAAGTTTAGAGCATTACCGATATTGGGCAGGCTTTGTTGGCCAAAATCGCATATGTTCCTCGACAGGATGACGTGTCTCAAATTATCCCTCCAGAAATGCACCTTTTCGTTGACATAGTCTATGCTTGTGTATAATCTACAACTTTTCTTTGGATCTTCAGAATATAAGCTGGCTTTGTCCTCAGGAGGCAGCTCGAAGAACTCTTTGGCAATTGTCAATACATCATGCATTTGCTTCTCCGGGACACCATGATTGATCAACTATTACAGTAAAACCATTTCCAAAATAACCACTTTTATGTGTTAGCTGAGAAATTTCGAATGAATAAACCATCTATTCACATAAGAAATAATCAAGTACAGCCGACCTGAAAAAAACCGTACTCTTGAGAAGCCTTCATACTTTGCTGAATTTTTGTAGTCCGATCAGTGTTAGTTTCTCCTCCAAGGTCAATTACTGGAATGATTTCACACTGAGAACAGTAAAATTCCCAGGTCTTCTTTCTGGTGGTATTACATAAGATTCTGGCACGGATTGAATGTTGCACTTGGTTGAAATGAGCTTCTCCATTCCCTCAAATAAGTTGAATGTCAATGAATTGCTAGGAAACTCAGTTTGTATCAAGCATCTGCACCACTATATAGAGGAAGGTCAAACTTTAGCACATGAAATGAATTGATTTAATTTATTTATGCTTCGTATGATCTTAGTGGAATAATGTCATAGGCCACGAGCACAGCGATAGATTTAAAAAAAGCTAATCAACCTGGGAATCAATATAGTTTGAATCTTCCATTTGGGCTTTTGGTTCATTTAGGCCGGTTAAGGATAGCTTTGAGATCATGGTAGAAGGCCAGTGGGCGAGGATCCATCTCCATTGCCACATGAAGCGTAAGTGAAGTTGTCAATTGTTTTACTTCATATATATATATATATATATATATATATATATATATATATATATATATATATATATATATATATATATATATATATATATATATATATATTTACATGTACACTGCGTACTTAAAAATGAGTAAACAGAGCATTACTCGTGATCAGGTTTTACGAGAATACTGGAGTATATTTTTGGTCACCTTGTATCTCAGATAGTTAAACAGAAGAATTTATTGTGTGAAGTGTTCCTCCAGTATGCTCTTCTAATGTTCCAAGCTCGCGAATTCTATATTATATGTATCAAAATAAGAGATTTCTTCTATTCAAGTAAAATCTAAAACAATATCCAATATTGACGAAACTGCATATTGCATGGAACCATAAAAGTCTACAAGAATTCATCATTGCCGACGTTTCCAGAATAATAAAGGGAAAAATGATACTATATCAAGACTTGCGCTGCCAGCACTTGAATCCTATCCTTGAACTTAAGAATTAACACCAACCTTGAGGCCACCTATGACGAGGATCCCATCTGGGGAATAACCATCTCTTTTTCTTCGAATGTGATTCCACGGCCGTAGCCTTCTCCTTCCTTCTAAGTTTTGAGAAAAATCCTCTACCGCTGCGGCTTGGCGTTGGGGCTGCAAGTTCAGGTTGATGATGTTTGTTTGCATAAGTTGGGTTAAGTAGTTAAAGTCATCATACTCAGCAGGGAAGATCTCCTCACGAGTGCGGATTGAGTTAAGCTTTAGATACTTTTGTTCAAGTGACTCTTTGGGTATGTTTCTTGCTAACAAGGGAGAAGCAGCGCCCCAGTGATTGGTGCCCAAAGATGGGTGTTGCGGTGTTCTAAAATCTGCCAATTCTCTTTGCCTCATTCCTTTGACCTCCATCCTTTCACCACTTCAATTTCTTTGCTTGTATATTTTGTTATCTTCTTATACAGGAAGAAAATCCCGAGGCCCGCATTGGATTCTGCTCAAAGTTACAAGAAAGTGTAAAATATGGTGGCAAAATGACAAAGTCGCCCTATTAACTATTGGCTACCGTTTCTCTCAGTCAGCTTGCGGATAGTGACAAGAAGAATCGTTTAGTTTAGAGCCTGCAATTGCCATACATCCATAGACTTCTAACACCAGAAACATTCTTTAAAGGACTGTTATCGGTATTGTTTGGTGATTAAGAAATATTAAAAGAAACCTTCTTGATTGAGGAGCTGAATGAAGATTTGACATAAGTGGAATGTAATTAGTATTGAAATCTGAGAAGAAGATTGGTTGTAGAAGAGAAACATACCATTCTCAGCCAGGCAAAGACATATTCCAGACAAAAGAGAGGATAACTTCAAGATAATGGAGGATGGAAATGTCCATTGTTGCAGTAGAGAAGATGTTCTGATGCCCATCCAGCCAAATGGAAGCAACAAAGCCATCACATGGTTGGCTGGTCTTTTTGGTCCAGTAATCAGATTCATCAGAAACTCCTGTACTTAAAAATCGCATCAACGTCTATATCATCACATGCACAAATCGGATTCCTGCACAGTTTTGACCTCTGAACTTATTCCTTCAATAAAGCGGAAAATATTTGGAAGACCTTAGTCAATGTCGAACAAAATATATTGTGACCATCGAATCTCTGCACTAAAGGGTGGAGTAAAAAAAAGAACCAACAAAAAGAACATTTTCTTTTATGCCCATTACAGTTGTGCTCTACTTACTTTCTCCATTCAATCAAAAATGTGTTTGAAAGCCTCATCCCCCACTTAGGAAAATAATCTAAGTTAAACAGCAATGATTAAGTTCCAAAGCTTCACAGCTTAAGTCAATCATATTTGTGCTTAAACTCAATTGCAGATTATGAGATTTTTGTGGGATGATGTAATTAGAATGCAAGTGCAGTTCAGTACTATTTGACGTAGAAACAAAGCTAACTTCTATTGGTCCAGAAGAACTGTGACCCAAAAGTTGAGAATCTAACTTAAGAGAGAACCTAACTTCAAGGAAAAAGTTGCTTCAAGTTGCCAAATAAATAGTTACATCCATCTTTTTCTATTTCAAGATCATTTCCCAACAAATATCAAGACTAACACGTTAACAAGGCCTATTAAGTTACTGCATGATTACAAGAATATTGCTCCTATTTTCTACTGGCTATATTAATTTATATATTCCCTTTTCACATGACACTAAATCTGTCAATTTCAAAAACAAGATATTTACACGTCAAAACATGCAAGCTTAATCTGTACAGAAGTAGTATAGTGGCATTCTTTGCCTCTACTATAAATTAACTAGCAAGACGCATAGTCAGTATAGAAGTAATAGAGCAGCATTTTGTGCTTCTACCAAAAATTAATCAGGAAGAGCATGCATAAAGATATGACCTCTTCCCCAGAAAATAAAGCTCCAAAGGCATGCGCATTCAGGGTGTTTAGGAGATTTAAGCCACATCTTCTAATGATTCTGGTTCAGATGAGTTACACGGCGCTCTATTTCATAACAGAAGCAGCCTTCAACAGTGGCTTGAATCCTCATGTCTATGTGACTTATCGCCACATCGTAGGCGGCTTAGTTATGTTCCCTATTGCTTATTTTACTGAAAGGTACATAATTCATATTCTCACACACTCCCTGAAAAATTTGAACTCCTTTTCTTTCTGGCTCAATTTTCATTTTTTTTTTTTTTTTACACTGCAGAAAAGTAAGGCCAAAGATGACATTATTTGTATTTTTGGAAATATCTTTGCTTTCTTTCCTCGGGTAGGTCTAACGATCTTGTTCTTCAATTGGAATTCAAAAACCGAAAAAATGATGAGACTAACTGTTTTGTCTCGTGGTGTAAAACCAGGGTCGGATTAACTGTCAACATGTATTTTGCGAGTATGAGATACACCTCTCCAACCTTCATCACAGCCATGATTAATACTACCTCTTGCTTGACTTTCATATTTGCAGTCATTCTCAGGTGTGCTTCAGAATTCAATTCTGAGTTTAAAATGGTTACTTCTCTTAGATTTCATGAGCAACTTTGTAAGTAAATTTGATGTAGGCTGGAGCATGTTGATGTAAGAGATCCAAGGGGGATTGCTAAAATCCTGGGAAGTTTAATGTCTTTAGCCGGTGTCACAGCCATGACTTTGTACAAAGGACCCGCATTGCATAGCCTCAAGGACGTTGCAATCCATATCGGAAATAACTCTGTTCATAAAAACTGGATGAAAGGATCAATCCTGATTGTTGCAAGTTGTATATCAGCCTCTATATGGTACATTCTGCAGGCATCTACATTGAAGAAGTATCCAGCAGAATTGTCACTTACAGCATGGTTAAACTGTATTGGTGGAGCACTATCGGCAGTCTTTACAATACTCATAGAGCACAGATCAGCTGCGCCGTGGTCGATTACCTCTAACATTGATTTCTGGTCCATCGTGTATTCTGTAAGTTGATTTACGAAGAGCATAAAGTTTATTTCCTTCAATGTGTTTTGATTCTTCTTTCTATGATGACTAAAAGGGAGTTATATGCTGTGGTTTGACCATCGCCATTCAACTATGGTGCACAAAACAAAAAGGCCCAGTTTTTGTTACCAGTTTTAATCCCCTTACAGCAGTGATGGTGGCGACTTTAGCCTACTTGGTTGTAGGTGAAAAGCTGCACATGGGCAGGTAGTATAAGTTCATTTCACAATTATCAGAAGCATATAGCAACTGGTTCTTATCTTCTAATTCTTTTGTGGCCATTCAGTATAGCGGGCGGAATCATGGTTATTGTTGGTCTTTACACCTTGTTGTGGGGCAAAGAAAGGGATCAAGGTTTCAGCAAGCCACAAGAACAGTCTTTTCCCAACTGTGACGACCAGGAGCCAAAGAGCAAAAATGTTACAACATAATGATCAGATATGATTTTATCAATTGGACATGGTACATAATGATATTGACATCACTGCTTGTGCAATTGTAATGACCAAACGAAAACTAGAATTGTACTACTAATACAATATTATATACTTACAGTTCAAATTGTCAAATTCTAAAATGAGACCTCCATAGATGGAACTCATAAAGAACAATGTGCTTATAAGAAAAATATTTCTTCCAAATGCATGAAACTTTTATTTTTAATTGATCTACCATCTATTGGAAATAATGTAATCCTTCGTATCTGCTTATAATTTTTTTTTTTACTGGAATGGAAGGTGCAACAACTGAAGAACAAGGATTTTCACTGTTTGTTAGTCGCTTAAGAGCGTCCCCAGTGCCGAACAAACTAGCACTATTCTATGGAGACTTGCTTGCACATAAAATATAGATTAACATTTACAAAGGCGCAATGCAAGGGAATCTTATACACCTTATCCCAAGACACTGCAATAAGTTAATAATCTTAAACAACTCCATTCATTTTGCTTCTTCAAGCTGTGCCCGAATGGTTTCTGGACTTGACAGTTTATTGATGCTGCAAAAGACAGATGATCATCAATAAGAAGTGTCGTAAATAAACTTATTTGAAATCCAATTTGCAAACAATCTGTATGCCGCATATTAATGTAAATTATTGAAGGGTCTTACCAAACAAGCAAATCACCGCTAGATGCCACTTTTTCAGAAATCCATTCAGGAACTAGTTCCAACAACAAGCTCATCTGCTCTTCAACTTCTCCTGTAAATAAAAAACAAGAGTTAGCACATCTAAAATTTTCTGTAAACAAAATGCCTCAGTTCCTAACTGGTTACAATTTAGACTTACTTTTATCAACTATATCACAGTGGCTTGAAATTATCTTGTAAATAAGCTCCTCTTTAGTGATCACTGAACGTTTTATAGACTGAAATAAGTAATGAATCATGTTGAAGAGCTTGGGCAGGCAGGCAATCATCTGTCGCCGCCTCTTCGCTTGAGAAATTGCAGGATCACGCTCCTCCATGGTCTTCCTCTCTTTTTCTCTTATCTAGAAAAATGGAAATCTGTTAATTTATTGACATAAGGAAATCAAGATTCCAAATAAGCCTGCCTTATAAACAAACAAATAAAGTTTGTATTAGTATTTATCATGTGGTGAATTAGAAAATCTCAGTAGTTCAGAATCACAGAGAAACCATAATGGGGCTTACCGATTGAATAAGATTCTCAGGAAGAATACCAAGAATATCATCATCAACTGATGCACCTTCTATCTCATTGTCCTCATCATTGACTTTCTCCTTCACAGGAGTGTCAAATTTCAATGATCTGCTACGTTGTGGACGCCTAACTAACTTGTTTGGTGTGCTGGCAGAAACATCTTCTGGGGTCATATAGCATCTCCTTTTTGGTGTACTTAATGAAGGTGTTGAACTCATCAGCCTAGCCGGAGTAGAAGCAAGTTTTGCAGGAGTGGACTGAAGGCCATCAATATTTATGAGAGAATCATCTTTACATTCAACAGTGTCTGTCACTTTCATTGGAGTTGCAGGGAGGGGACCTGGTAGCAAATGAGATGTTGATTCACAACGTGACATGCATTTGTCACTGTTGATTGATATAGATGATGATTTAATTTGGGAAGTAGCAGAACCTTTAGTTTCCTCACTTGGGGAAATATTGTCAATGCATGGCTCTAGAACTGGAACAATCAAAGTTTCATCAGAAGTCTTTGATAATTTTTGCTGAACGTCAGTTTGATCTGCATCATTGTTTGTAAGCGGCTTAGAAAATTGCCTTCTGAAAGATTGAGACAGATGAGATGCTACAATTGGTTGCTGATTTGTAATTACACGAGACGTCTCCACGCCCAATGACATGCCAGGAGCTTTGATTACTTTTAAAGGCATATCTTTGGAGTAGATAGCTGATATTGCTTGTTTTTGCTCTGAGGATGATGGAATCGATATCTCATTATATGCTGAATGCACATTTATCATTGGACGATTGAATGGCTCTGGCAATGCTTCCTCCGGAACTTCATCGCCCTGAATAAAGAAGGAATAATTCAGGTTCTAAGGTACAAGTGCTAACAGACTATAGTGCAAATGATATCAGGAAAATTGTACTTCCACTGAACTGCAGGCTAAAATTAATTTGATATCCAAACATATGTGGTGAGGTTGAACAACCTACTGAAGATGCAAGCTCTGTATCAAGCCAAGTGCATTATACAAAAGCAAATTGCAGCCTAGAATTTTGAAAATACCTCAAAACCGAATAAGCTGAGTTTAGTGTACACAAGCATAGCATGAAATCAAAGTTTAAAAAACAAAACCCATGAAATTAACTAATTGTAAAATCGCTAACAATGTAATGCAGTTAAACTATGATGTCTCACTTGATTTGCAAACAATTAAGTTGATGGAATACCTCAGGGTGGCCTTTAATAAAATCCATAAGCCGAGCACGAAATACCTTCCTCACATCCATGTTCTTGCTATCAGATTTTGACCTGCCATCGCATTCAACCGCATCAACATTTATTGTCACATGAAGATCCGGCTTCATACAACTAGTCTTCTCATCAAACATCAGCACTTTCTTTATCTCAATCGCTTCAGGAAGTATAAACTTCAACTGAGCCAAGTGGCCATGTGAGAACCTCCTATAAATATGAAAATGCATAAGATCATACATTGATGAAGAGAAAATCAAGTAAATGTACAGAAAAAAAAATTAAAAAATCACCTGTCAGTTAAACACTCGATCTTAGGGCAAATATTGGTGAAAGTAGACATGGATCGCTTCAATTTCAATAACCTGATCGCACTATCCAAGCTATCAAAAAACTCAGCCAACTGCCTATACCTGTCATTTTTAAATTAAGAAAAATAAAACAAATTCAAATTGATTACTATTTTCAAACAAAAAAGGGTTAAATCCAAATCAGTAAAAAATTGGAGATCATTAAAGCGTTACTTTTCCGGCAATTTGTTGGACCCATGAGCGGATTTTACGGGGGATTGTTTGGTGGGCCATGACCCAATCTGCTGTTTGGCAGATTCAATCTCGTCCGTCAGCTGCGGTTGCGACCGTGTTCGTGTTTGGGCAGCCTTTCGCACTTCTTTGACAGAGAGGGCCACGCCACTGTTACGGGCCCGCCGGAGGAAAGGTGACGGCTTCTCCGGGGTTTTGGTTGTCAATGGCTTTGGATTGGAAGTTTCCACTTTGGGTTTGAAGTGGAGTGGCTTCTTGGATTTGAAGGGGATTGACTGTGAAGTATCTGAGGAGCTCATTGTTGGAAGAGAGCGAGAGAGAGAGAGGAGGAAGAGAGAGATTTGTTAGAGTGAAGTTTGTTCGGCGTAGGTGAAGAGGGCCGAGGCAGATAGAAAGAGTAATATTAGGGTTTTTTTTGGCGGGAATGATGAACTGGAGCTAACGTGGATGGAAGACACGTTAATTCCCGCCAAATCGTTCCGTTGCGTCCCGCGGATTTGGTAGGGGATTGTTTGGATGGTGGATTAGTAAGTTCATAGACAGAAAACTAAGATGTACCTTTATGGTAAGATGGAATAATTTTAGTTCGCGATTATAATACTTAAAAAATTATGATATGAAATTTGTGTAGTTCAATAATATAATTATTAAAATATGCATGAGAAGATGATTTTAATAATTAAAGTTAAATTAACATTAATCAAATAATAATACTCTATAACTTCCTTTTCATTAATCTATACAATAATATAATAAAGAGTAATATTTTATGGATATATTTTTAAAATATATAATTAAATACATAGATAATTTACCGAATTGTTACGATGAAATTGAATTACAACTTTGGTCATAATCTTCTTAAATACATGAAACGGGCCGGGCATTTTAAACAGGGTCTTGTATCTTAAAGCCCAAAAACGGAAAGGCTCGAGGCCCAGCCCATAATTATGGCACCATTAACTAGAGCTTACACACGAGCTGTCAAGAGCCAAAATGAAAAAGGAAGGTATTACTGAATAATTACACTCCTGTTCACGTTTCCTTCACAAACTCAAAATACCATTTGTGTATTGAATTAATTGTAAACAACACCTGAAGTGCCCCCTCGTTCAGTATTACTCATTTTACATAAAAATTCCTCTTCCTTCCACGCAACCCAGGCACCCACCCCTTTCTTCTATTTCTATATCCTATCGAAACCTTGAATCGTCTCTGTTATATTCCCTTACTTCATTCTTTGCCCACCATCAATATTTTCTGTTTCTAACCTTTCTTGAATCGCAGGTAATATCTTTTTTAGGTCATATATTTTAATTATCGGATTTTTTTGCTATGTTTTGTTCTACCTCTCGCTCTGAAGTTTGCTTTTTCTTGGTGTTTCTCGAATGGTTAATTGCCGTTTAGGTTCTTTGCTTGTTTTTGATATGCTACTCGTATTTTATCTGATTTGGACATGGGGTGTACTTTTAATTCATCAAAATAGGTCCTTTTTTAGACAATTTTATTACTGGGAGTGGGCATTATGCTTGATTTCGGATTTTAGTGATTTCTGAACCGGGAAAAATTGTTTTTTTTTTTTTAATACCCTTTAAGTGAAAGTGAGTCGACCAAGATTGAATTTTAGAGGTGTGGTTTCTTTATGCTTCCCGATTATGATAGAGTTTAAGGGCTTTAAAAATTTGTGATCAGAGCTTCAATTTCAGGTTATTTTGAAACTTCTGAAACTAAATGTTGTTCTCCTGGGGTGCCTATGTTGTGCTTATAAACGTAACCGTATTTTTTTATAGCATTGATTGCAAAATTTTACTGTTATATTTACAGGACATTATAGGAGGACCAAATTTCATTGATTGCACTGAATTAGAATTGATTGAACTCTGCTGTCAAGTTTTGGTGAATGGAAAGTTACTGTATCGTTGCGCTCATATTATACATGTGAGAAGTTATTTATATATTTCATTTTCATAAAGTAACTCTTAATAGTTGATTTAAGATACTTAAGAAGCAAAAGTTTCCAGAATCCTTGGCAATGATATGTCATCACAGCATAAGCGAAAGATGTTGTATCCTTAGTGCTTATATATTTTTTATACACATACATAGTGCATTTATTGTATCCGTGTTTTAACAATATACGTAGACAATCGTCACTTTGATGGTCATTCTGTGTGCATTTCTTGTTTGCTTTGTCATAAGGTAATTTTTCAATCCTTTACTGTGTACATTAAATTTGTTTTTTTGTACATGCTTGCAGGAGATTAATTTAACCATTTACACAGCTTGGGGAATGGACTGGCTGCTTTTGCCTACTGTCATTGTTTATAAATGATGTTCAGTGGACAGAAGTTCGCAAATCCTCTCAATGTATTGAAGTGGAAGTGGCATGGTGATTCATCATTGACAACAGGCTTGCTTAAGGATGTGCCTCCTGAGGTGGAGTTGTCTGACTATGGACATGGAAGGGTACCAAGTCCTGGTAGTGAGAGCCCAACAGGGCTACTGAATGGTGAAACCTTGAATACAGCTCCAATTGTTGATTTAGATTTGTTTTTTGAAAGGCTTTATAGCTACTACTGTGAGAAAGGTCTTTGGTGTATTATAATAAAATGGATAGTGGAGCTTCTGAGCTTGGGTTTCATCATATGTTTCTCAGCATTTTTCTTACTGTATGTTGATTGGAATGGTCTTCGTAGAGCAAAGTGTGGAATGGATGCAGTTGAATCTGGAATTAAGCCCTGTGATCTTGCCAAGGAAGCTCTTCATCAGCACCCATTAGCCCCACTAACACTTTCCAAACTAATTATTGTTGGATATTTGGGGTTATTTTCTATCTACTGGATCTTCTGTTTCTTGAGGTTTTTTGCTCAGTTGAAGGATACTCTAGGAATTCGTCACTTTTATCAAAACAGGTAAGTCCGAAATTGATCTGTGCTAATCTGTTTTGTGAAAGTGTTTTGGCTTTGGTCTAAAATCTTGTTGGTAGATGGCACTCTATTATTAATTGAATGTGTATTTTTACTATCTTTTGCAGTCTTCATGTTACAGACAGTGAAATCCAAACCATGCCATGGGCAACCATCCTTGAAAAGGTTGTTCAGTTACAAAGTTCACAGCAACTTTGTGTAGTTAAAGATTTATCTGCTCATGATGTGGTATTGCGTTTGATGAGGAAGGAGAATTACTTGATTGGAATGCTCAACAAAGGGGTGCTAGCTTTTCCAATTTCTCAGTGGGTACCGGGTGCTGGTCCAACTGTCAGATGTGACTCAAATGGCACACAGTATCGCCTAATACTTACCAAGACCCTGGAATGGACCTTGAATTGGTGCATACTGCAGAGTATGTTTGATCGGTAAGTTGGATTTTACGCAACTATCTGACCATGAAGGATTACTTAGTTCAGTTGTTTTTTTGGCCATCTTTAATTAGTGTTACTGGAATGTATCATGTCCCTTTTGTTTGGGCTAGATGATGAATTGGTTGCTTTCTATTTCAAAATCTACACTTGTAATTAGTTTTAAAATGTGATCTAGAATGTATAAAGACCTTTTATTTTGGGAATGCTGACAAGCTTGTTGATTTCTTGATTAATTAATTCATCTAGAGCTCTTTCACTATGAGTTTCTGAAGTAAGGCTATAAATTTTCTTTTATGATCTGATAAAATTTGATGTTTATCCAAAGCGCTTGATTACTGGGTGCTATGTTAAAATTGGCTCTAATTCCTAGTGAAGGCCATTACCTGGTGCGAGCATGAACGAAGTAAAATCTTGTGAAGGGTGATCTTGGCATGGTCTAAAACTATGTTTTCTTTCACTAATGGGGTACTTGATAAAATCTTCGTATTTGCTTCTGAGTTGCATAATCATTCTCTGATCAGAATTTAATTTTGCAGAAACTTTTGTCTCAGACAAGACTTCATTTCTAATCCTAGAACCTTGAAGAAAAGGCTTATGGTTGTTGGGCTTGTGATGCTTATCCTTTCTCCATTTCTTGTCATATTTATGCTAGTATATCTCTTCTTAAGACATGCTGAGCAATTCTACAATCATCCAAGCACAGCATCATCTCGACGATGGTCAAATTTGTCAAAATGGATTTGTAGGGAATTCAACGAGGTACTGCAATCACTCTTTCTTTTACATTATGTTTCACCGAATTTTTTTTCCCTAGTGTACAATGCAGGTGTATATGTATTCCTGAAGTGATTGGGCGTATTTTTTTTTTCCTAATGAGGGTTTAACTTAATGTGCACTACCTAGATTACTAACTGTTTCTCAAACAAATGATGTTCTCTTTTTTGCCAATCTTACAGAGTTACCTTTTATTAATGTTTTCATACTTGTTCTACAGGTTGACCATTTATTCAAGCATCGGATCAATAGCAGTGTCATGCATGCTTGTGATTATCTGAAGCAATTTCCATCACCTATTATTTCTATCATAGCCAAGTTTATTTCATTTGTGTCCGGTGGTTTTGCTGCTATCCTGATCATCATTGCTTTTCTGGAGGAATCTCTCCTTGAGGGCCATGTAAACTAGAATTTAACCTTTTCCACCTTATATTAGATCATGGAGGTTGATAGAGATATTGTTCTGCAATGTTTTAAAGGCATGTTCTTTTTAACTATGTAGATATTCGGTCGCAACTTGTTTTGGTATGCTGCTGTGTTTGGAACCATAACAGCTATTAGCCGGGCTGCAGTTACAGATGAGCTCTTGGTCCTTGATCCAGAAGGGGCAATGTCTATGGTAGTTCAACATACACATTATATGCCAAAGAGATGGCGTGGTAAAGAAAATACTGAGATGGTCCGGATAGAGTTTGAAACACTCTTTCAGGTATATATTATGAAGTTTAAGTTTCTTGTGCTCTTACTAAACTAGGAGTGTTACGCCTGGTTGAACCAAAATTTGCTGCAACTTTCCTATTAATTTAACCCCTAATAATGGTAATTTCATTTAAAATTTGGCAATGCTTTAGAGAATATCTTTCCAGTCTCAATAAACTTAACAAAATTGAAGTTATTTAATTTGTGTGTAATTTCATTTGCACCAGTATGTGCTGTGTGAAATTTTCTATTGTCAAAGAACTACGTCACACTGAATAGCTCAAAATCCCCTCCCTGTGGAAGTTGTTGATACTCTTTGTTGTATGTTGTAGCATAGTAGTTACCCTTGTCTATCACAACCTTATCCCCGTGCTTCATGAGATACCAGTTTACTGTTGATGCTTGCATTGATCAGTGGTTTTCTCCCCTTCTAGGGATCATTTTGGATTTAGGGACTAAAATTATCAGATGCCGGAAGTTATCTCTAGCAAACAACTAAAACATAACTCTTTGTTTGTTACATGGGAGAATTGAATCATCTTTTGTTCAGTGTTGTGACTTTTGTCTTTGCCATGCAGTATACTGGGATGATGTTACTTGAGGAGATGGCCTCCATTTTCCTCACTCCAATATTGTTGTTATTCATCGTCCCGAAGGTTGTTAATCCCTAATATGTTTTGATAAATAGCTTCTCTAATTATTTATATTTACAGCAATATATGCTAGTTTTAACTGGGACATTTTTGATATCTTGCAGCGTTTGGATGACATATTAAAGTTCATTGCAGATTATACAGTGGATATTGAAGGTGTTGGTCATGTCTGCAGGTTAGTCTGTTCTGATTTTAATTAGCAGTTCTGGAACCATTTTTTTGAGGCATTCAATTGTAGCGAATTTTAAGCTCAGTTTTGCAGTTAACATTGAAGTACTATTTGATAATTGTCTTTGGCAGTTTTAGCACCTTTGATTTTCAAAACCATGGCAATAGCAATTATGCTTCTCCATATCATACACCTGGTATGCAGAGGAGCTCTCAAGGGAAAATGGAGAAGTCGTTCTTGAGGTATGAATACTGTAATGCTAATAGTAGGATAGTCGAGATTTTGAGGTTTACTTATTAGCATGATATATCTTCTGATTTGGCTTGCAGTTTCCAGACTAGCTATCCATCGTGGGAGCCAAATTCTCAGGGAAAGCGGTTCCTGTTAAATCTTAGAACTTTCAGGGACAGAAAATTTCAAGGACAAGGAATTAGAAATGCATATTCTCCACCAAGAATGTGGCATGGGAGCCCAAATTTGAGACATAATGGAGACAGAAACAGCACCTTATTACGGGAATTGTACACAGCTGGAACTGGTTATCAGTTAGGTTCTTTGTGGCTAGTTGATACCGAACGGAAGAATCATCCATATCTTCTTGACTGGTATTATACTTCTCGTTATATACAGACAACTGATCATATTGTAGATATACCGTCTATACCATATGAAGTGACTGACCATTGTCAAGGAGATCACTTGATGCCATCAAACGTAATACAAAATGAAGCAAGATATGGATACTGGGACCATTCCAATGAAGGGCGATTGCAGTCACATCTAGGGGCTTCTACATCAACTCCAGTCTTCCAGGAGAGTGTATTTCAGCATCACGATCCTAGTAACTTGTTACAACCTACCCGACGTGATTGGTGGGATAGAAGTGGCCCAGATGATGCGCAACCGCAGTCAAGTTTTCTCGAGCCACCTGATTTCAAGCAATATGCCGCACATACTAATTATTATGGTAACTTCTCAGAGAGAAGCTTAGAGGAGCAAGAACAGCACTTGGAGTGGAGAAACTCTCATGGGTTATCACGGACCACATGTATGGATGACCTTGATGTAGAAAATCTTAATCTTCATTTTGGTGATGTTTATAGCAAAACTCCTGAAACTCCTGAAACCCCTGTGGCAAGTCCAGAGCCCCCAAACATTTGAGTAATAATTCTCTTAGTTTGTTGAAAGGTTCTTGCTCTCAGCTTTATGAAATGTGAATGGGTTTCCTCAGGTGAACAGTGATATTTGCTCTGTATAAGAAGGAAACTCAATTCTTTGATGCATATAAGATTCATTACGAGATTAGATTGTGTGTAGGCCTCCTTCGGAAGGTGAACCCGTCTACAAAGACAAAGTCCTCGTGAGCTGTCTGCTAGTAAGGCAAATTACAAGCTATTAATCATTTAAATCCCATTCCATTTACACACAAATTGTTTTGTCTGTAACTGAACTTGAGTTTAGTCGTATTATATTGTTAAATCAGCTTGGCTCTTTCATGTCTATGAATAAAGTAGTTGCCATTTACTTCAACACATGCTCCGAGAACTTTGAAATTACTTTGATGTATCTTGCTAGCTTTTGGATCTTCATGGAAAACGAGAAAAAGAACTAAAATAAAGAAATGGCATTAGAGATTAGTAAAATTGACAGAGCATTAAGAGAATGTCTATATCGAGTTTATATTACATTTGTAAAATTGTACTTAACATAAAAACATGTAAGTATTAACATCCTTATATAAATATAAACTTTTTTTTTTCGTTTTAAAGAATAAAAAATATTTGAAATGTGTGGACTGACCAAGGATAACAATGAGGTGGTGTACTACGACAAAAAACAATATATAAAACTTTAAAATACATAAAAAAAATTTATAAAAAAATGATCAGATTTTGATTGAAATATCAATCAAAGATAATAACTTTGTTTTTCAAAAAAGATGGGGGACAAGGAAAAGTTTAATTTGTATATGAGATAATTAATATTCGTAAATTTCATATATAAAAATACAGTTATTGTAATAAGAATTCTCTTATTAATAATGTGACTAAAGGTGGGAAAATGGGTTTAAACCCGTAAACCCAGACTCGCTCTAGGTCAAGATTAGGGTTGAGTCCCAGTCTATGCCGTGGTATTACGGCTTGATGCTCTCAAAAAATGTTTTTAAATATTTGAAAATATATAAGAATTTTACGCTAAGATGGTTTAATAAAATTTGTAAGAACATTAGGGGATAAGGTATGAAATATACTTTAACGGGCTAAAGTAATTATTTTAAAAAAAGAGGCCAAGGGCCGGGTCTGGAAGCGGGACTGGCTCACCCGTTTTCCAAACATTACATGAGACCAAACAAACCAAGACTGGTGATTGAAGTTAAGCCAAACCGAAACGACAAAGAAAGGGTTTTATTAGGGTTTAACATCGCAACAAACATTACAAAATAATCTACTAAATTTCACCATGAGAAGAGCTTCGAGTTCGATTTCATTTCTTATACACCTCTCTCGCCACAAGCCTCAAAAATTAACCCCTCTTCTCGGCATAAATTATATTTGTGGTCTCACCTCATCTTCTTCACCGCTCAAATCCTATACTAGAATCCATGGCTTGTTCTTCAAAACCCACCAATATCAAGCAAACCCATCTAGAAAACTCAACACCCTTGTACAGAGCCCTCCTCAAATTTCCTCTAGACAGAGAAAAATCAAAGAAAAATCTGATCTTGAAGAGGCTTTTGAGTCCGCTAAGACTACTGAAGAAATGCTTCAAGCTTTTAAAGAAATGGAGTCTTCTTTTGATGAGAGCGAACTTGGTTTGGCTTGTTTGAAAATGGGTCTCAAACTTGATCAGCAAGGTGAGGACCCTGAAATGGCTCTCTCTTTTGCTAATAGAGCTTTGAAAGTTCTTGATAAAGATGATAACAATAATAAACCGTCTTTGCTTGTTGCTATGTGTTTACAATTAATGGGTTCCGCCAATTATACCTTGAAAAGATTTAATGATTGTTTGGGGTATCTTAATCGAGCTAATAGGATATTGTGCCGGTTAGAGGAAGAAGATTTTGGTAGAATGGACGATATTAGGCCGGTTTTGCATGCTGTGCAACTTGAGTTAGCCAATGTGAAGACTGCAATAGGAAGGCGGGAAGAGGCTTTGGGGCATCTTAGGAAGTGTTTAGAGATTAAGGAGTTGACTCTAGAGGAAGACAGTAGGGAATTAGGAGTGGCGAACAGGGACTTGGCAGAAGCATATATTGGGGTTTTAAATTTTAAGGAGGCATTGCCATTTGGTTTGAAGGCTTTGGAGATTCATAAAAATGGACTGGGGCATAATTCTGTAGAGGTTGCACATGATAGGAGGGTTCTTGGGGTTATATATAGTGGGTTGGAAGAGCACCATCAGGCACTGGAGCAGAATGAGTTGTCACAGAAGGTTTTGAAAACTTGGGGCCTTAGTTCTGAACTGCTTCGTGCAGAGATTGATGCTGCCAATATGCAGATTGCATTGGGAAAGTATGAGGAGGCCATTGATACCTTGAAGGGTGTTGTCCAGCGGACAGAAAAGGATAGTGAGACTCGAGCATCTGTGTTTATTTCAATGGCAAAAGCGTTCTGTAACCAGGAAAAATTTGCTGATTCAAAGAGGTGTTTAGAAATTGCCTGTGGAATTCTAGATAAGAAAGAAGCAGTTTCGCCACTAGAAGTTTCTGAGGCATACTCAGAGATATCCATGCAATATGAGACTATGAATGAGTTTGAGACTGCAATTTCATTGTTGAAGAGAACACTGGCTTTGCTTGAGAAACTTCCACAAGAGCAGCATTCAGAAGGAAGTGTTTCTGCTAGAATAGGGTGGTTACTTCTGTTGACAGGTAAGGTGCCTCAGGCAATTCCATACTTGGAGAGTGCAGCAGAGAGGTTAAAAGAAAGCTTTGGTCCCAAGCATTTTGGAGTGGGGTATATTTACAACAATTTGGGGGCTGCATACTTGGAATTAGATAGACCTCATTCAGCTGCACAGATTTTTGCAGTTGCAAAAGATATAATGGATGTCTCACTTGGTCCTTATCATGCTGATTCAATTGAGGCATGTCAAAACCTTTCTAAGGCATACAGTACTATGGGAAGGTGAGACTGTTTTACCTGCTCTCTTGTTTCATTCCTTCACAGGGAATTTATTTCTCAAATTGCATTAATTGTTGGATAGAGAAAATTTGATTTGCGTTCATATAACTTCTTTGATGCTGATATGTAAAGATATACGTTATTGATGTGGCAGTAATTGATGTTACTTATAAAATTTCCTGGATGTTGCAGTTATACCCTTGCAATTGAATTCCAGCAGCGAGTAATTGATGCCTGGGAAAGCCATGGACCAAGTGCAGAAGACGAACTCAGAGAAGCTCATCGTCTTCTTGAACAATTAAAGAATAAAGCCCGTGGTGCATCCACTATCGAACCTCACACAAGGGCCTTGCCTCTGCCCCATGCTGATCTCTCTAGCCAAAGTTCCTAGCCAGATTTTTTCTGTGAATCTGAAGCTAGCAAGCATAGTTAATTAGACTTGCTTTATAAGCTAATTTGATGCATGATATTACCTCTATTCTTTTCAATTTTTTCATAGTAATTATGTAGCAAGTAAATTAAGTGACTCAAAACAGATTTTTTTTCTACTTTTTGTTTTGGGATGCAGAAGTGTTTTTTTTTTGTTAATATATACTTCTGATAGGACATGTTTGTTCATGTGACATTATATATTTATGTATGGACTGAATGACCTCTCCAGCACCACGGTGTCACATTGGGAGCAGATTTGCAGGAGTCTAGTTGCATTTATTTTTAATTGTTTTTTTTAGTTTCTTATCATTATATCCTAAAATGCTGAATTTCATCATTGTAACCAAACTTATCTCATTTGTCCTAGATAAAGAGAGATATTGATAGTGAAATTATTATTCTTATATTCATAATTAAGATTTATCTAGATTAGTTTACCAAGGAATGAGAAATCAGGAGAATTAAGTTATTTTAGGGGGTATAGTTTTTGTATAGATATAGATACTCTGATTATGATGCGCCAGAAAGCCCCATGACTGCGATTATCAGTTAATTAGACTTTACTATTATGGATGCCTTTGAGTGCTTGTGTTTTCTTGAAGCAACATAGGCTTTGATTGCAAATCAATGTAAGCTTTACCTCTATTGGGTTCCCAGTGCTTCAGAATTTGATTAAGAATAAGGAGGTTGAATCATGTTTGTCATATAGTATGGTTGTACTGATTGCATCACATTATGAGAAATTGCATAATTAATTTTATTGCTGTGTACTAAGAACATTGCAAAGATTATTAATGGAAGGTCATTATCATTGAGCTAGTGTAAATAATCAAACCTAAATGTCACAGGGCTTGGTGTGGCGCTTGATCACCACTGAGAAAAGTTGTTTGTCACGTTTGTGCTTATTGTTCACTTAATATCTCTCTGTATCTAGGACAAATGAGATAAGTTTGGTTACAATGATGAAATTCAGCATTTTAGGATATAATGATGAAATTCAGCATTTTAGGTTACATATATCTTGATCACATTTGTATGCGTAGTTTTATTCATAATGATGCTTGCTAGAAAAAGCCGGAGGCAGAATGAACTTCCCCTCCATTCGCACTTTGTGTTAAAGCTTTCAAGCAAAGAGACAAACATGGTTCTTTTCTTTATGCTGAAAACAATGAAAAACACTGAAATTATAATTAAGCTTGAACTCAAGCTGATAATGGCTTCGTCTCTTCACCAACATCCAAATAATTACTGCTAGACAAAAGGAGGTTGGTGATCATTCCATTGTTCTACTTATTATCGTTTATTATTTGGGTCCATCATCTTCCATGGCATCAGGCTTCCGGCTCCTCCTCTCTGAGACTCCATATGAAAAGAATTGAGAGCAATCATTCGCATTCATGAAGAGAAAGAAATTCACAGCAAAATAAAGATTCTCTTATCCACTCATAATGGTTTAGTAATAATTTCATACCAATCCCCACATTTCACTAACACAACATTTGTTTTTTTTTTTGGAACTTTTCTGACTATGTAAAGAAAATCAATCCAAAGTCACTCTGTACTATCTGACTACTCACTGGCATCCTAAAATTTCTACCAACTCAATCTCAGAACCAAGAATCAAAATAAATATTTGATATTCAAATTAAACTATATCACACTACAGCTCAAATTCAACAGGTAGAACAGCATTTCTTGATCCCCTGCCATGTCTTAATGGGAGAAAGGATCTCTGGGATCTGGTGCTACATTCTTCATCAGTAGTAACCTCCCTATGATGCCCATTTTGTCGAACAATTGCTTGGGCAGTTAAGTAAAGCTGTCGATCCGCTGCAGAATCTAGTGAGAAGGATCTCCTAATTGGTTGGATAGGGAACTGATCATCTTTTTCTCTTAAGTCAATGCACTCATCCCCCATGATTGATTTATGGTGGCCTTTTTTGGGTTTTAAGTTCTTAATCTTCTTCTCTGGCCTCTTTGGTGAATGACTTCCAGGCTGAACAAAAACCTCACTTGAATGTTCTCTTTCTTGTTGCCTATAAGGAAACAAAATATCTTCATCTTCTCCTAATTCAATTACCACAAAATCCTCATCGCCGCCCATGAGGCTATCAGCATATTGCTGCGAGCCTTGAGGTGAAGATCTTGGCGCAATTATTTGATCAAAAGGATATCGAGTTGAGCCTGAAATGCTTTTCCGGCAAAGAGGGCAATTGGCATTGCTCTGAAGCCATATATCAATACAATCTAAGTGGAAAGCGTGGCCACAGTTCGGAAGAACTCTCAGCATATCTTGATCTTGAAAATCATTCAAACAAACCACACATCCATAGACATTCTTGTCCTCACCTTCTTCTCTTCTGAATTGACAAGTTGGAATATCGCGGATGACTGATTCATCAAGTCCACGGTTCCACATTGTTGGAGAGAAGGCTATAAATGGTCCTTCATTCTGCCTAGCTCGTAGGATAGAAAATCGCCTCAGAAGATTAAGCCGATCCCAGTTATTGCAGCATTTAGTCACGAAGATGTAATAGCTAATTAGCAAGAAAGCTGTGCCCATGATGCTTAGAACAGCAATGGCTAGTATAGGAAAAGGAGAGTCTGAATTTTGCATTGATGGTACTTGACGTGTGAAGATTTGCTGGTTTTTGATGGGTGCTAGAGCCTGAGCCCCCAAATTATACAAGTGTTTGAGGTTTGGTGCCATAAGCAAACCAACCCAAATGAAAAATGTAAGAATTTTGAAGTATGGATTCAGGAAATCTGAGTTTCAATCATAGATTTGAATCAAACTAAGAATACCTTCAAATGGAAACTGAGAGTGAGCTAGAAACAAAAAGACAAGACTGAAAGCAGGAAAGGTACATTTACACTTATCAAATTGCATATAGGCATGCAAGAGAGAAGTGGCATAAAGAGATGACCAGCTACCCTTGTGGCTTCCATGTTAAGCAAGAAATATGAAAACCCTTCTATTTTTTTAAGCAGGAAATCCAGTGAACTGAACCATCATAATCATCATCTGTTCACCCATTGAAGTGCAGTGTAGGTCCCAAGATCTCATGCTTTGATACAAGGAAGACATTGATTGCATTATCCTTTTTTTTTTTTTTTTTCAAAATGGAAATGGAAGACCTTACAAACTATAGTGTACTGATATTAATGCCATATTTAACTAGATAAAAACTTAAACAGAGGCCCCCGTGAATGTACAGATGGAGGCCACGGTTTTGAAGGATACATTAAGCAACTAATCAAAGGGATAAGGTATATATGTTTATATTGCTCTCATCACCACATTGTCGTTCTGTATAGATAATCAAATGAGACGCATTAAATTCCTTCAAGAGGGTGAAGTACAAGCAGAAAAAGAAAAATAAAAAAATCAATAATTTTCCTAGTTATCAGGGCAATAATTTAATCAGAAGGATATAATGTGGTACTCTTTTCCTTGTTATCAGGGCAACAATTTTCTATCATGATCAAATGGTTGTGGTGGTGTCTCACTCATAGCCAATATTCACCTCTTTTTCAGTTAATTTTTCATTGACTGGAGCTTGAGACATTTTATTTTCACGGTTCATGGGCTTCAGCTCGTTACTTCACCATATCAATCAAAGAGCCCAATCTGCTCTCGTATCTCTACTTTTTTGTGCTGCACTTGACAAGCTTACCTGTTGCTCCCTGATATATAGTTTATTCCGAACTGCCCCAGGAAATAGGTAATTGTGTGTGATTCACAAATGAAATTGTATTATAAAAGATTTTGTTAGCTTAGCTGGAGTTTAGCCTACAGATGATAAGCGTCTCATACACCCGTTTTCCGCATAAGCAAGTCATATCAAATTCAGTAATTTGTATTATAAAAACTCAGAACTACCATTCACTGGTTGAAGACTTGAAGTCAATAACTACTCGTCTTTGAGTTTGAAGATCAAGTATACATTATTCAGATTAGACCAACTTTGTAAAACTTGAATCGTTTAAGCTTACACTTGGACCTTATTTACAAAATGAGCGCATACTCAGACTTGGGCCGGTTGGGGCAGGGATGGTTAAATAAATCCTTTTGCTACCATTATCAGCAAGCTACCTACATACGTATTTGTTGAAATTTTTTATGTGGACATAGTTCAGAATCAATTTTCATGGCCATTATGTGATACACTTCATATATCGTTATTTAATTTATATTATAAGTGTACACTTCTTATATGACAATATCAATGTTTTCCCACATTCGGGAAATTTTCTAACTAGGTTATCATGGCAGACTGAGAGAAAAGAAAATGCGGGAGGAGGATGATGGGAAATGTTATAAAAATGTTAAGACCTAGGAAGAAAAGATCTGTTAGGTGAAAAGGCTGGGTTTTCGGATGTCAGATCTTTTCAATATATTGTGCTGGGAGCTTAATTTACTAACGCTTACTCATGCCGATATGAAATTCCTGCTTTACCTTGGAGACTGCATGTTTATTGCCTGTTTTCAGCTTAGATCTATCTATATATATATATATTGTCTGTTTTCTTGAATCCGTTTAGTTTTTTGCTCGATTATTTTTTGTTTCAACACCATTGGTTCTTGTTTCAAATAGATTGGCTGGTTTCTCAGTGTTCTGTGTATTTTCATAACAGTTGAAACCTGAAGGTTCTTATCCATCAAGTGAAACTCCTATGGAACCAGCAAAATCTCAACTTAATGAATGCTTCAAATAGAGCCCTCAAATATGGAAGACTTCCAAAACAAGTTTGGATCCATACCTGCTGATGCTGAAGCTTTCTTTACACAAGTTTATAAGATTAACATCCGTTAGACAACTCCACCCATCTCATACATTTGTTAACAAATTTGGTTAACAAATTAAATTAGATTTATTTATTAAATTTAAATTTATATATGTTTTCTAATAAAAATAATCCATTATAAAAAGTTGAAAATATTCAAATGTAATCAAATGTTAGAAGATGTACGTTATTTATAACGAGTGGGGTGTCTGGTTTGTATTCCTCTCACATAACGTGAAACAATAAAATTAGGTTGACCAATAATTTATAGCGGATAATTGAATACGTATTTTTCTAATGTGAAATAATAAAAATTGGTGGGTGTTTATTTATAGTGCAATTTTATTGTCTCAGAAGTATACATATTCAACAACTTATTATAAATAGTTTTTATCATTTTGTTTCTATTAATAAATAAACTTCTACACATGTTTTCTTTTAATAAAGGATATAAATTTTTAAAAATAATTTTTTATATTTAATAAAAAACTTTTTTGATCTCGAATTTGAAATTTTATTTTAAAATAATAAAATTATATGTATTTATTTTGAGTATACAGATGAATATATATTTAATATATGTTAATATATAATTAAGTGATTTTCTATTAAATATAAAATAATACTCAATCACGTAATGACACATATGAATATGTACCCAAAATTTTGAGTACATAAAGTACTGCTATTTTTTAGAAGTTGTTAATTACTAATTAATTGAATAGCAAGATCTTCAGAATCTACCACTAAATCAATGTAATCTCTATAATTAGTACAATCATAAAAGTACTGGAGTAAAAGGTGATTTGCATGTATCAGTTGATTTTGTACCAAATATACTAACCAATAACTTGTTACAAAGAATTATTATATAAGGTCTCTATATCTTCCAATTAATCAGCACCGCTCATCTAAATTGTGACCATGGAGAAGCTCGTTTCAATGTGGTATAAAAATCAATCCTTGCCAGAAGATTACATTTTCCCACCAGGAACCAGACCTGGAAAGTCCATTGTTCCTGTATGCAATGACATTCCGGTTGTTGATTTAAGTACAGCAGTTGGTTGTAATCGAAGTGATACAATTCAAAAAATATTGAAGGCTGGCAAAGAGTTCGGATTTTTCCAGGTTCACACGCATCTTTCTCTCAGAGGTTTCTCAGATTCACATGTTTTGTTTATAAGAATGATTTTAATCAATTTCATATTTGCAATGATTTCTAGGTTACTAACCATGGAGTTCCAGAGGAACTAATAAATGAGACAATGAGTGTATTGAAGGAGTTCTTTGAGATGCCTGCAGAGTACAAGGCCAGTCTGTATTCTGAGGACACAACCAAAAGTTGCAGGCTTTGCACAAGCACTGTGCATTATACTGATGAAGAGATTCACTACTGGCGTGACATTTTGAGACATCCTTGTCATCCGAATTTGGATGAATCCATTCGAGAATGGCCAGAAAAGCCAACTAGATACCGGTAAACCAGTATTCGATTTCATCATAACATTTATATAATTATAAATATTAACATGAAATTATGAGAATCTTTAATTCATTTCATCTCTTGTTGATGTTAAGTGAGGTTATTGGGGCGTATTCAATTGAAGCAAGAAAACTGGGTTCAATGATCCTGGAGCTGATTGCTGAAGGGCTGGGACTTGACACCCATTATTTCAAAAATGAGCGAAGTGAAGCATCAGTATTATCAATTAACCATTATCCACCGTGCCCAGACCCAAGCTTGACCCTGGGAATCCCTAAACATTGTGACCCAAATATTATAACAATTCTGCTTCAAGATGTGTGTGGGCTTCAGGTCTTCAGGGATGGGAAATGGCTTGGTGTTGAGCCTCTTCCGAATGCATTTGTAATCAACATAGGCTATGCATTACAGGTATATTTATAAAAATACTCTATTGCTTGAAGAAAAAATGAGTTAAAATGACAAAGTTTACTTGCTTTCTGGCGGTAGATTATCAGTAACAACAAGCTGACGAGTGCTGAACATAGAGGTGTGACAAATTCAAAAGAAACGAGGACAACTGCTGCTTTCTTCATAAATCCGGCCGTTGATAGCATTATAGAACCTGCAAAAACTTTGACTTTGACTGATCCTCCAGTCTTCAGAGCCTGTCAATACAAGGAATTGGTGACACGTTACCATTTCATGTCCGGGGACCCTGAACTGGTGCTGGAACCATTTAAGCTGAAAGCCTATTGATAATGTTGCCATGGGAAATGCAAGGAGGACATATTAATTTAAATAAGTGATAATAAATTTTCCTCATGTTAATTTTAATTATGTTCATTCGATGAATAAATTTCATTTTAAATGAATTTTGTATGTTTATTTTGCTCTATCCACAATAATCATGACTTACAAATTATTATGCAATTAATTATTATGAATCAAGTTGTCTTGAGTAGGGATGGCAATAGAAAGAGGTGGGAAGAGACCTCAATCCCATCCTCATTCCTATAGAGGATATTAATTCTCATTCCAGTGTGTCTTTATTATAGGGATGATAATGATTTTTCATCTCCTCTCCGTGAGAAAAAATCTCTTATACCCTCTAAACACAATATAAATATATTAAATAATAAAATTAACTAAAATTAAAATCAATGTACTATTTTAAATATTACAAATATCATATATTAATCACTTTAATAAATATAATAAAAATATATATAAATTTAAAAAATATAAATAATATAAAATTATAAACACAAGTATCTTCATTTCTGATTATAGAGATATTTTTTATCTTTGTCTTAGACCTCATTCTTGTTTCAGTCTACTTTCTCAATTTTATAGGAGAATCCTCTTTTTTTAAAGATCGAAACCTTAAATTTGGCTTAAAATTATTATCTCTAATGGCGGGCGAGTACACCCTCTGATGAATAGCCACGTGTTAAATGAGGGAAATGAAGCGCTGCGTTTCATATCTTGAAAGTTTACCGATGTGAGCTGGTAGGTAGTTGCAACACAGATCCATCCGCAACCGTCTTTCAGTTTCCCTCACTCCCTCTGACTCAGAAAACAGAGCAACGAATCACAAATCTTTAATCGGTCCAACATCTCCAGGTAACTGAATCTCTTATATATACCAGGAAAAATTATTCTTGACTTACTTTTTCCTCGGAAACCAAGTAGAACAAATCGCCAGTTTAATAATTTTAACTTCTCGTTAACATATTTTTTTTATTTTAGGTAGTGGTTGTGTTGTTTCTTGTTTCTTTCCAACCTAGATTTCGTTGTTTTCGTGGTCAACCTTGCATTGCTTAATGTTCAGAATTGCTCGAGTTCAATCTCTTTGGCGATATTCTGTTTTAACTCAGCTAATAAAATGTAGAATTTGCTTTATTATTATTATTTTTTATATGGAATAGATGCAATGTTACTAATCAGCTTAGTTAGCGGAGTTTGAGTCATGGTCATTCATGATTATGTGTTATGTTTTGTGGAAGTACTCTCGGGTTGGTAGCGCTTTACATGGTAAATAAGCGAAGAAGTATTAATGAAAAAAGCATTCAAGAAGTACATTTGTTAACCAGACCACGGACCAGAATTGTGGGACTTGTTATTGAGAGTATTAGATCTGGTTTTGAGAGTTTTACCTTATGCTTTAGTTCCATTCCATGAGCTATGTATAGTTGTTAGATGCAAGTGTGTACCATGTAGGCGAATCCACTTTTTGAGTTTTTTTTCTCTTGGCCATTCATGTCACGCACTTGTATTATTTGGGAAAAAAAAAAGTAAGCTGAAATATAAGTTTTGTCTTAATAGGTTTTCCTGTTCTTTTTAAATGGAGAAATCTAATGGCAGTAGAGCAAGGCATATTATTGACAGTTTGGTTAGCTTCTTGCGGAAATTCATTTTCCGTATTCTTTCAGTTGGTCCCTTACCAAATCACATTGCTTTCATATTGGATGGGAATCGAAGATATGCTAAGAAGCTGAATTTGAAAGATGGGGCTGGCCATAAGGTTGGGTTCTTGGCTGTCACGTCCATGCTCAAGTTTTGCTATGAGTTGGGTGTAAGATATGTAACAATTTATGCCTTCAGCATTGATAATTTTAAACGGAGACCTGAAGAAGTTCAATCCTTGATGGAGCTAATTCAGGAAAAGATAGAAGGATTGATTAAGGATGAGAGCATTGCCAACTGTTACGGAGTAAGAGTTTGCTTTGTAGGGAATCTAAAACTATTGAGTGAACCTGTCAGGTTGGCAGCGGAGAGGGCTATGCTGGCTACTGCACAAAATTCCAAAGCTGTTCTGTCAGTCTGTATTGCCTACACTTCAACCCATGAAATTGTCAATTCTGTCAAGGAATCAGTTGAAAAGAAATGGAATGAAGTTACTGTGCTGGAAGCTAGTGGAGCAGGTTATGGTTTAATTAAGCTTGGAGGGATTGATCAAGATGAAAGTGAGCCCCTTATAAAACTTTTAGATATAGAAAAGCATATGTATATGGCAGCTGCACCTGATCCTGATATCATTATCCGTACTTCTGGTGAGGCCCGTTTGAGCAATTTTCTTCTATGGCAGAGTGCATTCTGCTATCTGTATTCACCTTCTGTGCTCTGGCCAGAGATTGGCTTGCGTCACTTTCTTTGGGCAGTTTTTAACTTTCAGCGACACCACTCATATTTGAACAAAAAACAGAAACAATTTCAGCATCTTTTGCAGGATAGTTTCTGAGCTTATGAACTTTTATTTGGTAGTCTTGGTTTATCACTCCTTGTTCTTGAAATACTCTCAACAATAAAGGATTTCAACATGGGCTGGAACTTGTTTTTGGTGTCCTGGCATTTGGTATATAACTTAGAAATTACCGGTACAATATATTATTGGTCACCAAAGAAGGAAAATACTTTCTAGGTCTGCAGTGTTTCTGTTAACCAAGTTTGAGCATGATTTTATGGTTTTAGTTGATATTTTCGGAGAATTCAGGTGATCTACTTTATGTGTACTATACTCAAGGTATCAGTTAGAACTGCCTATAATATTTTCTAATGCCTTTGCTCTGAGATTTGTTCAGAGTTGAAAAGATTAGGGTGTTTCATTTGAAAGACAAAAATTGCAGCCAAACTAGTAGCCTCTTTTCAGGTTAGCCCTTTTTTCACTCGTGCTTGAAGTCATTGATGGTTGATATGTCATACATATTTTAGGTTTATATGTAATTTTAAGTACCTGTGAGTATCTGTTGACTTCAAGATGGCTTGCATACTTGTGATTTCTTTTGCTTTCATCGATCTCATGTTATGAAAATACTTTTGAGAATCTCTCATTTGTTATGTAGATCAACACATTTGTTGTAATATTGAGTTTTACTTCATACTGCTTTTTGAATCTCTTTTTATTTGCTTCAAGTTTTTGAATTTTGTTTCACATAGCCTTTCGAATTTTTATGTGCTTTCAAGTTATTGATTGGGGAAGAAAAGAAGTGACAGTGGCAGAAGTTTGTACATGACAACATGGTGACTATCCGAACCAGACATTTATTTAGCCTCTGTTCCTGTTACTCTGTGTTAATAATAATTAAAGCGTCGTCTAAGCGCCCTTCTAAAACACGTAGGATATCTCAGGTAAAAGTTATGGCGTAATGCATTTTTGGAACCGTAGCCCAATGCTAGGCTAAGTAATCAGAGAACACCCAAATAGCATCTACTTTCTTCAATCTCATGGATCGCCTGGCTGGCTTCCTTTTCTTTTTCTATTTAGGCTATGTTGATGTGGAGGTCCGTACGAGCACCTAGAGAGATACGCATAATTCATTTGAGATTGTCCAGCTTCTTTCTTACAAAGAGTTTAATTTCTTATCCGTAACTTTTCTTTTTTTCTCAGTTTGTCATATACGGACTACATTTTCTCTTTTACGTGGATTTTTTGATTTCTTGGTAAAATTTTGTACAATCTTAGATGGGGCTTACGAGTGATACGGCGTGAGCAATTACGGTGTCTTACTTGTGATTATCCCGCAGCCATGAAACAGGGGAAGCACCTTGGCAAAAGAAACCACGATCATGACGGCAAGAGCTCGAAGGCAGACCAGGCCAGGACCACCACTCTTGAACCATTATTAAGAATAAACTATTTCACTGGTTTCTTGAAAATGAAATATAAAGCTGCCGACATCGAAAGGGTGAAGAGCAATGAACTTTTCGACCTTTTTTCTTTTCAATAATGGCGTAGCCTTAGCCGTTGCTATGCTGCCATGACAACATGCTGATCGTGGCTGCTTCCATCTCCACAAATTCTTCAACCTCCCTCTTATTACGCTACACGTGACAATACCTCAAATATTATCCTCCTCAACTGTTTACCAGTTAATTGCAATTCCTATTTGGCAAAATGAATACAGACGAATTTGTAGCTCGGATTTCAGTGGTTAACCACATCCACCCGGTGTACAAATAATCCCTGGACGTGTTATCCGATCAATTGTTTAAGAAGTTCCATTTTAGGTCTGAGGACAATTAAACTTTAGTTAAGTTGCAGGGGTTTGTTGAAGATATAAAAAGATTCCTCTTATTATCATTTTAATCAATCTTTGTTGTAATATTTTATAATCAACATTTGGTACAACCATCTAGATTCCTGATTCACAAAGAGTAATAACACATCGTCATGAACTGGCATAAGCAATGCAATACATTGCATAATCGTGAGCCGAATGATGTCACCTTTGTATAACTAAAATGAACCCTGCACACTCAAGATTCGACCTCGTGGTCGTGGGATTATATTGAACTTAGTAAAAATCCCATTGGTTCGGTTAATCAAATGATCTCATCAACACCAACCTTTTTGATTTGTTTTATCTTGATAATTTTCCCCATTTTAAAACAAGTACGCCCAATCTATAACGTTAAACCCACATTAACTCTAGGGTAATGTCAACTTGTGACTGAAGTATATTTTCTACGCTATATAAATGGTTTAAAGTGAAGTTGGTAAACTTAGGTGATGGTTAATTTATGGAAGGAGATAATAGAAGGAAGGTCAAAGCTGAGGAAGAAACAAGTGTTCATTACAGATGTGTAAGAAGGCGGCCGTGGGGCAAATTTCGTGATTCCAGGAGTTACGGTGCGCGGAGGTGGCTGGGAACTTTCAACACAGCTGAAGAAGCGGCACGAGCTTATGATAAAGCTGCGGGGTCCCTTGGCCATTTTAAACTTCCCCGACGAACATTTCTAATTTAATGTCAGTTCTTCTTCTTCCTCAGTCTCTTCTACTTCTTCATCAGCATCATGCTCATCATCTTCTACTTCAACTACGTTGCAGAATCAGAACGTGAAAAGTAGTGCTGAAGCTGTGAAAGAAGTTTTTGAGATTGAATACTTTGATGACCAGCTGTTGGAGGACCTTCTGAACTTTGAAGAAGACAAGATCTAGAATGAATGAAATCCCTTATATGTCCATACGCAACCTCTACAGTAAATTAAATTAAATGGACGCATTTTACTTGCTAAGAAAGTTTATTCGGTCAAATGAATTATTAATTACAACAGCTGGGGGGACAATATATTTCTGACGGCTCCAGAGTACATGAGAATAAATTGGCTTCTTTCCACAGTTTTGATTTATCTTATGCAATGGTTATGGATTGGTTCATGGCGCTGAGATTTCATTTATTTAGTATAATATGTTAAGTCTCGGACAATCCGCTCAAATAAGGTTAAACAATTAGTCTGTCAGCCACAAAATTAAAAACCCAGAATACATAGATTCTGAACAATTTTTCAAATTCTGCGATCACAAGTATCAGTTTGCATAATGACACTTCTCAAGAAAACGCAGTTATTTGCAAAGAATAAAAATTTTCAGTAACCCAGAAAAGGATCTACAATAAGCCACAACTTTTATGCAGTGGAATGTCGCTAGTTTTTGTCATTTTTACCCGGGTAATAATCGTCCTTTGTATCCAGGAGCTCCTCCAACAATTTATTGTCTAGATACTCCAACTCTATGACTTCATTTCCACTTTCTTTCCCTGCTTCAGAAGAAACCACTCTGCCAGAACCAGAGGCGCTTCCATAGTTAGCTCCAGATGATGATGATGAAGGCAAAGAGCCGGGTTGAGAATGATATTGATAGTCATTTGGGAAGTTAAGAATGGCTAAATGACCCCGGAAAGCAAAAGCAGCTCTGTCATACGCTCGAGCCGCCTCTTCCGCAGTATTAAAAGTGCCAAGCCACAGGCGCGCACCATTCCTTGTTGGGTCACGTATTTCAGCTGCAAACTTTCCCCATGGTCTCCGGCGAATTCCCCTGTAACGAATCTCATTGTTTTCCATCTTCCTGTTTTTGCCTCCTCTGGGTGCTGCCTCCATGTTGTTTTTGAAATTGTAGCAGTCAAGTCAATTCTTAACGTCCAAATAATCAGAAAGTTGGTGGCAATGAATTATAATGGAACGCCATAGGATAATGAGAGATACATTTATAATGGCATAGCCACATAAAGATAGAAGTCAGAGATGACGGTTGAGAATTGGCTGCTAGGAAACTTCTTCGCATTTAAAATAATAATAATTATATTCTCGGCTTCTCTATTCCATGACAAAACAAAGTAATGTAAGGCTTTGGCCAATGAATATATATAAAATATATATTCATTAATTTCAGAATATTTAGTAGCAGAGGTTCATGCATGATGGCATGATGTATGTGGCTGCGGAAACAATGAGATAGAATAGAAGAAACAGACTCCCTACCCTGAGCCCATTGTCTCTGTTATTTGTTCAACTGTAGATATAAATATCAATAAAACTATTCAAACCCATTTTAAAATTAATATACAAATAATATATATTCATTTATATATTTAAATTAAATATATATAGAATTATTTTACGGAAATTACAATTAAATATGAATTTGATGATGGGAATTTCCACATGTGCAATTCCAACACAAGAACAGTTGTTAACATGTGTATATCAAATAAAACAAGTGATTTATTTTATTTATAAGGGCAATATAAATTATTATTCATGTGGGAATTCCAAGAATTTTGATAGCATTCCATGACCCAAAGAAACTTCTGTCGGTGGATTCCATTTTAGTTGTCTCTGGGATTCTAATTCATGTCACTGAAACATAGATAGATGCATATGATGGGTGAAATTATTTTTTAACACTTTAATTTGATGTTAAGAATTGACTTGTCAGAATAAAAAAAGATTATATTCATGTTCTTTGTTTCGGGTCAAGCTTTTAAAAAGATTCCAAATGTGATCTATGTAGGGCCGAAGAGAAGTGGTACAATTATTCATTAATTAGTTTAAAATTGGAAGAAGAGATATCTTGGCAAGCACTCAAGAAATAACTGTGGGAGTGTGCATGCATTTATTTTGCCGTGGATGGGGTGACATACCCAATGACCAAATCCTTCTTTTCTTTGGGCCAAAGGCAAAGGGTTTTGTCCCACCCAAAGTGTGCTCATTTTTTTAGGTTTTTTTATTAATTTTAAAAATTTTTATTTACCCATAAATAGTTAAATCTATTAGTTTTAAGGATAAAATTATAATTTAATATTTAATATTAAAAATAAACTTAAATTTAATTTTATTTCTTTCCTTCTTAAACTATAAAAACTAACAATTTTTCTCTAACTCAAGTTTTCAAAAATAGCATTTTCCTCTTAGGGTTTTCATATTCAATTTTCTGACAATAAAGAGGTTTCTTCGACTATTCCAAGCAATGTCTCTTCCCCTCTGATGTGTCTTCCTTCTGGTTGTCCTCCTTCTAACGTTGTGTGACGTTTTCATCAACGAAGACAACCCATCTTCATCTCTAACGAAAACAACTCATCTTCATCTTTAACGAAGACGAATCATTTTTGTCTAGAGATGAAGACAAGTCATTTTCGTCAATGACGACGTTGCACGAAGGAGGACACATCGGAGAAGAAGAGACATTGCCTAGAGATCATCGAAGAAGCAACGTTGCCTAGAGATCATCAAAGAAGCCTCTTCATCATCGAAAAATTGAATCTGAAAACCCTAGGGGGGAAATGCTGCTTTTGAAAACTTAGATTGAGAGAAAATTGTTACTTTTTAGAGTTTAGGGGGGAAAATGATATTATTAACGGACTCATTTAATTTTAACCACCTATAGATGGGTAAATAAAATTTTCAAAGTTAATAGGAAAAAACTAGAGAAAATAATATACTTTGGGTTTGGGTGGGGGTGGTGTGGAGTAACTCCATTGGCCTTTTCTTTTTTTTTTTTGGTAAGTAGAAGTATATATTTGTTTAGAAAAAAAAAATAATGAGCCTTTCAACAAAATAACTTACACTCATCATTCTTAACGGGAAGGACAATTCAATATACAAATTAAGGTTAGTTAATATCTTTATAAAAAGAGTTAAAGATAAATTAATATCATCTCACTTGGAAGACTTATCAAATCCTGATTTGGTTGACCAACTCAATAAGACTTCAAATAATGATTGATGATTCTAATATTAAATCTTCACTAGGTTTGTCTGAAATCAATATCACTTGATTCAGCATTGAATATTCACACGAAGATGCATAAAAAAATGCATATGTGGTTTTTGCTTTATGGTGAGTTGATGCTTCTTGTGGTTTTTGCTAACTGGGGCTTGCTTCTGCATCAACGTCTCAACAATGTGAGCATACAAATTCCTTTTCTACTTATAAAAATTTATGGGTAAACCATACTTCAATCTATGGGATACATTTATCTTTAAATGTTCTTGTTTCGGATTCTAAATCTCACAAATTAACCAAATTTCAATTCCAAATTTGCTTCAAACTTTTCCCATAGAGTACTCAAATTCACTCACTTTTGGTCCTTTCCCCAAATCCCATTGGATTATAAAACTAATTGTTGCTCCTTCCATCCTTTGTTTACACATTTCTAACCTTATTCTCCGTAATGATTAATAACCCAATTCACTTTATCAAATAGGAAAGTTTCACTATGAATCAAAATCCAAATTCAACTTTCTTAGTACTGAAATAATTGTATTGTATTATATAATTAATAGGTCAAATTTTATTTATTGACCAAAGAAAATATTTTTTTATTATTATCATTTTTTTTTATTGCAATATCAAAATAATGCATTAAAGTTCGGTTGACTAGTTTGAAATGTACCATACGAACAGAAGTCTAAGGTGGTACACCTCTTGTAGTCTAAAGACTTTTTCTGAATGAAACGGTGGACAGTCAAATAAAACCCAAGCAGTCTAATCTAACATCATGCTGATCCACAAGTGGGCCAAAGAGGGCCTCCATACGTCATTGACTCACGTGCCTCCTTGGCCTGTAATGTAACTTATCCTTTCATTTCAACTTTATATAAGGCCTTTTCGATAGTCAAATTTACCAAAAAGCCAACTACTTCTACATAGGTGCCTTGCCGCATGGAATCTCCTGAGTTTTCCCCACAATCATCCTTTGCTTCTTCATCTCTTGATTCTTTTAATTTAGAGAGATTTCAACACAAGTTGTCGACTTGTATATTTAGACACCAAAAAATGGGTTAGGTTGATTGTATACATATAATTTTAAACATCCTTCTATGATTTAATTTTAAGTTAATTATATAATCTTAAGTTGAACAATAATTCTTCAACGCAAACCTTAATCTTAGAAGTTAACAAAACTGATAAAATATTAAACCTTTCAGAGCTTAGAACATGGGTTTACCTCTTTTATTTCTCTGTTTCATAGTCCAGATCCTTATAAATAAGTAAACATTTTCAATTTTCATCATTTAAACTATTTATTCCATTTTCATGTCCAATAGTGCATTGATTAACAAAATTTATCTTTTTAAGTACTACACATTTCAATAAATGTCAAAACAACATAATAAATATAGAAACACTCATTTTGACAATCATATCCAAACTACTTAAGAAAATTCACACGTCTAGAATTTATTTATTACACATATCAACTAGTTATGCTTGCAATTTGAATGGCTCTAGAGCCAATTTAGTGTCCCCGGTAATGGAAATGTATTGAGCAAGGAAATCCTTGTATTGAGTGGATCTGTAGAGTGGAGAATCAGTCAAAGCTTTTGCAGGCTCTATAACAGTACTGTGAGCAGGACTTACGAAGAAAGCTGCACTAATCCTGGCATCCTTTGAGTTGGTGACAGCTCTATGCTCGGCACTCTTCAGCTTGTTGTTACTTATAATCTACAATCCAAAATCAAAATTCAAATACACCTTCTCAGTTTAATTCAACCAACAAGTTTTGTTAGAGAATCTACCTGTAAAGCATAGCCAATGTTAACCACAAATGCATTCGGAAGAGGCTCAACGCCAATCCATTTGCCATCCCGGAAAACCTGAAGCCCGCTAACATCCCCTTGAAGAAGGATGGTTATGAGATTAGGGTCAGCATGTTTTGGAATTCCCAAGGTCAAGCTTGGATCAGGACAAGGAGGGTAATAGTTAATTGATAATAATGATGATTCACTTAGTTCATCTCTGAAATAACCAGTTTCCAGTCCCAGTCCTTCACTAATCAGTTCCAAAATCACAGAACCCAATTTCTTTGCTTCAATTGCATATGCCCCTACAATTTCACTACAACAAAATATGAAAGAAATTAAATCACCCGTCATATTGAATTTCTCCTATGTAATGTTATGAAACTGTAGGATTTACCGGTATCCAGTTGGCCTATCAGGCCATTGTTGAAGGCATTCGTCTAAAGGATGACAAGGGTGTCTTAAGTTGTCACGCCAGTGGTGGATCTTTTCACGATTATAATGTACAGAGCTTGTGTAAAGCCTGCAACTTTTACTTGGATCCTCAGAATAAACGCTTGCCTTCTGCGCTGCTGGCATCTCAAAGAACTCCTTGAAGATACTCATGGTGTCGTTTATTAGTTTCTCCGGAACTCCATGGTTAGTAAGCTAGTTGCCAGAACGAAATAAATTGAAGATCATTCATACAAACAAAGCAAAATCATTTTGAGGAGGAAGAGAGATGTGTGAACCTGGAAAAATCCGAACTGATTGCCGGCCTTTAATATTTGCTGAATTGTATCACTTCGATGATGACCAACTGCTTGACTTAAATCAATGAGGGGAATGTTATTGCTTGAAGGAACAATACACTTTCCAGGTCTGGTTTCTGGTGGGAAGATGTAATTCTCTGGCAAGGAATTATCTTTATACCACATTGAAACGAGCTTCTCCATGGCTACAATATAGATGACTGAATCTTATGATAAGTTAGCGTTTTGCCTTCCGTAATTCTATGAAACAAGACTGTTTATTATCAGTACAAAGGCAGAAGAGTCATTTGACCCAATACAATTAATATAGTTAAACATTGGCTTTGGAATTGCTACAAACCAAGGGAATCAGAACCAACTGATACATACATAAATTGTGACTTCGTTTTCCATTGCTGATTCTTTTGCCGGGCTTGCCGGCCAGCCTAAAATCATAATATTTTAATAGAGTTTATTTTGTAATTAGCGATATTAACAGGCGCAAGTTGGCCGCCTGAAATTATAGGGATCATCTAATATTAGCTCTAATTTCAAAACTAATAATTCCACTGATCCAAACAGCAATCTGTCATACGATTAAAGTCCAAACCCCAAACCCAGAAGACGGTAGCAAATAGAGATAATAATTACGGTTTGAATTTAGGGATTCTAATGCTCATTACTTTAAGAATATATACAAAGATTAAAAAAAAAAAAATTTGTAATTAGAGATAGTTTAAGGATAGAGATATATGTGTGTCTATCCTTACCACTATTTTTATATTAATATATTTATTTAAATACTAACATAAAATATAGTTTTATATTTTTTATATTATTTATATTTTTATTATATATATTAAATAATTAATATATAATATTTATGATATTTAAAATAATAAATTGATTTTAATTTTATTTAATTTTGTTATTTAATATATTTATATTGTAATCTATATATATGGAGATGAGATTATTTTTCAATGACACAGAGAGAAGAAGATTGTTTTTTTACAGGAATAAAAAAAAAGATTTTTTTTCTCCAAAAGAGAATGACAAAGCTTTACCATCTTCGTAATAAAGATAAACTGGAAACAGAGATTGAAACCCCTTCCTAACTCTGTCCGATGTCATCCCTACCAGCAAAGAAAGAGATGCTAACAATTACAGACTCACAGGCACATTAATTGCATATAAAAGGAATGGCACAAGGAAATATAAATAATAGGCCAAAAGACTTGTTTCCATCCAGTGATTAATCTATTCTCGAACTTTCGTATGTTAAATTTGAAAATTCAACTTTTTTAATACTAAAATAATTGTATTTATTTATTGACCAATAAAAATATTTTTTTTATTATTATCAAATTTTTATTGCAATATCAAAATAATGCATTAAAGTTCAGCTGACTAGTTTGAAATGTACCATATGAACAGCAGTCAAACATATGCAGCAGAGATAAGGGACTCAACGAGATAATGTACCATATGACCAATAACTCGTCCTTTCAACTCAACTCTGTACAAAGCCTTTTGGCTAGTCAAACATATGTTACAACCCCAGCAGCATATCACAAAGCCAACAGCGACTACATAGCCGCCTTCCCACTTGGAATCTCCTGAGTTTTCCCACAGTCATCCTTTGCTTCTTCATCTCTTGATTCTTTTTCGTGGGATGAGCTTCTTTTGACTCATAATTCTCTTCCTTTTAATATTCATGACTCAGAAGATATGTAGCTTCATGATGTTCTGGCAGAAGCAACTGAAGAATCGATATCCGACTTCAGTGATTCTGGCGATGGAGTTATTAATAATAATAATAATAATAAAGAAGATCACGAGGTGACTTTAAGTGCTCCCAAAGTAGAAGACTCTCCTTCGTCAAACTCCAACTCCAACTCCAAGAAGGAGACGGCTTACGAGGTGGTTAGAAAGAGACCATGGGGGGAATATGCAGCAGAGATAAGGGACTCAACGAGATATGGCCTTGCCCTTGTTGGGACAGGCCAATTCGGGCCTTGATAATTAGGGCCCACCTAGGGTAGGGCTTGGTCCCATACATTTTTTTAATTAAAAAAATATAAATCATGCATTAAAAAATTAGATAAATTATTAAAAAACTGACCCAACGGTCAGTTGACGCTGGTTAAGACAGTTCCACTTAATTACAGAATCCATCACTCTTCATCGAAGAAATATTAGATTCCTGCACACGAACACCGATGTTTCGTGGTCTGACCCTTCAAGTTGTCGTCAAATAACAAGTACTCATGTTATTGTCTGTTTGACTTTGTTTCATGCAGATTTAGAAACATAAGTGACCAAAGGTGGATTTAGATTGAGAGGATTTGGGCTCCAATCCATCTATGACCATAGTGATATCATTCATTATCTTATAAATTTTGTTTATTTAAGGATAATAATGTTTATTTCATTAATAACTATTTGAAAAAATTGTATATCAATTTAAACAAAATTCAAATAGGATATTAAATATTTGGATGGAGTTTTAGTTAATTTTTGTTTAAATTTGATTCGATTTATATCTATTCCGTAATCTAACCAAATCCAAATTGGCGGATAAAGAAGTTAACAGTTAACAATGACCTATCGGCCTCTATGTCTCGTGAGAAATTTTGATATTTATGCACGCACTGTCACTAAACATGAGACAATCCACAACTTTTAAAAGCCAGATTCACTGCATTCTTCTTATTCATAATCCATCAACATTTTAATTGGTGGGCACCAGCACTAAGAGAAAGCAAAAGTGATATGTTTTTATGGGTTTCTGGGTATCCACTTTCCGCATGCTCACGCCTGAGTTCTCTGTGCTCTTGTCAATAAAGGAGAAGAAAAGAAAGTAAAATTGCAGTCTGCATTTATGGAAATACACTGGTCGCCTAAATTGAATTTGATTTTAAATCTGCACTATGCTGCCGTGCCCACTAAAGCAATAGTGGGGAAACACTAGATCTTGAAGAGTTTCAAGGCCGCAGTCATGACCATGATCTGGCCAATTTTCCAACAGTAACAATCTGGAAAATTATAGTTTATTTAGTAAAACAAAAATCTCCTTGGTGGGCTTTTTTTGCTCTACGGATGAATAATAAAATATATGGGGATTTTTTAGCAACTGTGAACATGCCATTGTCTGTCTCTAACTTTCATGCAGAACCAAACAGAGCCCTTCTCTTTTTCATGAAACTTTCACAGCCATTCGAATTGTATTAATCCATGACACGATGTATGATTTGAAAAAATCTTGTGAAAGTTTCAATACAAAAAATTGACACAATCCATAACTTGCAATGATAAATTCTGGGCATCTCTCTTTTCACAATCCATTGATTCAACGACGTTATACAGCAGTAGGCACGGTTATAATTCCTTTCTGGGAGTTTCTGGGAAGCATTTCCATTGACTCTCGTGTTGTTCGTGGCAAAAAAGCAACGAAAGTTAAAATGTCTTCACTGTGCTTCCCACTAATCCAGAAGTGGGAAGACAAACAGCACAAATAAAAGCATTTCAAAGCAGCAGTAGTGATGAGCATGATGAAACAAGATTTCTCTGACTTCTTTTTTTCGCGGCCATAGTTGTTGATTCAATATGAACATTAACGGTGAAGAAAGCTCTAGGAAACTCTACGTTAAACCTTTGCCCTTGATAATGGACCTTCCATTAGTACCCACCTTCTTATCTTGTGATTCACATGTGGGTTGTCGGCCTCAAAGTTGAAGCCTTTTTTTTTTTTAAATTATCTTTACAATTAAAAAAATATTATAATACTATATACAAAATTTTTATATAAAATTTTATATACAATTAATGTATTATTATCATATAATTAAATATTATTTTATTTTTAATTATTAATTATTTAATTAAATAATAACATATTATTATTTATATATAAAATTATACATAAAAATATTCTCTCACAAATTAAAGTCATCCCACCTTTCTACCTCTTTTACGGCTGGTGCTTAATTTTTTATTGTAATTTTTTATTAATTAATACATTAATATGAAAGCTTTGACTTGTTGACTTACCTAAACCATGAAATGTGCATCACGGCAATAATTACTAATCATATATTTAAAATTAATTAAAGAATCACATAAAATTAATCAGAGTCGTTAATCTTAGGAAGATTTTTCAAGCGTTGGTTGGTTGACCTGCGGGCCCAAAATACAGGTACCAATATTCCCGAATTTCTAAGTCAGCGATTTGAACCCAAATCAAGATGAGACACGTGTAATAGTAAGCGAAGACTTCATGTATGATTGGTCTTTCTCAACAATAGAAATACAAGTCGTCAGTTTTGAATATTCGAAAGTTACGATGCTCTTTTTATTCACTGCTTTCACTTCCTAATCATTATTAAAATCCAATTAATTACTGTAATTTTTTATAATTTACATTTTTTATTTTTCATTATAATAGAGGAATATGCGGATAATATTTTATTAATAATTTATGGCAATGCACGGATTACCAAATAAGATATAAAATTCCACTTTCAGTGTATTACCATACAGGAAAATATATTAATTTGGAATATCTAATTATTTATTTAAATGATATATTATTAAATGGTTAGAATAAAATAAATTTAATTAGATATATACAATTTTATTTTTAATATTATTATAATGAAATTTTAATTTATTTATTTCACAGGATAACACTGTGACAGTTCACTTTTGACGTATATATAGAAAATTACAGGCTTAACAAGACGGTAACGTTTTGATGACAGCCATCACGTAATTAAAACCTAACAAAAAAAGGTAATAACGGCAAAAGCCAGGTGTGAAGAGAGAGCGTTGGCAAGGTTGGCGCGAAAAAGTAGGGGAATATACCGGGGGAATATTTGGGTTAAGTTTAGTATAAATTCATTGCACATCACCCTATTTTCTTTCGTAACAATTGAATCTTTCTTCTTTCCATTAATACCAGTCTCCCTATTCCTCTAAAAAGAGCACAGAAATTACAGGCTAGTTGCTCTGCAACTCTATCTACTTCTTCTCTTCTCTCTTGCATGCATTTAAAAAAAAAAAATCCCTTTTTATTTGATATTTTGCTTGTTTATTTCGATTAATGTTCTGATTGTGCAACGTTTTTCTTTAATGGCTCGTGTCAATATTGTGAATCTCGCTTTTCATACAAATGGGAATTATAGCTATTATTTACAGAGTTGACTTCTATATTTTTTTCAAAAGTCATAGTACTATATATGGTGATGGTGGATTATATTCAAGCCGTGATAACTGGATTTATGTATCAAGCCTTATCATAATTTATTTTGACAATCCATTGCTGTTTTATGCAGAATTTCATGTTGAATACTGATGAAAGTGAAATATGTTTCCTCATCTTACATTAATGAAATAAATTTTGCTTAACTTTTTTTCCCCTTTGAAGGTATATTCTGATTTTTGAGAACATATATATCATGTATATTTTTTTGTTTTTGAGGTAGGATGGAGAAGGGATATAATATCTCGTATGACACTATTTATCCGTATTTTAATTATATTTTATTGCTGAATTTCTGTAAACCTTCATGGTACTGAATCCGTGTTGTAAATTTCTTGATGTGGGGTAGCTGCGTTTATATTTAGGGAGAGAGACAGAGTATTCATTCCTACTAAAAGACATTTATCCTCTTAGGGGTTTCACTTTTTTTTTTGTCTTTTTCCTATTCTGATTGGAAAATTTCCCCCTTTCGAACAAGAATGCAACTTTTTAATATATATATATCATTTTGGTTCTGATCTAATGGACAAAAAACCGGTGAGAAATTTGTTTAAGATGATATGATCTACAAAGTAGTTTATTTCTGTATTCACTTTCATAAAAATTCTCAGGCAAAAAAAGTTTTCTATAGGGGGTAAGAAAAAATGGATTAGTTGGAACTGTCAATTTTCTCAAGCAAATCAAAGTATTTTTTATACTTTAATTTTTCGTCTTGTTCATAACCATATTCAACTTAAATTTCAATGCCTATCGTCATTCTTTTGTAGAGTGTTTGACGTTTTTGATTTTAAAAATGCATCTCTACTGTCCGTTACTGCACTGATTAAGAAATAAGGATTACTTTGGCTCTTTTTTCTTCTTCATTTTTCAATTATTTCTGGTTGTTAGTTCTCACAGAATAAAACATGTTAAACAAGGTGGCTGCCCATATGGATCCATCAGCCATGTTATTGCCGTAAATGTAGACTTGTCAACTCGGTTTAGTCAACTCCAATAGAAACTTATAATTACAGTATGGTATTAAATAAACTTCTAATGATCTGCTTCTTTGTCCACCGTCTCACTGTGATTCAATTCTTGTATAGGAAGAGAGAACAGAAAAACAACTCTGGTGGATTGCAACCCTAGCTAATCATGGCCAGGGGACAATTAGAGGTGCTTAACGCCCTTGATGTAGCCAAAACACAATGGTATCATTTCACTGCAATCATTATTGCTGGAATGGGCTTCTTCACCGATGCATATGATCTATTTTGCATATCCCTTGTGACAAAATTGCTTGGCCGCATATACTACCATGTGGATGGTGCAGCAAAGCCTGGAACGTTGCCTCCTAATGTGTCAGCTGCTGTAAATGGTGTAGCATTCTGTGGAACTCTTGCAGGACAACTGTTCTTTGGTTGGCTTGGTGACAAGATGGGCAGAAAGAAAGTTTATGGCATGACTCTTATGGTTATGGTGATATGTTCAGTTGCCTCAGGTCTTTCCTTTGGCCATAGTGCTAAAGGTGTCATGGCAACTCTTTGCTTCTTCAGATTCTGGCTTGGGTTTGGCATTGGTGGTGACTACCCACTTTCTGCCACCATCATGTCAGAATATGCGAACAAGAAGACTCGAGGTGCCTTCATAGCTGCTGTATTTGCTATGCAGGGCTTCGGAATTCTAGCCGGTGGTATATTTGCACTTATTATTTCTTCAGCATTCATGGCTAGGTTTGATGCCCCAGCGTATGAGGTTGACGCAGTGGCCTCAACTGTTCCGGAAGCAGACTACGTCTGGCGAATTATTCTAATGGTTGGAGCTCTTCCAGCTGCACTTACTTACTACTGGAGGCTAAAGATGCCAGAGACTGCTCGTTACACTGCCCTAGTTGCCAAGAATGCAAAGCAGGCTGCATCTGATATGTCAAAAGTTTTGCAAGTGGATCTTGATGCAGAGGAACAGAAGGTTCAGAAATTGGCTGATGATAAATCCAATTCATTTGGACTGTTCAGCAAAACATTTCTTCGTCGCCATGGACTTCACTTGCTTGGAACAACAACCACATGGTTCTTGCTTGACATTGCATTTTACAGCCAAAATCTATTTCAAAAGGATATTTTCAGTGCAATTGGGTGGCTTCCTCCAGCAAAGGCCATGAATGCCATTCAAGAAGTGTTCAAAATTGCCAGGGCTCAAACTCTTATTGCTCTTTTGAGTACTGTTCCGGGCTACTGGTTTACTGTATTTTTCATTGATAAGATGGGCAGATTTGCAATCCAATTGATGGGTTTCTTCTTCATGACAGTCTTTATGTTTGCCTTGGCCATTCCGTATGACCACTGGACTCACAAGGACAACAGAATTGGATTTGTGATAATGTACTCCCTAACCTTTTTCTTTGCAAACTTTGGACCTAATGCCACCACATTCGTTGTCCCAGCAGAGATTTTCCCAGCCAGATTGAGGTCTACTTGTCATGGCATATCAGCAGCATCTGGGAAACTGGGTGCTATAGTGGGTGCTTTTGGATTCTTATATTTGGCTCAGAACAAGGACAAAAACAAGACAGATGCAGGGTACCCTCCTGGTATTGGTGTAAGGAATTCACTTATTGTATTGGGTGTAGTTAACTTTTTTGGCTGCTTATTCACTTTGTTGGTACCAGAATCTAAAGGAAAGTCATTGGAGGAGATGTCGGGTGAGAATGAGGATGTTGGTGCTGAAGAAGATCAGCCTGCTGCTCATAATAATAGGACAGTTCCAGTTTAGGCTGTCTCTAAGCAGGCCTTCCTATTATGATATTGAACTGTAAACCTTTAGTGTTTTGTCATTGGAAGATCTGAATTGTCTTTTTTTTTTTATAGTAATGTTTTAAAAGTTTCAAATGAGAATGCACGGTATGAATCATATGACTGTTTCTTCTAAGTTTTAAGTTTAATTGAATAACTTCTTCAGCTTGTTAATTTTTAGCAGCGTATCATTATCGTTCTTTTTCACCATTTGAATTCAAAATTGTTTGGTTTGGAAAATCTCTACTGCACTTTGTTCTAAAATCAAAAGTTGAGGTCCACTTGTTGAACCATATGTTTACATTTAGTGTCACACAAAGTAATTCAACATTGTTAGTTTTCAAAGATTCCTGCAAAGACTTGTTAATTTCTCTCAACCTAATCCAAAGGGTATGACTTAAAGCTGAAAATCAATGACAGGTCAGTATGACAATATTTATTATTCTCAGCTTAGTATATTTACATGGTTGTGACAGCTGAAGCTAGGAAAGTTTTCTGTGAAACATGATAATTAGGATTTGCTTTGCTACATATGTCGAACCTTTTTGCATAAATTTTCAACCCAGTTGTCAGCAGACACCTGTTTTGCCAGCAAGATCTTCCATGTCAGGCAAAGGCCAGGATGAGGCAAAGGCCAGATGCAGGGTACCGTGCAACTATTGGGTGGACAACTTTATTCATAGTCTTGGGTAAACTCGACTTTTTTATTGTTAACTTTCTAGGCAATATTCAAACAGAAATCTTTGGAGATATAAGAAGAAGGGGCATAAAGCCGCAAGATTATCACAAGACAAAGAGAGCCATATCAACATACCTTTTATGTTTTTCCTTTCTTTGTTAATGTGGTTTAATTTTCACCTGTGAAAATTCTTTTTGCCAAGCAAGCATGTGGTTTAGATTCTTAGCTATGTGTAGATAGGGTAAAATAACTGATAGCAACAAAACCGCAGGAAAGAAGTGAAAAGAGAATAGGAATTGGAGATGAATCTATTTATAAGATAATATGTTTTGAGAGCATCAAACAGTCAGGAACCAAATTTCACCAGCAGAAGTCGGTTATTCAACCACCGCTCGCATTATTGTTCTTCAGAGAATTTTGAATATAACTCAGTTGAAGCAAGGACCAAAAGTTCATTGGTTGATAACCCCTGCCAGATCTTTTCCTGCCAAGGAAGAAACAGCAAACTGGGATTTTTTCAATTAGCACGGTCTCGTATCACTTCAAGATCCATTTCCGTAGGGTCAGTAGCCTGAATCTCAAAGTGGATGCCTTCCAGCTCCCGTCTAAACCGATCCTTAGATGCGGCATACAGCATCTTGGCTCGTATTTTCGAGGTTGAAGGAGGCCTGATATCAGGTGCCAAATTGCCCCATGTCAGATAGTCACATTGAACAGGGATATTTCATATTTCACACAGAACAACAATTAATTAAGTTGAAAAGGATTTAGAAATTAAAAGGATGAGAAAACTAACCAGGCAATGAAAATATCTTGCTTTTTTGACAATTATCAGAAGTGAGGAACTCCAAGTCATATACAGCATATCGACAATCATTCTCTGGTAAAGATAAAGTGAAATCATCATAACTCTCAGCTGGGCGACCGGTTTTCTCAACTAAAACCTCCTTTTCAATCTTAAATATCACATAACGGTGAGCCTTCTTCCTCTGCAATTCCATATATGTGTTCTTGCCGTGGTCGGACACGCCCATACCAGACGTGGCATTTGGCTGAAAGACACAGCCAATTCAATAAACAGTTAAACATACATAGTTAAGCACAAAAGCCGTAACTTGAAATAAAAAAGAAAGAAGACCTACTCGACTTAATCCCCTAAAAGACATGGCACCAAGAACCGAAGAGCAACAATAGTATACCCTTCTCTAGTTTAAATTAAAAGAGCAAGCTAGAAAAGTTAGCCAAGAGCAAAGTAAATAAAGAAAAACTAAAAATGGAGCGTAGTGCATGAAAAGAAATGAAGTATGACGTGGTAAGAGATAGGCTGGTTGTATTTGCCAAGATTGGACAGAGTGAATAAGGATGGTGGGCGTGGGGCGGTGCATAGAATCAACGCCTGTATAATTGAGTTGAGACACAGCAGCCATCTTAATCTTATCTTATTAGTAGATGTCGACTGGCTGCCTGCCTGCCTGCCTTTGTACGTGTTGGGGTGTGAAAACTTTCACTAGTCGCCGCATATTTGTTTTCCGTTCAGTTCAGCACAAAAATTTAATTACAATTCTTGATTGGCTTAGCCCAGGTATCCAATGGCCCATAAAGCCCACCTTTATATATAAGATTGGCTAATACAAAATGGATTTTCATCTTGATTAATTCAGAAGCAACTTATAAATAAAATTTCCTTTTGAAACAGAGATTCGTGGTCCTAATTAGGGTTGATATCTTTAAAACTTTTTATCATTAGTAGTTCAAATTTTCCCGCGGAAGATGGATCCTGAAGGTACCCATGTACTCCCGTTTCTTCATCTCATTGCAATGAGGAGAGAGATGTTCATTCAATACTTATTTTAGTTGCATTTTGGTTGGGATAATATCCAGGACAACGAACCCCAGCCAGCGCATCGGCATTGATGGCTTCACTTCTAAGCAAGAGAACCAAGCTCCTCGAAGATCTGCGTAACATTGAACGACAGGTGAATTCCTTATTTTTTTTTCTTGTAGATTTTTACATGTATTTAAGTTTGGTATTTTTGTATTTAGTTGCTCGAAACAGTTTTATTGTAAATTGAGATTGTAGATTTACTCTAGTTGCAGTTGGGTTACTTTGTCAGAGTATAAAAACAAACGGGTTAAAGCAATTGGTTAAGCTGTAAGAATTTTGGGTTCCTTCTTGAATGCTTTTTGTCCTGTTGGCAAACCAAGGTAGAGCTTGATTTAATCTTAGCCGTCCAGCTATGATGCTAAAAATTATGGCATATAGTACCGTGTATCAGGTGAGAGTTCTATTCAGTAAAACATTAATCAATGCTGCTCTCATCCATGGAGCTGATCTTAAGAGGGGTAACTGGTTAGTATTCGACCCAAGTGCGTTCACTCAGTTCAAGAGTTTTACTAACCATATGAACTGATTGGCAACTTGGCACAAGCTAGCAATGGCTTTTTTTAGCATTAGGTTCTAAAACCATTAGTAATTCACTAGCAACGTTGTATCTATTTACGAATCATGAGATTTGCTGAAACCCTCATGCTTAAGGTGTGTTCTTAGTATGCACACAACTCTTTTGAAGGGCGCCTGTTCTTATTTGAGAATGTTCCTTGATGATATTGATTTTTGTTTTTTCACCCACCCCACTGAGTTTGACATTTTTTTTCCTGTTTCAGGTCTATGATATGGAGACAAGTTATTTACAGGATCCAAGCCAATGTGGCAATGTATTGAAAGGTTTTGAAGGGTTCTTATCTTCATCTAAGAACACTGCACTGTATGGAATGGCTATAATATACTTTCTCTTTCATTTCTTCTACTTGAAAAGAATAAATTCTCCTGCCTTATCTTCTATATCCTAAATTATAATCCTAACTACTTTCATTGATGAATCAGTTGTATTTTATGACTTCCTTATTATTTTAGTTGGTATATCTTTGTAAGTTTTGGTGGTTACTCTGCAGTTATAGAGAATAAAAATGAATAATATATAAATAAATTCATAGAGAAAGAGAAAGGAGTGATAATTCATTGTCTTTTGAAGGTTCCATTCACAAGTCATGTCATACTGTGACCTTAATATTACCACATGTTATCAGCATAGATTTACGATGACTGGTTCTAGATATATTATGAAATACAATAGCCTGATATTATCAATACTTGTGGCTGTAGCTTGAAGCGGTCAAGGAAGTTCCAGCCTGAAGATAGGCTCTTCTCTTTATCTTCAGTCACCTCACCAGCAGTATGTATTTTGAATTGTAAATGTTTATTAATTCAGAATATCTCAAAGCATTACTTCTTTATTATGTATTTTTTCAGTTTACTTTTAAAAATAAATTAGGAGGTTGTATTGAATACTTCTCTATGGAGGTTATCTTCTATTTTTCTTTCCTTCTTTCAGGCTGAAGAGCAAGCAACTGGACGAGATGGTGAGCCCATATATGCAGGCTTTTGAATCTTTTTTGCCTTTTTTTGTTATTATTTGTTCTTCCTTTGCATTAACTGTAGATGGGAGATCAGATTATGGTACAGGTCGGTCTAAAGGTGGAGGTATCTTTGGGAATGGACAGTAAGTACTCTACTGTTTTATTCTCAGTAAAGATATTATGGTGTTATTGAGGCTAAAGATGATTGATAACAATGATGAATCTATGGCACCATAATGTTTAAAATTATATCATCAGTGATGTGAATCATGTGTACTTAAACTGTTCTCAGAGGAAAACCAAAGAAGGGAAGAGGTGCTTCAAGAGATGCAAAAAGAATCAGGCATTCAAGTGAAGATTTTGACTATGATGATGATCCTGATGTGACATTGTAATATTGGCATGTCCATTGCCCTCTCTGTGCGAGATTTGCCAGAGCTGGAGCCTGAGGCATACTGTTTTTTGTTTACAAGATTCTGCTAATGGCAGAAATTATAATTGCTCAGTCAAGCAAAACTTTGTTCAACTGATGCAAAAAGGAATCATAAACTTACCATAATTATCTGGGAGTTGTTTTTTTGGCAGATAATATATTAATGGTATATTTCATGGCTTCAGTTGCGTGACTTGAATCTTGTTTGTTTAATTTACAGAGAGAGATTGAAGAATGAAGTTCCCTTATAAATTGTGTATAAGGTTGGAGCTTTATGAACATTGTGTCTGTATCAGCAAGGACTATAAATGATTGTTCCCATTCTGAAAGTTGAAGTGAACTCAAAACGAAGCAGTATAATCACCTAAATTTATGTGTTATATTGAGCCAGGGTATGCTTGGCCAGAACCTTTCACTTAACAGGAAAGTAAATTCAAAGTATCTTCAACTGACTCTGTATATTTAGATTGATCTGCATGTATGTAGCTGCAGTTATAAATAATTTTTCTAGCATATAAAAAAACTGGTGTTGGTACATAATGAATCTAGCAACACTAAAGAGATGAGAAACGCTTCAAACTCTCTTAGCTAAAATTGTCAAATCGTTAGTAGGGTTGGCTCTTTAAACTAACAAGCCCAATCCATGAACGCTAACTTAAAAAAATAATTTCTTATTATTTATAAAACAAATTCTCAAATCGGAAACTCCGACTGTGACGGCGTGGAACCCTCCTATCCTATCCTATACTACACTCTTCGCACTGGTTCCGGTGTCCATGAACCTACTGGTATTTATTCATATTTACTAATTCCCGCACTTACAAATATCGAATTATAAATGAAACTTAAACTAATTCCCTTTATTCAATCTTTTCAAGGAGAAAATCAACTTACTAAAGAAGAAGAAGGACCGAGATAAAGCTACTGCGGTGGAAGACATCCCAGTTGACTGGTTCGAGACCTCCAATTCCATCACACGCTACTACCAATTCAAACCCGACGGCCACCTCTCTGTCAGTTTCTCTTCCCATATAACGATACCCATGTAGCAATTCCTTCTTCGTCTTTATAAAAAAATTCATCAAAATTTTTTCATTTTTGTTTCTTGTAGGTGAAGGTTTTGGATGACTCCAGACCACTGTACCATAGGGTCGTTGAATCTTTCTTAAATAAATTTTTCCCATCTGGTTATCCGTACAGGTAACTAAATTTGTGCAGAGATAACTTGTTTTAAATTCTTTCTCTGCTGTGGTTATATTATGTGGATGTTTCATATATGTAGTGTGAATGAGGGGTATCTTAGATACACACAATTTCGGGCTCTGCAACACTTTACCAGTGCTGCATTATCAGTGTTGTCCACTCAGGTCTTTATCTCATACTCACAATGCATCCAGTAATTACTAATTGTGCTGCTAACTGTTCTTGTTCATATGTTCATTTAAGAATTGCTTTGATATTGGACTTCATTTATTGGTTTTCTTACTCTTTTGCAGTCACTGCTATTTGCTGCAGGCTTGAGACCGACTCCTGCTCAGGCAACTGTTGTGAGTTGGGTAAGTTAAGTTGTTATTGCTTGAATTAATGATTGATGTCTAGTTGTAAAAGCATTTTTGTTTAAGAAGTTTTGGTTGTGTTGATGAGAAGATATTGAAGGATGGAATGGAGCATGTAGGGAAGCTCATATGTAGTAATCTTGGTGCTAGAATGGATTCAGAGCCAAAGCGTTGGAGGATCTTAGGTTTGCATCTTGATTTTGGACACTGTTTTTTTTCTCCCTTTTTATACTTGCTTTTCATGCCTGAACATAATCTTAATATCATGGAGTTAGCTCTTTGTTATCTAATATCTATGATATCATGACTTATAAATGTCTAACAAGAAAAACATCATACCTTGCAGCTGATATCCTCTATGACTTAGGCACTGGCTTGGAAGTCCTTTCTCCTCTATGCCCAAGTCTTTTTCTTGAAATGGCAGGCCTTGGCAATTTTGCAAAGGTATGTGCTTTTTCTTTAATTTGGTTTTCACAAGACCCAGCTTTATATTTTTCCCTTAAAAGTTTTAGTAGTATGTTGAATTAATAAATATTTTTGTGTTTAGCACCATTAAATAGAACAAAAATGAGAGGGAATTTTGCTGCGTGACTTGTTTCAATCTCCCTCCTTTTTTCTTTTCTGTTCTTTCAAGTTCATGGCCACTGAATAAATTCTTACCCTTCAGTTTTGCAATCATTGATACCTCTATGTTGAAATTTACTATAATTTTCTATTTGTTAGGGAATGGCAGTGGTTGCAGCAAGAGCAACCAGATTGCCTATATATTCGTCATTTGCCAAAGAAGGGAATCTTAGTGACCTATTTGCGAAAGGGGAGGCCATCTCAACTCTTTTTAATGTTGCTGGCTTAGGAGCTGGGATTCAGATGGCATCTACTATATGTTCATCAATACAGGGAAAGGTATTCATTTTTTTATGAGAATCTAATTTCTTTCGTTAATGATGTACTTTTTTTATCTCTTTTGTCAATAATATACTGAAATAAGTTGGCTTTACATTGATTCACTGGACTTCAAATGCTACCAGTGATTTACTGTCCTATTGTTTTTTTTCACATACAACATGAATATTATCAGTGTTTGTTCATGAGTTCTTCTGACCTGAAAATTGAAATTCATCCATGTCAAATAAGTATCAGAGGGTGAGAGCATAAATTAACATTTCATTTAGAAAAGATGAACTGTGCTTTCTGTGGAATAATATGCTTTTATTTTCCTTGAAATTTCGTATGAGTCTGATTGGGGGGATGTTCTTATGTGCCTCAGATTGCCTACTTCTTAACTGGTTTAGTGTAATGTGACTAAAGTAGCCCATAAGTTGTTTCTAGCTAACAACCCTTTTCCCCCTATTTGAAAATCCTTAAGGAAACCTTAGAATAATGATTTACTGATCCTTATTCTCAAATGACATCCTGGGAAGCAAAACTATTACTATATGCTGTTAAATTCATTTAACGAGTCTCATCTTTGGATAGGGATTTTATTTCTCATTTGGAGGAAGAACACTGTTAAAATTTTGGTTCATGCCTTTATTTGACATTATCTACTGTTAAGAGGATTTCTTCTATTTTTTCTGTAAACTTACCCATTTTAGCAGCCACTGGAGTTTTTTTTTTCATTGGCATGTTGCCTATTATCAGCTTTTTACTGGAGGAATGGCAATGGTAAACAAAATTTAAGATGAGTGAACTTTTGATCATGGATATATTCTTGCAGTTGGTAGTTGGGCCCCTTCTTTCTATTGTGCATGTGTATTGTGTTATTGAAGAAATGTGTGCTGCTCCTATCAACACATTGAATCCACAGAGGACTGCAATGATTGTGGCTGATTTTGTAAAGGTATGGTGAATGAAAATTGAGCTCATAGGTGATTGTTATTCATTACTCTGATTCTTAATTGAAACTCAATTCAGACTGGTAGAATATCTAGCCCTGCTGATCTAAGATATCGAGAAGATCTCTTATTTCCTGGACGGCTTATAGAAGATGCTGGCAATGTAAAGGTGGGCAGGGCTCTGCACACAGTTGTCAAGCCTTCAAAACTGGAGGAATTAAAAGAAATATTTGGTGAGGAGAAGTTTGTATTAAATCGTGGAGATAAATGGACTGACATGGTATTAGAGCACAATGCTAGTGGTGAAGATGCATTAAGGGGTTGGCTAGTTGCAGCATATGCTACTACCATGGAGAAGTCTTTCCATGATCCAAGTACTAATGTCTTCATAGATGCTTATGAGAAGATGAACACTGTGTTCACCCCATTTCTAACTGGACTGCAGGCCAAAGGATGGCATACTGATCGTTTCCTTGATGGAACGGGCAGCCGTTTTGCATGGTAGTACTTTGAGATTCACGAGAATATATTTCTTCTTCAAGGTAAAAGATTAATGTTTAAATTGAGTAGAGTATATGATGAGATAGTACTGAATTGTAACTTCCATTTCTTAGATTTTGTTGATCCAATCTAGGTCAATGCAATGAGCCTTAATTAGCTGATGTGGATTAATTGAAGTAGAATCATGAATGAAGTTAGTGAGATAATGAAGTTGATGCTTATAATAGAAGAAAAACCATTTATTTATATTTTCCCTGAGATCAGCATGCTTTTGGGAAGAATTAAATTGATTTTCAGAATTGACTAGTGTTTCTAGCTTGTCACGTTTTAATGAAAAATTTCAAAGTATTGGGATCCACTTATCAACTAAATTCTGCATTTTTAACCGACCTAATCAATTCAGTTCAAACTTCAAAAGTTGATGCTTCTCCATTGTTGGGGATAATTGAGTTGATTTATGCTCCACTCTTGTTATATATAATTGGTTATCTATCTTTGTCTTCGCAATTTTTGACTATCTTGATAACGAATATAAATTACCACAAGTCAAGCAGGGTGTGCCCAGCCAGCAGCCTTTCTGTGTTTTTATGTAATGAATATGAAAGCATCGAAGTGAAGGGAATATTTTCTTAATTTTCTCTTAAATTCTGGTCTTTTCTTCAAGTGCTGGTAATAATCATTAGCATTACCATCAAAGTTTCTAAAAAGTCGAAGACTACCTCTACTATGACCATTCACACTGATTTTTACTTGAATTGAAAGTTTCATAAGGTAACATTCAATATTTGAGTAAGAAAAAAAAGGATAATACCAGGCAGAGGCGGGTAATTCTCAGTCAGTGACTACCCACAAAGTACGTATATTTATTTTGAGTATATAAATAAATACATATTTATATATATTATTTTACGATTAAATATGATCTTACCTTTAATTTAAAATTATCTTATTATATGGTAATGATATATTTGTTATCTACTAGCTGCTCAAGTAAAAGTTTTTATTTTAACTTGAATTGCAACAAAGTAATGTGATCTTTTACCTAAATTTTGACTTATAGATCCACCCATTATCTTCGCATAAACACTCACACATACCACAAAGTTCTTCTCAATGTTGACCAAAAAAAAAATAATAATTAAAAAAAACAAAAATCTCACACACTTTTCCATCGTAACTTTGATTAAATTGTGGTTGAAATCAGTCACATATATGAAAGTTCATCATACAATCTTTGAATTCTAATTCTTAATAGCCACAGCTGTTATTCTTCACACACTGCTTATAAATTTATCCCACGTGTTGATTGACCATCCGACAAATTACATCACCACACCCCACGGGAGAGAGAACCACTGTGACTTCCTCGAAATTGTAGGTAGAATTGGTTATGCCTTTTGATTTTGAACATCCATATATGCTTTCTTATTTGCAATTTCATTAGTATGTTTTTGTACTTTTTCGTACCACTGCACTATTGCTTGGTGGCTCTTGCTTCTTTTGTATATATGTATAGAGCTTGAGGTTTTGGAGTTACTTTCCCCTCCAGTTCTAAAATGGTGAGAGCTCCATGCTGTGAGAAGATGGGACTGAAGAAAGGTCCCTGGACTCCAGAAGAAGATCAGATACTCATCAATTACATTCAACTTTATGGCTATGGAAACTGGCGAGCACTTCCCAAACAAGCCGGTAATTTCATATATATAACCTCAGTTCATCAAACCTTCAACATGTTAATGCTTCTTTCCAGAGAAGTTTCTGTCCACTGATTTTCTTAAAATCCACAAACTTTGTATACATGATCGAGCTTTTGATTTCTCTTTCCTGGGAAATTCACCAAATGCATGCTTGTTGATGATGTTAATTATTGGTTTTAACAACCAGCTTGTTTCTCAGGTTTGTTAAGGTGTGGAAAGAGTTGCAGGTTGAGATGGACAAATTACTTAAGACCAGACATTAAAAGAGGAAATTTCAGCAGAGAAGAAGAAGAAACCATCGTCGAGTTACAGGAAATGTTGGGAAATAGGTATGTATTCTAATCTCTTGACTAAAGTTTTCTCTGGGAACAACACAAATGAACTTAAAATCTAAAAGGTTTTTCAGCATTTAAAAATTCCGAAAGAACAGGATGATCCCATTGTTTAATGTGATTTTTTCCATAATTTCAGATGGTCGGCAATTGCAGCAAGATTACCAGGAAGAACAGACAATGAAATAAAAAATGTATGGCACAGCCACTTGAAAAAGAGACTCAAACAAAACCAAGCCACCAGCACCATGAGTGATGCTTTCAAGTATAATCCTAACCAAGACACCAAAAAGGAACAAGAACACATGAATATCAGTATCCATGGGAGATCCGAGAGCACAGAATATATTAATCCACAAGAGAGTAGGAGTGAAATATCGTCCGTGACTAGTTTTGATCATAACATGAGCAGCAACATGATGATGAAATCGTCTTCTTCAAATGAAAGTTTGGTTAAAATAACAGATGAGAATTTGGGGTTTGAAGTGGTGTCAGCTGATAGTCCAGAGATGGAGAGTGACTTTTGGTATAATCTTTTCACTAGAGCTGGCGACATTCCTGAATTATCAGAGATTTGAATTGGGTTGTAATTTTTCTCTCTATTTTTCTATAATTTTTTAGGTGAGAAGTGGAAAATTATTGTTATCTAGCAATGATGGATGTGCTAATTACAAACAAAAAATTAGTAGTATTGTAGTAGAGTTGATGTGTATATTTCTTTGATCATGACTTTAAAATATGAGTTGTGCATAAAATAATGGTGACTGGTCAAAATCCAAGATAACATTCAACAGAGGCAGGCTCCCTAGTCCCATTGAGATGTTAATGTCAATTATTTATCTTATTCATATCTTTATTCATAAAGCAGGTAAAAATATTGTTTTCAATCTTTGTCACAATTAAAGGGCATTTGTCGATCTATGATGGGACATAATCTAATTTCTAAGACATATACATCTTTTATATATAATATAATACATCAATTTAGCTACCTAATCATATATTATTATATAATTAAATATTTATTTATTTTTAATTTAATATTATTAAATTATATAATAATATATTATCTAAATATTCAAAGTAATATTATAATAACTAGCAAAGCTTTTTCAAAACGCTGTTGATTTGGCCAGTTAGAGTATTATGTTTCTCTCAATAAATATCTCAAAATAAAGGGGGCAAAAGGAGACCTAGATAAGTCGATTCATACCCTACCGTTAACAACGTTACGTCTGCCAAAATCAATTGCTCCTCTCCTCAATCTCTAGGGTTCCTCTAAATCCATTGAATTTTCAGATCTTAGAATTAAAGATCGTCTTATAATCGACTCGACAAAAGATGGCGACAGCATCTGGTACGTGTTTTCACCCTCTTCTATCTTTCTTTCTCTCTTTACCTTTCATTTTTCTTTGATTAGTTTATAGTGGTGATGTTTGGTATCAGTTTCCAAGTTTAAATGTATCGAAATCTCTTACCGATAATTTTGTAGGCATCTTTAAGTATTTGGGAAACCTTCCCACTTAGGATTATAATTACCGTTGTCTGAATGTTTAAATTATTCTATTGGCCTCTAGGTATTAGCCATTTAAACATAATTTAATATAGGTAGAATTTTTGTTGATTTCAGATTATTGATTGCTTTCTTCACACTTATTCCTTATATTTAATGTGCCTGGCTTGGATTTTCAGTGGCTTTTAAGTCTAGGGAGGATCACAGGAAGCAAATTGAATTAGAAGAAGCGCGCAAAGCTGGCCTTGCTCCAGCTGAGGTTGATGAAGATGGAAAAGAAATCAATCCTCATATACCTCAGTATATGTCCTCGGCACCATGGTATCTCAATTCTGAGAAGCCAGTAAGTTACATGCTTTCTTTTTTCATTGATTTTACATCTATCTTTCGACACTTTACTGAGACAGCTCTTTCTTTATGGCTTATTAGAGTTTAAAACATCAAAGGAAGTGGAAGTCTGACCCCAACTACACGAAATCATGGTATGACAGAGGGGCAAAAATTTTCCATGCTGACAAATACCGCAAAGGTGCATGCACAAAGTAAGTTACGTAATGTCTCTTTCAACTCTTTCACTTCAGTTTCCTAGAGTTTCATTTGGCCTGGTCATGAGATTTCCTTCTTAGCCCATGAAAATGATCATTCTCATTCCTTAGAGTTTAAGGGAAGCTCTGCCTTAAATTCAATCCTAGGGCTAGAATGGCATTAGCATCTCTTGAGTTGGCCCTTGTAAACATGTGGTTCCTCGATGATGATGTGTGCTCACTATGTATTATCCCTGTGCATTTATTTTCTTAATAAGTATATAGGTTTCTTGCTGTAATACATTTTCTTTTTTCCCTTTGAGGATTTGGGTTATAATTTACCTTTTTTTTTTCCTATTATTTATATTAGGTAGTGGTGTATTAATAATGTTTTTATGCTTGTTATAGTTGTGGAGCCATGACACATGATGCAAAGTCATGCATGGAACGTCCTAGAAAAATGGGAGCAATGTGGACAAACAAAAACATTGCACCTGATGAAAAAATTGAGACCTTTGAGCTTGATTATGAGGGAAAGAGAGACCGTTGGAATGGCTATGATACATCAACCTATGCCCGTATTGTTGAAAGATATGAAGCCAGGGATGAAGCACGGAGGAAGTTCTTGAAGGAGCAGCAATTAAAGAAATTAGAGGAAAAAAATAATAAGCAGAGTGGTGAGGATGGGGTCAGTGATGGGGAGGATGATGAAGATGATTTAAGGGTAGATGAAGCCAAAGTTGATGAGAGCAAGCAAATGGATTTTGCAAAGGTTGAAAAACGTGTGCGTACGACAGGTGGTGGGAGCACAGGAACTGTAAGGTGAGAGTCTCTTTTTGAAATGCATGTGTTTTATCTGCTTCCCTATGCTTATACTTGATGGATTTGTTTGTCATGATTTGTTATCTTTTTCTAGCATTTTAATTGGTAGAGTTGCAGTTACGGAAAAGTCTTTTCTTTTTAGGAATTTGCGAATTCGGGAGGATACGGCAAAATACCTCTTAAATCTCGATGTTAATTCGGCACACTATGATCCTAAAACCCGATCCATGCGTGAAGATCCCCTTCCTGATGCAGATCCAAATGAGAAATTTTATGGAGTAAGTGACTTGGAAATATTGGGTCCCAGCATTTAAACAAATTCTGTAGTTCAATTGCAAAGCTGTATATATGTGTTGAACATTATTTACTTTTTCCTGACATTCTATTTGATATCATAGGGGGATAACCAATACAGAAATAGTGGTCAAGCTTTGGAGTTTAAGGAGCTCAACATACATTCTTGGGAAGCATTTGAAAAAGGACAAGACATTCACATGCAAGCTGCTCCTTCCCAAGCTGAGTTGTTGTATAAGAATTATAAGGTCATAAAGGAGAAGTTGAAGTCCAGAACAAAGGACACAATTATGGAAAAATACGGCAATGCAGCTGCCGAGGGAGAACTTCCAAGAGAACTTCTTTTGGGACAAAGTGAAAGAGAAGTTGAATATGATCGTACTGGTCGAATCATTAAGGGACAGGTAAATATACTATAAATGATTCACTGATATATTATAATTAAATCTCTATGAACACTTGTTTTCTAGGTATTTGAGTTTCTTTAGCACAGTGATCACTGTAACAGATTACCCAACCAAGAATTAAGTAATTTCCTGGGAGAGTAAATGATGCTATCAAAGTGATAAGCGTGCATCTGTTCAATGATTATTCAGTGGGGTCTCTTTTTTATTTGTTTTCTCCTTTTTATGAGGCCCCTGGAATTTTTAGGTGGAAAATCAGCCGTACTTGACATCAAGTTTGGATCCTAATATACCTGCCTTATTGTATATTCCTTTTGGTAGATTGACAGTGTTTCCCTTTTGTAATACTGTCTTTAGAAGGATTGTAACTGACTAAGTAGTTCTGATTTGGTTATTAAATGGAAGGAATGTTGAAAGCATTGTGAAAGAGCTTCAAAAGTTATATTTGTTCCTTGCTTTGAGTAAACTGTAAAGGATCTAATTGTTCAATCTAATGTTATTTACAGGAGACAGCCCTTCCCAAGAGCAAATATGAGGAGGATGTTTATATTAATAATCACACTACTGTTTGGGGTTCATGGTGGAAGGATCATCAGTGGGGGTACAAATGCTGCAAACAAGTGATACGCAACAGCTATTGCACAGGTGCAGCTGGAATTGAGGCGGCAGAGGCTGCAACAGACCTCATGAAGGCTAATGTTGCTCGTAAAGAGGCCTCTGAAGGTTACTATGTTAACTTGCTTTTTAATTTTGTGAACCTAATACAATTTTATGCTGAAATGCTCAATGTAGCTCTGCATTAGGTTTGCTTCTGTTAAAAATGATATTCAAGTGGTGTAAATTGATGTATTGACTTCAGATAATTTCCTGGGTTCTTCTAATATTTTAATATTCATGTCGGTTTTTATAACATATTTATCTTTTTGCCTATAGTATTTTAATTCCTTATTTTTAACCTATTGCAGAGCATGCACTGGTGGAAGAGAAAAAGCATGTCACTTGGGGAACTGATGTTCCAGAGCATTTGGTTTTGGATGAGAAATTACTTGCCGATGCACTCAAAAAGGTGAATATATTTCCTAACCTTTTTCATTTCTTGTTTATCTTGTTCATATTCTTTAGGTTATTTGTTATCATAATATTGTCGTTTCTGGGAGGGGGATATCCAGAGAATGGTTTCTTCTGAATTTTAGCTGTTGCACTGTGAGCTGACTTACTTTTAATGTTACCCAAGAAAGTTTTTTGTCCAGAAGGACAAGAGTGTCTTAGCTGGGACCTAGTTTCTATCAGAAGAATAATGTAAATGATGTTGTAAAATTTGAATTTCTTTAATATTAAATGTTGTCAATATGCTTTGTTTCTAGATATTTATTACTGTTGGTTGATGGTTACTGAACATGCTTGGTTTGGACAGGAGGACGAAAGGAGGAGAGAGGAGAAAGATGAGAGAAAGAGGAAATACAATGTCAAATGGAATGATGAGGTATGTCCACTCAATAGACTGCTTAGTGTTGCTGCCTTGTGGTTATTCTCACCATTTTTGTGTGAATTGTAGGTTACTCCTGAGGATATGGAGGCATATAGGATGAAGAGAGTGCATCATGATGATCCAATGAAGGATTTCCTGCATTAAGTTACGATGTGAAGCTCTGGATTCACTGTATCTATTGCCAGGAACAATGCCATGAATCTTGTATAAGAATTGATGATCTGAATAGAAAAGCTTAGTGTTTCCATTTACTCTAGTAAGGATATTCCACAATATTCCGAGAGTCTCGCTGTGGGAGAAGTTCTTTGTATCTAAATAAATGCGGTTATGTATTATTATATATGTGAAATCCATGCAGTTGTGCTTGCTTTATTTGTTTATGTACTGGTAATGGTGATCTCGCACAAATACGAATAGGAACCGTACATCTTCAAAAGCTTACAGTAAAATCTGGATTACGCCAAGAAGAAAAAACAAAGGCATACACACGCACATATATGAAACTCTCCATGCATCAACAAATGCTACAAACGACGTGCCATCATCTCCTGAAACTGCATTTCAGCCCGGAACCTCTTAATGAACTCCTCTGCTCTTTGGTCGATCCCTTTCATTAGTGGCGATGCTAATGCCAACGACTCCCACATATCATCTGCTGCACCGCCACTTGCTTTCTTTTCCTTTGAAGCTCTGCCTTCCATCACATCCTTTCCTCTGGGGCATGCTCGTGGATGCTTAACAACAACCTCAGCAGCAATTGGCTCTTTGAAGAGTCTGTCTATGTACACAGGTACAGCTTTCTTTTTGAAGAGGTAACGGCGATGGCTATGAGAACGACGACCCTGGTGGGATAATCTTAAGGGAAGGTTTTTGTTACGTTGCTCAATGAAGGGAGATGAGTTTGCCGCCACTTTTGTGTTTGTTGCAGGGAGCCGAGTTTTAGGTTTATTGATTGCTTTGGAGCCGTTGAGCTTATGCAACTTGCTTTGTAGTTTTAATTTGAAGGTCTTCCATGCCTTCTTGGGAGGTGGTAGTTCTAGGTTAAAACAAGACATGGAATTGAGGGCTCGTTGGACACAGATTTGCAGTGTCCTGGACAGTGTTATAATGGTTTGGTTCTTTATAACTAACAATAATGCTTTTGTTGTTCTTATTATTGTTGGATTCGTATTCGCTTGGTCCAATTTTTGGACTGGCTTAGATCCAACGCTACGCGTTTGCTGCAGGAAACTTGATGAACTTTGCATGAATATCAAGTTGCTGAGTTCTGACGCTAGCTGTTAGACGCAAATGAGTAAAAGCTTGAAATTGAGCAGCCAGAAAGGTGAAAGGTGAACAGTTTTTGAGGATAACATTGATTGTTCATATGTTTGTTCGTCTAACAGCCACTACAATAATATATTATTAATAAAAGGTTTCCGCATTTTCAGTTGTTTATGCTTTCTCATGTCACAACTCTAACAGGGAAAGCAAAGCAACGATTGACTGAAAAAGAGAGAATGGCGGCATATTGAATACACTTTGGAACATTGTCCCGGCCTCCTGGCTCCGGCCTTTAGTACCATCCAATCATATTCAGATGCAAAGTTGGGACCTTTTTTCATAATGTTGATATTGACCAGACGAATTGATCCTTTAAGGGGAATATTTTAGTCCAACGGGTGGACAGACTGATTGGACTGGCAACTGTAAAAATAAATATTAAAAACAATTTTGTAAAATTGATTATTAAATATATAATATAAATTGTTTTAATATAAGCATTGGTTTGCCTAGAGGCTTGAAAATTGTGAACTGCAATATGAGAATTCCGGATTGAAGGCCGAGGTGATGAAGTGTGGGTGGTTTAATGGAAATAGATCTAGGAAAAAAGGGGTTGATTGAACATTTGCAATTATTTATGTCAACCCTAAAATTATCCAAGTTAACCCCTTAAATTATTGACGTTAATTAAGAATTATCTTAATCATTATTTATTAATTAAAACAAAAATTTATATCATGAATTTTTAGCAATATTAGAGATTAGACTTACTTATTTTTATTATCAGAATACAAGTTTGATTTTTCAATGAAAAAATCCAAATATTTGCTTTATTCAATAAGAAACAACAAGATTTAGTTTTTTTTCAAAAGTAAACTAATAATTTAAAAATGGATCCTCTTTGTCTTAGGCCAAGCTTTTACCCAAGATACCATACCATACCATAAATTTGATGCGATGGACAGTGATACCCACTTTTCTCCACCTCGTGCAACAAAAGGATATTCTGCGGTGGCCTAAGTGATGGCAATAACACGAAGAGTATTCCATTCATAATATGCATTCAAGACTTTTCACCTTTCCAGTAGACAGAATTCCATACCAACAATGACACCTGGTGTGTGAGATGCATAGCATACATGAGCAACTTGATAAACTAAATATCTGCAAGAAGCCCAGCCTGAATGAACAATATTCCACCCACACCTTCGCAGGTATTTTCACGGGAAACTGTCAACAATTTACCCTATAAATACTTCCAAATAAATAAGGTAGAGAGGGAGAGGGAGAGGGAGAGATAGACATCAAGGGCAGCACACTTTCATTTTTGAATAGACAATTTTTTTCTCATCCAATTAAAAAGTAAAAGAGATGAATTTGCCTGCCAATCAATTTCTTTATTTGGTTCTTAAATTGTAAAAAATAATCTCACAACATAATTTCCCTGGCTGTGAAAAGACAAAAACCCAGAGAAATTCATTAAGGAAAAAGTATCCACCAATCTTACAACCACCATTAAGATGGAATTTCAGGAAACTAGATGAGAGATTGGACACCAAGTTGTTGCATTTCTCTAAGCTTCCATATTGGGTAGAGAGCATCTTCTTCAAGCTCTTCTGGATCTACTTGCTGCATTGCCCATGCATAGTACACAGTATGTATAGTATCCTGAAACATGAAAATGTGTACACAAGTCAGTTTAAATTCACTTTTCCTGTTTTTCAATTGGCATGACAGAAAGTTAAAGAGTTCCTTGATTTATTGTTGAATGGTTAATGGCGTATCCCATTATATTACACAAGTAGTGTATTGTCATTCTAGAATAACACCAATGTGTCTCCATAAAAAATAGCACATCCAGGGACAAAACTGAATAAAAATTTGTTCAGTACTTACCTTTCCTCCTTCTGTTATTGCACCCTGTCTATCACGTACACAATAAATTTGCTGTGTTTGAAACTGAAATTTAAGAAAAAATGGCAGTCAGGTCAGCCTTTTCCAAGCCAAGTACTTCCAGATGCATATTCAATCAAATTCCCAAGTAAAAAGAATTTTACATACCGCTACAATGATTATAGGGGAAGCTCCCATCATTTTAGTCTCTCTTACTTCCACATCTGATATATGCAGAATCTTCACAAAAGAAAAAAGTAATGCGTGTTGTCAACAATAATCCTTTAATCAGGACAAATACATATATAATCCTCACAGTTCTTATTTAATACCAGTATTAAGTCAATTAATATACACTGCATATTGTAGACATAGTTTCAGAAATACAAACTATCATGTTAACAATCACATCACTCAGTAATATATTTAATAAAAGAGAAAATAGATTGAATATACTACCCCACATTATGAGTCCATATAACTCGGTACAAGTAAAGAGGAAACAAACCGATTTCTATGAATAAGAACAACTCAATTAGAATAGGAAAAAGAGCAGATTCCCTCAAAAGTTATGATGGCTTCATTTATAAGCTCAATTTACAACATGTATTATCTAATTTAGAGATCCTTCATAATGATATACATGAAGTCAATATTTGTAGCCATAGACACATGAAATTACTTTCTGCAAAATGTTTGATAACATATTATAGAAAATATTTTAACTTTTTTTTATAAGACTAAAATGTTATCCTCCCAACACAATAAGGAGAGAAAAAGATAAAACTAATAAATCCCTTTACCCTGTTATCAAAAAATATGCCATGGCTCTGATAAGCAGTATGCTCTGCTTTACATCGTTCAATCACTTCAGAGCTACAATACTTCTTCAAAGATTCAATATCTCCCTGTCCATACAAAAAATTGTTAATGAACACTAATGCCACTCACATTGCTATCACTCAAAAGGATATCTTAATATATTAGAGGTGAAAAAGAAATTTTGATATAAAAATTAGAACATATGGACTAAAACATTAGTTAATAATCTCAAACTCTCACCTTCATGTATGCATTAAGGACTGGTCTGACAGCTTCCTGAACTTCTGTCACAAAATCTGGTAAGGAGAAAGATCTAATCCATGCAAATAAAGCAAGTAAAAGGATTGTTAAGTACTGGAACATAAATTTATGAAACAAAACACCACTGGAAAGACGATCTTACGGATCTCGGCGCCGTATTTCCTTAATTGAAGCTGCAGCATCTGTTTCTTGGAAGATAGTCTCATTGATACTGCCAAAGACAGATTCAATAAATTAAATTTCAAATTCCAACATACTTAATGAATCATGAGAAAAAAAAGAGGGTAATCGAAGATGAGAAACATACTCCTGGATTTTGTGAACAATACCACTATCACTAGTCTCCCATCTTTCCCGCATGTCCTCTGCAATCTGCAAATCTCAGCCAAGAGGGAAAAAACAAACACATAATCAGCAGCCAATCATTGTGAGATGATAGTCAATGATACAAATTAGTTAAAAACAGTAGAGCTATAATTTTCTTTAATAAAAGATGAAAACAAATCAATGACAAAGATGGAAACATCAACCCGCTGAAAATCACTCCAATTGAATTACTTTGGAGGATATCCAGAATATGGCAAAAGGGATCTGATTTTTTATGTCAATCAGCACCTTTCAATAAACAAAATTTGAACAGACAAAATTTAAAAAGTGACAGTTAGGAGCATACCTCTTGGCCTTTGGTCACAACAGGTTGACTTAGCCCACTTATACGCTTGAACACAGGATAGCTGTGCATCTATGAAAGAGAGAAAATTACTTCAAATTACTTAAAAGAAATATGAGAAGCACAATGAACTTCCTAAGGTATCCTCAAAATATGACCCTGAGGATTTATTTACCTTCTCTTTGACTTTACTCCACATAGACTGCCTCGTAGGTGCAATAACCAGATCCGTTCTTGTACTTCTTTCACCTTTCCATGAGGGAGGAGCAGTGTGTTCCAGATGTTTTCTCTTACTAGGATTACCACTTAACTCGTCCTTTACAATGTCATATCCCTTCTTCACTAAGTTAACCACTTTTGCTTCCTTTAATTTTTGGAAGGCCATGGTAACTTTTGGGGAAGAGAAACTCGACTTAAATTTCCCATAAAATGTTTCTGCATTATTACCAGACCCTGAATTGTCATGTTTTTCTTCTCCAGATGCAGCCTTAAACCCATCTTTTGCATCATCACTGGATCTAGATGAAGTATGAAAGGATCCCTTCTGAAAAGTCTCTTTGACCTAAATCACATGATGGTTAAGCTATTATTATGTGGTCAACTAAAGATCTGAGTAATAGATCACTGACAAAGAGACAATCTCAACTGAAAGCATACCTCCTCTGTTGCTGCTGAAATCTTCTCCTTCATGTTGGCAGAAACCTGCATCATAAAACAAAAATCAAACCATGTTCGCCAAACAACTACATTTTAAATTCTTTGGTAACCACACAACTGCCCTAAGAAAATGTGAGTATTAACACTTCTAACAGGAAAGAGCTGTCATACTATATTCAAATGCAAATTCTCTTTCACAGGAGGGCAGAAAAACTTGAAAACATGATGAGAAAGGGTACTCATGCATGTGCATGGGGGGTAGGGGAATCAGAATACACCAACTCTAGCCTTTCTTCAGCTCATATGTATGCGGTATTGTATCACAGTAAGAATACTAGTATGTCATTTAAACATAGCTGAGCTCAATGTCAAGAAGTTGAAAGGAAAAGTTCCTGATTATTTGGCCAAACTCCTTCCTACGTCATAGACTTGAACTGAATTCAGTACCCTTTCCAACAGATTTTTCAGATGAAACTTTTATATAATTTGATTATACCTTTTTGACAGTGGATTCAGCCTCCGTCCACGCACCATCCACATGTTTATAAAGCTGCTCAGTCGTCTGCTTTGTTCTGCATTCGCCATTTCACCATCTCAGGCCCTCCCTTGACATACAAAGGTATGTCTCAGCCTATTAACTAACAAAACTACTAATGCTAGAAATTAACGAACTAACATACAGATATTACCTGACTTTCAGCTCATCTTTCACCCCTTTTAGTTCCTCTGCTTTCTCCTTCAGCTCCTTCACTGATTGATGAAATTCCGGGTGTCTGCAACCATACATGTTACAAAAAATAATTAAAATAAATAATGACTCATGGAACAGGAACAAAATGGAATAAAGATAAGTGTGAAGAATCCAGTACCTCTCAACTTCGCCTTTAACTTTCTTCGAAAACTCATTAAACACACTGAATCGACGATTACTCGAATACCTATATGAATCAAGCAACAAGTGTCTCGCACTCGAACCCTAACACACCAGTCCAAAAATCAATAAAAATCAAAACTTTTCACCATTACCATACGGAATATCACAAGTTTCGGATTATTAAACGAACCTGTTCAGACGTCAACTGACAAAACAGAGGACGCCTAGAGAGAAGCAAGTCTCGAACCAGCTTTCTACTCGCCATTATTAACAGAAGACACAAATTTTTTTTCAGAAAAGTAGAGTGATTTTATTTTATTTGATGGATATTTATAATTCGTTTCCTTCCAAAGAGGGGAGGGAAGGAAGGGGAGGAGGAGATGATGTAGTTCTCTTGAAAAACAAACAACGGGGAGACAAAGGGTAGCCCGCTGTAGCCGTAAGCATTTACGAATTATTAGAAATTGTTTGGGCCCGAGTAGGGATGGCAATGGCAAGGGGCGGGGAGGTGATATCAATCTCCGTCCCCGTCCCCGTCCCTGTCCCCGTAGGGGATATCAATCCTTGTCTCCGCCCCGTCCCCATTACGGGGATAAAAAATAATTCCCGTCCCCTCCCCACGAAGAAAAATTTCCTCCCCATCCCCTCCCCGTCTCTACGGGAAAAAATTTCCTTCCCATCCCCTCCCCGTCCCTGCGGGAAAAAATTTCCTCCCCATCCCCGCCCCATCCCCGTGGGGAAAAATCTCTTCCCAATACCCGTAAATATAAATTTTAATTCTTTTATGTATTTCAATAAATAAAATAAATCATATTCTTCCAAAATATCACTTGCTACAAAAACTACAAAATATTCATTATTATTTTAGTTCAAATACAAAGTTTTCATAAATTATAATGTAAAAATTTCTAGAACTTAAAGTTATAGTTTTAATAAATCATAATGTAAAAATTGTTGATAATTGATAATTCAAAAATTAGTAAAATTAAAGTTATAGTTTTAATAAATCATAATGTAAAAATTTATAGAACTTAATAGTTTAGAAATTATTATATTAATATATTAGATTTAAGGGGTGGGGAGGGGATGGGCCGGGCCGGGCCGGGCCGGGGCGGGGCGGGGCGGGGAGGGGAGGGGAGGGGGCGGGCGGGGCGGGGAAATATGCATCCCCGTCCCCGATTACAGAGATTTTTTTTATCCTCATCCCCGCCCCTTTCCCCTTTTTTATTGGGGAATCCTCTACCTGTTAGGGTCAGGGAGGGTCGGGACCCCTAAAATCGGGTCCAAATTGTCATCTCTAGGCCCGAGTATAAGTTTATGACAGAGATGGGAATGTTGAGATATCTGCGGTGCGTTTGGTAACCAGAAATACGGAGTTTTGGGCCAAACCAAAAGTCAGTTACTGGAGTAACTAAACCCGGCTTAACTTGGTAAGCCGTCTGTAACCAAACGGAGCCCTAGGGTTTTACACTGTTGGTTCGGACTCGCACTATTACCATAATAAAAATTTAAAAAGGTTAAACTAAAAATATTAGGCCGGAGGGCTTATTTTCACCTAAAATTCATTATATTCTTAAATTTGTATTTTTTTGCCTATTAAAAATTCAAATAATTATCTATGAATCGATGAAATTAATAGAAATAATTAAATTTTAAAAATAAAATTATTATTTAACTAATAATATATTAAAAATAATAAAATATTATCTATTTTATTCTTAGATTTAAAAAATCAATTATTATTTTTAAATTAAACTTTAAAATATTATATTTTTTTTATAACTTTTTTCCTTTTTTTTTAATATTATCACTTTTCTTTTTAACATCGAAAACTATAATAAATTGGTCTTTATCCTTAGACAAAGACTAATTTATATGTAAGTATAAATGAATTACATAAACTAAAGAATATGCATAAAACTGAGTTTGAGATAAAGACTTGGTCCTGCAAAAATAATACTGGGCATGGACATTTTACTTGATGAATTTCATCGACATCTCCATTAACAAGAACCTGATCACTGCAACAACCGCAAAAGAATCTCCAATCATTTGTACTCTTCCCCTTTCAGGTGACCAATTTGTATTCTCCTTTAAAGATAAAAGCCACCTGCCAGCCTAAGAAAGTGAGGTGTAAGCTATCGGAGTGATGTAGCCATGCAAACTGAAGAATGGCTTAAGAATGCCTTCCACACAGCTCTTGTCTGTCACTTCTTCACCACGTTTTCACCCTTATAAATACCAACGCTCCCTACTGCTTATTTCATCTCAAACACAAGCAACCAATTCATCTTCACTATGGCTAATCCTTCTCTACTCTCTCTTTCTGTTTGCCTTTTAATTCTCTTGCATGGTTGCCTAGCTTCTCGCAAGCAATGCCAACAGCAAAATCAGTGCCAAATTGATTGGCTGGATGCCCTTGAACCCGATAACCGAGTTGAGTATGAAGCGGGTATGGTGGAAACCTGGGATCCTAACCATGAGCAATTCCAATGCGCTGGTGTTGCCATGGTTAGGCATACCATCCAACCAAATGGCCTTCTCTTGCCTCAGTTTTCTAATTCTCCTCAACTTATTTACGTTGTCCAAGGTAAACCACTAATACTACACATACATATCTCAATAATATATACACCATTTAGAATTAGCAGCAACGGCTTTATTTGCTCAGAAGTGGTTTAATTTTTATGTTAGTTGAATTTGTGTACAGGTGAGGGTATGACAGGAATATTATATCCAGGATGTCCTGAAACTTACCAGGCACCCCAACAGGGACAAAGTGGTAGGTTCCAGGATAAGCACCAAAAGATTCTCCGCTTCCGTCGAGGTGATATCATCGCATTGCCCGCAGGAGTAGCACACTGGTGCTACAACGAGGGCAATTCGCCGGTCGTCACTGTTACCCTTCTCGACCTCTCAAACAGTGAAAATCAGCTTGATATGAAGCCAAGAGTAAGAAATTATTTATTATGAGTAATTAAAAAAAATATATTCTGAATGACTGGATGGATGACTTTAATTTCTTTATTGTAGAAATTCCATCTGGCTGGTAACCCGCAAGATGAGTTCCAGCAGCAGCAGCAACAAAAACAATCTCGCGGACGTAAGAGCTCTTGCAACAACGTCTTTTGTGGCTTCGATACAGAGATCTTGGCTGAGGCTTTGCAAGTGGACCAACGTCTGGCAAAGCAGCTAAAAAAGGAGGACAACAGGGGTGGCATTATTAACGTGAAGGGTGACGAACTTCGGGTGATCAGCCCACCAATGAGGCAGGGCGAGCGTGGAGACGACAGTGAAGAGGAAAGTGATTATGAAAAACAGCGACGGGGACAATGCGACAATGGGATTGAAGAGACCATTTGCACCATGAGAATGAAAGAGAACATCAATGATCCTGCTCGAGCTGACATTTATACCCCAGAAGTGGGTCGTATTACCACACTCAACAGCCTCAACCTCCCAATCCTCAAATGGCTCCAACTCAGTGCTGAAAGGGGTGTGCTACATAACGTAAGTAAATTAGTAATTGATTTAGCAAACTTAACCTAACTGAATCATACTTATATGCTGATTTTCAAGCAGAATGCTCTTATGGTGCCATACTGGAACCTCAACGCGCACAGTATAGTGTACGGGTGCAAGGGCGAAGCCCAGGTCCAAGTAGTGGACAACATGGGCAACACGGTGTTCGACGGCGTAGTCCGCGAGGGACAGATCTTGGTGGTGCCACAAAACTATGCAGTAGCGAAACGTACAAGAGAGCAAAGATTCGAATGGGTTTCATTTAAGACAAATGATCGGGCGATGATGAGCCCTCTCGCTGGACCTACCTCAGTGATTCGTGCCACGCCAGATGAGGTGTTAGCCAATGCGCTCCAGATCTCAAGAGAAGATGCTAGGAAGATCAAGTACAACAATCAGCAGATAACTTTGACACGTGCACAATCAAGCCGCCGACCGAGGGCTGATGCTTAAATTTTAAGTGATTTGAGCTGAGCTTGTGTTTTAAAGCGGAATGCATGTGATCTACGTACTGTGTTTTTTTTTTTTTTTGTTTAGGTAATGAGTAATAAAGGAGAGCTTAGATTTTCTCTGCTACGAGAGAAGACATGAGTGCGGAGAGCCTGTACGTAGTTAAGTTAATAACAAGTACTACTATGTGTCCGACCTTCAATCAGCTCTGCTTAATAAACACCTACTTTTCCTACTTATCATTCCCCTTACTGTTTCTTTCCTTTTAACTGTAATATAGTTCGTATGAATCTAAAGGAAAAAGAAATTGTTGACATTGTCATCAAAATGATTATTTTAAAAAAAAATTACCCTGATAGAAAGAAACATCATAATCGAAACAATGATGCCCATGAAATTGTAAATATCTTTGATGGTTATAATAGTGCAAAGATGATACTGAGAAAGTCTTTTGTGATGAGTGGATAATAGATTTCAGTTCGATATTTCACAAGACACTTAAACTAATTTGTTAATATCAAGTATATTAATGATGAAAAAGTCTAATCGGATAATACTTCATCATGTGACATAATAAGAAGTATCATTGCTAGAAAAGAGGAGAGTTCAATATATCTTCATTTTAGTATCAAACTATTCGTATAGAAATTTGCATTAACGAGAAGTACACCAAATCTTGATGAGTCAAGTTTAATAATATGAAAAAACAACAATAAAGAAATTGAAGTGCTAGTTTTTAATGTGGATTGGATAAAAAATCCAAGAGTCTACATCTATTATATTGTCACAATCTGAGTAATGAAAAATTGCGTAATTATGATATCAAAACTATGAAATTGCTATGAATATTTTTGAGTGAGTTTGTAATTGTGTATGCATTTTCGTAGGTGTGTCTATCAATTTATAATAGTAAAAATTAGGGTTGTATGTACAACCATCTTAGGTGGTATGAAAATTGGTAACTTAATTGACGTTATCATGATCTTAATATGATAAAAAAGTAATTATTCTTCAATTATAATTGTCAAAATTGATTAGAGCGATTATCTTATAATAATAAATAAATAATTAATAAATTATAGATTACGATACCATGACGAATTTGGTTTTTGTAGTTTGCGGCTTCTAGATAAAATTGTCATATTCAAAGTTTTTTCTTTAAACCATGAGTTAAAACAATGTTTATTTTTTAGTTGTTTATCACCTTTATAAGTTAAATCTATGAATTTGTTGGTGAAAAACTTTTGAGCACATTATAGAGGCATCCGGCCTATTGATTTGGCACTCATTTTAATGCTGTCATTGCTGGTTGGCCAGAAGCTGGGCAACCATGGAAGAGAACAAGAAGGCAAACAGACAGAGAGGAAACAAGGATTGCCAAAGTAGGCAGGAGGGAGTGCTGGTATTTGTAAGGGGGAAAGGGTGGTGAAGAAGTGACACACAGATTGTGTGAGGCATTCTTGAGCCATTCTTCAGTTTGCATGGCTACATCACTCCGATTTCTTACACCTCACGGTCTCAGGGAGGCACTTAGCTTTTATATTTATAGAAGTGTACAAAGTGGTCACCTAAAAGGTGAAGAGTACAAAACCAATATCTGTTTGTATTCGAGATTCTCTGCTGTTGTCTTAAGTGATCATGTGGTATATGGTCCTATTAATGGAGAAGTTGATGAAATTCATTAAGTGAATTTATTTTGTTAAGGGTTGAATTAATTGCAAATGTAAGCATAAAATGTGACCATTTGCACAGATTTATATGATCCATATTGCAGTTGAAGAAAAAAAAAAGAAGGAAAGAAATAATAAGGGGGGAATAATAAGAGTAGGAAAAGTAGTTTTTTATTAGACAGAACTGATTAAAAGTTCTTACAGATAGTAGTAGCAGTTATTTACTTCACTACATACAAGCTCTCTGCTGTTCTCTCGTAGCAGAGACTATCTAACTTCAGCTTTATTATTCATTACCAACCGCCCTTACAAAACTAAAAAATTTAAGCATCATCCCTCAATTGGCGGCTTGAATTTGCACGTGTCAAAGTTATCTGCTGATTGTTGTACTTGATCTTCCTAGCATCTTCTCTTGAGATCTGGAGCGCATTGGCTAACACCTCATCTGGCATGGCACGAATCACTGAGGTGAGTCCAGCGAGAGGGCTCATCATCGCCCGATCATTTGTCTTAAATGAAACCCATTCGAATCTTTGCTCTCTTGCACGTTTCACTACTGCATAGTTTTGTGGCACCACCAAGATCTGTCCCTCGCGGACTACGCCGTCGAACACTGTGTTGCCCATGTTGTCCGCTACTTGAACCTGGGCTTCGCCCTTGCACCCGTACACTATACTGTGCGCGTTGAGGTTCCAGTGTGGCACCATAAGAGCATTCTGCTTGAAAATCAGCATATAAGTATGATTCGATTAAGTTAAGTTTGCTAAATCAATTATTAATTTACTTACGGTATGTAGCACACCCCTTTCAGCACTGAGTTGGAGCCATTTGAGGATTGGGAGCTTGAGGCCGTTGAGTGTGGTAATGCGACCCACTTCTGGGGTGTAAATGTCAGCGCGAGCAGGATCATTGATATTCTCTTTCATTCTCATGGTGCAAATGGTCTCTTCGATCCCATTGTCAGATTGTCCCCGTCGCCGTTTTTCATACTCACTTTCCTCTTCACTCTTGTCTCCACGCTCGCCCTGACTCATTGGTGGGCTGATCACCCGAAGTTCGTCACCCTTCACGTTAATAATGCCACCCCTGTTGTCCTCCTCCTTTTTTAGCTGCTTTGCCAGACGTTGGCCCACTTGCAAAGCCTCAGCCAAGATCTCTGTATCGAAGCCACAAAAGACGCTGTTGCAAGAGCTCTTACGTCCGCGAGATTTTTTTTGTTGCTGCTGCTGGAACTCATCTTGTGGGTTACCAGCCAGATGGAATTTCTACAATAAAGAAATTAAAGTCATCCATCCAGTCATTCAGAATATATTTTTTTTAATTACTCATAATAAATAATTTCTTACTCTTGGCTTCATATCAAGCTGATTTTCACTGTTTGAGAGGTCTAGAAGGGTAACAGTGACGACCGGCGAATTGCCCTCGTTGTAGCACCAGTGTGCTACTCCTGCGGGCAATGCGATGATATCACCTCGACGGAAGCGGAGAATCTTTTGGTGCTTATCCTGGAACCTACCACTCTGTCCCTGTTGGGGTGCCTGGTAAGTTTCAGGACATCCTGGATATAATATTCCTGTCATACCCTCACCTGTACACAAATTCAACTAACATAAAAATTAAACCACTTCTGAGCAAATACAGCCGTTGCTGCTAATTCTAAATGGTGTATATATAATTGAGATATCTATGTGTAGTATGAGTGGTTTACCCTGGACAACGTAAATAAGTTGAGGAGCATTAGAAAATTGGGGCAAGAGAAGGCCATTTGGTTGAATGGTATGCCTAACCATGGCAACACCAGCGCATTGGAATTGCTCATGGTTAGGATCCCAGGTTTCCACCACACCCGCTTCATACTCAACTCGGTTATCGGGTTCAAGGGCATCCAGCCCATCAATTTGGCACTCATTTTGCTGTTGGCATTGCTTGCGAGAAGCTAGGCAACCATGCAAGAGAATTAAAAGGCAAACAGAAAGAGAGAGTAGAGAAGGATTAGCCATTGTGAAGATGAATTGGTCGTTTGTGTTTGAGATGAAATAAGCAATAGGGAGCGTTGGTATTTATAAGGGTGAGAAGGCGGTGAAGAAGTGACAGTCAAGAGATATGTGGAAGGCATTTTGAGCCATTCTTCAGTTTGCATGGCTACATCACTCCGATAGCTTACACCTCACTTTCTTAGGCCAGCAGGTGGCTTTTATCTTTAAAGAAGAATACAAATTGGTCACCTGAAAGGTGAAAAGTACAAATTATTTGGTGATTCTTTCGCTTCTGCTGCAGTGATCAGGTTCCTATTAATGGAGATGTTGATAAAATTCTTATGAATTAAAAGACAAAAGGCCATCTGGAAGCAAGGGAGGGCACACTGAGACCCATGTGAATATGCAGAACTATGCGACGAACCCACCATGTTTAATGATTTTGGCAAATTTGGCTTCAAACTGTTTTCAATGACAACTGGGTGACGGCATGCAGTTTCCTTGTCATCTGTTACTCAATTTACCTCTTTTCCTTACATTCATACATTTTTATGCATCAACAAAGTGAGCGAAGGGGTACAGAAGATAATTATCTTGACTGGAAAGAAAGCGAAGGCTTTTTACATATACTGAATTTAAGACAGTTCCTACCGTTTTAAAAATCCCTAAAGGATAAGGCAAGGAGGCTACTGCAGCTGTGCAATTTTAGTCTCCTTTCCATTTCATCAAAAACGAGATAAGGAATAAACAACTATTTCCTCAAGTAGATGTACATTGGAACAGTAGGTTTAGTCTTCAATCTATAGAAAACTCTTTTCTTCTTGTTTGTTGAGTTGTCAATGGTGATGGCTATCTTTCCTGGTTCTTTAATGTAAAATGAATTTCTAATACTCCCTTTTCTATTCTTTTCCCTTCCAACATGGAGCAAAACCCCGCATGAACCTTCATCATCCGGAATGAACTCCTCTGTATAGCTTACATCCCATCCCACTACTGTTAAATCCCATATCAGGGTCATCCCCGCAGCCTGGAAAAAGAAGAAAAAAGCTTAATATGGTACCAAGTCTAATTAATCATGTTAAAAAAATTGTTATATATAGTAATGTTGATTTTGGTACCTCATGGAGTGGAATTTGGATGATCCCAACAGAATTTTTTCTGATAATAAGCTCTGAGGCTTTATCCTCAGGAAAGAACACGTCGTCATCCTCTCGACTGAGACCGCCAAATTCAACAGGAAGGTTTTCCGGGCTTATAAACCTGTTTTATATTTCAAGTTAATAATAGAGATAGCTAGAAGCAAAATTATATAAAATTGGGATGTTGAAATTAAAACTTGCAGTCTCACTTGAGAAGGGTCCCGGTGGTTTTTGATGGTGTGGCATATACAAATTTGGTTGTGTTTCTTCGAGTTTTAAACCTGGAACTCATCTTATGATACACATAGCACCAGAATGATACATTTATGACTATCTGCAATTGAAAATGCATCATATTAGTACAAAGCATAATCTTAGAAATAAAAAATTGTTCTTTCCAACTTCATTATCATCCAATATGTTAACACTTACGTTTTTATTAATGACATCTGGGTAATTTTCACGAATCATCTTCAAAGCCTTCTTGTTCACTAATCCTATAGTCTTCTTGCCAGAATGAGGTGAATTCTTTAAATCTGTGATGTGAACCATAGAGTGCACTCCACCAGGTTTGAAGCTTAATTCCTTGAGACCCTTTTCCATGGATTGAACTTTAAGCCTAAAGAACTTCTCATAGTTGTTTTTGGTCTTAAACAACTCAATGTTGTTTAAGGCAGCATAGGCATCTAAATACAAAGGGTGACCTTGTCTGCCATGGTAATTCAAGTACATAAAATTATCTAAATTTAGACCTAAGTCTTCTTCCAGGATTGAGTCAACCTTGTAATCTCTTCTCCATTTTAATGTCTTTCGAAGCATCTCAAAGGCCTCCTGGACTTTGAAGCGTTTTGCTTTCAGAAATTTCATTAGGATAATATCTGTTCCTTGATGGCCTTTACTTGGCAACAGAGGCACACCCCAAAGAGTAATGTTTTTGAGATCTATCTGCTTCATGGCTTCTAGCGGACAAATATATTTTTTTTGGCTTCCCAAAAAGAGAATTTCCAAGGATTGCATCTTCAAGTATGCGACAAAATTCTGATAATGCCTTCCTCTCTTTAGCTAATCTCACATCTATATAATTGGATTGGAAATTTTGTTGGTGTCCTGCAAAATAATTGGCTCCGCTTTCATCATGGATCGTGTTGTTTCCATTATCCATAATAATCGCAGGCATTGTTATAGGTTTGGTGCAAGTTCTTCCCCGGTCAGAATTCCGACTTTGAAATTGCCGGAAAACTGAAACCAGGTGGGAAGAGAGAGATCTTACGTTGGGTTTTTTTTCCTTATATAATATTTCAGTGGAAGTCAAACCATTAGTCTCTGACCGCCAAATTTAGAACGAATTTCGTGATCCCAGTGTGTCAAAAGGAAAGAAACTAGTGGTTGCTGTGAGAAGGAAAATTAGACAACACTGATGAAGAGTCAGATATGGTTGTGTTTTTCATTTTATGATTTATTTGCCATTTTGATAATAATTCATACTAAAATATTTGAAAATACAGAACAAAACTCGATTCTCTGGAGGCAGAATTTATACTGAGGACATCAGTATTTAAGAATCCGTTGCTCTGAGCATACCAATTTACAACATTGAAATGTTTGATAAATTTATATTAAATTATCTGGGTAAGCTAGTTTCATAATTTAATTAGGATCAAACTATTATAGCTAAGATTTAATAACATTGTAAGTGCATATGAATTAATAGATAGAAAAAGCCAATGCAACACTACACTGTCCAATCTAATCTATAAGCCAACTAGAGATGGGGAAAGCAGGAGCAAACATTCAGCAATCAAATCCACCTCTGTACCAGCCACTCCCCTATTAACCATTAAGAACATCTAGAGGATGCAACAAACAATGGTTATTTACATCAAAAGTCTACTTACTCCACAGCACAGCTCTTAAGATTCCCGGTATTTGGTCAGGTCAAATGTCAGGGTTCTCGAACAGCTGAATAGAAAATTAACATAATTTTTTGTTAGCACACTAATTTAACTCAGTAAAATAAGAAAACATATCATAAATGAGGATGTGCAAAAATTCACCTTCTGTCTGAGTCCCTGTAAACACCAACCAAAGCTTCGGCCTTGTCATAAAAGCTATCCTTCAATGATATCACTATACTCTGAAAGCCGCTGCCTTCACCACCATCCTGATTGCTCTTCCCTCCTTCACATGATTTTGATCGGATGTATCCAGCTACTTTAGCAACATTTAAATTATCCAAAGCTGCATCAACTTCATCCAATATAAAAAAGGGCGACGGCTTGTAGCTGAAAACCATCATGCATACAGAGAATAACATCAGATCACAAATAAACTGAGATCAAAATAGCTTATCTCCCCCTCATCCTCAAACAAAAAGTATCTCATACTTAGAATCTTTCAGTGATATCAAAACACTCTGTTGCGATGGAAATCTTATGGTTGTGGATAAGATGCATTTGAGTGAGATAAGAGAGAAAGAGCGCTTATATATAAAATAACTTGGTTGTCCCTAGCCCATTTGAATCAACCAAACTTGATATCAGCAGGAGAGCTGAAATTTTATTTTCCAAACTGAAGGTGTCTCTGATGTTAAGCTAAACAGAAGGAAATAAGGTGATATTTTCCCTATGTTTGACAAGTTCTCAATTTATTACAGGCATCTCCTGATTTATTATTATTAATTGTTTGACAACAGACAACTAGTCCAAACTCACAAAACAATAAATAGAGAGGGATGCTAAAACTAGGTGATCTGCACTTCAGTCACAATCAATTGAATATATGCTGCAAATTTTTAAAGATAAAAAATATTATATAAATATAAAGGGCACACCTGTGGATAGAGAAGAGTAATGTAAGTGCTGCAACTGTCTTCTCCCCACCAGAGAGCTGCTCCATTTCACGAAAGCGCTTTGTTGGTGGCATAACAGTGTATTTGATGCCATGCAAATAAGGATCATCTTCATTTTCTAAGTTCAAATATGCCATCCCACCCAGTGGGTGTGTGTTGCTCTTCGTTAGTTGTTTGTAAATCCTATCAATATTACTAGAAATATGGTTGAAAGCTTCCATAAACAATTCATATCTGCATCCACCAAAATGAAGTCATAAGCAATATTATTCCAACACCAAATGTGATACAGTACTTCAATAATTCTAGCATTTAACATATTGTACAAAGATTTAGTATGCATGAACACAAAGATAAAGTTGGAAATGCATGAAAAGTGCAATTTTGTAAATTCAGCTGCTTCAGTTGCTATGAATAGGGAACGAAGGAGAGTTTCCCATGTATTTTACATAGAAGCTAATATAATCAACAAGGCTAGTCAAAGAAAGGAATCATAAATTGCATATCAAGTATTTGTTTCACTCTTTTTAAATTAATTTAAACTGACAGATTAAAGCAAAATCCTGCATCATATCATCTTACTATGTAACTAAATTTTGCAAAGGTCATCATTAATTAGAAAGTTTGCGGCACTATACTAATAAATTATTACCTCTTCTGCTTAACTGCATTGTATTTTTCAGCAGCTAGCTTCTCCTCCTTTCTGGCAGCTTCAAATTCTTCAGTTACAGCCTTTTCCTTCTCTAACAGAACCTCATATTGATCCAGGGCCTTCAAATTTGGAGCAGTTTTTTCAATTTCTGAGATTAGGGCTTCTATTTTTTTGTTGAATTCAGCCTCAAGCTTCTCACGCTCAGAAGGTTTCTTATTGTGCAGAAGAGACCTACTTAATTGACTAAAATCAAAAGTAGGGCCTGGTATTGAAGAATCAGTTTCCATGGGGTCTAAAATAATGGGAAGAATAATGTGTTCTAGTTCACAATTCTCCACTATTTCCTGCCTCCGTGACATCAGTTGCTCAATCTGTGTCTCCTGTAAAATCAGTACATAGAAGTCAATAACATTTGTTTCAACATCACATTTTACCTACACTAGAAGAATTTTCAAGCGAATAATTGAAAGGATTAGGAACAAAATCTTGACACCTTAGAATTTATCTGACGGTTCAGCTTGGATAAGCTTGTAGTAGCTGCTGAAGCCTGCTTCTCCCATTCCTGGATTTCCTTCTCACACTCTTCCAACTTGGATTTCCACTCTGTCAAAATAGGATTAGAGGACAACAACGCCAAAAAGAAATGAATCATCCATATCATGGGTACGGACAAAATCACCATAAAATTTCAGCTGATTTACACCCAATTTATGCAGTTGAAAACACTTGAAACTATGCTAAGCGGAGACAATACTTCTAGTAAATTTCTTTATCTTGTCTATATATCTTGAATTTGAGTTATTTACATTCACAATTATAGCTCAACCTCATTTTTTTATATTTTTTGAGGAAATAACTTCAGAAATTCAGAATTAAATTGGCCAACAATTGATAGGATATAAACATGCAAAAAAAATTCATACCACGGGCTTCTTCCTTCAAACGATTAATCTCACTAGTAGCTTTCTCAGTTGATGACTTTACATCAGCTTCTTTGTTCTGAATCTCTTTCAAGTCATTTTCGAAGGTAACAAGAGAAGATTCCAGCTTCAAAATTCGTGATTTCACATCACGCTTCTGCTCATACTCCAACCTGGAAATTAGAAATAAAGCAAATAAATAGTACAAACCAGACATATTAGTCAAGCATATGAACAGAGAATGTCCCACAAGCAGCTCATATGATGAATGGAAAAAAAGAGCATGAAAATCTTGATTTCAAATATCAATATCCAACATGACTCTTTATTTTGGAAAATTCTAGAAAATAAATTTGGTCCAAGTCGATCTAACTGCTAGATACAGTAAACAGAAAGGCACCAAATATGTAACTGCTAAAAAAACTTACAGATGCCATAATTATCGAGCTATATAAACAAGAAATCTGATAATTTCTAGAAGAGTCAGATAATGAAACAGTTTCTAGGTGAAGTAAAACTTTCCATTGAAGAACAGTGAACTTCCAATTTGTTCTCTCCCAATACAAAAGCAAACATTAATATAAAATTCTAGAAAAATTGGGGTAAATCCTCCAACAGTCTCAGAAAACTTTACAAGTTTGAAATTTTAACACTGACTCATTAAGTCAGAAAAAACTAACAGCTTCATATAGAAACTTGTTATCATGCATCACCATGAAGATAGCACTCAGCGAATCACACATGCAACATGCATAAATGCATACAAATTCCATTATAACAATAATGCAAATGTAACAATCTATATGATTCGATCTATCAGGAAACTAAATATAGGGATACGACCAGGAGAAAATTAAAAACATACTGGTACTTCAACTTAGACAGCTGGCTACTCAAGTTAAGCCTCTCTTCAGCAACATGTTGGGCAGCCTTCAGCTGGTTCTCTTCATACTCACGGATATTTGCAACCCCAACAGACCGACTGAAATCTTTGTAGAGACGATCAACAATCTCATTAATCCTCTTTTCCAGCTTCTTGATTTCTGTGGTTCTCCTATCAAGTACATCCTTTAACTGCAAGTGTATTTAAGAGTAATGACATCAGAAGGGTAAAGACATATTACATATCATCTGAACAGAGAGCACAGTACATATGAAATTACCTTACGAAGATCAGGATTCATCCTGCCAATTTCTTCCTTGATATTACGCTTTTCCTTCTTCAGGTTCGCAAGTTTGTCTTCAATGCTCCGCTGCAATGTAACTTTTCAAGGTGAACTAACTAACAAAAAGTATATCATCGGAACATGAACAATCAAATTAGTCAAATACAGCCAACAAAACCTTATCCGACACACTTGAATTGTATCCAAACCGCTTCAAGTTGTTTTCCTACATCTAAGATAATATCTAAAGTTAAACCACAGGCCATAAAGAAACCTATGATTAAATTTCGCCAATCTTGAGTAGCTGCAAATTTTTAAATGGTTAATCATCTCGCTCTTCACTCCAACGAATGGATTTGTTCCCAGGGTTAAGTCTGTTAAATAAGTGCCATCAAGAATGTGCACACTTTCTTTATATATATATATATATATATATATATATATATATATATATATATATAAAATGTAACTGCAATTCATAAAGAGTTAATTGCACAAGAAATCATAAAAAATATTGCAAATATCCATTGTTTATAACAGTTTATGTCACAAAAAGAACCTAGTATCCACCGGCAATAATATTCCATTTCAAACCTAAAAAAGGTCATACATCAGTCCTTTTACCTTCTCGATTTCAGCATACTGAATCTTCTTTTCGAGTCCACTAATTTTCCCAGACATTTCAGACTCTCTTAGCTGCATCTCCCTAATTGAACCAAGTTCATCCAATTCTGATTCAAACTGCTCTTTGTTTTTTTTAAGTCCTGTAGAACAGAAACACTCAATGATACAGCAAACAACTTCAAATTTTCAATATGACAACTGACCTTCAATCTTTTTATCATCCCACTGTTTTGACCTTGCTTCCATCCCACCAGTTGTACCACCAGTCATTGTCCCAGACTTTGTGAGTAGAATTCCATCAGTAGTCACAACTGATACAAACATGTGAACTCTAAATTTTATATAATATCATTTAACAATACTGACCAATAACAAATAAAGGGCAGGAAGATCTTACCCCTTAACCTCTCCCCACTCCAGCTAAGAGCCTTGGCTTCATCAAGGTCATCACACACTATAGTATTCCCAACAGCAAAAAGAATTGCCTTCTCCAATGACGGATCGAATGTGCAACTGTTAAGTTAACAAATCTATGACATTTATTCAGACTTATTAGACCTCTTTAATCAGAAATATAAAGTATCTGTTTAGATTATCTGGAAGAACACATCTGTTCTGAATCTTTAATTTGAAAAATCTAAAAAAAAAATATGTGCAACATCCTGTCAAGGAAAAAGAAATGGCTAAAACTTTGTAAGCTGTGTTAAAGTGATTTTGATAGCTAGATAGTGAAGAATGAAGTGGCTAAATTGACTAAATTGACTCATTACTAGCTTTAAACTCCATTAATAATTACCAAAGAAAGGAAGCACAAAAAAAACCATGCACAAGTGTTTCACAAATCTAATAAAGATGATCCATGTGATCCAGGACTGCACATATGAAATGTTTTACCCTTAAGATAAACAGACAACATATGCCAACTTAGGTAAAGGATATTGGATAACATCAAAGATCAGCTTTGCAGTACCACCTAAAGTCCGTAGCCTCTCAATGATTGGCTTTACACGCACTGACTGCAGTGGTATAAATGTTTGGGGAGGAAGCCTTTGCTCTTTCAAATACTGTGCAGAACTCAAAGAAACAATACCATAAATATAATGTAAACTCACATGTTAATTGAGTAAATTAACATTTTATATGAAAATTAAATACAGAAATAAAGCTTCCATTAATATTACACCAACAAAAAAAAAAAAATTATGCCAACAATCAAACAGATCAGCCCAACTAAGGATATCTTATGTACTACATTACCACACTGTGCATCTTTAACCACTAAAAGCTTATAATACTCACAAGTTTCACATGTTTAATAACTAAGAAATGTGAACATCAAGTAACAATGTCTATATCTGTCATCATTAGAAAAGAATGAAAACATTTGTAGCATAACAGACAAGCATAGACAAATTGCTGCCAGGAAATACTTTTCAGTAGACAGAACCTGTCTGCTAGAAGTGTTTACTCATTTATTTTGGCAGTCATAATCTTTAAGGATGTAAATTAATCATAACAAGCACAAAAACAAAGTGTTGATATCAATAAGCTAACAGAAAAACTGAGAATTTAGAAATTACCTTGATGCATTCCTTCCCAGTACTCTCATCCTCGACCACTACTGCATCCATAAATTTACCCATTGCTACAGTAACAGCAAGGTTGTACTTCTTCTGGGTTGGCCTACAAAGATCAGTCATGCGTCCATGAACTCCTTGAAATAGGCGCTTGAGAGTCTCCACAGCTTGAGACAGCTTAGCATCCCTCTCAGTTTCATGTCTATCAGCCTTAAGTTCCCGTAACTGATTTTCTATTTCTCCAATTTTAGTCTTCAGATTATCATATTTATTCCTATGTAACCAAAAGCAAGGTAGAGATTTTATGATGACTTATTATTTCCCAAATTTAATAAGGCATATAATTATACAAAGACATGCAACAAAACAAATTTGTGAACCTATGAGAATATATTAAAAGAACAAATTTCATAAAGTAAACCATCGAGTTTAAAAACCTGCAATCACGGTGTTTATCTTGCATCAGACGCAGCTCCTTCTTCAGCTCCATGAGTTCCTCTTTATGTCTGGCAGAAGTCTCCATAACATTTTTCTGCCGCATTCGCATTTGCTCCTCCTGTGCATTCAGTTCATGCTCCCTATTGCTCAATTGTTGAAAATTTTCTTCCAAATTCTTTTGCGCTTCAATATCAGCGTGTTGTTGCCTATCCAGAACCTCTTTCTCATCTCTTAGCTTAGCAGTTTTCATTCCAGCATCCTCTTTACTGAAACATGAAATTTTCAATTAAGCATATAGAAGATTAAACAAGTTTCTGCTCACGGTAATGGGGCGGGTATAGAATCCTAATTACTTAATTCAATTTCCATTCACGATTTTGCAACATAATAAGTTTTGATTCACATTTAAAATACTAATAATAAGGCATGACAATGATCTACCAAAATGCACATGTTAAATTGGTAAACCAAGAAACATAAATGCATGATTTTGGGGAAGTAAAAGAAAGGTCAAAATCAATAATTTGGGTAAAAACTTTGGAATAGAAACATGTAAATAATTAGCTACATATATGTGGTAAATTCATCAGCAAAAATTGCATGTCTCACGGCACAAGTCAAAGAAAATGCTGAAACACAAGTCATTTCAGTCAATAATCAACTTTCCATCTCAAACACAAAACAGTTATTTCCCACTCAAACCCACTTATTGCAGTAACTATTAAAGACAATCAGAGTTTGATCATCTCTGACCATTTAAAAGACACAAATGCCCTCTCAAACACAAAGCATGCTTATTAGCCCAAAATGTCTGCAAAAGTTGCATTTTTTAAGAGAAATTGCCTGTCATAAAGTTTCCTGGTTTGCATTTGATGACATAGGTTCATCTGTACAACTACGGACTATCTACTAAGCTTGTTCTTTTCAGAAGTTATGATGTCTTCCTTCATGACTTCGAGTAACATTTCACTAATCAATTTCAAACTACAGCTTAGTCCCAAGCCTCACAAAATTCCCACCTTGATCCTGCATATCGAACACTCCCTCTGAACCCCAAGTATTCCTATAAGATAAAACCTTGCATGGAAGAACTCCTTAAACAAGAATTATGGCTCATGCAACCATAAAGGACACTTTCTTTTTCTTTGTTCTTAGATTTAACAAGGTATTCAATACTGAACCTAGCACTACAATAAACTAGGCTTTTTCATCACATAATACATAATGCAGTAATCATAATATGGTAAATTAGGAACTAAGAAAACCTACATTTGAAAATACTCTGTCAGTTGACTGTCAAGCAATGGAAGTTTCCCGGTAGCATCTCGACTTTTTTCATTTAAATCATCTAGTTTTGCTGTCAAATCTTCTACTCCTTTCTGCAGCTCTTCTATCTCATCAGCATGCCTCCTTCTCTCTTCTCTTTTTCTATCAAGTTCCTTTCGTGTACTCTTAATTTTTGAATTTATGCGAGATCTTTCTTCATTGAATTTGAGAAGTAGAGGTTGCTGCACACAAGAAAATAAAAAAGTAAATATACCATCTAATTTTCTTCACTGAAGACCAGAGACATAATTGATATGGCAGACCAAATGATCATAGTTAAGATAACCAATTTGAGATGGTCAAGTTAACCATTTCATAGCCCCTTGGCCAAATCATTAAAAATCATTGCAAGATCCACAGCCATAAATGGATATTATTCATTCAAACTCTTCCCACATCCAGTGAAAAGAAAACAAGAAACCGGGTTTACTATAAGTGGTATACTTAACGTTTCTACTTTAAAGAAGCATAAAACTAAAATTATCATCAAATGAGTTCAAGAGTTCACTTAAATGGAGAGATATACTTCCCAACTGAATTCAATAAATCATAAATCATATCCATCCTAATGTATGTGTAAGAAAGTGATTGGCAGTTGTTGTAACTGAATCAACTACGGTAATCAAAATAAATCAACAAAAAGACTTCAAACAACTTACGTATTTATCAAGTCTACTTCTTTTTTCAGAAATCTTCTTCTCACATAGTGCAACCTCTTTCGAATATTTGTGTAGTTCCTTGTTCTTTTCACGTTTTTGATCATTCAGATGATCTAAATCTTGCAATATATCTTGACGGCTTCTCTTATCAGCTTCAAGATCATCACTTATCTTGCTAATATCTTGTTCTATTGTATACAATTGCCATAAGAAGTGTTCTTTTTTCAAAGATTTCTGCAGAGAAGAAAAGAGGAAAAATTAGGAAATTTATTCATGACAGAGAAAACAAGGTACTATGTAATGAATGACAGCTGAAAAAACACGTATGCAGACATCTTAATGCAAGGCACCAAAGCAAGACAAACAAAGAAAACTTCTCGTCCATACCAGTTGATCTTGCAGGCGAAGATGCTTCTCTGCTTCTTCCTTTTGTTCTTTCTTCTGCTTCCTCTCCAACACTATTGTTTTCTTTTTCTGATAAACAAGGGCTGACTTCTCTTCAGCCCTTGCTTTTTCCTCTTCCAGAACCTCATAATCTCTCCTGAGTTCATCAGACCCAGAAATCTGCTCAAGAAGCCCAGTAAGCTCCCGGGGATTCTTTGAAGCAATGGACTCCACATCACCCTACATTCAAAAAAAGAATTGTGAGAGACCCATAAACTCAGTAAAAGGAAGCTCAAACTTCCAACAAAACCAGTTCTCCAACCTACCACAGTAGCTGCAGCATAATAACATAATTTAGGAGGCATAAGCAATCAGTTAAAAATAAGTTTAACCTGAAAATTTTTCCTTTCTTCATCGGTCCAGTTTGCTATTGCAATAACATGTGTCCATTTATTACATGTAGAGAGAAAAGATTATAATACAAATCCAAGCACGTTTCAATTTAAGACCATCCATACGAAAAAACAAAAACTAAATTGAATAAACAATCATAATGGCAACACCGGATAATGATAACATTTAAATGAATAACTTAAAAAATGCATGAACCTGAAGTATACTGATAATTCTTCACCATCTAAAATTATAAATTTCACTTAAAACAAGTGAACAACCTGGAAGACGAGAAAATTTCTGGCTTTAACAAGGATCCCAAGCGACCTCAACTTGCTATTATAGTCATCCCAGTTAACGGCTTTACCATCAATTCGATAATCGCTTGCACCCGCACTCGTAATAATTCTTGTAAACTGGAGCTCAGACCCGTTTCCCAGCAAATACACCAGCCTGACAAACGCTCTCCTACCTTTCTGCTCCTTCTCTTTATCATCGTAAGCATATATGAGATCTTTCAACTGAGCCCCACGGAGCTGGCCAGTACGGACACCGAGGACAAAGCTTATGGCATCCATTAGGTTGGATTTCCCAGCTCCATTCGGCCCGATAATTGCGGTGAAGTCGGAGAACGGGCCGATAGTTTGGAATCCCTTGTAGGACTTAAAATTTTCGAGCTCTAAACGGTGGATTTTGCCCGGTGAGAGTAAGGAGGGCATCGTTTTACGGTTAAGTTAGAATTAGGGTTACGTGGAAACTGAAAGTGGGAATTCCACTACACAAATAAGAGAATTTACGGGAAAATTCCGTTGTAGGGTTTCTAAAAAGAAAGAGAACAGAAATTGGGGGAAATTTTTATTAAGGCAGAGTAACCATCACATTTCCAACTGCACAAGATAAAATAGCGTTTCCTTTAGTGTCTCTATCAATTTCCTGCTGCGTTCAGTCCATCTTATCTCTGACTTTTGACTGTTAAAAATACTGTACGGTTCCATTACGGGACTAATCTCACGTAACAAAACGTGAATTGTAAACATAGTTATCCAATAATTACTGGTTAAAAAAATTAAATCCCGTTCTTAAATTGAAATTAGTCGTAGATTAAAACTGATTTTGGATTTATTGTACACATCACATATATCAACGTTGTTACCAAATAGGGGTTTTGATAGACATTGTACTCCGCCACGCCAGAGCAAATCAATTTTGGTAGACACAACAAAGGTTTGATTCACGAATTCATCCATTTTGACATTCATATCTCATTTGACATCTTATATGTTTATTTTTACATACTTTTATGACATTTCGTATGTTTATTCATAATAAATTTTATCATTCTTTATGGCTAATTCTTTGAATCTCTTTAGCATTATATAAATATTCGTTCTTTTTTTTATAATATCGTAAATATTTCGTAAAAATGTGACAATTCATGTCTTGCATCTTAAATATATATTTCTTATCATTTCTATTATGTGCACAAAGCACATGCCTCAAACTTCTTGATAATTGAATTTTTGACGAATTAAACCTTTTAACAACTATTACAATGATACGATACAAGTCATTATTTAGTAACAATTAGAGGTCTTAAATGAGTCAATTCAATCATAATTTAACCTAAAATATAAAAATAACCTAATTTGAAATAATTTAATTTATTATTATAGTGAATTTGACCTTAATCTTAGACACAAAACTTATAAACTCGTTCAATTTGATCTATGAAAATTTTTATAATTATTAAAATAAATAAATAATAATTATAATATAAAAAATTATGTTTTAATAAAATTAATTCCCCAATCTATTATTATTAGGTTTAGCATTATTGTACACATATAAAATCTGGTCGTAAATCTCATATTTCTCATAGGCCGGTGTGACTGATAGACCCGATAGGCCAGATTGGAGCCTGCACGGATCGTCCCCACCTCTAGATTATCAAGCAATGTGATGCCATCATAATCTTTTGTAAATAAATCATCTTTTTATAAAATTACAGAGAGCAGCTTCGGTTTGAGGGTTTGACAGAAGTGAATGCTGAGAGAGTACACAACACCACAACCAATCTCATTTCAAATCCGCAGCTTCAATAGGCAATGGTTTCTCCATCGACTTGGTTTCGATACATATCGCACAAGTTCCAGTATTCTGTCTCTCTCAGCCGGAAGGTCCTTCTGAAAAATTCCCTTCAAATTCCTTTTCTAGTTTTTATTGTTCTTGTAGCTCTCCGTTCTGGAATTTCAACTTTGTTTTTGTATTTTGTTCTGTTTTCGGTCCACTTTCTGAATTATATTACATTACATTTAGTTACCTGCTTTTCCTATTTCTGTTCAATTTTTTTTTTTTTTTCTGTTTATGTTTGAGATTGATATGGTGATGTGGTTACTTAACATTCTAGGGTTTGTTATTGAATGTGTTTCATAGCTCGGTTTATGAGTGGGGAAGTGTACTGGTATTGTCAAGTTTTGTAGAGATTATTGGACTGCTAATGTAGAGATTACAACATAGCTTCATATTATTCTAGTTCACGGTGTGATTATTAGAGCTCTGTATGAAACTTGGTTTGTGGTTAAAATGATAAAAATGGATATTGGATTAAGAGTTTTCTGGCCAAATGGAAGGCTGACATGCCTTCGTGTGTGGATGTTATACATCATTGGATAGTTTTGCTGTTAGTACATCTGGTAGTGAGGAAGACTGCTATTGTCAAAACCATTATATAGTATTTAGAATAACTTTGGCATCAAAAGTAGATATTATTAATTAAATTGATGCCACGAGTCAAGGGAAACTTTTCTTTTTTATGGTTTGATATCAGCTTGTCGATTTTGGGTTGAATAGTTAATGTTTTCTATTCGAATATCAATTTTCTTGCTTGCTATAATTAAATAAATTTGGAGAATACAAGGTATTTGAGGAGGTAGAAATAATTATAACTGTAGTCTGTTAAGGTGAACTTGGATCACCAGAATTATTCTAATGTACTTAGAATTATGCAAAATGGTCAAATACATCAAATGCATAGTTGTGTACACTGAATGGTGAGTCTGAGAATGGGATCCAAGCATAAATTATGTTCTCCTCATGTAGTGGATTGCCATAGAATTGTAACTTTTAAGGTTTTGTCAGAAGCTCAGTCGTATAACATTTTATCAGAACAAATTCAAACTTCTGGGTCTAGAAATGGAAACCAAAAGAAAAAAAATGCTTATAGAACTGGATATTCAAGGTTAACAGGTGGTTTGTAAGCTTTCTCCCATGCTTTCTAACTGGTTCTTCTGTCTCTGGATATTAGGTTGCTTCTCTATGTGACAGCTTTGGTTAAAACTTCAGATAGCGGTTCTTAAGAATTGTTTTTATCAGACTGTCCTAACATATTCTTCCATGTGATGCAGAACTATACGCAAGGTCAAATCAGAGACATTGAATTACTTGATTCAATTGGGAGATATTTATTTCAGGGAAAGCTGACCTATTTACATTGGAATAAAGGAGAAGAGATGGCCCCAATTATAGGGGGGCAAGGTGGAACTCTTCTTGTACGGAAGTTACCAGCTGCAGATCCAATGTAATATGAGTTATCCTTCCCTTTTCCCTAATATATTAGGAATCTGTTTTATTTTATTTGTGTGGAGTGGCATATTTATACCATGGTATCATATTCTCCAACATAATCTCTATATTTATCATATAAAGACTTCAGTTTTATGTTTGAAAGCTTTTCATCTCCTTATTCTTTTTGTTTGACAGGCATGTTTTTATTGGAGATGTTGTGGTGTTGAAGGACCCTGAAAAATCAGAAAACTACCTAGTAAGACGATTAGCTGCAATTGAAGGGTATGAAATGGTGTCTACTGACGAGAAAGATGAGCCTTTTGTTCTTGAAAAGGATCAATGCTGGGTTTTGGCTGACAATGAAAACATAAAGCCGGAGGTATTGTCTCTTTTTTCCGAAAACTTAATTAATAGTATTCTACCATATTTCTGCTATGCTTCTTGGATTACATGGTTTCTGTCTACCATGTAGATGTTATATAACTCTTGGTCTTGACATTGGAAAGGAAATTCACCAAAGTGAAATTAGTATGTTTTCCAGCATTACGTAGAGTACTAGGGAATAATATCACCAGTAATTGGCAGTAAGTAGCAATGGTTCAGAATCTAGAAGCTATGGTTTCTAGCACTCCTTCCAAAATAGAAAGGCAAAAGAGCTAAATACGCAGGTTGTATTGCTAGGAAATGCCATTCCGATAGAATTAAATCCAAGAACCAAGCTTTGCATTTCTGCTCTCCTTTGCTTGAATTTTCTTGAATCAAGAGATGGGATATGCTTGGAAATGTCAGCAGGGAATGAAAACAAAAAAAGTAGGTCACTTTGCTGGGGAGCACAAGAGGGTAACTTAATAAAGAGAATAGAAACTATTGCTTTATACAATTACCATATTGCTTAGACTTTTAAATGCTCGAATAGAACCTGATTACCATCTATTTCTCATTTTGATTTGTTTTCATTTATTTTTTGAGTGACAGGAAGCCCATGACAGTCGAATCTTTGGTCCAGTTCCCATGACAAATATTGTTGGAAGAGTTCTTTATTGTCTTCGTACAGCTGTAGATCATGGCCCTGTCGTGAACAGGTGAGCTGCTCAGTCCATTTTACTAGAGTCTACAAGCTTGGTTCAAGTACAATATACTAATTCTTGTGATCTTCGAATTTTTTGTGTTCCTCAACCAGTCATGTCAGCATGGAAAAGGATTCACCAGTGTTAGAGGTGGAACTGGATGTGGATGATATGGTGAAAAATCACAAAGCGTAGACTCTGCCCTCACTGAGCACTGACTCCTGTAATCCTGTGGTTTGTATTGACTGTCTCTTTTCTTGTCAGCGGTATTCATTAGTTATCTGGTTAAGTAGCAAGGGAATAATACAAGACGATCTTTAGGTTCATCCCCTGTGGTAGGTGCTGTATTTATGGTTTTCCTTGACCAGGTGTGACTGTTGGGTAATCTGAGCCTTTCCTTTAGATTAGCAAATACAAAGAGACTTGTCTGCATAAGTTTCAACAATGTTTAACGTTGTGTTGGAACATAATGTAGTCACCAAGGCTAGCCGAAGAACTGGAAAAAAAAAATTAGGAAAAACCAATTCATTAACATCTAAGAAAAGCATTTTTTTCTCACTTCCAGTTCTTATTAAAGGTTTTGGTCATTTTCTTTATCTATTTCTTGAGATTGCATTTTACAAAATATGTGCAAAATTTTCTACGATAATCTCTTCTCATTTATGAAAATAAATATAAATTGGAATCAAACCAGTCAGTCTAAACCCGCAAGGTGTGGGTCTCAAGTCTCAACGGTTGTCTGTTTGAAGTCCGCTTCATATAAACATCTTTAACATTTTCAAACAGGCGATAAAATACTAGTCATTTTTAGCTATTTCTGTTTTTGACCAAGTAAATAAAAAATGAATCAAATGATATAAACTACCAAGGTTATATTTGAAAAATAAAAATTGTTGTAAATCATTTCCGATTTTCCTCCCAAAATAAATAGAAAATAGTGACAGCAGTAAAATTGGAGTATTCATATTAGAAATATTCGAAAATTAAATGATAACATTACTTAAATTTTAAGATGGGTGGACACGTTGCCGCCTTTAAAACAACATGCAATGTCAACTCAACTCAGTTTTACCCCCCAGGGAACTAGTCATTGACCAAAAAGTCCCTTATCGTTGGATGTATAATTTGGCAAACAACGCAAGGGCGGCATTAGCTCGGAATTGGAAAATGCAAAGCAAAGCCACTCTCTCATGTTTTAAGGAGTGGAGTAGCGAGTGATGTCGCAAGCTGTTCATCTCATGTCTAACAACTTCCCAGGTAACTTCAACTTTTTTGTCAAAATAAAGATTGATAAGTCCGCTCTAATGTTTCAGTTTTCATTTTCCTTTTCGTCCATTGCAGTTTTTGAATAATAACGCTAAGCTTTAGGGTTTTAGTCACTTCGATGCTGGTGTTGTTCTTTTCTTTGTAGATTTTGTATTTATGTAAATTCTAGCTTTTTTTTTTTTTCCACTAAATAAGCCAACTGGCAACTGGATGTTTGAACTTTGTCTTGTCAAATTTAATTAACCCTTTTGCCTTGCAGAGCGTAGAGGGCTTTGTGTACTATTAGCAAATTTAGGGGGGATGTGAGTGGGATTTTGGGGGCATTTCTTTTGTTAACAAGTTCTATTTCGTTTAAGAGATGGATTTTTCAGGACGTGGGTCTTGCATATTCGTGGCTTACGCCTTCTGTCTCTGTTTATCTTCTTGAAACAAAAATCTTCATAAATGAATTTTAGGTAAATTAAGGTAAAATAAAGTGTAAAATTATTTGAGTTTCAGGATTCCTTGCTGTGAATATATAGTGTGAAACCATGAATTGTGAGGCATACTTTTTCTTGCCAATTGTACATGGGTTTTTGTATCATAGTTGAGTTCTTAAATTAAAAATATCTTATTGTAGGTTGCGGGTCATTAGAAGGAAGATGTCTCCCATGCTTGGGTGTTTCTGGAAGAATGGTGGCAGTGTCTTCCTGCTCGTCTCGTGGTGATCTCAGAATTTTTTCACAGGTCAAGGTTGGAGTTTTGAAATGTGCTGCCAAAGGAACATCATTTGTGAGCAAGGCTGGTTCTGGGGCTTATAGGAGAAATCCTGACATCAGGCAAAATAGAAATGGATTCCGAGGCAGGAACAGGCAAAATGAAGAGAGGGATAATTTCGATGATGAATCTGAGTTATTATCTTCAAAAAATGGGCCATTACTCTCCCTCTCCAGTTCCCCAAAATTCCAAGCAACCTCAGCCCCAGGACCAAGAGAGAAGGAAATTGTTGAACTATTCAGAAAGGTCCAGTCTCAGCTTCGAGAAAGAGCAGCAGCTAAGGAAGACAAGAAGATTGAAGTGACACAGGGACAACGGAAAGAGAGTGAAACAGTAGATTCTCTCCTCAAGTTGTTGAGGAAACACTCACTTGAGCAAGGTAAGAGGAAAAGCAGCAGTGGCAACACCAAAGATTTTGTTTTGGACAAGACTGAACAGAATGCTGTTTACGTTGAGAACAAAAGCACAAGCTTCTTTGATTCAAGTAGTGGAGTGGGGGCCGAAGCCCGAGAACCTAAGGAACCTAATGCCTCTTCTTTAACAAGGCCAGCATCAAATTTCAGACGCAGGTCTCCGGTTACTCAATTCAAATACCAGCCCATTTATCCCAGTGAGGAAACTATGAGTTCTGTCTCACAATTAGATTCTAGTGGGAAGAGGAAGAACAGTGCAGTTGAGATAAGTACTGACTCCAGACATCAGACTGAACCAGAACTTGAGCTAGAGTCAGAGTCAGAGCATGATGCCAGCTTTGTGGATGGGGATGTCTATGTTGAGTTATCTGACAGTGAACCAAATATTCTAATTGGCAATGTGTATGATGAGGTGTCAGACAATGAGTCCGATGTTGTAGAAGACAGTGTATATGAGGCATTAGAGGGTGAGTCTTTAGATATTGATAATGCTGATAATAATGAACATGGAGAGAAAGAGGAGGATATAGAACATCCCGAATTGAGTGCATTGAAGCTCCCTGAACTAAGGGCAATTGCCAAGTCTCGCGGTGTGAAAGGGTTTTCGAAGATGAAGAAAGGCAAGCTGGTGGAGTTGTTAAGTGGTAGCTTAATCTGATCAGTAATCAAGACTTTTAAAATTAAAAAAAAAAAAACAAAAAAGGGCGAAAGACCACTTACAATTTTGAGACTAGTTGTGAGATTGTCCTTTTTGATTTCTTATAGTTTACTTTTGTTGTCTTTCTTTCAGTTGATTGCTTCTATGTAATGTTTTGGCCCTTCAACATCTTTTTCCAAACTTGGTCGTACTGAATCAACAGGGGTAGTAATTTAAGCTGGTCTCTGCTATTCTTTAGCCATTTCAATCCGTAGTGTTTTCATCTGACTCTTCTTTATACTAATCTGTCTTGTTTTGTATTTGACAAGTGGAATGAATACGAGAGAAACTTATCAATTACATTGGAAAAAGAATACCTTGATTTTTAATGGCAAAGTGAACCGTCCTCTATCTTTGATAGATGCGTTTTGGCAGAAAAAGCTTATGAATTTCTTGTATTTATTGCAGAAGAACAGTATAAAAAATCGAAATAAATTTGGCACATATGGTATGGCTCTGCATGATCTCCCATCTATTTTTAATTTTGAAAGAAAATTATTAAAAAATAAAAATAAAAACAAGAACGGCCCATCCAAATAAAAATGTTGTGGTTGACGAGACGAAAAATTTCAACCCTATTTGTACGCGTCACTCACACCATATAACAACTCAACGGACAAAATCTCTTATCTTTCTCCCTAATTTCTCTCGTTCAGTTTAGTTTGGAGAAACAACGACTCTGGAACACAAACACCCATCTCATCTCTTAGTTGCTAATCTTTCTTTTAGAATCCCCTCAAAAGTTGTCATAAACTTTTCTTTATGGGGCAAAGTCTGAATTCAATGATCCACCACCCACTTCATCAGCAAAAATCCAAAGACGAACTCCTCTTTCAATGTGTCAGTACCGGCAACGTTGACGCCATCAAAGCCCTTCATCTCCAAGGCGCCAATCTTGAGGTAAACTTACTAACTTGCGAACAATCTTTTAACTGTCATCGTTTGTTTTAATTATAACCTGGGGCTGTGTGTTTAATGCAGTGGATTGACGGAGAAGGCAAGACCCCACTGATTGTAGCATGCATGGACTCTGGCCTTATCAATGTTGCAAACACTCTTATTGAACTTGGTGCCAATGTCAACGCTTACCGTCCTGGTAAAGTTTCTTTTTGTTACTGTTAGTTTCCAAGTGATGAATATTGTGTGTGAGGAATTAAGCTGATTCATTAGTTTCTGGTAGGTCGTCATGCTGGAACCCCTTTGCATCATGCAGCCAAAAGGGGATTGGAACCAACTGTTGGGTTACTTCTCTCTCACGGAGGTCTGTGTCTTTTATCTGTGTATCATGGTTTTAAAATTCTGTTGCTCTGAAGGATGGTAGACCATTAATTAATTATTGTTTTTCATGAAGTAGTTTGAACAAATTGAAAATAAATAACAATAATCATAATCTTAAGTTATATGAAGGCATCAGCTTTCGTTTATGTCTACTTTTTCAGCCAATGCTCTTGTGAGAAATGACGACTGTCATACTCCACTTGATGTTGCAAGAATTAAGGGGCATACAATTGTCGTTCGTACAATTGAGGTGTGCTTGATAATTTTTTATTTTGTAATTTCTCTGAAATTATCTATGTTTCATTAGAATATTGTTTTATTGCCTAAGGTTTTATATTAATTTTGTTACTTTTTTGCTTCTAGAGTCATATTTCCTATTTCTCTGGCTGGCTACGGGAGCTTTACGGTCCAGGTTTTCTCGAAGCATTAGCTCCTCAGCTGTTGTCGAAAAAAATGTTTGTATCATATTGATTTTTCCAAAATTTCTGCACACTTCATTTAAGCTTTTTATTAGAATGATTTCTTTTATATAGTATTATGTTTTCATAATGCTGACTGCTGTAACAGCACTCATGCAAATATATAGGTATATATAAGGCGATGGGACTTTTTTTCTGGAAAAGAATATTTTGGATGAATACCCTGAGAAGTAACAATATACAACAGTAAATATTTTCATAGGCTTTTAAGCTTTGCTGTTACTATTTGATCTGTCAGTGTATTTAACTGAGGTTTGTTACTTGTAGTTGGGCTGTTGTTATACCTTGTGGTTCTGGTAATCCCACGAAGCCTCATAGATTTGAGCTTGCCATGTATCCTACTTTGCAGGTATGCTCTTTTTAGAACTTTGAGTTGCTTCCAGATTATCAATTGAATTTCCAAAAAAAAAAAAAACGAACAAACATAGAACTATTTTTGTGTCCTGTCAAGGAATATTTTGCACATTTCTAAAGACACATTAGTGATCTTGTCCAGTTGGCTCTGTGTTTCTTGATCTTATTTGAAGTTTCGATGTTTATACAAACATAGGTTATACTCTATAATCTTTGAGAGATTCCACAGATCTTTATCTTTTACCAATTATGGTGTGTTGACTACACTTATATCTACCTTATTTTCTTCTGCCTTAAGCTACTCATAGTGAAGAAGTTACTTAAAAGTAAACATCAAAACACTGAACTTTTATAGTTGTTGTTTCAGTTGGCATGGCTCTGTTTGGCTCAATGCAACAAAGTAGTTGTATAATGGGCATGTTGATACTCATTAGTTCTTTGTAATCACAGCTTGTTCCTTGTGTATCAGAGATTGGGTAGACTAATAGGTCTTCTTGCAGCCGTGGATATTGGTTGCCAATTGCTAGACCTAGTATAATAAGCCCTTACTAAAATTTGGTTGCACTGCTTATAGTTTTAGCTTTTAACTTAACGTTTTGAGCTTCTTTGCATAGTTATCTGTGATAGTTAGTTATCTTCTATAGATCTTTCAAATTGCTTTCTTACTTGGCTAACAGGATGCTCAGCCTTGTACAGTCATCAACCTTTGGAATGCCAAAGTTGATGAACCTAAATTTCACCAACGGGATCCTGCACTCACCATATTTGACAAGTCTACTAGTAAGTTCACATTAATTCATCAATCAAGTGACATTAGGAGCCTAATTCACCTTCGTATATTGATACAATGGCTGTAGAGTTTGATTAGGAAAGAGTGACTTAACTGTGAATGGACTAAATGATAATTGAACAAGTAGCATATCCTTACATCAGTAGTGAATGGCACTACATTTTTACATTGTTGTGAATGAGTAGATTTAAGTTCTTTGAATGGTTTAAATTGGATCTAATTTATGCTATTCCCAATGTTCATTGCTTTTAAATATTGGATTTAATCTGAACCTTTGAAAGTGCATTTGATTCATGGTTCACGATCTGTGTCACATTTTGTGTAAAAAATTGTGGCACCATATTATGTGGCCTTAGAACAAATTGTTTGTTATAACAAATACTGTATCAGATTTGATCTCATACCTTTTTCAATAGGTATTCGGTATAAGCTTGCATCTGCTAATGAGGGTGGCAAACAGCAGCTTCAGTGGTTATATAATGCATGCCGAGGAATTCCCCAGGTATAGAGTGAGAATGCATAAGATTATAGTTTTACATGATGATGTTTTCTTATAGCTGGGATTCTATTGCCATGCAATCACCGGCTAGTAAACTATGTTAATTTCCATAGTTTCAGGTTATGCCCTCCACAGTGTCTCATAGCTCTGCACCCTCAATTCCAATGAGTGCACATCAAACCACAGAAGCTACAAAACCAGGAATTGCAAATGGCCACCAGAAGGCTGAAGCAATTAATGCAAATGGTTGGGACAATCCTATGAGTTCTGATGCTCACAACGGATGGGGCCTGGCTTCACATTCAGGCACTAGCTGTAGTGGGTGGACAGGTGAACCTGCTAAAGAAGAATACAATGGGTGGGATGTGCCTGATTCTGGGCCAAACAGTCAAGTTGTCCAGACCCATACTAACCCTGCCCCTTCTGTCGACACAAGTAGTGGAATTTCCACATCAGTTCCCTCAGCCCCACCACTTCCAGAGGAGATGTCAAATGAAGGGCCAATCCACTATCCATCAGTTGAAAGCAGTCCCGTGCGCCTGTATACTTCTCCTGTAGAGGCAGCAGTTCTGTGACAAGTAAGTTAAAGAATGAAGGCACATTACTAACAGATGACATAAAAGATGAAGGTACATCTTCCTCATGTGTAATATGTTGGGAAGCTCCAATAGAAGGGGCGTGCATTCCCTGTGGTCATATGGCTGGTTGCATGACATGTTTAAATGACATAAAGGTCAAGAAGGGTGTTTGCCCTGTTTGCAGAACCAAGATTAATCAGATTATAAGAGTGTATGCTGTCTAATAAGGCAAGTCAAAAAGATATATCAGGAATTTTTTTGTAAAATATTGGATTTATTTGTTGAAATACGATACCTAAGCTTTTACTGATAGATCTATAGGATTGTAGTTGATTTCTAGAAGTTTGCAAATACAAATAGTCTGCTATTATAAAAAATACAAGTAGCTAGCTTAAAGATCTCTCAGCTTAACTGGTTCAGTTTTATGACATTTCCAAATCAAAGTATTTGGTTTGATTAGTAAACATGGTCTTGTATTGAAGGTTACTGACAATATCCATGTTCCAGGGCGCTGTACATTGCAATTTGATAGAATCACTGCTGTGTTTTTCCATGATATTCTGGAATCTGAATAATGATATCAATAAACAGACAAAAATGAAAATCTGATGGCCTTGGATTCTGAGATTGAAAACATGGAGGGAATCATGGATAGGGAAATTATAGAGTTCCCCAGTTGGAGGTCCACAGGTGGGTGTCTTACAGTGAATTGGTAAGGAATATGGGTCCTCTTCAATTAAGGTCAAAATATGATCTAACCTTATAAAAGCGTTTGGTGTAAAGTTGCATCTCTAGTTTTTCAGTCCTACAATGAGCCCACCATTCCAACATCAATGACCCTCCCTCCCGATTTTCTGATACGAAATGGTAAAACCAACACATGCCGTGCTTGGTAGATTAGGTGTATTATCAATTCTTTAAGTACATCCCCCATTTGGGAACCAGAATACTTCATAAATCCTTTGAAAGTAGCAACCAACATGGCGTGTACGGCAAATATGGACAATACAAAAAGATATTGTGCATCTAATCTATTAGAAAAAATTAGCTGGGAGTTGCAAGCTTGTGTTTTGAAGGTCAAACCCCTCTTAAGTATATCTTTATGCTGCATTCATGTATGTTATGGTTATAAAGAATTTGTAATATTACTTGTAATTATAAAAGATCAAATTTCTGGTGGGTTTGGTTTAGCCTTCCAGTAACAACTTTGGGATGGTGTGAAAAGTTGCATATGTTGGCCATTTACTCAAGTGCTGACCAAGAAAAACTTGGAGTCATGCAGACTCTTCTGTCAAAAAGTGAAGGCATTATAAATGATTTTGGTGGTTTACTAAATTTACTTGATGTGTGAGGAGATGTAGACAAGGCTAAAACGAGGAAGTTGCTTTCATTGAAACTGTTCGAAACCCACCAACTCCATCATTTCCTAAATACATATAATAAACAAAGCAACATCGTACCATATGCTAAAGTTTTAGCATTTCTCCTTTCACAGAAAACCCACTTCTAGAACATTGAAAATTTTTATTTGTGATCCAAATTCTCAACAATAAAATGTTATAATACATATTTTAAATATATAAATAGATATATATTTAATATATATTATTATATGATTATTTTGAATTAAAAATAAAATAATATTTAATTATATAATGAAACATCTAATATATATTTATTTATATATTCAAAATAAATATATAAACATTACTCAATTCTAAAATATGTTTTATCAAAATAATAAATAGTTATTTTCGAAATAGAGAATCTTCGGTTATGTAATGTAAAGAATATTATAATAATAATTTTGATGGAAAAATGTCAATCCATAACATCATTTACTCCAATACAACTTCTCATTCTATCAGTAGTATTATGTATATAAACAATATATTTAAATTATTACATGAACGATGATATATGATAATGTGATAAAATATTATTTTATTTTTAATTTAAAATTATTTAATTATATAATATTATATTATTATTTATATATATTATTTATTTATAAATTTTATATATGTTATACACATAATTTTATTATTAATATCACGCGTTTAAGAGCTGATAGTGAAATTTAGCCGACAACAGAACTTCCAATGGAAATAATCCTTCAATATAAATATATTGAAAATTACTTACATATCTTTTCTTTTGTCATTTTTGTTTGTGGGTCCTTTCCTTTTTGCCTTTTAATTTATATATAAATTTGTCTACAGTTTTCTATTTTAAGCAACGATAATGGCTTGACCCTGACATGGGAGACAAATTGATTACATGTATTTGTTGGCATTGTCCATGCAATCCTTATATATATATATAGTATATAATTTTAAATAATAAAATGAAATGGTGGAAATGCTTAGATGTGGGCAAGATCATCAAAAACAAGTTTAGCAAATTCTCCATCACCAATCAAATAAGGGATCATTTGAAAAATCAGTATTGAATCAAGATTTAGATGTATGAGTGTAACACCTCCATTACAAAAGTTTTAAAATTTTTTATTTTTTTATTCTTTCCCTTAGGTCAAAGTGTAAGAATGTGCTTTCGAACTAACCTTATATAAAGCTCCCTATCAACAAATAACAAGAGTTCTCATTCACGGTTAATTAAATATTTAAAAGTTATGTTACATATATGGATAAGGGTTGGTCAGTCTTCTTTTTCCTATCACCTATTGCTTAAGAAGTTGATTTAATCACTCTAATAGTTATAACTGAATCAATTAAAAATTAAGGGACATAAGATCAGATCTTGAAGAAGACTTACCAATAGTTGGTTAACATGAGAAAATTAATTTATTTTGGCACAACAATGACAATTATTATGAGAAATGAAGAAGATGGCAAGAGGGATATTTCTTTTCTTATCTCTGGTGGACGATGGGGAAAATCTCAACAACCATCAATTAATCAGCAAGAAATGGCAAATTGTTAACCATAAGTTAATTGGCTCTTTGAAATGAGGTCAAACTTTGAAGTGGGATTAATGAAATTTACCTTTTATTAATATTATTTTTCTAATAAACAAGAAAGATCAAGGGTAAATTAGTCATTTCAACTAGGCTAATCATGTCTTATCATCATCATATATATAAAAAAAAAAAAATCCAATTATTACTATTAAAACCTTGATTAATTTTTCATCTCATTCTTTTGTCCAAATTTTGCCCCACAAACAAAACCCAACAAATCTGTAACCACAATGGGCCCCCGCCCATTTCACAACCCATTTCTTTTTGTTTTTCTAATTTTAAAATATTGTTCTTGTAACAAATTAATATGCTCTCTCTTCCTTTTTCTCTCTATCATGCAGCCTTACAAGAAAATCAAAGCTACAACCTTATATTTTCATTACTAATTATGGTTAAAGTTTAGATTTTGTTCATTTCTCAAACCAATGTTTTTGGATTAACACCACCAGCGTGAGGGTGTTTAATAGAGGTATGATTTGATGAAGGCAAGGCTGTATATTTGTTTGTAAAGTTTTGATCTTTTCTCTTGTTCATATGCCATTTCTTTATATTTTCTATTGAAATTTCATTAATGGGTGATTATATCAATTGGTTTTTTTTTTTGGGATTTATAGTATTTTAGTTTTTTTTGTTGCCTCAACACACGGGGTTTGTTAATTTTTGCAGTGTTATATGATTTTTATTATTTTGTTTTTAATTTTCATGGTGGGTTTGATAGTTTTTTTGTTTAATAAAATTGAGTGGAAGTTGTTTGTCGTATGAAAATTAGTTTACTTTCTGTTTAGTTCCTGAGAAATGGAATATTGGATCTCACAAGGTTTGGTTTCCTTGATAAAGGATTTTAGTATCTGTTCAGCTATTTGATGGAGTTAAACTTTAGTTAGTGGAGGGAAGTTCTGTTCTCTATTATAAAGTTGTGTAAAATATAAAAATAATTGATTTAATCTGATTTCCTTTTCACGATATTCTATTTGGACGGTGGACGTTTCCTTAAATCCTCATAAGTTGTGTGTCTTTGTGTGATAAACAGTCAATATGGAGAAACCATGAGCATGCAGCATATTATGAATATGAAAATGCAGACGGTTTCTTGCTTCTTTTGATAATCTAGTCAAATGGGTTCCCTCAAATAATGGAAGAAAGTCAACATGGAAAGGCCTTAGAATAACTTATTTTTTCATAATAGTCAAGGAAATTGGCAAAGGCTATTTTTCGTTTTCTCATAGAAGCTGCTTTTAAGGATAATAGGTCAAAATCAGTTTATCTTGCGCATAAATAAGTCTAGCAACTGATTTTGTGGAAATCTGTTGATTTTTGTCTAAAGTATCGGGTTTTCATCATGTCTCTTTCTGTGTGGTATGATGCATTTTCAAACAATATTGACACAATCAAGATGGCCATTGGTTACATTACAGAAAAATGAAAGAAAAAATATGTAGATGATGCTCGGCGGCTTATCATTGAATTCTTTGCAAGCTCTATATGTCTTGTCATAGACGTTAGTACTGAGTTTAGCAGCAATCATATTCTAGATAGTTTGAATGCTTTACACTCCTCTCATTGTAAACATGGCTTGACATTTGTGCACTGCTTCAAGAATTGTTGACCAACTTGATTCTAGTTTTTATAATTGATCACAATACCTCTGTTGGTATGAGGAAAATTAAATCTCTGTTGAGGGTACCTTGAAACCAGCTGTTTTGGCTAGAATATTTTGAAAAAAAATTTGCTTTAGGAGTTTTGTTCAATGTAACTAATTTTGTTGTATGTTCCATGAAAAACAGGTCAGATGGACACATATGTTAGATGTCTTATCAACAGTATTTCTCGATTCATCCATCTTGTTTCTTGCCAGTCAATAAAAGTTCCATCTATTCAAAATGATTTCAAGAATATAGCTGGTGTGTTAAAACTTTTGAAACCATTGCTGGATGAAGTTGTTGATTGCAAAATACCTTCAGATGAAATCCTCAATAAAGAATGTGAAGAACTGGACATGGCTGTTAATGAAGCGCGGGAATTCATGGAGAAGTGGAGTCCAAAGAAGAGCAAAATTTGCAGTGTATGTACTCTTTATTAATTCTTTTTGTTTGTGGATCTGCTTGATCCAGGTGAAATTCTTCAAAGAATAAATAACAGAGGTAGTAGTCATTAGTTGGTTAATTTTTCTTTTCCCAACCTTACCTAAAGAGAAAAAGGTAGAAAGGAAAAAATTGGTCTTAGATCATGCTTGAAGACCACAGAACTTGAATTTCTGAAATTATGTGAAGCTCCTTTTGGGTTTAATGGTTGAAAGAAGTTTTTAATCCAAAAATGGTAACCCTGCCTTGCCTATTATTAATCCCAAACTTGTTTTTGCCTATTCTCTTAACTTGTTTATCCTTAAATACTTATGTTATTTTATGTGTGTCCAGGTTCTACAGAGTGAGGCCATCTTGATGAAAATCCAGAGCTCTTCACTTGAAGTATGGCGTATATTGTATATACTGTCGCAGTCATCTCCATCCAGTTCAAGTACTTCTGTTTTTCAGGTATGTAGAATGCTAAAATTCGTTTCTGCACTATTGTAATCTGTTACTACATGTTTCTTGATGATGAGCTTCTTTTCTAGATTGATTGTTCTCTTCTCACCACTTTTCCCATCTAAATCACTTTTTAAGTCTGCTGATTGAAACTTTTATCACTTTCATGGTTACCTGGTTAGCTTTTTTGCCTTGACTGGTAAAACTAATTGCCGGTAAATTGTGCAGCATTGTATGCAGGAAATACATTGCTTGAAACAGGAAAGAATTACAGAATATATAACAGAGACTTTGAGATGTCAACAAGATGATATCCTTCCTAGCACTGATTACCTTGTCAAAATTATTGAATCGCTTAGTTTGAAATCAAACCAGGAACTGTTGAAAGAAACTGTGGCTGTGGAAAAGGAGATGATGAATGCTCAAGTAAATCAGAGAAAAGAAGGTTTACAACAAATCAACCAAATTGTGGATCTCATCTCCCATATTCGTGATCGCATGTTTAATATTGTGCGGTTTGAAGCAACAACTGGAGTTCCAATCCCTTCCTACTTCCGCTGCCCATTATCTTTGGAACTCATGTTGGACCCAGTGATCTTGGCTTCTGGTCAAACTTATGAGAGGGTGTTTATCCAAAAGTGGCTTGATCAAGGGCTGGCTGTTTGCCCAAAGACAAGACAAATACTGACACACACAAATCTAATTCCCAACTACACTGTCAAAGCTATGATAGCAAATTGGTGTGAGGAAAACAATATAAGGCTTTCCAGTAACTATGAACATAGTAATCTTGTTTCAGTCTTATCCCCATTGGATCATGTGTCTGCTCAAGATTTAATCCGCTCAGATAGTTTCCATTGTTCTTTACACAGTAGTAATTCCATGTCAAGATCATCTCCTAATGCTGAAATTGGGTTTGAAAAGCTGAAGGTTGATGTCTCTTCCAGATTAAGTGGAGAAGAATTGAATGGATGTCAAAGTAGAGATACTGAAAAGTTTAACTGCCCATCCCCTGAACAATCATACGTACATAGCAGGAGCGAATCAGCTTCAAGTGTTATTTCAAGTATTGAATATATGCCTCCAGCATCAAATGAGGTGTCAAGGCAATCTAGTAAGCATGAAAAATGGAGTGAAGTGTCAGGAGAGATCATATCAGAGCAACCTGCTGCTTCACAATCAAATAAGGAATTAGGATTTTCTCCCTGGTTATCAGGAAAGCAGTGCCAGAGCTCTGAAACAAAAGTAGAAGTTGCCAGGAGTGGACAGCATAATTCTAGAGGAACACACACTGTTCCATGTTCTGACTTAGGTTCTGATGAATTGACTACAACCTCTTATGTCAAGAAATTGATTGTCGACCTTAATAGCCAATCAAATGACTTGCAAACTACAGCTGCAGCAGAATTGCGGCTTCTTGCAAAGCACAGCATGGAGAATCGCATCATTATAGGCAATTGTGGAGCTATCCCACCATTGCTTTCGCTATTGTACTCAGAAACACAGCTAACCCAAGAGCATGCTGTCACTGCCCTTTTAAATCTATCAATTAACGAAGACAATAAGTCCATGATTGCAGAGGCTGGTGCAATAGAGCCACTTATTCATGTTCTAAGATCAGGCAATGATGGAGCCAAAGAAAATTCTGCTGCAACTCTGTTCAGTCTCTCTGTGTTAGAAGAATACAAGGCAAAAATTGGTCGTTCTGGGGCTGTCAAAGCTTTGGTAGATCTTCTAGGTTTTGGAACTCTACGAGGTAAAAAAGATGCTGCTACTGCTTTGTTTAACCTTTCAATCTTTCATGAGAACAAGGCTCGAATAGTTAAAGTGGGGGCTGTAAAGCATCTTGTTGACTTGATGGATCCTGACGCTGGGATGGTAGACAAGGCTGTTGCTCTTCTTACAAATCTATCAACTGTTGGTGAAGGGTGCTTGGCAATTGCACGGGAAGGTGGCATCCCATCTCTGGTTGAGGTAGTTGAATCAGGATCCCAGCGAGGAAAGGAAAATGCAGCCTCCATACTTTTGCAGCTGTGCCTGCATAGTCCCAAATTCTGTACTCTGGTTTTACAAGAAGGAGCTGTTCCTCCTCTTGTTGCCTTATCTCTGGCTGGCACCCCTAGAGCAAAGGAAAAGGTATAGAGCTTTATTTCTATTCCTCTTTTTGGAACTTTAGTTCACACACTGTCTCTCAGTTTTCTTCATCGTTGGAAAAATGGCAGGTATGGGTTCACCCATTCAATAGAACCTGGAAAAGGCCTTGGTTTTCTAGTTATACTTTTTCCTACTGGCAGCTGCTAAAGAATAGATGTGTTATATAGCTTACAATTTTAAGGGGCATTTGAGAAATAAATGATTCATTGATCTTCTGTATATAACATGCAGGCACAGCAGCTTCTCAGTCACTTCCGGAATCAAAGAGAAGGGGCCATGGGGAAAAAATCATGAAAGTTATAAAGTTTATCAGTTCCTTTATTTTTTATCAGAGAATTTTGATATCTTCTTGATATAGCTTGCTTTTCCTTGTTATATCCCCTTAGGAGCACCTTTTTCTCATTACAGTGTTCTATAGTTTCAACTAGCATTTTGCAGTGCATTACTAATTCTTTCATTTACTTTTGATAGCTTATTTTCCACAGTGTGCAGTCGATTATCTTTTTGTTTCCTTTCTTATTTTTTCATATAATTTGTGTTGTAATTGGTTTTGTCATTAGGATTGTAGATATATCGTACATATATTTTAGACTTATGTAATCTGCTAAGCTATTTTGTCAGTTATTTTCAAAGCTTCAATTCTCCAGTTTACCAGTGGATATTCAGAGGCATTAGAATTCAATCAAGCCTTTAGTGCCATTTTCATAGCCATATAATATTTTGAGAGGCATTACATTAGAGTTCAATCAAGCATTTACAAAGCTCCACAACACTACATATAATTAAAGAAAGAGCTTTGCAGAACAGAAGCATTTGATTTGAGTAAAAGTTGGAGAAAAGAGAGAGACCAGAACAGACTGATATCATCTAGTTGTAATACTTTGTTTTGGGTGATAAATCCTGTCAATAACAAAAGGTCAGTTTTCAAGCTTCACAAATTTGAAAAAAACTTCCCTGCATGTGGGATTTGGCCTGCTCTGGGCTTGCTTAATAATAGAGACAAAGGCAACATTTGACTTAATAAAAATGCCTCCATTTTATGAAGTATATATCGTCTTCCTGGTGGCTATCAGTCTTGTCATGAAAATGATCTCTTACAAGACAATTCAGTGATGGCCATAAGACTAGCTTAATGTCTTGATGATACCACAACACCAATCAGACTAGACAGAAAAAGTGATGGCCCTTTTGATCACATGTGAAAGGGTCCAGATGATAAATGAATCCAACACTCAACAGTTAACACATATAAAGAACTGATTTAATAGTCAAATGAACTTTACTCATTCACGATGATGCCTGAAACTTGGAAGAAAGTAGCCAGATTTAGGGAAGCAGGCAGGTTTGGACCAGACCAGTCATGTTATAACTTAAATTATTTATAAACATATATGGTCCCTAACCCACATAACATGCTTTACTTTTTCTCTACATTTTCACTTCTCATCACTCGCTCAATTTTTCCTTTATTATTATCAATCATTCACCAACCCTTTCTTTATTCTTTTTGGTCAAAACTTTTCCATTTATTATTTATATAAAAGGGTATTAATAACTTTAATATATCAATAAAACTGTATATACCTATTTTAGATACACAAATGAATATACATTAGAAATATGTCATCAAGTGATTGAATAATTTTAAATTGAGTATAAAATAACACTCAATCATATAATGACACATTACGTGTATATACAACCTACATTTGACGATCCGAACAAGGCTGTTAGCCAAGAAAACTGTACTAAAAAGTGGGTATACATAACATTACTCTATATGTATTAGCACATCAACTAATGGTTTAAAGCAATGTAATGACTTATGAGTCCTCACTCTATTTCTTCTTTTACATTTTTTTTGTTTTTGATTTAAAAAAAAAAAGTATAATGTATGTAATATTAAAACATTACTGAATTTCCAAAATGGTTAATGATTATTTTAGTCAAGAGTAGGCTAAAGTTTGTGCCAAATTTTTGGACTCTATATGGCCTAACCTCTCAACTTGAACAGTATTTAACCGTTCAAAAATTAAGATTGAATGTGATAGAGTTTTCATCAGTCTGCCCACATAATGAAATTGGGATAAAATATTAAATTATTTGATTTTTAATTTAATTAATAAGCATTTTTATAATATGTAAAAATTTAAGTGCACATATTTGTCACAAGCACTGGTTCAGCTGGCTTTATTCTATATGCTTTTAGCTTGCGTTAGAGTGTCCAAGAAGACTTCAGTATTTTTGTTCATTGGATGATTAAGACTTTGTGTTGAAAGGTCCAAATCAGCTTAGACTTAATATTATTAGTGAGAAATTGAATAATAATATTCCTTTTATCATATCCCAATCTTCATACATACAGCAGCAATAATTCATCAGAATTTCAAATAAGTGAATGGAGAGGAAATTTCAATTATAAGGATAATATTATGAACTTTCAAAGCTATATCAAATTAAAGATGCACATGTTCAATGCTAATTTAAAGTTTCTAGAAATCTTCAATCTTGCTCCAATCAAGATCCAAAGCCAGCAAGATTCAAGAGGGTTGGCTCTCCTCCACGTGCTTATCTACGATAACCTTGCACAAGCCAAACTCTATTAGTTGAAAATTTAGGTTTAGATTCCGTGGTCAGTCAAATTAACAAAATATTAAAATTTTTTAAATCGAGATTAGAGTTTAAATTTTTATTACGTTTATAAAATCTTGACTTATTAAATGTTATAATTGTAAGTTCAATTATTATATCATAAAAAAGAAAAAAAATTTAAACCTCTCTACATTCGCCTCTTAAACCATATATATATGGAACGCACTGTAAACAAGCTCTTGCATGGCTGAAATTTAAACAGGGAAAGATGAATGTAAAATGCAATTAATTAATTTGAAAATATTTCAGATATATCTCTTAAATTTATATTTCACCCTTATAATAATCAAGTTGATCATCCTTAACTTTAAAAAATTTTAGAATATATCTTTAGAATTTTATCATTTCTTCATTAATTTTTTTATATTTTACTTTTATTCAATATTAACTTTTCTAAATTTTATTTTTGGATTAGTCACTAGAACGGAAAGTATTGTTAGTTTGAACAGCAATCAAGGGGAACATAAAGTGTTCATAATAGGAGTAAATATGGATCCCATCTGCACAAGAGAACACAACATATTCATATTCTGGTCAAGAGCTTCCTTATGATACATATTACTTTAGTCTAGTTCAGATTTCTTCTCTTTAAGTTGATGCATTCATCCACCTAAAGAGAAAAATTCAATTTCCGAAAATTAGGTTAAGCACATTGATATCAAGAGATGAAAAGAATTAGGTATGAGTCATAATCATTTATCCAAGAGAGTAATTTCAGATTTTGAGAACGTACTAAACCCTAATTTATTAGTTCTAAATAATAGTATGTATTAGAGCATGAATTATTAATTAGTAAGTTTCGATAGGGAGCAAAGGACAAGGGCGGGTGAGCCATAGAGTAAGCCAGTGATTCCCTAAATATAGATATTCATGGGTTTCGAAGCTGTCTGCTCTATAAGAAAGGAAGAAAAGCATTGGTTTTAATTACTAATTGAAAACCCTAAAAACATTTTATTAATTAGTCAACAATTAAGCACTCAATTTAATTGGACATATTTGGAAGAGAAACAAAGAGTATTTGGAATGGGTAACCTTGTGAGAAGTCTTATTTATTTATTGTAAAGTAAAAGAAATTAACAGTGGTGTAGTTTGAAGAAGCAAGCAAGTCTCTATGTCTATCTCCAACACATTAATAATTTAAACATTGACGACGTGGTCACCCACTACATCTCTAGGGTTTCGAAGAAATTGATGCATCTGGCTCTGTAGTCTCTTCGTTTATTGTCGTCTCTCTTTTCGTTGGCACACACTGAGCTATTTTGCATCATCTGTCATGTCATGTCATTGCTTTTTTACCCACAGTTCAATTTAGAATCACCGTGCCACCATGGTTATTAACTTTCTTTTGTCATTTCAGTCAACACCGCTGTTCCTATCTACCACACATATAATATAATATTCACTGTGCATTAACAGTAGCCGTGATCCATGACAGTTGCCCCAAGATTTTGTTCCTCAATTATATGGTCTCCAATTGCTTTTCCTTGGCTATGTCTGTAATTAAGAACGTTCATTGAATGGAATGCCATCCGAAAACTTCAGCGAGACATCTCATTTATTTATGTGCCACTCATGTTTCTTTCAAAACTAGAAGATTCTTACTTCTTTATCTTCTTAATCTGGATGTAATTTAATTAATTAATTAATTAAAGCCAACAAGATGGTGTTTGATAATTGGAAAATTATTAAGGATTCGAGGTTCTGTTTTCATCAAAAAGTATATGAAAATTCACACATTCTAATGGTTTTTAATCATCAAATTAGAGTGATGGCATATAATGTTTTTCATCATCACAATAAAAAGAAAACCTTTTAAAGAGGATAGAAAAAGTTGGATAAAAATTATAATTCTTTTGAATAAATTTCATCAATAAGAAAAAGCCTGAAACAATAAAAAGAAGGAAAAAGATCAACCACTAACGTTGTTTTCTATATTCTGTCAAACTTCTAGGATATCATTACCTTCAAGAATTCCAGCAATTAATTGCCATGTGGTGAAGAAAGGAATAACATACATTGGAGCAATGGGATCAACACAAGATTGATCAATCCAATTATCCACGCACCAGCCATGGAGCTTTCTTAAACATTTTTTTACTCAATCTGAAAGACAATGGTAGGCATGGAATTAATCAATTGTGAAAATTTAGTGCTTCAATTTTTAAATAATCTTTTAAGTACCACTTGTTCTGTGAGAAGAATGTATATTCTGAGTTGATCAGGAGAGAAAGTAGACTGGAGTGCTGATGAATCCTTGACGTTGTTCACTATTGAAAGTATATAGGAGGAGTGGCTTAAAAATGACAAAAAAACTGAACTCTTTCCTCTCAACAGTGTTTATCTTCTTTGAAAAACCATATGGAGTGGACTGTTCGAGAGGAAAAGATTTGAGTTTAATCAAATGATGTAGTATCATTTTAGTTTGCTTTGACAATTGTAAATTTCTTGTTATACATTTGTGAAGATTGTACCGTTTGTGTGATTCATTCTGATGAATAAAATTCTCAGTTTTTGGAACTCTTTTTCATTTGCATGTTTACTTAGTTTTCATGGTATCAGAGCCAATTGATCTGCGACAAAGATCAATCTAAACTCTTTTGTAACACTATAAAAGTGTTTTGACTCTGGTTTCGGTCCCTTTCATTATGTCAACTAGAAGATGAATTTTCCAATGTCAACATTACAATTGATCAATCCAAAGAATACTAAAAATAATTATCGCTACTAGAGAGCATAGATACTGTACACAATTAGAGCACATAGTCTTGAAGAATACTTCTTGTAGCAGCAAAATTTCTTTCACCATTTGTTATAGTTCATATTGATTCATATGTTAATACTAAATTACTGAATCCTCAATTTCACACTTGGAAAAAGTATGACAAATTTTTTATAAGTAGACTCCTTACATCTTTATCACTTGTTTAGTCATGTGTCGGGATGTATAGCATCAATTGAGGTTAGAGTTAATATAAAAAATTATGAAAATTTGCTGATTCAATTTTTATATAATATTTTAAATATCACTCATTAAATATATATATATATTTTATATATCTATTAATAAATATTTTAACTTTTTTCAAATCATATGATCTAAAGATGTTAAAGTTTTTCAAATCCCAATTAAGATACTTTACATGTGAAATTTCATATTATATATATTAGATTAATTATTAAAATTTTATCAATTTTTTATCTTATTTTTTCAATAAAGAATACTTAATCCCATATCTATTAGAATTAAACAATTTAGTAACCAGGCATGGTATAAAATTCATGCCTGTCTTGGTTCTCTTCACACATGTCAAAAACCATGAAAGCAAATTATACTTTAGATGAAGGGAGAATGGAAAAATGAAGCTTGAAAGGGGCAAAATGGTAAGTTAGATAAGGAATTGTCATTCAACTCTACAGTGTAAAAGAAACAAAATCATGTTATTCTCTTAAATTTTACCCTTGAAATTTTCTGCTGTCTCCATCTCAACCTACTACAGCCCTAGCTTTTTATTTTTTTGAATTCTTTTAATTTTGGCCATTTTCACAGGCCCTAACACTACAGTTCTTCACCTCTTTCCCATTTTCTCTTACTATACTACTAAGAATATATAATGAATCATGAAAGTTAAGCCATCAACAAGTTTATATAAGAAGGCAGTTGTTCCTCCTTTTCTAGGGAAAAAAAAAAACAATGACTTGATACAATTTCTGAAAACAAAGCCTACCAAAATTCCATTTAACTGCAAGATTTTCTAGTATTACTCAAAGAAAGAAACTACAAGAGAAGGAGAGAGTCTTCTCACTCACTCCCATCAATCTCATCATAACCAAATTCAGCCTATCAATGCCCCAAATTCAACTTCTAAATCTTCTTTGTTGCTCCATTTCCTTTCTCTTCACTCTTTATCTCTCTCCTCTAAAATGGAAATTCTGTAAGATCAATCAATAATCTGACTTTTCTTTGTTTTTTATTTATCTTTGCTTTTCTTAAGTGATTGTGTGTGGTTGTTTTCATCAACAGTAACATCTGCCAACCAAAAATAAATAAATAAATCTCATCCCTGCAGCAAGAATTATAAGAAAGAAACCAGAGATTCAGTTCCATCGATCTTCTAAATTACTTTTCTCCCTTCTTTCTCTCCTTTATATTATTATACTACTACTCTCTTACTATCACAAGAAGAAGATGAGAAAACCCTAAAAAAAGATAAGCAAAAACACCCTTCGTACGAACAACCAGAACCATATATATAAACTACAAGAAAGATTGGATAGTTTGTCTCAGTTCTTGCTCTCTATCTCCATGGATTCAATCCAAGAACTGGACAACTCAAACTCTGAAAACGCAGGAAGCCTCGTCCCGAACCTTGCCACGCCCAACAATAACTCAGTTATTGCAGCCCCTTCTTCATCATCTGCATCGCCAACAAGTTCCAGCCGCTATGAGAACCAAAAGCGACGCGACTGGAACACCTTTGGCCAATACCTTAAAAACCACAGGCCTCCTCTCACTCTGTCTCGCTGCAGTGGGGCACACGTTCTTGAATTTCTTCGTTACTTGGATCAGTTTGGCAAGACCAAAGTACATACCCCTATCTGCCCTTTCTATGGGCATCCAAACCCTCCTGCTCCTTGCCCTTGCCCTCTCCGCCAGGCATGGGGAAGTCTCGACGCCCTCATCGGTCGTCTACGCGCTGCCTTTGAAGAAAACGGTGGGAAACCTGAGGCTAACCCATTTGGTGCACGCGCTGTGCGGCTTTATCTTCGTGAGGTTCGTGATTTGCAGTCTAAAGCAAGAGGGATTAGCTACGAGAAGAAGAAGCGTAAGCGTCCACCTCAGCAGCAACAAATTCCCCTTCTCCCACCAGCGCCGGTGCAGGTTAGACACATGATGGAAGAAGAGAAAATAAAGAAAATCCGTAAGCAAGCAGTTTTCACATTATGGTCTGTTCTAGCTCCTTCTTCTTATCTTCTTTTGGTTGATCTATGTGGGCTCTTTTCTTATTTCTGATTATTGTGAGTTAATATTATGGTACTTTGGTACATGTAGAACTAGTCTACTTGTTTTCTCTGTTGTCGTCTGTCTGTTTGGTTTGACAGAAAGCAAATGGTTAGATCTGGGGTTACCTTTGAATCTGCTTTCGATGCGAGTTACAGTGATGGTTTTACCAGTTGGAGACTAGTAGTTAATAATTTAAAAGTGGTAGTAGGATTAATTGTACTTGCAGTTGTTGTCTATGTGGAACCGAGAGAGCATCTAATTGCCCTCCTTGTTCTATGCACTTGAATATTCATCTATGTCAAGTAGTAGATTTGCAGATTATATATATGTATTTCTTCAGTCCTTTCTCTTTCTCTCTTTCTTCTACATGATGTTTAATTTCCTAATTCGTGAATGGATGTTGGCTATTCAGTTCGTAGTTGTTAAATCTTTGAAACTGCTTTACTTTAAGAATCATGTCAGATGTTTCCTATAATATATTCATGTAAATATATTTGTCTAAGATGACTTTGTTGCAGCTGGTGGTCAGTTTCTCATATCTGCTACTCTTTATATCTGACTTATCTTTACTCCTTGTGTGTTGTCACTTTAAATCCTTTACTGTATGAGCACTCATATGCATGGCTTTATATTTTATAGTCTGTGAAGTTAAAGCTTCAAGCCCTTATTAATATGGGTATCGATTGAAGTTATTAACATCGCACTTTTGCCAACGAAAACTTGACAGTGGCTCTGGAATTTTTCAATTTATCGATATATGTCGTTTCACTAGTGCTGTCATTTCAGGTTCAGCTGAAGGCCAGAAACAATGAAAATGGCAGACAAATTGATGTATTTCTGGTAAACTATGAGTTTGATTTATCTATTTCTTAAATTAATTACTCTAACCTATATCTGTAACGTTACATTTAATATGTTGTCTTATTTGGCATATCAGTTTGAAACCTTTAAGAAAAGAGGAGAAGACAATTACTCGATCAAATAAATTACACTGACCACAAGAACCATTAAACAGTGGAATCTAGTTAGATCTCCAACCAAGTGAAATTTAGTTGGGCATGTATTTAGATTAAAGGAGCATAGATGGGGACAAAAAATTACTTAACATCCACTCTTTGCTATTATTAATGCTAATAGCGTATTTAGGCAATTAAGTAAGGAATTTATGCATGGAAAATCGAGGTAAATTTTTCTTAATGAATTTGGCCGACAGTTGATCTCTGTGATTAGGGTATGTTGGCTCATCCCTTTTGGATTTTCTGCTTATATTTGGCTTAAAAGAAAAATTAGTATAATCCTTCTTATGTCTGCAGAAGAATAAGTGTTTGATTGTATGAGCCATTAGCAAAGAAGGAAAAAACGAATGGTAAATGGAACAAATGCTAGAGAACCTTCTTTTTCTTTTAAGCGATTCTAGTGGGGTTTGAGAAACTGCCATTTTGACGCATAGAGGATCTATAGGTGTTTCTAATCATATTACTGCTATATCAAACCATTACTCATGTCTCAAAATACATATCTAGCCTGTGATGAATTCAGCTTTCATTAGGATTAACTTGCTCCAAAAGGATCAGTCGGAGATTTCATTGTTTTTCTCATTTTAACTAATTGTCATCAATTGATTCCACTGCAAAGGAGACGATAAATTACATATAAGGTTATATTTATATTTAATCAGTGTTTTTCAGTGACAAGTGACTCTCATTCTTTGTTTAATTTGCATATTTTAATGCTAATAAATGGTTTTGGCTGAAAAAGTTATATATATTGAGCTTTGAGACCTTGATCTTGCAGTTATTGCTCATCAAATTCACTCTTTCCCATTGTTCGCATTAATTCATCATGGCTGTTATTTGCCCTTGTTTATAAAAATTTATTTATAATCTGAAAACATTACTGCTCAACTGAAAAGGAAGTTTGGCTCAACACTTTTGGCAGATTAGGTCTTTCTCTTTGCTCTATAGGGGTATCACCATACTGGTCACAGAACTGAATTTATTGCCTTCATCTCTACTTTTAAAATTTTGGGATCACCGTTTTAATTTGAATGGTGCTATAATATATCTTAATTCTCTTGTAAGTAATTGTAAAACATTTACATGATGTGTCGATTACGAAAGAATATTTATACTGTCACACGCAGAAACAAGTGGAGGATTCTCTGTTCAAGTATTAACGAAGTGGTTTACCAAGAATTAGGGCAAATAAATAAAACCCTTAACTGACCATATTAAAGTTTAGGGCAATCACAGAAGCTTCCTTTAAATTCGTCAGAGACGTTTCAAATGACTGGATTATCCAAATTTCCTTCTGTTGATTCATTGCACTGTTATGTGTTTGTGCATTTATGATCCCGTATTGAGAAGAAGATGTGCATTTATGTTATGTGTTTGAGTTGTATATTTTATTCTCAGTCTCTTATTCTAGGTTAAATAGTAACTAAATAATAAATAGTGCAAAATTAACTAGCTAGTATTAGATTATATGAGAATTGTCTTACAAGGACTAGCCGTTCTATTTGTAATTTGATTCATGTATTTCTTTTTCATCATGGCCTGTGAGAAACTAAAATTGAAAAAGAATTAAATCATTATCGTTCTTAGAAGTCGCCGACAAAGTGTTCTTGATGGGCCTAGTTTTTCTTCGCATTACAAAAGATCATAGAAACGTAAAGAATCTTTTGAATGACCAGGGATTTGATCGTTATCCATCAAGGAACATTTTTCTGCAATTTGTTTCATGGGTGAAATCATTACCCTAAACTAGTGAAGCTAAGAATTATTGGGGTGACGAAAGTGTTGAAACAAGGATGAAGACCCTAAAACTACAGCAAGGATTGAAATTTTCGCATCACAAAGTAATGGTGAATAATGTAGCAGCAGCAGTAGGAGAGGACTATGATTAATTAGCCTTCCAAAATAACTGGAGAATCGACAAGCATAGTTACAAAATTATTATTCTACTTGGAAATATTAAAGACATGGTTAAACAACATTTATCTTCTAGTTCAGGTGTAGTTAGGCATCTAGCTATAATTTGTTTGGACTGATGTGATAATCTATGCATACGTACAAGCTAGCTGGTGTGTCAGCCACTGCGGTAACTGTAGAAAATGGAGATGAGGTAATGAGGGGCTAACATTGGGTGGCAGTAAGTCTGCCAAAATTTACCTTCCCAATATGGTGTATGATGAAAGATGATTTAAACATATGCATGTACCATTCTCTCTGTTAAAAGAAGGTCTCCCCTGCCTGCATTTGGCAGTTAAAAGAAGACCTCAAACTAGCTTTTCATTTCTTAATTTGCTTAAAAAAACCCCTTACGAGGACATTCTACACCAGCCCTCCAAACTGACTGTCAAGCTTCTCCATTTTACATATTGTTTTGATATTTAGTCTGACCCTAACTTGATCATTTGAGTGGTAAAAAAAAAATAATAATAAGATGGTAAATATGTTTGCTAGGGTAACAAACAAAACGTTAATCTCCATCCTCTCCTAGCATCATGCAATTGGGAAATTACCAAGAAGAGAAAGCAATACGCAGAGTTCAAAATTACCCACTCACTCGTACGAGAATCCCGCATTATACGGTCAATCTGACGGGACGTTCGATTTGACAAAAATAGGGAGGCGGGTCCCAGATTTGACCCAGGACCCCACCAACCGTGCTATCCCCACGTGCAAACCTGTCATTTATGTCGGCTTACTTCAGCAAGTCTACTGTTAATTAATTTACCTTAAAATTAATTTAAACCCCATCGCTAATCTAACTGCCAATCCAACGACATCCCATTTAAACGGTAGGTAGAAATAGGACGAATTTGCCCTCGGTGTGGGTGGTCCGTACGGGATCCTCGTGGCCTCCTTATCATTACCTTTTTTCAATACTAAATAGTGTCCAAACAGTCAAGATCTTGGACGTTGTTGGTGGGATGAGGCCTATCATTCCAATTTTCGCGGTTTGATTTGTTTATTAATAAAATATTTTTGTGTGTACGGACGCGTTGCTTAAAAGTTTGAAGTGAAGAAATAATAAAACAAAACAAATAAAATTATTTTCTTTTAATTTGTCAACAGAAATATATATATATATATATATATTTTTTTAGAAAAAATAAATTAAGTGGAAGATGTCATGTGACATTGAAGAAGAATAGGCTTTGCAAGAATGTGAGATTCTCATTGGGTCCCAATAATTCTTTCTTGTTTGAGTAAAAACAAACTCCTTCCACCTTATTTTTTACCCTCAAAGACAAGAAGAAGATAACGAATAATTTATAATGTCACCATCACCACTACAAATCCTGTATGTATACCCACCACCACCCCCCCTTTCTTAAGTGTGGACAATTATTGAAGTGATGTATTTAAAAGTGACAAGAAATCGAAACCCATCTGTCATTCACACAACCTTATTGAAGAGTTAAGCTAAGTTTGTTTTGTTATTAATGCTAAAAGAAAAACCTGACATCAGTTTTAATTACCAGCTAGGATGTACTGAATGAAGAAAGGAGGAGGGGGGGGCCTCTTTCCTCCCTCATCAACCGCATGCTTTGATTGTTTGCAGAATGCAGACCGGTCAATAAATGGCATTTATATAAATGTACTAATTAACGTAGATTGGGGAACCTGCCACTTCCGTTCTTAACAATTTATCGACTGTTTACCACGTGTGTGCGGTGGTTAGCTAGCTTCTTGCTTTTTAAACTGTATATTGTACGGTTTTGTCAGGTGATTTGTGATAGTTCTGTTTCCGTAATAAGACGACGACTTCTAAGCATCTGTGCTCGTTTGTCTTCAATGGCGCTTTTCAGTCTGAATGCTTCAAGATTGACATCCTACCTGTTTTTTAATTCTACTGATCACCTTCGAAAATGATAAATCACCAAGATTATTTATGGGCGTGGGAATCTCTGGTCCCTCCTTGTACAAATTAGCATGCATGGCTGAGTTATCAGATGAAAATCCAAAATCCCATAAAAAATATGAAACATTGTTATAGAAATTACATACCACAACACAGGAAAAAGTCTGATTAACTCTTCCTTTTTCTCCTTACTTTTTGTATGAAAAATTTTAAAATGGAAAAACTGATTCTACGTAACTTTATTGTATAATAGGGTTAAGCCTACGCATAAATATATATATATATATATATAAAAGATTTCAAAAAGTTTTGGGTTGGATGAAAGATAAATTAAATGTGACAAACTAGAGAAAAGAAAGAAAAAAGAGTCCAAGGATGACACCTATTGACATGATATGGTCCAATAGAATAACTAACATTAGAATTATGAACATTATTGCATCAATTTTTAATGCAAATCAGATTATACTTATCAATGTTAACAATTCTAGAGACATGGTTCTAGATAAAGTAGTGCGACAAGAAAATAATTTCAAATGTGACCCTATAAGCTAGTTTTTTCATTGTTGGTCCGTTGTACGATTTCTTTATCTATGTGCTTCAGAAAAATAAACTAGAGAAATCCAATTCCTTTATCAATATACTCCAATAATAAGCTAAAAAAATCCAAGACTTCATTGATCAGCCAATATGCCTTCATGTAATCAAAATGGGGTTATCAAATGACATACAATTGTAAGACATATGATGCAAGTAAGCTCATGTTAGGAAATGGTGTGTGAGGAAAGAGAGCAGCACATTTTCAACGGTGCGTGCGGGTTAAACTCTAGCCTTTAAAGACACTTATGTCATGAGTTTTGAACTTTTCGAAGTGTATGCCTTTTGTAGGTTACATCCACATGTGTGTAAGAATATGACCATTTAAGCTCCACCTTTGTATCACTATCGAGAATTTTGGAAGATATGTTTTTTCTAAGGTTGATACGATAAGAGAATGTATTCACATTTTGGCAAGTGTTTGGTAGAACAATATGTCAAAGATTGATGACATGTTAGCGTGTTCAACAATAAACCCTTTTTTTTAGGTGAGATATATTATTACTAATTTGATATTCGTAATTCAATGTCTTACTCAAGATAGACTATGATATTAACATTAAAGATCATTTATTGAATTTTAATATTCAATACTATTTAGAGTAAACGCAAATAAAAAAATGGACACAAAGTGGTTTTTAACACGGTTTGATTCATTGTTTGAAGCCAATGTCTTATAGTATTAGTAACTTTTGGGGAATGTCTAAACAAAATATCTTTATATGATTACAAGGAAGTGTCAAGGGAAGGATCCGATTGATGACAAGAGTCTAGGAGAAAATTATAGGATTTCATGGGAACCTCTTCACCTAACCTAAGGTGACTCTTATCTAATCCCAAGTATCCTCCTCTACTTCTTTTCCCCTCAATAATCTTTTTTATTTAAAGAATGAATAAAGCCAAATACCATCATATCTATTATATTCAAAATTGAAATAATAATTTTTAGTCATTTGTGTTTAAAGATAAGGTAATGATATGAAATTGACAAGGCAGGATGTTGTTAATTACCTTTTTACCATGGATAGATGAAATAAAATGGACGTTAATCCATGAATTATGTTCTATGAGAGATATGCATAGGCAAGTGCAAATGGTTGTTTCTGGAGTACAGTACAGACTCCGCACCGTATAGCATCAACCATGGGAGGAACTTTTGCATCTTGAAGATGATGGACTAGCTGACCGCACCTCAAAACTAGAAAGACAGATGGGTTTAATTTAGATAATTCATTGTTTGTGTTCAGATCAGTCAGCTCTGTGACCAGTCAGTTTAGATTAATTACGGCTACTTTTGAGACAATTTGGACGTCCAATCGTATTTACACCAAAATTTCTGCTGTTGGGACAAAATGTATTTATGAAGTGTGAAACTCTGAATGTCGCGGTTCTGATGTTCACTGGGCAACACGGCTCTAGACAATCTGTACATTTTTGCCTAAAACTGTTGAACATTATGTTTTGGTCCATGGGCTCAAGCAGTGTTGATAAGTCAGGCCCAATTTGTTACTGATGGATCAAACTCACCAATATTTGACGTGCATCACAAGAATGAAAATGCCTGAAGTGTAACTTTCTTTCCGTCCCATCCCATCCCTCTTTAAAATGAAGCCAGCATATTTAACTCCACACAGAAACCAAATCATGCCGCCGACATGAAAATCGTTTTCTAGTTTCTTCATTCCAACATTTACCGCCAAAATTAACGGCATTTAACAGGCTCTCTTCCTGCCATTCCCGTTAAATATTATTGTCTTCTCCTATGCACTCGCAGATCCGAAACCCAAACAATAAACAATGGGCTCTCTCCCTTCATCTCTAGACTTGGCGTCTCCCAAAATCTCTGAAAAAACCCTCTTAAACCTTTTCAAATCTCAACAAAACCACCTTAACTACTTCTTCCAACACCTTTCCTTGCCTCAAACATTGTCTTTCACCCAAACCCTCCTCAAATGTCGGGGCACAATTTTTTTCACAGGTGTTGGCAAGTCTGGATTCGTCGCCAACAAAATCTCCCAGACATTGATCTCTCTCGGTATCAAGGCCGGTTTTCTCAATCCTGTCGACGCTCTTCATGGCGATATCGGGATCTTAAACGATCAAGATGTTGTGGTTCTCTTTAGTAAGAGTGGAAACACGGAGGAGTTGTTGAAAGTCGTCCCTTGCGCCAAGGCTAAGGGTGCGTATCTGGTGTCGGTGACGTCGGTTGAGGGGAATGCGCTCGCCAGTGTTTGTGATATGAATGTGCATTTGCCGGTTGAGAGGGAGTTGTGTCCGTTTGATTTGGCGCCGGTTACGTCAACGGCTATTCAGATGGTGTTTGGGGACACGGTGGCGATTGCTATGATGGGCGCTAGGAATTTGAGCAAAGAGGAGTATGCAGCTAATCATCCGGCTGGAAGGATCGGAAAAAGCTTGATTTTTAAGGTCAGATTTGGATTAATTTTTTGATCTTTTATGAAGAATTGATATGTTATTGATTGAATATGAATTTGCCATTGTTTTGATATGCAATGTACAAGTTGTTACTATAGATAAACTTTTGGCTTTGGGTAAATTTAGGCCTTGTTCATTTCATTACTCTGTTAATTGTTTAATCTGGGTAGCAGAACATTTGATAGGGAAATTTTACCACAGAAAGTTTGGAAATTGTGTAGGTAACTATCTGTTGATGTTTTAGCCCTCTTGGTTGTGCCTGATCTTAGGTGTTTTCTTATTGGATTGGTAATAACGTGATAGTAATTATTTAGTTGGCTGTGTGTGTTTGGCGGTGCAGGTGAAAGATGTGATGAAGAAGCAGGATGAGCTTCCCGTTTGTAAAGAGGGAGATATGATAATGGATCAGTTGGTGGAACTCACCAGTAAAGGATGTGGGTGTCTGCTTGTTATTGATGAAGATTATCACCTGATTGGGACATTTACCGATGGTGATTTGCGGCGCACTCTCAAAGCTAGTGGAGAAGGCATCTTTAAGCTCACTGTGGGTGAAATGTGTAACAGGTAAATGAAATCACATTTAAAATTCTTTTTTTTTTTTGTTCATTAACTTTGCAAATTTCCTTGTGCACCATAGATTAGATTACATATCAGCCTGAAAATTCTAATGTAGTTTGTATATATCTGAGTAATGGAAGCTTAGAGTTTTTCATCCTAGTGCTCAATAACAATGAGCAATGGTGATCATGAATTAAGTGGGTGGAAACTGGAAGCCTATTTACGCACACACCTGTCCTTGCTATTAATGGAAGCTTACAACCATTTCAATTTTTTTAATCAGGAACCCAAGAACAATTGGCCCAGATGCAATGGCAGTGGAAGCTATGCAGAAGATGGAATCACCACCGTCTCCTGTACAATTTTTGCCTGTGATTAATGACCAAAATTTATTGATTGGAATTGTCACCTTGCATGGATTAGTTTCAGCTGGCCTTTAATTTGTGTAGCTGCCTTGTGTGTATTCTGAATATTAGCTGTAGCATGATTCATTGTTTCTGTTAAAATTTGTAATCGCCCCATTGGTGGGTTCTTCGCACACTTCAATTACTATGTCATTAGTTGAGATGGTATGGTTCGTCGAGTTATGAGAGAACTGATTTTTTCGCTTGAGATGCAAATATGAATTTCACTGTTATGCTATAAATACCAAATTGGATTAAAGAGAAAAAATATTACAATAAAATTAAGTATATACACTTTTGAATACACAACTGATGTGAAGTAATTTAAATTAAAGATAAAATTATATAAAATTATATAATAACATTTCAATTATATATTTAATTGTTTCTTAACAAATATATATATATATATATATATATATATATATATATATATATATAAGCAATACTATATGTATCCACTTTTAAATATACAAATATATATATATTTATATATGTTATTATGTGATTAGATGTTATTTTATTTTTTATTTAAAATTATCAAATTATATAATATCACAAATCAAATATATACTTATTTATATATTCAAAATAAATATATATAGTTTTATTTTTCGAGATTTCACCCGCTTAGGGTGAATTGCTTTCTTTCGTAAGTCTCTAAGATGGTAAGAACGTAAAGAAATTGAAGAGGAAAACAAAGTTTACAAATTAAGAAGGAAACCGTAAGAAAGGCCTACGTTAAGTAATAAAAATGTAATCCAAGTTATCCAAAATATGAAATATATCAGCTACTAGAATATATTTCACCGCTACATAGCGTTGAAGAAGATTACAATCTGTGTATATCACATCTAGGAACAAAAGTAAACTTCTTTAAGTAACAATCATCTAACAATGTGTGCCGTCCAAAAAATTATGCCAACTGAGTTATATGCATTACGCTGCTGTTGCATATTCAGCCTCTGCTTCAGCAAATCTATTCATGTTGGTCAAGTTTTTCTTTTGGCATGAAAATTTTGTTGAATGCACTGTAATGTAAAGCAGGCACACTAATGGCCGTGGTTAGTCAAGCTAAACACCAGTAAGGACCAAATTCTTCTTGGAGCTTTAATATGCTCAGCTTTGGAACTCAAACAGAGTATTTCCATGTTGTGCTCACCAGAAATACCTTTCAAAAGTCAAGATGAAAAAACTTCTGTTTCAGGATGGCCATGAGTATTTGAGATTGAAGCTAGGGATCATGTACTTTTGCCCCAACTGAAAGCAAGATCTTATGTCTACTCAGACTCTGACAATGAGACACTAGAACTGTCTTCTTCAGAAGAAATTTCTAACAACTCCTGTCTTTTTAAAAGGGAGCTATTTTCTACAGTTCTGCTTGAAACAACTGAAGGTTCTGAAGTTTTCTCTTCTTCTTTTGGTCCAAAACTTGAGCAATTTTTTTGAAGTATCCGGGCCTTCATTTCTTCCCTTATGCTAGAAAAGGCCTTCTTCCCAGTGCCATTCAATGTAGCAGCATCTAGGGATTTCTGATGTTTCTGTTTTGATTTTTCCGCTTGTGGGCTTAGGTGTAAACCATCTTTGGACACAGAAGAGTGGAGAGACAGCTTAAGATCATTCCTAGCCCACCTGTAGACTGCATTCAGTTTTCCTTCCAAAGCTTCAACAAGAACATTCAATTCACTGATCTCATAGCGCAACAAAAAAATCTTTTCACTCCAAGCACAAGAACAGAGCAGCTTTACATGATTTAGACATGAATATCTATTGGCAGAACAGGGACAACTCACTGCTGATAGGTGTAAATCGTAGAGACATATGCCGCATGCCCTTTTGCTGGAAACATCAGAGTCTTCATCCATGCTCGTTGATCTTAAATAGGAGCAAAGATACTCTCTTCTGTTGCTTTCTAACTTGATGCGTGACTACAAATGAGAGAAAATGGACATAGAAAGAAGAACAGATAAATAAATGAAAGTAAATTCCTCCACAAAATCACTTAATCAGGCTAAAATGCAGTTGTGTAGAAAAATAAAAGAAAAAAAAGGTAGAAAGAATCTGAAAAAACATGCCTCTACTGCCCTAGTGGGGAAGTGAATTTGACAATCACATCAATAAAGTTAAGGCAAACTAGTTCATACTCAGTTGTGTCACAAACAGGAAGGGAAGACATGAAAGCCAAAGGATTACCTTGAGTGCCTTTGTTAATATCCCATCCTTTCCACAAGCATCCTTCCACATTAAATTTTCTAAGGTTTTCTTACTTAACAGCAAAATTTCCCATTGTGCCTTAACAGCTTCCCTGGCTGCATCCAGTAACAGCTTATCATGGGATATAGATGTCTTTCTCCGCTGTTCTCTATAGAGTTCTACAGCATTCTGACCATGAGGTAACCAATCAATGGGAGCGAAATTTACTGCCTCTGAACAATTGAAGCCACAGTCAAATCCTGAATAATAAGCTCCGGGAAATACCAGAACAAACTCCCCAGGATACTGAATGCAATGATAAACAGGGATACCCTCAGACTTCAAGGCAGAAGGAGAAAGTTTTGTAACCTGTTTCAAATATTTTGAACCACATTACATGAAAGAACTCTTTGATTATATAATAATGTGCAACAATAAAATCTCAAATTTCCTCTTTTTTCTCATACAATAGCTTTAGCAAGTGGCCACTAAAACGATAACCCTTTATGGTAACAATGACAGCTCCTATAGTGAAGCTTAAACATTATTAGCAAAAATTTCACTACAAGATTTTCTGCAGAAGCAGCTTCTTTTTGTGTGAATTCACATACACATGTTTTCACAATAACAATTAACAAATTGTTCAGAGGCTGGAAACAGTGTTATGCTGTAACAAAAGGATCTTCTTTTTTGGCATCTACCAAGTGTCATAAAGGTTATTTAACTTCTTTTTCATTTTTTCCTTAAATTCTCCTTTCCATTATTACAATTTTCTTTGTTTCTATACAAACACAAAGAGGCACACATGGCCCCAAAATCATTGCTTGTGTTTCAAAGTTAATATTTAGTATCCACAAAGTTTTCCTGTTTCTTATGCCAAACAATACTTTCAAGGGTGGAGGAATGTCAGAAATCATACTTTAAAACCTGTTGGAAGCAGAAACAAATATTTAACAGAGTACAAATCATAAGATTTCTCTATGCCCTTGCCTCATTCTAGGGGAAAAGCATGCCAACAAAGTACTAAACATACATCAAATAACACAACTTATTGAACAGAAGCCTTTTTTTCTTACACAAAGTGATAAATAAAGAGGTAACCACTCACCGTCCTATCACAAATCTTAGACTGTTCAAATAACAAATCTCGAACACACTTCTTCCTAGCAGTGTCAAATTTGACAGCATATCTCGCAGAGATACCTTGCCAAATTTTAGGCGCACCCATATGCATATACCAGAGTGAGTATAAACAGTGCTCTTCAACTTTCTGCTTTCCAAATCCATTTGGATGATTAAAAGCAAGAACCAAAAAAATGGAAGGAAATTAAGAACTATGTAGCAATGACTAAAAGATAGGAGGAAAACAAAGAACTATGTGTAAGATGAACCTACAAAAATAATTATTCACAAAGCATAAGAAGTACTTCAAGATCTATAGCAATCACCATAAAGTACTTAGCATGAAGATGATGTAATTGAATGCAGATGTGCAACTAACAAGCAATGGAACCATCAATTTATTCCAGGGCAGAGGCAAATAATTAAATCTTACCCAATAAACTGAAGTAAAGCACATTCCTATCCATAGCCGAGGCACCAATATACCAGAAGTATTGCAGTTATGAGAAGAGAGAAGAGAACCAGGAAGCCTAGGTACGTTATTCAAGTTCCAGCTTGATTTCAAATACTTCTGGTAGTCAGAAGTTTCCAAAGAATTAAATAAATTTGGAAATCCACTGCAAAAATTCCTAGTATCCAGATTATAACCATAAAGCACCTACAACAGAGCACTAGCATGATAAATGAAATACTCAATATTAGAAAGCTTAAAAACTCACTGAACTCATTATATCCTTTCCCTACATACCTCAATTTCCTCAGATGGATTATTGAAAATACGTCTATATTCACCCTCAATGTTTTCCACTGATGGTTCTGATTGCTCTTGAAGCACTGTGGAATTGGGATCCACACTCTTAACTGTATCTTTCAAGCAAAAATACTGTTTCTTGAAATCATCTGCATATTTCTTGAATCTTTCAAGAGTAAATTCTGGACCAGGTTCAGATTCAAAACCCTCAACATTGAAGCATCCAACTTCATCTGAGAGCATGCCACATTCATTACCAACCCCACGCCCTAAACAAGCACTCAAGATCCTTCCCCTTTTGCAGTTCACATTTTGATCAATCTTAGCTGTTTCACTCTGCAAATACTGATTTTGAATCTTATCAATCCGTTGAATTTGAGTGACAAACGTAGAGCTACTCCATACATTTTTTTCCTTTAAAGGGCATGGTGGCTTCCAAGAAGGAGGTGGAACAATACGACATATTCCATATTGTTCTGATTTGAGACGTATGCTAGCGATATACTTAAGTGTATCACTAAATTCCTGCATATAAAATTCAAGCTCCTTCAACAAGTATGAATGCACACAGAACGCTCTAACATCAAACAGAAACGGAAGCAGAGCCACTATACTGTTCAAAATTCACTTATTACAGTTACAAAAGAGAGACCTCATCAGTTGGGTGAAAGATAGGAGCCTCTTCAAGTACATCTGTCTTAGCATCTTCAGGACACCACCTTGCTGTCACCTGTTTCAAAATTTAATTAAAAGTTCCATGAACACCAAAGCCTAAGAGAGAACTGTTGTGGAACGTACTGAAATTTAAATCTCATATAATACCTTCAGACAATCATCACAATCTGGGCAACCACGGGTAACACCTTTTGGAAGACAAGCTTTTGAAGGGAGTTCCTGTCCAAAAAAATATTACATAATAATTAAAACTTTAAGCAAACATAGAAAAAATAAACTAACCCAGTTATATATAGGGCTGGATTCGAGCCGAGCCAGCTCAAGCTCGAGCTCGGCTCGGCTCGGCTCGGTTAGAGCCCGAAACGAGCCAGGCTCTGCTCGGCTCGATCGAGCTCGAGCTGGCTTGGGTTGGCTCGGTAATTTTTTTATTTTATTTTTTATACAAAACGACGTCGTTTTGATCCATATATATATACAAAACGGTGCCGTTTTGATATGAAAAACGAGCCGAACCGAGCCATAAACGAGCCGAACCGAAAACGAGCCGAACTCGAGCCGAGCCGAGTTCAGCTCGAGTCGAGCTCGAGCCGAACTCGAGCAGGCTATAAAAAAACCGAGCCGAGCCCGAGCTGGGCTCAGCTCGAATCCAGCCCTAGTTATATATGTAATTATCCTCAAAGCCGTCCATCAGTTTAGCGAAAAAACAGGAGATTTTCCCTCTCATAGAAGTTTTTCAATTTCAAGGTTGCATAAGGACTAGACTAACTTATAAAATACCAAATATCTGAATACCTTAGTTAAATGTTTTAACCATATTAAATAAACTCATAAGTTTTGATCCATTCTATAGATAAAAATGATAAACTTAATATAATTTTCATCCAAACCACTATTTCTTCCATCAAATCATTCATTTCATGATTGCAACCCAACCCTAACCCAAAGAGTAACAATCTAGCAAAAAGAGGACAGCTAAACAAAACCCTCCATTGACATTTCTACCATTTAGAATATCTACAAATAAATGATTGGCTGCCAAAAACAAATAAATCAAGAAAGATCAGAGTATTTTTTATTGATGTAGTCCTTGGTCTTCTATTTTAGCACATCTCTCACTGATCTCATGATTAAACTTATTGAAGTGCCTCAATCTACAAGCCAAACCTTTCTTCTCTTCTCATTCATATCTCAACAACTTAATTTCCATGTATTTATGACGACAATACAACTTTGTAACATACTATGTGAAAGCATGTTTGCTCAGTTCTATGGATATGTGCATGTACATCAACTTCTCCAACCCCCTACCCCAGCCAATCAAACCTTAACTCACCTACACAGACCAAGTGTCATCTACATGATAAAATTAACAGTTTATAAATAGAGAACTCCCCATAAGGAAAAGATATCTAACCTTAACAGGTTGCCCAGACTCAGATCCCACTCGATTCAGATTGTTCTGTTCATAAAGTATCCAGGGCCTACTGCCACTAGATCTCTTTAGTATGGCATCATCAACTGTGCCAGAAACAGTGTTTGTCTGCTCTGAATTTTTGAATGTATCATGTGATTCCTCACAATTTTTTACCTTCTTCAGTAGGAAGGATGTACGAGACGTGAAACCTGGTGGAACTGTAAGTGTGTCCAAATCTTCATTTTTGGAACGTTTTTTTACACGTTTTGTCACCATTAGCAATCTGAAAAGAAGATTGACATTATTACTATAGATAGAAAATTATAGTATATGAACACATTAAAAAATAGAGTAGATTCCAAGTGTCAATCTCACTTTGGCAATTGCTTAACAGTTCACACTTCACACCGACCTAAAGCCGTAAGCATCTGCAACAAGTGAACAACAGAAGATAATGCATGAAAAAAAGCTTATAAAGATTAGGGATGCCAACCCAAATGGGTTAAGTTAACAGGACTTCTGTTCTCAGCTCTGAAACTTACCTACGCACAGTTTAGAAATATATATATAAATTGAATGTTTCTTCTGCCTGTCTGCTGTTTCTTCACTCAGCGGTTTCTAAACAAGGATGCATATCAACATCTGACGTGGTTTTCTATTTTGCATATTTCTTTAAGTTCTGTTCGCAGAGCTTAAAATATACAATGAGACAGCTATATTGATCTCCAGCTAACAATTAGAAACCAGGGCTTTTCTGCAAGAAGCAAACCACATTAACGGGTAATGGCACCCAAATGGCTGATGTAACGGAAAGAAATGAAACTTGGAAGCATTTAACCACTACTCAAAATGAATATTCCTCTAGGCATATTCTTTGGCGAATGGACACTTCTTATATATCGCATTGCAAATCGAATTAGTACAAAGTTCCTTATCAAATTTTGCAACATAACAGTGACATCATTACAACTAAAATTCCGTGTTTCAGCATAAAGGAAAAAAAAAAGATTAACATCTTCTCTTCATAAAAAAAAAGAAAAAAATTAGTAAAACCCAGAACAAAGGCTCAAACGGCAAAAATAGAAAAAAAACCATGAAATTCAAATTCAAATTAAAAAAAAAAAACAGAGACTCTATAACACTAATCATAGACTACACAAAGATAGTGTATAAGAATCCAAAATGTACATAAAATTCACTTACCAAAGATAAAAGATCGACGAAATACTTGAGCCAATACTTGTTGCGTAGTATACAGAATTTGTCAAGCCACAGATTGATTGGACGGTATTTGAGTCGGAGGCCGGGAGTCGGGAATCGGGAGTCTCAGTTCCAGGCGGGCCTCAGTTTGAATTTACGATTAAACCCTTCGCGCGTAATGCCTATTGCCTAAAATGTACTGGCTTGTCTAAAGGTTGAGAGAATTCGAATACTTCACAGTTCTCACTGGTTGATCCATCTTCCTTCCAGGGTTCTTAATTGGATCGGATATAATATATCATAAATTAGGGTATTTAATTAATTAAATTACTCAGTCTAGAAGATTATAATATTTTAACCTACTGTAATACTTGTTTCTAAACTGTTACCCTTTGAAGAAAATATAACTGCGAAAATAAAATACAAACTGTAAAATCTTGTTCATACGTCTCATTCATTGACCATGCCCTTTCATAATCATCGCTCATCTTTTTTTTCACAAAACATAGAAAAACGAAGAATGACAAAATGTAAAAAAAGATTTACGCACATTGTTTTCTCTATTTATTTTTCTTTTTTTCTTAGCGCAACTATGATGACGTAATATGTAATCTCTCTTAACAAAAATTAAAAATTGTAAAGGAATTTATAAAACATTTTCTAAAAACTTTACTTGTTATATTGAGTAAACTAGATTGAAGTAGAGATTTGATGTCATGATTACGTGAGTGACATAAACTCTCGTAATTTCTTGTGTCATGCACATAAAACATGAGTGAACTATCATAACACTCTATCATGATCGTGTGTGTGAAGGATTTTATAAGTATTCTCTCACAATAGCTCTTGTGAAAACATATCACATACTCATAAAAAAAACATATATTTTTCGGTGTTCATAAAATTGTTAACTCTTGAGATTAGGGCCCACAAATATGACTACATAACAATAAAACTAGGTGTATAAATAATATATATAACTTTATGCACAAATAATAACATATTATCATGTGATCGAGTATTATTTTATCTTTAATTTAAATTACTCAATCATATGGTGACATTTATTATTTGTATATAAAATTATACACATAACATTATTCAACTACATAAACAAGTCTCTCATAAAACTTAAATGCATTGAATGCTCTAGACAACATGTTAAATGCATACAACCACCTCATCTCATGCATAAAACTGGATATGCTTTCATATATCAGTAAACAAAAATAAATTGATTGAAGCAAATTTCTACAATGTAATTTCTAATAAAATCCAATAATTCTATACATAAGGTTGTAAAACACTGTAATTGAATTGTTGAGATTTTAGATAAACATGACTGTGCAATCTGAAGAAGAGATTGATTTGATGCAGCAACCCTTTCAATCAACTATCGATTTATGAACTGATCTTCTTGTCCGATAACCCACATAACAAAATTGCGATGACTATAAATGGTCACATGATTGCTTTTATATGCTTTCGAAATGGGACTTAACTCTTTTATAATAAATTAATTAGCCCTCCCATTAAAGGCCCAAAAATTTACGACAACCCACACTTTTTATTTAAATTAGAAAGTCTAATATGAAGTGTAATTTTGGAGTATATATTTACCTGATTTTATTTTAATAAAATAAAAATATAATCAACATGTGCTCACATAAAAAGTTCAATACCATCATGTGTTCATGTTCAAGCTCAAAACAATATTCTCATTACTTAAGATGTAATACAATTAAATATTTATCTCATAATTTGAATTTAACATTTTTCGTTACTTAAATTCATATTTTTTATATAAGATTTTAAGTAAGAGCTTCCGAGATATTAAAAATGGCAGCTAAGGTTTGGAGATTTTTGGGTACTTGTTGAAAGGCTAAAGATAAGGGTAAAAATGTACATTAAATTAATTTCATTTATTCCTAAAAAGTGAAAATATAGTCATTTTAATTAATAATTCTTTCTTATATTATTTTCCTAGTAACTATATGAACAAACTCAATAATCTATTCCCATATGATATTCTTTCTTATATACCTAAGACTAATATTATATACATAATTTTTATATATAATTTTGTGTATAAATAATGATATGTTATCGTATAATTGAATAATTAAAAATTAAAGATTAAACAATATATAATCATATAATGAAATATCGTTATTTATATATATAATATTATTATATATTTAATTCATGCAAATCTAATATTTCCTTGATGGGTATTCTAAAGGTACCAATTATTGCTCCCATAAAAGTAGTAGGAGAGAAATAAAAAGGTGATAATAACAACATAGAACAGAATAAGATTCATGATTTATACATACTTTGACTGTTTTTCTACTTATAGGTAAAATGATATAAACCCTAAATATATACACAACCACGTGCAATCTTCTAATCAACATCCCATATCATCAAACATCACTTCTGTCTTTCAAAATACTAAACAACTTAATTGAATAGACCACCATCGATAAATTAGTAATATTTTCTGGTGTAAGGTTGGATGCTCTTGTTCATAGGAGAACCATATTATTATCCATATCAAATCTCATATCCTCCAGGTTTGAAGTCACCCCATGATCTCCCAAGCTGTTTCCTTGCAGCTCCATGTCCCATATGAACCCATACTCATCATCATTATGTCCACCTTTGGACCCGATTTCAGAGATGTGACCGGTGTTCTTCTCTTGCGAAAATTGCAGAAGATTTAGCATAGAATTAGTTTGACAGTGGCTTTGATAGAAAGGAGTTGGCTGATATCCATAAGGCATATTGGTTCTGTCAGTTGCAGGAGATACAGCTGAATTTAAACAGGGAGCATTTGCTGTGGTATCGAAAATAAATTCTGGGCTGAGTTTGTTGCTATTCTCCCCCCTGCTCTTGTGAAAAACTCTACACAGCACCCAGTCCTCCTGTGCTCAAAGAATTTAACGTACAAAAATAATCAGCACACAAGAAGACACAAGTGAACAAGCACAAAAAGGAGTTTTATCATTACACTTAGGTGGAGGAAATTAACTGGACAGCAGCCAGGCCTGGGGCCAGCCACTCACTTTCCTTCCAATTAATTTGCCTTTTGGATGATTAATTCAGATTTTTTCAGGTGGCAACACATGGCAAGTGGATTTGCACTGCAGATGATGGTAATCCATGTCTAGCAACATCATCACTATCTCTGTCTCTAAGGTTTCTATAGAATAATCATGATAATAGTTAAAAAAGTAAACCGACCTTAGGGGGCATATGTGGGGTCTCCAACCGAAATTCATGCATAATCCATCCCGTTTTGATTCCATGGGGTGCTCGGTTTTTGTAGAATACCAACGTCTTCCTCATTCCTACCAGCTCACGTGTCGCCGGATCAAACACTGTTCGATCTTTTCCGGTGGCTTTCCAGTATCCAGAGGTCGTCGCACGATTTGTTCGAAACCCAGTTGCATATTTTCGGTCCCGGAAGCTAAAGAAGTACCACTCAGTTGCATTCAGCTTTGCCACCTCTAAAGTGATAAAAAAATAAATAATATTATTTCCATTAAAACAGTATATGCATAATGATAGCAGCAAGTTAAAATTTGGTATGGTTATGTAACTTTGCTTTCACTCTACTTGAGAAGATCAAACTAAGATTTGCTATGTCATCTTATGAGTTATGTTGAAGAAAACTGAGTTAAAATGATTTGGGTACTAAAAATAATCAAAGGGAAGTTTAACTTTTCAGTGGGCGCCCAGGTTTAATCAGATGCATGCTCTTCAGTAAAAAGGGTACCGCTTTGAATTTACTCATGGGGAGGTAGTGAGGAATGACGCCATGACTTAATAGTGTGAGAAAGCTTCTACCCCTTGTGATTTTGATTAGTTGCCACAGTTGTACAATTATGTCTGGGCAGTCACTGATGAATATGATGAGCATAGAATTGACAGACAGGAAAGAGATGCTCCAGGTAATTATAAGTGCTTTTACAAAGAAGAAGTGGCCCAATTACTTGAACCACAAGACAAATTCTCCTTCAGTTCATAGAAAGACTTGCGTTTACAAGAATCATCTATAATTTACTATTAGGCGCGTTCAAACGCCACGTCTTCTCACCATTATCACCTAAATATCCAATAATGTTTAAAACTCTGAAAAATAAATAAATAAGAAAGGTACTTTCGAATTGAAAATCTCTAATAACTTTAGTAAAGCAATTACCATGTGCTTGCTCGTAAAAACTTTTCCCATCGTGATATAGTGACCCATGTTTACTTGAACAGCAAGCTATGTTCGGTGATGATTCCTATCACCGTTTACAGAGCGAGCTATATTTCAATAGGCTTGAAAGACTATGTCATTTAAGTTTAATTTATATATAAAATCTAATAGTCATAAATGGATTCACACCTACACTGCTTGGATCTTTTTACTGGTGATGGCAACCCACATAAAGTTCTTCTAAACGGGGCTATTAACCTTAGCTAGTTTAATTATAGAAAAACAAGCTTCCTTGTGGGTTTGACTGTGTTTCTGGGTATAAGATATAAGAGAGGGGAGAGATATAATATATTGAAAGAAAAGGGAATTACCTATGAATGAATATGTTGGGCACCGTAATCCGGAATTACAGTAAAAGTAAATAAGAAGGATAAACATTATCAACAACATTATCAACTACGTTGATAATATATATGAATATGATGTTATACTATTGTCAGAGGTCATCAAAGACATTATTCCTTATCCCTTTTTTCCTGGCTATTTGGTTTCTATGGCTAGTCATTTACCATTGAACCAAAAGCTGCGAATATTCCCATCATATTTGAAGGGAGCAAAGGGATAATAACTTTGAGGGGTGTCTGTCTTGGTATATTAGGCCTGAATATTGGTTAGAAACTGAAAACTTAAAATCTAATCGCATTTGGGCATTCTCTCTCTCTCTCTCTCTGTCTCTCTCCTTCTCTCTGTACAAATATATTAGGAAAAGGGGATGACAGAACTGTTCTATCTAAACTAAACATTCTTGTGGAAGGGTGTCACTGAAGCAAGTTTGGCACTAACATCAATTCAGATGAGTGAATGAATGACATGTCGTACTGAAAGAATCAATCCTCTTTCTATATCTCATTCTCTCTCAAATGGGAAACATGCATGTTTGTAAGTACAAGTTAGCCATCTAGATCCATCATCCACAACCATGTCTGTTTGCCTAATATTCCATCAGGTAATGTCCTCCGTATGCTTTAAAATAGATACTAAACCACCGAAAAAACATATTCAAAATTGATTAACTTTTCAAAATCCGTGACCCAGAAAGATAAAAAGAAGAATATTCATAAATTATCACACGCAGAGAATAATCAAGTTAATTAATAAGAAAAACTTACCCGGGAGCTGCCATGGCTCACACGTATGCAAGTCAATCTCCACCAAAGTTCCCTTCAGAACATCCTCATTTGCAATCTTTTTGTAGAGATAATGGCAAACCAGCTCCTCATCACTAGGATAAAACCTGAACCCAGGAGGCAGTGTAGCTCCAATGTCTCTCAGACCCATGTTCATAAACTGTTCGGAAGTTGCAGGACAAGACAAGAAAGAAAACTAAAAATTATTGGTTTCGAGAGGAGAGAAGTAACACAGATGATCTAAAAAGAAGATAAGGAATATGAGACTTGAAATATAACATGGAAGAAGAGTGTGTGTATATATATATATATAAAGGATAGGATGACGAGTGCCTTTGCGCGTTAGAATTTCTTATAATATAGTAGCAAAGGCCATGCTTGTGTAACCTGTTAGTTATAGTAGGAAGCTTCAAGAAAAACCAAAATTACAAGAAATCTGTCTGCCGCAATAACAAATGGACAAACATCCAAACCAATTTATTAGCAGAGAAACCCTCCAAAACACGCCTTTTTAATTTATTTCTTATATCGATACTCATTAATTATGAACTAATTTTCAAAGACACATATTATTCCTGAAGCTTACTGATCAAGGTAACCATATAATTCAATTATATATTCCCACTTTTCACGTGCCAACTTAATTAATTCATCATCAAATCAATTAATCATATTGATATGTTTACTTCCCACGTATAAACTTTCTTGTGGATACTTTCATTAAATTACTTCAGAGTTCAGACGAATTAAATTTTTTTTTCTTATAGAAAGGCTTACTTATTTTACATGTTGATTAATACTATGAAATTTCATCTTTTTAGGGATCTTCCTTAACCTGTGTGACACTGAAAATAAATATTTTTTTTTAAGCTAAACTGATTAAATATTATTCAGATTAGACAAACACAAAATCAGAAAATCTTTGTAAGGATTCCTTGTCTCTCGCTGCATCCCATCCCCATTAAAAAAAAAAAAAAAAGCCCCTTCGTTTGAATAATATAGATAATTATCAACCTAACACAGAACGAACAAAAACAAAAATTGATAATATTGCTGACAGCATTTATAATGATTTATATATTACAAGTGAAATACAGATATACATGATACAAAAAAATAATGAAGAACCGAGTGAGGCTGTATCATATGTCCTATCAGTTTGATTGTTGATCATAGAAGAAAACTTTGGATGGATGCGAAAAAGTGGACCATAGAATTGTCTATGATTGGGGGCCACAATGATGATCAAGTAGATCAGAGCCATCATTCATAGAGAGAACTTATCTTTATTAATTTGGTGATTTTTGTTTTTGAGTGAGTAATGTTATAAAGGCTTTAATAATATTGGAAATATGGACAAAATGATATTTGTCAAATTTGTATAAAATTATTGGCATACTATACAGCAATTACAAACAGATGATGACTGGACTGGGGTCACCAATCAAAATGCCACCACTTCAGATTTTGATATAATAATTCAGTTCAAATTAATTTAGTTCATAAGTATTAAATACCCTTTATACAAAAAAACAAGTCTGGTATTCTTCAACAGAACATAATATTGGTTTCTTACGAATTAAAAAGATGAGTTGTTTGAAGGATATCCACAAAATCAAATAGAGTCAACATACAATTCATCTAGTTTTCTCAAAGCGTTAAGTTATTAAGTAAGAGATGATGAATAATGATAATTAAGAGTAAAATTAAGATGATGAATCGAAAGGAAACCCACGATTAACGGGAGAGGAATGCGGCGGAAGACATGTGAGACCACAAAGAAAGGTACACGTCATAGGAAGATGACGTAGAGAGAATTATAATTGAAAAAATAAATAAACTTTGAGTACCCAAGTAAAGAAAGGTTAGACGAATGATTGAGTTTTAGGATTAGGGTTTATTTCCCAGCAGGGAATTTTGGTTAGGTGTGAGATGTGGTGATGTTAGAGAAAGAGTGACGGCTTAATATTCCTTCCGTGGGGGGCCAATTCTTACCATTGATCTCTCCTTCTATATATGTCTTCTTTTTACTTTCATACTCTTCCTTAAGTCATGGCCTCTTTCTGGGACATACCCTCATTAAGATCCATTTTTACACGCTGCTTGCCCATCAAATTTATCTATTTCTAAATCAAACAATTGATGTTACAAACATCACCACTAAGATTATTATCCCTTTTTTATATAGAATAGTGTTATGCGTTCATATTTTAATTATACAAATAAATACATATTTAATGTATTTCATCAAATAATTGAGTGTTACTTTATCTTTAATTCAAAATTATCGATCACTTGATGAGACATATTAAATATGTATCTATTTATATATTTTAAATGAGTACTTATATTGTGGGATTTGCATTAATAATTATTTCTTGGTGGGCCAACTTAATTAATTCCATAAACATGACCATTGTCTAATGTTCATTGGCAACTTGTTCTTGATTGAAGAATCATGGATTTAATATTTTAAGTTTTTGAATGATATTGAAAGATAACATGTATTTCTACAATAAGTAGACAGCAACATATCTTTTAAGTTTATACGTTCATGGCAATATAAATATTTAATTGGGAACTGCTTCCTTATTTGCAGCAAGAAAAAACAATACTTTTGATTAATTTTTACCCTAAAAAAGTAGTTTTGGATGTGTTGGCGTCGGGCAACTTTTGCCTTAAAGATTAGCTTCTTAGCTTTTGTGCTTCGATTCCCTTTTGTCAAAAAGAAAAAGCATGTCGTTTCACTTTTGAATTTTGTGTTATTCGATAAGATTTTTATATCATACAGTGGTGTATAGATAAATATGTATCATCAGATAACGTTTCCCTTCTATCAGTATCCTTAGTGATCAATAAGCATTGTCTTGCCTTGCCTAAATTAATCAACGGTTGGGGTACAATCTTCAATACCAAACGTAGATCCTGATATTAAATGAATTGTCTTCACGTACATAAATAGAGTTCAAAGTTTAAAAATCTTTTCAATCAGCAAATAAATGAACTCAATCGATCATACATTTTATATTATTGGATGTTTCTGATAAGAATATGATAATAACTATTACAGAAGAAAAAGTAATTATTAAAGTAGGAAAGTCTAAATGACAAGAAACTAGATACCTCTTTGTCAACAAAGCTATCGTAGCAGCAGCAGGCAGCCATCAAAGGTAATTTTCAAACAGTAAATTTGAAGGTGATTTGGCATAAAATGGCGCTCTCAATGGCTACATGATTAGTCGGACAGACTGCACAATTTCCAACTTTATGTCTCTTTCAAAGTTTTAAAATTAAAAATACATCAAAAGATTCGGATGATAACTTCAAAACGTGGGAAATTGTTATCTACAAGTATAAGCTAGCGACATTGCTCCTGGATGTGATTGAATCACTATTATAATAAACTTTTTCTCCGGCATCTACAGTATTATCAACGCCTTCTTCCTCCCTTCAAAACACGGTTTTTGCAGCAATGGCGGCCAGTCTTTTCTGGGTTAATTCTCAAGACAAATGAAAACAAAAAAGCTTTTAGGATTTGACCACCCCACCCTTATTGCGTAGCAGGGTTCTTGTGGCGACAAATGGCTGAGATGATTGAGTGAGGAGGCTAGCGTGTGTGAGGAGGCTGAGTTGATGACTTACATACATGCCAGTGCCAGCTTTTAACAATTTTTGCGCCGCAAACGTGTGTGAGCCACAACTGAGAGACCAAGAGATCACAGAACATAATTTCGAAAAAATATATATATAATTGAATAGATCCAGATGATGGTTTGGTTTGGCAGAGGTGATTTGTTTGTAGAAATATAATTAACGTGGATGAGATGGGCTCCCTTCTATTATTAGGTTGAAACGCAAATGCATGGATGATTAATAATTAAATTAACAATAAAGCTCCTTTTCCCTTAATGTATCTAAATCGTCATAGCTTTCTTGTTGCGTTTGAAAGCTATGTTCTAACTGAAAAATCTTTCTCTCTTTATGGTTTTATCAAATTGCAGTTTTGGTTTAGACTTTAGTTTCTGGCTCATGTTTTCACCTTCTCTCTCGTACAATAATAGAGATCTATTGCCTGTCACTTCCACCAAAGATAGCTTAGAATCCGTGATCTTTAAGTTAAAACGAGACTTCTCACATACATTTCGGTTAAGATTCACTCCCTATGCGCATTTACTAATTGAATAAGCACAAAAACAAGGCCATGGTGCTATGCATTTCCGAAACGTTTTCATTTATAAAAACCTAAAACTAGCTACGAAATGTTTCAAACACATTTAAGAAATATAAAAAAAAGTAAAACACGGTTTCTTTTTCTTAGTTTTTAATCGATTAAAAATCAATTTCATATTTTACTATCCTTTACAATTTCAAACTTTAACTTTAATTTTTTTTTTTTACCATGTTAAAACTCATCTATTTATCATATCTAATAATTTCGCCAACTATTGATAAATATTGTAGAGATTAATTTTGTCAAATCTGATATACTCTGTTTATTGAATTGTTATTAATAGACTAATTTAATTGAGTGTAAAATTTATTGTTACTAAAAAGTAATTGTATTTAAAAAAAAAAATTCGTATTGCTGTATTTTTTTAAAGAGATTACTAAAAAGTAATCTCTCTCTCTCTCTCTCTCTCTCTATATATATATATATATATATATATATATATATATATATATATATATATATATATGCATGCAAATGGACCTACGAATTCTTGTAAGTATATGTGATAACACTAATATTTGCAATTATCAAATAATAATTAGTTTGGACTAGTCTGCATGAATGATCCGGATAGATCAAGGCTTGATTGGATTTAGCATATTGATTTAACATTAGAAGCCACGTATCCCTAAATCACAACCAATTATTATTCAAAACTTCAATTCCGTCACCTGCTTCATTAGGTCGGTAGGTGGCTAGAATTAGGCTTTCCCTTCAAACAAACCATCTTGATTGAGCCCACTGTTCGTTTTCGTTGTGCTTGTGGATAATTAACTTGTTTTCAATTTAATTAATCTGTTTACTTAAAATTAATCCTAATTTACCCAACTCCAATATCTACATATATAATATTTAGCTAGAGATTCGACTCGACTGATTCTCAACATTTAACCTGTGTTATTTATGTACACCACATGACATCTAAGAGAATAAAGAGTCTTGATCACTATATAAATTATTAATTTGCACAGAATCTATACTTTATCTTTCTCTTTTTTTTCTAATCTCATCTAAAGATAGACTAATCAGAAATCTGATGTGACCTTATATAATTAAAGATTAATAAGCCAACAAGTTTCCCATCTTCATCATCTCTGCAAATTATAGCAAATTAAAATACATTCCCAAGAGGCTAATAAAATTTCTCATTTGCTTGCACGACATTTTTTATATGGCTTTTTTAAATTAAGTTTTGCATGCACCAATATTATGACCTAAGGTCAATAGATTTATTTTGTCTTAAAATGACTCTAATCTTTTATCAGTTTGTACAGTAATAGTTTAGCCTCTCTTAAACGTGTTCTTCTAACTAACCACAATATGTATGTCCCATGGTTAGAACGCCCCAACAAGTGACAACAAAACTATATACGCTCACTCTTAAACACGCTTACCGACCTTGAGATGAGACACTAACCCTATACTCGACTGTTCTGTCCCTTTAAGTTTCTGCCATTATCAGCCTGATAGATTCAATGCTCTTCAACTACGTTTCAAACAAACAATCTTATATATCTAACTAATTCTCTCTTTTATATAAAAATATGCTTATAATCCAGTCAAATATTTAGCCCTTTTGTTTCAGCTTGATTTATGCTTCAAAACTATCCTTAGCAGACAAGAAATTAAAACAAAGATATTCTTTCAGCATGCAGTAACGTATTTACGTGGCTCTGAGGAGGAAAGATTGAGGGAACTGATTGATTGTGATGCATTTCAATTTATCCTTTTTTTAACCCACAACCACAAGAAAACTCTAATCACCATTCTACGCAGAAAGATCTCTCAACAGTGCAATGATGCCAAAGTTTTCTTTTCTTTTCTTTTTTATTTTTTGAACAAGCCACTTAGATTCCATTATCTTCTAATTAAAATCTTTATGTTCTTATCATGCATCTTACTGGCATATTCCCCCAAGTCTTCGCCAAAACTTTTCTTTCTTACTAGCTAGTGTTGAAACTAAGTTTCGTGGAAATACGTTCTGTTAAAAGTGTAAATAATCCAAGCAGCCATATCTGACATTCCATTCCATTCCATCCTCCTTTTTATATGAAGAATATTGCTTGCTTACAGATATTTTGGTCATAGAATTCTGCACATGTTAACCAAGCTTCAACACAATTATATAATGAATATTTTTCTTTAAAATTAAGCTATACATTCATTTAGTGCCAAATTCTTTAAGTTAATTTATTATTATAACCTGCCCTTCTTCTTTTTTTTTTTTCGCACGATTAGGAAAACCAACTTTATAATGTGTGTGTCATCGTCAAATAGTTATATTTAATCTCTCAAGGAGGAAAGAGATGAAGATTAACATTTAATAGGTGAGGAAGAAACCCTACCAGACTGGCAGCCCCATGACAAATTATTAATGTAAAAGTGATAGTCGAAATTCCAGCCCCATGTTCAATTATTGGCACCACACACAGCGATGTGGCCGTTTCGCCAATTAGCTCTTTTTCCTACAAAGGGCCGAATAACCGTTTCCTACCCCAAATTTAATGACAAGACAAAAGTTCATCCTTTCCCGGCCCCAGATCTGTTAAATTCGTTAATAAATTTTATTCATTATTTTATAAAATCTTTTAAAAGACAAAGTTACCCTCTATATTTACTGAAGCTAAATAATGATTATCCCAAAAAAAATTTATAAAATTTTTAGCACCCTGTTTTTCTCTTAATGTTGCCACTCATGCATCGTTGTCACTCCATCTTTCAACTTCCTAACTCTATGTGACAAGGTTGTTTCGCTCTAATCACATCTTCAACCATGTGTACACCTTTTTTGTGTTGTTATCTTTATTCATCGTTGATTCGATTTAGATTTGTTATATCTCACTCAAATTTTTCGTACACTTCTCACTTAGATATGTTACTAACAAGTCTTATTTTAGTTGATTTTATTGTTTCCACCAACCTTTAACATGCCTCACCACTTGCACAAGACCCTAGCAAGTATAGATTCATTGCTTCCCCCATGGGTATTTCCAAGGTTAAGAAATGAGAACGGAGAAAGGAAAAAAAAATAAGATTGGAAGAAAAAAATATAAAGTAAATAAAGTTAACATATAATTTGTTTGTACTATTAAGGATGTACGTCATACTCAATTTATTATATATATTGTAAAAAGTGAAATATCTTTTGACTATTAGAATTAATGTCTCACTTTATATTGAGACAAATTATCATTTGGTCATCTTTAAATTAAGACATTATTACTGATCAATATTTAAGTTGATGTACCAACTTAAGCCACTTGTAAAAGGACTTGTAGCTGTAAGAGCCTGAGCTTAATGAGCCTGCGCATGGCCGCTCCTTGCAAGATGACTTTATGAGATGCCACACAAACGGAGACTCCGGGAGTAATCTTCTCCGGATATAGCAAAACCGGGAACATAATTAAATTAAGCCAGAAATTACCCTACGTCTTATCTTGTAAGAATGAGTAAAATGGATGTTGAAGGCAGATGGCAGAGAGGCTCTTCAGTATTAATGAATTGTTCAACCTCAATCATAAGAATCTTTTTAATGTTGGGCGATGATGATACCTCACTGTCTTTTGTTACTTTGGTTTGATAATTAAGTGGAAGCGAATTGAGTTTTCTAGAAACATGGTCCCTCAAGCGACAATAATTCAACCATGGCTGGTCCAATGACGTGGAGCTGCCGAAACCCGGCCCGCCCTCATCGAACTCTTGTCAATCACTCTCAATTTGCCCAATTCATTACATTGAATTCTCAATCAAGCCTATTGCTATCACAACTTCACTTTGACTACGACCCTAACCAAGCATCTAATTAATGCATTATTCAACTAGTTAATTAGTTTTCCCACAAAAAATTAAGGTTGTAAAACAAATTTTATTTCATTAAAATGGGTTTTCGACGGATCAGATTCAGAATGAATGTCCTGCGCTGCCCCCACAACCACCACCCGTCATGTCATTCTTTAATCTGATTCAATTCTGTGTCCCGCTCTAAAGCTCTAATTGAGCCACTGATGCTTGTCACTTTGCCATAAATTTGTTTTCACTTGTTTTATACGTGACCGGGATTGTGCCTACATCAAATGATACTGTTTACTGCTTATATGACTTCTACTGTTTTTGTCTACCGCCCAGGTGTTTGGTATTGCAATAATTGAATCAGAATTTCTGTATTATATTCAAGACAATATTATAAGCATATTAAATAATCTTTGCAATTTGCCACAACACCAATTGACGCAGGGTTAGAGTGCCAAAAAAAGGCAACTTCCGTGAAATGTAAATTTGAAAAGCCTAAAAATTGACTCTCTCTCTCTCTCTCTCTCTCTCTCTCTCTCTCTCTATATATATATATATATATATATATAAAGCAAAAAAGAGCACTAATTTAATTAACATCCCCATAACTTTTGCATATAAAATGGTTGAAATTTTAAACTCCAGATCCCAAACTTCTCAAATTTTTTGGGCCCCTTACTCAGTTAAGTCTCCACACTCAAACTGAATACCCCAACCCACTGAGAATCATACTGAAACTGAAAACCTCTTCTGATCCATCTAAATTATCAGTCTGCCTATATTGTTTGTACAAACTTATTTGTACAATCTGATATGACAACTTATAATTAAATTATATAAGCATTTATTTTTTTCACACTTCAAAATTACCAAATCAAATGTTAATATTTCAATTTGTATAAATAAATTTACACAATTTATTTATACATGTAACATTACTCCTAAATTATATGCTTTTATAAATAGACACATATATTCCTTTTAATCGAAAAACTTATTTTCCTCAAAGCATAACCATTCTTCATCTAGCTCAGCCATTTATATCAACAATAAACAAAATGAAGAGAAGCCAACTTACTGACACGCAACACATGAAACTAGTATAGCAGTGTTGAGAATGACTGGAAATTCTGATTATGGCACAAAAAATAGTGGAGTTATGTACAATAAAATATTCTAGAACAGACTTTCTGCCATGGTTCTTTAGGAGGACTATGATAAGATGCTGCATAAATGACCTGAAGTGCTTTTATTGTTGAATCTCCCAGAGTTTCAATTAAACATTGAGAAGTTACAACTTGGTTCTAAATAATCAAAGTAACAAATAATAAATGATACAAGACCCAGAAAGAGAAAAAAAGACACTCGCACCATCTTACCTTCATGATGCTGATGCAGATGATCGCCTGAAATCCATTTTTGGATCTCAGTTTGTCAACCTCAAGAAGCATTGTACACGTTTAAGTGTTAATTTATAAAATGAATCAAAGCTAATTATTCTTAAAGAATGAGCAAGTGAAACCTCTTCTCATGATTGACAGGCAAAAGAGGAATATCACAAACCAATAGGAACTGGTATCTTCCTATGTTTAGTCTTTTAAAACCCGAACAACTAAACCAGTTGGTGCATGACTGGTTTTGAGGTTACCAGATCCAATCAAGTCACGAAGGTGAAATCTCATATCCAGTGGAGAGAATCGAAGTCGCTTCTTCTCTAGAGGAGCCAACATCATCTCTTTGTATCTTCTGCGGTTTAGTAAAGAAAGAAGTTCCTTTCTTCCCTGGATTGATAGTGAAAGAATAAATAAATTTATCTGACATTTGAACAGAAGAAAACACCATCGCCACATGCCACACTGTGCAATGAAACAATTTGTTAAACCCAGATAGCATTCGGGCAAATTTTCACTTTGTACTCTCGCTTTTGAAAAGCTAATTTTTACAATTATCCCTTTCTCTACATTGTATGAGTGGTAATTTACTAATTATTTTGTTGCATTTTTGCCTTTAAAATTTGAGAGGAAAACACTTTTAAATGCAAACCCAATGGTGTCCTAATTATTAAAAAATTAACACAACTCCATTTGAGAACTAATACTCAAAATGAGCACCTTTCTGTAGTTTGCTTCGATTACAACATAGCGCTCATGTTCAATTTCTATGCCTATGCCAAGGACCATAGGAGCCTTGGAAGTTACTTCCTAGGTTGTAGTCCAAACAAATATATACCTGCTGAGTGAATAAACGAACAAATACTTCCTATATCTAGCACTAAGTAAAGAAATAAAAAGCCTCCACATACCTGAGAAAGGCCCTTCAGTACTGAACCAATATTAGGAATTGCAAACCAGTACATGTTTGGATCAATTAGTTGGCGAGTCTACAAAGCACAAGTCAGTACAGAAACCATCAATGTCATTGGGGGCAAAAAATAAAATAAAAAAATGTTGAAGAAAAGTAAAATTATATAAGATATATTTGGGAAATTGAGAACAATTACAATTAACTGGCTATTCCATATTATACAAGTTAAATGGTTAGTGACACATTTATATATTTCTAACTTAAGTTTTCTATCATACATTAGCAGTAAATCACCCTGAAATATCATCTAGCTTAGTGAACTTGACCAAGGGAGCCTCAAACCTGCTCCAACTACAACAAATACAGGAAACTTACAATAAATAAATCTAAATTACCAAAAAAAGTACTTACAATAAATAAGTCTAGTTACGGTTGTATGATATAACCAGACTGTTGGAAAGCTTAAGCACTGAACAAATAAAACAAGAGGATGTCATGGAAAGCAAGTATCTAAGAACTGTGAAGACAAAAATGCATATGACATCCACTATATGAAGTACATACATATGAGGCACATTTGGGATAGATGTAGAAGGACAAAACTCCATGTACTCTCCCGGAAAATTCCTGTATTTCCCTCTAATCCATTAAGGTAAATAGCAAGGTTCAGATTTCAATCACTGCAACAATTTGACGGACTTACATTTTCATTTAAAAGCCTCCATGCATCATAATTCAAAATTGTTTAATTCTTCCCAAACAAATGGTGCATATTGGATCATACCGCAAAAGAGCCAACAAAATACACAACAAACAGTCAAGGAATTCAAACTGCCGCAACAATTTAATAGATTAAAGAGAAGACAAATTTCAGTTCACTTACAAGAAGTCCAGCATTAATCAATAGGGAGATGTGCTCATCCTTCACCTTTCCACCAAGTGATAGGAGTGAACACTGCAGAAACCAGCAAAACCATAAAAATTGAAGTAAACATGCACCTATTAGGGATTTTTTGAGTTAAGTTGAATTAGTTATACTTAATAAAGGATTATCAATAGGAATTGACATAAGAAGTGAAGCAAAACGAATGAACAACATAAGCGATTGACTTCATAACCACTCACTAGCTCTTGATGCTCAACACTAGGCTCAAGCTTGGAATCAATGACATGTTCTCTAAACCACTCAAAAACTTCAACATCGCCCTGCTTCTTTTCTTTAATTCTTTTCACAGCACGCTCTATCTACGCATGAATTTCAATGACAAGGTAAAACATTGTTTCCCATTTTTTTAAAAAAAAAAAAGAACATGACATTGAACGGTATTCGCCCACAAGTTAGTAACAAATCAAACCTAAATTTTTATCAGTCAGAAATTCAATTGAAGAACCTGATTCAGATAGTCATCCAAAAACATTATAGCATGATCATCTTGTCCCGTATTTAGTTTGAAAACGCGCAATACTTTCTCCCTCCTCAGAGACTACACAAACCAATTTCAAACTCAAAATATAACCAGTCAAATGAACCTAGGTTTTTATAAAACTTCACAATCACAGAACAATACCTCTAATTCTCTATCCACTTGTGTTCTGTCCTCTACACTACTGTATAATTGCGATTTTAAAATGAACGGTTGAATTGAGACCTGAAAAAAAAAACCACATTGGTGATTCAACGACTTAATTGAGCTTGTAAGAAACTTGTAAATCACTTTATGCGCGAAATTAATATAGCGTAACCTTGTCAATGTGCGGGAACTGAGCTCGGATTATGCGAAGCGCCACCAAAGTGTCACTAAAAGTAAGACTCTCCTCTGCATTCATCAATAATTTCAATTGAAAATACATAAAAAAAAAAAAAAGTCAAGAAATAGATTATTAGGAGAAAAATTGGATAGTACCGAGTGAAAAAGTAGAATCATCGCGGCTGCTTTCAGCTTCGATGTCTTCGTCTCGTTGGCGTTTTCTCGTTTTGGATGAATTTGAAATATTGTTCATCCTGTGAGTCCCAGACTTACACCATACCTGTCCCGGCTACACGGATATTGACTCGCTTTTGTTTTCAACGCGAGTTGGGGATTGGAATCTAGACTCGGTGCTTCGTGGCGGTTCAGCCTGACTGCTTCCAGCTCGCGGTTTAAATGTACTTTCCTTCCAAAACGACCTGCGTTTTAATGAGTACTGACTCAATAAATAAGTAAATAACGTTGGCCTTCATTAACTCCGGAAAAAGTACAATTACACCCACTTGATTTAAATAAGAAACCTTGACCTCCTTTTACTGGAATCTCCCAGGATTCCCTTTCACCCACCAACTCTACACTATGTTGGTGAGATCTAATAAATTGCTAAAAACACAAATATACCCTGAGATAGCAATTATTACAATATAACGAGAATTAGATAAAACACAAAAATAAATAAATATAAAATATATTTTTTAACGTGGTGTGATTTGATGATATTCTAGATCCCCAAATAGTATTCGTAAATGCGATTGTAATTAAATCATACATAAAATGATAAAATTTGATAAAATAATATTTTTAAAATCGATTGTGGTCAAATCATATTATCCAATCAAAAATAGAATTTTAAGTGATTAATATCCAAATTGGTGAAGGAAATTATTTATTTGTATTTTTAATGATATTAGTAATATTAATCCTTTAATATATATTCAATAAACGAAAGAAAATATTTTTCATTGCTAATATATGAATTTTAACAATGGATGGAAAATTTTTTTTTTGAAAATACAAAGGTGGCAAACCTGGGATGAAAATGAATTATTCATGTGATTAAAATATGAAGTTTCTATTTTTTTAAAATCTCATCAGAAGGAGAAAAGTATTGAAAAATAATAATAAAAAATTAAAAATTCCAGATTCATAATTTTTATATAGGAATAATGGTATATTCTTATATAATTAAATATTATTTTATTTTTAATTTTTAACTATTTAATCATATATGAATAGATATATACATTTTTTTTTATGTACAAAACTTACTCATAAAAAATATATACAGTTAATAATTTTATCAAAAAAAAAAAGTGTCTAACTCCTATATTTCACGTAAAATAGCTGTCGTTACTCATATCTTCATGATAATCACCTGCAAAATTTTAGGATAATGCAAAATCTTATACGAATTTTCTCATATATCTATCTATCTATGAATTCAAGACAGAGAAGATATAGCTATGGAGGTAGAGTGTCTGTATATGTAAGGAGAAGACAATGAAATATAAAAGTTGAATGTTGTGGATACATGGAAGATTGACAAATTCCAATTTCATAGCTAATTTTAACTGACAAGAACATCTAACGGAAGAATCGATATCCTACACTATCACCACACACGCATGCCCACAAAAGCGTCTACATTTTTTGAGACTTGTCACAAAAAATTCCATCTCCTTCTTCACTTCAGATCTCTCTTAATGCTTTTACTTCTTATTTTCTCTCTATTACAGGTATATTTCTATTCGTTTCAGATCTCACTGGCTTTTCAGGTCAAAATCTCTTCTTTTTTTACGTTGCACGGTGTTGTTTCATTGTCGTTTTCCTACATTCATTGCAACTATATGAACTTCGAACAATGCCGACTTGTTTTCGTTTCCTTGAGTGGGCTTGAATTATGAAATTGTCAACTGGGTGACTGGGTCTATTCAATCTCTTTCGAAGCTTAATTTTGCGGTGTCATCTTCGCATTGTAGCTGGCAACTGTCGGTCTGCTATTGCTTTATACTTGTCAATGCATTATTATTGTTGTTTTCCTTAGTCAGACTTATGTCCTTTTTAACATGGTCATTTCTCAGTTTTGATAGAATTTATTCAACCTTTTTCGTATAGATACTCCCTTTTGTCTCTTTTATCTCTTTTTATGATATGTACTAGTGCCTTTTAGATTCTTTTGTTTAGTTAATGCCATAATCTTTGTCAGTCTCTGTCTCTTAGTCGTTGCATTGTATATAATAGTTGTGTAAATTTCACATCATTCTCTCGTTTGATCAAGCTATGAGGGTAATGTTCTTCTCTCTTTTTCAATTATAAAATGTGTTCATTTGGCCAATTTGGGACCGAGTTTAGTCTTTGGATGAGTTAATGAAGCTTGGTTGTTTTATGGGTGATTCTGGTTTCAGAGCTTTTCTCGGTTGAAACATTCTGTTAATTGACACTTCTGATTTTTGTTGATTTACATTTCCGCAGCGTTGTTCATCAGTAGGTTTAACATAATTTGGTCAAATTCGAAGAATTTGAAGGGAAACATTCTATTTGAAAACTTTGGCCGGGGCCAGATTTTGTTTTGGGTTTTCAATATTCTACATGTTGCAGTCGAAGTAGAAGGCAGATTTCCTTTTGGTGCTTAGGGTTAGAATAAATAATAATGAGGGGGAGATCTGCTGAAACTCAAAAGAAGCGATTAGTCACTTGGGTAGTAGTTTTGGTGACCATTTGTGTTGTACTTTATATGTATCTTCAAAACCATAGCTCTTCTGCAGTAACTTATGGTAGAAAATCTTTGAGGAAATTTGGTTCCTCATATTGGGGTGGCGATGAAGATACTGATGATTCTTCCACCAAATTAATTGAATATGTAGATGATGGTCATCTACTAAGAAGTATTCCGGTGAGCAATCTGATGACAAGCTAAATATCTCTAACCCAGGTTCTTATATTGGTCTCTGTGTGTATATATTGAACTAACATCAGCCTCTGTTGTTGCATATGGAAGGTTTGTGATAATCGGCATACTGAACTGATTCCTTGCCTAGACAGGAACTATATGTTTCAATCAAGATTGAAACTGGATCTCTCTGTGATGGAGCATTACGAGAGACATTGCCCACCACCTGAGAAGCGCTTCAATTGCTTGATTCCTCCTCCACCAGGGTACAAGGTGAGATTCAGTTATGAAAACAAGGAAAAATGAAGTGTTAAGTATTTTACTAACCTTGATGGTTACAGATCCCAATCAAGTGGCCCAAGAGCAGAGATGAGGTATGGAAGGTAAACATACCTCATACACACCTGGCTACAGAAAAGTCTGACCAGAATTGGATGGTTGTCAAAGGTGACAAAATTTTTTTTCCAGCGGGAGGAACTCACTTTCACTATGGAGCTGATAAGTATATTTATTCACTAGCCCGTGTGAGTCAAGTTGATTGACCCTTTGCAGAGGAAAAACACGTTATGATCATTTCAATTCAATAAATGACTCTCTCTTTCTTCTGTATGATAACAGATGCTGAGGTTTCCACACAACAGAATAAACAACAGGGGAAAAATCCGGACAGTTTTGGATGTTGGGTGTGGGGTTGCAAGTTTTGGAGGATACCTGCTTTCTTCTGATGTTTTAACAATGTCATTAGCCCCCAATGATGTACATGAAAACCAAATCCAATTTGCCTTAGAGAGAGGGATTCCTGCATATCTTGGTGTTCTAGGGACAAAGAGACTTCCTTACCCAAGTAGATCTTTTGAATTTTCACATTGTTCTCGCTGTAGGATTGATTGGCTTCAAAGGAATGGAATTCTTCTTCTTGAGCTGGATAGGGTACTCCGGCCTGGCGGTTATTTTGCCTACTCGTCTCCAGAGGCCTATGCACAGGATGAAGAAGATCTGACAATTTGGAAACAAATGAGCGCCTTTGTGGAAAAAATGTGTTGGAAAATAGCTGCAAAACATGACCAAACGGTTATATGGGTTAAACCTCTGACCAACGATTGCTACATGGAAAGAACACCAGGCACTGAACCTCCACTGTGCAGATCTGATGAAGATCCAGATGATGTGTGGGGTGTGCCAATGGAAGCCTGCCTCACTTCTTACTCTGACCGTAAGTGACATTGCCTCTGTTTGCATGTATAAGATCAGAAGTTCAAAATGCTGCAATTAATTCTTCCTTTTTTGTTGGCCTTTGACTAGAAATGCATAGAGCAAGAGGCAGTGGGTTGGCTCCTTGGCCTGCTCGCTTGACAACTCCTCCTCCCCGTCTAGCTGAAATTGGCTATTCTAAGCAAATGTTTGAAACGGACTTGGTAATCTATCAGGAATTTTCCATCACAGTTTTTTTTCTCTCAATGACTATTATGGCATGTAAGTCAGGTGGGTAATATGATTAATGCATTGCAGGAACTTTGGCAGCAAAGAGTGGGACATTATTGGAGTCTTTTGAGCTCAAAGATTGAGCCAAATACACTAAGGAATATAATGGACCTGAAGGCGCACATTGGTTCCTTTGCAGCTTCTCTGAAGAACGAAGACGTCTGGGTTATGAATGTGGTGCCTGAAAATGGACCAAACACTCTCAAGATAATATATGACAGAGGTTTGATAGGCGTTTTGCATAACTGGTACGTATAAAAATTGAAATTACTCCTACTTGACCATTCTTGATTTTCCTGAGGGAGAAGAAAGCTAAGCTTCTTAAATGATGACGGCTCCATCATGCTAAGCAATTTACAGGTGTGAGGCATTTTCAACCTATCCAAGAACTTATGATCTGCTGCATGCTTGGAATATCTTGTCTGATATTGAAAAAAAAGGCTGTAGTGCGGAGGATCTATTGATGGAGATTGATCGAATACTGCAGCCTAGCGGTTTCATTATTGTGCGGGATAAGCCACCGGTGGTGGAGTTGATAAAGAAATATCTACTTGCATTACACTGGGAAGAAGTAGCAACAGCTGATTCCAACGGGGAATCACAACAATATGAAGATGACATAATCTTTATAATTCAAAAGAAGATGTGGCTTACTAGTGAAAGCCTTAGGGATTCAGAGTAAGAAGGTGAGTATTCTCTTGCCTCGTTCAAACAAAAGCATTGCGGGGCTTGATGTTGCCCAAACCGTGCTGCTGGTGCCACAAGTGATTAGCTTTGATGCTTTTGCTCACTAGTCAAATAACCTTCATTGGGTCAGTCATATTTTAAGATGATTAAATGTTTTACCATAGATAAAGCTCGTATAGGGAAATGTCGCAATCCTTTGAATAGTATTATTATTATTATTATCCCTTTTTTTAATGGAACAAAGGAAATCAAAATGAATATAGAAAAATACACCTCAAGTGGTAAAAGAAAACATGCCAGGACATAAATTGCAATCAAACTTCAACTTTCGAGATCCCTTTTCCAACGGGAACCTGCAATTTTATTCAAGGAGCATGAAACGGAACATCTCATCTCATGGCCACATATTCCTTGTCATCATGTTTAACCTATAATTTTCACTAGGCAATACGCTTAGCTTACATTATGCAGCACAAATGTCATGAATCAAAAACTAAAGGTATCAGCTTACCATAACTCTGGTCATTGAATAAAAAGTTTGATCTCCCTGAAGTTTCATTTAATAAACTTCCCTTTTCGAATATCTAAAATAACAAGTTGCTCATTATGGTCTTTGTTCCACTAAACTTTCTTCTGCCTTCTGCAAACTAACCAACCCATTGTGTGTAAGTGAGGATGGTTGGAGACTGTAGATGCCCGTCCCATCTTAAACTTTTGTCTTGGTCCATACAGGCACAACCAGGAAAGAAGAATCTAATAGTAAATTTGATGTAACAAACTATGGCAACTGAACTCCAAGAGAAAAAGATGCTGACCTTCTAGTTGCTACCATACAATCTTCACAGATTGGCAACACAAACGAGGGCCATGCGTGTAAATAAACTTTCTTTCCGGTGTTTCATTGTGAATGTGGACTGTGTGTACTAAAATTCTCAACAGGTTAATATAACTTTACTAAATAAGAGTCCTACAAAACTTGACCATGATGTCCATTGCTTCTCCTTTGAAGGAGAAATTTCCCCTCATTTTTGTCGAGTCACTATTGAAAAGGAATTTTGTTAAGCAGATTTCACTTTGGCTGAAGTTGAAGCCAGGTGTGAAAGGGTCCTGTGACCAACGAACATTAAGAAAACACTCAAGAAACCAAGTGCCTTCAATGTTGTGAATAGATCCAACTGCAGAAAGAAAATCACCAAATTTTAATAAACAACCAAAAATGTAATACTTTGACATAGTTAATAAAGCTCTCATCTGTTGTAAGGCATATGTAATTTAAATTGTATGTTCGGATCAAGGTACAGCCATCCAAACAATGGCCAACTGACCAGTACACACTAACTGAAAAATAAATAAAGATAAAAAATAGAAACTAACCTTCAACCAGAAAAGTACATAAAGTAACAGCACTGCTGCGATGCTGAGGTGGAAGAGGATGGCAAATGTAGCAGGCACGGTTACAGTAGGGAAGTTCTTCAGGTTCACCCCTAATCGTAATAGCTGTCCAAGACATCAAAGTACAGTTCAAATATTACTCACTGCACTGGAAAAGACAATTGGGACACACAAAGCTGAATGAATAATCCAAAGGCAATATATCATTCATGACTCACCCCAATTAAGAACCCAAGGAATGGCAAAAGAATGAGACCTAAGAAAGCAAGGGACAGCTCCTGAGGTGGCCGCTTTTCTGGCACCCTGAAAATGTGGGTTATCTCCGCTTTGGGCCCATATCTTGAATAAGGATCAACAGGTAATGCTGGAATTCGGGGTGCCTTCTCAGGGGGTTCTGGCAGATTTAATTCAACATAGCCAATCTCTTGTAATAGAGAGTTCTCCTGTAAAGAAGCACAGCATATTTAGCTCAAATTGTGAGTACACAAGGCCAAAAAATAAATAACGAAATAAAGAAACAAACTCATGCTCACCATGACTGCATCACCAACAGTGAGTTGAATCTTGTATCTACCTGAGAGATAGAAAAACTTCTCAACCAATCCAAGAAAATCCTGCAAGACAGATTGCCAAATACATGATCAACATAAAATTCTTATTTTTTTCCCAAATGATGGCAAGTTAAAAAATACAACTTTGTCTTTGATTTTGAGAGTCAGGCTAAGAAACACTGGCACACATTAATAGGTGACTGACTGAACATAAAGTTAAGAAAAAAGGGGTGAAGGAGATAAAAAAAGACACTTAACTAGAGTTATCTGAAACTTTTTCCCAGAGTTTTTCACCACAAAGATGTACTCAACCTTGCTCTCATGTCTCAGCTTGAGAAACGCCTGCACAGCAACAGAATATCTCAAACAACTATTGTCAGTAAATTCCTAAATAGGTGTTTAAACAACTACATACCTGATGTGGTATAAATGCATTCCCATAAGGGGTGATCAATTCAAAGGATAGATGAAACTTCTGCAGGTGGTTTGCTGATAATGCCACAGCATTATCTCCACCCAAATGTAGCCTATAAAAATTATGGGTGGAAAAATAAAAATCCAAATTATATGGTTGAAGTATAATTAAAGCAAGAAACAGTGAATTGGAATGGCTTCTAAAAGTATCACATCCAGGTATTCAAGTAAGCCTAAAATACCAGCATCAGTAATAGGTAGGAAAAAACTATGGCTAAAATCTGAAAACAGTAACAACATACTTTTTCTGTGTTTCTATGTTCCCATGATCACTATCAAGAACTGCAATTTCAGCATTGTTGATCTTAATAAGTCCAGTCACAAATATTGGTATTTGAGTTTCGGTTCCAGCAGCATAGACACTTTGATGCTCAGTATCATGAAGCACCACCTACAAAATTCAAATTTGGCATCAATCTACATACAGAAATATAGATATGAAGTACGATAATTAGTCCCTCACTGTAAGGGGTAAAAAACTGATAATGATGATGATGATAATAATACCTTAAAAATAAAAATATAATTTCCAACATCAACAGGCTTTGGCACCGAATCTAAGAAATAAGATTCACTCTGTGGATCATACTTGAGTTCCTACAATATATAAACAACAAAGAACATAGATTCAAGTTAGCCAAACACGAAAAGTATATTGCACCTATAGAGGCTAAAACAAGGATATTTTCCGCACCTGGTCCTCAACAATGGTAGTTTCCTTTGACCCAACGGAGAATGCCCGCACAAGTTTCACTGTCAGAGGAGGAGCATTTGCACCAAGCACAGTAGTGACCTTAATCTGATTTACAGAGCATAAGACAAGAAAGTCAAAATTAAAAAAAGAAATCATGTAAAACAGGCCTATAAAAATCAGAAAATTCAAATTGTCACAGGGCAGTGACAAGTTCTGGCAGAAAGGCATCCAAGTCTAGATATAGGACCACCAACACAAACCACATCGATTCTCAATTTGTAAAGGACACTGTAAATGTGATATATTACACTAAAAACATTGGAGGCATAAAGCAGCTGTAATAAGCATACACATTTCACTTTTTTACTCAGCAAAGACTATATTAGAAAATGGAGAGAATGTTGATACATCTAATGAAGATAGAACCCCAGAACATATCAAGAAAGAGTAAGAAAACTGAAGCAGTAACTAGGTGACAACGAAAAACATAAATGAAGTCAACTACTGATATCAGAGAAACCAGCCAATCAGACAATTACACAACTGCATCACAAACACAGGACCTATATTTGGACACAGACCTTTAGGTGCTCATCCTTGGTCACTGAAAGCACTGTATATGGAAGTGATATGATAAGCGGAATGGCAATTCTGCACAAGAAAAGGTAAAATTCAGTGCAAGTAAAAATGTCAACAAGAAAAGGCTGCAATGTAGAACCCCATAATTTAGCCTTTTTTTCTCTATACTTGAAATCCCTCCCCTTCCCTTTTGCTCACTGCTTTTTAAACTAGATGCTGCTTCTGACCTTACAACTTTTACAGCTAGTAAACTTGTGTGATATTATATGCAACGTAGGTGGCTTGAAGGAATTTGAACCTATGACCTCTAGGTTAGAAATATGAAATCACTCAACCTAACCCTTGGGATTAGAGAATTCAGCTATAAAGCTGTAACTGCCATATATTGAAGAATGGAGTCTGTCTTTTATGTTCCAAGAAAAGATATTGTTTAAAACTGTTCTTTAAGAAAGAAACAAAACAAAAGAAATGTTGTATTTCAAAGACAAGTCAGTTGATTGCTATCAAAATGAGTCTATCTGACAGCAGCATCACATAAATGTATTATATAGAAAGGCCAAAATACCGAAAACTCAAGAAAACAACTTGCCTATTGCTTTCCAAGCAAGCTAATGAGTCCACTTGGTTAAAGAAGTCTTTGGCATCACCAGGAATTCCAATGCCAAGGAAAAATTTCGCTAAACCGAATATTTTATCCCCTGGAAGCTGCAAATAGAATACAGAATCAATAGAACATTGTCCCATTAAAAAATAGCTTCTCAGGGATGTACTAATGAGTGAATTCCTACTCACATCAAAACTTCCAGTAGTTACAGCAGCAAATGCAGTCAGCCCTCTAACAACTGATGAAGTAATTGAAAGAGGACCAAGCTGTTCACGTGTGATAACACCATTCTCATCAAAGTAAAAGGCCCCATCATCTACAATAAGGAAAGTTGATTAGACATGGATACCTTCAACTATGAATTCAACATGTAACACCAGTTAAAAAACCATCATTTGGAATAAGTAACTGAAAATCAAAACATCCCAAAGAGGGGTATCTTACCTTTATGTTCAATTTACTAGGGGTGTGTGTGCATGTGTGTATGTATATCATAAAAAATTGAAAAAAACAAAAAGCAAGCTTTCCTAAAAGAGAGGTACCTTAAGCTATAGAAAATCAAACTAATAGGTACAATATAAATATGCATACAGTTCCATTCTTGATTTTCTCTAGAACCTATACTTCATTCTACATGCCTGCCTTTCCAAACATCCCTATCCCCAGTTATGCTTATTTCCCTACAATACTTCTCCACCATCTAATATATAGAAAGATAAGACAATATTTTCCCTTTATATTATCTTGTAAATGTTCTCTTTATACTCTAATGGGTACTCCCAAACAATCATAGAAGACCACAGACATAGCCATTTGATCCAGTAGGTTCAATTATGTGGCCAAGATCCTCCCAAACTTAGGACATATGATTCCTAGTAAAATTTTATTGCAAATTTGAAGTCCATGAGCATAAAATCATTAAATGAAAATAAGGATAAATAAGAAAAACACATTATTTTCAAACCAAATTCAAGGTAGAAACTACAATACCATATTTCTCAATACTGTCGAAGAGTTTCAGTACATCATTTTTTACAGTACCAATCTGACAATTGTAAGTAAATGCAGAATATGAATATCACTCAGCTGAAGAAAACAATTACAAAAAATGGTAAAGGCAAGAAGAAGAATATTTATGAAGAAAAATCATGTACAAGCACACATGCACGCATATGAATATAGGCAAAAGCTAATGAAAAGAAGTCCAACATCCTTTGAGAAGTTCCAAGATACCATAGATTGATCAATCTCAGAAGACGCTAATGAGATGACTCCAGCAAGTGTTTCAAGTGCTATTCCTGCAAGAATCACAATAAGTTAACAGAATAAGCAAAAGCCCATTTTAACAGATAATTAAGAATCAGAATAATAAGCAACATATGCATAGAAACTATGTTCAATAATAAAACTGAACTTGTATTATAGCTACATGTAAAAAGATTATAAAATAACACAAGCATATAATTACTATTAGCTGCATCCTTGAATATAATTACCAGCAGCAAAGGTACTTGACTCAGGATTGTTAGAACTATAACGCCACCTTCCATCACTCTGGCTCAGAGCCTGCAATCATTACTTCAATCATTAAGAAAATAATTGCCATAAGTAGAACAAGAAAGTGGTTGTAAGACTGAGAGTGACAAATGGCAGTTTCAGTTAGATCCAACAATAGACCTTCTTCACCTACTCATTTCAAAGTCAGTCAGGTTCTAACACAGACTATATTCCACCATAAAAAATATTGGTGGGTAAAGAAGCAACTTACCTTTATAGAGTATAAAACTCCTTCAGCATCACTAATATGTAAATCATTTCTAGAAGTTTGATCCTGCATCAACAAATCAATAAATTTATTTTATCAAAATGAGAAAAATGTAAAAGGCTATAAACTATTGAAGAGAAGATGCATTAAGCATCCCTTCAACAACCTTACATCAGTAAAAGAATTTCACAACCTCAGACATATCTTATTTTTCTAGAAATATAAATAAATAAATAAGTGAATAGAAGAACTAGCTTAATCCGTAAAAATAAAATGAGTGCTGAACCCTAAATTACAAGAAATTATATGTTTAAATCAGAGTTTACCTTAATAAGTTTCAAACTTCCAATTGAATAGTAGAAGTCAAGCAATGAACTTGCATCTTGTACAGCGGTTTGGAGTCTTGAAATGATTTCCTTTATAAAGAATAAAAAATTTAAACATCTTGTTCACATACTGCCACATAAAGGCAATAATTTCCAAACTGGGAATAAAGCGTCAGTGACATTAGCTCAAAGATACCTCAAATACTTGTTCTTCAATCTTGCATTTTAAAATGCCATTGACTTTCAACGCATACAACAAATCTTTTGAAGTTGAAGAGGATGACTCAAGGGTTTTTGATACAGAACCACAAGTAGTCTTGCTCACGTCAATATTTCCCTCAACTCCAAGAATCTCACAGGATCTGAGGGCCTCATAAGTCTCTTCTAAGCTGGTATAATCAAAACAAATTAAACAGTTGTTTCACATGAATGATGATGAGGATTATAATGAGAAGAAATGTTATATAAAAATTTTGTAAATTCAAACTGTCAAATTCAGCTGAACTGAAAAACTCATCTCTGAAAGCAATATCTAAAAATAAAAATCAAGACAAATGATCATAATTCCCTCTAACCACACGAATGGAATTCATCTCACCTACAAATGAAAGTGGAAAACTGCAAAGAGAAAGCAGATTCAAATCTTCCATTTTCCAATGTATAAACCCCAATAATTTTTTAAACAAAAAAAAAACACATATTTCATTCACAAGTAGACTTTCTATGAAATTCTTACATTGAAAACCAATTTTCTCAGCAAACAACCAAAGTAAATATAAAAAACAGCACATTCGCTTCATAATGCATACTGAAATCACAGGGAAAAAAAAAGAGTAAATCAGAGTCATAGAGTCGACATGGTACCTGCCAAAAGATCCATCGACAGGTTTGAAGACGTCTAAGGCAGCGGATCGGTGAGAGTCCGAAATCGGTTGAACGATCGAAGCAGCATGGCAGATCGAAATCGCCAAAAACAGAACCAGAAATCCTACAAGACTCGTGGCCATTCCTGCATTAATATTTACAGAATCAAAAAATTAGAAATAGAAATCATATAAAGGGAAAATTGAAACGAAATTGCGAAAACTAGGGTTTAGATCGTACGTAGCATTTGTGGAAGTAAGTCAGTATTCAGAGTCTGCCAAGACCGGGACCAGGACCGGCTAGAGTTGGAGGGAGGGAGTATTTCAGCTGTTATAAAATTAACCAAGTTGGCTGTGTGTTCCAATTTGTACAAATATACGGTAATACGACTACCACTTTGGTATTAAAATCGTCAACTTAATTTTTTTTTTTTTTTTTTTTTGATAAATTACGTTTCCTCGTCCAAGGATTGACCCAAAAATACTTCTTCATTGTTGGTGAAATCCAATATCAGAAAGAAACATTATTCCTACTATTTTATTTAAAAAAATTATCATATAATTTTAAATGAACAAAAAAAATTAAAATAAATTATATTACAATTATTTTATATTTCTTTTCTTTCATTATAATTTTTATTTTATTTTATTTTCGATCAATTTTTGCAATCTCTATTTTTTCAACAACTCATTTTATACTACTAATCACTCAATGTATCTTCTCTCTCCACACTGTCATTGTTCCCTCTCTCCGTCGCACATGACGTACCATTCCATTGATATATGGATTTTCCTTTAAAATCTAGAGTACTTATGTTTATTTATAGAATAAATTGTGGGTCAGAATGGTTTGATCATAAAATGTGAGTTTTTTCAGAGGAGATGATGCACTGTTTATATTATGAACTTGATTAAGAAAGATGGTTTATGTGTGAATAGAAATATCTTTAGTCGGATTCAGAATTTGATCATATGAGAAGGTCTCTCATATGAATAGCAAATATGGCTCAAATCAAACATTCAATACTTGGAATATTAACCATCCAACTTTACATTACAAAACCATTGAAAGATGAAAGATGAAACATTGCATTTAGAAAATATAAAGTTGAAAAATAAGCTCCTTGGATATAATTTCAGTACTTTGGGGGCGGCTTCTGAGTGGGCAAAAGTCCAAATCGCTTCTTCAGAAGAACTCTCTGCCTCGAGAACTTGTCATCAGGGGAAAAACGAGCTGCAGTTGGAACAAACAAGTTAACAACAGGAAATCACTATCAGTAGCACTTAGGCACTACACAGATTTTCATTACAACATATTAAAAATCTCTGAAAAATGAGAGGGATTCAGTTAATAACAGCTGCAGGTGAATGCAGGACGAACCCCAGATTGAATCATCTTCTAAAATGTATGCATGTGCTAGTGTTGCAAATTGGAGAAACAATCAAAAGACTGGAATATTTTTAGCCATCTCCAATACTTTCAGGCAATTACAGAAACAGACATGACTGTTATGTATGAGGCATGTCGTACCAAAACTATACATAACTGATTCAAGGGGAAGATTGCCTTCAAATAAAGTAAGACATTGAAGAAATAATCGAGATATAGTAGTACCTGGATGAGCAGATTGAGTAGGAATCCCTAGAGGTGATTCTTTCTGCATTCAATGATACAGTCAAAGGTTAATAGACAGATTGAACACAAGAAGATTCCACAGATAATAAACTTGAACCCAAAAACAAAACATACCTTAGTGGTATAAACTTTATCGCCATTCTCGTTTATGTAGAACTGAAGATACATCCTCGCAACTCAGAAGCTAACAGAAGACAAGTGAGAGAACTGGCAAAGCTAGGGTTTTAAAAGAGGGTTTTTCCTCCCCACGTGCCTCGCACGTGTCCTGGTAAGACTAACTTCTGGGCCGTCGTGGACCAGGCCCAAAAAGGGGATGATGAAATAGTTGACCAATCAGATGCCACGTCTCCGCAGCAGTGTAGCTTCCTTTTGAGTGATATGATGTGAGAACTTCTCTTCGCTTCTCTGGTTTCTTGTTCCTTTTCGTTCCTCCTGAGTAAATTTTTCAAGTCAGTGAACGTTTCTTAAATTTTCTTGCGAAACTACGATGTCGTTTGACGATGAAGAGTCATCCGAGCACACGCTCCTCGTAGTCCGCGAAGTCTCCGTGTACAAAATCCCCCCGCGTAGTACCTCTGGCGGCTACAAATGCAGCGAGTGGTTACAGTCCGACAAGATCTGGTCGGGTCGGCTCCGAGTCGTCTCCTGCAAGGACCGCTGCGAGATCCTCTTAGAGGATCCCAACTCCGGCGAGCTTTTTGCTGCTTGTTACGTCCATCCGGGCCAGCGCGAGACGTCCGTAGAGACTGTCCTCGACTCCTCCCGGTATTTCGTGCTTATGATCGAGGATGGAACGGGGAAACACGCGTTCATTGGGTTGGGTTTTAACGAGAGGAACGAAGCGTTTGATTTTAACGTGGCGTTATCGGATCACGAGAAATACGTGAGACGAGAAATCGAGAAAGAGAATGGTGAGACGAGTGAGAGCGATGGTCATATTGATATTCATCCCGCTGTTAATCATAGATTGAAGGTATGCTCAACAAGTTTAAAATAAATTTAATAATGATCATGATTAGCTCTTCTAGTCTTTCTTACTCTCATTGTTTTATTCTTCGACTGTCTCTATACTGTTATAAAATTTATGGGATAATTTTTGTATTTGATGTATAGCTTACTCAAGTTTGCGTTTTTCCCATCGGCTTCTTATTATTTGGATTTGCAATTTCTGTTGTGTAGTCTCCATTAATGAGAGAGTAGAATTTCGATTGATCTTAATTTTGGGTTTTTTGATGTGGGTCTAAATTGGTATTTATGTGTTGATTCAGGATGGATTTGACTTAATTATGTTTCCGATAATAGGAAGGTGAGACTATCCGGATCAATGTGAAGCCCAAACCAACTAGCGGAACTGGTATGCTTTCAGCCGCTGGGTTAAAAGGAGGGCCTTCTGCTCCAGGAAAGCCAAAGCCTAAAATTGTAGGGCTTGCCCCGCCACCTGAGACTGGGAAAATTAGGTCTCCTCTTCCTCCACCTCCTAATGATCCTGCTGCTGCTCAGATGAACTCTGCTAGTCCAAAAGTTGGCATCTGGGCACCAAAAGAAACCACAGGACATTCTACTATGGATGCTTTTTCAGATCTTTCTCAAATTGAGGTATGCAATTTGTTGGTAGTATTATACCCTGGGCTTATCAAGGAAGGTGACAGAATTTTGAGACATTCTGGTATGCCTGTTGATTTAAAATTAATTAATGAAATCATTTAATGTGTATTTGGTTATGAATGGAATTAGACTTCCAAAATATACAAACTTGTTGCATATATATAAACAAGTTTCATCATTCATGTCTGTTAGGACTACATATTCGTTACTGTAAGTGACAGAAAATTGGGGGCATAAACACAAATAAGTTGTTGGCAAAAAAAGAGCAGACCACTAAAGGGAGAAGGCAACATGGCTAAGGGTGAAGAGAGAAAATTAATAAAATGGGGAGGCATGAGAGAGGAAGAGAGGAGAATATTGTTTTGGGTTTCCAGAGAAGCCTTTGACTGATTGAGGGAGAGAATCTAGTCTCTCAAAAGTTTGACAAATTAAAGAGAGATTTGGGCCTCTTAGAAGCCAGACCTGGGGTGTTTTAGTTTTCATTTTCTTATTTATTAGTGTTGTCAGTGTAGGAAGCTTGAAGTCTTTTGTAAACACAGCCAACAATCAATACAAATATCAACTATTTCCTTCATTTCTTTTGTCATTTACACGATTTGTATTGGTTGAGGATTGGATAATTGTTGGGTTCATTGTAGTCGGAGCATGATGAGAATGGAAGCTAGGGTAGATGGATTGGAAAAGGACCTTGATTCGGTGAGGGGTTGGATGGTCTAGGTGCTAAACTGGAAAACTTGAATTCAAGATTGGAAGGTAGGAGAGTTGTGTAGTACCTCAGGGAGTTGAGGGTAATGATGGTGAACAAAGAGTTGCATGGTGGTGACCGAGGAATAGTGTCAATGGAAAAACCTTGTTGCTGGTGAGAGAAGCGATGCCACCTCCGCTAGTAGGGTTGGATTCAAATCAAGCTCAAGACTAGCTCAAGTTTCGTTTAAGTTTGAGCCTAAACTGAGTTTTGGGTTTGATTTGATACTAAAATGATGTTGTTTTGAAGTGTATTGGTTAAAATGGCATCATTTTGAAGTGTATTGGTTAAAACGACGTCGTTTTGATGCATATTAACCAAAACGACATTGTTTTAGTCAATTCATATCAAATTTTTTAGGTTTGTTAGCTTAACGAGTCGAACACTCTTAAAGCTCGAGTTTAAAAAAATTGAACTCTAAAACTCAAGCTTGTTTGAGTTGAGCTTGTTTTAGGTTCGTTCGAGTTTGAGCAAACTCGGTTCAAATTTAATCTTATCACTAGCAAGACAGGAATAGCATGTGACGGGAGAACAGAGGGTTGTTGGTGAAGGAACAATAGCATGGGAGACGGCCAGCGAAAACTAGGGGTTTGGTTGGTGAGACACATCTCACAAGTGATTGAATCTACCAATTATTATCGGCAATGACCTGTTAGGATGGATTTTTTGCATGAAACGTTATTACATGGTGAACTGATTGACTCAGGAGAAGCTTACCTTTATCGTCGTCTGTGTGGAGGGAATGACACTCAACTGGCTACAATGGCGTAAATCGAGCGGGTTTACCAATTGGATTGATCTAAAACATGCCTTTTTTCATCAATTCCAGTTGTGGCAATGCGGCAAACCATATGAAGAGTTGCTTGCATTTTGACAGACTGACACAATGGGAAAGTTTAGATGTTGCTTTGAGCTTCTCTTGGCACCAATGTAAGAAGTTTTATATGATATTTTACTTGGGGCATTTCTTAATGGACTAAGAGATGAAGTGAGGGTAGAAGTCAAGTTATTTGGGCTAATAAATTTATAAGAGGCAATGGAGCAAGCTCAAAATTTTAAGGAAAAAAATTGGGTCATTCAAAACCGACCTGGTCCAAGACCCATCTGGTACAACCCAAAAACTAACCCAACCAACACAACCCAATATGTTTTTCACCTTTTGTTTACCATTTAAGCCAAAACACTTTACACCCATCACCTACCACTCAAACCCATCTAACGTTACACAATCAAGCCAAAAATCCTCACCCATTTTAGCCCTAATATACACCACTTAAACTCATGCACATTAAACAATTCAAGCCCAATCCAAAGCCTAAACCAATTAACTCATTTTCAAACAGTTCCAAACACCTTGTTTTCACCCAACCGAACAATTCAGTAGAACAGAATAGAAAACATGCTAGCTCCAGCGGATTGATTTCAAGTGCACAGAGGGATGGGAATTTTCAAAGGTTATTGGATATCAAAATTCAATCGAAATTAGAAAAGGGACTGTTTTTTTGGTGTGATGAAAAGTATGAACCGAACCATCATTGCAAATTTTTGGAGTTGCGAGTGATATTAACATGCAAAGAGAATAGGGAAGAAGAAGAGAAATTTGTGCATACCGAAGACAAGGAATTAGAAGTGTTAGGCACATGATGAGGTGCTTAAAATATATATCTTAGATTTTAAGTTTTTTTATCCATTTTTACTTGGTTCTTCAAAAAAAAAAAATTAATTAAATTAAAAAATTTAAGAGCACCTTCCAATAGCCCTACCTTAAGGACCACGTATTTGTTATTGTTACCATAGGTGGCAAAAACATAAATAGGCTGTTGGCATAAAAAAAAGGGAGGACCAATCAAGGGAGAAGGTGATGTGGCTAAGGGTAAAGAGAGAAAAGGGATAACAAGGGTAGGTAGAAGAGGGAAGAATATTGTTTTGGGTTTCAAGACAAGCCTTTGGCTGATTGAGAAAGAGAGTCTAGTCTCTTAAAGGCTAATTAAATTAGGAAGAGATTCTAGCCTCTCGGTAGCTAGACTTGGGGTGTTTATTTATCCTTTTCTTGTTTATGGATGTCAATGTAAGAAATTCACTGTCGTTTGTAAACACAACCAACAATCAATACAAATATCAACTATTTTCTTCATTCTTTGTCATTTCTGTGTTTTACATTGGTTGTGGATTGGATAATTGCTAGGTTCCTAACAGTATATTTTCTCAATCTTGGAACTTCACTGTCGTGGTTAGTATTCGTATTTTGTGCTCTGCTTAAAAGTTACTTTTGAAGCCCATGTTAAGAAATGTACATTAATATAGCCTTTAAATGTAATTTTACCCAACACATATGCAATAGGTTGCGATTATCTTCCTCTTTGTATAATTGCAATTCTTTTGTTTCTGTCATAAAACTCATTTTTTGATATCTAGGCTTTTACCAATTAATAAAGGAGTATTTTGTATCCTGTCAATCCTTGTGAAAATGTTTTTTAGATCCTCTTGTTTTCTTTTGCCATTTCCTGCTCGTGAGTCATGACCAAGCAAAACTTTAATTTATATTGACATTTAATGTTTCACCTTGAACTTCTGTCTATCCGATTGGTTTTTCCTTTCTAATGATTTCCTTCTGTGGTGTTTATACGTCTTTCTTCTGCATAAACATTACAATGTGCTCTGCCTTTGATGTTAATCACTACTTCTACTGCTATAAGCTGGAACATTTTTCTATTAATTAAGGACATTGGTAAAAGACCATTTGCTTAGTTATTTGTTGATTCGTGCAGAGCAATCTCCCCTCATCTATGACATCAGGATCAAGCAAGACTACTACCGCATCAGGGTGGGCAGCTTTCTGATTCTGTGAGCATTTCTTATGTATAAGATCTTTGTTTGATGTTTTGTCCAAGGGAAAAATTTTTGATGAAGAAAAATTGAGGAAAAAATATGAAAGAATACTAAATACTTGCATAGTTTATGATGCTATATTGATGTGTCTTACTTCTTTGGGACTCATTATGTCTTATTCAGTATGATAGAGAAATTAATCATTTTTCTTTCTTCTTCCAGTTTGGCTGCTGTGTATATTTGTAATCTGCTCCAATAATGCTTGCCAAGCAGCTTGTATCTTTAGCACATAAAATAAAGATATACTCAGTTTGTTAGGCTTTTCTGGCAATGGTATTGTTTAACATTTTACCGAATTTGGCATTTCTTTTCTCCATTTCTCCATGTGGTTTTCTTTTCTTTCTTCTTTTTTTTTTTTTTTGGGAAATAATAATCTTGATTATATTCTTATAACTGAAAAGGTTAGAACTTTTATACGATGTCAATATCTCTCAAATAGTATTTTTACGTTACTAATCTTGTAAATTAGTAGAAATACTAATAAACAATAGTACAGTCTTTCAAAAATTAGCAGTGAAATTTGATGTTAGAAGAACTTCCAACTTTGTACTTACCGGGAAAAAAGGACCTTCCAGCTTTAGTCTTTGGTTAATCAAGGTATGGAATACACTGCAAATATTGAAGAAAACCTAGTACTCAGATCTGGAGCCTTCTTCCTGTATTGACCATCTAATCAACCTACCAATCATTATTTACACACACACACACAAATGTTCTATAAAATGTTCCATACTGTCAAGAAACCTATAAAATGCCCCAAAAAAAGAAAAATTCAATCCATTTGTGGATATGGGAAATGTAGATATATACATCATTGTCTCTATCTCCAATGATCTTTTGGTAAGTTAGAAAAAAAATCTTAGTGATATGATTAATGGCAATGCTGAAGCAATCATTCCGGTTGTTGAAACTCAGGCTTCAGCACCCAACATGATCCATTTGGGTCCTTTTTAAGGATAGCCATTTCCTTCAAAAGATTTTTAAATAAAGGAAGATCCTGTGGGGGTATCCTATCCCTAAAATGCTGGACTATGCTGGCTGAATCAGTGCTTCCACCCTCTTGTTGGATAAAAGTACATATTTGACGAATCAATACTTCAGGCTGCACACTAGAAACATTGTGAGATGACCGTGAGGTCCCAACATCTGTAGATCTTGATCCGGTAGCAGAACTTGAGTTCACCTTATGTCCAAGTCCAGCAGCAGCTGTCTTTTCTTGATTTCCTTGTATTTTAGATAGTAATTCAGATGAAGATAATGCCTTTCCTGCAGATGCCCCTGCTGCAAAGCCGCCCAACTTGCTTGTTTTGCTGCTAGATGAGTCATCTGAGGGCTTAATCAACTGACGGTTAACAGTTGAACCAAATTTCTGGCGAACAGATGATGGTGCACCAGCAATTCCAGATTTCCCCGTCCATGTCGGGACAGATATGTTGTCACAACTTCGAAGCATTCTGGACTGGCGCAAAGCTTCTGCTGCTCTTTGTGCAACTTGAGAAGCTTGCTCCTGCAGCCTCATCTTCTCTTCATCATGGGCATTCATGATTATGTCATGGTTCACAGCACTCTGGAGATTCAAAAGGGAAAGAGAAACAAAATCACATGATGGCAAGGAAAACCAAGTGAAAGAAAAGAAAACAATATATGCAATAGGTACAGTAATGGAGATCACTGAGGGTGCGATGGTGTTTTACCATCATTTTTTTTAAGTTCTTTGTGCTGAATGCCTTTTACAATGTGGAAAAAGTTGTTAAATATCTTTTGTACGAACAGTTGAGAGGGAAGACTCTTCTAACACAGACTACATCTCATGGATCAAACAAAATTTAGGAAGAAAGGCAATACTTCATTCCAAATAAAAATTACAAATCTTAAGGAAATGCTGAATTCGAATAAAGAAGGAACATCAAAGCACAAGTTCTACAACCATAAGAACAAACAGAGAGGAAACTTACATGTATGCCTTGTGCATCAAAAAGACTCTTTAAGATATTTGTTTCTTCATCCACTTCACCATCATTATTATCAGCTTTTTCTTTCCCTTTTCTTCTGAAAGATTCAACCTCTAAGTTGTTTTCTTTATTGCCTGCATCATCATCAGCATTTGTTGCAGCTTTTTTTCGTTTCAGCTTCTTTTCTTTCTGAGCCCCAACAACAAGATTCACATCTTCAGACAACTGACTGAAAATATTAGAAGTTTCAGTTGATCCACTATCCCCGTCATCATTAAAAGTGAAAAGATCCTTCATATCTCGAGCCTTAAAAAACCTTCTCTGCTGTGGGTTCCTCAATATCTTATTAGTAAGAAAATGCTTGTATATCTGGCGGTGATACACCTTCTCCTCAATAGTTCCACGTGTAATCAATCTATAAACAGTTACATCCCGTTTCTGACCAATTCGCCAAGCACGCTCCCTGGCCTATTATAAGCCATAGTTTCTTTTAATTCTTACATGAACAAAGTTTCCCAAGCTAATTACTAAAATTGAAATGACAACATGAACAGAGTTTTACACTAGACCATCCAACTTCAATAAATATAAGCCCTATGTAGAAAATCATGAAAGACAGAAGTGTTTCTTGTAGGCATTTCCAAGGAAAAAAGAATAAAAGAAGATACCATGAATAGGACAATAGTTAACACTTTCTATCTATATGTAGCAGAAATTGCACAGATATTTAAAATTTAGCAATTTCATACTAAAAAAGAAGATGAGTGGTAAAATGAAGAATAAATTACACAAGTACCTGCATGTCAGTTGAAGGGTTCCAATCAGGGTCAAAGATGATCACCCTGTTTGCACCAGTCAAATTTGTTCCCAAACCGCCAACTTTTGTAGTTAGAATGAATATAAACACATCGCTGGAGTTATTGAACTCATCTATTAAGGCCATTCTCTGCTTGACAGGAGTAACACCATCCATTCTCCTATAGTCATAACCATTAGAAATCAAGAAATTCTCTAGAATATCAAGCATCTGTTGAGTTTGACAAAAAAGAAGAACACGATGACCCTGCTCCTTCCAAACCTTCAGAACTTGGGCAACAACCTTCATTTTCCCACTGCGCTCAGGATTCCCGTAATCTGGGTTCTGGCAGGAATGCTCTCTCTCAAGCAGATCAGAGTGGTTGCATATCTTGCGCATCACATCGATTCCATATAAAGAGTTTTTTCTCCCACCCAGTATCTGTTCCACCTCAGAGCTAGCAAGAAATGCTCGATATACAGACTGTTGCTCAGCAGTGAGGCTGCAGAAGAGAACATGCTCAGTTTTTTTGGGAAGCTGAGCATTCACGTCAGCTTTCATACGCCGAAGAAGATAAGGCATGATCAAGTCTCGTAGGATCACAGCACATCTGCACAATGTCATTTTAGAATTAAGAAATTATTCAGAAATATCCGATTGGACATATCTGGTTACAAACAAAGATGCAGAAATGAATGAAAGACCATCTTAGAATATTCAGAGAAATCATAACTCACACCTGTAGGCTGTCGATACTTGTAAAGGAGAAGCATTGGCATAACCACCCACAGCTATTGGAACAGCAAATTCTGCCTCAAAAACAGGCAAAACCCCCAACTTTCCAGGGAAAACAAAATCAAACAAGGACCACAATTCTGAAAGCTTATTTTGAATTGGTGCCCCAGTCACTATTACCCGGTGAACTGTCTGTAGTTGTTTGCAAACTAGAGTAATTTCAGCATTAGGATTCCGAATTCTATGTCCTTCATCCAGAACAGCATAACCCCATTCAATATCAAGCAACTTTTCCCCTAACAAGCGTAGTTGCTCATAAGTGGTAATAAGCAGCCCAGATTCTGATCTTAAAACTCGATTTATCAAGAAATCCCATTTTTTGGTGTTTTTAGAGGACCATTTTTCCTCATAATCACCGTCCAATGAACCTTCACTATCATAGTCACTATCAGAAGATTTGCTTCTATTACCAGGATCCTGAGCAGAATCATGCAATATCTCCACACGGAAGCTAGGATACCACTTTTGTGCTTCCCTTTTCCACTGTTGCAACAGTGTAACTGGGCAGACAACAATGCTTGGTTTGTACATACCACTGAAATGCAATGCCCCAAGAAAGGATAACACTTGAACAGTCTTGCCAAGACCCATTTCATCTCCAATAATTCCACCTGCTCTCTGGCAATGCAATTCCCATAGCCACTGCACTCCTACCTTTTGATAATCAAAAAGATTACTAAAAATGTATTCTGGAATTTTGAGCCCACCTTCAAGTGTTACAAAAGCAGGCTCACTATCATCTGTATCTTCCACATCTTCTTGCTTTTCTACCTCATAACTGGAAGTAACCAAGTTATTTCTTCCATCTTCAACAAAGGAAAAAGCATAAAAGTTTCAAAAAATAAGGATACATAATACTGGCAAAAAGTGCAGTCTTAACATACAAAAATTATTTCTTGTATAGCTCAGAAAGAGATAATGCAAAGGGATATTATAAACAACAAAGGCAAACCTCTAATATGTACACTAAAGTCTGTTGTTTCTCCACAAAAAATATGATGTAGACATTGAAATGAAGATGCAAATCAAACAATGAGGTAAGTAGTGGACAACTTGAAACATGAACAAACCTTCTAAAAGACAAGGCACTTTTCTGGACTAAAAAGGGGTATTTTGTGAATTATTAAATGAGGAAAGCAATTGCTAGAGTTGAGGAATTAAATAACCTTTCAAAAATTATCGCAGCAAAAGCTTTACCAAACATAATTACAAATACTTAAAACCTAAGCAAGAATAATATTTAACATACCATTAGCTTCCACACCCGTTTCTTCAAGAGAAATGCGATTCCTCCACTTCTTGTTAGGCAAAGGCCGTTTCTTTTTCTTTTTGGTACCTTCTTTCTTTTCAACCTCACTTTCGGGAAACACAGGAATTTTCAAAGGTGTTTTTAGCCTCTGGAAAGGATGTGTTGGTCCATCAAGCTTCGGAATTTCTTCTGGATCAAGAAGCTTGGTCGTTGGACGAATTTGTGCAGCTTCTGACATTGACCGAACAGCTCTGTCAACACTAGCTGAGAAAAGATCACTACTTTTGCCTTCTTCTTCTAAGGTTACATTGTGCCAATTAGATGGTCCTGGTTGTTGAAGACGACGTTCAAAGCCCTTAAGCTTGTGAAAAGGAGTTAAAATTCCTTTGCGAACCAATTCATCCCTTTTCTAAGACATACATATAAAGTTAAGAGTCCACTGAATTAAATTTTGAAAACTATCAATTAACTATGTTAGAAAATAATGAGTGGATATATTTTGCGTCCTATCATAAATCACATAAAGCATTTTTTAACAAATAAAGAACTTTGTATGACTCACTGTTTCAACAAATCCTGAAGATGCTGCATCCAATACAGAATCAAAATCAGCATCATCATCAAATGAAACTGTTTTCAGCCTTTTTGACTGTTTTTTGCCTGGTTTCTGAGTTTCTTTTGCCTTTTTCTTGGGTCTGAATTCTTCCTTTACCAGATCTTGAATAAGTTTATCATGCTTAATATCCTTGGAAGTCTTCTCAAATTGATAAATTGAAAGTTCCTTCTCAAGCTGAGCCTTAGTTTCTTTGAGGCTTTCCAGTCTATCAGTAGCTAGGGCATGCTGAAGAGACAAACCATCGGAAGATGCCTGAACAACACTTTTATCATCCTCAATATCCAACTTTCCCTTGCCAACGTCAACATTAGTAGCTTGATCTTCTTCATCTTTTTCCCTTCTCAGATGATCAACAGTGTAAGCAACAGCATTTATTTCAAATTCTACAGCCCTTAATTTATCGTAAAGTTTCTCTTGACCAGTGGAGTACGGATCAATATTTTCCAATTTAACACAAGGCTCCTCCTCATTTCTCTGTTCGGCTTCATTGCTGTTTCCAGCATCATTTTCCACCTACAAAATAACAATAGCTTGTATCAAAGTGTACATCTAATAACTATCGACAATTCATACCATCTGAAAAAACAGACGTCATAAAATGTCTCCAAATTCCCAAGAACCTAAGTAGCACAACAGTTACCGACAAGACAAGAACAATCCAACGAAAAACTCCCTTTAATAAAAAATCTCAATCATCAATTATAATGTAGGGCAATGTTACACCTCTGCCACTAATGACAATAGCAATGATATTAAACACTGCTGAGTCCATAATAAAGAAGATAAAGCAAGGAAGCAAATACCGCGGCAGCAATTACATCACGTTCGATGTCCTCAGGATTTGCAGATGTCACACCCAAACTTTTCAGCAAAATCCTCTCCTCTTCTTCCTCCATCAGTTTCACCAATCAAGCAATCGCTCCCTCATTCCGCCATTCATAGCCAACTACAAACACCTGCTAAAACAGAGAACATGTCGAATTCAATCTTCACCGGCATCACATGTTAATTTCGTAATACTCTCACACATCACAAATACAATTTATATTATCAATTTTTCCTAAGGAAGAAATCAGCTCTTCATCCTCTAATTAACATTGAACTTCAAGTCTACAGTTACTTGCCGTAAGCTTCTCCGATCAAATACTAAACAGAAGAAAAATACTTCAATTTTTCTTTAGGGATTTTAGAAAAGTTATCAAATTGCAATGCAAGAATTATTATTCAGTAACAACATATAATGTAGAACCATTTGATTGAGGAAAAAACGCTTACCAAAAAAAATTATTATTCAGTAAACGTTTGCCCATAATATTTTACGGAATGAATCATTTTGCTTGGACCGTCTCTTTGGTTTCTCCCAGCCTGTATTGGTCGACCGGTCGAATTTAGACGGCAGCACAAAATGTTTCCACACAACACAACCCCGTTTTGACAATCTTTTCACCCTTCAGAAAAACGATATTCTGTCACTCAAAGTAAAACATTATCATAATTAACTTTGTTTTTTTTTTTTTTTTTTTATATGATTTTAATCAATATTTTGTGAGTTATACAAATATAACCAAACAAATCCATAATGTCGAGAGTACCCTTGTACTAATTTTGAACAATTTGAAAAATGAAAATATAAGATTGCTCACCACATCAATGCCAACTCTTATCAATCAATTTTCAATAAAAAACAATAAAATAAAATAATAAATTTAAATATAAAAATATATATTCGAAAAATATCAATATTTCTATTAAAAATAAATAACACAACACTAATTCATTGTGGTTTGGAAATCTAATCCCGAATATAACACAATTTTAAATAATAAAGGTATAAAAATTAACACCAGACTCTAAAATACATTTAATTAACAGTTTGTATTAAACCCTAAGCTTATCTAAAGCAAGTTTTAGTTTTAAAAAATTGTGATTTTTTTTGGGTCAAAATTTCTTTATTTTTATTAGATTTATGGGTTAAATACAGTTGTGCTTATTGCAAAACCTCCTTTATACAAGGATGAAATCGTCCAACTCTATTTTAATGGCAATATTTGTATAATTTATAGAAATTTAGTTAAAATTTAATAAACCCCTTAATTTGGCTAATTTAATTAATTACCCCAATTATTTTATTAATATTTGATTCAAAAACTTTCCCATATATATTTTTCACTTTTAAATTAATAATTATAAAATAATTCAAATTGTATTAAAATAATGTAGTTTGACTAAAAGCATACTTAGGATAATACATTCCTCTCGAATCGCATTTGATATAAAATAAAAGGATCGAATCACATTCTCTTTAAACCAACTTTTATCGTATCATAATTTTTAAATGTGATTTTAGTTAGATCTCTCGGATGTGATTAGTTAAGACTTTGATTAAAAATACTATTTCAATCATATAAAATAATTTAATTTGAGTTTAAACTAAACTCTAAATCTTAAGGGTAAGTGTTTTTTTTTTTTTAATTTTAAAGATAAAATTTTTTTCATTTTGCTGTTTAGACCAATCAAACTTAAGTGTGGATTCTTTCTTGAAAACGTGGCCCGCGATCACGTTAACAAATTTAAGCTCACTTAAACCGACGACGTTTCATTAATTAAATATTTAATGCCTTCCGGTTAAAGAGGGAAGCATCGTGGCTAACTGATGGCCTGCGAAACCAGAGAACACGCATTGAAATAGTATTGGCTGAGTTTGGCTACATAGACCCAAATAAAACGGCATGGCAGTCGTTGGTGCTCCGTAAGAAAAAATGGCGGAGAAGGACAAAGAGAGTGAGAAATCAAACAGCAGCAGTGTTCGAGTATGTGGGATGCAATTTTCTTACGACGGGCAGACTCCTCTCTTCTACGATTTCAATCTCGATATCTCACCGGGATCTCGCTGTCTTCTCGTTGGTGCCAATGGATCTGGTGATCTAATTCACTCGAATCTCTAGATTAGATTGTATTGTTTGAATTATTCAGGTACTTGAAATGTTGAGAATGGTGCCTGCATTGTACAGGGAAGACGACGTTGTTGAAAATTTTGGCCGGAAAGCATATGGTGGGAGGAAGAGACGTTGTCCGAGTGCTGAATCGATCAGCCTTTCATGATACGCAACTTGTTTGTAGTGGTGACTTGGCATATTTGGGAGGCTCTTGGAGTAAAACTGTTGGCTCTGCTGTGAGTTATAAGATTCTTCCCTTTTTTAACCTAATCGAGTTTATAGCTAACTGTAGGATAATCTTCGGTATCTTCTTAGGGCTTCTATTTAAATACTGTAGAGTTGTGAATTTGTGATTATTGAAAAGGCTGGTTTTTTACAGTTTCTTATGCGTTTTTAAATACATCAATTGATTCCTGTATTACCCCTTAAGTCCCTGATACTGGCATGCCAATATTTTGATGGATAGCTTATTGACTTTTTGCCAAAGTGCCGGTTTTGCTCTCCTGAAGTATTGCTTGCTAGCAATCAGTGACACGCAATAAATACTTTTTAAGTTACTGTTTGAAGAACTTTGCCTATTGATTCTTTGATTTCCAAATCATTGTTCTTCTGTTTTTCACTTTTTGTATTTACAAGCATGTTCAGTTGGAATTGAACTTTAATTCTTGCAAATATTCAGGGAGAGATTCCACTCCAGGGAGACTTCTCTGCAGAACATATGATATTTGGAGGTGGGTACCTTCTATAATGGCGAGAGGAGAAGGCCTCTGAGGACTTATTTAACTTTCAATTTCATGAGAATGTAGCAGATTTTACACAATGTCCTCTGTTTTATGAGCAGTCGAAGGTGCTGATCCTGTTAGGAGAGAGAGATTGATTGATCTGCTGGATATTGACCTGCAGTGGCGAATGCATAAGGTATCTGATGGGCAGCGGCGCAGAGTCCAAATTTGCATGGGTCTTCTTCACCCTTTTCAGGTAATAAAAAAATTATGAAATGTGATAACAGTAGCATATTTACTAAAAGCAAGCCCTTTGTAGTCTGTAAAATATAGTTTGATGATTATGGCAATAGAATGTTAGGCTTCTCTTTGTATCTGCTTTGTTAAAATCTGTTTGTTTCCTTGTACCATGAAAATATATTATATCAACGTAAAGAAGAGGGTATATAGCATAAAGATCAGATTCCATTTATTCAGGACATGACTTCGTGATGGTGTAAGAAAAACTAGATACATGTCTATGTAGTTATTTGTATACCTGTGACGAGATTTGGTTTGTCAACTTTCATTTGAACACTCTGCTTTTAACTTAGTCAAGCCTTTTTGTAACTGTTTAGACATATCTTGTCAAACTGATTGTTTAGTGCTCAGATATACATTTTTTTAATTCCACTAGTTGGCAGTTTACCATAATGCCAACTGCTGAAAGGGTTGATGTCATATTTATGACATTTTTTGGACATGTTATTTTGGGGGAGGATTTGGCTTGAATTTTTCTAATTATCCAACCCTGACTTGACCATGAGGTAGCGAAGTTGACATTTTTTTCTTATGACTCATCCAGCCAAAGCTATTTGCAGTGTTAATTGCTGAATCATTTTGCATTTGGTGTCTTTCCATTATCAAAATATATGTTTATTCTTTTCATATATCTGTTTTTTTTTTTTTTTAAATCACAAACTATAAGCAGTTTTTGTTTTCATTGCAGGTTCTTTTGCTGGATGAGGTTACAGTTGACCTAGATGTTGTTGCTAGGCTTGATTTACTCGACTTTTTTAAGGAAGAATGTGACCAGGTATTGATTTTATCCTCCTATAAGCATTTGCATGCTCACTTGGATACTGTGATGAAGGGCTACAAAATGTGAGACATTCCATATGTATATGGTGCTGGAGGCATAACCTTTGGGTTTGAACAGGGAATATAATTTGAAAAGAAACACTATAATCATTTTTTTTAATTATTTGCGTCCTTTTTTTTATTTGGTCCAGTGCTCAATCATCTAGTTTCTATCCAGAGAAGATATATATGCTGTCAGTTTTCTATTTTTTATTTTTTAAGGGGAAAGGGAATTTAGTCAGAATTTTTCAACTTAAATTTATCTGACCATGCATTTGACCATTACTTGATATAAAATAATAGGTTCATAGTACACCCTCTCACTAATGTTGTCCCTTTTAGAGAGGAGCTACAATTGTATATGCAACCCATATCTTTGACGGATTGGAGCCATGGGCTACTCATCTGGCATACATCCAAGATGGTGAGTTGAGAAGGGCAGAGAAGTTAACAGAAGTTGATGAGTTGAAAAGCTCGGCAAACCTTCTCTCAGTTGTTGAGTCCTGGCTTCGTACTGAGACCAAACTTGAAAAAAAGAGAAACATCACCCGTCCAGCACATTTTCAGAACTCCTCTTCCATTGGTTCCTCTCCTTTTATGTCATCCAGGCACATGGCATACTACCGTTGATCATTCTATTTCAGCAATTTTCATATGGGATTCAAGTATACAAGATAATAAATCATTTTTATAACTATTCAGTCATCGTTGACACACGTATATTTCTTATTATTTGAGTGTATTTGTATTCTGGCGGAGCTCCGTAAAGAAAGGAGTTTGCTCTGGTAAATGGTAAACCTAGGTTTTATGCCTTTACCATACCAAATCATGTTTTAATTTTAGCTTGTAGTCAATTGTAACTGCTGTATCATCTATGGCTTCGGGTATATGAAGCGACTTTCTAAACTCAACCTCTGTAACCTATTGAGCTCTGCAAACTTCCACATTCGAATGCCCACTTTGTGGCTCCTACAACGAATTTACCAACTACTAAATTGGTGCGATCAAATCACATAACTTTCGAAAGGAGACACTGTAAGAATAAAGTAATATGGAGCTCTTGATTTTTTTCTAATCTAGGCAAAATTATATGGACAATTCTTATAAATCTTGAGTGTGGTAGAAAGAGACGATGACGGGAACACCAAAATAGGCAATCAAGACATGAGAATTGCTTGTGCTGGCAGGCAGGCCACAACTTGATAGGTCTTCTTCTCCAACTTTCACACAATCAACCACCCCACATGGCAGCGCAGCAACACCTTCAGTTAAATGCCGCTTTATATTTGAGAATGTTGATACCATGTCATCTTGTTGGCCTCATCATTGGCTTCTTCATAACTAGGTGAAAAGACTTATTCCCACCCAAGGTATAGTGAAATCCCAAACATTCTCCCTCCAACTTTCAAAAACTCAAATACCTACTCATGATTTAAAAAACTAACAATTTACCCCTAAAATTAAATTAGGGATAAGGGTAAAATCATTATTTAACAATAATATTTAAATAATAAAAGTTTATATCATTTTACCTTCTTAAATTGAAAAACTAATAATTTCCCTAAAATTAAGTTTTGAAAAGTGATATTTTTACCTTACCTAGGGTTTCCAATGGCTGATCTCTCTCTCTCTCTCTCCTAATGTCGTCTTTTCCTTCGGTACTCAATATCAGACCGATGACGTTTGGATTCGATAAAATTCAGACGAAGAGTCAAAACTTTTCGTTTGGATCTTTGTTATCTAGATGAAGTTGGCTTCATCTGGATGACAACGACGACAATCTAGACAAGGTGACCGTCATCGTCGTCCAGATGAAGTTGACTTCGTCTAAACGATAAAGATTCGAACGAAAAGTTTCGATTCTTCGTTTGGATTTTGTCTGAATTCTATCAAATTCAAACATTGTCGATCTGATATTGAACACCGGAGGGAGAGATGACACCGAGAGGAAGAGAGATCGGCTATCGTTGGTTAGAAATTCATCGGTAAAATTGGATACTCTAGGTAGGGGGGAAAATGTCATTTTTTAAAACTTAATTTTGAGAAAAATTGTTAGTTTTTCAAATTAAGAAGATAAAATTATATAAACTTTTATTTTTTAAATATTATTATTAAATAATAATTTTACTTTTAACTCTAACTTAATTTTTAAAAAATTATTAATTTTCTAAAGCCCAAACGACTATTTTCCACCCAATGTATGTTGTAATGACAAGTTTCCACCCTTTAACTATGAAAACACCAAATACCCACCCATGACCGGTTAAATTTAACAGAATCCTAACGCCTGAAAATTTTATCTCTTTTTGCCCCCTAAACTTTAAAAACTAAAATTTTCCCTCAGCCCAAGTTTTAAAAAATGACAGTTTTACTCTAGAGTTTGGTTTTGAAATCTCCGACGACCTCTCCGGCTCCATTGCCGACGACCTCTCCCTCCCGAAGCATCCTCTCCTTCCGGCGATCTCTTTTCTCCCATTTGGAGGGTCGATCGGCGTCGGAGACGCCTTGAGAGACGAAGTTCGTCTTCCCCGACGAAGTTCTTCATCTCCCAAGGCATCTTCGACGCCGATCGGCCCTCCAAATGGGAGGAAAGAGATTTCCGGAAGGAGAGGATGTCTCGGGAGGGAGAGGTCATCGGCAATGGAGCCGGAGAGGTCGTCGGAGATTTCAAAACCAAATCCTAGGGTAAAATTGCCATTTTTTAAAACTTTGGCTGGGGAAAAATTTTAGTTTTCAAAGTTTAGGAGGGTAAAAATAGATTATATTTTAGTTTATTTTTTAATATTTTAGAGAAAATGATGATTTTACCCTTACCACCGTTATTTTTAACTGGTAATGGGTAGGTATTTGGTGTTTTTATAGTTAAAGGGTGAAAACTTGTCATTACAGCATATCTTGGGTGGGAAACAGTCGTTTTGCCTTTTCTAAATTATAAATAAATTTTTAAATTTTTAAAAGTTAAAAAATAGTTGTCTCAGATTTTACTGTAACTAAAGTGGGAATAAGTCTTTTAGCCTCGTAGCTAAACCAAAACATACCACTACTGCGGCATACTCAAACTGAGCTAATTGTATTTTGCCTCAAAGTATAATTATTATATTAAAAAAAAAAAGGCCTACTCGTTAATATTTATGCTCAACAAGAGGACAAGAAGTCATACTCATAAGGCAGGCAAGCAACAGGCGTCCGCCGCCGCATCGAATCTTCTCGGGTCAGTTTCTCGCGGGATCCAACGTTATGAAAATCATAAACTAATTATTATAAAATAAAAATACATGAAAAAAGAATTAATTAATAGATGAAAGGCAACACGTATTATAAAATAAAACGGACACGGCAGGAAATACAAAGGAGAGAATCAAGTGGACCGGACGACAAAAGAAAAGCAAAAACAAGTCTTGCTTCTGTTTTCGTGGATCTCGTTAACTTCTCTCTCTGATTGACTTAATTTTCGCGGTAATCCGAATTCCCAGCCTCCTTGATCCAATATTTATGTTTTGGTTTTCTTTTTTGTCTTTTATGTCCCCATTTTTTTTCTTCTGGTTTCATCACATCCTCTATGGTTCCTATAATTTTGGTTTGATTTTATGGATTTTGAAATTCTTTTTTTTTTTTAAGGTTCAATTGTGATTGTAATTTCATTGGAGTTTGGAATGTGTGTTGGTTTTCTTTTATTTTTTCATTAATGTTTTTATGTGCAGAAAGTGGGCGTTCGAATTGGAGAATAAAGGGGATGCTTTCCTTGTAGTTTATTGGGAGGGAGAAATGGATTCGGCGAGAAGTTGGTTGCAGAAGCTTCAACCGCGAGATAAAGTGAGGGGTTTGAGTAGGAAGAAGGAGGCTGGTAGCAATGGAAGTACCGACGACTGTACGGATGAAGAAGGTATGTCTAATACTACGAAGCAGAAGGTTGCCGCAGCTAAGCAGTACATTGAGAATCACTACAAGGAACAGATGAAGAATCTGCAAGAGAGAAGGGAGAGGTGTGTTCTTCTATTCGTTTTATGATATGGTATTGGTATGGTAGTTGCTTGACTTAGTTTTTGGACGCTATTAAAGCTTTTTTTCAATGCTGGTTACTGCCAATACATGAAGAAAAGTATGGCTAACAATTTTTCTTTCCAAACTGAGACCTCAATTATGAGCATACATCCATCACATTAAACCTTTTCACCGCATGTTGATCTTGAGCAGTGAGTGGAAGGAGCGCACTATTAGTCAGGGAGATTGATTTTTGTAACTGGAATCATTTGTCACTTAATTTTTTTATTCTGAGAATTCCCCTTTTTGTAGAGAATGAATAAGTTGGTGGTCTTCTAAGTTGTATTTGCTGCACCAATTCCATAAGCTTTTCTTTTATTACAATTTCTTTTAGGCTACAGCCTAGGCATAAGCTCTTGTGGATGACTTTTCAGAGCTTGGTGGTTCAAAATTGTGGGGAAAAAAATTATTTGGTAGTTGTAAATTTCCTCTTTCTTCTCATTGTATCTTTTTTTCTTCCAGCAGATGTAAGTTAGAAATGATGCAAGGGCAGATTCTCAGTTTTTCTATTCAGAAGTGGTTTTGTTTCATTATTATTGATTGATTGAAGCCTGTCTATTTTCATAGTTTAATTTTTCCTGTTCAGCTGTGCTTCAAGTATACTAGGGTTTGGACACTGTGTTGGATCATCTATTGTAGTGGTTTTCTTATGCTTCCATCTAATTATCCGAACATTATCTGTTTGCATAGTGTACCGCCCTAGGCAAATCTCACAATGACAAAACTCAAGATATATGTTGGGTATGTATAAGTATCTCATATCACTTGGGGATGGTAAAACAAAACTGATTAAATAACATGTGAACTCCTAAACTATCAAGACATGTTTTGGGTTGTGGAGTTCAAAAGCAAAATTATGATGGGTTGTGTACAAAGCAAATAGTATTTTGATAATGAGTCGGACTATTAAATCAGAGAGGTTGGAAATGGTATCGAAGTTACTTTGCACGTCCTTTTGAGCAATGATGAGATCCTTGAGCAAAGACGCAAGTCCCGTATAGGGAGTGAATATAATACCCTAAGCAAATCTTATATCGACAAAGTATGAGAGAGATGTTAGGTATGTAAAGGTATTCCACATCACGTGAGGATAACAAGATAAGACTGGTTAAATAATTTATAAGTATTCCTAAGCTGTCAATACATGTTTTAAGTTACAAAGTCTAAAAGCAAAGTCATGATAAACAGTGTGTCCAAAGCGAATAATATCTTGATAGTGAGTCGAACTATTGAAATAGGGAGGTTACACATAGAGTTTTTCAATAAATGTCATATATATATATTTTTTTCTTTATATCCTCAATTTAAAACGTAATCTAAGTTTCTTCTTTGGAAAATTATATATTGTGGCATTCTAAGATCTAAAAGCTTTCTAATCATATTTCCTTCTAAATAGGCGCAATATATTGGAAAAAAAGTTGGCTGATGCTGATGTCTCAGAGGAAGATCAAAATAACCTTATTAAGTTCTTGGAGAAGAAGGAAACAGAATACATGCGCCTTCAGAGGCATAAAATGGGTGCTGATGATTTTGAGTTATTAACAATGATTGGGAAGGGGGCATTTGGGGAGGTATTTTCTTATGAATATGACATTTTATAATCTTTTTTGCCTATCTTTTCTTTTCTATATTTTGGAACAGCATGTTAGCCCCTTGTCTTTCAATGAGGTACTCTGCAGTTGGTTGGTATTTTCACAGAGTTCTTACCTTGCTCAATATCTGTATCATTGTAATTCTTCGTTCTACATTTCTTGGTTATTATATTTATCTTGTCTAGTTATGACAGCCTTGATTTAGTTGTTGGTTCATTCTTTTCACATTTGATTTTCAAATAATCTTTTCCAATGTTTGTAGTCTTAGCAATTTGCTAATTGTCCCCGGGTATTCGAATATTGTAGATGTGAGGCTTCTCTTTTAAGTACTTAGTATTGTAGCAATAATGATACGCACATAAAGTTATGTATCATGGATGAATGAAGTTTTACATATTCCCCATGGATGTGTAGTACCTAATCATTCTTGTCAGAAGATTTTATGGAATATCTTGTATTATTGTATTAGTTTTGGCTTATGTATTCAATTTGACACAATGCTGGTATTCTGTTATTGGTTTACGATTTTAATAGCTTTTGGTTTGTGCTGCAGGTTAGAGTATGTAGAGAAAAGACAACTGGTCATGTATATGCTATGAAAAAGCTTAAGAAATCAGAGATGCTTCGAAGAGGCCAGGTATGTATTTATCTTTACTAAATCATTCACTACTGTTTTGTGCACTATATTTATTGCCAGATGCATCTCAATTTCTTAGGTTGAGCATGTGAGAGCAGAAAGGAATTTGCTTGCCGAGGTTGATAGCAACTGCATCGTCAAACTCTACTGTTCTTTCCAAGATGATGAGTTCCTTTATCTTATTATGGAATATCTACCTGGTGGAGATATGATGACTCTACTTATGCGAAAGGATACCTTGACTGAAGATGAAGCTAGATTCTATGTTGCAGAGACAGTTTTGGCTATTGAATCTATCCATAAACACAATTACATTCATAGGTTTGTTGACAAATGTATGAGTGCAATTTTCCACAGTACAAAAGGTCTGTTTTTTCGGTTTGGAAAAAATGAGCTTACCTTCTTTGGTTGTTAAATGTTGTAGAGATATCAAGCCCGACAACTTGCTGCTTGATAGATTTGGGCACTTGAGACTCTCTGATTTTGGTCTATGTAAACCCTTAGACTGCAGCACTCTTGGAGAAAATGATTTTTCTGTCATGAACAATGTCAATGGGGCTGCACAGAATCAGGAGCAGCCAGGAGTGCCAAAACGGACGCAACAAGAGCAACTGGAACATTGGCAGAAGAATAGGAGAACACTTGTAAGTCATCTCCCTTTATTTGTGATTCTTCCCTCTCTCTATATACTGTAAGTGCAGGTTTAGCAAACCGGAGTACTGGGGGATGGAATGAGTTTTGTAGACTTTCTTTGTAAATCATGTTTGGTGGTCTTGTGGGTTGCTCCACCGGTTTCATCCCTCTTCCCCCTCCTCTTTTTAGTGATTTGAAGAATTATTTTTTCAGGGTGTTTTAAGAGAGAATCATTTTCTTTTTCTTTAATAGTGATTGTTGAGCTTTCTGTCAAAAATTTGCCTGTGACTATCAGAGGGATTTATTTTGTTTAATTAATTGCTGTTGACTTTGCAGGCGTATTCTACTGTTGGCACACCTGATTATATTGCTCCAGAAGTCCTACTGAAGAAAGGTTATGGTATGGAATGTGACTGGTGAGTAATTATGCTTGTGCATTGATGTGCATTTGTAATATTGAGTATCTCATGATATAAATTAATTGGTATCTTCTGCAGTTGAAATAGGTCCACTATGTTTAACAAATTCCTCAAATCTTTTTTGGACTGATATTATCATTATGACTTGTGTTTTTTATTAATCAATCAATTAGGTGGTCACTTGGTGCTATTATGTATGAAATGCTTGTGGGATATCCACCTTTCTATTCAGATGATCCGATGTCAACATGTAGGAAGGTAAACCAAGAGTCTTGTTTTCTTAAATATCTTACTTCTTAAAATATCTGTGTTCTGAAAAATCTTCTGTTTAGCTGCACACCATACTGTTTGCCTGGATCTTTAATATCATACATTGAAACAATACTGTTTCGAAAAATTTTACAGTGCTGCAAACCTCTATACCGTGCATAGATCCCTGCCCAAAAGAAGAAAAGGGACTCAAAATTGACCAAGAAGAGTCTCAGGAAAAGTTACATTGGCAGAGTAACATTTTTTCCTGCTCTGTTTTATGCAGATAGTAAACTGGAAAGCCCATTTAAAGTTTCCTGAGGAAGCAAAATTATCTCTGGAGGCAAAGGATCTTATTACCAAACTCTTGTGTAATGTCAACCAGAGATCGGGATCGAAAGGTGCAGATGAAATAAAGGTGTCGTGTAGTGTGTCTTATTCTGGATTCTTTTATTTATCTGATAAGGTAGTTGCTAAAAAGGGATGACCTTGTGGCTTTCCAATTTTCAGGCTCATCCATGGTTTGATGGTGTCAACTGGGATAAGCTTTATCAAGTAGAAGCTGCTTTTATTCCTGAAGTCAATGATGAGTTGGATACTCAAAATTTTGAAAATTTTGAAGAGGTATTATCGTCAAAATTCATGTTGATTTTGTTGAGTCACTTGTGTTTGGAGATTTTATGTTGCTAAAAATTCTTTGGCTGGTGCTTCTTTTTAATATGCAGTCTGACCACCAGCCTAATACGTCGTCAAAGACAGGTCCATGGAGGAGGGTAAGCTAAGTGTATAACCGTACCTTATCAGTTTTTCTTAATTTCTTTGTGGTATCAAAGTCTTTAGTGCCTTTCACATTTCCTCAATTTTGCAGATGCTCTCATCGAAGGACATAAATTTTGTGGGCTATACTTACAAGAACTTTGAAATTGTCAATGATTATCAAGCAGCTGGGATAGGTATTTATCTGTTGTATTTATGTGGAGGAATGATTTATTATGTTATAGGCTTGGTTCAGGTTTCAAATTCACACATCTGCACATATATTTATCTTTTCTTTTCTTTTCTTTTGAATAATATGTCGGAAGATATAGAAGCTTTTTATTGTGCATTTGGAGACCTCATTTAGAAGGGGAAGAAAAATGTTATCTTGGAATAGGAACTTCACCAACACATAGCATATATGTATGCCCATAGAATTCTTTCTACCGATCAGGAACTCTTTTTCCTGCTTCTATGAGTTCGTTTAGTTTGAAAATTTTTTTCTAGGCATCTGATTTTGATTTCGTCTACTTGTAGCTGAATTGAAGAAAAGCACCAAACCAAGCAGGCCCTCCGTCAAGTCACTTTTTGGTAGCCTCACCTCTTCCACCATATATTCTGAAAACACATGCTCGCTTTTTGGTGATTTTATTGTTTGATATATTTTGCATACATGTACAATCATCTGTGAACGAAATATATATTTCCTTAACCCTGGGCTTCCTTGTGGCAGAGAATGAGGTGGAGGAGACATCAGAGTCGTAAGAAACAGCTGCCGAAGAGCAACAATCAGCCACTAAGGAGTAAAAATAGCCTACGCAAGGGAGCTTAACAAATTCACTGCCCAACCCATGAGTAGAACCGACTCAAAATCTGAGTGAATCCATTTATCTAGGCCAACCGACCTCTTAATATTTCAAACAGAGACAGCCCTCCTGCTCGCAACAGTTGGTAGATTATAACATTTCAGTTAATTTAGATCTTTTTGATGTTACCATTTTCATTCGATTTAGTTGAACGCTCAAATTCTTGAGGCCTGGAAGAAAAGTACTGGATTTTGATGCTACTGACCGGAGCATTGATGTATTTTTTTTTTTTCCCCTTCTTGTTCTTTTGGCACAAAGCATGGAAACAGGGAAGAGAAACCTAATGGCTAATGCTCTGATTCATTCTCCATACTTATTTAACTTTTTCTTTTTTTCCTTTAAGTTTTGGGGGCCAATAGTTGTGCAAAGGATACTTATTTTACTTGTACCCAGCATACATACATGTGTACATTTTATAAATGATACAACTTGTGTAATACAGTTTGTTTAGGGAAAAAAAAGTTCCTATCTACAGTGACTTGCCAAACTATCCTTAACCAATTTTTCACTTTTTTTTGTTACAAATGATTGTGAATGCATTTGATTGGTCCTCCTTTTGTCACATAAATTGGTATGTCACCCTACGGGTTTTAGCCATTTGGTATACTCTGGCCGAGCGTTTAAATTTGATTATAAATGTAATGGGAGTTACCTTTAATTAATTGGCAGGACTGGATGACTAGACGTTGACCCTCGGTCAAAGTTTGAAGATTTGACCAAGCAGTTTGGCAGATTCAAACTTTACTGTTAGTTGGTTTGGTACTAGATGACCAACTTGCTTTCATCACACTTCATCCCTGTGTACGTTGGGACAGAAAGGATCTTTTCAATGCTTGATTTATACCTAGAGGGACAATTTTGATCTGATTTTAAAACTCTAGACTCTAATAGAGAGATGATTCTTCGATAAAAATGAAAAAGGATGCGTGTGTCTCCTCCCTATCCCACCTCCATCATCGTTTCTTTATATTAATATATTTACTTAAAATATTAAATATCTTTATAGTTTTAGATTATTTAGGTTTTTAAAATTTATTTAGATTTTTATTATGCATATTAAAGTGGTTAATATATTATATCTGTAACATTTGAAATAACAGATTAGTTTTAATTTTACTTAATTTTGTTATTTAATATATTTATATTGTATTTAGAGAATATAAATAGAAATTTTTTTCTTACGATATAGAGAAAAGAATTTTCCCCGCAAGGATGGGGAGGGCAGGGGATGGAAAGAAGGTTTTTCTTTATAGGGAGGAAACAGAGAATCATTTTTATTCTTATAGCAAAGATGGGTCAGGGATGGGAATTAATATCCCATACGAAGACGGGGACGGTGATTGAGATCCCCTCCCCGCCCCTCTCTATTGTCATCTCTATTCATACTTAGATTGCTCTGTAGCCACTTGCTCTTCCTAAGCATCCCCATTCATCGAGTTATGAAGCGGGGGGAGATTTTCATATGGGAAATCTCTAAAATCTTTGAAGAAAGGCATAAACAGAAGTAACATCAAGTGAAAGTAATTGTGTTGATGGTAATTTGCGATTGGGTATGTAAGTGTTATAAATATTGGCAAGTTTTTATAGATAAAAGTTGGGTTGGTGGTGATTTCAATATTTGGTCTCTACCCTGCTTAAGCTTGAGCTCTATCTTCCTTTGACTCAATTGATAACTCAAGTTGTTGAGTAAGTTCATCCATTTTCTTCATCATCAGTCTAATGTAAGCACTTGCTTCAAGCAAAGACTCTTCTACTTCTAGTATCTTTGAAAAGACATCCAACTACACTTTCACAAAATGCATTTCACAAGCTTCCTCTTTTACCTTCCTACATAAAGCCCTTTTCTACAAGTAGAGTCATCTTTTCTAGTAAAAGAGTATCTCCACCCAAGTGTTGTCTCTTTTGACCAACGCACTAATTCTAGCACTCCAAAACTCTAGTGACATGATACTCCCCTAAATTCATATCCTAAACATACATTTCTCATATGTAGTTTTAGGTTGGTTTCAGTTCCTCGTGGGGTGGAAGTAAAATCGAAATCTGGATATCCAACGATTTCAATTCTAAATATGTTTTTTTCTCACCTCTATCCACCATTGATATTGTTGCCACCCTTTTGCCTCGACAAACTATTAATTGTGACCTATCCCACAAGATACCTTTTCATCCTCAAGCCCTTTGCCTTGTGCCATAATTTCATTGACATCAAAATGGCCATCATTATCCTTGTCGATGTGGTCATATCCAACGAAAACGTCAATTCCACCATTGTCAACATTAAAAAACTTGATAAGATCTTTGCATAAAAATCAATTTATGACTTCTTTGTCCACCTTAAGAAAAAACAATAAGTCGTTGATAACATCTCCAAGTCCTAAGTATTGCATGGACACAATGAACTTCTTTAATATGTCGATCAATTCTAAAAGGTTAGACATAATTAAAGATATAATGAAAGAGTTTGAGAGGGTAATAAATTTGCAACATTAAAGTTTTTAAATTTAGGATTATAGAAATTAAATTATAAGTTTTTAGATTAAAGTAAAATATTTAAAAGAATAATTATTTTTAGGCTTTCTTTTTTTTTAATTTTTGGGAGGAAAGAGTATGGATTTTGTGCCTAGTGATGGAAAAGTCTAAGGTATAACAACACGTGAAAAAAGGGTTTTTATATAATATTTAAATTTAAGACACGGTTAGTATAATTATATTATGTCATATCAATAACAATATACGTATAATTTATATATATAATTTTTAATTATCTAATTATATAATAATACATTATTATTTATATAAAATTATATAAAAAATTATAAAAATAACTCTACTCTGTATAATGCTAAGACAACTAACCAAAAAGGAAAATTCTATTGGCTACAAGAAAGTGGATATATATGTATATTTTTATTGACAGGACCTCTCTGTCTGCCATGTGATCAGCCGCCAGCTTCAACGTTTATCTTGACTTATTCTAGATTATAGAAATGAGCATACCAATCATTTCATCCTAATCCCTGTAAGCTCTTAATCTACCGTATCATTATTGATGATATCATGAGTCAAATCATCCTGAACCCACTTACATATCTCTGTAATGCGGATGTTGTATTCGAAGGCTTTACTGTAATCATAAAACTAGTAATTTAGATGGTGGGTAGGGTAGTCGTTCTTTCACCGTCTTGCTAAATCTACTCGCTAATTAAATCTTTCTGTCTTTTGATTTAAAGATTTCGGACCTCAATCTTTTTCACTGCTTTTTAATTACATCCCATATATAAATTTGAGTTAATTAATTATCAGAAAATCACCACCATGCTAAGTAAGGTGACTTAAGGCCAAGAAAAGCTAACAGAGAAGTTATTTTGATGCCAATGGCGGCGAAGAGCTACAATGGAGTAATGAGCTTGGAAACTAAACAAGCATCTGTGAAAGTGGATCAAGTAGTAGAGGATTGAATAGGTTAGACGAACAAGGGTTTAAGCCTAAAAACCCTCCTTTTGGAGTGTGCGGTTGCTAGCTATTTAGGTTGATGATCTTGGTGAAGCTCATAGAATGTCACTTGAGCTCACTCAAATGGCTGCACCATAGGGTCCTTCTTGCGCCGAAAGGGTTGCGGCTTATTTTGCAAGGGCCATGGCCAGTAGGGTTATCAATTCATTAGCCGTGCATTGGCTGCAACATTCATTGTATGATGCCACAGGAGCCAATTGGAAAACAATGAGACTCCTAGAAGAATTGGCACCAAGAGTTATTATCACATTAGTTGAGCAAGAACTCTCCTATGGTGGATCTTTCCTGGACCGTTTTGTAAGCTCTCTGCTTTACTAATCAACCCTATTTGATTCACTGGGAGCATATATATTTGCCTAGCGATGATCCGAGTAGACATGGGGTTGAGCATTGTCTGCTTTAAAGAGAAATAAACAACATATTGGCAATAGGAAGATAAGTTCAGGCATTGGAGAAGCAAGCTCTCAAGGAATTGCTTTATGCAAGTTCCAATGAGCAGCAACTCAATGGCTCAGGCACAACTTATACTAAACATGTTCCCTCCGCCTCATGGATATAGCCTCGTTCAAGGAGAAGGAACACTCATGCTTGGATGGAAAGATACTAGCTTGTTTACTGCATCTGCTTGGACCTCTCATGCTTCAATATTGCAACTAGGTAGCTAGCTGGGCAGTCCGGTGTGGTTAGTTTCCAGCCCACGTTACATAGAGTGAATAAGCTTTTGTCTTATACAGACAAAGGAACAGGAAAACAACTGTACCTTTTTACTTCTTACGAGGGAGCAGCTAAATCTCCAAATCACCAACCATCAATGAAATTAAAATTTTAATGAAAACATATTTTTTTAAAAACCCATTGAAAGAAACATGCCTGTTATTTACCCATGGTTACTGGATAGGTTGAAAGTGGGTTGAAATGATCAACCCGATATGACTTTTACTAAATGGGCCCAAATGGACCGGGTCAAAATGATGACAGAGTTAAAAATCAAAGTGACAGACAAATTAAAAGCAAAAATGGACGCACGAGGCGGCACAATACACATCCGCCACGTCACCTTCACTGCTTTCCTTGAAATCTGATATATTAATTAACAATAAAACTATATATACCCACTTTAGGTACATAAATATATACACATTTATATGTGTCATAATATGATTGAATGATTTTGAATTAAGAATAAAACAATAACTAATCATATGATGACACATATAAATATATATATATTTATGTACCCAAAATAAGTACATATAATATTGCTCATTAATTAAATTAAACCAAGCTGTTGCCTTTCGCCATCTCTTCCCCTCTCTCTCTCTCTCTCTGTTTTCAACACGTCTTCGTGTTTTTTCACAACACTTTCTTTGTTTTCTCTTTCTCTTCTCTTTTCTTCTCTTTTCTTTCTAATTTTTTATCATAAAACAAAACTTGTTTTTGTTCGGCTTGTCTTCCAACATTTTAAATTTCCACCATCGTCTCCATTTTTGTTTTACTTGCATCTGCAATTGAATTTCTGGTCAATGTGGCTGGATTTCTTCCAAAAATTAGGGTTTCCATTTATTTATCAATTTTAAGATTTGGGGGTTTTGGTTGCAAGCAATGTAGTTATTGAAGATGTTCTTTTTTCTTTCTTAGCTTTCTGATAATCATTTCATCCTCATTTTGGGTATTCGATTGGTTTTTTATTCTCATTTTGGCTATTCTTTTTTATTAATGCTAATAAATTGCTACATGCCACAATATTTGATTATCAATTTGGTATAAGATCGATTCAAGTGGAGATCTTTTGACTTTTGGGCGTTTAAATTTGGCAAATCTGTTGATTATCATTAAATTGATCACAAATCCGGGTTAAAAAAAAGCTAAAATCTGCCTGGGAAAACCACTAGATTGAGCTATCTCTCTGAGGTTTATTGAAGAGAGATTGAAGATGGACCATGTGATTGGGGGCAAGTTTAAGCTTGGGAGGAAGATTGGGAATGGCTCGTTCGGAGAACTCTATTTAGGTAATGTCTTAGTGTAATTTCATTATTTTTTATTAACAATGTAGGTTTTTCCTTTTTTGTATATTAAAGTTTTGTGTTTTGTGGTTGTTTGGTTTATTTGTAGGTGTCAATATCCAAACTGGAGAAGAAATTGCTGTTAAACTGGTATGTAATTTGTTTGGGTCTGTTGATGATTATGGTTTAGTTTTCCTTCTATATTTGTGATGGTGATTTCTTTGTTTATGTATACATCCACTTTACTGCACAGCTTCATTAATTAATTGTTAGAAATTTAATTCTTGTTTTTATCATTTTTTGTGACCGGTCAGCTTTAGGAGTTCCAATTACATTTTATTTTTAGAAGTTAACATGCTCTGTTTTTGGCAATTTACATCTGTTTTCAGAATCTGATTGTGCTACTAGATATACATGAAAAGCACTAGGAAGTCATTCTTTCTGAATTTTTTTAATGAACCTTAATATCCAGCTGAGTGGTAAAAGGAAGCTAAGAATGAAATTGAACCTAAGGGATTGGTTCACATGGTACCAAAGTAGCACGGAAACTTACAATGGGATGCGTTTCCACGTTTCGGAAACGTTTCCGTTTCCGAAACTCCTTGAAACTTGTAGGAAACGTTTCGGGGTCATTTCGAAATTTTTGAAAAATTTTGAAACACGTTTTTTTTAGAAGAAAAATCATGAAATCGATTAAACACATATCTTTCGTATTTTCAAACTGAAAATATCTTTAAATCTCATATTAAATTTATCTCCTCTCTACTCTTCGATGTGGTACTCATCTCTTCCCCGACATATCATATAGATTGATGTGTATTATTGCTTTTTTTTTAAAATATCTACATATTTTTGTTCAAGAACAATTTACAATAAGTTATATGATTATATTTTATATTATTTTTTCTCTTCATTCTTTTTTTATTATTTATTTTTACATTAAACAAGTTTATGTATTTTTGTCATAAAAAATTTAATATTTATAAAAAAACCCTTATATTTTTTATATTTATAAGTTTCCCCACGTTTTCGTTTCCTATATTTTTTTAAAAATGCGTTTCCACGTTTCCGTTTCCGCATTTCCACGTTTCTCCGTTTCCGTTTCCGTGCCTTGCTTACCAATTAAGAGGTTAGACATTCAAATTCTCTTGGTTGTAGGGTCCAATAGTGTCCCAATTCTGGAATTCAATGCATTCGCAAGAGGTTTCTTTATATTGAACATAATTGGAAGAGTGGGGTATTACTTTAAACATTTATTGAACTCATTTGTAACTTTTTTGTTTTTAATCTGATATTATATGTCATCATTCACGATGAAGGAAAAATTGATGATTTCTTTGATGGTGCATCTTTTTTTTTTTTTAATTTTTATGTTAAACCTCTATGCTTAACTGTTTTCCCTCCTAGACTTGCCCGGTGGTTGTTGCCCAATGCTCTTTTCTTGCAGATCCTTATTATAATTTTTTTTCTTCTTATTGTGATAAATTTTAGGAACCTGTGAAGACCAAGCATCCACAGCTTCACTATGAGTCGAAATTGTACATGCTTCTTCAAGGAGGAAGTATGCCTCTCTCTTTCTTCCTCTTCTCCCCCACCCATCCACCCACACACACTCACAGTGCAAATGCATGCATGCAATCTCAAACAAATATATAATAGTCAAGGTGTTTATGCTGACTGGATAATGTGGAAAGTACAAACTCCCCTGCTAACATGCACATACACCTTGTATGTTTACACTCACATTTCACAGGAATTATTATATACTGGTTGTTTACTTTTGGAAGTAAAACCTTTTTGTAGCGCTACTATCTTCTTACAGTTAGGAAAAGAAAAAACTTGAGTGGAGGGGATTGAAAACCCTTCAGTGGTGGGTCTGATGGGAACCAATATTCACTTTATTTACAAATATAACCCTTTCAAATTCACGGTTGATCCAAATAGCCGCCTGTAGAGAACTATAGCTTATCATCTTCCATAGTTGTTACATTTTCCATAATATATCCTCCCTATGGAGCAATGTATTTTGAAGCTCACTATGTTTTGTCATAAATTTTGGAAATGAAGCGGGAATTCCCCACCTCAAGTGGTTTGGAGTTGAGGGGGAGTACAATATCATGGTTATTGACCTGCTTGGGCCCAGTTTGGAAGATCTGTTCAACTATTGCAATAGGAAGTTCACTTTGAAAACTGTGTTGATGCTTGCTGATCAATTAGTAAGTGCATGCAACTCTTCTTAATCAAAGCCTGATTCTGGAGCCGTTAAAAAATGCTTCTCATTTTTGTTATATGTTCAGATTAATAGAGTTGAATACATGCATTCAAGAGGTTTTCTTCACCGTGACATAAAACCTGACAACTTCTTAATGGGCCTTGGCCGCAAAGCGAATCAGGTACTTTTCCTATGTTTTTCTCATCACATCAGCAAATTAAAGTACTTGTTCATGCTCATCAGATTGCAAGTGGTCTATCTTGAGAATTCTTTGAGGATGCGAGTGCTCACTCTCTGTTTACAGATCATCTGTTCGTTAAAAAATTCATGCTCCAATTATACTGTAAGAAGTTTTCTCTTGCTTCTACTTTTAATCAAATAATATCTCTTTATTATTGTAATGCAGGTTTATATCATTGACTATGGCCTTGCAAAAAAGTATAGGGATCTTCAGACTCACCGGCACATTGCATACAGGTAAAAGTGTGTCTTTTTTTTTTTTGGACTTTTTCAGTAAATTTTCACAATTAGATTGGAATAATTATATGTTGTGTAGTGTGATATATGTTTATCGATGAAAGAAACCAGAAGAATGTTTCTGGCTTATTCATCCCCTTTTTCAGGGAGCTTGTCAGTAGGTCTTCACAGTTCTTCCGATTTAATGCTTCAAGTTTTTCGTTACGCTTCAAGGTTCTTCCATTTTAAATGAAGAATGGCGTAATGATATGTACATTGTTTGTATTTTGTTTGAAGTAAAATTTTAAGTTTTGTTGGTATCATCAAATGATAAGATGATGGCAATTGCATTGGACCTAGTTAGGGAGGCTAAAGTTGGATACAATTAACCACAATTCAAGCTTTGGTTCATTTGTGATTAGCATAAATCCTTCCTCTTACGTATTTGATTTACTTGCCACAGGGAAAATAAGAATCTCACCGGCACAGCTCGCTATGCAAGTGTCAACACCCACCTTGGTGTTGGTGAGTTATTTATGTGTAGTGATAAAGCTCCTTCTAATTACAGGAATAAGAAATTTGACAGATTTATATTTATAGGACTCATAAGTTATGTTGCTGTGTTATAATTTTGCTTGCAGAGCAAAGCCGAAGGGATGATTTGGAGTCGCTTGGTTATGTCCTAATGTATTTCCTTAGAGGAAGGTTCAGTATAGAGTAGCTGTGCACTTTATTCAATTTTTTGAACTTGATGTTTGATACATTTGCAAATCATTCCCGACTTTTGCATTAGTAATTTATTTGTTTGGTGTTGTTATTACAGTCTTCCCTGGCAAGGACTAAAAGCTGGCACAAAAAAGCAAAAATATGATAAGATCAGTGAAAAGAAGGTGTCAACTCCAATAGAGGTTTGTTGTTCTACTTCACCCTTTAGAATAAGGGATTCCTTGGGAAAAAATTTTCGCCTTGAACCCATTAAAGAAATTTGGTTAATGTGATTGCAATTTTGACTCCCTGCCAAATGGATGGCTGTTGCCTGATCCTATATCTTTGTAGATCTTGGCATGTCATCAAAGTTTAAAAGACAGGGTCAGGCTTGAACCTATCTTGTCTTAATGTCCATACTGGAATTGGACCCATGAAATCCAACCTTACAAAAGCTGTCTGTAATTTTCCATTCATGATAAAACTTTGTGTTCTTTACTCAAATATGTTGTGTGTTTTATTTGAACTATCTATTTGTGGCCGTGTGGCCCAATTGATTACTGGGACAGCATTAGATTTCAAGTTCTGACGCAGCCTGGTCTATTGTTTATGGTTGTATAACAGATGCTTTGTAAATCATATCCATCTGAGTTTGTTTCATACTTTCACTACTGTCGGTCATTGCGGTTTGAGGACAAACCAGATTATTCATATTTGAAGAGGCTTTTCCGAGACTTATTTATTCGAGAAGGTGAATGACCAACCATAGCTGTATTTTTTCTCTTTCTGAGGTTCTGCCTTTAATTGAAAATATTTATGTATAATTAGCCTTGCACACAACTTAAATTATGAGGAAAGCTTATATTCATATATGTGTGTGTCAGTGTTTGTGTGTGTATACATACGAAATTTCTCTAGTCACGAAAGACCTGATATAATTATATTAGGACCATGTTTGAATTCCATTGGATCCACCTAGTGGACTTAAATCATATTTACACCAATAGTGAATAATTATGGCCCTAACATAATTATATTAGGATGGTTCTTACTAGAGAATTGCTCTCTCTCTCTCTCTCTCTCTCTCTCTCTCTATATATATATATATATATATATATATATAAAATAGGAAATGCATAATATTACTCAAAAATAGCCTATGATTTTGCACAATATTCGCTGTTGAGATAACTTCTATAAGAGACCTAGACTAAACTAAAGGGATCTTTTTCATTAAATTTGTTGCAAGAGTTAATTGTATTTTTCATTATGAATATGCCAAAGGATAAATGTGAAGAGGAAGGAAAATCTAGTTTAGTGATGGAGGATCAATTTATTCAGTGTACCAAATCCATGAACCTTAATTCTATATAATAAGATGTTTTTGTGGCAATAGTTGTTTTTCTGTGGGCCAACAATTACTCCTTTTATCTAGTAAGTAGTTATATAAACACCACAGACATAGACAAGGCAGTTTATTACTATTTAGTTGGCTTCTTTTAAAACTCTTTTCTCTTCCTTAACAATTTCAGTTTCTTATCAATGTAAAAAATAAAAATAAGATTTTAGTGGTGGAAGTTGAGTTATTTGTTCCAGCTGTAATTTAATCGCATATACATGTATGTGTAAATATATTGAGTGTAAAGTTGTATTTTTGCCCCACATATTTTATACTGCCTGGGTGCAGGGTTTCAGTTCGACTATGTATTTGATTGGACTGTATTGAAGTACCCTCAGATTAGTTCCAGCTCTAGAGGAAGGGTAAGTTCCTGCTAATTTGTTGGTGAAAATTTCTGTTTGCACAGGAAAATTACTTTGTGTCTCTATTTTTCAGCATAACAGTGGGAAGGTGGCTGGAGCTCCTGGACCGGCTGCAGAGAAACCAGAAAGGTTATCGGGTTCGTACTTAAAAAAAAATATATTCTTTATGTTATTTCTAATAAGAAATGGAGTATTCCTTAAACAAAACTGTTTGAAGAATTTTGTGTGAAGTACTGAGAGTCCTAAACAACAATTATGGAAATACTGACAAAATCTTGGTTGGTAATATTGTGATACTATTGTCTCATCCAGTTGGGAAAGAGATTCGAGACAGATTCTCGGGTGCAGTTGAAGCATTTTCCAGAAAAAATAATTTTGGTACTCTGCATCGTGAACATACAAGACACAAGACAGCAGAGGACTTACCTTCATCCAAGCAGGTGGTAAGTTTTAAATTTCCAAGACTATTTTGCTAAATTTCTTGCTTGATATTGTACCTTTTGGACAGTCTGTATTGCATATTTAAAAAACCTAGTGTCAAGATGATTGATGGATTCCATTAGAGATACTAATTATTGTTGTCACACTGCCATTTTTACTTCAGACTTCAGTGTGAAAGAGAACTAAGAATATTCTCTGTAGATAAGGTGGCACATGCACATGTTACTATCGAGTGTTGTTATATGCAGACTTTGGGTTATATTTTGTTTTCTAAGGAAAGTTTATTGATAATTGCTAGTTATCGAAAGAAAAAAGGAAGCAATGTTTCTAAATTCTCTGCTTGTGAAATTTTTTTTGACTGAATCCTGCAAGCAAAACAATCAGAGCAAGTACATCATATCTACAGAATATTTACAGATTTATGAGTAAATCTGAAGCAGCAGTATTCTGATTTTGTTTCCCTTCACCACTATCGAAATTGGAACTGAAGTACCAAGTTGTTCTTTCAACTGTTGTTTTCTTCAGCTTTGTTTCTCATGAAGGCTTTTTTTGGTTGTCAGATTCCTGATACTGATAAAGGACAAAGTTCCTCTCGATATGGTAGCACTTCAAGAAAGGCTATCATCTCAAGCAGTAAGCCAAGTTCATCTGGTGAATTCAGTGAGTCCCGCTCTAGCCGATTAGTCTCCAGCAGTGGCCGATTGTCTACCACACAAAGGACCCAACCTGGATATGACTCTAGACAATCATCTTTCTCCCGCACTGCTGGCGGTAGAAGCAACCATGATGATCCACTTCGGAGTTTTGAGATGCTCTCAATCAGGAAATGATGAGTAAATGGTTGTGAGAAGATATTGCATAAGCATGTATTAGTACTCTTTGAAGTGAAGAAATCAAATCATTCAAGTCATATTCTCACTTTTGTATATGGGAAATTATCTAGTCAATGGCATAACATGTCATTTCACTGGTACCACATTTCCTGAGCCCTTTCCTACTTCCTGCTTCCTGTTTCTTTCTTTCGTTCTATATTTTTTGGCATGCGGAAGCTTCAGGCAGGCCATTGTAACGTTTTTAGACATATCCAAGCAAGAGGAATTTCTGTAATGGAATTTTTCATTTATATACGAGACCTGGGTAGCTGTAATAAATGTTACTTTTGAAACGAAGATTAGTAACAAATCTACCTCGATGTTAAGAGAGAATTTTGCTTTCTTTCGGGTACTGTGTGGTTGGTAATTTGTTGACCCCCCGGTTGTGGTTGATGCTACTTCACAAAAGGCTGGGGTGTTTTTCCTATTTTCAAGGGAAGGGCAACTTGTGCTTTAGGTGATGGATTTTTCCCCCCAACTTTGAGTAGTACTTTAAGCTTGTTGGAACCCTAGCCTCGTGAAATTGGTATCGCAATGGTAAGGTTTTGGCCATTTTTATAGCAATACATCCCATGCATTAGTAGACGTACAGAGTTCCCGAAACATTGAATGGAAATACATCTTAACCTAAAATAGTCGGTGCTTATGATAAGTGGTTTATATGATTATATATCTTAATTTTCATCATTAATCAATATTAATTAATTGAAATTCAAACTCAAATTATCAAATATAAATATCAAAGGTACAATAATGAACTAGAAAATCCATACTGAGTAACCTATCAGAATGACATTTACAAAGCCAAGACTATCTGACAGCATATGAACTTGCAGGGATAAACTGTAGGCAGAAGAAGCAGAAAGACAATCAAATGGGGCTCGGTTTGAAGTCCTCAGCTCATGGATTTCTGAGAGCTGCCAACCGCTGCTCAAGTTCATCAATGCCCGAACTGCAGAGTGAATAAAAAACTAAGTAAACATATAGACAAATGACACGATTTACTATAACATGTTATGTTTTCAACTTCCTCATTATGTTTGAGGTAAAACAAGGTTATGGAATCATAGCATCGACTGCCACTACATCCATGTTTACAAGGCCAGAGACTATGATAAAATTTCATTAGTCCAAAATGAATGATGAAAAATTCTTGTGCGTCAAGATATTTAAGGAAGTAAATTGGGTATCTCAAGCAGAAATAAAAGGAGGGGAATTGAAATACTTGTTGGCATCAGCTGTACTTTTTCCAGCAACCTTGCCTTTTGGAGCTGCCGTCAACTACCAATGTTCAAATGTGTCAAATTAGCATAAGTTAAAAAAAATATTACCTATTGACCAAAAAAATACCATTACACAAACCTGTGAAGCAACATCAATACCAATTTCATCTAGCACCTGGGGAAGAAACATTTACAAGAAATATGTTATCATTTATTATTCTAAAAATCATCTAGCGATAATATCCACAAATATGTTAGATCTTAAAAATCATCCATCTACAGTTTTACAAACACTGAAGTAAGTGACCATCACTAAACAACATTCTTTCAACAGTTGTTTGGATTAACAAACTTGTTAGTAAAAGTTTAGTTATCAAAAAGCACTTCGATTGAAAATTTTCATTTTAACTGGAAGCTAACCTGATTTGTCAGCTCTTCAGTTTCTTCTTCAGCCTCGTCATTGTCCAAGGCATCATCAATGGCTTCAGACATCATTTCAGTCTGCAACAATAAATGTTAACAGCTGAGTTCCAAGAATATGTGAATAACAAGCAAATATGAACCTAGCTCCAACTTCAGAGTACTAAACTATTTAAAAATAAAAAAGATGGTCTTACAGTCATGTCCATTTGTGCTGACTGCTTCTGAAATTCCCGTACAACCTTCACTTGCTTTGTAGGGTCCATTTGCTGCAATTATAACAGACATGTCAACAGAAGAACTAGGAATAAGACAAATGAAGAAATCACAAATATTGCACAATTGTCTATATTACTTTAACTGGTAATGACTCTACAAAGCAGCTTCAAAGTCAGAGCTTGCTATCAGAGTCTAGTTGTAATCTTATAACAAATGAACAATATTCATACTTCCAACTTCAAAACTACATTATATAATACATATAGGAACATTAAGACCTTGCTCATAGCTGCCATTGCCTTAGTAGCCCCTTTCATGCCAACAGCAACTGAGGACTGTGCATGCATAGCCTGTGAACAGCACATAATCATTGGTAAGAGCACAATGCACAGATGCATTATCACAAGTTGAACCGTATAAAACTTCATAATCAATGAAAATAAATAAAGAGGTTTTGACATTGCACCTGTGTATGAGTGGCTATGCCTCTTATTTGAGCACGACTACCCTGTAGATTAGCTATTTGTTTCCTAAGCCTTATTAGTTGCTGTGCCAGAATTTTAGTCGCTCCCTAAGAAATGAATTAACAGAGATAATTATGAAATTTCAGAAAGGAGTAAGAAATATAACTTGTCCATTCTTGATGGTGGTTATATAGTCACTTTTTTTATCTGTTCAGATTAAAGTACAAAATATACCTCATTTCCAGTTTTAGCAGTTCTCTTAATCTCAGCAACAAGCTTCTTCTCCTGATGTGATCAAGAAAATATATATTAGATCTGAAGCACCATGTTAAGGCGACAACAATCCATCAGTATAAACTCTTGACTTACTTCCAATTGCAGTGATCCAATTTCCTTCTCTATACCTGAAGCAACAAATATTTGAGACAACAATATTAGTATCAGAATTGCTTCAAACTCAAAACATTATAATATAGGGAAGAAAAACAATATTTCTACAGGTAGATAACTGTTAATACCTTGCAGCATTCTGAATAGAAGAATGATGCTAGGTGAAATTGTAGATGGATATTCTTCTATTCACAACCCAAAAGAGAAGAATATCCAAGTGCTAAATTTACAAGGGAAAAATACAAGTAAGAAATAAATAATTGTTTGAATAAAACCTTAATTCCATTCAAATTGTCCAAACGGAGAAAAATAACACTCTCTCCTCGGACATTCTATGCTAACAATAAGCAACCAATAATAATAACAACAATCAAAATTAAAATAGTCATGATGAAAAATCAAATTCAATTCTTCGCGTCCCAACACCAAAAAAATAAAAAACCCTCAATTAATAAAGTTGGAGACAAACAGTACCTCTGGTCGCGTGTTGCATTTCTCGCTTGCTCTCTCGAAGAGCCTCTGAAATCAAAGAGAAAAAATTACAATTAAAACCAAAACCAATTTTATAAAAAGAACAAGTACTGTGATTGAATCTTTTGCCAACAAAAAAATCAACACAAAATCGAACGCGCGAATTTTCGTGCCCGAACCAAATCTCAGGCAATTACTGACAAATTAATCCGACGTGGATAAGAAATTAGTGAAATTTTAAATTGTCTGGTACCTCTAGGGTTAGGTTTTCGGGAGAATATGCTCATTTTTTCTGGTATTTTATGAAGATTCCGTAATAGAGCTGTATTATTACTAGAGAAACGAGGAGGAAGAAATAAAGTGATCGGCGAATGAATGTGCAGAGAAAGAACGCGGAAACCTTGCGGGAGGGTTTTCCTCAATTTTGTATGCAATTATTTAAAACTATCATTAATCTATAAATTATTATTAATCGTTATTAATTTGCATAGGCCAAAAAGATATTTAAAAAATGGCCAAACGACTATTTCCCACCCAAGGTTTGATGTCTTATCAAGTTTTCATCCTTTAACTATGGAAACTAAACACCCACCCATGACCGATTAGATTTAACAAAATTCTAATGGTGGTAAGGGTAAAATCGTTATTTTTGCTATAATATTAAAAATAAATAGAATATAATTTTACCCTCCTAAACTTTAAAAACTAAAATTTTCCCCCAGCCTAAGTTTTAAAAAATCACAGTTTCATCCTAGGGTTTGGTTTTGAAATCTCCGACGACCTCTCCGGCTCTGTTGCCGACGACCTCTCCCTCTGAAGCAATCTCTCCTTCTAGCGATCTCTTTCGTCTCATTTGGAGGTCTTATCGACGTCGGAGACTCTTTGGGAGACAAAAAACTTCGTCGGGGAAGACGAAGTTCTTCATCTTCTCTGACGTCGATCGAACCTCTAAATAGGAGGAAATAGATCGTCGGAAGAAGAGGTTGCTTCGGGAGGGAGAGGTCATCAGCAACGGAGCTAGAGAAGTCGTCGAAGATTTCAAAACCAAACCCTAGGGTGAAACTACGATTTTTTAAAACTTTGGCTGAGGGAAAATTTTAGTTTTTAAAGTTTAGGGGGTAAAAAGAGATAAAATTTTTAGTCGTTAGAGTTCTGTCAAATCTAACCGATTATGGATGGGTGTTTGGTATTTCCATAGTTAAAGGGGGGATATTTGAGAAAACATCAAACCTTGGGTGGGAAATAGTCATTTGGCCTAAAAAAATTTGAAGTCTTACCCATCACCCGAGTTCTATTTGAGTTAAAGGTAAAATTATTATTTTATTAAAATATATTTAAAAAATTATAGTTTTACCTCATTTTTTTTAAGTTGTAAAAAGTAACGATTTCATTTCAACCTAAAACTTTTTTAATTTAAAAAAAAATGGTTTTTCTCCCCTAAATATTTAAGGTTTTTATCTTCCATCTTTGATCATCATATTCAATGATGGGAATCATCAAATAAAAGAGGAAGAGATGACAACCATCTCCCAACAGAGGAGATTCACTATTGATAAAGAGACAAAGAGATGATTAGTTTTCATCTCAATCGATGAAGATATGTTGTTGTCTTTTTGTCAACATCTAGGAAGAGATGATCTCTTCTTAGACATCGACAAAAAGACGATGATGTCTCTTTGTTGACGACGAATCTCTTTTGTTGGGAGATGGTCATCGTCTTTTTCTCTTCTGTTTGATGGTTTCTGTTGTCAGATATGATTGTTGGAGATAAAAGATAGAAATTATAAGGATTTAAGGGGAAAAAAACCTTTTTTTTAAATAGGAAAAGTTTTAAGTTGGAGTGAAATCATTATTTTTCAAAACTTAAGAGAAAAATAAGATAAAATTTTAATTTTTTAATTTTTTTATAAAATAACGGTTTTATTTTTTACTCTAATAAAAAATTATAATAAAAGTTAAATGATGGGTAAGATTTTAAATTTTTAAAAATAGATGGATAAGAATTTAGGTTTTCATTAGGCGGTGGGTGGAAATAAGTCTTTTGGCCATTTGCGTATGGTTGTGAGTTATGTGATTATAAATTAGAAATTAACACTAAATTATATGCTTATAAATCTATGCATAAATATTAATATACATAGTTTTATCAAATAAATAAGATAAATTATTCTTTTCATTTTCGTTAACTTATACCTATTTGCATCCTCTAAAAAGTGAGATTCATTTTCTACCCCCTAATTATCATAAAATATCTTTACTCCCTCATTTTCGGAAACACTCGAATCCATTTCAAATTCGAACACTAAATATAAGGTAGACATTTTTCCTTCCCTTTCTTTTCTTTGATAAATTTTACACCTTCAAACTTGGAAAACAGTATTTTTGCACCCTTCATCAAAAACAATATTTTTAACTGTTAACTTTAATAGTCAAAAAATAATTTTGTCATTTTACAAAATATATATTATAAGATTAAAATCACTTATACTCTTAAATACAATATTTTAAGAGTATAAAATTGTAAAAAATAAGTGGTATAAAATTTTCTCAAGGTAAAACTATAGTAAAATTGTGCTATTCAATTAGGGCTGAACTCAAGTCGAGCCAGCTCGAGCTCAGCTCGGTCGAGCCCGAAATAAGCTGGGCTTAGCCGAGCTCGATAGAGCTTGAGCTGGCTTGATAAATTTTTTTTTTAAATTTTTTTATACAAAACGACGTCGTTTTGATCAAAACGACATCGTTTTGATAACGAAAAATAAGTCAAACCGAACTCGAGCCCGAAACGAGTCGATCTTAGCCTAGCTCGAGCTGAACTCGAACCGTCCATATATGAACAAAGCCGAGCTCGAGCTGGCTGCAAGCCGAGCTCGAGCTGGCTGCAAGCCGAGCTTGGCTCGGTTCGAATCCAACCCTATATTCAATTATAATAACACTAAGATGGTGCAATTATTATTAAACCTAAAATTAATATAAAATAAGGCAAAAACTCATTTAATAAATTTGAGAAACAAAATATTATTTAGCTTAAATAAACAATATAAAAAATATTTTCATATTTTAAATACATCTACCATATAAATTATATAAATTTATCTAATTATATAATAATACATATCAAATATTTACCTATTTTATTTATATAATGTCTCTATCGTAAATCAAATAATAAAGGCCAAAGGATATATTCCCAGCCAAGGTTTAGTATATCTCCAAAGTCTCATCCATCAAGTTTTAAAAATTCAAATATTCAATTATTAATTGTTAAAGTTAATTAAATCAGTTAGTTATAAAGATAATTAATAATATTAAAAATATAAAATTTTATATTATTTTTCTTTTTAATTTAAAAAACTAACAATTTTTTTTCAAACTTAAGTTTTGAAAAATGACATTTTTCCCTTATAAGGATTCTTTTTTCCTTCCAACATTTTTGGCCATCAAAATCCATCTTCGACCGCTTCTTCAGCAAGATCTCTCTCCCTATTGATGCTCCTACTCCCTCCTGGCACTAAGCGATGCAATCTCTCTGGCAATTTGGTCGCCTTCTTTAGTACGAACTGAAGTGACATGTTATCGCGTCTTTACCTCCTTGGTTTCGTTGCACTTAAGTCGTCTGTGGTCAAAGACGAAGACAACTCTTTGTTTTTGTTGACGACGATGATGGCTTCATTTTCATTAATGACATCGACGAGAGTTTGAGAAGAAAAGGGGAAGAAACGAAAAAAACTTTATAAGAAAAATGTGATTTTTTTAAACATAATCTTAAAAGAAAATTATTAGTTTTATAAACTAATAAAAAAATAAATAAAATTTTATTATTTTTAATATAATATTAATTAAATAATAATTTTATCACTAACACTAACTGATTTTATTAATTTTAATAGTTTATAAATAAATATTTAAATTTTTAATAATTATCCTATATTAATTTGGGTGATCAACAATTCTTGGGTGAAAATAGTACAATGGCCAATAATAAAAAGGAGAGAGAAAACAAGATAAGCATGAGCCACACCTTGGTCCGACCGCGCTTTTAAGTTAACCTAAGTCAAGAAGACCGTATAAATTACGTATATATGTATACCGTAGCCGCTTCATTCTTACATCTTGTCCAGTCACTCACTGAGGGCTCTGTCAGTTTCAGTTATACCGTACACCATTCCCTCAACCCTTTCCCCTATTCATTTTTTTGCCTCTCTTCTAGACACTTATCTCTTAACTGTATATCAAAACGCAGTTTCTTTAACAATTCATCAACTAGTGTTCCTGGAGAGTGCTTTCCCTGCCAGGTGCATGTTGCCGTTTCAAGACTTGCATTTGAGCTCTGTAATCTTTGTTTCTGGTTCGACCTTGAATTGTATTGTTGACTCTGGTAAGCGTACCGAGAGCTTTCAAGAAACGTCTAAGGAACATTCAAGATTTGATTAGTTCAAGCCTAGGGTTCCGAGAGCAAGCATTAGCGGTAATTTCTTAACAACTACTTAAAGCCCGAGGTCCTTGGAGCGTGGTTTAAGTTAATTGAGTTAGAAATACGAGTGATTGAATGTGATTAGTCATGATTTTAGCTTGTTAATGTGTGGTTGTTGATGGTTTATAAGAAGTAGATTGTTGCATTTGCGGATTGAACATTTAGGTTTCTGAGGTGAATATCCATTCAATGGATATTGATGAAGTGGAGGATTTTCCTTGTTTGGACCCCGAGCTTTTGCAGCTTCAAGAGCTTTCTTCTTTAACGATCAAACTGAGACCACAACTTGCTGAGGAGTTATTTGCTCGGTGGCTTTCGCTACCAGATACCGTCCGACTGGTATTTTTTTTTTAAGTTTCACTTCATCATAATATTTTTTTTTTCCCTCTAAGATCGTTGGAGTAGATGATCTTTATAATCTCTGGCTACTGTGTGTAGTTTCTGTTTTAAACAAATAATTCATCTGTGTCATGTGAGTGTAGGTAAAATCTTTGATTGCTGATGCTAAGGCAGGTGTCCCGATTAATGGACTTGGGAACTCTTCTACTGTGAATTTTTCTGGGAGCAATTCATTGCCTTCAACGTTTCCTGCTGGTAGTACACCTCCACTCTCACCCAGAAGTTCTTCTGGTTCTCCCCATTCCCCTCGCATTTCAAAACAGAGAAGTAGCCATTCATCTCTTGGGTCTCCATTAAAATTCTCCATTGAACCGGTGCAAGAAGTCATACCACAGGTTTGACTTGATTCTGCTGACTTTTATACTATTCTGACTTTTATTGACTTGATTCTGCTGACTTTAATTTGTGTAACTGTGTATGACTAGCTCTGTAGCCAGAGCCTTATATTAGCCATGTCAAGTGATGGCTGCCTACACGGCAGCTCTGATAGCTTGGCCAGTAAGTCCTTAATTACAGTGACCTCCTCTGGGAGGATTTTTGAACTCTGTGCTTACTAGCTGTTTCTAAGCAACTTGTAAGGCCCTAGTGTTTGAAACTTAACTGCCTGTTCTTCATTGTCACGGTGACCTCTTTTGAAAGCTATCAATCGGAATTGTAATGTTTAGCTTTGAAAGATAAGGTATCAGAAGAATATCTTTTCGCTTTAATTCTTTAGTATGGTGAGTTGCCATATTCTTTGACATGTGATGCATCCAATTATTAGGAATTGGCCTGAGATTCTAATGAGTGATTCCTGGAATTCCAGCATGGGACCAAGTTATAATCCTCTTTTCTTTACTGCCTTTCTGTTTCTGTTAATCTAAAATTACTGCAGTTTCCATCCCTCAGTTAACTTTATACCACACAGTTGCAGCCTTGCCTACCTCTTGCTGTTTATCAAGAGAACTTTAAGCTTTTGTGCCTCATATTTTTGTATTAAGTTCCATGGAAAATTTAATTTCTTGTGTGCAACATACTGGAGACTTTAATTTGCATATTGATATATGCTTGCAGTTCTATTTCAAAAATGGCTACCCTCCATCAAAGGAACTAAAAGAAGAATGTCTTTCGAGAATTAATCACCGTTTCAATAATCCTCTTGGCGGATTGCAGATTGATGGTGAGAAGATTATTTGACCTAGAAATGTCCTTATTATACTTAAAATGAAAGAAGGATGTTCCTTGGAAGGAATTAAGGCCACTTCTTTGTTTATGCAGAGTTTAAACTAGTTACAAAGGAAATATGCCGGCTACCATCCTTTTTCTCTTTTGCACTTTTTAGAAAGATAGACATTGACTGCACTGGCATAGTGACCAGGTATACACTTTTGCTACACAACCACTGTCCCATCCCTGCTTAATTTTTGTAAAGCATTATAAATGACCAGAGGAGTTTGATGTAATTAATCATGGACTCCATTAGAGTTTTGCTTCCTTTTTGGAACTATTATCTTCTCCTAATTTATTTTGCCAAATAAACCTTTATTTCCTTCTATTCCTCATAGTCTTGCTGAGTGCAATTCATTCTTTGTATAAATACCATTGCATATTCGCATAATCATACCATTTTTCTGTAGAGATGCATTTATTAGGTACTGGGTTGATGACAATATGGTGACAATGGATACAGCAACTAAAATATATAAAATTTTAAAGCAACCAGACTGTGAATACCTTACTCAGGTTTGTTTTTCAGGTCCTATATTTTCGCTGAGCATTTCTAGACAGTAATTGTATATTCATAAGGGCCTTTGGTCTTTATTTTGCTTGTATTTTTACTTAATTCTTATTCTCCATTTTATACTCAAACCTTTGCTGGACTTGGATAAAGGGTGACTTCAAACCTATCCTTCGAGAACTTTTGGCATCCCATCCGGGTCTGGAGTTCCTACATGGCACACCTGAATTTCAAGAAAGATATGGTGCGTGCTTAATCATTTGTCAAGTGATTTATTTGCTATCTAGTTGCAACAATAATCCATCCATGCTTTCTATTCACATTTTTTTCCTCATTCAAAAAATTTCAGTTCAGTAATAAGAATATGCTTTAAATTCTTGTTTGATTTCAATGGACCCTTTAAAGCTCACATGGAAGTTCTTATTCTCTGTTCTTTTTTTTATTTTTTTTGTTCATTACACATTCAATAGTACTTATTACTGATAGTGCTTATATAAATACTTGTGTTAATGGCCCAGCTGAAACTGTCATATACAGAATATTTTATCATATCAATAGATCAGAAAATGGTCGTCTCACCCTCGGGGAGCTGAAACGTGGAAATTTGATTGCTGCCATGCAACATGTAGATGAGGAAGAGGACATTAACAAAGTTCTGAGGTTGGTCTTCTGATTGAGCTTTTTACATGAATTAGTTCAAAGAAACAGTGACCAGCAAAACTCCCAAGCCTTTTTCTGAAATGTATCACTGCAACATGAATCTTTCAAATTGCAAAGCCCTATCTTTCGCATACAATGTTATATAAAATTCAGAATGTACAACTTTGCATTATAATTTCAAAGTTACATATTTGGCTTTCTCCTTATATGGATGCAAGAGTTTGGACCATCTGGAACATCACTTGCATCTTTTGTTTATTATGTTGTAAGTGTTCATAAAGTATTATGTTGTGACTATATGTTTCCTCTCTCATCTAGGTACTTTTCATATGAGCACTTTTATGTTATATACTGCAAGTTTTGGGAACTAGATACGGACCGTGATTTCTTAATTGAAAAGGAGAACCTAGTCAGATATGGCAATCATGCCCTTACGTATAGGATCGTTGATAGGATATTTTCACAGGTTAGTTATGTCTGAAAATAACTTCTTTTTTAATTTTTAAATCAAAAACTTCTCTTTTGAAGAGGAAACAATTATTTTTCTATTTTTTGGCAAGGTTGTTTTAGTTTGGTTTGATTATGGCTCAATTCATCTCAGGTCCCAAGGAAGTTTTCTAGTGGGGTTGAAGGGAAGATGAATTATGAAGATTTTGTTTACTTCATTCTTTCAGAAGAAGACAAATCATCTGAGCCTAGTATCAAGTATTGGTATGTTTGCTTTCTTCATCTTTCCTTATTTTATTTCTTGTTAAAGAAAATTTTGTGGAATTCTGTGTGACTTTGAGAAAAAGCAGCCTCTTCAGACTATATACAAGCTTGTTTGTAACCATGTGTATGGATGGATTCTCATGATGTTCATTTTTCTTGTTATTATTTAGTGTCAATTTACATTTCCCTTCACGAATCTACTGATGTTGCATTTGGAAGGAACATATGATCATATCTAGATTGTGAGCATGTCAAATTCTTGAAAGCTTCATGTTGATATACTTTGATCTTTTTCTAGGGGAATTTCAGTTTCACCAATTAGTAATTCCTTTGAAATATACCATAAGTAAAATAAGTACTATCAGAAACAGCTGTTTATTTGTGGCTAAATCTTTGTGTTCCTTGTTGGGTCTACTATATGCCTTGTTGTATCAAGAGAACCATACCTCAAAAGCTTGTTACTGAGATTAAAGAGCCAAAACCATAAATACTTCACAATAGAAGCTCATACTTTTTTATATGAGATCCAAGTCTCATATTTTGCACTTGGGATCCTAATGTATCACCACGTTTCACAATCCTGACACCTACATGGGTTGTTTGTGCGCTAGCTTCCAACTAGTTCTAAGCAAACATGCAATGATGGCATTACCACCCTATGTCGCACAATTGCAACTAAGAGACATAATTGTGACTCTGATACCAAATGACGTAAACCTTAAGAAAACCACACCTTAAAAGCTAATTGATAAGATTGGAAAAGCCAGTTGATAAGATTGGAGAGTTCAAAGTCATATAAAACCCATACCAAAAGTTCATATTTTCTGATGAAAGATCCAAGTTTCATATCTTGCACTTTGGATCCTAACAAAATAGACATATATGTGATAGGCAATAGGGGTTGAAGAATATAGCAGTTGTCAAATTGAATATAGTGACAAGATGCTAATTATGAAATAATATTGGCAAACCTGAAAGATGGGAAATCTTTGAACATTAGATAAAGGTTGAATTCATTTTTATATGCAAACCTCTGTGAACTTCATTTTATGTAGTACTTGAGCTTTTCTTTGTGTCTAGTTGTGATGTGTAACACTTACTTGCTCTTGTGTTTTGAGTGGCAGTTCCTCTTTGTTACATTAGCTGCAACCATTTATTAGGTTCTTTTTACAGGTTCAAGTGTATAGATTTGGATGAAAATGGAGTGCTTACACTTAATGAAATGCAATTCTTCTATGAGGAGCAGCTGCATCGTATGGAATGCATTTCCCAAGAGCCTGTGTTTTTTGAGGATATTTTATGTCAAATAGTTGACATGATTGCTCCACAGGTCTTTTTTTTTTTTTTTTTGTCTGATAGTCCAGGATCTTCTCCTATTTACTTGTTCATCATGAATTTATCATCGGCTACATGATTTTGCTTGCAGAGGGAAGATTGTATAACACTTCGTGACTTGAAGGGATGCAAATTATCAGGAAATGTTTTCAATATCCTTTTCAATCTTAACAAGTTTATTGCCTTTGAATCTCGGGATCCATTTCTGATTCGCCAGGTACGTTAAACATTTTTCTGTGTTTTAGTCATTGCACAAATGTCATAATGGTGATGGGTGGTGCTAATTTAGGCATCTTTGAAATAGCCTCATTTACAGTTTTGTTGTTGAGCAGGAACGTGAGGATCCATCTTTGACAGAGTGGGATCGCTTTGCACGTAGAGAGTATATCAGGCTTTCTATGGAAGAAGATGTTGACAATGTCTCAAATGGAAGTGCTGAACCTTGGGAGGGATCACTTGAAGCTCCTTTTTAAGATCATTGAGGTGAATTTCCAAAATTGCCAAAATTGTGCTGTTCTATGGTTTATATTCAGAAAGAGTACTACATGTACTAACTATCCATTGAAACTCTTCTAGAATCTACACAAAATGACTTTACCCTACAGAGTGATTTCATCTCTTTTTTTTTTCAATCAATACAATTCCATTATCATTAAAATAAGGCTAAAAGACTTATTCCCACCCAAGGTATAGTAAAAACCTAAATATATACCTGTCAACTTTCAAAAACCCAAACATCTATCCATTATCCAACTTTTGGTAGAATTTTTTGTTGGGGGTAAGGGTAAAACCGTCATTTTACCAGTAATATTTAAAAAAATGATAATTTTATCCTATATTCTCGCCCAAGTTTTGAAAGCTAGTAATTTCACCCTATTTTAAAAACTTTTCCAATTTTGAAAAGTTGCTTTTTCCTCCAAAATCCCTAGGTTTCTTTCCTCCCTCTTTTATGAAGGCAATAGCTGCAATGAGACAGCGACAGACATCTCTGTCTCCGTCGATGAAAAAACATCTACTGAAGTCTCGTCTAATTTGCCGCTATTGCTGAATGGCCGCTGGAGAGGAAGGGAAGAAACCTAGGGATTTGGGGGGGAAAAAGCTACTTTTCAAAACTGGAAAAAATTTGAAAATGGGGTGAAATTGTTAGTTTTTAAAATCTAGGAGGAAAAATAGGATAAAATTATAATTTTTTTAATATTACTGATAAAATGATGATTTTGCCTTTAACTTAACAGAAAATTTTAACGGAAGTTGGGTGTTTAGGTTTTTGAAAGTTGATGAATATGTGTTTGGAATTTCACCATACCTTGAGTGGGAATAAGTCTTTTGGCCTTAAAATAAAGCTATGTATCTCTAGTTTCAGTATAACCCAACTGTTGCCACCAAGTGATTATGATTTCCACATCACTTAGATGCAAAAATTGAGATAAAAACTAGGCATTTTTGGAACATTTTATTTGTTAATTTGGTCCTTTTTCTAGAATAAGTATTTTATGGTCTGTGTCCCAGGATATATGGATCATATTTGGAAATATGGGATTTGATTGCTCATCTATGCAAAATCACATGTATGAGATACAATGTTACGCATTGAATGCTTGACTCTTTTATTTTTCCTCCCTAATAAAAATATTAAGAAAATGTTTATCTTTTGGCATATGTCAGAAACTTTTTGTGGAAAATTCTATTTCTTGAATTAAAAATTAAAATATCATATTGTTACAATCTTTATTCATTGTTCTATAAGTGATAAATCTAAAGGCTAATATCTGTTTTTCTTTTTATTTTCATATAGTCACAGGTGCCTACAGCAAAGCTGCTCCTTTTATTCCTTCATGTGAGCAGTGAATAACAGAAGACTGGTCGTGTTGAAGACGAATCTTAAATAGAACTCATGAGGTGCTGCAAACTTGATCACTGAAAATTTGAAGCTTGGTCATGTAAGCTGATGCACATATTAACTCAGTAGGTTATACAATTGGTTTTTTGTGGCCAAAGAGTTCAGGGAACGTCTCTAGACAGAATTTTAGCTGCTCCTTAACAGAGAGAGTGCTAGTCTATCTGGTGACTATCATCATGGGTATCAAAATCATCGCCAGCAATGGTTATTTGTGTTATAAGCAGATGAGCTCCATAGACAACGTGTTCTTTTGATGCCTTGTTGGGTGGCATGTAAAGCCTTTTCTAGTTCATTCATTGGATGATCATGTCATCTTTCTATCCCTCTCGTTTCTGTACAGTGTATATGTTCTTTGATTGGATTACATAGAAATCGGACAGACGCTTTCACTAGTCTCTCATCAGGAAAGTTTGGTAAATATCTGAACTGTCTGTCCTTTTTGCTGCATTTTATGTGTTGATTTACATTGAATATGTCTAATCATATTAAATAGAGCAATGCTTTCATGCTTTATGCACCCAATCTCTCTTTATATCTGATTAGTTATTTAAAATTTAACACATAATTTTATTATCTATTTACAGGATTTGATCTAAAAACTAACTATGAGAAGATAAAATAATAATTTTATTATTCAAATATTTTAAAATATAAATATTTTAAATATGATAATTTAATTTAAACTTTTTTTTAATGTTAGATCTAAAAGATCTGAAATTTACAAATAAATTTTTACAATTCTTTGTGAAACATAGTCATTAGCATCACTTTTTCACCATCACTATGATTTCACCGTTGTGGGTGTGTACTGCCTTTGTTGTTGTCATCATAATATGAGTTATTGTCAACAGTTAACTCATATTGCAACATATCAAGCACGAAGCAGGAAACCAACTGATTGTGTTGTGACATGGTGGTTTATTGCTGGTAGTCACAGTTTCTATATTTCAAGTATGAAGTAATTTTGTAACGTTTGTTTCTTTTGCAGGCTCAAAAAGCTCAAAAGGTAAAAGTGCAAATAAAGGAAGCAATTCACATAGCTTTTTGGCGGTTTTGTAGATGGACGGCGGCTTACTACTATAACATTTATACCAACTCAGTAGACAACTTAATCTCCTATAATGAGTGATGTTTTACCATATGTACCTTGTATGGATTTAATTTATTCATAGCACATGGTCTCTCCTTGGCATCCTCAGGCCCAAGCAGTGTTCTCCTCCATGCATCTTTTAGTGAGCTTGTGGTTGATTTGATCTTTATAGGCCTGCAAAATTTTCAAGCAGTACCAGAAACAGGGACTGGTCGTGAATTTAACTCAAGAAGGGCACAGTGGAAAGAAAAAGAGTTTACTTTCAAAAGAATGCTCACTTGATATATATGCTAAGCAAGCAATTGACCCATAAAATGAAAGACATGAATATTTGTTGCATTATGATTAAATAAGGCAAAAGATTAAATATTTATCTCAAAAATTGCATTCCTCTTGAACTTACCAAAATCATTAGGAGAAGCTCTGAGAAGAGTGTTGATTTATTGCATGCCTATCAATCACAACAGGAACAATGCTGCAATTGCAATTCAAAGCGTATAAAAAGGAAGATTATATTAATTATTGATTATTTACTACCGTTTTTTTTTTTTTCAAAAATTCTACTGCTTTCTTTTTGTCAATGGCGAGGAGAGGAGGAGGAGGAGGAGATAAGCTAAGAGGAGAGTGTTGAAGTCCGATCAGTCTGTGGTTGCACACGGCCTTCTCTTCACTTTCTCTTTATGAATTTTCATTTCAGATTCCTTTTCCACCTCTCCACGTTCACAATCCCTTCTCTTTCTCCAAAACCAAATGCTGGCTTATCTTTTTGAATCATTCAAACACAGAAAATACGAAGTTCAGTATTTTTCAATAGGATGATTATTAGTTTCAATTGTAACTTGTAGCCATACATGCTGCAGTGAGAAATCCATCAAAGAGGTAAGTCTTTCAGGTGTAAAGACCAGCTTCATGGTTATGGATGAGATAATGCCGGGCACCAGCGACGAGGTCTTGCGAGATATTGAATTGTTCGAGAAGTACGAGTTGGCGAAGCTGATCAGAATCGGAGCATTCGCCCAAAACTTTTTTATTTTTGAAATCGAACAGTAAAACTATTTTTTTATTTTTTTAATTATGATGAGTATTTATAATTAAATTAATAAAATTACTCAAATTGGACAAGTAAAGGTAAAAACTGTAGTTTTGGCATAATAGGGGTAGGAAATAGTCGTACTCCCACAAAATGATTCAAAAGAAACTTATATTATAAGAATTGATGTGCAAGTCCTCGTCAAATATTTGTCACTCTCCTGAAAATATCCGAAAACGAAGGCGTAGAAGAAATTAAGAAAGGAAATTTCCAATGACGATGTAAGCGTCTTCATCGCTTGCAAACATCAACATCAAAATCAGCATCTGTTTAAGAATCCCGCTGAACAGTTTTTTTTAGTTTATGTATTTGAATTAAAGGATTTGCATGAAGACAATCAATTAGCAAGGGATTGGCGTTGGCGGGAATGGCGAGCCTATTTCGCAGGAAATCTGGAAATGATGATCTTCAAGCCTTTTATCCAATTCGACCCGAATGCGTTGCTGACGTCCCCAAGGCCCGTTTTAGAAACCGGGTATATTTCTTGTCTATTCATCTCTTGCAGCAATACCAATAAAATTTGGATTTTATTGGTTATTTGGTTATGGTTCTCTTTTTGCAGTTTTGTTGATCTATGTTGTTGGAATTTCTACTTTGTTTGGTCACAGGCTGGGAAAACTCTTAGTCCAAGAAGATGGCAAGCCGCATTCTCTGATGATGGTCATTTGGATATAGCAAAAGTGCTTAGACGAATCCAAAGAGGGGTACCTTTCTTTCTTTTTTATTTATATATTTCTTGTTTTATTGGGCGTTCTCAAGTTATAATCTGGATCTCTGATAGCAGTCTCTGACACAAAAAATTATTACGAAGATGGACTCCCTGTAAAGCTTACTGGAAGGCTTAATCAGGATTTAAAACCCGTCCCAAACTGGCAAGAAGTTGTTTGGAGCTGATCAACATAAGTTTCTTTCAACTTGCGTGCTTAGATTATTAGTCAATGTGGCCAAACTTGATTCAGTCAACAAAATTTGAATGATTTTGTTAATTTTATATGAGTTTTTCACATTTTGTTTGCTCCTGTAAGATGGCAAACGGTTTATGTAATTGAATAGCCCTGCATGTGGATTTTTTTATCTCTCTCAATCCACCCGGACCAATTATACATGTGTGATGTATATCAGTAATCTTGTAATAGCATTGACTTCCTTCCATCCTTTGAGGTTTTAAGATTACATGCTGGTATGCTTTATTATTATATAACCAACCTTTTCAGATATAAAATTACTCATTTTAATGAGAAATGATAACTTTTGACGGTGATGTTATTTTACTAATATATAGTATACTCCGCCTACATGAAGGCTGATTCTTTTTATTTGTGAAATGTAAAAACATGTAGAGTATTCGCTTCTTACTTGGATTCTTTGCTAGGGTATTCACCCTCAAATCAAAGGGTTCGTATGGGAGTTCTTGTTGGGTTGCTTTGATCCCAACAGCACCTTTGACGAACGAAGTAAACTGAGGGAACGAAGGAGGTAATGTCTCGTTGAGTTTATGATTTTGACTTGTATATTAGTAAATGAATTCGAGCATCATGGCTAATAAAATGAATGCTCTATAGTCTCCTTCCACCTTAGTTTTCACCAGAGATTTATAATTGTGTTGTGGAAACTGTATATGATTAGACAGTAGTATGAGTTTACATGCATCTCTGTGTTGTCTAGGTATATCTGTGTTGTCTAGGTACGTTGGTTGCTTCAGCTGAGAAGCATTTTTTTATGAAAGCAGCCACACACAACTACTACATTTTCCCAAACATGCATGTGTGAGTGTGTGTTTGCACGTGCGCGCATACATTTACCATCACATTAAAAATAAATTAATAATTCATATGCTTCTCACAGCCAGCATGCTGAACCATTTGATATATGAATGATTTGCCATTTCACAGTTTTGCCCTTGGTCTTTAAGTTTGATATCATTATCTTAATTATAAAAAGGTGTCTTTGCACGTGCCCCTATATGGCCTTGTATTACTGGTTAGTAATAAATTCCGTTTCTTCTTTACTGAACATAGTTGCTTAAAATCTTATGCCAATCATCTTAGGGAACAATTTTGTGGATGGAAAACTGAATGTCAAAACATGGTTCCCACCATTGGTAGTGGAAAGATAATTACAACTGCTATTGTATCTGATGACGGGCAATTGTTACAAGATCCTTTAGCAAACAATGATTCACAAGATCAGGATTGCCTTGTAAAAAGTGCTATTTCTGATAAAAAAGTGCTTCAATGGATGCTTTACTTGCCTCAAATTGGTATATATGTGGTCCATTATTTCATTTTCCACTGAATTTATATAATTATCTTGTGATTCTATTCTGTCTTTTATTAACTTACAGAAGTAACTAAGAGATGTGATAAATATATGGGTTGCAGGTTTGGATGTTGTTCGCACAGATCGAGCTCTTGTCTTTTATGAGAGTGAAGTGAATCAGGCAAAACTTTGGGATGTTCTTGCAATTTATTCATGGGTTGACAATGATATTGGTTATGTTCAAGGTGAATTACTATAAGCTGAATAATGTACTGCAAAATTGAAATAATTCTGAGTTCAAATAGTTATTTGGGATTATTTTGTTGGGCAGGAATGAATGATATTGCCTCACCAATGGTAATTCTTCTTGAAAATGAAGCAGATGCCTATTGGTGTTTTGAGCATGCAATGCGAAGACTGGTATGCTTCAAATTCATGACATTTTTGCTATAAAATCTTTTGTGCAAGTAGTGCACACTACCTCTTGTTTTTTTTTTGCTAATTACGCGGACCACCTTTTTTACCTTCATCATTAATAGAATAAGTATAAGAGAGTGCTTAATAGTGACACAATCCGACTGTTTTGGGAAAAAAATGACTTGAGTTCCTCAGTAATATTATTTTCTTGAATTATGCACTTTATAAATGCTTAACTGTATTCAGAATAACCTCTGCATGACTAAGATACTACCGAAGTTGGATCAAAGGAGAATATATAGGTCAAAATCATGTATCTGACAATTTCTTTTCTGTACATATAATTGGACGGACAACCTACTGTATGGATGGTTTTCACCTTACACTTAGCATATGTTACTTGTTTTGATTTAGTTTCTGCTGATTGTGATTCTACATGGTGATTTTGAATTGGTATTCCTCAAAGCATTATTTAATTTAATTCAATGTTTATAGCTTTTTGTGATTTGCTTTTTCGTTCTGAAATTTTCTTTCTTTAGGTTCTGTGATGATGAATGATATGTTCATGATATATTAGTGCCAGCTTTCTGTATTATTGACTCCAGCTTTTGTTTCTATAACAGAGAGAAAACTTTAGAACCACTACAAGTTCAATAGGGGTGCAAGCACAGTTAAGCACACTCTCACAAATTATTAAAACCATTGATCCTAAGCTTCATCAACACCTTGGTATGTGATCCTGTACTTCATTTTTGGGTGCAACTTATATGGTTTAATTTTTACTAATTCTATTATGTTGTTTTTGCATATTGCTTGGCATCATTGACATTGTTAGTTTGATTTCTTACTTGCTTAGCTACATCATGCAGGAAAGGTAGCCAAACAATTAAAATTTCAAACTGTTTTGAGACAATGGTGTCTCTAATCTGCATTCCTTTGAATTTGACTATAAGATTTTTTGTACATGTATAAATGAATAATATAGGACTTAAATGATGTGGTAAAAATTATGTAACTTCCTTAAGCAAAATTTCAGAATTAAGCTGAAGAGAAAGTTCCAGCAATAAAGCAGATCACAGTAAAGGTAAGAAAGATTGAAGTTCGGGCAATGAAATGCCAATTTTTTGGCTGAGTTCCAACAAGAAAAAAAAAATCACATATTTAACAAGTACAAAAACACAGGGCACAGCAGATTAAACTAATACATTTTGCACTCCCCACTCTTCTCTCCTCTTAACAAAAATATGTTGGATGCATGTTCTTGTGTAAGCTAAAGCCTCATTTCTTTCATTTGGCAGAGGATCTAGATGGCGGAGAGTATTTGTTTGCATTCCGCATGCTGATGGTTCTTTTCCGGAGAGAATTTTCCTTTGTGGATGCATTGTATCTTTGGGAGGCAAGGATGCATTATTGTTGTTTGGAATTTTCTTTGAAATGGGCTATATTTTTTTTAACTAAAAAAGCACTGTTTCCTGTGTTTTGACTGAATTTAAAGTCTTATTGATATATTAATATTGTTAAATTCTATCCTTTGAGTTTTTTTGTCATAATTTTATATTAATATGTAAGATAGATTGGTTTCAGCTGATGTGGGCCATGGAATACAACCCAAACATCTTTTCAGCCGATGAGTCAAATTCAAATAACAATGGTGCATGTATACTAAATGACAAGCAGCTAAAGCGGTATGGAAAGTTTGTGAGAAAAAATGTGAAGTCTGGACAGTCGGACCAACATAGTGCGCTTGCTGTTTTTCTTGTAGCAAGTGTTCTTGAGACCAAGAATAAGAAACTTTTGAAGGAGGCCAAGGGTCTGGATGATGTTGTCAAGGTCTTCCTCTCCCTCTCCTCTTTGTGTGCACGTGTGTGCATCAACATTCATCTAATTGTGGAATGTATTTTTTTCAGATTTTGGGTGACATTACTGGAAATTTGGATGCTAAAAAGGCATGTCACGAGGCATTGAAGATTCAGAAAAAGTATCTTAATAAGGTAGTAGAATTCATTCTTTTATCTATTTGCCTTTTAAACTTTTTTTATATACACTTCCCCATCTGTTGAGACAAAGAAATTTTGTTTGAAAGAAGGAAAGTTTATACAGTTGATCTTTCTAGTGCATTAAAAATTCGGAGCCTCCTGATTATGATTTATTTGCTTTCAAGAATCCTATATCATATATGATATATCCACTATTATTCAAGTGTAGTCAAGACTTGTTCTTTTTTCTTAACTATAAATCAACTTTATATACTCAAATAAAAGTTAGATTAGTAGAAGATCCTGATTGTTCAAATGAGATGGGTCACGAGGTTTTTAATTTGAACTGAATGATAACACTGATTCTGTGGAGGTTGTCTTCTTTTTTTACTGAAACGAAATTTGTGTCGCTGTCAGTAAAATCTAGATGTAGAAATATGTTGATGTATGTATGGTTGTGTTTGCAGACCAAGAAGTGACAGATGTAGCTGGATGGCATCACTCTGCATACTGGTTTTCATTCCCAAATTTTTGGTGGCATTCAGCAGAATTGCAATTTCCTGAGATTTTGGTATTTTTCTGATAGATTATTTTTTTAGCTCGCCCTGTTGAGTATATAATGACTTCCTTCTTTGGAAAAGCTAAGTAAATGAAGTATTGGCTTCAGCAGCATTATGAGATTTGCCAGTTTGTGATTCTTTTTCAGTGTCACTTTTATTTAGAGCAATATACAGAGATTGGCCTTGTGTGAAAAACAGAGTTACCAACATTTTTGTGATGTAATTGCAGTAACAAGTACAATTTATTCTTTAAAATCTCTAGAATTATATCTGTTTGCAATCAACTAAGTAGCTTATGGTTGTTACTTTATTCAGATAATTAAGTATGAGGGTTTTGCCACATAAATTATTGTCAATAATGGTATATAGAAATTTTTATTTTTGTGTAGATGAAAAATGGTAATAATTAATGAGGGCAATCTTAAAATATTTCATAACTTCATATCAGTTGAAATTCAAGTTATGAAACAAAAATCTGGTTGGATGTTGGGGAGTAGTAAATAAGCAATATTATTAATTTTGTATCTTCCTGTTTTCAACTCTTTAAAAGCTAATAGATTCTCATCTTCATTCACTGGTTGCTCCGACTCATGACTCAAAGAAGTGTTCATCCTGATACAATTGCTTATATTCAGTGGCTACTGCTTGGCAAGAAGAATTAACCATGCGAAAAAGCTAGTTGATTCTATGGCAAGCAAGGGTTATAAGCCTAATGTTGTTAATATTTTGATAGATGGTTTTTGCTCGGCAAATAAAATTAAGGAGTTATGCAAGCTATGAGTCTTTACTCAAAAGGAGTTAGGCCGGGGCATAGGTCTTTTTCTTACATGTAAAGATGGATATGCAAGGAAACTATTTGGGGAGATGCAACTAGATAATGTCCCACCCGATTTAATTACACATAATATTCTTATTGATGGGCTCTGCAAAAATGGGCAATAAAACTATTTCATACTTCCGAATATTGAAACTTTCAGCCTGAATCCATCAATTTACTACTGTCTCATTGATGGAATATGCAAAACAGGAAAACTCCGAATTGCTTGTGAGCTATTTCATATGTTATGCAAAATAAAGGTTAACATAATGATTGAGGGGCTTTTGAAAGAAGGGCTCATGGAAAAGGTAAATGATTAATTATTAGATGTGGAACAAAAAGGTTGTGCTCCAAATGTAGTCTTATTTCTACACCATAATCTTTGTTGTGGAGCATTTTAATGAAGTCAAATCGATGAAGCTGATGGGATGGATTGATAATGGTATGTTTTTTTTTTATTGGCTGCAATCGAAAACCTAATATTAAAATGTTCAATAAAATTATATATATTTATTTTGAGTATATAAATAAATATACACTTCATGTGTGTTATTATATGATTGAATGATTTTGAATTAAAAATAAAATAATATCTAATAATGTAAAAACACATATAGATATATATTCATTTGTGTATTCAAAATGGGTACGTATAATTTTGTTCTTAAAATGTTTAGTTTGTGTTATTGATGGATGGATTGTGCAAAACAGGTAGACTAGAAATTGCCTGAGAAGGAGACCCATCAAATCTAATATTAGATTGGATTATCATGTGGTAAATGAACACATGGGTTTGAAATTTCACTTAAAATTATCTAAGTTTGACGTGGTAAAAAATAAAAATGGATGAAGAAGCAATTTGAAATCCTATCTTACCCCAAAATACAATATTCTTAGATTAGATTACACCCAAAATCAACTTAATCCGATGAATCTGGAGAAGCGAGAACCAAAATCAACCCACAAAAAGCTATGAAAAGTTCATTTGTGTCACACAGGCAAATAACAAATGGACTAGCCATTCAAACAGCCTGTAACAGGACCTGTTAAATAAAACCTTGCTAATTTTAGCCACCCATATACAATATTATTACTCTTCCATTTCCATAACTCAAATCTCGATCAGTTTTTGGTTATTATTCATGCCTTCTTGGCCATTGATTTAACTAAACTTTTGCTTTTATCTGCATTTCCCTTGCTTCTTCATCCCTTTTCTCATCACTGCCTCTGCCTCTGCCCCTGTACCCTCCTCATGCATCGTTTTTGAATCAGTTTTTGGTTTCTCCCTTTCATTTCTTGTTCATCTTCCAACACACAATGATTTCTATTTGAATTGAAATCTATTTCATGTGGCCGTGGCTTCTCAACAAAATGCAATCTAAGACTCTTCCTTGCATCAGCTGCTGAATTTCAGCCTTCACGGCAAGTTTTCTGTAATATCAATAAGTTTAAAAACAAATTTAATTTCATATTCATTGCTATTTAATTTAGAATTGCAGAGTTCAACAGGAATATCTTATCTTTTTTGTTGTTTTATTTGTTTCAGATTTTTTAATATTTCACAGCAGAAAAAATGTCAAACAATAAGATGAAGGGCCTCTTAAAAGGCCTGAGATATATTTCTCAAATGTTTGGTATGTATTAAAATTCTGGCTATTATAATACAATACAACATTATTCATCAATTTTGATTAATCATACTGATGCAGAAAATGAGAAAGAGGCTGAAATGCAGATTGGTTATCCCACTGATGTAAAGCATGTTGCCCATATAGGATTGGATGGTCAATCGGTAAATTGTCCAAGCCCTGTAATTTCAGATACATTTTGTGTCAATAATTTTCACCAGTCTGATAGAGATACATGTTCAATAACTTGCCCAGGACGTGAAACCAGCAGCACCCAGATTCGTATCGGCACCTTTAATTCTTGGGGAGAGGGTAAGGAAGCTGTGATATAACATCACATCAGCAATGTTTTTCATGGCTTTCTTATTTGTTGATGTATTTTTGATAAAATTTTGATTTAATAGTTTGATATATTGTTAAGATATTGTTCGTCCATAGACACCTAACATCAGCACTGTATTTTGATTGCTGTATTCATTCATTTGTGTAGAATCAAGCAACAATGCAAACAGTTCAAGCAATAATGCAAACTGTTCTCCAGCACGAGACTTGCCTGATGTGCGGAAAGCAACAAGACGCCACGCATCCGCAGGTTCCGCGGCTGAGACCCCCATGAAGGAGAAGCCAGAAAAAACTAAGCAATCAAAAAAGTCACTTAATGTTGGCAAATCCAAAGAACCAAGCCAAAGCCAAGAGGGTGACTCACCCACCAAACGACCTGAAATTCCCAAAAAATCTCGGAGGAAGAAATCTGAGTCCATGGAGGGATCGTCCAGATCTTCAAGATCAAGGAGAGCTCATGGGCACAAGGATCAAACTTCTGAATCTGAGTTGGTATCCAGAGCAGCTGATCATTGTCAAAATTCTTCTGAGGGAGGGGAAGACAAGGGATTTATAGGGATTTCTTGAAAAATTGGTGCAATTTTAACTGTTACGTTTGTAGCTAGAAAACAACACTCATTTTTATATGTCACTCAGCCTTGTTTGACCAATCAAACAGTACATATTCATTGTTGAATCAATTCAAATTTTCTTAGAAATGTGAATTAATGATTTGTATCTTATTAATCATTCGTTCATACCATCTGCCCAGATTTTGTTATTATTGCTAGAATCTTAAACATACCCAGATGAAATCTACAGTCAATAATCCTGATAATGACCATTACGGCTCTCTGCATGTCCACATTAAGGCCAATTGCTCTTCATTTGTTATCTTGTCTGTCAATTACTTGTATTCCTGCACAAGGCAGTGTTCTTCTTTTGTCTCAAAAATAAATGCTATGCCACAATCACAATTCATAACTCCAACTGATGCATGAAGTTGCGTGATAACACAGTAGATGTTTTGTTGGCTATTAAATTGCAGAAGTTTAAACAAATTCAGAAGAACAGGGCATGAAAAGATGGCAACAATTTAGCATAAAAGTGTGCATAAGTCAGTAGAACATGTCACTAACAATCTCCACATTAGAAGAAAAATGTAAATAGAAGTGAAACCGGCCTTGATTGCTTGAACTCAAAAAATCTCCAGATTAAGCAAACTTCATATACAATAACCCATAATATATGCACCTGTCACTATCAAAAACCTAGATAATTACACATTTCGGCCCAAAAAAGAAGAGTCAATATAACATGTCCTGACTTATATCACTGTTTTTGGACACTGTAATTCTATCCTAAACCATCACCGTCTCTTTGCATTACCAAGCAAAGAGAATAAAAAATCCAAGAAACAACAGCACATGAAAATATGCCAACAGCCCTAAAGAAGAACCGCCATTGATTTGGACTGCATTGGGAATATCAGGCTTCTTGCACAACTTCAAGTGCCCCAGGCTGCCACTAACATTCTTGCTAATGCTGAAACCTTCACCAACACATAAATCTGGATTGCCATTTAACTTCAATTTGTGCCCAACTTTTGAGCTAAATTTGGCAGAAAATGGAACTCTACCGCTTAAATTATTGTTCTCCAGATTGATTTCGCTCACAAACTCCAAAACACCAAACTCCTCAGGCACACCTCCTTCAAGTTTATTGTTATCCAGCCTCAAGTAGCTCAAGTTCTTCAAGTGCAGGCCCATTGAAGCTGGGATTTCCCCAACAAGATTCATCGAAGAAAATCCTATCCCCAAAATACCCCTCAGATTTTCCCATATTTCTGGGATCTGCCCTCCTAACAAATTCCCACTCAAATACAATTCTCTCAGTCTCGGCATCTCAGCTAAGAACAGAGGTACCCCAAAGTTACCAAAGCGGTTAAAACTCAGATCAAGAAACTCCAAACTCTTCAAGGAACCAAAACTCTCTGGGATTTTACCAGAAAAGTTATTGTTACTCAAATCAAGCTTTAACAACTCTGTAAGATTACCCATCTCATCAGGGACATTTCCGTCAAAATAGTTTTGGCTTAAATCAAGAACTCTCAGTTTTTTCAACTTAGCCAAACCAAATGAAACCCCACCGCTTAGTTTGTTTCTCGAAAGTGTAAGCTCTTCAAGATCAACCAGCTCACCAACTTCATCTGGAACGTTACCATAAACTCCATTCCCTGTGAAAACTAACCTCCTGAGGTGAGGATAGCTTGCGATAATGCCACTCAGAGAACCAACCAATGATGGGTTCTCAATAAACACCAGCTCCTCAAGACTTGACCCGAAACTCTCTGGAAGGTTATCAGGAACGGAAACGGGCGTTTCGGTGAAGCATTGATAGAAGAAGAGCTTGCGAAGGTACTTGAAGGAGGTGAAAATAAGAGGACTGAGAGTAGAGTTTGGAGTACAAGGCGGGTTTGGCGTGTAATCGGAAACATACCCAAAATTTAGCTCAGTAATGTGAAACGTCTCGGTTTGAAGGTGGGAAACGGTGTTGTTGGTGGGCTCAATGAAGTATCCACAAACGACACCATGGGGAGGAGACGAACAAAGGTCGTCGGAAAAGAGTGAACGCCAAGGAATAGTAGGGTTAATGGAGTGAAGGACTTGATAAACAGCGTCTTGCTCAAGGGAGTCAAGAAGAGGTTGCTGGTTCGAGAAGAGGCAAAAGGACAAGAGATTTATGAAGAGGAGGACGGAGAAGAGAGAAACAGGAACGGCCATTTCGGTAGGAAGAAAAATGCAAGTATGAAGGCAAGTTCTGTTAGAAGAGAACTAAATAGGGAGGCGCGGTTAAATCAAGGGGATTTGTTTGTATTTGTGAATTTACGGAAATAACCTTGTCATTAATTGTGGCGTTTTGAGGTTTAGGCTAAAGGAAAGAGGACAGAAATAGGAGAGGGATAATGCTTGCTAGGTCACCATGGCTATCGTAATAATTGATCATCTTTAGCTTTGTGATTAATGGGGAGGGATACATCAATTATTATTGCAAAATAAATATCTTTAATTTTTATATATAATATTATAATGTTACAAATTTTTTAATAAATAAAAAGTTGGTTATTTTTGCAAGCGTCCAGGGTCATTTTGGACTTTTCATGGTAGACCGTACAACTTTACCATTGGCATGCTAAAGATCATAACTTTCGGAGCCTCAACCAATTTCGAGACTACCACATGTTAATAAACCTCGATCTGTTCAGGACGATAATCCTTTAAACCAACGGCTAAGATCACTTTCAAGGCTCGTCTTGGTTTTGGGTTGGCTCAACTAGCAGAGAAAAAGGAAAATAAAAGGAGCAGCCGACAATAACCTGCGGAGGTAAACAGCCGGGCAAGCCGACAATGATGCGCTGCAGCCGCCGACTTACTGTCTGATCTGATATGAGAGTGCAGAGAGTTGCAGTGACAGCGACATTTAACAGGAGTGGAACCAACGAGCCGAGGCGGGAATGGAATTTGTTGGATTACGTGTCGAGGTGGCAGTGGTGAATTTGGGACAGATACGTAGGTATAGTACGAAATATCGTTTGGGAGAAACGACGTAGCATGCCAATTCCATTTCCTTCTGTCCAGTAGAATTTCAAATAGTCATGACAGTAGATCCGTTTTATTTGTTAATAAAAATATTTAAAAAATCAAAAATATATTATTTTTTATTAATTTAAAATTTTAATAATTTTTTAAATATAAAATTTGAAAAATACCTTTCACTCTCATAGAGTTTTGACATCTTTAGTAATATCCCATATGGCTTCTCTCTCCTTCCCTCTATGATTGTTTTCATTTTCTCTTCGAGATTTTTAAATAACAAACATACAAATTAAAATATATATACATCAGAATCAATAATTATGGTATGATAATAACATATTTAACCAATAAGTTAATTCAATTTAGTAGGGATATAATATAATATAATATAATATAATAATCATACTTAACAAAAAAAATTCAATCAATAGAAGATGCCGCTTGAATTAAATTAGTGAATTATCCATATCTGTTTAACATATAATATGAGTAAAAATGAAAGATAATGTTTATCAAATTACGAACAAAAATATATATATAATAACGGCATTTCAAAAAACTGTGTACTCAGTCGCCAACTCAGCCCAGCCCAGCCCAGCCCATAGAATCCATCAGTGACTAGCCCACCCACAACCACGAAGAGTTAAATTAAAATGACCAAAGTTTGACTTGACATGGAGCGAAAACCTTGCTACCAAACCAATTACTTTACAGAAAGTGTTGGAATTTTAGGCGGGGGCGTCGGCGTCAACTTCACAACTCACACTATTCTTGATTCTTCCTATATTTGCTGTTCGCTGCTCTGCAAACTGATCGAAGGAGAGGAAGAAGTGACGTCGTTTCTGAAGAAATCCCTAACTCACATTAATCAAAATTTTTAACTTTTTGCTTAATTTCAACGAAACGTATATTTTCCATTACAAAGAGATCCGGTAAAAGTGGGAAAAAAAATAATTACCAAAATGGCAATGGCTGGTTTGTATAGACGAATGCTTCCTTCTCCTCCTGCAATTGATTTCGCATCATCAGAAGGAAAGGTATTCCTCTCCAGTCTGTTTCGATATCGTTGGGTTTGAGTTTAACCTTTTTTCTTTCTGTTTTTGGGATATCGTTCGTTCAATATGCTTTGAGCCGTCCAGTATTGAATTGAACGAAAATGTTGTATGTCAAAGAAATTAAGTGCTTAAATTGATTCATATGTTTGGGTTCTGCCGGTGTGATCTTTTTCTTTTTGGTGATCCAAGTCATGGTTATGATTTGGATGCTTAATAAATTTCTTTTTTTTTTTTTTGGAATTGCAGCAACTTTTCGTGGAGGCTATTCAGGGTGGGACAATGGAAGGTTTTTATAAGTTGATTTCTTACTTTCAGACTCAATCAGAGCCAGCATATTGTGGATTGGCTAGCCTTTCCATGGTGTTGAATGCCCTTGCCATTGACCCTGGGAGAAAATGGAAGGGTAACATTTTAACTTCGTTTGCATCTTGTGGAAAGTTTGTTTCTTCTAGATTCCTTAATCCTGTAACGGTGAAGTTTGGAAGCCGTCATATCTTATATTTTAGTTTTTCATTTTGCTGTGGATGAGCGTCAGAGTCGATGATTTTTATAGTTTCTGCATCATATTGGTTCTACTTTGAGAGTGTAGCTCAAATAGTTACTGATTTCCCATGTAGGACCTTGGAGGTGGTTCGATGAATCTATGTTAGACTGTTGCGAACCTCTGGAAAAGGTTAAAGAGAAAGGCATATCTTTTGGGAAGGTTGTTTGTTTGGCACACTGTGCAGGTGCAAAAGTTGAAGCTTTCCGCACAAATCAAAGCACCATTGATGACTTCCGAAAGTATTTAATGAGATGCACTTCTTCTGATGATTGCCATGTCATCTCATCATACCACAGAGGGATTTTTAAACAGGTAATTATGAACTTGGAATTAATTAATTCCCTTGATTTTCATTAGTTGGCTCCAATGTTTTTGTATATTCAATTCTGTGAGCCTTGTTTCTTGTTTCATATAATTGATAGGTATCATCTTCCTTGTTTTAAATTTATTGTGGATGTTGATTTTATGCAGACAGGAACAGGTCATTTTTCACCTATTGGTGGTTATCATGCTGGAAAGGACATGGCACTGATTTTAGATGTTGCGCGTTTTAAGTATCCTCCACATTGGGTTCCACTTTCACTGCTTTGGGAAGCCATGAATAGTGTTGATATAACAACTGGACAACACAGAGGGTAGGTGCTTGCATATACTTCAGTACTGAAGTACCATATAAAATATACCTTAAGTACTGGGAATTAATAAGTGATGCAATCAAATGAGCCAGAAGAAACTATTTAGGCAACCTCCCGAGAAGAGTGTCTTTTAAGTAGTTGGTCTGCTCTTAGGTTTTGATAATTTTATCAATATGCTTTTTAACTTTTGCTTGCGGAGAACTGCATCTGAGACATTTTTCATTCTACTGTTTTCCCATTTTTATATTATGTTTATTGTTAGGGAAATTTATGAGTTTATGTATTTTTTCTCTTTAAACGTGTTTTATAAACACTATATATGCATTCTAGTTTTGATTCTTGTTGACTCAAGAAATTTGATGTTTTTCAGTTTCATGCTCATATCAAGGCCTCATAGAGAGCCAGGACTTCTCTATACGTTGGTATGATTACTAAAATTTTCAGCTTACCATGCACACACACTCACACAATACTCAAGCTTGTCCTTTCTTTATGGATGTGCAATGCGACATAATCTTTCTAATCTGTCTGTCTGCTCCCACCCTCACCTCCGCCCAAATCAGTTATCAATTCTCTCTCTCTCTTTTTGGTTGACCTTCCTTTGTCAATATTTATTTTGTTGTCTCCACAGTTTATGCAATAAAGTTTATTTTTTTGCTTTGTTTTCGTTTCTTTTGTATCTTTTTCAAAAAGTTGAGAGTTATTCTTTGTTGGAACTCCTCGGTTTATCAAAATTATAATTCAGACTGATCACAAATACTGAATGTAGGAGCCTTCTGGTTATCTGGATGATCTTAGATCATTTATCATGTCCAAAACTCTCATAGTATATTCCTTCATAGATTTTTATACGGCTTCTTTGTCTTCATAGAACCAAGTAGAGTGAGAGCATCATCACAATCTCACAGACACTAGATATTTTACTTGTAAATCATCCTATAATCACAATTCACAGATCTTATCAGTTTTCAACTTTCCTGGACAAATTTGATTATTGTTATGCTGCAGAATGTGGAAATTGAATCATTTTGCTTGGGGATTTTAATTTTGGTAAAATTAGTTGGTACAAACATTATTCTGTAGGGTGGTATTACATAGTTTAATGAGCTCCTTTCACATGTTCATCTTGATTTTAAATTTATATGCAATTTAAGGACATTGAGAATGTTCTCTCTGAAGGGTGGCATCTGAAGCTTTTCTTCTTATATTTTATTATGCTGATTTAAAATATGTTATTTTGGTGCTTTTCACAGAGTTGTAAGCATGAAAGTTGGATAAGTGTTGCCAAGTATTTAATGGAAGATGTTCCTAATCTTATGAAATCAAAAGATTTTAAGGACATTGAGAATGTTCTCTCTGTTGTTTTTGCATCACTCCCACCAAACTTTGGAGAGTTTATAAAGCGGGTTGCTGAAGTCCGGAGGCAAGAGGACGGTGATAACAGACTAAGCCAAGAGGAGAAAGGAAGGCTTGCTGTTAAGGTGCTTATGAGCTTGACCATGACCCTTTCCCCCCTTTTTCTCATGGAGTGAGACTTCAATATACTTTTATTAATATACCTCCAAAGTTTAAAAAGCAAATGTTTTTCTTTTTCTCTTTTAGGAAGAGGTGCTAAAGCAAGTGCAAGAAACTGGTCTTTTTAAACACGTTGTGGCATTTATATCTTCAGTAAATTCTTGTTGCAGAAACATGCCATCTTTAAGTCATAAAGACAATCTGCCTGTTGTTGCTGCTAGTGTGTGTTGCCAAGGGGCAGAAATTTTATCAGGAAAGTTTGGTTCCTCAGAAAGGTTTTGTTGCCGGGAAACCTGTGTGAGATGCTTGAAGACAGATGATGGTAAGCCCATTACTGTGGTGTCAGCAACAGTTGTAGATGGTAGCAGTCAGCAAGGGGTTGATGTGCTGGTTCCTTCATCCCAAATGGGATATGATTGTAGTTGTGGCCCAAGTAATTGCATTGGGATGTACCCAGCTGGAAATGATATTTTAACTGTTCTCTTGCTTGCCTTGCCTACAGAAACATGGTCTGGTATGAAGGATGAGAAGCTTTCACAAGAAATTCATAACCTTGTTTCACTAGAAAATCTTCCTACTTTACTTCAAGAAGAGGTAATTACATTATCTTGGTCTACTCTTGTTCTTTTGCTTCTGTTTATGAAAAATGAGTCTGCATGTTCTATTAGTGGTACTATTCAGAAGATACAGGGAAGCTTTTTTTCCCTGAAAGGTGAAGATTATGTTATCACTTTTAACAAGTATAACCATCAAATATGGATTTGGCAGGTTTTGCATCTGCGGGGACAGCTCCGCCTTCTCAAGAGACGCCAAGAGAATAAGGTAGACGAGGATCTTGCTGCACCTTCCATGTAGCTCCCTCTTCATCCATGTATATTGTTTTTATGGTCACTCTTTTTTGTAACCAAAAAATACACTTTATGCACTGAATATGTATAATTTCACAAATGCATTGCACAAAGCCATTTAATACACATTTTTAGGTTTTACTGGAGGAAGCAAACCATGTATCCCCAGGATCGAAATGTCTTTATGAAGGAGCAAAAAGTGTTTTCCGGAGATCAAAACCAAACCCTCACTATGATGGGTTGAGAGGTATCCTTCAGGGATCAAAATCTCGCGGTGCAGAGGAAAGAGTTGTATTCCGTAGATTAAAATGTTCAAAATGGAGTCTGAGTAATAGGCCGAATTTTTGGTCATATACTAATTTATGTTAGACAATTACACGCAAACTCAAACTGTGATTTGGGTCTTTTCTTGGCCTGGATTTTCAAAAGCGAAAGGAGTTAAATTCACTTTTACAGCCTCGTGGGGTTTTTCCCCCCTCTTAACATCTTGAATAATGCAGACTAGTAGTAATTTGTTTTTGTGCACGACGCTGCTTCATTAACTGGTAAATGTGTTGTAATAATTTATCAATTAATATTCTATGCACAAACGATAACATGTCATTATGTAATTGAATGATTTTAAATAAAAAATAAAATAATATTTAATTATATAATGATATATTATTGTTTATGTATAAATTTGTATTCATTTTTTGTATACATAATATTATTGATAATTTATTTGCTTTTGGGGAAAGTCTAGATAGCAAGGTTTTTAAAACTGAATTGGTGATTCAATCAATTGTCTCACCAATTTACAATTTGATTGGTTCAGTTTATTCTTAAATGATTATATATTTCTTAAATAATATTAAACATTTATCATATTTTTTAACATAAAATATATGAAGTTCATTGAAAGCAACACCATATAACCATCAATAACAATTAAGTATATTTCCTTCTTTTTAATATAAATTTCAATTCAATAAAATACAAAAAAAGGTTAAAGAGAAATAATTAAGTTTATCGGTAATGATAGTTAGAAAAATTTTAAAGGAGAAAGTTCATTTTTCATATTTTAGATAGGAGTATTTATTAAATTTTAAATTCTAATGGGGGGCTGTGATAAATTTTTAATAATTAATATATCAACAAAAAGTCGGTCTCCACGGGTGGGAACTTTGACCCATAATTTATTGCATGATGGGACACCAAAACTAAACTTTATTTTATTGTACAATAAATTCATAAATTTTTCAACCAATTCGCATCCAATAATTAGTTTGCTCATTACTGCACTTTAACGACCCACCTACCCATCAAGTGCAACACTCAAAACTATAATACTCGCCTTCTTCATCAACACAGCAGCAAGACAAAAAAGATACAATGAAAGGAAGACAGAGTCATCCTCTGCTAAGCTGTGGAAATAAAGTGTTAGGTTTTAGTCATGATTTTTCTCCGGCTCAGATCCAATCTCTTGCTGCTATCTGTGAAACTCTTATACCATCCCTCCCATCTGATATCATCGACAAACAACACTCCGATAACCAGGCCATTTTTTCATTCTACAAGGCTTCTGCCTCTCACCCACCAATCCCACACGAGGTAAACTAGATTTCCTGATCTCTGTCCTTTTTTTTTATTTTTACTTTTCATAGAGATTTTTCTATCCTTTTCTGATACAAAGTTTTTTTTTTTTTGACTCATCTAAATGGGAAACAGGTAGCAGGAATAATGGTGAGGAGGGGCCAACCAAAAGCTGTGTTCGTAGTGGGCATAATTTTGACACTTCTTTCATACAGATTGGGAACACTATTGCTTTGTGGGTACCTTTGCTTAGATTCGAAATGGCCCTTCATTCAGAAGTTCTGTGAAATTCCTGTGGAAAGGAGAGAAGAAATTCTCAATAAATGGTCAAGGGAAAAGCGTCTGCTACCTCTAAGAGTAGCGTTTGTGATGATCAAAATCTTCTGTTTATTCACCTTCTTCTCCAGGGTATTGATGCTACTTTACCGCTCACTTTCTTGCCTTTCATTTTTTATTTCTTTCCATAATACTTGATGATATTTATGGCTCGATATCCCTTAAAGGTAGGATAAACTGTATAAATTAACGCTGAAGATTACAAAAAGATCATTTTTTTTAATTTAGCAAGTTGACTTTCTTCTCCGGCTTTCTGTCTGGAAATCAAGTCTGATTTTTAGTCTTGGGCAGTAATGATCTCTCGGTCTCAAAATTCCAGAAAGAGATAATAGTGAAAAAGGGGGGAAATGGATCTTTCTCTAAATGTAATTTTAGCCGGTAAAAAGTTGGGTTGTCATGAGAATTATGTCCATTTTGCCCCTTTCTCTTTCTTGGTATATTCTTTCGGTATTAGAAAATTGAGTTTCATCAGATTCAGCTGCTTTCGAAAGTGATACGTTTATTTCTCCATTTGCGCAGACTGATGAAAACTCACAAAACGCTGCGTGGGAAGCAATTGGATATCGCTTAGACACCAAGGAAACAGTGAAGAGACCCAAAGAAGAGAGACCTCTTCAGAAGGGAATTATAGAAACCATTTATGAAGATGACTTAACGTTGCTCCAGTGTTTCACCCAAAAAGGCCTTCAAGTAACTGAAGATCCAGAAGACAATGCCTATGAGATCAAATGTGATGTTGTGATTGTAGGCTCTGGTTGCGGTGGAGGAGTAGCAGCTTCAGTTCTTGCAAAATCTGGTCAGAAAGTGATTGTTCTTGAGAAAGGGAACTACTTTGTGGCTGAAGACTATTCTTCTCTGGAAGGCCCTTCCATGTTTGAGCTATATGAGTCTGGTGGCTTTCAATCAACTGTCAATGGCAGTATCATGATCATGGCAGGTTCAACAGTGGGTGGAGGCTCTGCTGTGAACTGGTCTGCCTCCATTAAGACACCAGATTCTGTTCTCAGAGAATGGTCTGTGGATCATAAGATTCCTCTTTTCGGGAGCTCTGACTATCAATCTGCAATGGATGTTGTCTGGAAGAGGATCGGCGTTACAGAAAAATGCAGTCAGGAAGGATTTCAAAATCAAGTTCTTCAAAAAGGGTGTAAGAATCTCGGTTTAAAAGTCGAGTCAGTTGCAACAAATTCGTCAGAATATCATTACTGTGGTTCTTGCAATTATGGTTGTAGAACTGGAGACAAGAAAGGAACTGATACTACTTGGCTTGTCGATGCTGTAGACAATGGTGCAGTGATTCTAACAGGATGCAAAGCTGAAAAATTCATATTCGTAAACAACAATGGTAGTAGAAGAAAAAAATGTTTGGGAGTTGTTGCAGCCGCTTTGAATAAGAACATAAAAAAGAAGCTGAAAATTAAGGCTAGAGTAACAGTTTCAGCTTGTGGGTCTCTCTTGACACCCCCTCTAATGATATCCAGTGGCTTACAGAATCCAAATATTGGCAGGAACCTTCACCTGCATCCTGTTCTTATGGCTTGGGGATACTTTCCAGAGCATATGACCGAACTAAAAGGCAAAAGTTACCAAGGAGGAATCATCACTTCCATCCATAAGGTGGTTTCAGAAGAATCTAAAGTTCATGCAATCATACAAACTCCTGCACTTGCACCTGCTTCTTTTGCAGCACTACTTCCCTGGACTTCAGGGCGTCAAATGAAGGAGCAGATGGTTAAGTACGGAAGAATTGCTCACCTTTTTGCTCTGGTTAGAGACCAAGGTTCTGGAGAAGTTAAGAGAGAGGGCATAATTAAGTATCGGTTGGATCAAGTTGATAAAGAAAATATGAAAGTTGGGTTGAAGCAGGTTTTAAGAATTTTGATAGGAGCAGGAGCGGTAGAAGTAGGTACTCACCGGAGTGATGGGCAGAGAATCAAGTGTAAAGGAAGGAAGGAGGAAGAGATTGAGGAGTTTCTTGACACTGTTGATGCAGTCGGAGGACTTTCGTCCAAGCACGAGTTTTGGAGCTTGTATTTTTCAGCACATCAGCTGGGAAGTTGCAGGATGGGTGTTGACGAGGAAGTAAGTGCCGTTGATTTTAACGGTGAAAGTTGGGAAGCTGAAGGCTTATTTGTGTGTGATGGCAGTGTTCTCCCAACCGCAGTTGGCGTCAATCCAATGATCACTATTCAATCCACTGCTTACTGCATTTCGACAAAGATTGCAGAGTTATTGCACAAAGACTAAATCATTCGCCTCCCAGCATTGATGTTGAGTTATGCATAAACGCTTTTTATCTATATTCTGTTTTATAATCCAATAAGAACTTGGCATGCCATTTCCGCTGGATGAAAATAAATTGCAAATTTTACAGTCTCGCTGGGAAGAATTTCTCACAACTTTAAAACTCATTTCTGAGACAATCAGAATTTAATACCAAAGAGAAAGTGAAAAATAAGTGAATGCAGAAGATACTGACAGAAATAATCGCAGGAATTTGGTTACGGTATAAAAAATATCCAAAAAAACACTACAACCCTCTCAACCACACAAAAATCGATTTTGAGAGGTTGAAAGGCATCAGAAGAATATTTTCTCCACCCTGCTTTATCAAAGATTCAATGAGATTTCTCATCAAAACTCGTAGGAATTCTAAAAATTATGAAGAATACGAACAAGAGGTTTGTATCTTTGATTTACTCATTTGGCAGTTGCTTTGACTGCTTTCTCGGCAGCATCATCCAAATCTTCGGCTGTTATTAGTGTCATACCACTTTCCTGTACAGCCATTAGTTAAAAATGAGTACCCAATAAAATTGTCAAGTCAAATTACTTTTGTTAGTAAGATTAGTATCCGGTCAAATTTCCCATTCAATAGAGGTCTGATACCAGATAAAGTCTAAATTTACCTTCAGGATTCTCTTTCCCTGGTCAACATTGGTGCCTTCAAGACGAACCACAACTGGTACTTTTAGGGAAACCTTGTATACAAGACCAAAAATAAATAAATAAATAATTCTGTTAGTATAATTCCTGAAGATATTCAATTATCAGCCATTGGCATCAACAAATTCTCCAGAGAAAATAGGTCTATTCCCTTCCCCTTCAATTTCATTGGCACTTTTTCAAAATTAGAATTTGTTGAAAAAGCAGGAAAAAAAAAAGTTGATACACAGTTATAAAATGAGTTGGTGACTAAAATACAAAATTTACTTGCTGAAAAGGGAAGATAGTTTAAAAGTAGAATTGTTCCTGTTTGACAATGAGATCTGAGCTAAAACTGTTTTATTAATTTCAATCATTTAAATTGGTAGAAATTGATTTCAATGAAAACGAAATAATTTGATGCACTACTCACCTGTTTGGCAGCATTAACAATTCCACTTGCAATCACATCACATTTCATTATTCCACCAAAAATGTTTACCAAAATTGCTTTGACTTTCTCATCAGAAGTCAAAATTTTAAATGCCTCAACCACCTGTTCCACATAATTTGTGAATCAAATGATAAGTTAGTTTGCAATAGATGGCACACAGATGGGACAAAGTGAAAAAAAAAACTACTGGATGATCAGACGAGTCTGCCCATTCAAAATCATTGTCTGAGCAGGTTAGTGACATGACAAAGCAGTAAAAACAGGGTCTTTAATCATTACCTGCCCTTCAGAAGCATTTCCACCTACATCTAGAAAATTGGCGGGAGTTCCCCCATGTAATTTGATTATATCCATAGTAGCCATAGCTAACCCAGCACCATTCACCATGCAACCAATTTCACCATCTAAGCCTATGTAATTTAAATCTGCTTTGGCAGCAGCCACCTGTCAGAAGAAAAAGAGCACAACTAAAAAGTAATAAATATAGCACAAACCACTGTTCAGCTATTCTTATATGCACTTGAGAATCTTTGTAATTGAATAAATCAATTCTAAGGTTGCAAATTGATATCACAAGCCATTAAGAAATGTTCCAAGTGAATAGTGAACAAGCAGTAAACACATCCTAACCTCACGAGGATCCTCCTGTGATGGATCACGCATAGCAAATATCTCTTTCTGCCGGAAGGCAGCATTATCATCGAAGTTCAACTTTGCATCAGCGGCTACTAACTGGTTACTAGAAGTCTCTGCAAGGGGATTAATCTGTTCCAAGGAATAAAGATTCACCCTAAGATATCCATTGGTAAATATAAACAACTAATGAAGAGATTGTGCAACACCTAAGTCTTAGAGAAATAGCACTTGTGACCCTCCAGACAAAAAATATAAAGACAAGGATGAATAAGATATCAGAAACGTTTATGCTCACTTCCAGTAATGTGCAGTCACACTTGCAAAAGAGTTCATACAATTTCTTCACTTGTTCAATGGCGTCCTTTCTATCAGCAACCTTGGGTGCCAAACCATCTACAACCTTAGCAGCATCTTCATCTGTGATTCCTTTGAAAACATCTATAGGCACCTATCAGAAATAAAAGGTGCATCAGCTATATTAATATGCAAACTTGATGGTCATGTTAAATCGGCAACAATGAAGATGAGGATATAACCTTAACAATCATGTCAGGGTATTTCTCCGCAAGATCCTCAATGCTAGTTCCTCCCTTGCTACACCCAATTATTAGCTGAAAAACAGTCATGGAGACATCTTTAATATAAAACAAAAGTAAGAACTACAGATAGGGGTAACACACATACCGGACCAGCACTGGTACGATCCAAAGTGATAGCAAAGTACATCTCATTGACAAGAGACAGTTTTTCACAAAGATAAACCTGTAAGCAAAAAAATATATTTATTAAATGAGATTCAAATGCTGCACACAAAGAAAAATAAAATATAACCTTCATCATGAATCAGTTTTACATATCTCAATGCTTGCTAAAGATGCAATAACTAGTAATTCACTTATAACGCAATTATCAATCATTGCTCACAATCATCCTCAAGTACTAGATATAAGCCCAGTAAAATCAAAAGTAAAACAGCATGTCATATGAAATTTTCAAGTAAAACTGACAATATTCGACCTCAATGAATATGAACAAGACTGTAAGATGAAATATAAATTTTCTTTTGGCAGTTGGAGAAGCCAACCTTGCTGACAATTTTTCCTTGCGAACCAGTTTGTTTGGTAACAAGTATTTGCCCAAGCATCTTTCCTGTAAGCAACAAAATCAAAAGATGCATATTGTACAATATGAAAGAAAAAGATATCAGTGTATAGAGTCAGAGAAATACAATTAAAGTTTCTTAATACAATAAACAACCCAGAAGCAGAAATCACAAAAAAGGAATATTTCATACGTTAAAATGAATCAACCAATTGAGGCATTGAACCAAATTGGTTATCCTAGGTTCTCTAGGGTTGATTGGTAAGGATCTAATTTTCTATCTTACAATGCTTAAGCTGAGGTGTTACAAAATGAACCTGGGATCAACTGTTCCTTACAAGGAGAAAGGGTCCAACTACAGGACTTTAGGGAAAGTGCGAAAAGTACTTGACTACAGTCCAGTACAGTAAGATGTGAATATAAGAACGGTTTAGTAAGGTCATGCAGGAATAGCATCTCATATAAGAACTTCTTTATAAATTGCATATCATCTCCTACATTATAGCATCATCCACTGCAAACAGGCCTACCATAGAACATAAAAAGAACCACAAAAGAATCAAAATCATATTATAACCGAAAAAAATAGTCGTTACCAGCTATATCTTCAACCTGGTCAGCCTTAACAATATGAACTCCACCCTTAAGACCAGATTTGAATGTTCCCAAACCTCGTCCACCAGCCAAAATTTGGCTCTTAACCACCAGCTGCACCAAATCCAATGTTAACATCACTAACTTTGTTTTAGGAAAAATCCAATAACACATTATAAAATTTCAATATTGATATTCCCCTAGATTTATTACTTCAAGAGTTAAAAACTTTTGCGAACAATCACCTCGCTTTCAGTAGGAAAAACATCCTGAATAGTCTTTCTGACTTCATCGACAGAAGAAACAGCCACACCTTTCGGGACATTGACTCCATATTTGCCCATCAACTCAGCTCCCTGATTCCCAAACACTAAAAGCTATCAATTTTCACATTCAATCAAAACAAATCTGAACATTTTTAGACAAAAAAAATCCCTAAGTACTCTTAACGATCACAAAGATCTAAAAGAGGCGAGCCCCTATGCGTATTGTCAGAAAACCTCTCATTTATTGGTAGGGAAACAAAAATTTAAAAAAATAAATAGAATTTTGTTTAATGTGCGTTAGTATAAGTCTATTTAAGGAAGGTGGGGCAAGATAGGAAACCTGATTCTCGTGGATGTTAAGATGGCGGAGCTGGTGGTGCTGCCATTTACCGGCAACGGAGAGAGCGCGATAGGCAAGCTTGTTCAGTAATGTTCTCACCATGAGGGTATAACTGAGAAGATTTCAGAACGTGAGAAGTACGCCAAAGGATACCCTAACGAAGAGAAAATGGAGGGTGGATGATCAAGTCGGCGAGCAGGAAAAAGAGGGCAATTAAGTGGAAGTAAAGGCCCCAGTTATTTCATTTATGTGTATTTATCAACTTATTATAATGAATTATAAGCATTTTTAAAATGGTCAAATGCTTCCCACCCAATGTTTGATGAATTTTTCTGTTACCCCTTAAGATTGAAAAAATTAATTTCTCACCTGTTATAAATTTTTGTAATTAAATTTTATATGTTTTTTGAAAAAATAATTGTTTCATCATTTTATTAAAATTACAAAACTGTAACTAACATTTAAAGTAAATATTAAATTACCAAATATATTTTTATCAATTTAAAAATTAACACTTGAATTCTTTAAAAAAAAATCAAAACTCTAATCAATTTTGCATTTTGGTTAAAACTATCTATGCGCATATTTAAAAATTTCAAAAACATTTATAAAATCTTTTGAATTTTCAAAAAAACCCAAAAAATTTGTTAATGTCCCAAACATTTTTTCAATTACAATTCATCCTCAAACTCTAGAAAAGGGAAAATAAAAAAATTAGGGGGAAAAGAAAAGGATTAAGGGAAATTAGAAAATTCTACACCAAATAAACTTCCTTCTCTTTCATTTAGTTAAATTCACTATCGAAAATGGATAATGGATAAAAGTTTGGTTTTTGAAACTTAAATGTAGTAATTTGTTAGTCCAACAAACATTAGGTGGCACATAGTCCTTGGCATTTTATAATATTAGGGTGTTTTAATTGGATAGTTCTTTATTAACAAAAATTGAAAGATTAAATTAATATTATATTTGGATAGGTTAGTACGTACAAATAATTATTATAATTGATTTGTGATATAAAATATATATATAAAAAACTAAACAATAATCAATATTTAAAATTATAATAAAATTAAGATTAATTTTTTAATTTTTTAATATGATAATTAAAATATCTCTTATATTATTTATTATTTATAATAAATAATAAATTTTTTATTTTTTATTAAATTTAATATCAATAATAAAAAATAAAATTATAGTTTATTGATAAAATCTTTCATTCCTTGAACTAAACAAACCTTTATAACTAAACAAACCCTTATAAATAGACTCAGAGACTTTTTCTCCGGCAACTAAAATCATCTAGTTTGGAAGAAGGATGACAATAGAGTTTTAAGGAAAAAAAAAGACTATTTGAATTAATAACCATATACTTTATTTTATTTTATTTTATAGGTATTATCTCATCTTTGACACACAGAATAATAATGGTATGGTTTTACAGAGTCTTCTGTTAAAATTGTGTATTTGGATTAATTTCAAGGAAAATCAAATGAAACGATGATACAGAAGCTCAACAATTCATTTTATTATAATATGAAAAAGATCAATTTATTGACTTTGAAGAGAAATTTGATGGATGTATGAATTTAGCAATCATAAGTGCACAAGCAGACGCTTCTACTGGGGTCATTTTGGCAGAGTCCATAGCCTTAAGGATACTCACGGTTGCACTGCTCCTTACAAGCTTGAGTAGAGCCAGGACAGGGCCACGACTGTACACACTTCTGATGATCGCACACCACCCCATCTTCAGCTGTCTCCATTGCCAAACCCATCACAATGAACTACTTTTAGGCACAAGGCCACCAATCAGCATTAATAATTAGTGTGGAGAAAGAAGACAGACCTGTTGCCAGCAGCATGAGCAAGAGAATGCAGGAGATTGAGGACAGCTTTGCGGCCATAGCTTTTACCACTATCTTCACTCGAATGCTTGCTTTTCAACATTTCTCGACCCATTTATATTTACAATGTACATTAGAAACAACCCGATTGCTTTCATACCAAGATCATGTATATCAGAAAATTTACATCTATTACTTACGATTTATATGTTCTGACAAAATGTAAATGCCATCCAATGATCCTTAGGTGCACTGCATTTGCTTCTGTTAAAACTTTTATTACCCAAAAAAATGAAAATGAAACCCTCCAATGAACCTTTAGCTGCTTTTGGTTCCGGTAAATTTTATTACCAAAAAAAATAAAGATTACCATATACATTATTTGGAAGATTCCTTAATTTTATTTTCTTTAACAACAGGTGCAGTAACTTTTTTTTACTTCCTTTTTTTTGTTTTTTTTACCAAGATAGGTTTCACCTCTTATGATAATTGTGATTACCTTCATACATTACAGATTGGAATCAGGGCAGATTGAAAGAAAAATGTATCATTTTTATGTGAAAGAAACTTTCTATTGTTTTTATTGTGGCGAAGTTTGAAATACAAGTTTTAATCAGAAAGCTCTATGCTCTTAAATCGTATGCAAGTCACCATTGGAATATTAACACTACAATTATCTAACCAAGATTGGACAAATTTGCATACAATATTGGACTAAGACATCAGAATCGTTCAAGATCCACAATCATTCCTAAGCAGAACTGATTTTTTGCAGGAAAATACATTAGCGTTTGGTCCTAAAGATGTCCCTAAATATTTCTTTTGCCTTTAATCTTTGGTTTTGCACATTGAAGCTTCTGAACAAGAGTGACCCCTAAGAGCCTAACTCAATTCAATATAGCACCATTTCGGAGTGCTTTGGATTCTGCAGCAAAGCAACACTAGATATGTCCGGCTGGTCTTCAGTCTAACAGCTACAGTCTGCCAAATCAAGTTACTCTTAATCGTAAACCACACCTCGCTAATGCATGCCAAGGAACTACAATGAAGATTCATAAGAAAAGCAATATTCAGAGGGAATAGCTGAGAAGTGTAGCGGATGATTAAATAAAACCTAGCACAAAAAAGAATTAACCTTGAAGAGAATTTAGATTGGATACTAGATTTACACTAATAACGACATATGGCATCTTTGTTGATCCATGAAGGCCTCTTTGCTTTGTAGTAGAAATGTGCGATCATTTGGACCAACTCATCTGCTGTGCGAAACTCTGCAAAGACCATCATTAATTGCAACTTGCCAAAGAAAATAAAATAAGGTAAAACTAATAAAACCATGCTTCACATCACTCTCATGAGAGCAAACTGTGTCTTGCCTTTCTCTCGGTACATGACCACGTTTCCTAGTAAAAATAAAATTTGAGGGCAGTCCTTAACTTTAAGAGCATATGCCAAATCTCTCTCGATATTGATGTCTATCTTAACTGCCTGTTTCCAAGAAATTTTGAAGGCTGTCATGATCAACATATAAGCAAGAGAAAACAATCTGAGGCAATCCAAGGCCCACTAAGTTTTTAATGGCTAAGTTTACCAAGTAATATAATGTAAAAACAGGACAAATGAAAGTACAAAATACCCGAGGAGGTAGTCGATCTTTGGCACTCCAATATACTTTGATTGCCTTCTCCAGCTCTTTTAAAGTCTTCCAGTTATCAGTTGCCCTGTTAATGAAATCATAATGGAATGGTGCTAACTCATATGCTATAAAAGTTCTTTAAGAAATGTGAAATTTAGAAATTATCAAGAGGAGGGTTTCTTAATCGAAGTTGCAAGTTTTCTTCTCTTTCACTAATTTTTCCAGAAACCAAAGAGAACACAGAGATCATCTTGAAGTGGAAACAATTAAGAGCATATACTCTGAGAAAAAGTTCAACATAGATCAAATCCACTAACAATCTAGAGGCCAATTAAACGGAGCATAAGAATGCAACCTTCAAGATGATCAGTTTACTTGTTCAACCCACAAGATGATTATAACTGGAGATATTTAAAGTGAAACTTCATAAGCACAAGCCCACTGAACAATCTACAATTGTTAGAAAAATTTGGTATAAATTGCAATTATGCACAGTAAATCCTACCGACACAACCCAACCAGCACCATTACGCACTTTCAACCACATACTTCTTTAAATGCATATCTACCATGATCAAATAATTTAAGCAAAAATTAAAGCATACATATTACATATTCTGCAATTGTCTTTGATTATTAGTATAAATCCTACATTCAAAGCAAGTTACCTATTGTATCTCTCAAAAACAAGAACCATCAGAGGGCTTGGATGGAAAGCAAAGCTCTCCCACTCCAGACAGTTGATCTCCTTCACCCAGCTATCATCAAGTTCTCCTTCCCAGTCAATCTCAAAACCATCATCCCCCACAACATTCTTGATAGGATGCTGCTCAAAATACTCAGAAGCTCTAATTCCCCACCCAACATCAGCATCTAATGGCCAATTTGGATCATCTTCCTCAACCACCATCTTCTTTTTCTTTCTCCTTCTACCAACATCCCCCTCCGCCTCCTCCTCCTCCTCCTCCTCATCATCATCATCATAATTTTCATCATCACTGGTTTCCAAATCTACATCCTCAACAACTCTTTCTCTCAAAACATTATCCTTATTCTCCAAAACTTCAGAGTTCTGCTGTCTAATAGATGCAAAGGTACGCTCAAGCCTGTCCCGCACAAAATCTTCGACTGCAGCCGCTTCACTCTCACGACCCCGCCTTGGCTTTCTTGGAGTAGTGGTTGGGAAGATTCTTTCGGTGTCAGGACTTTCATTTTTGCCCTCAGAAAGTTCTGTTTTTTGTTTGATCCTTCTAGTTTCCTGTTTACTTCTAGGCACAGAGCCAGATTCAGGGTCAGGATTTGAGTCAGATTTTCTTGAAACGGCAACATAACTAGGAGATTTAAGAGTGGAACTACGATTTCTTAAAAATGGCGACATGGGTCCAGAGAAAGAAACACGAAGCGGCGAGAATGATTTTGGCATAACGAAACCCTGTAAGATAAACATTTTCCCCAACCCAAAAGAAAAAAAAAATGTCGAATTCAATCAGCGCAGCACCCAAGTGGGTTCCAGAATCCAGACTATAAAAATCTATCACCCATAAAAAGTTTCAGAATTTGTGTCGTCTCATATCCAATATAACCAGCCGCTAAAACTATTCACCTGAGCCTGCAACCAAAGAAAGTAAATACTAAAATTTAATAAAATGGAAGAGGGGAAAAGCTTCATAATCATCAAACTTAGGATGGAAAAAAATTTGAGTGATTTTAGGCTTGAGTTCACCCAACTGGCTGGATAAGAAGTTACGCTTTTGGTTGTCTTTAGTTGAGATGAAAATTGTAACTGCGATTGAAGAAGCATAGGAAAGAACAAACCTGAAAGGCTGGTATTAAAGCTCGAGTGGTTCAGAAATGGTTGTGCAGGAAAAACAGAGAGTGCGACCAAGGAGTGTCGCAGCTTCCAACAATACCCAGACTAAAATAACACTGTTTTCAGCTGGTCGAGATTTTATTTTTCCCCTCGAGGCTATTCTATCATTGGAACGACGTCGTTAAAAGTTTTGTTCGTGAACTTTCATTTTTTTTTTTTAGAGAATTTTTATTTTGTAAAGCTACTGACTTATCTATCTCTCTCACCTAACTTTTGTTTTTTTTCAATTTTATGCAACCGAATGAAAATCTAAAATACATTGAATAGGCTTATAACTATTATATTAATTAAAATATTAAAAATCAAAATTTTATAAAAAATGTGAGTATACATAATAGAGTTTGATTCGGTAACTCAAGCTCGCTTGAACTCAAACTTGGCTCGACTTAATATTTTGATGCAATAATCTATTTTGCTTGATTTTATATTTTAGGTTTGAAATAGTAGAAATGCTGAGTTAAAAATTGATAATATTTAATGTTTTGTTAATCAGAATATCAAAGACAATATCAAAATTGTGTTATATTAAGGTAATTGCCTAGATATGATTAGATTTAAAATTAATTATTTTAATTAATATCTCTATAAATAAATGAATATTCTTATTGAGGCTTACATTGAGTAAATTAATTTGTCCCCCCAAGGTTTGATCAGAAAACACTTTCATACCTTAGATGGACTAACAACGTTTTTTAATCTAAAATAAATATTTTAAAAGAAATTGAAGGGGGTAAAAATAAAAATAATAATTTTATCATCCATAATTTAAAAAACAAAAAAAAATTTAAAATTCAAATAAGAATATTTTAAATATAATAATTAAACCCTTAAAAAATTTTAAAAACTTATAAATCAGTCTCTAAAATTTTGTAAGAACCATAATGTCACCATTATTCTTCACCACTATCACGATTTTACTATCATAACCCCCAAGGCTTAAAATATTATAATGACACCCTTTCAAACTAAATTAAAATTTGTATTTTAGGGATGTAATGTTATTTACTACAACTTTTGAAAGACATATGGATATTTCCCTTTTTTTGGGTTGCACAAATAATGTTCACTTTATGTATATTTGAAAATATTATTATAATTTTAATAACTTGGAATATAATATAAACACATTTGATTGGTTGCGTTTTATTATATTTTGAAAAAATGTAATTATTAATTTTTTAAAGTACAAATTTTAAAAATTTTCAGAGCACCCCAAACTTTTTTTCAAATTTTAGAAACCCTCTAAAAATGTTAACACTTTTAATTTTTTCAAAAATTATAATTTATGATCAGACATACATCTATAAGTTATTGACACTTATATCTAATTTTTATTAATTTAAAGTTATATAATAAATTTGAAACATAAAATAATGAGAATAAGATGGTAATTTAACTTTTTAATATCGTGTCAGGTTTCCATTATAATAAAATTATACATACACATTATAGTATATAATTTAGAAACATAAATGATGTGTCATTATATTATTAGATAATTCTTAATTAAAGATAATATAATACTCAATCATATGATAATACATCATCTGTGTATCAAAAGTGTATATATACAACATTGTTTTTTTCATTAAAAGAGTTTGATTTTAGATAAAAATGTGAGAAAAATATTTTTTATAATAAAATAATATGTATCTATTTTGAATATATAAATATATACATATTTATATATATTATTATATAATTAAATAATTTTAAATTAAAAATAAAATAATATTTAATTATATAATAACATATATATATTTATATACTTTAAATAAATACATATAATATTATCCATATTTTAAAGATACATCTCATGAAAACATTATTTTCACGCTTACATTTAATCTTTTAGGTAAGTATGGAATACTAACAAATTAATTGCCCTGTTTCAACAGGCATGTAAACGCCTGATTTGTTACGTCTTTAAAAGGATGCATGCATTTGTTGTGCACCTAACCCAGATTTTACGGTAAGGTAAATTATAACACTGACTTTAAACTTGAAGGTATTTAACTATTTATTTTTGGCCAAAGAGCTATTTCTCTCCAAATATACCTATAAAAATTAAAAAGTCAAAAGTTTTACCCATTTATTTAAAATCTTAGTTAGAATTAGAGATAAAATCATCGTTTAATAAAAACATTTTTAAAACTAAAGTTTTATTACTTTATCTCTCTCAGTTAAAAAATTTCACAATTTCCCTTGTTTGAAATTTGAAAAATCAATATTTTTCCCGTAAAGTTTGCAAACCGTTATCAGAGATGGTCGTCTATGACTGCGTTGACTCTCTTTCTCAACTTAAATCTATTTACTTATCACATCCTAACCACTAGTACAACTTATTTTCTCTGTCTAGGATAAAATCGTCTTTGTTAGAGTGTTTTTGTCTCAAAAGAAGGTAATTTTGTCTTCGCCTGAAATAAAGACTACCGTCGGAGGTCTCAGATGGAGACGGCGTGACTGTCTGAAACCTTCGATAGTCGTTTTTGTCTTAAATGAAGATAAAATCATTTTTGTTCGAGATGAAGACAATTTCATCTTCATTAGAGGAAATAAATTTTGTCAGTGATTGAGATGTGATCAATAGAGAGTTAGGTCAAGAGGGAGAGCCAACATAGCTGGAGACGATGAAATTCTTCGTCTTCGACAATCATTTGCAAACCCTAAACAAGAAATATTAATTTTTCAAACTTTAGGTGAGAGAAAATTATGAAAATTTCAAACTGAAGGGGGTTAAAATAATAAAAATTTAGTTTTTTTGTTAAATAATAATTTTACCTTTAACCGTAACTAAGATTTTAAATTGATGGATTGAATTTTTAGTTTTTCAAATTTTACCAGTATGACTTTGAAAACGTACCTAAATTTGGATAAAAAATAGTCCTTTAGCCTTTATTTTTTTCCTAAATTAAAAAAAAAAATCCATTATTAAATATAAGAAAACAAATTTCAATTCATTAGAAAAAAGAAAATATATTGATTGAGATGTTAACATTGATTCATGAAATGAATGCATGATTGAGTCTTCTTTCCAAGATTAACACTCAAATCTCTTGGATTAACTCTCCTTAACCTCCGTCCCCCTATTTTCACTACTGCCACCAGCCTCTCCAACGTCGTCGTTTCTTCTGCACGGGAAAATCAGATAAAAGTCCACAACTTTAGAGGAGAAACGATGACCAATGAGATTTCTCCACGTCCTCCAGGCTTTAAAAAAACAAAAAAGAAGAAAATGCTCGTAATACATCACATGTGTAAGAAGCGCGCTAGCTGCGTAGGGTTGACAACGCCTGGGATGCGGGCCCCACCTGTCTTTAGCAAATTTGCTACTTCCACGTATCGGTTATAATATTCCTCCTTCTGCGGCTCGGCTTCATCTTTCTTTTCCGGTTTAATCTTCCTTGGCTCCGCGGCTGATACTTGACCCGAACCCGGATCCTCTTGTACTCCGGCTGCATCAAGAGGCTGACCGAAGAGCGTACCCTTGGTAAGGTACTCGTAAGCCAAGTACCCGGCTAGTAGCTGATTAGAGGACGGATCAGGCTCGGGAGCTTTAAAAGATTCGGCTTGGGCGGGAGTCGGCTTGAGCAATTTTGTAGTTGGCAGTTTGTAGTTATCTCTCTCTTTCCGCTTGGTTGGCGTCAAAACGCGCCGAGGAGGGAGACGCATAGTTTTGGTATTCATACCGGTTTTATAGGTGCATGCCACGACTGCACAAAATATACCATAAAATAGAAATATCCCCTCTTAATAGGGAAGTATTTTAAAAAAAACAATTAATACAAAATTGTATTTTATCCCATAATTGATGGACAGTAAAAGGTACAAATCCAGAAAAGGTACAAAGGTGAAAAAAAAAAATCAGAGGGAAAAAAAATAAAAATAAAAATATTTTTTCCCAAAAATTAAAAAGATAAGAGGTGGGAAGATTATTATGAATTAATGAATTTGGCGAGAGATTGGAGAAATTGAGAGACAAGGGAACTGAATGGGAAGGAAATGAGAAGATGTTAAGGAATGAATTGAAAAGAGGATTGCGAGCATATATAGAGTTTTGATTAACTAATTACCCTTTCTTTCCAACTTATTTACAAAGCTACCACGGATGATTTGGAGTGACTAATATACCCTTCCATCTGAACCACGATTTTGTCACCCTTTTGACATTTAAAAAGCCAAAAAGATGTGAAGATTCCTGTTTAGCCACAGCCAATATTTAGCTAATTTACTTTTATTTATATTTTTTAAATATGTGTATATGTTACAAATAATTATAAAAATTTTGTAAATTATTTAAATATGTTTTGATCCAATCATTTATTTACACGGTCAATTAATTTGATACATTTGACACATAAAAAAAATAAATCCAAATTAATTATTTTTTACATGAATTCCAATTCAAATTATATTTGAGTAAACTTGTTTGCAAATTGGATCGATCCTTCGTAACATGAATGTTTTATAAAGATGAAACAAAATTTTACCAAATTCATTTATCAGTCTAATGGTGTGTTTGACCTTATTATCCCTACTATGTAACTTATGTATAATTAACCTCTAAATGCGCATGCTTGTAGGTTTTAATTATGTTTTTAATGCTTAATTGGTTTTTTTTTTAATTTTTATATATTTGCATAATTTTATTTTTATATATAAGATATGATATGTAAACAGTGATAGACCTAGAAATAAAATTAAGAGAAGTCGATATTGAATAAAAATAAAATATATTAAAATCAATAAAAAATTAAAATTTTAAGAATTATATTAATATTTTATATATGTAAAATGGATTTTTTTTAAATCTAGGGAGGCCAACGAAATTCTGTGTATATCAGGCTAAATTTGTTTAAAAGTCAAGAGGGTTAGTTGACCTTGGCCCATCTCGGTCTGCCCTTTTATGTGAATGAATACTAGTTTTATACTTTGAAAAAATTCGGTAAAGTAATAAAGTCATGCACGTGAAATATTAATTCTAAACATAAACATATCATAATCTCAAACAACTTAGATGATGTTAGGCTATCGAAGTCTCCGCCAAATTAATATGAGCGGCCAACGCCTCATTAATTAATGTCTACTTCACTTTAAACCCAAGTTTTTAAGGGTGAATTCTTTTTTCCCACCCTAGGTTTGAGGAAAGTACAATTTCCATCATTTGAATGGCTAAACTTTAATGGGTCAAATGGTGTAAGCCATTTAACGGGGTGTGTATAGGTTTATAATTCATTTTTTAAGCCCGACATTAGTTTTGAATGATTATTTGAAAATATGTCTAAAAGAACAAAAATTATATATATAAACAAATTATACAAATTTATCTGTATAAACTGACATAATAATTTATGATTGGATGATGTAATTGTTTACTTTTTTCGTTATTTCAAAATCATCAAATTAGATACTACTATATTAGATGTATAAATAAGTTTATATAATTTATTTACATATTATAGTAATCTTTTTAAAAACCGTTTTGTCTACTAAGTACCACATGATTTTTACTTATTATTTGAAAATCAATTTGAACATGGGGTTGAATATGGGTTTATGGGTAAATAAAGCTACTTCTGGCATAATTGGTGTAAATCTATAATGGGTTGTAGAACATTTTGGTCTTGCAGTCATCAAAGTAGGCAAGTAAATTGTTGCATAAGTAGTTAAGACAAAAATGATGTAATCTTTTGAAATATCGAATTATTTCTTGTTTTGAATTCAAATTTTATGAGCAAAAACCTATTTTTAATTACCCCACACATCGCGAAATCAACATTATAACACTATTAAGCCAAGGATACGGTTACAATTGAGTTGAGGTAAGTATTATTGGGCTTGATTTCAAGATAAAAACCATTGACTCGAATTTGATTTAAAAAATTACAATTAAATTTTATAAATTATATATTTATTAGTAATTTTTTATAATTAAAATCAAAAAATAAAATTGTCAGAGTGTAAGTGAATGATTTTAAATTTTTAAAAATTTATTGATATTATACTTTAACAAAGTTATAAATTTACCGAACCAAGTAACAAGAAGTTTGACTTTACAATAATCAAGTTAATTTGAAAGTAACTTTGACTCATTTGGTGCTCTAACGAGACATGCTATAATATACCAAATTCTAAAAATTATGAACCCCCCATTGTTGATTTTAACGAAAATAACTAAAATGCCCTTGATTTTCATTTGTTGTTTGAACCTTGAAGTTAATCTTTTTGTTAAATTCAATTATAATTACAAAAAAAGGGGAAAAGGTTTGTACCATTTCGGTTTAATACAAATTAGTTTAATTAATTAAATAATTAATTTCTTAAAAATAATTAAAGCTTACCAGAACTTCAATCCAACTACTCACTCAAAGATGTGCAAAACTTTAAACATTTATGTTTTTAAAGATGTTTTTCAAAAGGACTTGACAGGGACATAGTAAAAGGGTCGATCTGATTTAATTAGTAATTAAATAGTTTAATTGATTATTAAATTAATTAATTATTTAAAATAATTTATTTAAAATATTAAATTTAAATTACTTTAAGTTTAAAATAAACTAAATTTAAGGGTATAAATATTGGAAATTGGTGAATGATATTTTTTGTTTAAGTTTCAAGAGAAATTATAATAAATGTCCAAAATTAGAAGGTGTTAAAAAATTGCCCAAAACTCTAAGCTTTAAGCAAAAATACCCTCAATTTGAGAAATGACCAAACTACTCATATATATAAACCCTACATTTCCCATGGTTTTGCTGTTTAAAATCAGAGAAAATTTGAATCTCCCACGGGTCAACAGGTTTTCATCTTTTTCGTCGACTTTTTATGTTTTCTGATAACCGAAAATAACAAATAAAGTTAGTACATCATCCCACTTCTTATTTGAATCAATTTATTGTTAGAATCATTGAGACTGAGGGAGATTTTGAGGTTTGAATATTTAGGGTTTCGATTTTAAACAATACATAAATTGTTTTGAGTTTTGGTTGTTTTGCTTGAATTTCTTGAGGGTTTTTGTGTTATTGGATGTGTAGATTTGATTTGTGTTGAAATTAGAGGTTGAAATACCGATTTTTGGTCGGAAAATGGGTTAGATCTATCGGCGTTGTAGTAACTCCTACGGGTGCCCGTGGGGTGGGGGGGGGGGGAGGGAAATTTAACGTTTTCAAAATTTTAGGGGGAGGGGGAACAGGGGGAGATCTACGGGGGTCCGTGGGAAATTTTATACTGAATCGTAGGGCAGTCTGTGAAAACCGTGGGTTGGGTGGAAATTAACTTTTTTTAAAACTATAGGGTCTATATGAGATAGACTTTGAACGACCATAACTTTTGATCCAGAAGGAGTTACGGGGTCTGTAATATATCAACGCAAAGCTCGTTTCGAGCTCTATAACAACAATCAGCTTCGCTAGTTGCACCAAATTTGGAGGCCAAAATAAAACTGTTTCAATGTGTATTATGCAGTTTTTTTATTTTATCAAATTTATGATTTTCAGTTTTTATGATTTTGAGTTTGTTTGTGACTGCGCTAGACTTTTTTGATATGTAATTTTCAAATTTGATATTTGTAATTACGATGTACTTTTTTAGATACGTTTTACAATGTAATTACGAAATTTTTGATCGATTTTTTCGTTCATAAGCTATTTGAACGTATAGTTTTCAAAATTCAGATATATTTTTTTAGATTTTCGAGTAATTTTTTTATTATTGACATTCTAGAGTATTTCAATATATTTATTTATTCATAACATGTTATTTTCAATGTAGTTTTTACGAATTAAAATTTTTCGATTCGAATTCAAAAATATGAATTTTTTCTTTCTGAACGACTGTAGTAATTGATGTTAAGTAAAAATGAGAGTAAAAGTGAGTATTTAAGTTATATAAGAAATGCATGTAATGAGAGTGAGAGTGAGAGAGTTTATATAAATGTGGTGAAGGGTAATTTTGGTATTTAAAAAAAATAGGGCATTTTTGTTAGAAATAGTGAAATTGAACATTTTTGTTTAATAGAGGGGTAATTTGGGCATTTATTATAATTTCCCAAGTTTCAATAACCAAATTTTAAAAAAAAATTAATTTTTTATGTTAACAGTAATAAATATATATTTTTTATCTAATTTAACTATTTAAATTGTTTGATTCAATCCGATCTAATAAGCAGACCGATGTGTCCGGTCCAATCTTTGAAATGTTTTCAATGAGTTGACGCACCCTCGTTCAAATGACATGATATATTCCGGTACAGCCGTTAAAACGGCAACACAAAGAACGAATCTGCGCGGTAACAACTTTCCCGTAAACTGAAATCTGAATTGCAATTAATAAAAAATAATTTCATCTGGGAGTAGGACCCAGAACACAAGAGAATCCTCTTGATTTTCATCCTAAAAATCTTCTGTTTTACAATTCAATTTAAATTATATGCTCTGTAATTTTTCACGGTCAGAATTGTTTTGTATATAAAAGGAAGTTGTAAATTTGATAAAGGGGACAAAAGAGAAAAGAAAAAAAAAAAAAAATATATATATATATAAGTGAAGGGAACATTTTTTAAAGGGATGATTCTCGAAAGGTTTTGCTTTGGATGGATGCTTTAATTCATTCAAGGGATAAGCAGAATTGAGGAGATGGGTATTGTTGTTGATGTGTGGTTGGCTCGTTTTGCCTGCTTTTCTTTTTGGAAATTGAAGAGGTAAGTCCTTTTGGATTAGTTTATATGTTTGATTGTGATATATTTTTTTTAGAATTAGATATTTCCCTTATGGTGTATTTTCACTACTGGTTTGTGTTTGAAGCTTTTTTTTTCTTTTTTATTGGAATTATCACGAGGTAGTTGATAGAGGGACGTTTTAATTGAATTTGAGGCAATTCCTGAATCGGGGTTGGTGAAACATTTATGAGTTTTTGGTTTGGATTATCAATTTCTTGTCGGATCAAGTGTTTATGGTTTGAATATTGCTAAAGTTTCTTTTTTGTCATTCTCCTGAGAATTTTAAGTCTCCTGTGTTTCAGGGTGTTGAAATTCATTCCCATTTTGTTTTCATTAGTTGGACATTATAGTGCATGCAGAAAACAGGCAGAATCAAGCCGGAGTTTGAGAAGTTTATGAAGTGCATCTTCTCAGGGCAGCAACTAAAAGCAGCAGGGCAAATGATACCATCTTCTGAATCTCAAAATTGTTCAGCAAGCGGGTATTCTTCTAGACCTTGTGAGGCTGAGAAGCAGCCAGATACTGGCAATTTAGAAGAAGCAGAGTGGTCTCTGCGTGAGAGTAGTTCTTTGAATTATGAGGTTAGTTTCTACAAGTGCCTCATGTAACAAGTGACAGAATTCATCATTCATTTTTTGGACTCAGTTCATGTTTTTTTTTTTTTTCCGCTTTTGATGTATATGTTGTCTGTATTTTTCAGGAAGCAAGAGCATTGTTAGGAAGAATTGAATATCAGAAAGGAAATATAGAAGCTGCTCTACATGTTTTTGAAGGAATAGATATTGCTGCAGCAACTCCCAAGATGAAAATTACACTTGCTAGTAAAAGAGGAGAACGGCATAAAAGACATTCCAAAAATTTTGCATCACCACCAATGTCAAACCGGGCTGTCAGTTTGCTTTTAGAAGCTATCTTTCTTAAAGCAAAATCATTGCAGGTTCTTGGGAGATTTAAAGGTAAGTTTTTGTTGTACGTTCAATTCGATTCTTATCATAATCTGGTCTCCTTTGTTTATCATTATCACGAAATTTTTCAGTATCCTTTAAATTGATTTTTAATTGGAAATATTACAGATTCTGCATTATCGGTAGAATTTTTTTGAAATCTAGAGCAGCTTCTTTTTTAATTTAAATACGGGGAACAGTCTTGTTGTTTCAATTGCTGTAATATCTGCATGGAATGAACTGATTTTTTTTTTAATTTCTTAACACAGTATGGTAGTTGAAACTTAAATGAGCTTTTTAATTTTTATGTTTCTCTAGGACATTCATTTGCTAAGTATTGTCACTTTCCTCCCAATCCTAAATGGAAAACAATTAAATGCAATATGCTATGGTACCCAGTTGTTCAAAGTGAAAACAGACTTCTTTTTTAATTATTTTAACTGTTAACAACTTGAATCCAAATCACTTTGAGCACCATAGCTGACATCGCACTTGGTATCTTTTATATAGAGCTCAATATCTTGAGTTTGTGGTTGCCGATGTTTTGCAATATGTTAATCCCTTTAATCCATGGACACTTCACATGGTTTTGGTTGTATTCATTGGTTTAATGGTTTCTTCATTGCTTGTTATACTCTCTTGTTATACTCTCTTGTTTCGTCTCATCCTCGTATGCACTTGTACATTAAGGATCCAAAAAGCTCTTTTTGTCTCATCCACATAAGCAGTTGTATCTATTAAGGAACCCAAAAGCAAAACAAATATTTCTGTGGTATACAGCTTGAATTGTAAATCATCATCTAATGTATATTATTTTCAATCATTCTTGCAGAAGCTGCACAAGCTTGCAAAGTTATTCTGGACATTATTGAATCTTCATTACCTGAAGGCTTTCCTGAAAACCTTGGTGCTGACTGTAAATTGCAGGAGACAGTGAGCAAGGCTGTTGAGTTGCTTCCAGAATTATGGAAACTTGCCGATTCTCCTCGTGAGGCAGTCTTGTCTTACCGACGAGCTCTCCTCCATCATTGGAACCTCGATACTGAAACTACTGCCAAGATTCAAAAAGAGTTTGCTGTTTTTTTGCTGTATTTTGGAGGTGAAACAATCCCTCCAAACCTACGCACCCTAATGGATATTTCATTTGTACCCCGAAACAATATCGAAGAAGCTATACTTCTATTGATGATACTATTGCGAAAAGTTTCTCTTAAAAGAATTGTTTGGGATCCATCAATCTTGGATCACCTATCATTTGCTCTGTCCATTTCAGGTGACTTGAGGTCTTTAGCTAATAAAGTTGAAGAACTGCCTCCTGGGACTATCAGTAGGAAAGAAATGTACTACATTTTAGCTTTCTGTTATCATGGAGCAGGTGAGGATGCGGTTGCTTTGAATCTGTTGAGGAAATTGTTGAGTAGTGTAGAGGACCCAAGGTGTGTTTCAGCTTTATTATTAGCGTCAAAGGTTTGTGCAGAAAACCCTGATCTTGCAGAGGAAGGGACAAGTTTTGCTTGCAGAGCTCTTGAGTGCTTGGAGGGTGAGTGTGATCAGTTGGAAAGCACTGCCAATTGTTTGTTAGGTATATCACTTTCAGCCCAATGTAAATTAACCATCACTGATTCGGAGAGAATCACCAAGCAGTCTAAGGCACTTAAGGTTCTGGAAAGCACTGGGAGAAGTACAGGCATGAGAGACCCAAATATTCTATACCACCTCAGCCTTGAAAACGCTGAGCAGAGGAAGTTGGATGCTGCACTTTATTATGCCAAATCTTTTCTAAAACTGGATGGTGGGTCTAATGTCAAAGGATGGTTGCTGATGGCACGGATATTATCAGCTCAGAGACGGTTTGCAGATGCTGAAAGTATTATAAGTGCTGCTTTAGATCAGTCTGGGAAGTGGGATCAGGGAAACTTGCTGCGAACTAAAGCTAAGCTTCAAATTGCACAGGGTCAGGTAAAGACTGCTATTGAAACATATACTCAGCTTCTTGCTGTTCTTCAAGTTCAGAGTAAAACCTTCAGTTCTGGGAGGAAGCTCCACAAGGTCAGTTTACTAATATTCAATCTCCTATTCAACTTATTGCTATAGACTGATTATTTTATCAATTGGAATAAATGAAACACTTCAGAAACTTGTTTACCCAAAATCTACGTACTTTGCATCCTTGTTGGTGGTTAAATAAGATTTTTGTTTGAGGAATCAAATTTTCCTTTGAGGTCACTGTTTTTAGGGGGAAAACGCTAGTTCTTTATGGAATGCAAGATATAAATGAAGGTTCCTGCAAAAGCTTGGGAAGGTGGAAGAAGTATCTTCCTTCTAAAATTTGGCAAAGCCCTATGTTTTCTTAGAACTTGATATCAGCCCTATGCGATTAACATTTTTTTGGCTCTGTTTCCAAATGAATAGTATCTGCTGGGCTATGATGTTATTAATTCAGCCAGGCTGGTTATATTTAAATTTAAATAACAGATAGGAGACTTCTACTCTGAAAATTCAATTATTGGGTCCCTTTGCCAAACCTTGATCTTTTTCAATTGAATGCTACATTTGGAGTAAATTTGCTTCAAGGTAACAAGTTTTTATAAACTATTTTCTTTATTCCATCCATGGCAGGGCTGTGAAAATCCGGCTAGTAGTTTGGAGTTGGACGTATGGCATGATCTGGCTTTTGTCTACATAAGCCTGTCACAGTGGCGTGATGCTGAGGTTTGCCTTTCCAAATCGAAGGCCATCGGTTCTTTCTCTGCTACTAGATGTTATGCAACAGGTTAACTTTTTTATCCCTCAGTGTATATTATTTTCACAAGTTCTTTTTAATTTGCAATGAGTATAAGCTCCTGGACATTCAGTGACTACACAATTTTTTTGTTTGCTAGATTTTCTCCTCAATATTTCAAAAAGTGGTATAAAATTTTTCATTTTAGGGTATCCTCTCCTAGATTTCTTAAAAAAATATGTCACAAATTTAGTATTTTTTTTCAGATGCTTGCTTCCTTGGCTCCCTTAAAATAGGAGTTGTGAGCTGTAAATTGATATGCTTCATCTTCCCAAATTGTTTATGTTTTTTTGCCTCTGGGACAAGATAAATCCATTAAATTATTTGTCTTCTTGTCAGCTTCCTTTCATCCAGAATGATTGGGGATGGGAAGGGCTTGTTGCTCTGTGGAATAGACTCATTTTAATGTGTTTTTTGAGTGATCTGAAATTTGTTGATTTCACAGGTGTACTTTATCAAAGAAAGGGTCTCCATAAAGAAGCTTTACAAGCATTTGGGAGTGCCTTGGATATTGATCCCACCCATGTACCAAGCCTGATATCAACAGCCTTGGTTCTTAAAAAGCTAAGTGAAAAATCAAATGCAGTCATCAGGAGCTTTTTGATGGCTGCTCTTCGGCTTGATAGAATGAACCCATTTGCATGGTATAATCTTGGCCTGGTTTACAAATCCGAGGGTACTAAATGTTCAGCGCTAGAAGCTGCTGAATGTTTTCAGGTAGCAGCAACTCTTGAAGAGTCAGCCCCGGTTGAACCCTTCAGATGACCTGCCCCTGCAAACTTTGTGTCTGTAAACTGTAACAATTTTTTTCATTTTTTTGTGAATTTCTTCAACTAATTTGTATTTCACGTTGTATTAATAACCGAAATAGCAATAAGAAAAGTCCCTTTTCTGATAGATTTCATTCATGGGCTCTGTTTGTAATTGAAATTATACTAAAAAAAAATCAAGTTCAAGCTAAAACTAGATATAAAATTTGATTCGATTCTCATTCCAGAGCTCATTGCAATTTTTATGTTCATCAATATCAAAGATAAAACTAGTTGATTAAAATTTCTCGAGGTGGCCCAATTAGTTAATTTATCCTCAATAAAATGATAAAGACAAGCTGATGCCCCCATTTCAGTCAAGGTGAAGCTACCTTTTGTATTAATGGCTATCGTCTACCTGAACCAGTGGGTGCTCGTAAAAATAGAAGTTCACGAGAAACACTAGCTACTATTAATGGGGAGAAGACAAATAAATTTGGGACGTGTTGTTCCTTTTTGAATACTCATATGTTAATAAATACCTGTTCTTCGTCTTTTTGTTCATTCAATTTCACTGAGATAATATGGAGTTAGGAATTTAGCAGAAGAATGGTTTAATTAAGAAAAAAAAAAAAAAAAAGCAAGAAAACGACTACAGCTGGAAGGGAGAGAGAACGTGGTCGGAGATGCTGACGGCTGTCAAAAGTGCTAATAAAAAAAGCTTTATGAATATACTTTTTAAATTATAAATAAAAATAAATAATTAGATTTTTAAATAATAATATAAAAAAATGATATATTATTATATTATTAAATAATTTAAAATTAAAAATAAAATAATATTTAATTATATAATAATTTATTATTGTTTATTTATATAGTTTTATTATTTTAGTTTAATGATATTTTTATCTTTAATTTTAATAATAAATATCTGAGTTTTTGAAACTTTACAAATATAAGTTTAAAATTGAATCTTAGGTGGAATTAAGTTTTTTAATTTAATTTAAAATCATTTAATTATATAATGATACATTAATTATTTATTTAAATAGTGTATTAGGAGTGTTTACATGGAATTTTAACGGAAAAAAATTTATAAATTTTAGGAGGTAAACATTATTTAACTTCAGTAAATACAAACTGTAACTTTGTCTTTCTGCTCTACATGCAAAATTTAAGAGAATTATTAACAAATTTAAGAAAATGACAAAAGCGTGGAAAATCGCCTCACCAAAGTTTGGGTGGGAAACAGTCATCCCGCTTAAATAAAATAATTATATATAACAAGAAATTAGTTATTTTTGTAAAAAATTTAAAATAGAAAGAAAAAAAAAGTGAAAGCACAACATGCATCATGCGGATGCTGAACCACCATAGTCAAGACTTCACAGCTTTTCCCATTGCCATTTTTGACCGCCTCACTGGTCTGGTCCCCACTACTTTCTCCCACTTAAACAGTCTTCTCATTGTCACTACTGCTGTCCGCTCTTACATTTTAACATTTTTGTCTGATGCTCCTCCAAAGTTTTTGAATTAATCGATAATTTTGTTGAAAATGATTAAAATTATGTTCAACTTTGTGGTCTCCACTGTGGACTCTGACGCCGACACTATCCGTTCCACGCATTCATCACTCTTTTTTAAGACAGGAACGGACACAGACAGACCAACAAACAAACAAACAAACAAACTCCCTCCCCTGCAAGAAATACATAAAAAGTGTTGGAGACACACAGTGACTGAGAGAGGGAAGCTAATACGATTTTGAGTTCTGTCTGTATTCTTACTGTTTATTGATAAGTTTTTCATTGTCATTTGTCATCTTTTGAGCACTAAAGTTTTTCTTGTTTTTTATTTTTTTAATTATCGAGTTTTAGTGGAAAACTTGAAAAGGGTTGGAGCCCTTTTACGGATTGTTAAGTTACTGTAGAAGAAGGGAGAGGGAGAGGGAGATGGAGGGTGGAAAGAGAGCAGAAGCTGGGACATCAAGCGGTGTTGTTGGTGAGAAGCAAGAAAAGCTAAGAGAAATGAAAAGTGAAAAACCGCCAAGTGAAGTGTTTGATGATAAAGATGAAGATGAAGATGCAGAAGATGGCAAGGAAGGTGCTGGAATTGTTACTGCTGGTTTTGTTCCCGGGCCTTTGCTTTCTCTTAAGGAACAGGTTGAGAAAGACAAGGTATTTTTCCTTCTTCTCTTTCATTTTTTACTCTTTCGTTCAAGATGCCATAAATTTCTGGGGTTTCTCAGGTTTGCGCAGTTACTCATAAACTATCTTTTAAAACTAAAAGCACTCAAGAAAGTTGAAGGTATGGCTGTTGGCTGAGCTCTAACATGGTTGAAGTCTCAATTTTGCTTGGCAGGATGATGATAGCTTAAGGAGGTGGAAAGAGCAGTTGCTTGGCTGTGTTGAAGGCGATTTAAATGGTTTGTTTTACAGGGGTTTAATGTTTTAATCTTTTACTCCCCAATTTCATTTCTCCTTCACTGATAATGTTTGATTTCTACTTTGTTAGGGCAAATGGAACCTGAAGTAAAATTTCATTCAATTGGAATCATATGTGATGACTTTGGGGAAATTAATACTCCCTTGCCTGTAGCTGAAAATCAGAGTGGTGTTCTTTTCACTCTCAGGGAGGGATCTCGGTATCAGCTGAAATTAACATTCACTGTTCTGCACAACATTGTTTCTGGTCTAACTTACTCCAACACAGTGTGGAAGGCTGGGCTCCAAGGTGAAGCATTTTGTCCTCAACATTTAAGGTTTAAATTAAACAAGTTAGGCCAAACTATGAGTTAACTAGCAAAGCAAGCTGCCGGCTTTCTGTTCGTACGGATGGTGAAGGCTTTGCAGTCTCACTTTTTGGTTGAAACTCTTGTGGATCTGGATCATATTTTGTAATGTAAGTGTTTTCTTATTCTTTGATTATCAGTTGATCAAAGCAAAGGGATGTTGGGCACTTTCGCTCCTCAGCGGGAACCATATGTGCATACTTTGGATGAGGAGATAACTCCATCTGGTGTGCTAGCTCGGGGTATTTATTCAGCAAAGCTTAAGGTTAGTTTCACTGCCTGCAATTACAGAGGACTATCTTGCTATAATCAAGACTGTCTGTCATATTTATTGAACCTTTTTCCCTCAAAGTTTTTCATGTGTCTATTTTCTATTAATCGACATATATCAGCTTTCCTCACAGAAGTAAACTTAATATGTTTCATACAGTTCGAAGATGATGATAGAAGATGTCATATGGAACTCAAATATTCCTTCGAAATCAAGAAGAGCAACTAGCCCAATTATTTTTTCATGTCTCGCAGTCTTTTCTCCTATACTGTCATATGACCTAAACACTTGTTTCTTTAAATTATTGTTAAACATTACTTTGTAGGGAATTTTTATTACAGTTCAGTTTCTTTTATTGATTTGTGACTTTGAAAAAAGCAGATTTCATCCTATGACCATTTTCCATGACTATTAACGTCTATGAATTTAACTTATAGTCTGAACAGACAAGCAACAGAGGATTATCAAAACACAGTTTTGAGACTTCTGGCAAATGGAAGCAGAGGATAATTGAATGTTGTGAGCTGCAGGAGTAGATCAGTCATAACATATGGCACTTAAAACGACAATATTGGTTCAACTAAGAGAGCAAGTTAACGAAGAACCAATATACTTCAATTATTATTTCACATATCATCATTAAAAATCAAGAAATTGAAATGAATGACTACAAGTGTAAACGATCTAAATGAATGGCAGGGTCTAGTCTTGTTTAATGAAGTTTTGACTGCCGACTGCTCTTCCCAGATCGCGTATGTCGCAGATAAGCCAACACATTTCTCCATTAATCTACGCTATACTATGGTCAACATCCGAAACATACAAATTATTTGGTTCTCAAAAAAAGGCTTGGAGCAAAGTTGCAACACCGAGGTAACTAAAGTTTGTCAGATCTCAGATGATTCTGCAACAAGCAGTCCAACGATGAGACTTACCTGGTTCCGTGTTATACCAAAAAATGACTTGCTACAGTAACAACATATTATAAGAGACTAGATCCTTGTGGGCTTCATCATTCAAAGTAATTATGACCATGATCGTACTGCGACTTGAATTGCGTGATATGTCACCTGAAAGAACAACGACGAATGAAATATTGCATAAATTATGTATGCCAACATCCTTTTGTTCAAGAGCCATGACAAGACTGAAGGGGACTGTACAAAAAATTGTACTCGTATTCCTTGATTTGAAATTTCAGAGTAAGCATTTCAGTTCATTCAGCTCTTGTCAAAGAGCAGACAAAACTATGTATAATAATAATAATAATAATATTATTATTATTATATAATTAAATATTATATAATTTTTAATTTAAATATTATATAATAATATATTATTATTGATATTTAAATTACTCATATATATAATTTTATTATTTTAAAAATAAAATTATAATAAATAATATTAGCTATATTTATAATAAATACTAATAATGATATATTATTATATGATTAAATATTATTTTATTTTTACTCTAAAATTACTAAATTACATGATACGAAAAATCAGTACACAAAAAATTTTATTTGAACAATAATACATTGACAACAGACCTGGACTAATACCTCAACGGATAAAGACTGGTGGTGGAGTTCTGGCAGGCTTTAGGTGAAAAAATGACGACAACATTAAAAAGAAAAAAACAAAATTTCACGGATATCTAATATAAACCAAAATCATAATGGAAAATGAATTGTTATGAGAGGTCAATTCAAAGGGTTTGCAAAGTACAAGCTCCTCACATGATCAACGCTTAATATGTAAACTATACTTTTCACGGAGAAAGAAGAATAAAAACGGAGTTACCTTCTGATTTTATACGTAATGCAAGAGCAGATCCGCTGAAGAATTCTTTAGCCTACAGCTCTGTCCTAGGTGAATATCCCCAAAAACATACCTGCCTCACCAAAAATAAAATATTACATTCTCTTAAAAGCTCAGCTATATAGGAAATAATAATAAAAAAGATTAGCAACCTATATTCACAGTGCTCAGGCCATGCACAGCGAGCTTTCCCATATTCCCAGTAACAGTCCTTATCTCTCAGAGGTCCCCGCTTAGCTATTGTATATTATTTATCAGTTAAGAAAGATCAAGGTGAATCCCAAGAGAAGAAACAGAAACATGATGCCAGATTCACCTTTTGTTACAAATTTTGATGTTGCATCAGGATGAATATCATGCCACATCTGGAGCCACAACTCCCGCATTAGAATTGGGGAACGAACGATGTTCCTGTGATTTGCTACATGAAGATAGTGCCAATTTGATGTGAAAGTCATAGCCAAAGATAAATCTAACAAGTATTATGTAACTATTCCACCTACTTTTATCAAGCTCCCAAACTGCTGTCCTCCTCCCAGGGATACTTTCAGAATCTTCATAGTATGTTATGTACTTAACCCTTGGGATTCTTGTCATGTTAGGAACTATATCGGCATCATGATGATGTCCTACATTCAGTTCAACTTGTACATTGGATCCATCATGCTCAGACTGCAATTTCAAAAGAAAGAAATAAATATTCTGCTCTCACAACGCTCTTTAAAGAGCTGTTGAAAGAAGAGAATGCAAGGCCTGCCCAAGCATTCATGCATGCCACACATGCATGTATGCAAACACACACATACATTATTTGCTGCACCGCCTTCAATACCTGAGGAGCCCTAGTTATGTTTACTTTTGGTCCAAGCCAACTCTTACACCAGGAGAGAGAATGGTATGGTACCTGTAACAAAACTATGCAGTTTGGAAAAGTAACTAGCTTGTCATAAAATAGATGCTAGGGATCTTAGATAAAAATTATGATTGAAAAAACAATGACAAGTCAATTTCTTAGGCTTACCGTCTCATCCCCACTTGCTCTTCCTGGATTTCCTTCAACTTGACTCCCTGACCTGCCCCAGATCAATACAGAAATATATGTCACCACTTACAGGGTGATTGATTCTAGTATGCTTTAAATATTGGTACAACTCTGCTTAAGCCACAAGCAAAAACTGTAACAACAACTTTGTTTGAGTATTAAATATATAATGTGTTATACATACATATCTATTTCCAATACACAATTTCAAGTTACTGAAATGGAAAATTGGAAGGCTGTTGGTGATGGAATTTACAGGTGATATCACTGATTCTACTAAGCATTGGTAGGAATGGATACAAAGTAAAAAATGAGGCAGAAAGTTTAGTTTAGTAATAAACAATTCACAGCAGCAGATGTCTAGAAGACAGTTCCATATTAAATGAAGCAAGGGGAGTGGTGTATATTCTACTCTCGTGATCTAATATGACACTCAACTACAAAAATTTTCAAAATTCATAATTGTTTATGCAGAAGATGAAATCATGACCACAGGTAGAATCATTGTTTAATCGCTTGATTGAGCTTTGAAAAGCAGAAGGGCAGTTAAATTCAAAGCATAGAAAACTAAATATAGGTCATGCAGCTTCTATTAGTATTAACATTTCTTCCATTAGTTTCCTGTTGGAAAAGGACATAAAACATTGTATTTCACATCAGATCTTTATACATATGCTCAAGGATGTAGAGTATTTGGTGGATAATTAAAATGTAAGAGTACTTTGGCGGATACTATCGAGAAATTCTTCTTTATGTTCTTGCATGTGTATAGATCCTGTATGGTCTTACCTTGACAACAGAGATCCTTCAATCTCATATATGACATCTGTTATGATCCAATTATCAGGGTAAGGCTTGCCACTTGGCGCATAATAGTATCCCACCTAATTTTCATTGCCAATAAATCAAAACTATAATTCATCATAACAAGGCTATAATCTAAACATAGAATGGGAATCAACATACTTGTCAGTCATAAAGGGAAATATAATGAAATGGATTTGTAAATGATGTGCAAAAAATGTAAACACTATATTCAACAAAAATGACCACAAAACCTGTGGTCCAATACACACTCTGTTGCTGCTTTAGAACCAAACATGTAGATAAATCCTTCATAGACTCCACAAAGCTAAATATTGAAACTGGAAATCCGCTTTTTAATAACCAATTATAAGTAGAATAGCACCACACATCCTATTGCACAAACTTGGGATAGACAACTAGTACAGAGAAATATGTATTCCTCACTGAAGTCTCACCATCTTTTATGACTAAAAAATAAATGACTTTGCAACTTGTTTCAATAAAGTTAAATAATATGAAGGCCAGAACATATATATTAATACCACAGCCTCTCATCCAAATTATAAAGTTATAACAAATGAAATGTCCAAGACAATTAGATTTTCATATCTATTTGGAGAATGCAGTTTACCTCAGTCTTTAAGTCTATTCCATAGATACAAAAAATATTTTTTATAGGTGGTCTCTCCCAGGGTGAAAGAGGATTTAGAACAGGATCACTATGATATGACCTAAAAATAAAGCATTGCAAACACAGGTATATTAGAAAGCAGAATAATGCACATCATTTATATTTGATCACTCTATATATTTCAAAGAAAGAGTAGTAGTAACAGAAGTTTTTATATAGAATTAAATCACCAAAATATGAACACAGATTGTGAATGAAACGTTTGAAAATTTTTTCTTTGTCTGAATTTATCTTTGTACATGGCATAGATGCAAATCAATGTAAAACATTTATAATAAAACAACAACATTAAAGTTGTGAAAAGATTCTATAAGACAACTGAAAAATTCAATTCAGGCCCTTAATAATTTATTTCTTCCATTACAAAATTTACATTGCAGAATAGCACCAAGGGACTCTATCTCCAACATGGGCATTAATCATGAATATCCTTCCTTCCAAAAACTTCTAAAAGGTATCCCACTATCAAGCAGATCACCTTAGAACTGGAGTGAGAGGAGCTAAAAACCATAGCTGATTACTAGCATGGATACTGAGCATCTGTTATAATAACCTTCTAAAAGTAACAATGATTATAAAAATAAAATGAAGTCTATTTAATTGAAGCAAAAGATGTAATCTTGGGGTTCACCAAAAAGTTGCTCAGAAGATAAGTGGATTCTTCCTTGGCCAGGGTAAATTAATGGGAAAAATTTCATTATTTGATCTTTCACATTAAAGAGTTGGCACATAACATAAGGTACAAAAAAACTGAATTAACTATTGGTAAGAGCACACCCACTTGTCTAATAGATACAAGAGCCTTTTGCTTTCTGGGTCATAATCCTGTATCGATTTGAAAAAGGCACCATCTGATACTTCACGAGCAGAGAAGGATAGTTGACTAGGATGTCCACATTTCACAGTGGATAAGTTGGTCTCAGATTCTTCTGAAATTGATGGATAGGATACCAATCCTGCTAATATATGAGGTAAACAGAGCATATAAGCAAGATAACAACATTTTACTCATAAATCATTCTTAAAAGAGCCCGCGATCTCACCATGTACTAGAGGAATTTCAACATTGACTATATTAGTCGGCCATCCAGAGAAGTTTAACTGAAACTCCTGTGCATCACACTGATAAGCGTGATGACCATTTCTGGTATTCCCAGAGAAATGCTTCCAATAAGTGCTATCACCTATACAATGCTTTGAAAATGGCATCATCCATAATGAAGAACCAAATGAATTAACCATCAATCGAGCTGTTCCCTGATACCTTGCCAAAATAAATATTATCCATGTGTTAAGGAGCAACCAAACCAAGAGCAACAAATAACAGTACTATAAATTCCACCAACTTTGAAAAACTAGCAAAAGTCACATTGGTTCAATTTCAATTAAACTACACCACTGTACATAAACTAATTTAATACAAACATCATAGCGAAATTATTTCACAACATAAGATTAACATTTGAACCCTTACAAAACATTTTGGTACTTAACCATAATGACAGTTCCACTTAACATCCAACCAAGTTAGGTTACTAAAATCCCAAACAACAAGCTAGCTACCATGTCAAGACACCTAAAACTACAGACTAAAGCAACTTCATCTAGAAAATTCCATGCTGAGTAACACAACTACATATTCGAGAAGTAACTTTTTTTATGTAAGATAAGGAAAATAGACCATCAAGTTATCAAACAAAACTGAAACTACTAGAAGTGAAATGTAAAAAGAAAACCTCAGAAACAGGAAGACCAAAGGTGAGACCAGAGAGTGTTGCTTTAATTGTCTCAGCTGCACCAAGAAAAGGAGATCCTGGAATCAAGAAACAGAATATAGCCAAATAAATGTCATATATCATCATCCTAAGCAACTCTACCTTCTAAGAAAATAGATTTGATGTAAAGCAATCATACCAACAGCAAAATAGGCATGAATATGTTCATCCAGCCACTGCACATATTGTTTTGGAGCAATTTCTAGCTTAAGCCACTCCAGAAAATAACGGAATACATTGTTACCCAACGAATGGGCAAACACTAAAGAAGGGCCACCATGAAGTTTCAAGGCAGTTTCTAATGTCAACCTGTAATGATAACAATATATTTGAAAACTCTCAATCCTCATTCAAACACATGAAGTCCATGTTCATAACACAATTTAAGGACAGAAGATTAACATAATAAGGAATGTACTATTTCAAAAATTATTCTTGCAACGAAAAGAATTCACTGACATCAGTATCAACGACATATACTGGAACTTCAACTTACACATTTTCATTTCAGTAGAAAAATGATGTTGTTCTTCTCTGAGTTTTAGAAATGTAACAATAATTAAGCAGTGTCACCATAATCAACATTCAAGTCAATTTCAATTCTCAAGAAACAACCATATTATGTATCATACGTTCTTGCATAAGAAGAAATTCGTCAAAATATGGGACAAGGTAAATAAAAATATATATAAAGGAAAGCTTTATAGACAATTAGAAGAAATTCAGTTGCTCTAATCTTGTTTCTGGATCCAAAAGAGGGAAAAACTATTGTTAAATTTTGTTGCAGAATCTGTAAATTAGTAAATAAGGCTTAATTATAGGAATCAAATATAGGAATCAAATATTCATATTCCTAATACGGAATACCTAATATGTATATAAATGTATCTCTGTAACAGTAAAGATGAAGGAAAATAAACTATTAATTTCAGTATTTTACATGGTATCAGAGCCCGGTTTGCCCTGGTGTGCAAATACGGAAATTTCTTCTAGCCTGAGTGAGCAATTTCGTAGCCCTTGAGAGCAATTTCGTAGTTTATTGGTGTAGACTGACCATTAGTTTTCACCGCCGTCCTAGAAAGGAGCGCGCTTCGCCGATCGTCAGTTGTCTAGAATCCGGCCACCGGAAGCTCAGCGCGTGACCCACACGTGCCGCCTGTTCCTTCTGAAAACGAACACTCAGTTCTCCTTGTTTTGTGTCGTGTTGATTCTCACCGCCAGCACAGAGAGACTTAGACGACGCCGATCGTTCAGATCGCTAATCTTCCGTCACAGTTCTCTGTCGGACGCGCCGTCGACGTCGCCGGAACAGTCGCCGTCGACGAATCTCTCTCTCTGACCAGGTTTCCGCTTCTTTTTCACTGTTCTGTGTCGCTTGTGCAGTGTTGTCAGATCTTAGTTACTGCAGAAATCAATTTGTGCAAGGGTTTTTTCGCTATTGATTTTATTCGGCTGTGTTGAGTACTATTATGGCAGATATTAAACCGATAACCATGGCAGAGATGGTTCCTGTAATGTCAAAAATCACTGAACATAAGCTTAATGGTTCTAATTATCTGGAATGGAGTAAAATGGTTCGATTGTATCTGTTGAGTCTAGAGAAAGATGATCACCTTACGCAAGCTCCTCCTGTGGATGGTACTAGACAAGCATGGCTGCGAGATGATGCTCGATTATTTTTGCAGATCCGGAATTCTATTGAAAGTGAGGTAGTAAGTTTAATTAATCACTGTGAATTGGTTAAGGAGCTAATGGAATATTTAGATTTTTTGTATTCTGGAAGAGGTAATCTTTCTCGTATATATGAGGTGTGCAAAGCTTTCTATCGTGCAGAGAAACAAGACAGGACTATCACTTCTTATTTCATGGATTTCAAACGGACTTATGAAGAACTTAATATGTTGTTACCTTTTAGTCCAGATGTCAAGGTTCAACAAGTTCAGCGAGAACAAATGGCCATCATGAGCTTCCTAGCGGGTCTTCCATCTGAGTTCGAAACTGTCAAGTCTCAAATTCTTGCGAGTCCTGAGATTTCATCTTTGCATGACACTTTTACTAGGGTACTTCGTACAGAAAGCACCCCATCATTTCAGAATAATAGCGCTCTTGTTAGTCGAAGTGCTGAAACTGGACGTCCATATCATAGAACTGGTAATAGAGGAGGGAGCAGTGGTAACCATGACAGGGCGATTGATCGGAGTCAGGAATCTGGAGGGATTGTGTGCTATTATTGCCATGAGCCAGGCCATACAAAGCGCACTTGTAGAAAATTGCTAAATCGTGCTTCAAAATCTCAATCAGCACATGTTGCAGCAACTAACACTGCTACCAGTTCATTGTCTGGAGAGGCTATTATGATTTCTGCAGAAGAATATGCCAAGTTCTCTCAGTACCAAGACTCACTAAAGTCTTCATCGACTTCTATCACTGCCAGTGCTGAGTCAGGTAAATCAAATACATGTCTTGTTTCCTCCTCCTCCAAATGGGTCATTGATTCTGGTGCTACAGATCACATGACAGGTAATCCTAGTGTCTTTTCAACCTTTCAGTCATTTACATCCCCTTCTAGTGTTACTTTAGCAGACGGATCAATGTCATCTGTTCTTGGTTCTGGCACTGTTAATCCAACTCCATCAATTTCATTGTCATCTGTTTTGAGTTTACCACAGTTTTCATTTAATTTACTCTCTGTGAGTAAACTCACTCGTGCTCTTAATTGTTGTGTCTCATTTTTCCCTAATCATTGTTTATTTCAGGATCTTACGACGAAGCAGATTATTGGTAGAGGACATGAATCTGGGGGTCTCTATATCCTAGATATGCAAACACCAAGGTCTACTGCCTGTTCTAGTGTTTTGACCCCATTCGAAGCTCACTGTCGGTTGGGACATCCTTCTCTACCAGTGTTGAAGACTTTATGTCCACAGTTTCGTCATATATCTTCATTTAATTGTGAGTCATGTCAGTTTGCCAAACATCATCGTCTGTCTTCAGGGTCTAGAGTCAATAAACGAGCTAACTCTCCTTTTGAGTTAGTTCATTCAGATGTTTGGGGTCCTTGTCCTATGGTTTCTAAAGTTGGATTTAAATACTTTGTTACTTTTGTTGATGATTATTCTTGTATGACTTGGCTTTACTTAATGAAAAATCGTTCTGAAGTGTTTTCGCATTTTTGTGCCTTTCATGCTGAAATAAAAACACAATTCAATGTTTCTATTCAGACTTTACGTAGTGATAATGCCAAGGAATACTTTTCTGAATCCTTTCAGTCATATTTGAAAAATAATGGCATTCTTCATCAATCTTCTTGTGCTGCCACCCCATCTCAAAATGGAGTAGCTGAAAGAAAAAATAGACACCTGCTTGAAACAGCTCGAGCACTCTTGTTTCAAATGCAAGTTCCCAAACAATTTTGGGCTGATGCTGTTTCAACATCTTGTTTTTTGATTAATCGCATGCCATCTTCAGTTCTTCAAGGTCAGACTCCTTATAATGTTCTTTTTCCAAATAAATCTTTATTCCCTATTGAACCTAAAATATTTGGCAGTACTTGTTTTGTTCGTGATATTCGTCCTGATGTCACCAAACTAGACCCCAAGTCTTTAAAATGTGTGTTTCTTGGCTACTCTCGTCTTCAAAAGGGTTATAGGTGCTTTTGTCCGACCTTAAACAAATATCTGGTGTCTGCTGATGTTACCTTTTTGGAGAATATTCCTTTCTTCTCCACTTCTCCTGCTTACACCATTCCGAGGGAGGATGATGATTTGTTGGTGTATACTGTTACCTCATCTCACCCTATAACTGTTAGTTCTTCAGAACCTTCTTTACCTGAAGAATCAAACCCTGTCAGACCACCCATTACACAGGTCTATTCCCGACGTCAACAAACCCCAGATGCATGTCCTGAACCAGTCTCTTCGTCAGATCCAGTTTCTACTGACATTGATCTACCAATCGCCCTTCGCAAAGGTAAAAGACAGTGTACTTATCCTATTTCTTCTTTTGTTTCTTATGGTCATTTATCCCCTATTTCATGTTCCTTTGTTGCATCACTCGATTCTATTTCTATTCCTACTACCACTCATGAAGCTATATCTCATCCTGGTTGGCGTGCGGCTATGATAGATGAAATGCATGCTTTAGCTAATAATGGTACTTGGGACTTGGTCAATCTCCCTATAGGCAAGAAAGCCATTGGATGCAAATGGGTGTTTACAGTTAAGGTTAATCCGGATGGATCAGTGGCTCGTCTTAAGGCTCGCCTGGTTGCTAAAGGATATGCACAAACTTATGGGGTGGATTACTCTGATACTTTCTCACCTGTTGCTAAGCTGACATCTGTTCGTTTATTTATTTCTCTGGCAGCTACTTATAATTGGCCTTTACACCAGCTGGATATCAAGAATGCATTCTTGCATGGTGATCTTCAAGAGGAAGTATATATAGAGCAACCACCTGGGTTTGTTGCTCAGGGGGAGTATGGAAAGGTTTGTCGTCTTCGCAAATCCCTGTATGGTTTGAAACAAAGTCCTCGTGCTTGGTTTGGGAAATTTAGTGAGGCTGTTCAAAAGTTTGGCATGATAAAAAGCAAATGTGATCATTCAGTTTTCTATAGACAGTCTGAAGCTGGTAGTATTCTTTTAGTTGTTTATGTTGATGATATCATCATTACTGGAAGCGATACTGTGGGGATTTCCTCTCTCAAATCATTCCTTCATACTCAGTTTCAAACAAAAGATTTAGGAGGGTTGAAATATTTCTTAGGTATTGAAGTGACGAGAAGTAAGAAAGGTATCTTTCTATCTCAGAGAAAATATGTGCTTGATTTATTGACTGAGACAGGTAAATTGGCAGCTAAACCATGTAGCACTCCGATGACTCCTAATCTCCAACTTACAAAAGATGGTGAACCGTTTGAAGAACCTGAGAAGTATAGAAGATTGGTGGGAAAGTTAAATTATCTTACAGTGACTCGTCCTGACATTGCATACTCTGTCAGTGTTGTAAGTCAATTCATGTCATCTCCGACGGTTGATCATTGGGTAACTTTAGAGCAAATTCTATGCTACTTGAAAGGGGCTCCTGGACGTGGCATACTGTATGGAAATCATGGTCACACTAATATTGAATGTTTCTCAGATGCAGATTGGGCAGGTTCCAAGATAGATAGAAGGTCTACCACTGGTTATTGTGTTTTCGTGGGAGGGAATTTGGTATCATGGAAGAGCAAGAAGCAAAATGTTGTGTCCCGATCTAGTGCAGAATCAGAATATAGAGCTATGGCTCAGTCCGTGTGTGAAATAATGTGGGTATATCAACTTTTGACTGAAGTGGGTTTCCAGATATCGTTACCAGCGCAATTATGGTGTGATAATCAAGCTGCTCTTCATATTGCCTCTAATCCTGTGTTTCATGAACGAACTAAACATATTGAGATTGACTGTCATTTCGTTCGAGAGAAGATTCAGCAGAATTTTATTTCTACAGGATATGTGAAGACTGGAGAACAGTTAGGAGATATTTTCACTAAGGCTATAAATGGGGTTCGAATTGATTATCTTTGTAACAAGCTGGGCATGATTAATATTTATGCTCCAGCTTGAGGGGGAGTGTTGCAGAATCTGTAAATTAGTAAATAAGGCTTAATTATAGGAATCAAATATAGGAATCAAATATTCATATTCCTAATACGGAATACCTAATATGTATATAAATGTATCTCTGTAACAGTAAAGATGAAGGAAAATAAACTATTAATTTCAGTATTTTACAAATTTGAACTACTTTCATAGCCAGTGTCAAAATTTTCAATTCAGTAGCAGATTGTGCTTTGTTTGGACTAATGTTTATGTTGTAGCGAAAAGCAATGTATCTACAGGTGTTTCCTATAGCTACAAACAACAGTATGCGTTAAAGATATGTATGTAGGAAAATACAAACTTTAGCTTGTGAAAATATAGGTCTCGCTCTTCAAGCTTTGATGGCGACAATCTCCAATCATATGGAACAGCAATGATTGCATTAGCTTCTATGCCGAACTCAATGCACCATTTTATCCATTCTTTCCATATAGAGGACAGAGGACCTGAAACCGTGAAGCAAGTTTTAGTTGAGCATGTAATTACATGAAAAAGCTGAGGAAAAAAAAAATCAAAATATCCTGTACACATACTGCAAGCTGAAAAATTAGCAAAATGATATTAAAAAAAAAAAAGATTACCTGTTATGTAGCCTGGATCAAGTTCTGTAATAGCTGAAAGACCACTATCTGGCCGAGACTTGCATTCAGGATGATCTGTTTGATTGTAAGGATCTAGTATCATGCACTTGAGCCAACAGTTCACAGCAGATAGAAGCTGCGTGACACATGAATAAAAACCATCGGTTCATGCTATACAATTCATCATCACCTCTTTTACTAAACAATTCTTATAAATTAATGTTGTTGAAAATTCATCATAATATCTAATTACGTGTGGCCTCACATCTACTCTCTACACAAACAGAATTATATTAACCAACTTAAAACGTGAGAACTTATGTCTATCTGATTAAATTCTCCTGAAAGGTCTAAGAGCAACACCTTACCTTTAAAAAAATTGGCAACAATAATCAATGACATTGAAAAAAAATTATGGAATATTATGACTATTTAATTTCAAGAGACACAAACAATAGAAGGAAAACAAGATCATAAATCTTTCTAAACCATTCATCTTTACACGAGAGTTCGACGAAAATGAACAAGCAACATAAAGTAGCAATACGCAAACGCAATTAAAAAGAACAATACAAACACCAAAAGAGTGTACAGAACAGTTATAACGGTGAAAATTTACTTTGGTTGTGTCGAGCCAGACGAGGTCGAGAGGATTGAAATCGAGAGGAGAGTAAGGACAGTCGAGGATTGACCATGCTCTCAGTCGAGTGGAGGCGAAACCTGGTATAATGATTCCTGATAACTTGGAGTACTCTCCACTGAACTCGCCTCCACCATTTGCGGAGGCTTTAGGAAGAATTAAAAGGAGAATGAGGATGACGACAACGGAGATGGAGACGAAACGACGTGGTAGAACTGTTATTGGAAGAGCGGAGCTTGTTCTGACCATTTGGTGCTCTCTGTGACACGGGACTTTTTTACTTCCTAGAATGCCCTTTTATCGTTTGATTTGAATCTCGCCTTTTATATGATCAGTAAAAAGGGTCCCGTTAGGAAGGACTGTGGTTTCGTTGGATGCACCTGCCAAAAGTGACGGCGGAAGGGATAGCTGACTTATTAGTGATAATATTATATACGTAATTTTTATGTATAATAATAATAATAATTATTATTTTATTTTAATTTTTAATTATTTAATTGATGATAATATATTATTATTTATATATAAAATTTTATATATAATATTATTTATTTATTATATAGAAAATGATGAATTGTTATCTTCAATCTAATTTTTTTCGTCAAATTAATTATATATAGATTATAATTTTAAATAAAAATAAGAATAACAATATTTTTTTATTTTCCATTTTAAATAGGTCCCTTTTTCTTCACACCTCATCATTCGGCAACTCTTCCTTGAAATGTCCGTGACATTTTGTCAAGTTGCAAGAGTTTCAACAGCAAACGGCATTCCTGACCGGCCTTTGGGGTTCAAACTTATGTGTTGCAGTTGCAAGGCCAAAATGGCCATTTCCTTCTTCCATTGGCGTTAAACTGCGTTACATAAATTCAAATTCAAATTAACTATTCTCCTATCAAAGAATATAATAAATTATTTAATTAATATTTATGCGACTTGGTTCTAAATAGTCGAATGAGAATATTATTTTATTTTCTGAGGCATTATTAATTTGTCAATATGTTTAAATCATATAAACCCATTTTAGCAGTGGAACAGCAAAGAACAAAACGTCAAGAGGGCAAGACAAAGTTTTCAATTGAACGCAGAAACCAAAGTTTTCCGAAAGAAACAATGGCTCAAAAAGACGCAAGAGAGCTCCAAAACGTACCTTTTCAGTTCAGTTCTCCAGCAGTGGAAGTTGCTCGCAATCAAATTACATGGAGAAGTCTTCCTCGTCATCAAGATTTCGGTTCAGAGATCATCAAGAAAGGGAGAACTCGGCTCAATCCAGCACTAGTTCCGATATTTCCTCCGATTCTCATGACGAATCTGAGCTCCAATCGATGACAGCAAAGGTAATGTTCTTTCCTTCTCTCTTTCTATTTTTAAGATGTGTCTATGGCAGATGTGTTGATTTTGGTTCATAGATACATTTTTGTAATGTGGTGTTGATTATAGGGGATAAAGCATCTTTGTTCAGAACTGCTTGAGTTAAAGGCGGAATCAGATGAAGATTTTCACAGGAATATTTTTTTAAACTATGTAGCTTTTGTTAGGTAATGTACAAATATTTTCATCATATATATTTTATGGATCTCTATTGTTAGCATCGTCTGTCTGCATTAATTTAATGGAGTTTTAGCTGATATTTCTTTTTCCATATTTTCTGGATATCGTTTTTGAATTATATCTAGATACTCTAAATTGTTGCAGAGGTTATCTAAAATCATTTAGGTTTACATAATCAAAATTTTGAATGGATTTGCTATTTTCTGGTCAGAGTATTCGAGGAAGTGAAAGGTGTGGAAGACCAAGTGATGCAACTCAAGTCCCAAGTTAATTATCAGAAAAAACTTGTAACTGACCTTATGGATGACATATATTTAAAGGCTTCGTCGAAAGAGTCAATTGAATCGATCATTGAGGAATCTGTAATTGCTGAGCCATCTATCCCAAGTGAATTGGAGGCTCACATCAGTGATTTATCAGAAATCATGGACATACTCCTGGCTGAAAATAGAATAGATGAAGCCATAGACATTTTAGAAATGGAGGACGAGAATTTTCGGAGACTACAGTATGATGACAACTATGAAGAATCAGATGCGTTACTGTTATATGACGCTGCAATTTCTGAAAGGAGGGATATGCTCATGCTGCAGTTGACATTGATGGCTGAAAACCCAAGAATAGCTGCACCGGAACTTCAAAAGACACTAGCTCAACTTTGTAGACTGGGTGATAGCCATCTTGCAACTCAGTTATTGCTTAAATATTATCATTCACAGATTGCAACTGGGATACGTGATTTGCAGGGTTCAAAATCATATTTACATGGATTGTACATTAGGGAACTGGCAAAGTTTGTTTTTTCTATGATTTCTCAGGCAGCAAGGAGTTTTTGTATGCTATATGGGGAAACTTCACCTTATGCTTCAGAGCTTATTCAGTGGGCCTGTGAGGAAACTGAACTGTTTGTTTCTTATTTTAAAAAGTATGTTAAGCTCATCTCAGAAGTGAGTGGTGGATTGTCCATGGCGGTAGAAGGTGTAAAGTTTGCACTGTCATTTTGCACATTGTTAGAAGCTCAGAAATTAGTTTTGCGGCCATGTTTGATCAAGCAAATTCGACCTTTTATGGAAGAAGTTGTATGGATACATATAGACCATTTTAAGAAAGTCATATGTATCTTTACAGCTACTGATGCTTGGGTTTTGGGTAGATATCTTGTGTCAAGAATCTTGAATGAAGGGGGATCTTCACTTGTTGTTGGCCAACAACCAGAATATTGCTTGCTCACTAACAGTGGCCGGAAGTTTATAACACTGTTGCAGGTTTGTTTCATGTGCTTTCAATTAATTGTGAGAACAAACCCTCTTATTTCTATTGCAAAACATAAACTCAACATGTAAACAACTAGGCAGTGTTTATGTCCTTTTGATGAAACTCATTTCTTTTCATATCCTTTCTTCTTCTTCAGACTATCACCGCTGATGTTGTCCCTTTATTATCACTTAAAATGGAAGGTTCTATCCTCAGAGGACTAATGGACCTTTTTAAAGAATATATTGGTATCCTTGAAAAAGTCCTTACCTGTGAAACTAGCGATTCTGAGAAGGGAGGTGTCAGGATAAATTTGGCTGAGTCACTGCCACAACAGGTTTCTGTTCTGGCTAATCTATCAACATTACAACATTTCCTTTTTGGCACTGTTAGAAGCATCTTCAAAAACATCAATGAATTGGTTGGCCTTCAACAGAGGGAACTTAACAGTTGTTTAAAGTTCATCCAAGCAGCTAACAATCAGCTCAGAGTTCATTTTTGTCAGCAATTAATATATAGAATGATGTCTCTCAAAAGCGGTATTGGAAGTATGCCAGAAGCTTGCACTGACAATGTTGTTAATCGTGACATGTTGCCTGATCTGATGCCCTCTCATGTCTTTCAGGTACCTGCTTATTTTAGATCAGCACGAATTCATTACTTTTTATAGAAGGTTTATGGTTATCCTTGAACTCTTGATTAGAACTTAAAAAGGAGGAAGAATTAAACACAAATGGAGAATAGATTTCAATAATTGACATCAGTACGTCAGATTGATGTATATCTTCACACTTGTATATCTTGGGAAGCCTTCTTATGAAGTGTTTTTATGTTTCCAGTTTCATACTCATTCCAATAGTAAAGCTGCTGAAGTTGTCTTCATTTGTTAATCTTCTGCATGTAGTGACAAGAAAATTATCCTTACAGATAAAAAAATGTTAATTACTGTTTTCAATGCAGAATAAACATGTAAAATTAAAAGACAGATTCATTGATTTGTTAGATTGAAAGGAAAGAAAGAAAAAAAGGCACCAAGGGTTTATATGTACTGTCTATGTAAATCGACCTGTAGCAAGACACTTACTGCATTAATATTTGGGTAAAAAGCGGCTCTTTGATTTGTTTGTGCAATTGTCAGGATTTATTTTTAGAGCTAAGAGCATTAAACAAATTTGCCGAAGACAATGCTTTTGAACTTGATTGGCTGAACGAGCTGCTGAGGGAACTACTAGAGGCCATATTTGATTGGATTTCAAGCAACAAACAGATCTGGGTGCCTATCGAAAAAAAATTGATTGGTCAAAACTCTTATGATCACAATCAGGCATGCATTGTTATTATTGCTTCACCTGTTTATAAAGCTTGATACCTAATCCTTTTTCATATTGGAGGCATTCTTCTGTACTTAATGCTAATCTTTTTCAGTGTTCTGTACAGGTACTTTTGTCAACTCACAAGTAAATATTTTTTGGGCATTATAATTTTGATTTGCATTTTAATGTATTCATTCTTGTTCATTGTTATTGGAGAAGTTTGTATTCGACGTACATTTCCTTGTCGAAATCGCAAGGCATGGAGGGTATTTCTCCAGCAACCCCTCAGTTCTTGTGGATCTCATGAATTCAGCGTTTATTTCAGCCGGGCTGGATCCTAGAAGGTACTATGCCATCATTTACTGCACTGATGCTCATTGTGATTGGACTGAACCATCTTTAAGCAACTTGTAGATTAAAATTTATGTTATATTTCTAAATAATGTATGTCAAGAGAAAACATTTGTTAACTGAACTGTAATCCACTTTGTTTCTAACTAGAAGTCTTTTGTGCAGGGATATTAATGATGATGGATGGATCAGGAATTCTGCAGCTGAAGCAATTCAAAGGCTCACGGAGATTCAGGAATTGAAACCTCTTGATGATGCTGTAGAAGAAGATGAAACTGAAATGAAGTATGTAATCGACTCTTTTCAGGATGATGATAGGGGTTCTTTAGAGGATTCTGAGGCGTCCTCAGCTGCATCCGAAGGTTCCCTTGATACAGAAACGGTGACATTGGATACAAAATCCAACCCCCTTGAGAGTATTGTTGAAGCTTCTGAAGAAAGAGTCTCCTCAAGGGAGATATGTGCAAACAATGCACCTAATGCAACTGAATCTTTGATCAGCAAGCAGTCTGATGAAGCAGAAACAGAGTTTTTAGGATTTCAAGTTAATTATATAGAAGATTTTGCTCGACTACAAGGCAAAGATGAAAGAATCTCTGAAGAGAGATGAATGCCTTGGTTAATGAAAGATTGTGCAGGCAAACAGAAACTCAAAATTTGCAAACTGACATTTAATATTCATCAAGTTAATTAAGAAATATAATCACGTGTTTCCAATTTCTTAGCTCAATATCTAACGATATTCGCAGAAGTAATAATATCCAATTTTTAACATCGAAATTTTAGTATTTTACCTTTGTTACTTTTTGACTCATCTTATGTAAATGAAATTAATACGATTTAATAATTTTATATAGATTTCATGGATTTTTTATATATGATTTCTTTAATTGAGTTTTTATATGAAACAATTTAAAATCATTTAGTCAATTTGCATGAAATTTTTCAATAAATTTATGGTAGAGTAAATTAAATTTCGCATATGCCTTTAGTTTTGATTATTTTAATTAATAACCTACTTTTAAATATATTGTTTATAAATAAAATAATTACGTAATTTAAAAACATGTCTCCTAGCGGGAATTCTTTACAATCAACAAATGAAACGCGCGCGAATTTGGAAATCAAGTTTTGGTTACTTGGCTGGCCCTTTTGGCTCCTTAATTCAAAATACATTGCCACTCCCCGCTTATTCCTTGAAACCAAATCCTAACCGTCCACCTGTCCACATCTCACCTTTCTTCCAGCGAAAAAGCACTCTCACTCGCTACTATAATAATCCCTGTTCCCGCTACTGTTGAGACACTTTTCAAGTGTTTTCATTTTCATTTCTCTTTCATTTCGAGTTCAAGCGCTTCCTAACAATGGCTGATTCTACTAAGACGAGCCTCCGAGTCTTAAACCCGTGGGTCCTTCATGTTCAGAAGCTTGGTCTCGAACTCAAATGCCCTCTCTGGTTTGTATTTTTCAATTTATTTATTTTCTTCTTAACTATATATTGTTTCCGTTAAAGTGCACGATTAACAGAGATATTTAAGCCAATAGTATTTATGCTTCATTATGAGTTCGTGATGGACTGATCTCAGTCGTGCCCTTACAGCATATGTTATAGTTACAGCTAATTTATTCAAATTTGGGGTTTACATGGACGGACGGCCTAGGGCAAGTTGCTAGAATGTGGATGTGACAATATTGGGTTTTATATTTTGTTTGGATGTCTATATTTATGATAATTATAAACCGTAAACTAAATAATCATGTTAATTCCTTGCAGCTTAAGCCTATTTACTCGGCCATTATTGCTGCCTTGTGATCACATATTTTGCAAGTATGTAACTTATCCTTTATCTCCCTAGAAAGTTATTTTTCTTCTACATTTTTTACGGGAAATGTAAGTGTTGTATTTTGAATTATCTTTAGTAAATTTCCCGCAGTTCATGTATACCCAGATCACCACAGTTTGGTTCAGAATGCCCTGTTTGTAAATCTGAATGTTCTGAAGCAGGTATTGTTGTTTACTTTTGATCTTGATCAGATTATTGGAATGATTAGAATACTATTCAATAAGAAAATAAACTCTAGTTAAATTTTGTGATGTTGTACTATGTTTGACAGACTTAAGGCCTTTGCATTTTGTGGAAAATTTAGTGACAATCTTTAAAGGATTAGATGCTTTTTCTGGGGCCAATCTGAGTCATTGTCCTTCTGGTAGGTTGAAATTTATATCTTTGTTCAATGCTTTTTTAATTTTCTTTCCATCGTGTATCCTATGTTATTCTGCTTTGTCAAATTTAATATTGCAGTTGCTGGGAGGGTTTTGGACCAATGCCCACCTCAAGAGGATAATTCAAGTGGCCAATCTGTGTCAGCAAATAAGCTAGGTCAAGTTACATATGTGAGACAGATTGCATCTAGTAATGGTCAAGGTCCTGTATCATCACAACCAAGTACCCAGATACAGGGTGAAGGCATCCAAGAGTGTGGAGCTGGGAAAACTGATATGAATTGTGTGGAACAGACATTGCTTGGCAGTCCCCCTTCATTTGATGATATTAAGGGGTCAGATAATGAAAGTAGTGATCAGGGCAGTGAGCATGTGAGTATTTGATAATTGTTGCCTTCATATCGGTTTGAGCATGAACATTAATTGAATGGATTTTATTTTCTTATTGTGTGACTTGCATCATGCGCATGGTTAAATGTTGTTGGATTCTTCATTGTTTAGCTTGGAAACACTTCTGTTATCATGGGATAATCAGAACATGTAATGTTAGATTTTGTTGTTGAGTACCATAATGCCTTTTGGTTATAGGATAAATATTTTGGTATTTTTTTTCTTAATTATTTGAACTGAATGTGACTATGAGAACAGTAAGATATAAGTTTTTCTTTGCTTTAGCTTATGGATTGACTTTATTGTTTTGACAGAGTCCTGAAACTTATGCAGCCAATAGGCCAATCAAGAAAAGTTTTGATGGTAGGAAAACGCTGGAACATGGGTTTTCTGCTTCAGAAGTTGAAGATCATTTGAGGGACTCCAAGAGACAAAAGAAATTGAACTATAGTTGTGAGGATATGTGTGTGAAAAGTGCTGGTAATATTCAATCAATGGTTTTGTCAAGTGAAAGAATGGTGGCTTCAAATCCTGTATTGGAACCTAAATCTGGAGTACCTGTTGTGGGTGCAACACTGCCTAAAATTTCAGATAGCTCTCATGCATTAAAATTTATCTGTGGATTTTGCAAGACCAGTAAAGTCTCAGAGGTAGATCACTAGTAATGTTGTGCTTGCATATTAATCAGCATTATTTTAGCAACATATTAATGAACTTTTCCAGGCAACTGGCTCCATGTTGCATTATGCTAATGGGAAGCAAGTAATGGGAGATGATGCAGCCTGTTCAAATGTTATTCATGTTCACAGTAAATGCATTGACTGGTATGTAATCTTGCCACTTCAAATTATGAATGCTCAAGCGATTCAATGATATCAGCTCAATATGTTTTTGCAGTCTTCAGTTTGAAATACAGAACAGATCCACTTACAGTGAAGTAACTAGACAAGGCTATTTAGAATAATTTGCATGACAATGATACATATAAACTCTTTACTGCCTTTTATTATTGGTTGTTAGAGGAAGACATGAACATGGTAGCATTTAAAATCTCAGGGCACCACAAGTATATTATGATGGAGAGATGGTTAAGAATTTGAAAGCAGAATTGGCTAGGGGTGCACAGCTTAAATGCAATGCATGTGGCAAAAAGGGTGCAGCATTAGGCTGCTACATGAAATCTTGTCGGAGAAGCTATCATTTTCCCTGTGCTTTGGAAATTCCCAAATGCCGATGGGATAATGTAAGTGCTTTGTGCTGATCTACATGGTATTTGTGTGTAGTGCTTGATTTGAAATCTGATTATTTTAATTGTGATATAGATCAAGTTTTTTGTTAACAAAAATAAGTAATGCTTGTTATCTTTGGTTTCTTTCAGGAAGACTTTCTTCTGCTCTGTCCAATGCACTCTTCAGTCAAATTTCCAAATGAGAAGTCCAGAAACTGTGTTGTAAGGAAGGATCCTGTGCCATTGCAAGTGTATGCTCTCATTCCTTGCTCTTTCAATACTCCAATGACTTTGACAGATTTTTGCTGCTTGGATAGCTTTGAATAGTTGGGAATTGTTTGGATTTGACTGAGAAGTGGAACCCCATGATTTCATGTTTCTTGGTATCTAGCATCTAACATTGATAATTGGTGAAAGCTTAATAGAAATATGGTGAAAGAAGTATTGAAAATTGGTTGTGTGATTTGAACTCGTACTTATAAGCATGAGGCCTACCTACTTGTTTTTAGTTAAATATGGTCATCTACAAAAAATAATTATGATTTGGACTCTTTTAAGGTTCTAAATTGTTATGTTTGTCTGCATGCAGAACTCCACAGCAGTGCAACTTTTGGTCTGCCTCGCCTTATAAAGCAAAGAAGTGGGTTTTATGTGGATCTGCTTTGTCTACTGATGAAAAGGTCAGTTCATGTAGCTTGATGTCCGTTTCCTAAAATTGCTTGGGAAATTTTTATTTCTATCTGTATCTCTAAGTATAATCTACATCAATTTCATCTCAGAAGTGACTGCTAATTTCCTGATTGCAAAATCAATCATGAATTTCAGCTGATATATTTACTTGCACAAAGTATTAGGATCACTGAAAATATCTGCATTGTGGGTGCTGTGTTGTCAATATTCTTGTGAAAAGAATTTCATAATTGCGTGGCTGGAAAGGCATGCTTTATCTATTAATTTTGATGTGTTCTCTTATTAACCTGCTAATATGTAGTATTTGCCCCCATGTGCTGGTGCAGATTCTTTTGGTCAGGTTTGGGAGCAAGTTTGGTGTAACTGTGTCCAAGGTCTGGAGGCCAGATGCCACACATGTGATTGCAGCCACAGATGAAAAGGGTGCATGCATGAGGACATTGAAAGTTCTCATGGCCATTGCGAATGGTTGTTGGGTTCTTAAGATTGACTGTAAGTTAGACACAGAATTTTGCATTGACCAGAATACTTTTTTTTCCCGTAAAATTTTACTTTTCTTTACCAGTCATTACATGATTCCATAGATGTTGGTGAGTGCAAGGAAGATATATATTATGTTTATTTCATTGATCTGTGATTGTTAGTAAAGCTTCTACTTGACACTTTCAGGGATAAAAGCTTGCATGGAAGCCATGCGTCCTGTATATGAAGAGCCTTATGAAGTTAGTCTTGACAATCACGGATGTCAAGATGGCCCAAGAACTGGCAGACTCAGGGTGTTGGAAAAAGTAAGTCACTTAATGATTTTCGCAATCTTACTGTTGCACATAACAATAAATTCTGTTTTCATCTATCTGCTGCTGTACACTTAATAATTTGTGTGGTCTCATTGTAAGTTTTGTTTCCTTTCCTTTTCAGGCATCAAAGCTCTTTGATGGCTTAAGTTTCTTTTTTTCTGGTGACTTCATTCCGGCTTTTAAGGAAGATCTCCAAAGTTTGGTTATTGGTGCGGGAGGACTAGTTTGGAAGAGTGAGATTGAATTGCTGGCACAAGAAAGAAACGACAAGGGATCTCATTCAAAGATACTAATTGTCTATAACCTTGATTCGCCACATGGATCCCAATTAGGAGAAGAGGTTTCAATAATTTGGAAGAGACTAAATGAAGCACAGGAATTGGCAAACAAAGTTGACTCCCAGGTGATTGGTCACACTTGGCTTTTAGAATCAATTGCTGCACATAAGTTGCAGCCTCTTGTCAGCTGACAAGCATTCACGACTACTTTTTTGTATACAATTATGCCCATTAGAGTTATAATTTATTGTCTACCGACCAAAAATTAACAGCCCAGATAACATGTACTCTGATATGCGTGTAAAAGCCTTAGAAGAATAAATTTCAGTTTTCATGTTAAGGACATCTCGTATCCTTGGGTAATCTGTAACAACTGTAATATCTTGAGGCGTTTGTATTTGATTGCCTCTCAATATCATATGAATATGCTCATTTTTTTCTAGCAAGCGACCTCTTACAAAATGTGTAAACACTACTGTAGCAGAAATAGCTGGACAATCAAAGTTTTTAAGATACAGGGAGCTTTATGGGCTAAGTTTCCATGGCTTCAGGTAAGCCTTTATCCTGTGAAATTTCCAATGCTTCCTGCAAATCCCTTCTGTTGTCGACATCTACATTATAGACAAAGAACTTAGCCACAAGCAAATAGAAGAGGAAATTGATGAAGCTCAACACAGCTAAGAATGCATAATAATAGTCTAAGTGAGACGTGTTTAGATTATCCAAAATCCATCCGTTGTGTCCATCCTTCTTAGTTATATCAGAAACTGTTTTCAGCAGAAAACTACTGAGGAAATTCCCAATTCCCAAGCTACTTGTAAAATAAGAAGTTCCCAAACTTTTCATTCCCTCTGGAGCTTGGTCGTAGAAAAACTCAATCTTTGCAACTTCAACGAAGTTATCAGCGACCCCCATCAAAGCAAACTGAGGGAGAAGTATGAAAATAGTTAATGGAACGGTGTCGTGTTTACCAAGAGTGCCATGTGTTCTTGCAACTTCAAGTCTCCTCCTCTCAGCAAAGCAAGTGATGACCATAATAACAGTATGCATGAAAAGACCGACTCCCATTCTTTGAAGCAATGTGATTCCTCTTGGGTTGTTTGTGTAACGCCTAAGCAATGGAACGATGAAGCAATCGTAGATGACAATGCTGATTAGCATGAAGATGGTGACGAAGGCTGTGAGACATGCCGGAGGGATTTTGAAGTGAGGTCCTATGCTTCTATCCAGGGTGGTGCCTTGTTTAACAAAAAGTGTGCTCACTTGAGCTATAATGGTGCTTGGTATGAATGAGACTAGCAGGATTGGCAGCATCTTCACCATTTGCTTCGTCTCTTCTACTTGAGTCACTGGACATAGCATCCATGGCGACCCCGATGCACAGTTTATAGCAGCTTTGTCAAGGAATCTGCAGGTAACTTAATGAATTGTTTTCCTTAAAACTATAATAATAAGAAAAAATTCTGTTAAAGCTGTAGAATCTAAAAAAAATCAACCTCAATGAAGGGGTATGATCAATTCTGAATTTCCCAGACGCTGAGTACTCCTCCAAGCTCAGTTCATGGAGCTCTTTTGGGTCACTTGGAGCAGGTTCCTTCCATTTCCTCGCTGCAGCCACAAGCACCTGTACAATTCTTGTAAGAGGGCTCCCAGAAGGCAGTTTGTGCCTGTAAAACTTGGAGCCCACAAGGAATACCAATACAGAAACCATGAGCCCAATGGTTGGGAGTCCATAGCCAAGAGTCCAGCCCACATTGTCTTGTATGTAAATCAAGAAAGTGTTGGAGAAAAGGGTTCCAAAGAAAATACTAAACATCCACCAATTAAAGAAAGAAAGCTTTTGCTTCCTCTCTTTCGGCTCAAAATCATCGAACTGATCAGCACCCATTGTTGAAATATTCGGCTTGGTTCCTCCCGTTCCTGCTGCAATGATGTACAATGCACAGTAGAATATCCCCACTTGAAGAGCTGAAGCTTTCTTATCACAGTCCTCATCTTTGACCCCGGGACATGATGGTGGCCTCAGGGCTGACACTGAAACTGCTAAAGTTAACAGGGACATTCCCTGTAATTTACACATAATTTATGTTTAACATTTAAGAATAGTGAATTGAAGTTATCAGTTAATTAAGCAGATAGCAAAACAAGCTTATTATTATGAATGGTGCAACAGCCTTGAACAGTCTTACCAAAATTAAATCATATCTGGAAACTGTGGTCCCCACAATGAATAATAAACATCAGATTTATGTGGTTTCTGTTTCTTTTATGAATAATTACATTCGTGTTCCATTTTGCTTGGTGCATGGCGCACATGATCTATGTTAAAGAAACTCTTAAGCCATGGAAAAAAAATTAGGAAGAGCAGGTGATTCTGAGTTGGGTTCTACAGATTAATAATAATTACCGTCAAATAAATGGCGGATGCAATGACAAAAGTCCGGTAGCGGCCAAGAAAAGCGTCTGCAATATAAGCTCCTATAATGGGAGTCATCCAAACAGTGCCAACCCAGTTGGTGACATTGTTTGAGGATTTAACAGTGCCTTCATGGAGCTTGGTTGTGAGATACAGCACTAAGTTTGATGCTATTCCATAATATGCCATCCTCTCGAACACTTCATACCCTGCATTATTTTCACTGTAACTCATCAATATACTTGAAGTCTTAAATAGTTCTCAGTTTAAAATCTCTTGAATTTATATTTTTCTTACCTACAATGAAGGAACAGGCTCTCCATCTGCCAGTTTTTGATCTGAGGACTGGTCTCCCTTTGAGATCCACAGTCCCATCTTCTGTAAAATCTTGACTCCCATCTGCAGGGCCCTTATCTTCAACCTGCGCCATAATTTTGGAGAGAGGGAGAGGTAATAGGGACTTGGGTTGTGTTTCTAGTTGAAGATCATGTGATATATGTTAGCTTTATATAAAGTTATCTTATTGGCAAAACCTCACACCTCAAGTAATTAGGATCTTTCAACGTCTAAAATTATGTGTGTGTGTGTGTGTGTGTGTGTGTGTATGTATGTATAATAGTTCTTCTGTTGCTTTACTTTTGTTTGTACTAATGATATGACTTCCAAGCTGAGATTTGCCTCAAAATAATCGACAAACTATAGCGGCAGTGGGAACAAGACAGACATGTTGCAAGAAGCCACATGCAAAGTATCGTGCCACAAACTATCCCATATAGGAAAGACAAAACTCTCCTTGGGTTAAAGCCAAAATGTTGCGCAACAAAATCCACTTAAAATAATATAATTGTTCATTCAATCTTAATCCCTAATGGTAAGGTCGCTTCATTTGGAGATATGAATAGGCCACAATTATATTTTCCATTGCAATTAAAATGACTATATTGTCTCTAGTTTTGTTTGCTAATTTGAGCATCTTGGTTTCGGTACTAACGGTTCATTTTCCAACTTTGGCATCATATTAATTTCTTTTTCTTTTTCTTCATCAAGATGCTTATTTTAGTCCTTATCGAATGCTTGACCAAAGAGGTCATTTATGGATCATTATCTCAAGAAAACTCATGGAAATGATTCTGTCCTTGGGACTATTCTTTACTAAGTGTTTCAGAAGATTGCGCATAGAAAATTGACAAGAGAGCGATACAGACAAGGATCGTATGATAGGACAATTAAGTTCTTATTGTTAGATACAACCAATGGAATCATGGATATCTAGAAAGCTTAGCTGAAACAAGGGTTAGAATTTAAAGCACAATTGCCAAATTGGTGGCACATAGGATGATTTCAAAATGATATTATAATGTAAAAATGGGCAAGGGTTCATTTTTGCCGTCTGAACCATGAAAGGAGATTGTGAGATTGAGTCTCTAAACACAAGTGGCAATTTAACAATTTGTGACAACGGCTAAGTTCCAAATGAAGTACATAAAATTCCAATGAAAAGAAAATGGAGAGACTTGTGTTGAAACATTCCATACAAATTTCATCAGTCACACACTGGGCTCTATATAGTGTCTAGTATTGCATAATTCAATCTTTTCATTTCAGAATAGCATTAAATACATTGGTCACTTTCTGCCCTGTTGCAGTATAAAAGCAATCAACACTCTGTACAGATAACGATGTACTTCAAATGCTGCCGGAAGAGGGCTATACCACTGGTTATAGAAATTGATCTGCTGGGATGCATTGAACATTAAGTATAGAAACATTATTAGGATTACATTGCCATGGTCATAATGCCATATATTAGTGTAAAGAGGGCTACATAAACACCACATAATGCCAAAGCTTTCATAAGCCGTCTGTCAACGAAATAACATAAACTTATTTACTTTTATAACCTAAATCCTCTATAATGAATTGGCAGGGCAGTTTTCTTAATTTTTAATCTTGCAGTAGAAACAAACAGAAGAAGATTATAGAAGATGAAAAAATTAAATCAAAAAGGTCAGTTACTCTTAAATTGACACATACCATGAAGAGGTCAGAGACTTGGAAGACTCCAGCCACATTCATTTGCTGTTAAATCATGTGAACAAACCATCATTGAGCAAGCCCACTTTAATTTCCTGTCAACGCCAGAAACCCAATTAATTATCAGAGTTCCTCGACTTCCAACTTTCAGTATGGTATAATCTTAACTCCCATACAAAAAAGGCAAATATAGGAGTAAAATAATTATGTCTTTATAATGTCAACTACCACTTTGGTCCACTTCCACTCTCTAGGCAGTGATCATCGCTAGAGGTCAAGAGATCCAATCAACCAAGCAATCACCAGATTTCATTGTTTCAGAATCTCTAATCTTCAAGGATCAACCTCTATGATACCAAATAAAGGCAATACTGAAACACTGTTATTAAAGCAATAATTTAAAGAAAGGTATACGTGCAGAACATGATGATTAAATTACTATCCTAGCAAACCACAGAGATGACTGCTAATAAAGTGCACTAACCAAAAATTGATATCATCAACCCTCACAACAATAAAGAAAGCCCATACAACTACGCTAGCCTTCAATAAAGCAATTCCACAAAAAAAAAAAAAAAAAAAGCAGACAAAACAACGAATAACTTCAAGTTAAACACTAGGACTTGAAAGCAAAAACCCTAGATAATATATTGCCACTACTTGTAACTAGAGGCCACTGTATATGCGCAGAATGACAACTAGTAACTAAAACCGAAATTCAAGCAATCCAACAATTCCAAAAATCTTGTCACAGTAAATTAGGTTTCCAACAGGGAAAGCAGTGGTGTATTGAAGGATCTCTGATCATTGCTGGTGACCCTGTCTGGAATGCGAGCCACCATACCCACCATTAAAAGCACTAGAACCCTGGGAAGGATCAGACTGCCAAGCCACATTTGCATACCCTGAATTTCCATTGGTATCACTATAGTTATCATCTCCTCCAGCGCCACTTCCAGCATGCCCACCAGCAGCCCCATAACCACTAGAATAAGGACCACTGCTTCCACCATAATTACTGTAACCACCATAGCCTTGGTTCCCATACCCAGGAGCCCCACTTGGAGACTGACCCACAGGAACAGAACCAGTGTTTGAATCATAACTTGAAAAAGTTTGGCTTCCCCAAGAACTTTTCAAGGCACCAGGTGCTGCATTCATATAACCGGAATTTGGATTTCCATATGCCCCTGTGAGACCACCAAATCCAGTAGCAGCACTTCCATAACCACCGATACCATAACTGCCATAACCACCATATCCAAGTCCACCAGTTGCTGCTCCATAGCCATACGCTGGTCCCCCATAATCAGAATAAGATGGGAAACCACCTGCAGTACTTTGGGGCTGCATATATCTGTTTCCATCCATTCGGCCATCAAATGAACTACTATTGGCACCAGAGGCACCGTAGCCCTGGTAGCCTGCTCCACGACCCCCACCACCTGGATTGGCATCTTTAGGGAGGGCTCGCTTTACCTCAACTAGCTTACCATTCAACTCATGGAATACCTTGTGCAAAACCGTATCAACTACATCTTCTGTGTCAAAGGTGATAAAACCAAAACCACGTGGCCGCTGCGTATTCTGGTCATACATAACTACAACATCAGTTACATGACCATAATTTTCAAAATACTGGCGGAATCCATCCTCGGTCAAAGTAGGTGGTAAACCTCCAACAAATATCTTTTTAGTTCTAAAATTTCCTCCTTCAGTGCCTCTACCAGAATTAAAATTTCCTGATCCAGAGCTGTGTCGTTCTTCTCTTGATAAAGCCTTTTTTGCCTCCACCTAAGCAGCAAAATCAATTAATTTCCTACATAGATACAGCTATATCTACATATTTACATGTGTCTGCTTGTCAATATAATCAATATATAACTAGACCAGAAGCTTTACAGTTATACAGGTAAACAAATAATACGTAATCATCAATCAGAAAATGAACAGCTTTTATTTGGTTCCAAGACACAGAATCTAAACCAAGGTTTTAGCTATTGGGTGGATAATAGCATAACAAATACTTACTCAAGCCATGCAGGATATTTTAGCACTGATCTTAATACATAGCATATAAGAATCCAATTCAATAATGACAGACTTAGTTATAACACTATCAATTAGCAAGCTTGTGATCTTAAAAAAATAAACAAAGAGACATATAAGTAAAATTTCTAGAATACTACATGGGCAAGATATAAGAGGCAACATCAACTAAAAATTAATCTAAGATTTTTGGTTGAACAACCAGATAGTTAGATGAAAAGTAAAAATAATTCCACAACAATGAATCAATAAATCTCAAAGTGAGCTGACAAAAGCGAAGGTAAAAGAATCTCAACTATATTAAGCTGGAATAAGGTGCCCATAAAGGCACACAGAGTGGGGCTCCTTGTTACCCAGGTTCCTGAACATTAAGAAAGCTTATGATTCAAAATCTTAAGTTTCCTCCATTATCCCCACTAATCCCTCTGACTTATTTATTCAAAGCATGACTCATATGATCATGTCGGAAATATAAATTGGGTTTATAAGTGTGAAGATTGAAACTCATATTACACAAAACCAATTGGTTTGTGTTAAAGTCCAATCCACACACTTATATACCACTCTTTTATGTTCTATTTATTAGATGTGAGACTTTTTCTAGTCTCTAACACCCTTGCTCAACTGCAACCACTAAATTTAACATAAGCCAATTGGTTTTGTGTAATATGAGTTTCAATCTTCACACTTGTAAGTCTAATATATATTTCTGACATGATATCAAAACACAAACCAAACAGCAGACCTAATAGTTTAAAGTGTTTCTAGATACAAATGACAACGCACCCAGTCAAAACTGGTTGAGCCAAACGGCAGATATAACAGTGTAGGTGGTTATACTTGAACGGGGGTGTTGAAGACTAAAAAAGTTTCACATAAGAGAGTGTTATATAAGTGTGTGGATTGGACTTTAACACAAACCAATTGGTTTTGTGTAATATAAGTTTCAATCTTCACACTTATAAGCGCAATATATATTTCCGACAAAACATAACAAATCTCCACAAATCAAAACACTGACACTGACACAAAAACGAAAAAGCCTCATAAAAAAAAAAATTAAGTAATTAAAGGCAAAAAAGAACTTGATTATAAATCAAATAGAAAATCCCCACCTAAAATCGTCAACTAATACCAGTTAAACCACACACAAGCAATAAAGAACATAAATATTGATTGAAATAATCCAATTTCACTCCCTTCTAACAAGAAAAAACTTCAAAGCTCAAAGGGAATCTAAGTGTAAAAAGTATAGATATAATTGAAAGGGAGACTCACAGTACGGCCATCGATGGTGTGCTTATCCTGGAGGACTTGATCGAGAATAGAGGGATCAGAGAAGATAACAAAGCCAAAGCCACGAGGACGACCGGTGGTCTTGTCACGCATAATGACAACCTGAGAAACGTCACCGTATCGGGTGAAGTAATCTGTGAGCTTGTCTTCAGTAGTGTCCCAAGCTATTCCTCCAATGAATAGCTTCCCATCGTCTGAGTCCATTTCTGTGGTGGCTTTGATTTAGTTTGTTTTCTTGTTATAGTTGTGCCTCTCTCTAATAAACGAGGGCGGGGTTAGGGTTTGTTTTTGGTTTCTAATGTTTAGCTCCGGTGGAAGAACTGTGTCGCTACTCTTTTTAATTCTATTTTCCAATTCCGAAGCCTTGCGAGTTACGACTCTACCCGTGCAAATGAATGTATTTTTAATAAAATTCCTAACTCCGAAGTCTTCTAATTATTAACACGGTGGTCACTTTCTGCTTTCCAGTTTCTGAAGTCGCGGGTTCGAGCCGCAATTCACCCCGATTCCATTTCGACATTTTACTTTAAGGTTTGATTTCCTCTCACCCCAAGAAAAATCATCTTCCTCCTTTTTACTTTTTACTTCAAAGTTTGATTTATCTATATATAATGTACCAGAGTTTGAATACAATTCCACTCCTATATGGAAAGAAAGTAAGAGTAATTTTTTTCCTGCCAAATCTACCATGAGAAAACTTGACTGTAACATTAACAAACTCTTAAGCTTTAAAGTCTAAATAAACCATGCTTGGCTTTTAAACTATTTCCTTCATTTCATCTCTACTTCTGATCTTTCCTTTCCTATTTGGCACTCCGTGATGTTTTCTTTTATAATTTTGATAGTTATTTTGAACTTAATGATTTCTGATTTTAAGATGATAAAGATTCGGTGGCATTGTTCAGTAATTGATGGCTAAAAGACTTACCAAAATACACACGGGCACAGAGCTTGTAATAAAAATAGAGTTTTTATTTTCATAGGCCAAAGTACTTATTTTCACTTAAAGTATGTTATTTTCTCAAGTTTTTCTTTGTTAATTTAGAAAATCTCATTTATCCGTTTATGACCATTTAGATCTGTTAGTTTTAAAGACAAAATCGTCATTTTATATTTAATATTAAAATAAACTTAAATTTGATTTCATTTTTTTCTATAAACTCTAAAAACTAACTATTTCCCTCAACCCAAGTTTTCAAAAACAAAATTTTCCCCCTTAGGGTTTCTAATTTTTTAGATACAATTTTTTGATGACAAAGAGAGTTCTCTGGTGAATTCTAAGCAATGTCTCTTCCTCTTCGGCCTGTCATCTTTTTTATCGTCTTCCCCAGTGTCATTTCGTTTTCGTTGATGAAGAGTCTTTGTTGTCTCTAAACAAAGACATCTTTTTCGCCAGAGACGAAGATAAGAGGAAGACGAGTCGTCTTCCTTGACGACGACACCAAGGAGGACCACCGGAAGGATGATGCATCAGAGAGGAAGAGATATTGTCTGGAGATCGCTGGAGAACTCTCTTCATTGTCAAAAAATTGCATTTGAAAAATTAAAAAACCCAAGTGGGGAAAATGTTGTTTTTGAAAACTGGATAGGGGGAAATTGTTAGTTTTCAGAGTTTATGGAGAAAAAATGATATAACTAATGAACTTAGTTAATTTTAACTGCCTATAGGAAGGATGATGCGTCGAAGAGGAAAAGACATTGTCTAGAGATAGCTAGAGAACTCTCTTCGTCATCAAAAAATTGTATCTGAAAAATTAGAAACCTTAGGAGGGAAAATGTTGTTTTTGAAAACTTGGATAGAAAAAAATGGTTAGTTTTTAGAGTTTAGGGGGGGAGGGAGAATGATATAATTAAATAACTCAATTAATTTTAACCGTTTATAAGTAAATAAATAAGAGTTTCAAAGTTAATGAAGAAAAACTCAAGAAAACAATATGTTTTGGGGGAGGGAGGGAATAAGTTCTTTGGCCCTTTTTTATATTAGAAAGACTGAATTTTTAAATTTTCTCATCAAAAAGATTAAATTTTTAAATTTTTATATTGAAAAAATTAAATTTTTATTATTTCCTATAGGATGTATCAAACTAATCATTTTACTTAAAAAATAGAATAAAATAAATAATTTTAATGATATTTATTTAATACTTTTAAAGGAAACTATTGAAAGTTAGGCTCATTCTCTGAAAAAAAAAAATTAATAGAAATACGAGAATTTGATACCTTTGCCACAAATAAACTTTGAGTTTCTTACATCCAATTGAAACTAAAAAAGAATTCGTAAGTAAACAATCAATTAATTTCATCACTTATCAGTCAAAAAACAAAAGAATTACAACAATCAAACGTCACAGCCTACTACAAAACTATAATTCACAGAAGTAATCATAAAAGAAGAGATGTTGAACACACACACACAAAAAAAACTCCAAAACCTCTCAATCAATCCTTCTGACAAACATTAAACTTATGAGTTGAGTAACCAGCAGAATTTCTATTCAAAGCTCTCTCCAGCCTTGTTTCAAATGGGGTAGAGTACCAATTTACTGCCTTATCCTGCATACTCACACAATACTAATATCAGAACCCAGGAACACCGGATGCAAAAATTCCATGAAAGCTTACTTCATATAGTGTACCTCTCTGTACTTGCTAGTGGTGTTTGGTATGCCTTTATAAGAAGACACTGAGCCAGAATCCTTGGCATTGCTTGTGGGACTCCAATAGCTCCCAACACTCCCTATTATGGGCATCTCATCAGGGCTTCGACTTGGTGACTTCCTTGGTGAAGAAGAAGACGAAAACTGCTTGATTTCTTCCAGAGTTAGCGCACCTAAAATAGGTCTATCTTCTTGGCTCCACAGTGAGTTTGATCCTTGTGACATGGTTTTCTCGGGTGTAGTGTTCAACGAAATTGAGCTACTCTTGTTAATCGGTGTAGTTTCTGAAAATGGCAACCAGTTTGAGAGGCTAGCATCAACTGCAACTTCTTGGTTTGGCGGCTTCTTGGATTGATTGCCAGATTTTGTTTTGAAGCTTAAAGATAATTCCTTAAAACTCGGCTCCAAGCTAAAAGAAGCCCGGGGTTCTTGATCGTCTGTGAAATTCTCTTTCTGGTGCTTCAATTGCGGTTTCCCCTTATTCTTCACAGCTTTCCATTGAGTGAGATTTTCAACTGGGTTCAAAACAGAATGGACATAAGCACTTCTATCTCTTACCCTTCGATTATCCTGAATCGGCTTCAGACCTCCCTCATCCAAACGACTTGTTACCAAAGAACTGTCAACAGCCTTTCTTGTATCAGCTTTGCCCACAGCTATTCTTGATTTAGCAACCATATCATTGTCATCATCCTCAGACATATCATCAAAATCCACCTCCTTGTCATCCTCCTCGTCCTCGTCATTATCAAGATCACTATCCAATTCCAGTTCATCTTCTTCATCATCACTTTCTCTGCAGTTTTGGTATCTATAATTTGAAGGATAAGAGCCCGAACTTGATGTAATGGAACTAGCTTCAGAAGAAGACTGAGATTGCTTTGATTTCACTAAATTTTCCTTCTCTTCCTCCTTCTCCATCTCTTGCTTTGATTTCACTAAATTTTCCTTCTCTCTCTCCTTCTCCTTCTCTTGCTTTCTAACTTCACTGATCTCTGGTAAATAACTAGTGACCTCCTCAGGCAAAATAGGCTCAAAGGTTTTGACATTAGAATCGAAAGTAACTTTCTTTCGAGTACCCGAGCTCAACTGCTCCTCATCAGCCTTAATCCTACACCAGCAGCCCCAAAATATTAGTACGCAACAATTAAGAATGCTTAAAAAAGAACAAACGCAAAAACAGAATGCAACAAAAATCAGAACAAAAACTTCAGTTTTTATCACTCACCCCACTCCTGAAACAGGGGTCACAGGTTTTTCAGAGTATTGCTCTGCTGAATAAACCGTAGACTTCACCGGAGGATTATAACTTGCAACTCTTAGCTGCAATTCAACAAACAAGTAAGCTATATATAAGTCTTTAAGCCGGTTTGGTTTCCTAAAACAAACCGGAAATTCAGTTATTACTAGACCATATTAAACTTGGAAAATCTGAAAATAGAAAGTTAAAAAAACGACAAAATAGATAAATAAAACGCGCAATCCTTACATGACCGGGAGAGTGAACCCGGTGTCGAAGTTTGCGGTGTTTGGCATCTTTTGATGCACCAAAACAAGCAAAAAAGCAACCCATTAGAGAAGATGCAGTTGGATTCGGCAGTTACTTGTTTGTTCTTGGTTTCTCTGTAGATGAGAGTAAAGGGTTAATCTGGTTACTGAGATTCCATTTGTTCGGAGATACAGAAGGAGGAGCGGAAGAGAGGAAAAACAGTAGGGGTAAAGTCAAGGAATTTGAAGTTTGGAGGAGTGTATGGCTTTTAGAATTGAAAATAGAAGATGACCGTTGGGCTTGGGACTTCACGATTGAGAACACGAACTCTAAAGTGGGACCTTTTTAAAATTTTTTTTTTATTATTTTCAAGACCTTAATCATAAAGTTATGAATTTCGTTGATGATTTGGACCGTTGAATGGTAGGTCCCACGACGGCAAGACTCAAGAGTTAAAAGCTAATCCAGTCGGATTTAATTGGACACTCAAATTATTGAAATAAATATTTATATTTTGCATTGATCAAATTATATAAACAATTTTTATGTATAATTTTATATATAAATAATAATATATTATTATATAATTAAATATTATTTTATTTTTAATTATTAATTATCTAATTATATGATAATATATTATTTTTTATACATAAAATTATACAATTAACACTGCTTTTTTGCATTATTTAGTCATAATGTGTTGCATGGTGTTGCTAGAAACCAATTTCATGTCTTTCATCTGATGGGTCAACTGCTTAGCATATCAAGTGAGCAGTCTTTTGAAGGTAAACTCCTTTTTTTTTCACTGAGTTAAATTCACGAACAGTCCCTGTTTCCCGTGTTGCTTGAATAGTTAATATGATATGATCCATCTGGAGCCTTCAAAGGCACTGGCCACCTCAGAATCCTTGTAGCTTGAGTTTAAAAAAATTGCATCAACCTCCACACTAGACTTACCATGAGTGCCACTATGACCATGAGGGCACTCATGCAAGACTTCACCCCCTATGACCATGAGGGCCATTTGGTTAAAAGTTTATAAGAAATGTCATTTTGATCAAATGTAAAATGAAAAAAAAAATCATATTGAGAAAGGAATTATCAAAACTAAAATTTGCAAGTTTATAAAGATCAAATAAAAAACAAGGTCACTCAAAAATGCACAGAGAACACTGCTTGGGCATGAGGATGCCAAGTAGAGACCATGTGCTACGAATAAATGAAGTCCATACAAGGTACATATGGTGGTAAAACATAATTCATTATAGGAGATTAAGTTGTCTTCTGAGTTGGTATAAATATAATAGTAGTATGCCGCCCGTCCATCTACAAATCCGCAAAAAAGCTATGTGAATTGCTTCCTTTATTTGCACTTTTACCTTTTGTGCTTTTTGAGCCTGCGAAAGAACTAAACGTTACAAAATTGATTCATACTTGAAATATAGAAGCTGTGACTGTCATCAATAAACCACCATGTCACAATCAGGTGAAAGCTTAAGAGTTCAGACAGAAAACAACAGGCCTCCTGGAGAAGAAATATTACAGTGTTTGAAAAAACATGGTTCATGCCACCAGATGATATGAGCAATTAAACCAAAATTTATATGAAAAACAATAATTTCCATATTTTTTTCATCTCTCAGAGTGAAGAAAATTGACAGAGTCTACAAAATGGTTAAAACAATTTATGATCGATCTAATATTTGATGATATCAACAGCACAGGTAAGATTCTATTTATTCTGTTACTTGTCCAGTGGTACAAAATTTAGACCCACAGTCAACATTTATATTAGCACTAGATGAAAGATTAACGTATACAGATATTTGCAAGAATCTTAAGATACCTTTGTTATCTACTTCCATGTCATCAACATCACTGTCGCTGTTGCTATCTCCCATAGCAGCTTGACTTGTATTATTTGCAGAACTTTGTATTATGTCATCCAAATCCCACAACTGCGTGAAGGAAACATAACCAATTTGAGTAGAAAAAAATAATGAAGGTAGCAACAACATATATAAGAAAACAAATAAGATGACAAATAAGAAAACTGAAACCCTAGAATATAACTTAAAAAAATAGAAATAAAGTAAAAATCAAAGCAATGTATGTTAGAAATCAATATTAACTTAACAAAATGATATTTCCACAAGAACACCTAATTTACTGTTGCTTTGCTGCCCCCACAGCAATCTTGAATAATGCACCCACATTTGATCATATGAATTACACTTTTGACAATTTGCACATTATGTAAGTGCATAATACAATACAGAAAGAAGGCATACCCACATACCCACACAAAAACACATACTCACACAGAAAGAGAGTGAGAGAGATGGCATACCTTCAACATTGAATCATGTGATATGCTTCCAAGAAACTTTTTATCATGAGAAAAGGCTACAAGACCAAACCAAAGCGTTCATTAAACAAACTTTCTTTATTAGTCCAGCTTTGAAATGTGCAACTTAACGAATAGTGTTTTAAAAATAATAATAATATATGAAGTTAAAGGAAAAAGGATGTCAATCTTTGATGTGATATTCAAATGGTAGTTGACAATAATCAATATTTTGATAACACCATAATTATAATTTCTTGATCATTTTCATGAAATAGTCATTGTTTAGAACAAGGTCACTTCTATAATATGTTCATTTTAGTAACAAGGTCATTGTTAACAGTCTTGTCATCAGTACAGATATGTCATTGTTAATAATGTGATCATTACTAAAACATCATCATATAATAATTCTGTCACTGGAAAATATGGTTTTTATTAATAACTAGACGCACCAAATGACACCCTAAATTTAATTAATTGTTTCAGCATATAAATCTCTAAAAAGTATAGCAGAGCATTTGTTACCAAGGCCCTCAATCGGATATTCTGAATGCTCCGCAATCGGCTGAATGATTTTGTTCGGTAAAATGCCAACCAAGCTACAAAACAAAAGAGAAAACCAGGCAAAGTTAGTTAGGTAAATATTAATAGAATTATAATCCAATGTTTAAGATAGAAATTTCACCCCATGAAGCACATCTGTTTACCTGATGAGGCCATTCTCAGATCCAGTAATAACCCTTTCTTCATCAAGCTAAGAAAAGGTTTCATAATATAAATATTTCAATATAGTAAGCTCCAAAGTAGTCTAAACACTGAAAATTCCTACAATATTAAACAAACTCACCTTTAATAACACATCAACAGAATTGGGAGATAAACCAGTAAAGCGATCACTGCATATCCAAAACACCTATTTTACCCAACATGGACAAGAACATATACGTATCTATGGGTGCAAGATAAAGCAAGATAGACAGAACAAGAAAGATTGTAATTAAAAACCTGCAATCCTTGAAATATCCCCAAGAATACAGCAACAAAGTTCCATTCTGTGATCCACATACTACTTTACGACCATTCTGACCACATCATTACATAGCATATCAAAAAACAGTAAACAGCAAAATCAGCAAAATATGTGCATATAAACTTGTAGGTCTTTACTTAATAAATTTTAGAGAAAGTTAGTGGCAGGCAATACAAATTTGGCATTTGGTGAAGTTAATTTACTTTTGCAGGTTACAAAGAAGACAGGTCCAGAGGAATACAAAATTACAGCAGTTCAAGGATAAAATAAATCAAACCTTCATCAAAACAACTGATGTTAGCTCTTCTTCAGAGAATTCAGACCGACTTTGGACCTTTCATTAACATAGAACACATTTATAAGTTAGCATATTTCTGAAACCAAACTATGAATCAATTATTCAAAAACATAAATCTCAGAAATCAAGCACTATGAAAGTGCTTATCATTAAAAAGGAGCTTACTGTATTTTTTCGTAGACTGCAAACAGATAGGGTACCATCTCCACTAAAAAATGAAAATGCAAGAATAATTAGCAATTTTTTGTCAAAAAAGGAAGAGTGAAATAATTAACGGCACAACCTCTTTAAAACTATTTTTCTTTATATTCTCAAAGAGGTGAAAAAGAGTTATTGCAGTATACCTTGCTCCCAGCAGTTTCATGGCATCAGATGCAAAAGTCATATCTGAAACATAGTCCTCATGAGCATTAAAGGAATTACAGAGGGTACGTTGTCTGGTATCCCATACCTGCAACAAAGAAAAAATAAAATAAAAGATGGGTGATCAGTTTCAATTAAACTATTCAAAGAGTTTACACAGAGCCATCCAAAGCCATCAAGGAGGAGATATAAAAGACTATACCGAAGGGTATGTGAAAATAGAATGTCCAGATAAATTTTGACTCAAGTTAACTTTACAGGTATACACAATAAACGAATGATATATTATGAAATGTGTATCCATAAATGCCCAACCGTACTTGATATATAATTTAACCAATCTAGTAGATATCTTACTGGGGAAATGTACAACCTTAATGCAGCCTTGATCATCGCCAGACGCAATGGTAGACTCTGTCAGGTTGATCAAACTATATATGGCATCCCTGAAAAATTATAACATATTAGAACACAAAACCCACATCCTTTGAATGATCAATTACCAAAATTAGTTTAAGAACTTTCAAGACAGGATAAGTAAACTACTCATGGGAATTTTCAAGACGGGCAATAGGTGATCCCGACTCCAAATCAGTGGCCAAAATCGAGCGGTCGGTTGAACCTGTCACAATTGCTGCACATGCACACACCGAGTGCCACAATTAATAATGCAAAAAGTATGCAGAAACTACAAAATTATGAGCAAAATTCAAATCACCTTGTCCACCGTTAATGAATCGAACGGCTCTGCAGGATTCCTCATGTGCATGAACATTCAACAACCTAATGTCAACAACAGGGACCAGAAATTACGATTTAGTGAATTTTATTAACAATAAGTAGAAAGACTAGTGTCTGAATTGTAGCGTACTTCTGTGGTGGGGCGTCAACACTGTAACGGTACAAGTGAAGGTCGCCAGTGATAAGAGCAGTAGCTACCAGCTGGTTCGAGGGATGAAAATCTAAACCAAAGGGCAAATTTCCTAAATTTATTTGTATCTCCATCGCAAGAGGAAGAGCGAAAGAAACCGATTGCTAAACCTCTCCTCCACCGCTTAGGGTTTTACAGGAGGGTACTTTATACAATTCTTTTTCCCACCCAAAGTTTGATGTATGCACAAAATTCCACCAGATAAGTTTCACAAACATAACCTGTTAAGGTTAATAATTTCCGTTGAGAGGAAGGGTAAAATTATCAACTTTGGGTCCAGATGGGCTTTGGGGCAGAACTGCATAAAAAAGAATGAGGCCTGCGTCGGGTGATGTCACATAGCGATTCTTTACTATGCCCGTTGGATCTACTGCTACATGTGACATAATTTAACAGACGGTCAGATATCACTGTAACATCTGTCTTTTTCAATTAGAATTGAGTTTTTAATAAGGGTATGAAAATAACTTTAAAATGCCGTTTTGTGCCTTTATAACTAGGGTTAGTAGGATAGATGTTTCCATTTTATTTGAAAGGAAGAGTTATGAAGAACTCAGGGTTCTGCTATAAAGAGTGAGAACATTTTTGCATGAATTCAGAATACTGATTACACAAGAGAGGTTGATTATTTCTTGGGTGAGGGCTGCAAAAGAGATCATGGTAAAGTAATTGGAAATTTTTGTCCAGGGTAAAAATTGCTGATGGTGTTGGTTAATAAATGTGCAGATTCCATTTTCATTTCGTGTCAACTCAAGGTTTCAGATCCTTGATCACCGAATCAATGCCCTAAATGCTGCCATACCAGACACCACCGGCATCAGCTCTGAAGTCTGAATCAACTCAAGTAGAAGTTGGATTCGTCCTTGATCGCCGGGTCTGCTGGTGGTTTTCTCTGTTGAGTTGGGCCACATTTTGATGATTCCCCTTTGTTGTGGTTGATCATAAACCCCATATGAATTATGTCAATAAGGCGGACAGAGAAACATGTAAGGCCGATGCAATTAAAACGCAAAACAAAGAATTAAATATTGACAGTATGTGATAGGTTGAAATTTGGATGCTTGTTTGTTTCTGTTCAAGATTTGGAATTCTCAGTATGCTTGCAGGGATCAGAAAAATTAAAAGGTTGCTACACAAGAATTATTATTATTATTATTTGTGGTAATAATTGGGCAAAAGAATTTAAGTATCATCCCCCTAACCTACATTGATAATAATATTATTTATTTTCAAATAAATAATAAAAATGCCAATCATGCTCAAATATAATAACACCACTTACTTGCTGAGTGGCCTAAATGTCAAAATTAAACTCCTAATTTAGAAATAAAAAAGTCAAACTTCTGGCAGATGGGGGTGGAGCTGGACCTAGTTTTCAGTGGACAATCTCCAGCTTGATGAATTTGGTCAAAGATTCAACTCAACGACTTCTTATTTGCCCATCAATTTTATCTTTCTCATAAAAATATTAATTTCTCTGAAGTTGGACTTCAAATTGGTAAACTTTGTTATGGATAGGATTGTGATACCCAATGGGACGGATCATAAAAGATAAAAGTCAAACTATTATAAGCTGAAACGTTTCAGCGGGCGGGAGCAATGGGCGAAGAACATCGGAATATCTATCTAAGTCACCATGCATGCACAGCAGCAAACGAAAACAAATGAAATGAAATATAAACGTTTATAGTCAAAACATCAATGGCGACTGGGACTAGGACAACACGGGTTTTGGATGGAACAGATATAATTACATTGATCCATTATTATCAAGGTTTTCTTTTCGTTAAGTTATCCTTCAACGAGAGTACTCACTCACCCTCATCGTCCTCTTCTTAACTATCTAACATGTCTTCTTCATCAAACAATACTTGTCTGTTTCTCTTCCAGGTTCTGATCTTTTCGTTACTTATATTCAACATCTCTGAAACGCCCGCAACTCAAGCTGATGCTCTCATCAAATGGAAGAACACTTTCACTTTTCAACCTTCTTCTGTTGCTTCATCATGGTCACTTACCAATATCATCAACCTCTGCAACTGGGCTTCTATTGTTTGCAACTCCGCCGGAACGGTTTCTGAGATAAACCTCTCAGGGGCAAACATCACCGCGGTTCTTTCAGAATTCAACTTTACTGAATTTGCAACTCTCACTCGCTTTGACATTAGCAGCAACAATTTTGATGGGGATATACCCTCTACCATTGGTACTCTCTCTAATCTAGTTTACTTGGATTTGAGCTCCAACTATTTTGAAGGCATCATTCCTACAGAAATGGCGCAGTTGAAGAAGCTTGAGTATCTGAATCTTTTTAACAACTATCTCAATGGAACCATCCCTTTTCAACTTAGCAATCTTCAAAAGGTATGGTACTTAGACCTTGGGGCAAACTTGTTAGAATCCCATGACTGGTCCAATTTTTCAGCTATGCCTCTGTTGCAACACCTTAGCCTTTCCTACAATGAACTAAATTTGGAGTTTCCTTCGTTTGTGTTAAACTGCCGAAACTTGACCTACCTGGATTTGCCATTGAATATGTTGAGTGGTCAAATACCAGAACTTGTCTTTACAAATCTGGGCAAGCTTCAATACCTGAATCTCACAGATAATCAATTCCAAGGACCATTGTCAACAAATGTTTCCAAGCTTTCCAATCTCATACAACTTCGCTTTGCAAATAACAAACTTAGTGGGCCAATTCCAGAGGATATAGGTTTGTTGTCTGATCTTGAAATGATTGAATTGTATAACAATTCTTTTAGTGGGAAGATTGCATCTTCTTTAGGCCAACTCAAAAAGCTTCAGATACTTGATCTCCGTCTCAATGGCTTAAATTCGACCATACCCTCTGAGCTTGGCCTTTGTACTAATCTTACATACTTGGCCTTGGCAATAAATCAACTCAGTGGGGAGTTGCCTTTGTCCTTGTCAAATCTGATCAAATTATCTGAATTGGGTTTGTCTGATAATTTACTCTCCGCTGAGATTTCACCTAATCTCATTTCAAATTGGACTGAATTGGTCTCATTGCAGCTCCAAAACAATTTCTTCACAGGGAAGATTCCACCAGAAATTGGCTTGTTGACAAATCTTAATTACCTTTACTTGTATAATAATAAGCTCTTTGGCCCTATTCCTTCTGAGATTGGAAGCTTGATTAACCTAACAAGTTTAGACCTTTCTGGAAACCAACTTTCAGGTCCAATTCCTAAATCATTGTGGGATCTCAAGAACCTTCAAGGCTTACAACTGTTCTTCAATAATCTTAGTGGTACGATTCCTCCAGAGATCGAGAATTTGGCTTCATTGGTTACTTTTGATGTCAATACAAACCAGCTGTATGGAGAGTTGCCGCAGAACATTTCTCGCCTCCCTGCTTTAAAGTTAATCTCTCTGTTTAGCAATAACTTCTCTGGCAGCATTCCTACTGATTTTGGGAAGTATAGTCAGTTGACCTATGTTAGCTTCTCTAACAACAGCTTCTCCGGAGAATTGTCACCCGATTTGTGTAGTGGTTTTGCTCTTGAAGATTTTACCGTAAATGGCAATAACTTCACAGGATCGTTGCCTGCCTGCTTTGCGTAATTGTAAAAATCTGATTAGAGTCCGACTTGACGGCAACCAATTCACGGGTAATATCACAGAAGCTTTTGGAGTTCATGAAAAACTGGACTTCATTTCTCTAAACGACAATCCATTTATTGGTGAAATCTCCCCTGTGTGGGGGGAATGCAAAAATCTCAGTAATCTGCAGTTAGACAGAAATAGAATTTCTGGAGATATCCCTGCTGAGCTGGGAAGTTTGACTCGCTTGGCAGTTCTAAGCCTAGACTCCAATGAACTAACAGGGGGAATTCCAAATGAATTGGGAAACTTAGACAGGCTGTTCATGCTCGGTTTGAGTAATAATCACTTGACAGGAGAGATCCCTCATACTATAGGTAATTTAAGTAGGCTTGAGTATCTTGATTTGGCGAATAACAACTTGACCGGAGATATACCTCAAGAACTCGGGAATTGTGAAAAATGTTTGAGTTTAAACTTGAGCCACAATGATTTATCCGGAGAAATACCACTTGAGCTTGGCAGTTTGTTTGGACTACAGTATATGTTGGACCTGAGCAGCAATTCACTCTCTGGTACAATGCCTCAAAACCTGGGAAAGCTTACAAGGCTGGAAAATCTTAACTTGTCGCATAACAAGCTCTCAGGGAGAATTCCAGAATCGTTTTCTAGCCTGATCAGTCTACATTATATCGACTTCTCCTACAATGAGTTATCAGGTCAAATTCCAAGCGGCAGCATATTCCAGAGTGCATCTGCTGATGCTCTTATTGGAAATTCAGGTCTGTGTGGAGATGCAGCAGGATTACCTTCTTGCAATGTACTATCGGCTCCTGGAAAATCCACAGATAAGAAAAAGAAGGTTCTCATAGGTGTCACTGTTCCTCTATGTAGCCTATTACTTCTCGTGATCATAATGACTGGAGTTTTAATTTATAGGCACAAAACCAAACTCATTGATGAGGAGACAAAAAGCAGTCAATGGCGTAATCGTTATGAGTCACTGATATGGGAGAGGGAAGGAAAATTTTCTTTTGGGGATATTGTAAAGGCAACACAGGATTTTAGTGGGAAGTTCTGCATTGGAAAAGGAGGATTTGGAATTGTGTACAAGGCGATATTGCCAGCGGGTCAAATGGTTGCAGTCAAGAAACTTACTCTTAGTATGTCAGACACCAGTGATGTTCCCTTATCCAATCGTAAAAGCTTTGAGAATGAGATTCGTGTGCTGACGGATGTGAGACACCGAAATATTATAAAGCTACATGGGTTTTGTTCCAAAAGAGGATGTTCGTACTTGGTTTATGAATATGTAAAAAGAGGCAGTCTGGGGAAAGTTCTGTATGGGGTGGAAGGGAAAGTGGAGCTTGACTGGGCTGAAAGGGTGAAAATTGTGCAGGGAGTGGCTCACGCAATTGCGTACTTGCACCATGACTGCTCACCACCTATTGTACATCGGGACGTATCTTTGAATAATATCTTACTGGAGGCAGATTTTTAGCCACGGCTCTCTGATTTTGGCACTGCAAGACTGTTGAATCCAGACGCTTCCAACTGGACCACAGTTGCTGGCTCTTATGGCTACATGGCTCCAGGTAATCAAAACTTTATTTTGTGCATTTTGGTCTTGTCTCTTCAGAAAAACTTCACACAATACAGATTACTCTGGTCTCCTAGATAAGAAATTTTCCCATTATACTTTGTCCTTGAGACCTACTTTTATCTCTTTTTGATGCTAGATGTAGAATGTGTTTATATGAAAAATTTTTTACTTAATAAGCTTGGATTGTTAATTTACTATTAATGTGTAGAGCTAGTACTCACAATGCGAGTCATAGATAAATGTGATGTTTATAGTTTTGGAGTGGTGGCATTAGAAGTTATGATGGGAAGGCATCCGGGTGAACTCTTAACTTTTCTATCTTCATCAAGAACGTCTTTGTCAGAAAATCCAGGACTATTTCTGAAGGATGTGTCAGACCAGCGGCTCTCACCTCCCACTGGCCAATTAGCAGAAGAAGTTGTGTTTGTGATAAATGTAGCATTAGCATGCATGCATACCATTCCAGAGGAACGACCTTCTATGTGTTTTGTTGCACAAGAATTATCAGCGAAGACGCGGGTTTGTCTCTCTGAACCATTGGGTTCAATAACTATAAACAATTTAATGAACTTTCAAAAGTAGAACGAGATTTCATTGGTGGAAATTTGGGATTGGAAAGACCACTGCCAACGACATACTCATTCTTATCCAAGAAAGCTTGGTCCTGCCTTCCTGCAGTTGTATGTTTCAGAGATATGTATACAATAAGACTGTTGGGTCCTAGGTCCACCAGTGATCACTGGTGGGTATATACGTGTAAAATAATTTGCTTTTTTTTTTTAAAAATTAAAAATCAATTAAATTAATATTTGCCCTTCATTCAATTTTGAAAATTGCCCAGTCTTTGGTGCATCCGCAGTTATTGCTTTCTCCCTTGTTCAAAGATTTTCTGGTGATTACATAATATTTTGTATAACACAAGCCTTTTCGGAGATGTAGCATGAACTTTAGATGCCAGATTCAGACATGGACTTTAAACTGAATTGAGCTAGATCATGATCTGGATTCTTTGTTCTCAAACTGTCAAGACTGTGTTCCATTGAAACATGTTCGATGCAGTACTTCTTCAATTGCAGAATATTGATTTTATATCGTTCCAAGTATGCATGATGCCGGTGGCATCACATTAGACATAAAGAATAGAAAACATAAGGACTATAATAAGTATAACCTTTGTACGCTAACAAGTGTCTTTAAAAGCTTCAAATATTTGGAGAAAAAAACCAAGAAAAAGCTTCACAAGGCTGAACAAAGAATCATGCAGGAGAAAGGTAAAGGACAGCCGGAATCAAGACTAGCAATCCACGCCACATTGCTTGAGAAGTGGACCTGTTTGCTTGGGCAAGAAAGGATCAATTCGAACCCAGAGCAGGGAGAAAATTGATGCGAGAAGGACCGACCAAAGGACCACAATGGTCGGAGTCCTGTTCTGCTTTCCCATCAAACCTTTGAGGAAAGGATAGAGATGAACGATGACCCAGAATGCAAAAAATAGTTTTCCAAATAATGGACCCCATGAGCCATAGCCATTGTTAATTGCATCAGAAACTCCAGCCACGACTCCCACCATGTTTAAGATTATAAGAGTGGTCGGCGGGATAAGAAGGGTAGTCCACTTGAAGAGGTAAAGTTCCCCAAAATCTTCATCTTCTGCTGCTTTTGATGTTACAGTAAAGCTGGTGTCAACTCCAGCGAGGACCTTGAGCAGGCCTTGGAAGACAGCAAAAAGATGGGCAGAGACACCACCGATAACCCAGAATTGCTCATTACGCCACCAGTCTTCAATGCTTACGCCACTCCATCGAAGCTCAAGCACACCAGTTATGATGATGGAGAGGAAAAGTGCCAAGAACCATATGCTGGCAAGGTTGTTCAACTGTAGAAGCCAAATTTGGCACATTAGGCAAACTGAGTTAGCTGCATTAGAATATTTAAGAATCATTATTTTCTGAAAAATTTTGGAATTATACTTACAGTCGGGATGATAAACTTTCCAGTCAAAAGGCAGACAGCTGGAATGGTACAATAGGCAAGTAAAGGAATGGAAGTGAAAGGATAAACAATGGTGTTGGTGTAGGCAAGCCTCTCTAGCCATTTCAGCTTTCCTCCATAGCCATACCATAATGGGCAGTGGCGACTGAGACATATTTCAACAGAACCAAGAGCCCATCTCAGAACTTGGTGCAATCGATCTGATAAATTAATAGGAGCTGATCCCTTGAAAGCTGGTCTCTTAGGCATGCAGTACACTGACTTCCATCCTCTACAATGCATCTTAAATCCTGTCAAGATATCTTCTGTAACTGAACCATAAATCCATCCAATCTGCAAAAAGGAAACTCTACTAGTCATAAAGGCACATGTTCAACATATGTGAAAGGAAGTTAGCTGATTAATTGTTACCTCTTTGCCCCATTCTGTTTTTTCTTCATAGCCACAGCTTATCACGTGAATGGCTTCCTTGACAAGTGATGCGCTACTAGTTCCTTCAGGGAGGCCACCATCTTCTTTCAGTGTGGATGCAATAAAAACTGGTGACTGCCCGAATCTCTTCTCAAAATTTTTCTGTGACATAAGTGATGATTTCTCCAACTCTTCGTATCCTTCGAGTCCTTCTTCAATCTCTTCGAGATCAAAGACATGTCCGGACCCTTTCCTCACATAGTTCTTCCCCATCATTTTTTTCTTCTTGGTGTATAGTCCGCTGAACAGGCTTCGCTTTTCACCTTTCCTCTTTGACTTTGATTTCCTGGAACCACCACAGCAACAGCAGCACCATGAAGGCCAGCAGTCACAGGTCATCTTAGGCCGCTTCTCAGACACAGGTGGATCATAGCCATACAATGCCTGTCGATTGAAGACACATCCTGTGCCAACATAAACTGGTCCTTGGATCCCATCTAGGCCTTTCATGTTAATCTGTTACCCAAATATGGATGGAATTAGTTACCCGATTCTGATTGAGCTCAGTAGAAACCAAGAATGTGAATCAAATTAGTATGGCTTACATCAAAGAACACAATATTGCGATTAGCATATCTATCGTGACGATCAATACCATCAAACCTCTGCGGAAATTGGACATAACAGAGCTTTTTCCCAAGCTGGGGGTCCATTAAGAAACACATAGCTTCTCTTACGGCCTTGCTGTTGTTGATATAGTGGTCACAATCCAAGTTCAACATGAAGGGTGCATTGGTAAGTACTGCAGAGACTCGAACCTATTGATTAGATACAACAAACCAAAGAAATGCGAACCATTAATTGGATATCAACTGAATTGATGAACAGAAGTTGAACTTGAGATAAAGAGATACTCACAAGAGCATTCATGGCACCGGCTTTCTTGTGGTGGTTATAACCAGGCCGTTTTTCACGCGAAACATACACAAGACGAGGCAGCTCCTTACCCTCTATGTCAAGTGCACCCTCACTTCCCAAATATACCTGCAGAGCAAGTGTGAATCTAATGAAATCTGATAACTTCAGTAAGAAGAAAAAAAGAAGAGTAAAAAATCTGATCAGGGATGATCTTCCAAAACCTGAAGCATGCCAGGATGATCACGAGTGTTGTTCCCGGGCCATGGGGTACCATCCTGCATCACCCACCCTTCTTCTGGTTTTTTCTGAGCCTTTGCCACCAGTGCATTAATCCTCACTTTGAATTCTTCATACTCTCTCTACAATAGGTATAAAAAATCCATTAAGCTTAATTTAATAGTAGAAGTGAAACATTACTTAAATTTCTGGAGTCGGCTTTCTTACTTTCATGGCTCTGCGCTCCTTCACAAAAGTAGGCTGCACCTTATCTTTCAAGTAGTCAATCTTCTGATTAAAATAGAATTCAGGAGCCCTTGGTTCAACTGCATACTTCTTACAGAATGGTACCCATCTCCTCGCAAACTCAGCAGTTTCTGACAGTGAGTCGAAAAGCAGCATGGAAGCACCATCATCAGATACATAACAGCTCACCTTCTCAACCGGATAATCTAAGGCCAAGATTGACAGAACTGTGTTTGCTGTAATGATTGGCGGTTCCTTAAGAGGGTCAACTGTACTCACATAAACGTCAATTGGGGCCAGGCGGTTGGGTTCGCCCTCGCGCTCAAACCTCACGGACAGTCGATCCAGGTAGGTTTCTCGGGTTATGGGACACCATTTCGGAAATTGATCAAGAATCCAAGAGAAGGCAAACCATACTTCACAAATTACGGAGATAAGCCATAAGGGGTAAGCATCATTGGCTGGAGTTAATATACGGAAACGAAGGAAAAACCCCAGAACGATGAAACGGATGACAATGACAATGCGATATGGGCTGATTTTGCTCGAGGGGATGGGCACTTTTCGCCACAGCGGTTGCCTAGCTTCAGCCAAACTGGAGCAACAAAATGTGCTTAGTTTAGCATTTCAATGGTCCTTTTTTTATTTATTCAAATTTTTTGGACAAAAATATATTAAAAAATAAAATAAATCAACACATACAGGAAGTCATCTTCATCCCCTTGGTCATTGCCCCCATCATCTTTGGTGACTAAGCCTCTCTTTTCTTGCCTAATTTTCCACTTCTCAACTCTTTCTTGCCACTCCGCGCTGGTGTAAGCCTCCTTCTCACCTTCGAGGTCCTTTTCAGCAACTGCACCAGATTCCAGCATCAACTCGTAAGCAAACAAAAATTATTATTGTAGGAAAAAAACAAGAACCACCAACTAAGTAGTATGGAAACTTATAATACGATGCGTTTTCACTTTTCGGAAATGTTTCTGTTTCCAAAACTCCCAGAAACTTGTAGGAAATATTTTGGGTCATTTCAAAATTTTTGAAAAATTTTGAAACAGGTTTATCTTAGAAGAAAAATCATGAAATCAATTAAACACATATCTTTTATATTTTCAAACCGAAAATGTTTTTAAATCTTATATTGAATTCATCTCCTCTCTACTTTTTGATGTATTACTCATCTCTTCTCCGACATATCATATAGATTGGTGTGTGTTATTGTTTTTTTCTTAAATATCTACATGCATTTGCTTAAGAACAATTTACAATAAATTGTATGATTCTATTTTATAGTATTCTTTTCCTTCATTCTTTTTTTATTATTTATTTTTATATTATACAAGTTTATATTTTTTTATTATAAAAATTTTAATATTTATAAAAAAACTCTTATATTTTTCATATTTATAAGTTTTTCCACGTTTCCGTTTCCTATATTTTTTAAAAAATACGTTTCCACGTTTTTGTTTTCGCGCTTCCACATTTCTCCATTTCCGTTTCCATGCTACATAGACCACCAATATTGAATATTATAACGAAGAGAAATAACCGAGCATACTTACAGCTTCCTGCAAAGGAACCGGGACCATTGAGATGCCATGGCTGTTGGTTATAGTCCCCATGCTCCTGCGAAATTCAACAACTTGATATACACTCCTTTTACTTAACGAGAAAATTAAAGCGCTTGGTGGAGCTATAAATTAATTGTCATTTTGAAAGGGTGCAGGAGGTGTCCTATTTTATCAGTAGGTAATAGTTCACTGTCAGTTTTTCTCTAATATTCAATCTTTTTTTTTTGGTAAGTCTCTAATATTCAGTCAGTAGCTAGATTTGAATATAAATCTCCAACTGAGAGATTCCAAGTTAATAAGGTGTATTATATATCAATTACCGAGCGAGCAGTGACATGATTCTGATCTGGGTTGTCATCATAGCGATTTTTAATCTGAAACTCATCCTCAAAATCATCCACATCAAATTTTTCTTCCTCGTCTCCTGCAACTCTAGGACAACCTGCAATAGAAGAAATTAAACACCGAGCACGATATCTACAAGTATTTGATTTAAAAGAAAAAAACAATGCAGCTTTTTTGAAAAGCATAAAAAGAATGGCAACAAGAGTACGCCGTACCTTTTTGACGCTTGTAGCGAGAATTGCAGCCAGGACAACATTGGTTGCCTTCACTCCTTTCGTACTCATAACAAGGCCTGCAGACCGGGAACCCACATTCATGACACGCCACAAACAGCTCACCACTCTCTTTCAGTCCGATCTCATCACCACAAACTCTACAGGTTTTTGGCGCAGACTGGCGGGTGGGTGACCGGTTCTGCCACATATATATATTCATAAGAAACATGCACCACATTGATAGACAATTAAGAGAAAAGATCACCAAAGTAGTAAAAAAATCATGAAGAAATAGAAAAAGGTACCTCTTCAGAAGCATGCATAACATGGAGCTCGTTTCGGGTATGAGAACCAGCAACAAGACCAGCCATGGGGTTTGAAGCCATGGCAACGAAAAGAAATGAAAGAAAGAAGAAGAATGGTCGGTGAGAGAGTGAATGGGAAAGAGGGTGGTATTATAAGGAAGAGAAGATGATGAGTATGGCAAAAGAGAGAACGTGAGATATAGTGATGACTGGGACGTGTCTACCAAACTGTGAGTTGAGAAGTCGTAGGTTTGAGTCTAAGAGACGTTAAGGTAGCTAGCTAGGAGAAGCATATAGTTGAAGTTTGTTAGTTCGAAAGACGCTGGCAGAAGTGGCAACAGCTAACTTAGATTCAAAGAAATGCGTCCCTCCCAGTCTCAGGTGCGAACCTCTTATTAAACTAATAAACTAGATGAAGGGCTGAGACAAAGTATTATGTCGCTGATATTTCTTGTTTCTAGATATCCGAAAAGATAGCACTCATACACCAAATCGAAGGTGAATTAAGCTCAATGTTAAATCATAAGAACATCACCACTCAACCATAAAATGACCAATAGACGACACAGTAACTAAACATTAACATCATCAAACCACCAACACCAAATCCTTCATCTAGTATTAATTTCTTCTTGCCTTCTTTTTCTTCCTTAATACGACATTAATTTAAAGGTAATGGGTTTTAATCATCAAGTAATATGGAACATTAGTTTACTAATGTTATCAGATCAATCATAGCCGCAAGCTCAGTTGAATTATTGGGTAATATAGTATCAATTATGTTAATCTAAAGAATATAGACCCACTAAGTACACTATAATTATGATTACATACTTTTCTTACTACAGATATAATATGGGGCCAAGTTCATATTTCTTCTGTTATTAGTATTCAAGATTATATCCTATATATATGGTTCATTTCTCAGAAGTAACAGTTGAGTTAATGCAGAAGGGAGGGAAAGGGAGTATAGCAAATTACAGAGATAAATAGAGTGGTTTTGCTTTGGATGTGCAAAATGACCAGGGATTTTATGTAGAATGAGTACAAGGTGCGGCTTCTAAGCTTTTCATCTTCTCTTACATAAAGATGGCATTGCTGGGGCTTGAGGCTTATGTTCCTTGTTGACTTTATTTTTGTCGACCAAACAGAAGAGTCCACAGACAATGGCAGACATGAACTCAAGTGACAGAAGAAGGGAGAGGACTTCAAACTGCAAAAAGAAAAAAAAAAAAAAAGAACTCTTTCTATGAAATAAAAAAATTTCATGAAGGATCGAGCAATATTAATATTGCTTCGCTATCTGCAGCCGGTTACTCTCGCTCATCCATTATACTTGGACAACTTGAAGGTTTTAGTTGATTCACACGAGATATTAGGCTGCCTCAGAATTCTCATGAGCTTCTGTTTTTTGTGTGTATGATTCTTGTTCCCCAACTCAGAGTTGCCATTAACTGTCATAGATTCTTGATTTTCCATATTTGATGAGGATGCTCAAGTTTATCAATGACTTTAGTTACATGGTAAAACTCCTCTTTGTTTGCATGTACCATACGCGTGGATTATGAACAAAAACTAGTCGCAACAGCAGCGAGTCAGCGGTTAAACATGTCCCTTATCCATTAATCATCCAAAAGCACAGATATACCTCAGGCTCTTGCGTAGAGATGAAAATAATTTCACAAGAAAGTTAATTTTCTTAATATTTATAAAATTTTTTTACCCACTTTCTCTGGTGTCCACTGAAAAAAGGTTTTTGTGTTATACCAAATCAAGATCATGTCTAGCTCAATATGAATAAGAATATATCTTAACAAACATTTTTAAATTATGAATAGTTAAATTTGATTATTTAAATACCATTTTTTCTCGATGGGAAACACGCAAGGTTAAATTGAGTTTATCGCTAGTGTTATTATTACATATAAGAATTATTCTAAAATAGGATGGAAGACCATTAAAGACATTTAGTTATATTCCTTAAACTTGGTGTTTTCTTAATACACATCTTATTGTCTTTTAGGTTATGGAGGGAGGGAGGTTTCTGATCATACCAAAACAAACACGTTAAAATTTGTCGTGTTCCTTTTTTTTTTGTCATATTTAATTTATTCAGCGTCATGGTTGAACATGATTGGTTAGCATAGATTATTAACACTTAAATGTCTAAGAAATCTCATCATTAACTTGGTATATGAGATATCAACTTAAGCTAGCTTTCCTGCTTTTATGTTCCCTAATCCCGACGAATTTAATGAATCTTGAACTTGAGGACAGGCCCCAGCTCAGGAACATCGAGCCAAATCATACCCAGGCTGAGATTTTTCCAATTCTTTTCAAATTGAAGTTGAACCTGAATTTTGACATTCCAAGGGACTAGGAATTTGGAATGTTTTATTCGAGCCAACCCCAGTAAGCCAATATGTTCGTTCAGCTACAAATTCACATGACAAAGGCTTCTACTTACTTTTGGTGATGGCTTTTACTTGTTTGCTATCTTTTATATGTTTAATGTTTCTTCTTAGTTAGTATCCATGTAGTCGTCATATTCAGTGTCGGGATTTTCGGCAGAAAAATGTTACAAGCCTAACCCTAATATTGAGTTTTAGGACAAATTATTAATGAAGCTGAAGTCAAAATATAAAACAATAAAATTATTTATATTCCTTTGAAATATATAAATGATTAAATAATCTTAAATTAATGTTTATCATGACAAAACTAGGAAAGAAAAGACGGCTAGAAGTGTCTTATGTATTGTAACATAATCTCAGAATTTATCAGCACTACAGCTTCTATGAGATACACATCTCAATAAAAGTGTAACAAAATCAAAATTATCTTAATAATCTTTTAAAAAATAAAAATGGTAATAAAAGTAACTCATATATTACAGTAATATTTGATAACTTAACCAATGAAATGCTTTTGCAATCCAAAGAGTGGCTTTCTCTTGTTTCTTTACTTCAGATTCAGACTTTTTGGGTGTTGGAAAGATTAAAATACAGTACCAAAGAAGAAGAAGATGCTTTGTATATGCACTATTACGAGCATTTTAATCACCTGTGGTTTCATCCTTACTTAAACAGGGTACAATTACGGGAGTTGAAGCCTATAATAATAATGCTCAATTTATTGATCAATATTATTTCTCAACTAAACATAAGAGTGCAGGAGCAATTGCCCACAAGGGCGTAGAGAAAAGAGGGGAGGACTTCAAAAAGCTTTATCCATTAGATAAGTTAACTGACTCGATATAAAAATCTTCCTCTTGATTACCTTTGTCATTCTATGCTCATATGTCTTATTCATCAGTTCTGGGCCGCTTTCTGGGTTGAGAACTTGAATCTGAGACACTTGGCTCAGCATTCTCCGAAGTTTCTGCATTAGGTGACTTTTGCTTCTCGCCAACCTCCTGTGAACTTTCTTCCAATGTAGCTTGGGCATCAACTTTGCAATCAATTGTCTTTACAGGGTCCACCTGGGTGCCTTTCAATTCGCTTTTAGCAAGGGCATCTTCAATCTCATCTGAAGATGGAGTAGAGGGATTCTCCAGTTTTGATGGTGATGATTTCAGTTTCTCAATGCCTGACTTCTGCTTCTCAAACATCTTTTGCAGGTACCTTCCTTGCTCTTCTATCCGCAGCTGTAAATTTCTTTGAATCTGGAAAGAAGAAATGTAGTTAATAAAGAACCACATAATTTGCATAAAACCTAAAGTATCAGCACAGAATGATGGGCATGATAACTAGGCATGACAAAATAATAAGCTAGAGGAATGAGGGGAATTCCCGAATCAATAACAGGTTTAAGGCCAGAACTAACCGGCACTCAAGACCCAATAAACTTTAGACCCCAGAGCAGAATTCTTACTAAAAATAAAATCCCTTTCTGAGGACAAATCTATACCTCAAGTTGTTCATGCAGCCGCTTTTGAACTTCCATCTGTAATCGCAGAGCTTCAGTAATTTCAATACCCCTGTTATCAACATCAAAATAAATAATAAGATATTCAGTATAACACTGAACACAAACAAGGAGGCAATGATACACAAACCTTGTAAAGAAGGTTGAACTATAGAAAATGCAGAACTGGTGGACTCAATGGGCTCCTTTAGGATGAAATCCCTCTATCATAGTTCATTTTAATTCTCTTTGTTTAAAACTAGATGCATTAAAGATCCTTAAAAGGCTCAATTTTAAAATGATGGTGTACCACGCTTTATTGTAGTCCCATTACAGTCAATAAACCAGCCAAAATCAAACAATTAAATATAACTTGCAGTGCCTGCCTTAGGACTATTTCACTCATTCAAGAACTCTGATTGAACTGCCTAATCTCTTCTGACGGTGAAAAGCAAACAGTTCTTAATTTATAGCAACTGGACAATGCACACAGACAAAACTGAAAAGGCAAAGGGCAATGAAATTGCCATATACTCACAAAGCAATTTTTTTTCAGTCAGGTCTCTTTAAGTGGCTTTAAAAATACATATATGAAAATGGGAAAGTTTTCCACTTTTCAACTTATCAAATACAGTTATAAAAGAAAAACATCATAAACTCGTGGATGCTACAACTTAAAACAATATATAAGACTTGGCATCTGTGCAAGGGTCAGGAAATATCTACTTATCAACCCTTCTATGGTTTTAGGTTGATATCTACCTGTGGAAGTGACACTTCAACCAGTACACAGAAAAAAGAAACTAAAATTCCAATTTCAAGAAGTTACTGGTACTTACAATTTCCCATATTTCAAACCCATTCACACAGAAATCACTATAATTGTTACCCCATGGTGTATATATTTGGGTGTGATACCAAAGTCCCCAAAACAAGCATCACATGAAATAACCATAACAAGACACTAACAAATCAATATATCACATGACATGGTTGAAATTCTTCCATACAAAAATACAGACTTACGTTTTTAAGTCAAGAGAAGATATTTCATCAAGAGGAGTCAATCTTTGCTCTGAGAATCCTGCAACAGTAGAGAGCACCGGATTACCTTAACTGCATTCTACCAACAATGTCTTTGTATATTTCAGGATCATGAATATTAAGGTATCTGCCAAAAATATCATTTAGGTATAAAATAGAGGAAGAAAAACAATAGGGTTCAAAAATATTAATCTAATGTGCTTTCTGGAGCAGAGTGTTGAGAATCCACAGAAGTACAGTGATCACAGAACAAAAGGGACTTGTGAGATTAATAAGAAAATGATTATCTAAATTGGTATGCAGAATAGTATATGACTTCGTTAAACACACATAAAACAGTTAAACCACCCTTAACAAGATTCATAATTCCCAACTATATGCCTCTCCTTCTCTCTCTCTTATCTGTGAATGGCCTCTATGTTGATCTCTTCATAATGAATTACTCCAATGGAATGCTAAGTATACATAGAGGGTTTGGAAATATATGTGAGGGGTAGAATTATACACATACTAGCATCAGGGAAAAACATCCTGCCTCCTATAACAAATATCCATGTCTGAAGACTCAATTTTCCGCAAAAAGAACCGCAGAACCCAAATGTGAACAGCCCTTCCCCTCCCGAACCACCCAAATCCAACAACGATAAAAAATACATAATATATCAGCTTCTCCATGCTGATATTTAAAGCCACTGTTACATACCTTCCGTTGAATCAGGCCTAAACCTTGCTGTCCTATATTTCTGCAGTTCAAGGAGCAAATATTCATAATTAAAAGAATAATATACATCCAAATGCATACATAGAGGAACACATTAACAAGCATGTGCTGGCATGCATACATAAATAAATTGTTTGAATAACGAAGTAAACTCCAGGAAAAAAAAGAAAAAGAAGTGTTTGTACCTGTAAGTGGCTTTTCACATGGTAAATAGTCAAGCCATCAACTTTCATGAGCTTCAGCACACCCTTTGGAGTAGCTCCTGTGAGTAAAATACAAAACAAATGAATGGCAGTGTAAACCTCACAACTTAAGACAAACAAGAGGCCAGAGAAGAAACACACTTTCACTACCACCAAGTTGGTTAACAGCTTCCACAAAGGCCTCATGAAGTTCTGGTGTCCAACGCATCCGCTGCTTGGCTGGGGCACTATTTGTAGTGGAAGAGCGGGTAACAGCAGTGTGGATTTCTCCAGACGGAGCAGGAAGCTGGTGATTAACTTGGAGTTGATGTGCTGGGATACTTGTAAATGGTTTGGAAACCTGGTATGACATCTGATGCAACAAAAGTTGGAAATGAAGCACAAATTAGCACTAGAAAGTATTCAGTTTATTTTGCAAAGGCATCTCAATCACCACTTTTAGTGAGAAGCTCAAACCTTTGGTTCCAGGTCTGTCATATTGGTGTCAACAAGAAGATCATTCCAGTTAGAAGCCAAAGCATCATCATCAGTAATTAGCTGGTCCGCCCAATCCTGCCAATCATTTCGTTTACTGAAGTCCTCTGATGACATGACACCACTGCAACTACTGCTTTCTATTTGACTATTGTGGACAGGAGTGTTTACAGGAAAATCAAGATAACCTTGCAGTGACTCTGGACACCAAGAAGCACTACTCTCTTTGGAGTAATGACTGGATGTTGTTGACTGAGGCATAACTGAATGGGAAGACTGTGGTAGTTGCAAGGATGCAACATTGGTTGATGTTTGAGGAATAAAGGGAGAGTTCATATGCTTTTGATGAGGTGATACAGATGAATAATGAAGATCACTCGAAAGTCCAGATGATGATGAAAACATGTGCCCAACTACTCCACTGTTTGATGATACATGAGGTGCAGGTGTTTGTGGCCTTGTCTTAAGTTTCCTATCCGTAGAGACCTCTTGAGAATCTAGTAACTTGGTATATGTATCTTCCAGAGGGGTTGGAAGGACCGGTAACGATGAAGACATTGTTCCAGACACCTCCACACTGCTGAGCTGCCTAGCACCAGATCTCTGAATGGACATAGGACGCGCCTCCATTGTTATCCTTAAATCAAATAAAAAATCTGTCATTCAGTCAATTGATAGTATCTTAGTTTGTGCACCTGCATTTTTCAAATGAACACCCACCAAATAAAAATTCCCTGAAAGTACCTTTCTCACTTGTTTCCAATATAGTGTCAAGGGAAAGGTCATCAACTTATACCGGTCATAATAAAGATAAATTAATAAATAAAAAGGACCAAAGGGAACGCACTAGTTAAAAGTTGTTTCCTGCAGGAATAGTTAATGAGAGGCACCAACTCAGAGGGATACAAACAAAGATAGACATGTCCAAGGTTAGGGCTGAACGACAATAAAGCACTTCAGTGAAGGCAATCCAAAAGAGTGGCCAAAATTTTAATGTTGCAAACACATAAAACAACATATAACAAAGACACAGCCTTCATCACAGGAATAAGTCCTTAACTCCAATGCTTAGAAATCTTACAGCTTGTATCACATGCAAAAAGATATTTTAGGATGAAGCATAATGTATAACATAGTATGCCATCAATTGTCAAAAGACTAAACAATACATTGACTTGGATGAAGGCCTTAAATCATTGAGGTTCTGCAGATTACCCAACTCTGGAGACAGTGACATCTGAACTCAGAAAACCGAGCCAATCATAATAATCCTGTGAAAACCCTGTGAGTGCTAATACTGCCCTAAAGATTATCCATACACCAAAAATTTCCTATGCAGAGGTCACCTCTCACTCAACTTAGTAACTATAGTTACAGTCACTGCATGGAATCCTGAATTAAGGTTCTAATATTAAGTTGGCATATTAAAAAAACACATAAAGCTGGATGAGACCTTCCATCAGTGTGGTAGCAATTTTTGTATCCATTTGTTAAGTACATGGAGTGTTGTTTCCACTGGAGAATACCTTGCATATCAGACCCATGACAATAGATGCCATTTCAAGAACATGCTTTCGTCCAAAAACAAGTCCAGCATCATAATCAACCAAACAAGACCAAAACATCACACTCATGATAAAAAACAATATAACAGTCAGTCAATATACCGCTAGACATTTCCATTTGAAGTGAAAAAAAGAATTGCTCAGATGAAGTTTCACAAATTTACCATGCTTTAAGCCAGGCCTTTAGCTAACCTATAACATCAATACGGTTTAGGTCCACTAAACAATTTTTATTTTCCTTCATACTTCAACAAGTCATCATAATTTATATCATCACACCGAAAAAAAGGAAACTAAATTCGGTTCAAATATAAAGATTTTCTAGACCCGCACCCATCAATCCAAAACCAAGAAATTAAAAACACAACTGCTAGGCACCTCAACATGTAAATTGCTAAAATACTTACCATGCAAAAGCAGTAAAATTAAAAATAATACTAACAACAAATTTGAGATTGCATAATTCTAGCTGAACCTATTAGAGATTAAAACAAAAATGGGCAGCTGGAATCTAACCTGAAAAGAAAGGGAAAATTAAAGCAGAAAATTATGAAATGGGCATGTCTAATTGTTACCTGCAAATCCAGAAGAAACCTATGGAAATTGAAACCCCAGAAGAATCGAATCAAAACTAAGTGCCAAAAAACGACAGAAAGTATCTGGCGAGACAGGCAGGTGATTTAAATTGGGTGACTGGCGGTGTGAAATGATATTACAGAGAACGGTGATTACTGATGAGTGCGTTGCTATCGCTCTCTTTTTCTCATGGCGTTTTGGCCGTCTGTGATATTAAAGAACAGTGATTGGTCCTCCATGCGCTTTGAGGAGCGCGTGTGGGCTAAACTCTGTGGGACACGAAGTAAATAATACGTCATGAGTTTGGGGATCACTTCGGGAGTGTGTGATTGGACAGTGATGAAATATGTGATGCTTGCACGTGGAGTTAGGGTTCTGTCTTATGATAAGAGAAGTGTTCTTTCGGTTTGCCTAAAAGCCAATAGGGCCAAAGACATTTTCCATGTTATTTTTAATTTCTCCCCCGAGCTTCCACAAAGTCTCATTTCTCGTCGGGTGAATTTCTAAACTAAATTTGTATTTATAATCTTATATTGTTAAAAAAAATTAATAATTAAAAGGGCGTAAATATTATTTTTCCCACAAATTTCTGAAAAAAAATATAAAAGAATATAATCAAAATCATCGATTCACACTATTTTAGTGCTATTCTAGAAGATGCATGATTCAATAATATGACATCTAAAGTCGTACAATAAGATGATATCAATTTTATTAAATTTAATTTTATTACACTTTTTTTGAGGTTATCTTATTATATTAAATTTCTTTAATGCAATTCTAATGATTATGACCACTAAAATATATTTTGATTACGATTTCGATTTTTAGATTATATTTTTTCAAGTGCAATCTAATTGGATTCAATAAGATCACATATTAATTTGTATTATTTTATTAGATTAACCTCAATATAATTCTAATAATATGATCTAATTAGACTACTGATAATCGTGATTAAAGATAATATGATAATTTTAATAATAAAATAATCATGTATATTATAATAAGAGATAATATGATAATTTTAATAATAAAATAGATACAGATATGATGATAGAATATGAATAAAGACATATCGAAAGAGATAAAACAAAGAAAGTAAACTAGACATTATTCCCAACTATGAATTTTTACCATATTTTAAGGTATTGGAAAATTTTGGTGATTCTCATTTGTTACTGATTTCCTCTTTTTTGCATGATCAAATGGCTAATCCAAGGAATAAATCTAGGTTATTAAAAGCTAATTTACAATTATTTATTTTCTATCCATGGCATCATTTTGTATATCAATAAAGCTAAATCTTTGTTAGTTCTTATTTTTAACGGTAAAATCTTGGCTGGCTGCTTGGATAACAAATATAATAAAATCATATATACCTATTTTGAGAGTATAAATTGATATATATTTGATATATATTATTATATAATTAGATAATTTTGAATTAATGATAAAATAACGTCAAATCATATAATAATATATATAAATAAATATTTATTTATATATTTAAAATAGATATGTGAAGTATTACCGTAAAAAATAATTGTGACATGATCTGCAAGTTGAACTAGAGCCAAAACCCAACTGGGTCCAAATGCCAGCTTCGCCATTTTGTTGTTTGTTTGTTTGCTTGTATTACGAACTAATCAAAGAAACTTCACTGTCTAACACTGTCTCATCAGCAGATTTTATAATGCAAGAACAAAATTTTGCACTCTTGAATGTTTGTGAATAAATGATTTTGTCTCCCCCAACCTCAGGAGTCCCAAGTGAACCAACAAGGTCCATCTGTGCATAGAAAAAGTTATGCCAAAACCAGAGCTTATGCAGCTACATGTAGCTACACCACAATTTCCCACTTTCTGTTTGTCATTTTTGTGTTAATTCCTCGGCAAATTTTTAAGTGTCAACTGTTTGTCTAATTCATTATCTGAAAATTCTAATCATGTTTATGCAGAAAACACAAAGTCCCCACTCACCCTTCTGCAATTATGCAAGATTCTATAGACCTTATTACTAGTGGAGAGTAAAGTTAGTGTCACAAGAAGAAGCTACGCCCCAGTATGAAGAATAACCTCTATATTCTTTCCTAAAAGCATATCTACTTTATATGGATTTTCAAAGCTAGACTCTTCAGCTTAACTGTTGCCAGAGTTTTTGATTCATGAAGCTTCTGTTTACGTGGGAAAATAGGACGTAAACTGTTAAAGTTCCAATACTCATTGATACTTGACATGGTTTTGCCGCTATGAAACTTCATTGTGAGGCATTATTCTGCTTTGCAAAGATGGTTCTGTCTTCCACTTGCAGACTTGATAGAGAAACATCAAGCCCTTATCATAAATTGAGCTTTAGTGTTTTACTAGAGAAACTTCAAGATTTTTTAACAACAATCCCAAAAGGTTACTAAAGAAACAATGAAAATTTGGTAGCTTGAATGTTCTTTTTGCAGTGGGGAGTCCTTCGAACTGCTCCATTGATCTCCAATTATGGCCCAGATGTATTCATCATCAAAACCCTTGTTTGTATAGCCAATGGTTGAACCAAAATTAAATATCTGAACTCCACTAGGATTCTTATTTAAAAAAATTTCCTGAAACAGATAAAAACCAAGAAAATGAGATTGGAAGATGTGGAGAGTGAAGTGACCTTAATTCAAGATTAGCCCATCCATGGTAACCAATTTTGATGAGGTTGCCAACAGTACAAGATCTTAGAGTTTTCTTCTTGAAGAGACTAGGAAAATCTTAATCCCTCTTATGTTTGATGGCATGGTAGAGCTTGCGTGTTTGCTAAAGAGCTTCCATGATTCCAAAGATGTTGCATTCAGTTTTTCTCCCCTATTTTAATTTATGATTGAAACAGAAACTACATTTACATCAATAGAAACAGAAACCTTGAGTGTGGCTTGTGATTCAATTAAATCTCTAATGAGGAGGATCTGTCAGAAAACCAGATGGTGGACCTTTTTAGGCTTCTCATAAGGTGAAAAGGGTTTGTGGCATTTGATTCTTGGGGCTTTTAGTGGGGGCAGAGAATGGGGAAATGGGTCCATCTTCATTGGATTCTGTAAAGCTGTTGGAATCTCTTTCATTGATATATTCTAAAAATCCAAAATAGCTGTTTATTTAATTGAAATATTATATAAGAACAGTTATCATACAACCTTAAAATTAGAAGTTAAGTTTAGGCCTAGAAATAATTTCTTATGGGCTATGGGGGATCATATCAGAATTATATCTGAAGATCTTTTTTATCAATCAAACTGAAGATGCATAGCTTGAATGGAGTATAATTTTTGGAAGGGGCAAACTTGAGCTTAGAGTTTGGATCTAAATCTAGTCAACTAGCTACACTTTACCTTGAAACTAATAAAAAAATATGTTGAGTGATATACACGGGAGAGGATTTAGGATCCCTTACTTATGAATATCTTGTTGTCATTGTTAGTGAAAACTAATAAAAAAAAAATATTGAGTGATATACACAGGAGAGGATTCAAGATCCCTTGCTTATGAATATCTTGTTGTCACTGTCGGTGAAAATGAGTGATAGTTGAGTAAGAAGTCGATATTCACATTGTGATTAATCTTTATGGGGGAACTGAAATTCTTAATAATGATGATATTATCATGACAACATCGTTTATCCATTGAGTGACAGCGGTAAGGTCACTAATAACTATGTTTAGTGTCGTACTCATACTAAATATCGAAAGTTGCATACCAGTTACTGGGACTCGTTGATCTTCAATGGTAAGACTAGGTGATCCTAAAAGGGTTACATAGTCACTTCTTGAATATTTATTTTTTGTGATTTTGATAAAAAAAGAGTTTCAAGACACAACTTTACAACTCTTAACATGGTAAACACTAATGTGTTTGGTTCAAATAATCTTTTGTTAAAAAAAAACAAAAGATTGCCATAAAAATATATTATCTATAAAATTATTCGGTGTAAATAATTATTATTATATTTGATAAAAACATATTAGAATAAATTATTATTATGGTTGGTTAAATTTAATTAAAAAATACTAAGGTCTTATTTTATTTAAATATCTATGATATAATTACTCTAAAATATTATTTATATTATTTATTATATTAATTAAAAATTAAAATATTTTTATTTTAAAAAAAATAAATAATAATATAATTATAAAAAAAAATTAAGATTACCTTTAAACTTTAAGAATGAGATTGTAATAAAATTATTATTTATATTTCTTAGCTTATAAACATTACCAAAAATATTTTATTGTTTTATAAATCACACAAAATAAATTATTATAATATTCCTTTAATACCCAACCAAACACCCAGCGCCAACATCAATCATAGGTGCTATCCAAGTACTTTACAGGACGGTTCCTTCACAGTAAGTAATCTCACAGCATACAAGCTAAAATGATTTTTTGTTGCAATGGAAACCAAGAAAGGCAAAATTAAATGATGGTGATTCAGACAAAATGGATGCAATGATCCAGTGAAAAACATTGAAAAATGAACGGAAAGAAAAGGTCAAACTGGTAAATTCAAACGTCTGATTAGACAACAAAGAGAGGCATAATTTGGGGCATAAACTTATTTGGAAGATACATGGATTCAGTATTATCCTCTTTCTCATATCTCAGTTTAATGCTGTATGACTAACTTACAAGCACAATCCAATACTGTAATATGAAAAATTGTATATCTGGTTGTCTCACACATGACTTATTTCTGAAGTTCAAACTAAAATTTCTTCAACAACTGTTGTGCAAACGGTGATCAAGAAAAGAACCATCATCAAAGTTGAGAGAGTAACTGTGGATATCATAGCTATACTGCACATTCATCCTCTGCCATCCCAATGCTTGCTTCCAGAGAGACTTAAGTTTCCAGAACAACTGCATCACCACATAAGATGTACTGCAACCACCGCCACTCGGGTCTTTTCTTTCCAGACTCACAAGTGTGACAGCGGAACCGGTGCTTCCCATTTTCTTGCCCACTTCAAGAACTGGATCCCCTTCAACCTTTGTATACAAATTCAGGGAAGATGGCTTACAAGACCAAAAGCAAAAAGGAAACCAGGAGAAAATATAGTTACAAAGAAAATAATAAGACCAATCTTTCAAAGCATCAATGCCCATTATCATGTGTCATTGTCCATAACATTATGTATTTAAATTACTTTATTATCACTGGCCCATTCAACTTTTTCAACTAGGCCATCTGTCTCAACTCACTGTTCATATTAGGCTACTGATGTTATGTCACTACTGATCAGACCACAGTTTTGATATTAGCTAGTCCACCAAAGAGTTGCCAAGTGCTTTAGCCTTTGAGACTTTGCTTAAGTTTTACTCTAGAGTTGAACTTTCCCAGGAAGCATCTAAGGGAAAAAGGTTGCATGAGAGTGGACTGCCCAAGAAAAGTTCTCACCGTCCATTACTAAATGAGTGATAATGACATGATTAAACACATTCTTCCATTTGCAAAATTCATAGCTTTCTCAGTTAAAGTTTGATCACATTTTATCCAGAAAAGGCCCCCACAAGATGTGAAAAAGACATTGTGGGGCAGATAAATTGATATTTTTAGAATAAGGTTCAAACACTCTTCATTCAAGCAAAGAATGATCGACAATGATATATATGCATCAGATAAAGTTTTCTATCCATGTTTGTTCTATTCTACAGGAGATAACTTGTGAGCTCATATTTTCTGCAGTGTAACAGTACAGATATTTTATAATGTACCAAGTGTACACGTGTGAACACATGAATGTATCAGTCAGGGTGTAATTAATAAACTATACTCCTTTAATTCATTATCTTGTGTCTAGATAGATATAAGCTTTTACTACTGCAGTATTATACCAGAATACACATGATCAAAAGCAGTATCAGAGCAGAACACACATGCTCTATATTTTTGTGAGGACCGAAATTGAAACCCAAAGCAATCTTGAGCCCTACAACATGCTCACAATCAAAACATCAGAAAGCACCAAAACAGGTACTTATCTAAAAGAACTATCTTCTGTGAAGATTGGCAATAAAGAAAAGGAATTATATAAATGTGGAAAAGAGATTCTTACTCAAGAACAGAGGTAATGCTCAAGTTCACTGTCAAGCACTACTAGCACCAGACATTAGATGAGACCCACAAATATGAAATATGTAAAGCAACCAGATCCTTTCAGCAAGTTCACCTGAGAATAATTAGATGTTGATTTCTTGTAAGATTTTAGTAGAAATCTATATAATGATCTTTGTAATATAAACATAAGTGTAGTTTCATGTCATTTGGGCAAGGAGGACAAAATTTAATAAAATTTGCAAAAGATATTACCAAGCAGTAAATAAAGAAAAGAAATTTTCATAAGTTTCTGTTGTCGGGTATAACCATGCATGCAGAGCTTGTTTGTATCAAGGAGTTTGATTAAGCAGGTTGAACCTCTCAGGTAACAAACAGGCCAATGCCAATTTCTAATGTTCTTTTAGAAATTTCATTGTCAGAAAAAATATGATCTCGTAAATCTAAGAGGATTCTATGTATGCCAGACTTCATTTAAAAAGCCCTCAGTAGCATGACCATTTTCTATTAGTTCTCCATACCAGGCTCAAGTTACCAGAGCAGAGTATGCTTCTAATCTGTTATCTGCATAACAATTCAGGTTATGGTAGCTTAATTTGATCGTAGATTCTTTTGCCGAGATGAAAAATGCAAGAGACGTGTAACAAAGGAAATTATTATTTAAGTACTTTGATGCTCTGTTTTCAGTTCTATGCAAGAATATATCAATATCCTCCCCCTGCCTTAAAAAAAATGCTCATTTAAATACAGATCCCCTTTCCATCTAAACTTAATGCCATTAATTTTAACAATAAATCACCATTAATATAATCAACATATAATACATAAAAATGACTAAGCATCTGAATAGCTGCAGGGAAAAGAGACAGGAGAATTGAGATACTAACAATCCTTGTGTTCCTTCCCATCTTTAAGACATGTGCAGAATCTGCTAAGAAAATAGTTGTCAACTATTGATGGTAAGAAATATGTACCCAGAAAAAATTAAGATAATTTTTTTATCCTTATTACTATGAAACAGAAGGGGAGTGATAGTACAAACCTCATTGTTAAAGTATCTCCCTTGTAATGTGTCTCTATCTCACTCAAATAAAGTCCAAATAAAGGTGACCTGCAATACCAATTCAAAATCTTCAGTTGTCAAACACGCAGTGATAATGAGTTCTCCATCTCTCTATTCTTCAAGATCTTCCTTTTTTTTATTTTCTTTTTGTGTTAAGTTGAGTGTCTTTTGAATAAGTGGGGGATAGCAAAGTCTCATAATGTAGGTACTCATTTCTTTCCTACATGAAGTATGTGAAGTCCATAGCATATGTACAGAAACAATGAAGAATCATAACAGTACCACAATGGAATGGCAACTGATACAAGGACAGGCGGTAGTTTCCAGAGGTGATGAAGTTGACCACTTAATAATTTAATCAGATACTCCAGAATGCAAGTATCCTACATTAAACCAGCAAAAAGATCATAGAAAGTAATAAAAAAATTATAGGCACACACAAGCAGCAAAGAATTTAGAGCTAAAAGCTGGCTTAGTAGTTTCACTCACAAATAAATAAAAAATACATAACTAAAACAACAACTACAGCTCAATCCAATTAAAATTTGACCCAAAGTATAATTCATTTTCCCAAGGTTTATATAGTGATTGTATACTGAACAACTTCACTAACATGTGCTTTGTAAAATATTCTTTGGCACAAAAGAACTGCAGACATAATCTACCTAAATAGATATCCTTTGGACCTTGGATAAAGTGGAAATGGGGAGTGGTTTTGAGTAGATCCTAGGTTCTATATTTGATTAGACAAAGAAATATAAATATTTAGATGACATCAGGTTATGTATTAAATATTGAATCAAGCAAATTTTCATGATAGATGATTTTTGGTATACTTGTCCATTGATAAAGGGTAGATGAGGTACTAAACAGCTTTGAATTCATCATAAAAATAAAAGACCTTAAAGTTCATCATTTCCTCTTTAGAATGTAAATGTCGTATTCCCTTGCATAATTCATGATACTGCTTTGAGATAGGTAGGGAATCATAAGAAACTGACATGAAATATTCAATCAAACAACTCCATTTGCTTCCAATGCATCCAAGTAAGAGAAGCTCCTAAGAAAAAAAAGACAAATAATTTTTATTAAGAAGAAGAAGATTATCTAACAGAAATCAGCATGGAAATTGGACAAATTGAAGAGCATGACCTATAAAAAGCCACTATATGAACAAACTCAAGGTTAATTTAGCAATATGCCAACATAAACTGTATGGACCCGAGCAGAATCTTAAAAGACCAAATAATATAACTAACTGAAAGCAAAAAAATATGATATTTCCTTACGAAACCAATATGTGATTCAACCTAGCAAACAAAAAAAAAATCAGCATTGATTTAGTCAATACACACAAAATCAATCATAATGAATCTTTTACAGGTGGGCACATGTCTACAACTTGTATCAGTACAAATTACAGTAGCAAATACATCTGTACAGTTTACTGGATGAAATCAAGGCTTTAGAATTTGCTAGAACTATAAAATTTATATCATCTCGTTATATTTCAAAATTTCAAACAACTTACAATGATTTCACTGAAATCATCATCAGAGCCTTCTGCTGATATATGCAGCTGTTCAAATACTTGTACCCACTGGCTCTTGGGTGCAGAAAATATCATGCTTGCACCAGAGGCCAATCTAACGGTTCTCATATCAAGGAAATACAAGAAATTTCTTGATTTCCAGCAGTTCCATGTGACAAAATCAACCAAGTCATATTCACCCCTGGGAAGAAACTAAAAAACCTTTAGTTCAGACCAAAACAAAAGGATAAAGAAAAGTTAAGCAGAAAAGGTATAGAAAACAAATAGAGATGTTCAGCATTGACTAAAGGATCATTCTAATTGGTTATTTAATCAACCCAGCAAGGCCCACAAACAACTGCTAGTGGTAAAACATTGATATTTCAATTCCACCACTTAGGCAACTCTACCACATACCCCATCAATGCCAGAGCTCTAACTTGGTTCAAATTTTCTTCACTGAAGCTATTATAAGGCCTGGTGCAACTACTGTGTTTCACAGCAGTGGAGAGGACATCTAAGCCTGCCTTAACTGTTGATATGCATGACAATGCTGACTGCCTCTTGGACAAGCCTTGAACAGCAAACGAAGTGAAATCACCAGCCGTACATTTATCAATCTTCTTAAGTGGAGAAACATCTGAAGATGACTTATATGAGTCCTTCACAAAACCCCTTGGTTCCAGAACCAAGTCAAGTGATGAATCAAGAAGCATCAACTTTTTGAGATACATATTAAAGCAATCATCCACCATCTTGGAAAGCTCATCAAGATCCATCTCCACTGTTGCTCTCAGGAAAGCGCTGAGATGTGCATCCCTCAAAGGTAAAGCATGTATGAAATATTCAGAAACAAAAGCTCTGGCTCTACTGAGAGTAGAACATGATAGATGGGAAAGACCCTGATCACCACAAATACATAAAGAGCTATCACATCAAACTTACAGCATACTACTTAATATCTAATTGATTTCAAATCTAAATGCAGTGTAACAGTATAGGTATCGAAAGGCCAAATATAATCCAAAACCTGAGGGAAGGAAGGATTGGCTGTCATTTCATTTACAGTTGCATCAAGTTCCTTAAATGAGTCCAGGTAAACATCTTTAGAGCTCAAGTGCCTAATAACCTACAAATCATCACCAGATGAAATTTAATTTTAATAACCCAGCAAAGAAAAATGGAATTCATATACAAACATATTAGCAAAACTCAGTCTGAGAATGAACCTAAATCAAAATTCAAAACCATAACAGAAAAGTGGGGATATTATTTAAGGGAAAGAAGCGAGTCAATAAACCCCACTTATGGCAGAGGTATAGCACGTAACAAACACAATGTCCCCAATAACATTTAGCAAGTGAAGGCCAGGACTTCATTAATGATCACAGAAATTTCACTGACACCTGTTGTATTTTTAGTAGGCATTTCTAAATATACACAGAAATAATGATTTTTCAAATATTTCCAATACTAACTACAAAGTAAAGAATGCATGGAGGACGAATAATGCCTTTAAAACAAGAAACTGGGTCAAAAAAAAAAATGATAGGATCGTTTATTTAAAGAATTATAGATATGCTTTTCACTCATTGCTAACAAAATGCACCAAAATTGAGTAAGTACAGTGTTATAATAAAGACAGTCGATGAAAGAAAAGCGATAGAAAATGATAGAAGGTACTCACATTCTCAAAAAAGAGAGCCCATTGAAAAGCTTTCTTAATATTGTGGGCATCCCAGTGGGCAGGAAAGCCAGAAGACTGATACCCAGATGCCAGAATGAGTATATCTACAAACCCTTTTATCAATTTCATCATTTCATCTAAAGAAATTTCTGGGTAATTCCAACCCATAATCTTCTGTGCTTTGAAATGAAACCCAATTCGGTCGCTAGCGATCCAACTCAGTGGGTATTGAGTATCGCGTAAATAAGGGTAGACTTTTCCGTCATCGAAAGGGATAGGCGCTGCCGTTTTCCTGCCTCATACGTTGATGTTATGTGTTATACTAATACTTGCTGCTGCTGCGGCGCGGTTTAAATTCGAATTAATAAGGGAAATTATAATTAAAGGCCAAAATTAAGGGGTCTAAGTGAAATTGTCTAAAACAATCAGGGTAAAACAAAAAAATTCAACTTTTGTGAAATGACCAAACTGCCCCTATATATAAACAGGGAAAATTTTCATATTTCCCACGGTAAACTTCCACGGTTCACTGTACAAATCCAAAGAAAAATTACGCTCTTTCCATTGTCCCACGGTCATCGCACGATCAAACAGATTTCTGGCGATTTTCATGCTTTTCGACAACCGAAAATGGTAAAGAAGGTTAGTATATCTTCCGTAATCTTGTTTGGATCAAGTTATTGTTCATATTATTGAGATTTGAGTGAGATTTTACGGTTTAAAACTTTAGGGTTTCGATTTTGAACAATGTTTAAAATATTTTGATTCTTGGTTGTTTTCATTAAATTTGTTGAGGGGTTTTGTGTTATAGCCTATGTAGATTTGATTTATATTGAAATTGGAGGCTGAAATGACGAATTTTTGGCCGAAAAATACATCCGAAGTAATCAGCAGTGGGAACAGTGTATCCCACGATCATGACGAATACTCCCATGGTCAGGAGACATTGACCGTAGGTTAGGGGGTTAAGTAGTTTTTTTAAAACATTAGGGAGCTGGCCGTCATAGATTAGTCCACGACGAACGTTTCTAAAAGTTGTCATGTGATAGTGGACTGCTGCCGTGAATACCATGGGTTGGGGGGGAAATTTACTTTTTTGAAACTGTAGGGGCACTAATAAATTCAAAAATTACTAAAGGGGTAAGAGATAAATATTGGACATGTTTGCAATAGAAATTTTCTCACGGGGTAAATTGACATTTTTCACATATAGGGTTTCTCAACGTATAGTTTTTGAATTTTATATCTGTTTTTTTTTTTTGTTTTAGGGTTTTCAATATGTAATTTTCGAAGTTGAGATTTAGTTTTTTTATTTTTGTGCCTTTTTAACACATTTTACTATATAATGACGTAATTTCACTCAACATTTCGATTTTCTTGTTTATAAGATATATCAACTCGTATTTTTGAATTTCAGTTTCGTTTTTCTGAATTTCGTTGAATTTCAGTGTGCTGATTTATAATGCTCTTACAATATTTACTATCAAAATGCCCCCCATATTTTATAACATTTCATTTGACCTCTCATAATTATCTTTTTCTTTATTTAACACCCTTGTATGTTGTCTTGTATCAAAATATACCTATCTATTCTTAAGATGTTATTTAAATCCTTTATATATTGTATAATATCAAAATACTCTCCATATTTATCTAACCTTGCATTTAACCCCTATATTATTATCTAATATTTAAGTACCCCTTTATATGATATATAAAGTAGATTTAACAAATAAAATTAAGTTTTTAGATTAAGATTCGTATAAATACATTTTTTCTCACAAATAATCTTTTTTTGAATCGAATTCAGAAATACGAACTTCTTCCGTCCCAACGAACCTGTACTAATTGATATTGAATAAAAATGAGAGTGAGAGTGAGTATAATAAGAGTGAGTGAGGGGAGTTTATATAGATTTAGAAAAGGGTAATTTTGGTATTTTAAAAAAAGTTTAGGGCATTTTGTTAGGAATAGGAAATTTGGGCATTTTTGCTTAAGAATAGTGAATTTGGACATTTTTGCTTAATTGAGGGGTATTTTCGCTATTTATTAGAATTTTCCAATTAATAATATTCTAAAAAATAATAGAAAACAGTTTGAGGAAAAGCGAAGGTAATTTTCAGACAGGAGAGTTTTTATAAGATAATCCAAATTTAATACATACACTAGAAGAGCTATTCGGAATGAACTTTTATATTTTTTGGCAATTTTTAAGAGCTGTTCAATTTGCTGAAAAAATTCACAACCAGCTACATCATCAAACATTGTCAACATTGGCATTTAACAAATCAATCTTGAGTACTAATATTTCAAATCTTATACATAGTTTCCTTTTCCATTATTTTCGTTTGTCTGCATTCCCCAGTTCAAATCGTTTCTATTACTGAGAGATTGACCTGACCATTGACAAACGCTATTCTTCCTAAGAAAATCACAAAATGACCTCTACCATTAAGGAGGTTTCCAAAAAAGAATCAACAGAGTGCTTGCACTTGCAGAGTTCCTTATAAAGATGTTTGTGGGCAATTTCCATCTTGTTTTACTATGAATTCAATTAATTTAACATACAAACCAGGTAAAAGTTTGTTTCTTTTTTTCCCAAATTTGCAAGGTCAATTGGGATCGCAGAGACAAATTTGAATTCATTTTGATATCAAGCGTAATGCAGCTGCAAAAGTTACAGCAAAAGCTATCATCATGTTTGCCATAGCCAGTAGCGACCATAAAAATTCTTCTCCTGCATATCAATAGGGAAGTGGAAGATAAAATTAGCCCTAATGCATGTTATATGGCGAACACCATTATTAACTTGTCATGAAGAATACTGGGATGCATCCATTTGGTTTTTTGGGAATTTTCTTGGAAAGTTGAAGCGATCTATCAGATTAATACTTTCAAAATTCCATGAATTTTCATCCAAAGTTAATCTCATTAGCATTTTTCCACAAATTTTCAAAAAGATATTTTCTCACCATTCAATTCATTTAATCAAATCTGGTTGAAAATAAATGGCCCCAAAAATATATTAAATAAAACAATAAGACTATTCATCCACACTTTAACTTTACCATTTGGGTTTGTGTTTTCATATGAATAAATAATTTTGAATTAAAAATCATATAATAACATATTAACACATTATCTATGTACTCGAATTGTATACAAGTAATATTGTTGAACCCTTGCAAAAGACAATAACAAGAATTGCTGACTCCTACAGGGGTATCATTTCATGGTTTTGGAGTTACTCATATTTGAATTTCGGAAAAATCAACTCAAGATTGGGGTTGAGTATTGTTTTTAACTTGAGAGTTTGGCAATCACAGTGAACAAAATTGATCAGATCATACTCACAACACCACATTCTATAACAAGAAATACATAAAACAAAATTAAAAATCAGAATTAATACTTTCAAAACAAAAATAAAAAAAAATAACTCAAATCTCATCAGGCAAAATTACCAACCTAAAAAAATTTCAATCTCAGACAATAGCATTGGCAGCGCTTGCAATTCTTGGCCACAAATCGGCACACTCCTTTCCAATTGGTCCAGTTATAGCAGATCCTATTATCAAACAAATCATGTGTCACTTAAATGTTAATCAAATTACATTAATCAAAGTAATCATTCATATTACCTTTCATTTCCCCCTTCGGATTCACAATCACACCCGCATTATCTGCAAATAGAAACCTAAATCAACAATCTAAGCGCATAACTCATATGATCTAAAATTAAATATTCCATGGAGTTCAGTTGAACCTTCGAAGTACATGTAGACGCCGTCCTTTCGGCGCCAGGGCTTGCGCTGGCGGACGATGACAGCTGGCATGACTTTCTTCCTGAGATCGGGCTTTCCTTTTTTGACGGTGGCCATAACCATGTCCCCCACGCATGCAGACGGCAGTCTGTTGAGGCGGCCTTTGATTCCTTTGACTGATATTATGTAGAGATTCTTAGCTCCCGTGTTGTCGGCGCAGTTCACAGTTGCTGCCACTGGGAGACCCAGCGACATCCTGAACTTGTTCCCTGCCGACCCTCCCCTTCCTATCACAAAATAAATTAGATTACAACAACTACCTAAAGAATTTAGTAGCAACAAAATTAAATTAGATTAAATGAAAACTGAACCTCGCTTCGACATGGTCGATCGGCTCTATGTCTGTCAGCGATTTCTCAACTGAGATGGAAACAAATGGTTTATATAGGTGTAGGGTTTTTTAGAGAGTTTCTGAGTGCTTGGATGCAAGGACGAGAACAAACTTGATAAATTAATTTAACCACACGACACCGTATACCCTCAACCATATTTAAATGTTCTCCACGCGCCGTTTCAGCTCAGTAGGAGACGCAAATAGAGACGGTAATGCGTGACATTTTAAGGCTCTTTCATTGTTTGTCTCAGACTTGTGTTTCGATAGTCATTCTAGTGTTATGTTTGTATTGTACTCTGCTTGCTTTTCAACTGGTCGCAGTCAGGGCGGAGGCAGAAATTTTTCTCCCGGGGTGTGGGGGCCAAAATAAATTTTCAATGAATAAAGGGGTCACGTGAGGAAGCTACATTTAAAGGACTAATTTAATATCCCCAAAAAGAAGTTATCTCGAACTCTTATACAACTCCTTTGAGATGGCATTGGAGTCTGAACAAGGGGGGTATATCACCCACCACAACCCTTCAACAGTATATATTTTACTGGCTACCAATCTACAAATTCTGGTGCCACAGAGCAGTAAAACAGAAGCTGAGAAACGCTTAGTTTTACCAAATTACTGCTGTCAAAGTTTTGCCCCAGGCTATTTTTCAGTAAGAAATACCTGCGTATCAAAATCGCAACTATCTGGGACAAATTTTCAACATATTTACTAAACCCTAATACAACAAAAGCCATTTTGAAAAGAACTACTCCCAGTGCCAAACTAAAATCCATTTCATCTGTTTCCTTCATCAAGGGAGATACTAATATATAATTGAATGCCTCACAGGTTGGTTCATCTTGTATTCAGCATAGATTTGGATCCTGCAGTACAAAACAGAACTTAAAAGATTGGTTTAATTAGATCATAATTAGTAAATCATAATCTAATCAGGCTTTTGGTTAGTCTATTAATGCACTAAACAACAGTGCTCTTGCAAATTTGACAACGGAAGTTCTAGTGAATAATCAAAGTGACTCTGAGATGAGGCACAAAAAAAAAAAAAACCCATTAAATGATGAACGTCAAGTGGCTAAATCTCTCTTGAAAAATAAAGTGCTTTGGTGGAAGACCAAGGGTTACCAAAACCAAGCAATAGGACGATAACTTGTCATTCATCCCCTCAAAGTCTCATACATATCTTGCTCAAACCACAATATACTAAAGAAAAGAACAATTTTTTTTCTGAAACAAGCATCCCAACTGAATGCACTCATCCAATTTCCACACTGAAATAGTATTTTTACCTTGCCATCCTCTTGCCTAGCTAGCAAACAAAGATTTGCCTCCATGGACAGGCATTCAGATCAAGAGAAAAAGCATGCATGCATCACCTGACGCTCTCAAATCTATTTAAAATCTTGACCAAAATGCCAAGGGGGTAAAAATTTATTCAAACTCAAAATGCGACTTACAAGGTTACATATTATGTCAAACTTAGAATAAGAAGCCAAATTCATGGCGGATCTATGTAGTAATATTTTTTCATACAAACTAGCTAGTTTGCATTGCCATGGGTGAACTAGTTATATAGTAAACTTGCAGAAACTAGAAGTGCATACATAAAAAAGAATCAGTTCACACAATGACAATGCAAACTAGAAGTTTAATCATTCACAAGAATAAACAACACAGAGCTGAATAAATCATTCACACAGAACTACAGAATTTATGCAGAAGTACTTACTATATGAGCGTTTCATGTTCCTGCAGAACTTACTGCCACAACGACACCGGAATGCATTGGCAAGATGATCATGATCATCAAAATCAATACCATAATCCTGCAAACACATTCCTTAAGGCTTCTGAATAAAGGGCAAATAAAGATCTCATATAGAAACTTATACAATATAAAACCGATAAGTGCTACACAGATCATGAAGAATGGGAAATACAGTGAGCACACATGTGCTTATGCACCAAAAAGTTTGCAACAGGTTAGTTTTGCTATTTCTTCTATTTTTGGTTTCTCTTTTGAGGCAAGTGCACAAGCTTACAATAAGGAAGAATTGCAGGTGGCTCTTCCACCGACAACATAGAATTAATTGTTTTATTCATTATTCCTTTTAGTTGTAACAACACTCATACATGATGACCATTAAAAATATTGTTCCTCATTCAAAAGAAACAAATGCCAGAACGAAAAAATGATAGGCACAATTCTACAGGAACAACAACATAAGCTTGAAGTTTAAAGACTTTCCGAAACAACTAACAACTAAAACCTATTAATAAAAGTCTACTCACCCATGTTAACTCTTCAAACGCATCCACGTCTCTTGTTGTGAAAAATGCAAGCTGCATAACAGGTGAATAGACTATTTAGAGTCACTGTAGCAGTGAAACCAATGTCAGCAACAAAGGACAAAACAATAAGCATGAAGGTGGAGCTTCTAATGGGCTTTACATGATAGTAATGATGCTCAGGACTCTCAATTTCAACTGGAATCTCAATCAAGTTTGCATCAAAGCATCTACAAACACAAAAAAATATAACATAAATAACTCACAAGATGCTCCAAAAACTAAACCCACAGAATATATATTCTTAACCTACATTTGGAATAGGAAGAAACCTGTGAGATTTACACGGTACATTAGTAATATCTGGACAATTACCTATGATTTAAGAACCTGGCAACATTTCCATAGCATGTGGCATCCAAACAAAGAGCTTCTTCATCTTTTGGAACTCCTCCTGAAGCCCAATATGCATCTAGTAGAACTGGACAGTTATGGCTCTGCGAGTTCCTCTCGTACAACTCTGTAATGGTTATGATTTCTCCAACAAACTCACATACAAAAGCACCTTTTGGAAGCTTCTCTAGAGTTCTAAGCCCCCATCCCTTTCCATTAGGTGTAAAAAACACCTAACATGTAAAAGAAATCAGTTATTGAATACACATGTAACCAAAAAAAAGTTATCAATATGAATAAGTAATTGATGTTGAGTGTCACAATAACTCCAATTTGAAGAGAACTGAATAATGAACAATCCATAAAACATTTCCAATAATTTAGCTATTACAAGTTCCAGACATAAAAACGAGTGGCAAAACTTTGAGAATAGGGAGATACAACCTGCAGTTTACAATTTATGCCGCGCTGCACCACACGATTGCCACACTGTCTGTAACAGCCACATTTGCTCCAACATTCCTTTATAATATTTCTCTTCAAGTGACCCTTACATGGTTCTATAATACTCTCATTTCTTGATCTTTCAAGTGGGCAATATCCACAAGTCAATAGGCACTGTTGTTGAGGATCACGGGTCATCGAGATCCACTCATCTAAGAACTCCTCCTTAAGAAGGCCTTCTGATGTGTATACAAAATTCTCACTTTGGTAGGTGCAAGCACAAGCTACTGCTGATGATAGACAATCACCAAAACAAGAAGAACAACAGTTCTCATCACCAATCCGATAAAGAGACACATTCACACGAGCATTTTGGAATATCAAATTATGGGATATGTAGTGGAACGGGGGTAGACACTCATTGTTTATTTCATTAATCCAAGGAATTGCAACTCCTTCTTCCCCTTTAGCTATGTCTTTGACATCATGTAAAATCCTTAATTCATCAGCATTTAATTGACACTGCGGAACTACAACCAAACTAGATGAATTAGAAAATGCAGAGTCCTTTAGTTCTTGTTTTTTATCTCTTTCAGCTGCACCATTCATAGAAGATGATATGTACATATTTTCTTTGCTACCCCCAAAAAGAAGAGCATCCCCAGCAGTAGACTTCCTCAATTGATCAAGAGGTTGCATCACAGTTACCTTTCCCTGCGATTCATGAGATGAATTAGTGGCCAATTCCAAGAAGCACTCACACACATCTTTCATCAGATTCATGAAAGAAAAACTTGGGTCAATGATCTTATATGATCGAAGACACCTCAGTTCCATCAATTCTCTTAGTTCATCTAGGGTTGGCATATGAAAATTTGGACTTCCAACAGCAGGATTGCAGCTCAAAGAAATCTTCACCTCTCCCATGGTCGTAGATGATATCTCTAAGGAAGGGTGAGATCCTTCAGGAACATTTGCAAGCTGACAATTGGATCTCCTCTCGGTCAATGAAGGTAGATCCTCACTACTTCTAGATTCTCCCCCAACATGTTGGGATGGATGAAGCTCCTGCCCAACTGGCTCACACATTGAAACATTCCCATCAGATGAATTTCTTAAGTCTAATGAATCTGTGAAATTAAAAAGAAATCAAACTCTAGTCATGAGAAAAGCATCATTTGAAATTTTCACATAAGGTTCATGGTTTCGGATGGAAAAGAATGTGATCAATCACAAAATAACTAGCAGACAAACCATCACCAAGTATATGTGGATCTCAAAGCATAAATATTGTAGTAGGAGTCATAAAATGTTCAAACACATTAAATTTCTTTCCTATACATAACCAACAACATTAATTAATTGAAAAAATGCCAATATTAGATCAGCATGCAGATATATGCTAGCAGAGGTAGAATTGCATCCTAGAAGCACAAGTAAGCCCAACTCAAAGAGAATAGAACTGTATATTTAAATGGAGAGCACCTACTGAGATATAAATAAAATGTCAATTCTACTTCAGAGGTCTAACAAGAAAGCGAAAACTTTTAATAAAGATATATATAGCTAAATAAGAAAATACATGTATCAAAAGTACCTGGATGGATCATAGCAATCGGGAACTCATACTGTGGTGTGTCATCAGTAAAGGGCTCATCTTTTGGCTTGATCAATGGTTGACAATTGGACACCTTCTTAGGTGAAAGAACATTTCCTTCAACTGCAGGATCTCTAATGTTCACTCCATGAGATGCTTGCTCAGAAATACATCTGTTCCCTGCAGAAGCAACCATAGGCAAGAGAGGTTCCTTTCCTTTGTAAGTAAGACCTAATGTGTCAGTCTTTACACTGCCAGTACTGGGTTGTATTGCCTTTATCTTCTCTTGAGACTGCTGTTGCATAGAAGTAGAAGGTAGTTCACCCTCTTCCAATTTTGGCCTTTTTAATAAAACTCCACCTGACACTGGACTGGAGTTGCTGACAGAAGGTGTGGCCGGCACTTCCTGGCCTCTGCGCAAGCGCTTTAAGGGGCGTAGAGGCTCAACATCAGCAAGTGGTTCATCCTCAAAATTTTCTTCTTGCTAGTCAACATAATAAAAGAAAAGCATGTCAGTAGAAAAACTCACCAGGATCAACTTGGAAACTAGAATATAAACCCAGTGAAAGCAAGAGAAACAGGTTGCATACATCCACAATTTTAGTTTTCTTCTGTTCGGAAACCTGAAAGATTATATTAGAACATAAGAAAGAAATTTAGTGGAAAGAGAACAAGAATAGAAGAGACAAACATCACAACTAAACCATAAATGAAAAAAAAAAAGAAGATGAACCATAGCATCCTCCTCCTCAAAAATAGCATCAGCAAGAGCTCTATAATTTTCTTCTTCAATGAGTTCCCAATTTCTCTCATACAGTTTCAGCAGTTTCTTCAATACAGGTTTGGCTTTATTTTCACTAATTCCAATGGCCTTCATAGCCTTGAAAGCCTTCAAAACTCTGGGATCAGGTGCCATAGATGAAGAACAAGTCGTGGCTACTATAATTGCCAAATGTACCTACACACTGCCATGTTGGGAAGTCAAACAATTTCAAATTATAAAAAGGCTACAAACATGAAATCAGATTCTCACAATTCACTCACAAGGGCAAGAACTAAACGATAAAAAAATAAAATAAAAGGATAAATCAGCAAGGGCAAGATTAGTTTTATTTTAACTATGAAATACCAAAATATATATTAATACATGCATATAGTTTCCTTAAGAGCAATAATGTAACACCCCAAATCCAGAAAAAATTCGAATTGGAATGTTACTTATTTCTATGGCCTCCTTTACACTTGAACTTGAACTACAAACACTTGTCCCCTAACCACAAAACGCTCCTCACCAACCTAAACACAATTCCCATACCCAAGACTTTATCCGAGGCATTAGGTGACTAGAATTGGAAAACTACCATTAAGGTGGAGATGGAGGCTCTAGAGAAAAATAGGCCATGGGAGTTTGTGAAATTAAAGAGTGAAAAAATACTTGTAGGGTGCATATGGGTGTTCATCATGAAGTATAAATCAGATCGCTCACTAGAATGATACAAGAATAGGCTAATGGCAAAGGGGTATACTCACACATATGGAGTAGATTACCTTGAAACATATATTGTAGCTAAGGTTGGATTCAAGCTAAGCTAAGCTCAAGCTCGCTTAAGCTTGAGTTTGCTTCTAAGGTGCTCGAGTTCAACTTATTTCAAATGAGCCGAGTTCGAATCGAGTTTTAAACTCGGCTCAATACTAAAACAATATTTTTTTTAATATATTTTGGTAAACGACGTCGTTTTGTATTGAATTTTTTATACTCACAAGTTTAATGAGCTAAATACCCTTAAAACTCGAACTCGAAAATATTGAATTCCAATGCAGTTTCAAGAGTAAAATGTCACTTTTGAAAGTCAAACAGCTAGTTGTTCAAACCCAATGACACTATTGCAATTCCAGTCACACTAAGCCTACAAATTGAGCTATTTTGAAGTGGAGAAAAGTTGGAAAAACTCATTGATACATTTTTAAGCCCAAAAAAACCTTCAAAGCTCATTTACTCTCTTTCTCTCACTAAAGTAAACTCAAATACTTGAGAGAACTATTGTGCTTATCTTGTATTTCCAGACTTTAAGAGGCATCAAATACTCGAAAATTTGCATTCAAACACTTGTGGGCAAAATCCTATATCAACTATTGTATTGGACGCAATCACGGACAAAAGAAGTGCAAAGAAGTTGTTCAAATGATGGTAAAACTCCAAGGCGATTTGCCTAGAGGAGTGGACATAGGAGGCTTGCAAAAGATAGTTTCGAAACACTCTAAACTGAGTTCATCTAATCCTTATTATTCTTTATATTTGTGTCTTTATTCATTGTTGGTCGATTAATTTATAACTTGTGCATTAAAATTTTTATAGAACTTATTCACCCCCTCTAGGTTCTTTCATCCATTCAAAGAGTTTTTCAAAGACATATTATTAAACCTCCAAAAAAATTTTCAAATAGAAATTAATTATTCAAAATTCAGACTTTTTACTAGATAGTCTCTATTCTATTTTTAATAATTTCTAAACTGATCACAAAACCACAAATTTTTTATATGATTTAAAAGAACATGAATGAACCTTCAAGAATTTTTTCAGATAGAACATAATTCAATTTCATTATCAAAAATTCACAAAGTAAGAATATAAATATTGTCCAGAATTTCCGTTTCTGATTTGCACAAGAACAATTCTACACTCAATACTATTCTAACACAATGAAAATCAAATCATCAATAATTCAATGAAAGAAATCAAAATTCCTGAAATTTAACATACTTGGAATAAAAAAGGGAAAAGTTCTTAAACTTACATTCTAGGCTTCTTATTGAATTGACACAACACTTCCACCTTTGCTCCTTTAATTGCAAATAATGTGGAAAATTTAGAGTATTTTATATGGGATGGAAACTCTAGGAATTAATAAAAATATGAATTTATAGGTTCTCTCATAGTGTTTGTTATTTGATAGAATAAGCATTATTCTAATCTATATATCCCTTTAATCATAATTTCTCATTATCTCCTGATTTATCTATTACAAAAAAGCACTGTTTATTGCAAATAATATGCTTAACATCTGGTCAAAATACAAGAAGTTCTATGAATTTTTATCCAGAACACAAAGACATTTCTACACGAAAGTAATTTCCTAGAATAAATCACAGCCATTCAATAACAAAAAACATATAATGCATGCCAATTGAGAACTGAACTGAAGTTAATCTTACCAAGCCAAGTTCTTGAAGATTGATTCACAAAAGCATACCCTGAAAACCACCCAAAAATAGATACTAAGAAAATATATAAACAGGAAAGTTTCTCGTTGTCGCCCACAAATTAATTAAGAGAAAAACTGTGTATCTTGATAAGAAAATCATGAAGCATCTGAGGAAATTACTTCAAAGTCCACCCACATTAATAATATAATAAAGCCCTAGCACTGAATTTTAATTCAGTCTCTATTGAGTACTGACCGAAGAAGCATACTTCGCCGACCGTGATAATACAACAGCTAAGGTTTCTTCTCGGCAACAAAACTGAAAGACTATGACGAAATGAGCAAACACAGCAATCGATTTAAATACCGAAAACAAGACGGAAGCTAACATACATATGTAAAGGTTGAGCTTAAGCAAAAATTGCAACGAAAAGTGCTTTCAAAATCCAAAAAGGAAATACATTTCCTTGAACAAACGAATGAAAACAACAAGTGAAAACAACATTTAGTGTTTTCGAGAAACAAAAAACAAACCTGCATTTTGGTGACTTCTAACAGTATGAGCGCGGGTGTGAAATAGGGCACCGAACTGAAGCAAACGACCGGTGAAAAAATGGGTTTTCCTCATTTTAGCGAGAGAGCCGGAGCGAGTACTTGAATAGTTGCAATTTACTGCAACCACCACGCTATATCAAGCGCGTGAAAGGAAAGTCATTAGGTAGTAGGGCACGTCTGCAGCACTCCCCAGCTTTCTACTTCGATGGAAGTTCGCATAGCAACATTACAATTTAGAATAAAAAAATGTTAAACAAAAATTACAAGTCAATCCTTTATATTGAAATTATTACTGAGGACCCCTCGAATTCTGACTGGTAATTCAATAATCATATTTATTTATAGAGCAATATTATGTGTATTCATTTTGGATACACAAATATATACATACTCATATGTGTCATCATATGATTGGTTATTATTTTATTCTTAATTCAAAATTATTCAATCATATGATGACACATATAAATGTGTACACATTTATGTACCCAAAGTAGGTATACATAGTTTTATTGTTATTTATATTGGCAAGACGGATTGTAGACGATTTTTTTTAATCTAATCCAATATTAATCAGCTAAATCTACTTAATGGTTAATTGCATTTTTATTTTATTTTATTTTTAATATAATTCAGTATTTTATTTCAATAAAAGTATGCATATATATAATTTTATTCTTTGGTTTATCAAATTTCCATAAATAAAAGGAGAATGTATATATATATAAGGTACATAAAGCGCAGCCACCTTAATTATGCTACCTATTTAATACGTTAACCATTAATTGCTTAAAAAAGGAAATTGAGAAAAATCTCGATCCTTTTTTGAGGTAAAGATAAAAAGTTTAACTGTAAATATATAATTTTTATCATAGATATGATAAACTTTAATAAAAATAAAACTATTTTCCATCCCTTTTTCTGCATGATTCCCACCTTGAATTTTAAAAACAAAATTTTTCACCGCTGTTATGTTAGTAAATTTTTTTTTTTTAAATGCTAGGTTAAAAATGCAAAAATAACAAAAACGCAAACACTGAGAGACTGCACCAGAACACCCACCTCCCACACCCATCACCAACCACCACTACTGACTCCGCACTCTCACCTCTAACTCACCGCCACGAGTCACGACCATTGAGGAGATGTGAAGAAATTAGATACAGAGGAAGATGATGTGAGGTTAGATCGATCATGTGAAAAGATGAAAGGGAGAGCGGACGATTGACACGTTTATAATAATATCTATGAGAAAAGGAAGAAGAAGAAGAAAGAGACGAAGAACTTACGAGAGTTATAAAATGGCAAAGGTGAACATGTGGAAACTATTGAAGGAGAAAGTAGCAATGTTCGAAAGTTGATATTAAAGTCAACAATAAGATCAAAGGCGAGAAAATTGTTCAGTATACCGATCTATTGGATCATTTATTGAATAACATGGTAAGAAAGGTTGCTCCAAGAGACAGAAAATGTTTTGGAGGAAAAATGCTAACAGAGCAAATGGAGTATTAGTTGGAGGGTTGATTTGGCTAGTATTCAAAAAGAGGAAGTTAAGGATTCTTGTTGCAATCCATCACCACTGTCGTCACACACCCACACCACACCTTCGCCAACAACACCTTATCACCACCAAAGCCAGCAACATCAACATACTTTCACCAACCACGACAAATTTTGGGTACAAATTTAAAAAAATAATGAAAGAATTCTTTCAATACAAAAATGAAAGTAGTAGGAAAAGAGAATAATAAAGAAAGGAGGAAAAGAGCGTAAAAAGGACACGGGAAAAATTTCCAACTACGATGAGTTGATCGTAAAGGGAAAGAAAAAGGAGGAGAGAGGAAAGTGGGGGAAAGAGGAAAAATACCGAAAATACCCCTTCACCAGTTAAAACTAACGTCAAAACTTGACAGAAAGGTGGAAAATATTGTTTTTTAGTTCATGCGACGGAACAACTTGTTTTAGAACGAAGCCATTGTCTTGAACAAGGCACTTCCCGAAAAAATATAGCCATTCAAATTCACCTATGAAACCAAACTTGCCTCAATATCAGGAAAGCAAGTTTTGAGTCACTAAGCCAATAGCAGTTGCATTATGATAATCTGAAATATATTGAACTGTTTAGTCAGTTTCACTGTATAACAAGCAATGTTACATGATTTAAAATTGAGACTAAGAATTGCAAAACTGAGCACATCAAAACTATACAAGCGATTGTGCCTCGTTTCCAGATTGGTGGAGTCCTAACTTTGACTTGATGTTTTCCCGTCACTTGTGACTGCAACAACATGCATGATAAAACAACATCAGAATACACCTCAGCATTTTTATCAGAGAGGAAGATAACCATGTGAAAACTGACTGTGTTGAAGAAATCAACTAAAACCTCATAGAGCTGAGGGTTTAGTGAGCTGCCTTCACAATATACTTAGCATCTGTGACATATTGTGAGTCAAAACCATTTATTTGCGAATTCCATTCAAGAGATATTCTAAGAACAGAAATCTGTTCAAAATATGGCAATTGTATAGCTCTTTTGTGGAGTTTACCTTCTTCTTTTATCTCTTTAATCATAGCAATGATGACATTTCTCATGGCTTCAATGGCTCGAGAAGTTTCTGCAGCATCAAGATCTTGTTGCACAGCAATAGTCACTAAAGAGGCATCTGACTCTAGACCCTCTGACCCATCAGGCATTATTGCAAAACCTGATGGTTTTAAGTGTTTAGTGATCATTCCCGAGGAAAAAGCAGCATTGATATGTGATTGGGTTATTGGTGATGAGATAACAAAGGAACAGAATTCCTCTTTCGAAGCCTCTTGTAAGATGTATTCATAACGCTGCAAAGTAAAAAACTTCCCATGTGAGAAAAATGTTTACACTATGATGACCAATAGAATGAATCAGTAAGGCAAAGTGAAAAATTAGCACCTCGGTGGACTCATTTTGAGGAACTACTTTCCTATGTAAAGTAATACAGTTACTGTCATCTTCTGCCACAAGCTTAATCACTTCTTCAGGCTCTTCAGCATTTAACAAACTAGGCCACTGCAACATGTATTAAATCCATTAGCAGTTCATGTAGAATGAAACCAGAAGTTTTACAAAAACATTTTGTTGAGTTGTGAAGTTGCAGTTACCTGCAATTCAAGTTTCCTTTTGACCAGAAAATTGAAAACCCTAAGGGGTTTTACCGGCACACGGAAGCTAGTCAATCCAACAAAAGTGTTACAGCCCAGCGTATGTGAATTGTACATAGCTTTATCCCACAAAATCCTCACCCCTTGGTCTGATATAATATCCCATCTATATGCACTGGGAGCTTCACTAACACAATTAAAATAGATCATCTCCATGCAGTCAGTCAATTTTAGCATAACTGCTTGAGCTGCACAACCCACAATTTAAGTATGTGTTAATTTCACAACTTTGGAGACTTGAAAGTAAATGCGGCACAATTCTAAAATATAAAGGACCTAGTGAATCCCAACAGTCAAAGACAATAAGATACCCAAGAAAAGAGTAATGTTTGTAACATTACCTCTTAATTCGAGCGCATGTTAAAGATTATGTAATTCTTGGAAATACTTTCTGTAACTTATTAACTAGAATGTATATAAAGCTGAGAAACTAAATGAACCCTACAGCCATGCTTAGTACTTCAAGAACCTTATGTTATTAAAATTATTAATCAGTAAACTCTTGTCAAGCAATAAATATGCACAATTAAGACAAGTGAAACACAAGTAAATTTCAAAATAAGTAACAAATACAAACCATAAACCAGGTAAGAAGACCATAGTAGAAGGTTTAAAAAACTTGACCATTATATCTGCTACAAAAAATAACATGAAATACTAGGTGAGAAGAGAATGCAACCCAATCAATGAAACTTTACAGATTATTCAGTTACTGATACCCAATTAGTACCTGATCGGCCAGGGCAATATCAGATCATTATCCAATTTAAAAGCAAAAAATAGACTGTGAGATATAGAAAAAAGTGGGATTCTCAATGTATATTGAGTTGATCTATGCAGAATAGCACGATTTGTTTAATAGAAATGAGGAATTGGGAATTATATCTATTTTCTCCCTTCAGTAAACAATACATCAACCAATTTTGACTTTCTATAACATATATTGAAGTAAACATATATACCAAAAATGAGTAAATTGTATATTATTGCCTCCTTCCAGAAATTTAAAACCTACTTGGACTAAATAATGCAATACCTTGGTGGTCCACTGGTATCTTAAGATTGGTAAATGAACTAACACTTCGCTTCAACCTCTGTAGAAATGTACTAACCCATCGCTTTGCACAGAATGCCAGGTTTGAATTTACCATACTTAAAAATATATTGTTTTGATCTAGACATGCATCCACTTCCACACTCTCAATCCATATAACCTGCACAAGTTAAATAAACTAACAAGTTGGGAAAAAACAAAATTCGAGGATAAGAAATGCAACAAAGTAGCCCTCGTAAAAGTAGAACAAAACTGCAGAGTGAAAATGTTTTACATACAAAAATTCATGGATAAGTTATGTAGTAGATTAGACCTTCTAAAAGTAAAACAAATTATTTCAAAGTGCGAATATATTACATGTAATTAAAAAAGAAAATGTTACACTAACCTCACAAGAATCACCATGCGTCCTGATTATTATCCCAGAAGGCCTACGCCGATTCTTCATGGTAGAGTAAGGTGTATGAATAAAATAATCTTCTGATAAATCAACAATCACCCACACACCTGGTGGTATCATCTTTAGGCATCTTAAGAAACGGAATTTCCTTGTTGGCACAAACGGTGTTGGTAATTGAAATTCGGCATCAACCTAAAAGTATGTAGATGAAGATCATTTTCAAACTGTATGGATCAGTAGGTGGGCTAATTGAAGTAGATCAGATTTTGATTAAATAAGTCTAAAAACAGCCACCAAACATAATAACAATATTATTATCTCATCCTAGAAATAGTGATACATGGTTGGAGGAGAACTGATAGGTTAAAATCATAAAATGTGCCCTTGAAAAATTACCATTGCATAGAATGTCCTGGAGTTATCATCATCCAACCACTGGAAAACACCAGTAGGAGCATGGCTTGATCCTTCAAGTACAATGTTAGGCAAAAGTGAAGGCCACTGACTCTGTAAAGATTTTAAGGAAAAACAACATCAACAATAAAAATATAAAGGGTAAAAGAAGATAATATAAAAATATAATGGGTAAAAGAAGAAAGTACTACAAACTCATCTTCTCTTGTTTGGTCTACAAAATCAAAATTAACACACTTGCCATATTCACAGTAGTCACAATTGTTTCATATTTCAAATTTCATTTGTCATTAAACTTCCTAGGGCGATGCCATCTTTGTAACCAAAAAAAGAAAGAACTTTAAATTTTGGACAATTTAGAAGATGAGGAGTTTGACCATTTAATGATATGTTATTCAGCGAACTGTAAAAGGTGAAACTGGAATTTAAGCAGTCAAAAATTTCAGCAAACCTCAAAAATTCAAATTAAAAGAAAATTCAATGTATGTGGACTACATTACATAATTCCTGCACATTTCAATTATCAAATTCATTTGCAAGCACTGATTAAAGTATCATAAAGTGCAAAGATAATTTACAAATTATCTTAAAAGAGTTTCTTCCCTGCATGATTGTATAATCTTCACCGACACATAATGAATATATTCAAATTTATTTGCAGAAGGTCCTATCAGCCATTTACACTAAAAAAATGTTGTATTACATACACTCATCACTGGAATTTCACAATAACATAGCCATACCCATCCGCACCATAATGTCAAGCACATGGACCAAAAATGGAGAGAGTCATACTACGAAGAAACAGAAGTGACCATTCTCTATGGTCATCTAATTTCTTCTATTTTCATAATGGGACAGTCAATCCAGTATCATCCAGGATAAACAATCACACCCAAGTTTGTGCTTATTTGACTTAGACAGTTTATAAAGGGTGGCATGGTGCCAAACTTAAGGTCTTACCGGTTCCATTAAGATGGTAATCAAATTTCCTGGAGAAATTGGAAGAAAAGCACTTTCAATGGAACACTCAGCTCTCATTCCAGATGGAGGCGAACTTTGGAATATCGAAAGGAAATCTTCAACTGAACCAACTGCTGGTGTTCCAACAACCCAAGTTTTTGCTTCATAAGCCATTGTCATAAGTTCCTTGTAAGCTGCTTTGACAAAATTATTTGCCTCTTGTAGTTGTAGGAACTCACTGTTCACCAATGTGCTTTTAATATTGAGAGACATAACAATGGTCTAAGTTGCACACTGATTTTTACAGCAAGTGGAGTTATCAGTCTGCTAGGAAATATTCTGAGAAGATAGTCCAAACCCTGCTAGATAGTAAAACATTTATTAAAGAAGAAACCAAAAGACCAACTGCAAACAGCTAAAGAATTGAGCTATGGTATAAATATAGATAACATGATGTGAAACCTTAGACCAGCCGACAATTGCAAATTGCACTGTCCTTTATTATCAAGATGCAAATTGATAACTGGTTCTAGTCCAATTCATTCTGCCTCAAGTAAATTAACTAATGCTAACAATTATCTCTAGACATATAACTCTTACATGGTTCCTTGTCATAATCAGTATCCGTAAGCAAAAGAACCAAGTTAAATAATTAACAACACTAGTAGATTAGTCTTGCAAAACAGGATATCACATGGTTCAACTCTTTTTCTTGATACACAAAATCTTAGGAATAAAAACTTTGCAACAGATTCCAAAAGAAGTTCCAAATAATGAACAAAATTCTGTCCATACAATGAATATTTTTTACACTTTTATAAAATGAACAGACTAATTGTGGCCAAGAAATTAAAATGTGTTTACCATCCAAGTGAGTAGAACTATCATTGATCAACAACATAAAGAACATTAGGACTTAACTCTGTAGTGTTGAGCCAATTTTCTCACAAACTAATCTGAATTGATTAAATTTATTAATACATACAAGCCAATCATATTTTAAGTGAAATAATTTTGAAATTTGAGCTGATATCATCAATATATCTGAGATTCAAATTAATTTAATTTAACCTAATTCTACAGTTGTTAGATCGGTCAATAAAAACCTAGAAAATATTAACCAATCACAACTCAGAATTGATCAACCAAAGGAATACAAAAGAGTCTCAAAAACATTCACGTCGTCATCAAATCAAACAAATATGAAATCGTTTTTCCAAGAAAAGCTCTACCACAAATTGAAAAAAAAAAAGTGAAAACAGAACCACAATAACCCTAAGGAATAATCAAAATCAACAGTAAAATTGATCGGTTAACAACCAAAAAAAACTTGAGAAGGGGGAGAAGAGAATATAAAGATTAGTATAAATAGACCTTCTCGAGATGATTTTCAGTAAAATTGAATAACCAATTGTGCAGACAGAGATTGGTCTGGACTTTGGAGTTATAGTTGGTTTCTGTCTCTGTTTCCCGCCGTATGAAAATTTTGAGTGACGTGTTTTTAACGTTTCAATCTCCAGACCGCGGGCACGAGCAATGCACGTGAGTTGACAACCGCCTCAGTAATCAGCATTAATTAATTTTAATAATTTAATTAATTTTTTGGATATCTGCCTGTTACTTTCCTTAATTACACTTTCCCAACTTTCAATATTAAAAAAGATACAATTAACAATTAATTTTTGCAAATTTTAGGCCTAAAATACTATTTCTCACCCAATGTATAATAAAAACCCAAAGTATTTTCCTTTAACTTTTAAAAACTTAAATATTTATTCATTAAAAAACTCAGTTAAAATTAAGGGCAAAATCATCATTTACCCAAAAAAATTAAAAAAACATAAAATTCATTATATTTCCTCCCTAAATTTTAAAAATTAATAACTTTACATTTACCCAAAGTTTTCAAACTTTGAAAACTAGTATTTCCCTCCTCTCAAAACTTAGGGTTTTCCTCCTCCTAACTCTAGTCACCATCTCTGGAGAACGTAAGCTTGTATTTCTTCCTCCTGGTGAAACCTCTTTCTTTGGTAATCTCAAACAATGTTTAGATCAAAAAATTCAAACAAAGAATCCTTTGTCTGGATGCACTGTCTTCTTCTCATCATCATCGTCTAAGACGACGACTTGTCTAAACAACGCATTCGTTGTCTAGATGAAGGGCTCCTTCAGTTGGATTTTATGATTCAAACAAAGGATGTTTGAAATTTTTTGATCTAAATATAGTTTGAGGTCTTTGAAGGAAGAGGTTTCACCTAGAGGAAGAAAAATCGATTGTTATTTGTCGAAGATGAGAGGAAGAAAACTCAAAGTTTGGGAGGGAATGTTACTTTTTAAAGTTTGAAAATTTTAGATAATGGTAAAATTGATAGTTTTTAAAATTTTTAGGGAAAAATATATTAAATTTTATGTTTTTTAAATTTTTTTTGAAAAAAACGATTTTATCTTTAATTGTAGTTAAATTTTTTTAAAAATTTATATTCATAAATGAGTGTTTTAATTTTTAAAAGTTAAAAAATGTCACTTTGGGGTTTCACTCTACCTGGGATGTGAACAAATTTTGGGCCTAAATTTTAATATTAATGCTATGGGTTAAAGTACTTAATACCTTCACATCAATACTAAAGTTGCTATTTTCTCTTATTTTAATATTAAAATGACACTTTGAGGGGTTGAAAAGGAGTTGAGGTTAAAGCTTTGACAAAAGTAAGGGAAAGAAAGAGTAATATGAATGCGAGAAGATGATTTCAAGATTTTGAGAAGTGAGAAAGTTTTTGAAAGACTGCAAGTGGATAAGTGCAAGGGAGCTTTTGAGAAATGAGAGAGAGTTTCTTGTTTGGGGAATGATTTTGATTGTTCAGGGAAAATGCAAGTCGAGAAGCTGAGATTTTTCCAAAAATAACAAAGTTTTTCATTTTCCCAAAAAAAATCCAGTAAGGCAACGAATTTTTTTCTAAACTCTAATCTTTCTATGACTAGGCCGTCTTATTTTTGTTTCTTTTTCAACCATGTGTACAATTTTCTGGCGTTGTCACCCTTGCACATTGCTAATTCCATTTTTAAGTTTCCAGTGTTTGCCTTCTTACTGTATATATCGTCTATTAGATTGTACAGTTGAAACTTATACGGATTTTGAAGATGCGGTAAGCTAATTTCGAGGAAAGAACTTTTGATGTAAAAAGAAAAAAAGAGCAAAAATTAAAGAAAACTCCCTGGCCCTCTTAGTCTTGGTGAAAAGCAATTTGTTTTAGAGTACTGATTCACACTCTCAACAATCCCAAGACACTTTTGGCTAATACTTTGATGCCCATCCATTTTGTATGTATGTCCACCATATGAGTTTAATATTACTAAGTCACAAGTCATATGCCATTTTAATCAACTAGGAATAATGAAAAGTATATGGCATCATCGTTATTGTATTAAAGGGGCATGTATGAAAAATGAATGGCCAAAAAGACTGATTCCTTATTCTCCCAAAGGTTTAGTCTATTGTCAAATTTTCATCTATTAATTTTAAAAAATTCAAATACTAATATGTCAATGATTATCGTTAATAAAATTTGTTAATAATAAGGGTACAATTATCATTGTCCCAAAAACCAAATACCGTGTTAAGGTTTCTTTCTTTTTTCCCTTAATAGCGACCGCCCCTTTTTTTCCCTTCATGCAAAATCTCTGCCTCTCATCAGTCACCCATTTTCCCTCCCTCCCTAACCCAATCATCTCATCAGTCACCCATCTTCCCTTCCTCCCTAATCCAATCATCCTCCACCATGATAAGTGAAAAGTGAAATGCAAAAAACTCCAAGTTTCAAGTTCAACAGTGCCTTAGCTATTTATCCTCAATTCTGTTGTTCAAACAAGTATCATCGTAACAGAAAATCAGACAATACTAATCTAACACGCTTATTGTTATATGGTTGACAAATTATATTTCACGACAAACCAAACAATGCATTTTGCACAAAGAAAACCATGATAAGGCGCACTCAAGGATTATTTTGCTATGCCTGCAAAAAATTTCAAAACTTCCAGATGATTTTACTAAATTTTCATGACTCCTGAGAACCATTAGCACTAGAAACAGTACTGCACCAATTATACTACATAGAAAGGAAGCTCAGTCTCAAGATACATGGTAGATGAAAGGATAGCACAAAAACTAGTGAACCCCTAAAATTGTCAGGTCAACTATTACTGTGTATTAACTTTGTAACAACCTTATTTCCCTCCTCCCAAAAAAAAACTCTTGCTAGTTTCCCAAGATAGATAAAAAATTTTTACAGAACATTTTGTTTCACCCTCTAGTCAACTGACCTTACCATAGTTATATCATCACCGTTTCATCAACCAACATGCTTATGGCTATGAATAGTAAATGTTAATCAAAAGCAAATTCATTGACTGAGAAAGAGATATCCTTCCATAGCATATATTTTCTGCCTTGTGAGACCACCACCAATTTCCTGGATTGTGAATAACAAACATTTCCTGTGATTGTTAGTTGCATTAAGGCAAGAAGGACCCTTAAGGCACCAATAGAAGACTTTAACCCCACAGGTTTGCACTAAAACTTCTTTGGTTGGAAAGACAGAAACAATGCAAAAGGAGAAGAATGTGCACTACAATGGCCAAAAAGTATAAGCCCCATTATGAGAAGAGAATTTATCCTTTTACAGAACAAAATTTAGCAAATCATGTTAAGCATGAACAAACAATGAATTCTCTTCCAATCCATCTTAACCTCAAGGAGTAGACAGTGAGAACCCCATAATTTCTGTCTCATTTTCATCCCTCCACCCTCCCCGTGCCCCGCCCCCCCTTCTCCTTTCTCGTTACTGAACATAAAACAATATTTCCAGATCCAAACCAAATAAGCAGCAGATGAAGCTAATCAAATTGAAAGTAAATTAAACAGAATCCTTCAACCACACAATCTTTTGCTAGCTGATGGCACCAGTCTTCAATGAACCAGCTCGTCTAGAAATTGAATGTCAACAGTAAATTCTAATATTTTGACACCGTGTTTTTACCCAAAAACTTGTGTAAGTAATTTACTTCAAATCATACATCTGATACTAAAGCCATTACATTCCTAACATTGGCAAACAGGAGAAAAAAATGGGTCTCATAACCAAACAACAAATAGTTCTAGTATAAAACTAAAACAACGACAAATGAAGTTTTAAAGCAAACCTTTGAAACAGACAAATGAAATTTATCATTATAATAGCCTGATTACCTCAAATCTCAATACTACACTCAAAACTTTATTCTAGTTTTAAAAAAACTACATCTGCAGAGTAATTCAAATTTCTCTCCAGGAAAACACTTACACAAAAGCAAGCAAATCATCTACCTCGGAACCGGGTGTGTCGGGTTGACGGGTGGAGCTCCAAGAAGGCTGGCTTGTTGGAGCTCCAGCTCGTTTAGCTGCTGCTCGCGATCCATCTCAATAATCAATGGGACCACCAGAATAAGGAAGGTGGTGCCCGCGATCCACGCCGCCTTTCCCGTGCTGCGGAGAAGCTTCTTGGAGACATAAACGGCCTCGCATGCTGCTTGTTTGCCGTGAGAGACGATCGGAGAATTAGTGAGCTTGGCGATGATGCCACTCTGGTTGTTGTTCTTCGGGGCCCGCCGGTCCGGAAGGGAGACTCCGCCTCGTCGGGGCTGGGAAGCCATTGTGTAATATGTATGAAGAAGGGGTGAGCGAAACGGAATTTGCCCTCCTCGTGGGAGCGTGCGAGGTTCGCACCCAAGACTTAATGCTTACTAGTAGGTGGCGAAAATAAAATTCCACCTAATATTTTATGTAATAACATTCTGGACCAATAAAATTAAAAAACCATTTTTCACGGTTTGTTGAATTTGTTATAAAATTTGTTAATTTTTAAATGCCTCCAAAATTTATTGAATAAATTTTCTATCATAATTTATATTATTTTAATTTAAAAATAATAAAATAATTTATTAGTATAATTATATATAATAGTGTCAATTGCATATAACTGTATAATTGAGGGTAAATTATAATTTTTTAAAATATTAAAGATTTTTAAAATTAGAAAAAATTCAAAGTTTTTTTATATTTAAAAATTGTAAAAACCACTTAATAATTTAAAAAATATAATTATATTCCAAAAATAAATAAAATATAATAAATTATATGTATAAACATTATATTATAAACTATTAATATTATAACGTATTTTTAAAATATATAAAAATGAATAATATAATTTTCTAATCATTACAGGAAAAATATGTATTATCTCTAATTAGTTTTAAAAAATGTGCTTATACCTTATAATATTTTAAATTTAAGAGACAAAATGATAAGTTTACTTTTATTATAGTATTTAGATAAAATGATACATACTATTTAACGGTAAAATTTATAGGCTTGTTTTAATAGATATATTGAGAAAATGGCTTATTCAAATATAAAAAATAAGAATATATTATTTCATCAAACATTCAATAGATGGTAATTAATAATAAATACTTTTTCATCCCTTTTAAAGTTAAAAAAAATTACATCAAATTGCCCACTATTAAATTTTGGTAATAAAATTGAAATAGATTTATTAAATTTATAATAAATATGCTAAAAAATATGAAAATATGCTTGACTAAATAATCGGTACCAAAACTTTATATTTTTTTTGTTTGAATAATTAATTTTTCTATGAACTTTAATAAAATAACAATTTTCTTTGTATTAAATTTGAAAAGTCTATTACCCATTCATCATTCATTGTTGTTTGTAAAAATTGTTTTTACAAAAGGATGGGATGACCATTTTATTATACATATTAATTTTTTTCTTTTTAATAAAATCATAAAATGTCATAAACATTTAATACAAATATCAATTATTACTCTATCTTTATTATTTATTGGTTTTTTTATAAGTAATCTAAACTAATTTTAAATATTAATTATAATTATATAAATTTATTATTTAAGCATTTTATTTGTCAATTTTTTCAAAAATTTCCCGCAATAATTAATTAAGGCTTATAGGTTTTTTTTGATGTACCACATGCGCATATCCGACTCTATTTATGTTGAATCCATTTGTTTTTCCTTCATCATCATCAAACAAAGATGTCGACTTCTTGTCACGCCACCTTACCGGTAACATTGGATCGGTCATGGCTCGATAGAATTTAACAACGGAGGATAAAGATCTAAGCGGAGATAACTCCAACTCACCAACCGTTAGAAAATCACTTTCATACGTTGTCCCAAGAAACGGGCCCTGGGCTGAAGCTGATACCAATATTTACAGGCCCACTTTCGATTTCCAGTTGAGAAGTGAGCATTTGCCAGGCGTCAGGCGCCACACCAACCGGCCCTAAATCCTAGTTTCAATTTAGGAGCTAACGTGGCAAGAAAAGAGTATTCCACGTGACTCACCCAAAGCTCCCCCAAGTCAAGTAAGTTATCTGATCACCGGGTCTTTTAATCGGAAGGCCAATATCAAATCCATCACAAAGCAAAAGCGCCATCCATTCACTTATAAGAGGCACGCACGCAGCAAATTCAGAGCCCTAGCTCTCTCCTTATTTGCAATTCTTTTGCCCCTGCCAGGAAAGCAATACTCAAAGCCTACGAACAACCTTTCAATTCAGAAACCAAATCCTGAACTCTCCAGAAACTGCTCCGTCTCTCCTCTTCTAGTAAGTTCACAGCCATTGCTTTTTCCTTATCTCTTACGTTTGTTACACTTACGTTCTTAATTGCTTTTGATTAGGGTTTAAGCGCGATAACCGTCGGATTAGGGTTTGTTCTTTATTTTCTTTGTTCAAAATGTATGTTACTAAGTTCTAAGAAATTATTTTAGAATCTCGTGCTAGTTTCAAGTGCATAGGGTTTGCTCTAGTTTACAAATTAAATTTGTTTCTTGATACTAATAGGAAGTGAATTATCAGCTACAATTATAAGTGAAAGAGAGTAAAATTGTAATTATGAGTACGAATTCAGACTCATTGTATGTTTGCTGGGACTTGTGGCCGGTTTTATAATCAACTAGGCATTGACAAGTAATTGGATTAAATGACCGAACATTTTGTGGAGTAACCTGTATATTGAAGTGATGGTATCAGTAGAAGATTGGGTGCAAAATTGTCTGAAGACAAATAAGGTCTGGGGTAATTTTTCAGTATCTCTTTACTTAATATTGTTTTGTTTAGTACTCATACAAAAATAGATTGAACTGATAGCACGAACCATCAAAAGTGATATTATGTACTGGAAATGTAAAAAGAGGAATTTGTTTGTGATGAATTATCTTCTAAATCTTGCAGCTTCTACAGTGGAACTGATAGTCTGTTCATCGGGTATGGGAGACAGTGAGACTCTAGTTGCTGAAACATCTGCTGTCATGAGTTATTCATCTGCAGGCTACACAAACACTAGTTATGCTGGTGCCAGCACAAATTCTGTTCCTGATGCTGGTGCTTTTGCCTCTGGGGCTGCTGGAGATTTTGCTGCCTCTGGTGCTTCAGTGGATGGAACTTATACTGTACCTGCTGCTGGTTCTGGTTTAAGTGATGGGAATGCTTATAATATGGATCCTAATTCTGTTATGCAACAAGTTCCAGCTGCTGGGGCCACCGCCACAAAGGATAATGTTACTGGTTTGGAAAATGCATCCATGGCCCCATCACATGCTGCCAGTTATAGTTCTCTAAATGGCAATGTTAGTGAAACTGGACATGTAACTACAATGGAAAATGGAAATTCTTTAGGTATTGGAAGTGGAGCTCCCAGCGGACAAGGTGTTGTGGATGGATTGGGTATGTCTTTGTCATACTAAACTTCATCTAAGTTTTAGATTTTTTCTAATTTGAAGCCATAGAAACCCACACTGCCTTTGGCTGGAATGTTATTAACCAGTACTTTGGATTGATTATGACAATATTTCTTCCTAATTTAAATTGATATTTTCCCCTTCATATATTTTCTTGGACATCTTGGGTTCATTTTTAGGGGCCAATATCTAGATATAATGGTTTCCTTTTTAACCTCAATTTTCTTGTTTTGGCTTGTTTGGGATTTATTATAGCTGCCTTTTGAACTTGAAATAAGTACTTGGCAACAGTATTCATCTAATAATATCATCTACATGCCACTGATATTGTGGCTACCAGTAATATATGAGTATTTCTTCATTAGAAACTTTATAATTCACAGTTAGTGGTTACTGGTATGTTAATTGACAATTTTTTTAGAAAACATATATTTTTTTCTTCTAAAGTTAAGATTTCTATTGTTAATTTCCCCCCTTTTATTAGTAGTGTCAGCAATGTCAGGTGAAGAAGATCGATTGTGGAGCATTGTGAAGGCTAATTCGTCTGATTTTAATGCATGGACCACTTTACTTGAAGAGACAGAGAAGCTGGCGGAGGTATATTTGTTTAAGAATTGATATTAACAGTTAGTGTTGTTGGCTGTGTATGTTTGTAATTTATTGCAAGAGAAGATCGCACAAGCTATTTGTATGCATATTTTTGTGATGCAATGCAATCTCTATGATAGTCAATTTTGTCTTTTGATATCCATTGTGAGTGTTGAATTGCAAACCTTGAAAGCAGAGAATTAGGTACCTTTTTTTATATGTGATGCATGCATTTAGAGCATGCAATCTCAGCCGTAGTTTTTATTTTTATTTCCTTTCAAGTATATGTTTATTTTCTTTTTGAGTATTTTCAAATTTCTTGTTTCTGATGGCTCTGCTGACTACAGATTAGGTGTGTCTGTAACTTAGAATGGAGGTTAATATCAACTTTCTAACTATTCCTGTACCCTAAGATAATCTTTTTCATATCAAAGAATTATTTTGGGTCTGTCTGTATCCCAAAGGACATCCTGTTTAATATTGAAGAATAATAGAACAATGAATTACTTCTCACTGGAACAGATCCACTGGCTGGTTTTTCCAATTTGCATTGCATGCGGGTAATGGCTGTTTTGCGTTGACCTAATATCATGTGTTTTCTGCAGGATAACATACTGAAGATACGTAGAGTTTATGATGCTTTTTTGGCTGAATTTCCTTTGTGTTATGGTTATTGGAAGAAGTATGCTGATCATGAGGCACGCATGGGGTCCATGGACAAAGTTGTAGAGGTTTATGAACGAGCTGTTCAAGGGGTGACATATTCGGTAGATATTTGGTTGCATTACAGCATATTTGCTATAAACACATATGGAGATCCAGAAACTATCCGAAGGTAATAGTTGTTTATTTTTATATTGCCATTGTTTAACTGCATTGGGAGATGGTGACTGTGTGAATTTTCCAGTCACAAGGATCTGGTGATCTGTTTTGTTGTTTCTAACATCATTTCAGTATTCCTGCAACAGCAATTACACTGGCGGAAAGTTTAGATGGGATTGCACTTTTAAATATTTTTTGGATCATTCTTTTGTTGCAAATTCTTGAACAAGAGGCCCTTTTCATAGTCATATAGTTATTTATGATATTAAAACTCTGTTTGGCCTCTTCATACCTTTCTCTCTTTAATTCCTGAAGGTCTTGTGTTGTAGTCAAGTAGTTATTTTTAAATTATAATTGTCTTCGACTTTGACACTCCGGGGTTCATCATATTGCAAAATGCTGCTGGGAAGATCTCATCCAGTTAAGGGCTAAGATGGCCTGTTTCACTGCTTCATTTCAGACATAGTATGATATTTATCAGGAAGGTAAATGCAGCATTTGGATGTGTCATATGCTGTTAAGAGTGAATTGTTCTCCTTCAACGTTAGTGCAGCTGCTCCATTTTCTGGATGTTTGTGTCAACTGAATATATTTATATATATGTTATAACAATTTTCTTATTACTGATGGTGTTTCAGGCTTTTTGAACGGGGTTTGGCATATGTTGGAACAGATTACCTTTCCTTCCCCCTCTGGGAGAAATACATTGAATATGAGTACATACAGCAGGAGTGGAGTCGTGTTGCCATGATTTACACTAGGATGTTGGAAAATCCGAATCAGCAATTAGATCGGCATTTCAGCAGGTAATTTCTTGTTATGATAGCAATTATTTGTTTGTGTTGTATACTGAGTTATTGTTATATTTATAGTGGATAATTTTTTTTAATATTTTCCATTTTTTTATAATGAAGAGCATGTTTGAAAAGTTGTGGTGTGCTGTAGCTGGTTTTGGAGTTTGATCTTTGTTTTTTTAATTGACTTCTTTATTGGCATGTATGTGTGTCTGCATTCTCCTAATCAGTGTTTGTCTAAAGCATGGGCAAGCAGCTTTGGAATGTCTGAGTTGAGCGAATGGTTTGTGAAATTGTGATTATGAAGTTTATCTTATGATGTCTTGGTGTGGCATGCGTTTCTTTTAAGGTTTGGTGTTTACGGAAATATTTTGTCATATATTTTGGCATATGGTTGAGTATGTGGCTTGTAAGAATATGGTTATAAGGCTCTTGGAAAGTATTACTTCTTAATGGAACTATGTACCAATTGTTTTTAAAGTGGATTGTGTGATATATCTAGTTCCCTGCTTTATTTTATGTTGCTGTATGAGGCCCTTCTGGTTTTTTTTTTTTTTTGAATTTTTTGTAAGTTCATTAAGAAAATTTGGGATGTTATGCCATCATGCATAAGGAATATGCAAATCATTTTGCTTTGATATGTGTTGACTGTTGCTATTTAGATTGAATATTATCATACAGATTTGTTATACCCCTTTAATAAACTTAGTGGTGCAATTTACAGTTTTAAGGAGTTCACTGGAAGTCGACCTTTGTCAGAGTTGAGGATTGCTGAGGAAACAACTGCTGCTACTGATGCTGAAGCAATTTCTGAGGCCATTGATGAAGTAAAAGCAAATGAGGGAGAGGACCAACCTGAAGCAGCTGAGCATTCTTTTAAACCTGTAAGTGCTGGCTTAACAGAAGCAGAGGAGTTGGAGAAGTATATCGCCATTAGAGAAGAGATGTATAAGAAAGCTAAAGAGTTCGATTCTAAGATCATTGGTTTTGAAACAGCTATTAGGAGACCCTATTTTCATGTGAAGCCACTAAGTATTGCGGAGCTTGAGAATTGGCATAATTATCTGGATTTTATAGAAAGAGAAGGAGACTTCAATAAGGTATTTGGGTTTGTTAGCAATCCATCATTGAGAATCTGTGGTTTGTAATTTTTAGTTGTCCGCTTTATTATAAGTTGACTTACAGTTAAGTAATATCTTCTGCATCATATGCTTTATTGGCTAAATCGTTGGGTGAAGCAACTTTTTAAACGGGGAATTTGAACTGAGACTAAAGCATGGGCCTTCAATTTGGTTACTATAAGGCTAAGTACTTCAAACCCTCATTTGTCCATGGACATTTTAGGTTCGTAGTGTGCTGTATAGTAAATTTTATTCTTTTTAAAGTTCCCATGTTATGCATGCAGGTGTGTTCTTGTCTTCCTAACCATCTATCTGTCAGGCAAAGGAGGGTCCCTGTATATGAGGGGCCTCTCTATTCTACTAATGGAGTATTTCTTATGCATATCTCTTTTGTGCTTTACTTCTTTGGTTCTTTTTATGATAGATCATGGTACTTTGTAACCAGTAATGATTCTCTTTGTTTGGTTAGGTGGTGAAGTTATATGAAAGATGTTTAATAGCATGTGCGAATTATCCTGAATACTGGATACGCTATGTGTTGTGCATGGAAGCCAGTGGAAGTATGGATCTGGCAGATAATGCCCTTGCTCGTGCAACTCAAGTCTTTGTCAAGGTATTATATATGAATCTTTAGTTTTTTTTTTTTTTAAATGTTTATCTGTATCACTGCAACATATGATTTATTTTTGGCAGCTTCTGTTCCTGCATGTAATTAAATAATAAATGTTTCTGAGTTAACTTGAACTTTGACTTTTGGCCATGCGATATATTTTTTGCATTGCCATGAAAACGTGTTTGCTTGTTCACATTGATAAAGTTTTTTGCTTGAAAGCATTTTTGAAAAATTAAGATGGGTGATCAAGACACAGATACATGTTAGAACATTTCTGATGAGTATTACTGTAAATTATTGGTCTGAAATGAAATAGTGCTTTGAATCCCTACTTGTAATTTTTTGTATATTGTTTTAGAGAAAAGTGATTTTATGGGAATCTAAAGTTAAATGTCATTGAAAATAAAACCTGAAAAAAATTCATATTCATTCTATTACTAAACTGAAAATTCTCTCTCTTCAAAATATTTGAAATGGTTGTGGAGTGTGGGTTCCTAGTTTAAGAAATAGTTAAGATGTAGTTTGTAACATCAGGTAATATATCTGTTGGAAATGTAGAACCTGAATTAGGAAATGCTGGCAGCAGCCAGAAGAAGAGGATTAGTGGATATGGTGAATGAGAAAGAGCTATTTGCCAATGCTGGTTGTTTTATTTTGCTCTATTTTTTAGTTTAACCCATTTTGCTGATTATCGTGAGCGTTATAAATTAGTATTGGGCACTTTTATTTCTCTTTTATATCTTTTTTATCATTATTATTATTCATTGTTTATTTAATGTGAAGTGATCAGATATTTGTTGGTTCCTAGGGCATCATATACATCAATTGAAGGATAGTTTTGTTCTTTCATTTGAAATTATCTGTGTTTGGGCTGCTTGTGATGGACATTGATGCTCGAAGTTTACTTTTGAACATAACTGCCATAAGAGATTTTGATGCAATATTTTAGGATAATGGTTAACAAATTTCTGTTGCTTCTCTGATTTACTTATGAGAGTTATATGCTTATTACCACAATTTCAACAGAGAGTGCCGGAGATTCACCTATTTGCTGCCCGATTCAAGGAGCAGAATGTGGATATAGATGGTGCTCGAGCAGCTTATCAACTTGTTCATACTGAAATTTCTCCTGGCCTTCTTGAAGCCATTATCAAGCATGCAAACATGGAACATCGGCTGGTAAGTTTATGTAAGCAATATGTTAAGGGATCCTGTTTTGATAAACTTATTGTTTGTGTTAACTTGGTTGTATCTATTGGTTTTGCAGGGCAATCTTGAAGATGCCTTTTCTTTATATGAACAGGCTATTGCCATTGAGAAGGGAAAAGAACATTCACAAACATTACCAATGTTGTATGCACAGTACTCTCGTTTTGTCTGCTTGGTAGGTTGGCTTACGAGATTACTTTCACATGTGCTTATTGTTGTCAGAGTGTTGCTTATTTTAGGATATGATGACCACTATAGTGTACATTGTTGGGTCATCTATTTGTGACTATGCAGAGTTAACTCAATGACTACGTCTAATTGTTTTTCAATTTGAAGGAAAATTATAAGTTTTCCTATAATATAAAGTATACAGTCTGAAATTTCTTGTCAAAGTATTCAATCTAGCCTGCTACACTTAGTAGTTAGGCCTAGCATTTGTGAATTGATTTGCTGATGATTGCCCTTGTCATTCATTTTTTGTGTTTTAGTTCTCCCAACTTGCATTTTCCTTTCTTTTGGACAGTTCAGTTGTATAATTGTTCCTTAACATTTTGTTACCTTCGTCACAGAAAATTAACTCTTGTCAATTTTTGGATTATTTTTGCAGCTAAGTGTTTGGAAGAGCCTAAATAGTCCATTTTAATAAGACATTCAGTAGAAATCATGAAGTATGAAGTAATCCAACACATTAGGTTTAGGGTTGAAGAGTTTGTTGGGTCATCCCTCTGTGTTCTGTTTCTCTTTAATGTACTAATTAAAAAATATTATCGTAATTATTCTTGAGATTTATGATGTCTGTTCGCAATTTGTTTTTGATAGTTTACTAGAGTTTTTATTGCTTGCTCTTGTCTATTGGTAGGTTTCTGGAAACGCAGAGAAGGCTCGGGAAATTCTTGTCAACTCACTTGAGCATGTACAACTATCAAAACCACTTCTTGAGGTTTGCACACTTGTACCCTTTCTCTCAGATGCACACATACGGATGGGTTATACTCTTTTTCATTTTCTTTCATTGTGTAGCCCAATATTTTTTGGTTCATCATCATGCAGGCATTGATTCATTTTGAGTCAATTCAGTCTCCACCAAGGCAATTTGATTATTTGGAGTCATTAGTTGACAAGTTTATTGTGCCCAATCCTGATACCTCCAACACTGCAAGTGCTGCTGAGAGGGAAGAGCTATCTTGCATTTTTGTGGAGGTAATACATAAAATTTCTTTAAAAAGAACATGTGTGATTGAAACACTCATTTGTTTGCAAATGATCTAGCAGTTTCTCGGTCTCTTTGGAGATTCACAGTCCATCAAGAGGGCTGAAGACCGGCACGCAAAATTGTTCTTACCTCATAGGAGTATGTCAGAGTTAAAAAAACGTCATGCTGAGGATTTCTTGGCTTCAGAGAGGGCAAAGATGGCCAAATCATATTCTGGTGCTCCGTCCCCTGCCCATTCTTTGATTGGTGCTTATCCAAGTGCTCAAAATCCTTGGACTGCTGGTTATGGTGTGCAGCCCCAAGCTTGGCCACCAGCTACACAAGCACAGGCACAGCAATACCCTGCCTATGGTCAACAGGTAATTTGCCACTTAAAGGACTCATTAAAAGTAGTTTGGGATGGTTATATAATGCATGGTTGTTTTTTATGTTTAGAGGAGGATATTTTTAAACGTTTGAGCACTGCATCTCTTGGAGTTGCAGGCTCAAAGGGCTGCATGAGGGTCTGTAGATATGACAATTTAAAACTAGTTTCCATTTGTTCACATCTTTACACGAATGTTGCTATATAATACACGATGCGTGTTTCATCTCTTAACAGCAAGTTTTCACTTGTAGCAGGCTGCATACGGTGTATATAGTGGTTATGGAAGTAGTTATGCTACTCCTCAAATACCAACATCAGCACCACAAACTGCTGCTTATGGTGCTTATCCTCCTACTTATCCCGTTCAGGTATGAAATGCTCCTGCTGCAATGGTAGTTCTGGATGGTTCAAAACATAGCAGTGTTTATTTCCTGTTATATTTCCCAGTTCAATTTTCTGCATTTGTTCTTTCATGGAATGAAATCTTTCATTCTCATATTCTGAGTACCTTGTGATATCTTGCCTCTATTAATAGGGAATATTGGATGTTCTCTGGACCTGCATAAAGTTGTTACTTATGTTTTGTGTTGATGATGTTTGGACATCATCTTGTTTTCATTGCTTTTCTAGTTCTATTATTTCTTTTAGGTTTTGCTGCTGTACTTCGACTTTTTTTTTTTAAATTTCTCTTTCACCATTTCTGTGACCATTCATAAAAATTGGAGTACCTCACTGGTAAGGGAACACGGGTATTCGCTTGATAGCTGCCTAGGACAGTGGACCATATAAGGTTAGCAGCTATTAGGAGCGACCAGTGCATCCCAGAGTCGTAAACTTCTTGTCATCTTAGAAATTTGTTGAACCATGTAACTGATGGTAGGGCACTCTTAACATTGATTTAGTCATATGAAATGAGTTATACTATGCAGAATTTGTGTAGGCCCAAATCTTTTTCTTTAGAGCTGATCTTAGTCGTCTGATTGTATTTTCAGTCTGCCTTTCCCCAACAAAGTTATGCACAGCCAACAGCAGCAGCAGCAACAGTAGCTCCAGCCCAGCAACCTGCAGCCACTGCCGCAGTCCCACAGGCCTATTATGGAAGTTATTATTAAGAGCTAAGCTAGATTTGTACCATACACCCTTTGCTGTCCTGAAGCCCCTTTTTAATTTAATGTATTTTCAATGCTTTTGTGTAGGCTTGACCATACCTGTAACTTTGATTCCTAAAACGTAGGATGATGTAGCCAGAAAAGACCAGAGGAGAGGGGAGGATGGAGAGTGCTATTATTTTTGACACTGGTCTTTAGGTAACTTCTTAGAAGTGTAAACATGCTACTATGTATTTTAGGTAACTGGCCCTTTTTTTTTTTTCTGAAAACTGATTATTCAGCAGTTTTACTTTTTGGCTGATGAAGTATACTACGCAGAATTTGTCTAGTCTCAGGTCTTTTGCCCTCATGGAAATAGTTTGTGCCTCGTCAATTTTACCATTGAATTAAGTATTGGGCTAGACTTAAATGTTCAATTCCTACTCGTTATACAGAGTGGAAATTAAATCTAGCATAACATGTCATAATAATTCAAATGAATGAATTACACCATATAATTTAATACCACAATTGATTCTTATCTATTCCCATCATAACAATTGCAAACATATCAGTCAAACCAATCCAAAACAATTGCAATGTACCTAATTCATTTTAAAATCGTTCTCTATTGAAAATTCTTTTATGTTTGCGACTTGGCCTAAACCGATCTGTAAACTTTGGAATCAATGGCCGATGAGTTTATTAAACCAACTATTGATAACGGCGTCTCACACTAGTATTGTAAAATAATCTCATTTTAATGAAATGCATGTGCCCTTTGACTTTTCGGTCTCCCTTGAATGTATGACGTGCATTGAAGAGTTCAATGAACTTTCTGTCACATCAACATTTTTAAAATAAAGAAAAACTTACTTTTAGTGGTGACAGATTTTCGGTAATAGAAGAGGCTATAAAAAGTAATTTAATTATAATAAATTTACATGTATAATTCTTTTATAAATAAATATATATTATTATATAATTAAGTATTATTTTATTTTTAATTTAAAATTATTTAATCATATAATGATATATCATTATTTTGTGTATAAAGTTTTATCTATTATTTGTGTATATAATATTATTTATTATATTATAATCTCAATCTTAAATATTAAAAAATTATTATGATAATATTAATTTTATTATAATTATTTCTTATTTATTAAATTTTTTAAATTAACATACTCTTATTTTAAAATAATTATACTTAAAATATTTAAATAAAATAATATCTTAATATTATTTTATTATATCTAATTAAATATAATAATTATTTATATTTATTAAATTTTATCAAATATTATAAATAATTTATCTACATCATCTTTAAAGTGATAATATTTTACTTTTGGTTATTTAAAAATTACTTGAAACCAAAGGTGCCCTCGGTAAAAACCACCTTTTTTGAAACATTTTAAAAAATAGTACTCATACATGGACCAAAGTCCCCATTAACAAAAGAATTCTCAACAACATTTGAAAACATGTACTTTTAAATATGAATAATTCTATATGTACCCAAAATTAATACCCAAAATGATACCCACTGATGTGGCAGCCAACGTGACAGATGCCATTTCATGTCCCATGTTGACAACTTACCACATCAGCTGAAAAAAGAATAACAAAAAAATTAATGAAATGTCCCTTTTTTTATAAAATAAAGATATGACACAATCTATTAAATTTTTTGAAGAAAATTTTTCCTCTTATGTGGTAAATTGCTAATGTGGCAGATGAGATGTCATCTGCCATGTTGGCTGCCACATCAATGGGTATGATTTTGTATACCAAGCTTGGGTACATGTAGCTTTGCTCTTTAAATATTATGTATTATCTTCTTATTTATACAAAATAATATAAAATTATGATTGATGATGTAATTATTATTATTATTATTTGATTTTACTCAATCAAAGGATTTTAATTATTAAATTAAATTATATAAATAAATTATAAAATTATATATTATAATATAATAAAAATAATTTTGAATTTAAATATAAATACTCAAATATTGGATTGACGACACTGAGATCAAACAACTCCAATTGACATTTCGGTCATCCATTTAACTTTTCTACTTTCTCACAATAGGTAACTTTCAGATTCAGCTAATCAGAGTACATAATCTTAAAACCCCCTAAAAAGAAAAACAAATGAGAAATCCTAAGAGAAAATTCAGTCCAGTGTCGCCCACTGAGAGTTTGATAATTTTCAGATCAGACTGCTGTTTTTTAATTTTCCAAAAATAGACCGCCTGATGGGCGGCTAGGATTTAGTGCAGCCATCCCAGTAATTTATAATTATTATTATTTACCAATCAAACACTCACACACGGTCACACATCTATATCCAAATCCCAAACCCCCTTTCTTGAATCTTGGTCTTTCTCTTTTTATTCCTTCTCAAAACCCTTCTCTTTTCCCTAACATCAATTCCGCCAAGCATAAGACGATGATATAAGCTTTTACTCATAAACCCTGCTTTTAGATTAGGGTTTTGAAGCACTTAACTTCTCTGTGGATCTGTGATCGATCATTATCAAGAGGGTTTTAAGGGATTCCCTTCATTGCATGCTACCTTTTGTTCTCAACTGACAAATAATGGCTTCTTCATATCCAGGACCAATTCAGGTCATTCAATCGAATAACCAATTGCATATTTAACCCTATAATTAATTGCATATTCAATCCTATAACCAATTGCATCTCTCTTGTTTTCATAGATGTAAAGGAAAAGCTTTTTGCTTTCTTTTTTCTTGTTAATGATTGTTTGGAATGTTTCAGGTTGGCTCCTACTTTGTGGGGCAATACTATCAGGTACTTCAGCAACAGCCTGATCTGGTTCACCAATTCTACTCCGATGCCAGCTCCATGATTCGGATTGACGGAGATTCGGCTGACTCTGCTTCTTCAATGCTGGTTAGTAGTTTTACTCTTTGTGTATTTTTTATTTTTTTTTTGTTAAGTTGTAATTTGCAACTATGTTACCTGTTGTTTTGAATTTGTTTAGTGCTCCCTTTTGTTCTTTGTATTTCTTTGGTAAATAGCTGGTGGGTTAATTTCTTTTGATATTTGGGTTGGTTTTCTTGATTATTACATATTTATTAATATGAATAAGAAAGGTTGGTGTTATGTGTTATATACAATGATTTTATATATTAATTTTTGTGAATGGTCAAAACTTTTAATTCAGTGGTTTGAACTGTGCATCTGTTATTATCAAATGTTGCTTAATATATCAACCTGCCATATTTTATGGATTCTTTCTTTCTATTAATTGAATGAAGTTGTTCCTTAAGCGATGTATTTAGATTTTTCTGTTTGTTTTTTTTCCTTGTTTCTTACATTTATCATTTTCTGTAGCAAATTTATTCACTTGTGATGTCACTAAATTTTACTGCAATCGAGATCAAGACAATCAATTCTCTCGGTTCTTGGAATGGTGGAGTTATGGTTATGGTTACAGGTTCAGTCAAAACCAAAGATTTCAGCGGCAGAAGGAAGTTTGTGCAGACCTTTTTCCTTGCCCCTCAGGAGAAAGGTTACTTTGTTCTCAATGATATTTTTCACTTCATCGACGAGGAAACAATTTACCAACATCCTGCTCCTGCACTGTCAGAAAGCAAATTTGATGCTCAATTAGATGCTTCTAGCCCTCTCCCTGAGCAGCCAGGTATAAATAGGAAATCTTTTACTGGAATCAAACAGTTCCAATATCTGATGTTAAAGGATATATGTAACTTATTTTAACTTTTAACTAAGCTTATAGATTTTCTTCAATCATATTGTGGAACTTTTGTTTGATTAAACTTTGCAAATTGTTCACTATTGTCTAACAGTTACCTAATATCAGCTTAAGACTTGAGAGAATTAAGTTTTATAGTGATTTTTCTAACTCATTGGGTTTTGCAGTTTCCAATTATGATTTGGAAGAAGAGGCCAGGGAATATGTGAACTCGGTTCATATAGAAGATGAGCCAACTGACCAGTACAATCTCATAGAGCCTCAGCAGCAAGAAGACCCTGAAGCCGAAATTGTTGTGGAGGAAAATCCTGTGGAGGAAACTTCTGCCCTGTATCAAACTGATTTGAATAATTTTCAGGCCCCTCCAGTAGCTGCAGTTGATGAATCTGTGGGCGAGCTTGCAAAGAAAACCTATGCTTCCATTGTATGTGCAATTTCTGCTGTCTTTCCGTCATCCTCTTTCTTTTTGTGTGGATATAAGTTCTCAGATGTCTGTGCATGCATTTAGGCATTTACCTCTGCATGTATCTTCAAATGGTTTAAACTAACAACACCAAGAGATTGTCAACCACTTTTATCCATTATTTGTGAGAAAAAAATCCTGTTAAACTATGATGACAACAAGTCTATGCTTGTGAGTGGGAAAGTATAGTCATGTCTAGAGATAGATTAACCATTCTTAGTGGGGGCATGATCATGATTCATTCATGAGTGGAGATACAAATCTTGTAATAGTTTACAAGAACATAATTTGCTTGGGAAGGTGGTATACAACATTTTTTATTTGCTCTGATTAATTGGTGAAAACCATTTTTAGGTGTATGAGTTGGACTAATTATGATTTTTTTCCCTTTATGGTGAAAATACTGTAGTTACGAGTAGCTAAGAACCCGTATGTATCATCAGTTGCTACTCAACCATCGTTCAACAAAAGTGCCCCAACTACATCAGACTCTAATAATGCCCAACAGCCTGTATCTCAGCAGTCAAATCATGCATCTTCCTACGTGCCTGAATCTGGATCTTTGTCATATGTGCCTGAATCTGGATTTGATGCAGCAGATGAAAGCTTTACCATTGAAGAAGGTAACATATTCTCTGCAAAGGATGCATTGCTTGATATGAGAAATATCTTTGGTATGGATCATCAACTATTTAATGTGAGCCATTGTGCATGATAGTTTCACATGTCTTCTCTGTCTGATTAATTAAAAAGGCAATCTTATTGCTTTTAATTAGTTTTTAGAAGTTTGTTGTCTATGTGTGAGACACATTCAAAATTGTTGAATTCATTGAATGTGGTAAGGGTTTTGATGTTATTGCTTAGCAGAGTCATATTGATTCTAGAATATTTATCTTTACAGGTGAAGTAAAATCTGTCTATGTGAGAAACTTGCCTTCTACTATCACTGCTGCTGAAATTGAGCAGGAGTTTAAGAACTTTGGCAGAATCAAACCTGATGGTGTGTTTGTTAGAAACCGTAAGGTGTGTTCCTTTCCATCACACAAAAATTCTCTCTTTAAGTGAGGAAAAGGGCTAATTTAACATTTATTACACAGGATGTTGTTGGTGTCTGCTATGCATTTGTTGAGTTTGAGGACATTTCTTCTGTTCAAATTGCTATCCAGGTTTGTTCTAGTTATTATGAAATTTCATTTCTTTATGCTGGAAACGTGAGCATATCATGCTATTTGTGTGCGTGCTAGGCCACGGGAAGCCTCAAAAAATTTATATAAATCATCTGCTGTGACGAATTACTCATAACAAATCTGCTGGAAATCTCTGTGTTATTTGTGGATTCTGCAATACTTGCCTGACTAATTTGTGTTCTTTCTGTAGGCATCTCCTATACAGTTGGCTGGAAGACAAATCTACATTGAGGAGCGAAGACCAAACAGCAGCAGTACCTCTCGAGGAGGAAGTATGTAGTTCACTTTTTTCTCTTTTCATGCTTCAGAGTGGCCAAATTTTTATTTATTTCTTGAACTGTCATCCAAATTTGATTGACCAGGAAGAGGAAGAGGCAGAAGCAGCTACCAAACAGAGACCTCTAGGAGTGGGCGCTATGGTGGCCGTGGTTTGGGCAGGGGAAGTACCCAAGATGGTGGTGACTACAACAGACTGAGAGGCAATGGTTTCTATTAGAAAGTTTCACAATGAAAGCTGGGATGCTGGGAGACAAATATTAACAGCAAAATTGTTAGAGGTATTCCTCATAGGTTTTTTGATCTGAGGGTGGCTGAGGTTTGCTGATTTGTGGTTCAAAATTTTCTTGGATTCATGAGAAATATAAATGGAACTTTATGGGGTGTGCCATTGTGTGATGCAAGTGTGGAGGTACTTTTCTTTTGCCGTTTCTATTGTTTCAGAATATGTTTATTCCCCCCTTGAATGATTTTTATCATGCATATTCAGGTGGGATATTTTTGGGACGTTGTGTCTTCTTTCGCAGGAAATGTGATGGGCTATTTTCGTATATCAGCTTTTCTTGCGTGTCCATATTCTCTGTTTTGTTTTTTGATGCAATTTGATAATGCTAGTACATTACCTTCCCATGCATCTTCCTCGCTGGTAACTTGCCTAAGATTCATCTCTGACAGTCAGTAACCAGTAGCTTGTTTTGGTTGATTTATGACATCAAATAAGTAGAATGACTGCAGAACTTTACTGCAAGGTTTCCTTCTCCCTCTAGGCTCCTCTGTGAAGTCTCTTACCCATGGTATCCAGTTCATCTGGTACACTACATTTATCACCTTCTTCTGTTTCCCCGATAAAATTAGCATATGATGCGTGCACATTGCTGAAATACAAGTTGATTCTTCCAGCAGTAAAGTAATTAAGCTAAAGAAAGTGGAATGAATACAATGCCGCATACCTATCTTATGGAGAAGCTTGGATTGCTTTTTCAAAATAGATAGAGGCTCTATCTTCATCGCCTTGAAGCTCCCATGTCGACTTAGTATATTGTGACAGAATATCAACATCCCCTGGATTTCCTAGAATTGCACTAGTGTAGTACTCCTGTGCTCTCCCAAAGTCTTTCTTTGTCAAAATCACACAAGTCTATAGTCACTTGCAATTCATTGTTTAATGGAGAGAATAGGACTCACCTGATACAGAAATTGAGCATAATTTTTCAAGAATAAAGGGTTTCCAGGATTTTCCTCAACCATCCTCTTCTAATGTTCCTCAACCCTATGATTATCCCCACCATCCCCACTGGACTCTCCATTAAAGTCAGCGCCTTCCCCGCCAATGCCAATTCCTCTTGCAAGATACATTTCTTGATCAATAACTTAGTGTTTCCCATTTCGTTCCTGAAACTGAACTCACTTCCTCCATAGCCACTTTGTCAAATTCTAGATCATTTTCATCTTCCTCGTCTTCATGCCAGCCTAGTATTGTTTCCAACGTCAAGCATTTGCTTCTCCTTGAAAACATCTGGGGTTGGTTCTGATTTTTGTTTGTATTATTTTCTTCATCGCTCCAACAAGTATAAGCTAGTGCTTCCGAGTTTCCATCAGACAGGAAATCCATTATGGCAATCAGAGAAATGGTCAGCAACTGCGGGGAAGAGTTGCAAGGGACAGAAGGTGGGAGTAATTTATTGCCGCGGTTATGGCGGTTGGTATGGGGAAAGACAGGTGGGAGGTGGCACTGGTTCTTGGTTTCACGGTAATTGTTTATGTTGTTGTTAACGTTTTTGCTGGTACTTCTCTTAGAAAATGAATAATGAGAGGGTCAAGAATTGATGTTGATGCGCTCCTCATCTTCATCTTACATACACAAGAAGTTGCTACTTGACTGACTGACACTGTTCAATCGATTCATTTGACAACACGTTGCACAATACATTGTCTTCGAATTGGTCATAGTTAATAGCCAATGATATAAATCAATATTAATTTCTCAAACAAAATGGTTATATGCCCAACCCAAGAGCTTCATGCCACTTTCTTCCCCAAGGATCCAATAGAATACAAGTTGACTGCATGAACTGATTTATCTATGATATAGTAATTAGCCTTGGGTCGGTACGTGAAAAAGATGGCAACGGAGAGGAGCAAGGCGAGGATCTTAATCCTTATCTTCGTTTTTATAGGATATATCAATCATCGTTTTTATCTTTGCAGGATATATCAATCTCCATCTCCAATCATTCTCGTTACGGGAATGACAATGATTCTCCATCATTTTCTCAATAAGAAAAATCTTTTTTTTATCCTCGTAGAGAAAAATTTTCTCCTTGTACCTATAAGAAAAAAATCTCTTCTTCATACCCGTTAAATATAATATAAATATAATTAAATAACAAATTAAGTTAAATTAAAATCAATTTACTATTTCAAATATCACAAATATCATATATTAATCATTTTAATATGTATAATAAAAACCTAATTAAATTTAAAAAAATATAAATAATTTAAAATTATAAAGATATGTTAATATTTTAAATAAATTTATTAATATAAAAGGATGTAAATAGGGACAGGATAGGGCGAAATGGGACAAGGAGGGAACACATGTATCATCGTCCTCGATCCATCCCCAATTGGGGAGTTTTTTTGGTCTCTCTCTTATTTCAGTTTTTCATTTTTATCAAAGAATTTTTTTTTTGTTAGGATTAGAGAAGACCAAAACTTTTAAATTTTGTTAGAAATTGTCATCTCTAATATGTGGTTTTAAAAAAAGAGTAACCCTAATAACTGTTTGGAAGCTTCATGATGAATTTATAGTTTTCAGATGAATTTGTGGATCAAAGGTAATTTTCCCAAACCCTAATTCATCGATCAAAATTAAAAGCATCAGATCACATGTGAAAATATCACATTTCATAAATGAGCTTTTGAAAAGCATTTTTAAATCTCGTAATCTCTCTCTTTCTCTCTGTCTCTCTCTCTCTTTCTTAAAATAAAGAAAAATGGGAATAGTGGTTAATTCTCAAATATTAGTATTGCCATAATTCAGGAGGTTAAAAAAAAAAAGGTCCCACGAAATGTGAGATTTGATCTGACAGAAAATTGGAATACGATACCCAGCTAGAAGAGTGTAAAAGTTTCTGTGCTGCAACACGAAAACAAATTCGAAACTTAAAGATCGTCTGAGAGATTTGGAACGTTTTCAGGCAGCAGCATGTTTGGTTGCCACTGTTTTTATTGGAGCACACTCTCCGATTCATCTCCTGCACAACCTCGAACTTTCTCCTTGCCCGCTTCACTTCCCAATTGGCCTCAAGGTATCACAATTTGGATTATAAAGTTTTGATCTTTTTGCAAATTCAATCGTGGGCTATTTCATTTTTTGTTTAGTTCTTGTTTTTGGTTCATGGGTTGGATTACCGCTTCTGCATGTGGTCGCGTATTATGCATTAATGTTGATTTTTGTAGGCGTTAATTGATTGGTGTTGCTTTTAATCTACGTACATTTCATATAATTTTTACTGTAAATTATATTTATGGGCAGTTTGCGAGCTCATTACGGTTAAAACTTTAGATGATTTGGCTGGATGCTTAACAATTGGCCATCTCTTTGCTCTGTTTGTTTTGGTCAGTCTCTACAGGATCATTTGTCATGGCTTGTAGGCAATGAACAAGCTAATTCATGTAAACAACTTACTGGAAAAAGAAAATGTTTTAAAAATTGATAGTTGTGTAGGAATGAGCTTATCGAGATTTAAATTGATAATCTGAATGTCTCTGTTATAGTGGTTTATGGTTTTTCAGCATGAAATTATTTTCTTTTATCTGCTTTTTATCCTGTGTCTTTGTTCTTTATTGTATTTTATATTTTCTTTGTCAAAGCATTTGGAGAAGTGTGTCCTAGACAAGTTTATATAATGTGTGGAGGTTATACTGCAATCTGCTTTCTAATTTTGTAGTCTTTTCATGGTAGAATATTTCTGATTAAACTTGATTGGTGAATGGACCTGCTTCCTCCCCCACCATTACCTATTAGATTTCTTAGATGCCCAAAATTTTAAAGTAAATTCAACTGAATGATATAAAGCAATTCTTTTCTTTACGGGTTGCCATCTCTTTGAGTTCTTGCTTGCTATTATCATACTAAACTTTGCAATTGTTTGTTTACTTTCTCAGGTCAAGGATTTGCCTCCGGAAGAATAAATCTTGGAGAAATAGAAGTTGTTCAAATTTCCAGATTTGAGTTCATTTGGAGCTGTGATCTTTTGCAGGACAAGAAAAAACAGGTTACATTTTATAAGCCAGTGGGAATTCCTAATGGGTTTTATTGCCTTGGTCACTATTGCCATTTCGATAATCGGCCGTTGAGAGGATTTGTTCTTCTGGCTAAGGAGGTGGCTTCTTCTGTACCAGAAGCTAGTCATTTTTCTGATCATGTTTACTCACCAGCTCTTGAGAAACCTGTTGATTATACATTAGTTTGGAGTTCAGCTGATGAGGATGAGGAGAACTATGAAGGTTGTGGCTTCTTCTGGTTTCCCAAGCCCCCTGAGGGCTATAAATCCGTGGGATTTTTGGTTACCAACACTCCAAACAAACCTGACTTGGATGAGGTTAGATGCGTTCGAGGTGACCTGACAGGGAAATGTGAAGCTTATTGCCTTGTACTTGATACCTGTCTTAAGTTCTCAAATTTTCCATTCCGGGTTTGGGGCACAAGACCTCATGACCGAGGAATGCTGGGTAAAGGTGTCTCTGTGGGGACATTTTTTTGCAGTAGTGACTTGAACTCTGGGGAAGAGTTGAATATTGCATGCCTGAAGAATTTAGATCCTACGCTACATGCAATGCCAAATTGCGATCAGATTCATGGACTCATCAATCATTATGGACCAACTCTTTTCTTTCATCCTGAAGAAATCTATTTGCCATCTTCTGTTTCATGGTTTTTCAAAAATGGAGCAGAGTTGTACAAAGATGGGGATTTGATTGGTGAGGTCATCGATCCTAGTGGCTCGAATTTACCTGGTGGTGGGACAAATGATAAGAAATTTTGGATAGACTTGCCGCATGATGACAGGAGACACAGCGTCAAACGTGGAAACTTGGAAACTGCAAAGGTTTATGTTCATGTGAAGCCTGCTCTTGGTGGGACATTCACCGATATTGCCATGTGGATTTTTTGCCCCTTCAATGGGCCTGGCACTCTCAAAGTTGGAATCATGAACATTGCTCTCAGCAAGATTGGTCAGCATGTGGGTGACTGGGAACATTTCACACTCCGTATAAGCAACTTCACTGGAGAGTTGTGGTGTATATACTTCTCGCAGCACAGTGGTGGTGAATGGGTGAATGCATATGATTTGGAATACATAGAGGGGAATAAAGCCATTGTTTACTCCACAAAAAATGGACACGCTAGCTTTCCTCATCCTGGCACCTACATTCAAGGATCAGCAAAATTAGGAATCGGAGTGAGAAATGATGCTGCTCGTAGTAATTTATTTGTTGATTCAAGCACCCATTATGAACTTGTTGCTGCAGAGTATCTTGGAGATGGGGTTGTTACTGAGCCTGGCTGGCTGCAGTTTATGAGAGAATGGGGTCCAAAGATCGTTTACGATTCCAGAACAGAGCTAGATAAAATAATGAATATTTTGCCTGTGAGACTTAGGTATCCGTTTGAAACCATGTTTAATAAGCTCCCACTAGAGCTGTACGGGGAGGAAGGTCCTACTGGGCCCAAGGAGAAGAACAATTGGGTGGGCGATGAAAGAGGCTAGGTTGAATCTGAAATTCAAGCCTGTAATGCCTGTATTATAGTCATAATCTTATAGCGATATTAAAAGGTAGGATAGAGTTGCATTTAAAGCAAAAGTTGTTATCAGTATGAGGAAGGGTTGTGTGGAATATGCATCATAATCACTGGAAATGATTTTACATTGCAAACTGGAATTAAACAATTTTATATTGACAGAATTTCTTGGGAGACATAACAAGAGTTGTAAAATAGCTAAGAATGCAGAGAGACTGAGACAATTAATTTCTGTTGTGCAATTTCACTTGGCCAAGAATCTGGGTTTTGCATTGAACTAAAACTGATGACGAATAAAAGACTAGTTTAGAGAATTACATGAGTCTCCAAGAAGAGGTCTCCCAAAATCTTGTTCATATTGGTTTTTTTAAAGATGAATTGATCAAGTATTTCTGTTTTACGGGTCCATTGGGGCCGTGATATATGGGCTGCAGATGCTTAGTCTCTACCCGGTTCTAACCAAAAGCATTTTCGAGTCAAATTAACTCTTTCGAGTGTTCTGACTCTCCAAACAACTTAAATGGTGCAGCCGGTGCGGCGGAGGTACAAAGTAATCACCTGCTAGAGTCCATATAGTTGAGAAAGAAGAAAAAGTATCAAAAGTCAGAGAGATATGTTGGCGAGAAGGTTGAGTTCTTTATTTAGGAGCTCCCAATCTTCGAAGGGTTCTGGGTAGAATTTCTTCTTTTTCTCTTCAATTTTTTTATCAACTTCGTAAGGATTGGATTATTAATTCTCTTTATTATATCTTTATTTGGGTCCTTCGTTTTACTTTAATAACAATGCGTGTTTGATTTAGGGTTCTGGTGTTTGACTGGTAAAATGATTTTGCAGCTCCGCAAAGCCTTCGGATGATGAAAAAAGCAAGTCATATGTTTGTAAAGCCGTGTCTTTTGTCTTGATTATGGTTACCGGTGGTGTGGCTTTGAGCGCTCTTCACGACCTTGCTATTTATCATAGCTGTAGCAGGTATACTTGTTTAGTCATTTATTTATTCTGTCAGGCTTGCCATTGAGATATCTAAACTTAAAGTTTTTGTTTTATTAATCAAGAATTCAGGCAAGGCTTCGTAAGATTCTGTAATTTGCGTATTGTGTTCTTGAATTTTATCTTATTGAGCCCTTCATTCAAAAGGTAGTTACTCGACGTTTGGCAACTTGATTTTGTGTAAGGCTATCTGATTAGAAGTTATAGTTTATGGAACTTTCAAAAAGAGAGTTAGTGCCCAAATCAGATGTTTTAAATTTATTTGTATATTAATAAATTTTCCTTGCTTTAATGAAACCTAAAACTTCAAACTTTGTAGATCTTTTTCCTTTGAAAACCCAGCAATTAGTGTTTGCAGATAGTGTAGGAACTTTATCATAAATGGTGAACCACAAGGATGATGTTATTGTATGAATTATGAAATGTAGATATATGCTGCAAGCCTCTTGCAAAAATCATTGGTTCTGACTTTAAAAGAATATAATTCAACATTTAAACCAAAGGAATTATTTTTCAGATACCTAGATGCATACCTACCCAACATGATCTAATTGAACTAGGGAACTGATTTTACCTGAAAAAAGGAACCTCCAGCATAGGCACCAGCCAAGTTTGTTTACAAACAGTAATCTTATATAAATCCTGTAGCTCCTCTGCTGAACTAGAACCTATCAACTGGGACTAGTTTTGAACAAATCAGCTGGTTTCTAACTTTAGTTATAATTTTCATCTCCTAAATTTGGGTATCTGTGTTGGAAAGGGAGAAAGAGACCGGTTTCCTAGTACTTGAAGGTGGAGATAGGATGAAGTAGAGAAGTAGAAAGTGTTCTCTAGTGCTGTTCAATAGAAACTTTTTTGAGCTAGTCAACAAATATTTTGTATGTACCCAGTCTAGTTAGCAAGGGAGTAAATATGCTTCTTTCCTGCTAGTTCTTTGCACTATTCCATGTTATATCAATTTATGAACAGCATACTGGAAAGCCAAGAATTGCGGCATTTTGTGTGCGTTTTGTTTGTTGAAGGTTTATAATGATGAATGCCAGTTATTGTTGCTTTGAAAACTTCTTGGGTTTTCTGTGATTCTTCACTTTTCTAATTCTTATCAAAACAAAAACTTTACTGTATTCACAAGCAAAAACAATTTCTTAATCTTCTTCTAAAGGTTTTTATAAAATCATTTAACTGAGAAATTTGAAGGCTGCCAATTATATTTATCATTTGCTTAAAAAATTTTCAGCAAGGCCATGGAGAAAGCGAGTAAGAATGAGGCTATCATCTTCATCTAAATGTTTTTATAAAATCATTTAACTGAGAAATTTGAAGGCTGCCAATTATATTTATCATTTGCCTAAAAAATTTCACCAAGGCAAAGGAGAAAGCGAGTAAGAATCAGGCTATCATTAAGTCTATTGGAGAACCAATAAAGAAGGGCCCATGGTACAATGCATCTCTTGAAGTGACTCACAAGAGACATTCTGTTTCTTGCACATTTCCAGTCTCAGGTCCCCAAGGCAATGGAGTCTTCCAGTTGAAGGCAGTCCAAAATGGAGGTTTGTGCCGAATTTAAGTGCCCTGTCTCCTGTACTCTTTATGTTGGATAGGATTTCATCATGTTCTCGAATTTGATTACTAGTCAGCTTACATATCTGAGACATTTTCCTGAAACTGTGGTTGCTACTGCTTTTTACCTTTTTTCAGAAAAAGAAGTTCAGCCAAGGATTATTGTTAGTATTTTTTTTAAGGGAAGAAGAAAATACATGCAAGACTAGTGTTATGTTATATACCATGAGCAATGCTATGTGTATCCAATTTTGGGTACTCAGATGATGTGTCATCATGTGATTGAATATCACTTAATTCTTAATTCAAAATTATTCAATCACATAATGATATTGGATACCTAATTGGATACTCTGGGTGTACATAGTTTTATCAATATACTATATTCTTTATCTGATGTTTGGATTTGAGTTCAGTGAATAGAGTGAGATATAGTGGTAATTTGTCATCACTTTTTAATCTGTTGTGCATTTTTTAGCAATCTTGTTGTAACTAAATTCTGATATCCTTGTTTTTCCTCTCAGACAGCTGGTTTTCCTCTTTACAGCCACAGAAGTGGGAAATTCTAATCATGGATGCTCTTCTCCGCATTCCGGAAAACGAAGGGAAGCAACAAACAATGCGAATCAGCATCTCGGACAACTTGTCACCTTCAGCTTCCACCCCTCAACCACAGGAGAAACAATGGCAACAGTAAACTGTAACATTTGATGCTTTTATAGGTTTTCCTTTTCTCTTGCTATTCTTCATGTGGTCATCACAAAAAATTCTGCCACAAAAAATTCTGCAGAATTTTGTTTGTTTAATAAGAAAAGTTGGCACGTCCATTAGATACAACAGCTATTGTATTTGATAAGCTTGGAATTACAGTTCTGGATTTAGAGTTGGATATGATCACCAAACATGAAGCTTCATACATTTTGTTGGGTTTGTCCAATGAAACCCTCATCTAATGGCCAGTTTTTATTTATTTTATGCATAATGTATATATTATGAACATAAATAATGAATAAAAATTTATACAAATTTATATATAAATGATCTATAGAGATTATTGTTTATATTCTTATAAGATGCCGGAGCATTCAATTATGCGGGGTTTTGACGTGGACTCTGTTTCCAGGTCCATAACACCAACCTACACCGTCGATATGGACAACTGCCGTATATGAATTAATTGCTTTGCCGTAATTCAAACGGAGTTTAAAATGTAATTGATGGCGAGGGTGAGGTTGAGAGTTCGTAATTGATTGTGTTGTCAGTGAGAGGGCGGCGTTTGTGTAAATGATGTGGTCCTCTACGTGTCAGAACATCGTGATGAACACGGTGGTCTCCGTTGTCGCGTTGTCTTGGGAGCATTGCGGTGGTTGGCTGCGAGAATTTCGTGTTTTTATTATTTTTTGTCCAAGCAAACAAAAAGCTGTATGTCTTATCAATTCCAATTTATGATTTTTTTTTTGAATTTAAAGGAAGTTAAAATTAGTGGATTGAGTTGACCAACAACGATAGACTCCAGAAGAAATAAAAAAGATGGAGGCGCATAAAGCCGACAGGTGGGGCATACGGCAATCGCCATCACCACTACCACCACCAATCCTAATTTTGTTTTCTTTGTTAAAACTAGTTGTCGTCTATAGAATCCTCGAAACTTAAACCACTTCTTCTCTTTCTTCTTTGTTTTACTTGATCTTTTTATGTAAACAATCTGTCTTGTTTGTTCTTCTTCTTCTTTTTCTTTTCTCTCTGTAGATATGTCTGCAAGTGGGTCAGTTTCGACGGTGTCTAGAGATGATAATCTGGTTTCATCTTCTGAGGATTCTTCCTGTCCGGATGATTCCGACCTCCAGTTGGGCCTTGGTTTAAGTCTTGGTGGGGGTGGGGCTGGTAATTCTGCGTTTAAGCTTCAACAACAAGCGTCTTTTGGTGCTCAATATGCTACGAGTCTCACGGCTAAAAATTTCCCTTCTTCCTCTTCTTTCTCTTCTTCCTCTTCTTCTTTGGGCAAACCTAGTCATGCCTCTTGTGCCAAGAGAAGTGCTGATTCTGTGGCTAATGCTTACAGGTAATTCTTACTCTAGCTTTTTAAATTTTTCTATCTCTATTTCATGATTCGTTTTCTTTGTAAATTTTCAGCTAGTCTTGTTTCCACTTGTGAGTTTATTAATAGATAGGTCGCAACAGGGCTTAAATTTCTATTATTACATTTTTTTTATGATATGGTTATAGGAATTTATTGATTAAGAAATGATTATAGGTGCTTGTCTTATGATTATGGAATTCATTTTTGCTGGCACTTCGTTTTTAGCGTTTTGGTTGCTTAGTATTTTTGGTATCTGTTAAAGTTCATTATTATATGCATTTAATTTACTAACCAACCCTAAATTCAGGCTTGTGCTTTTTGGAGCATTTAGGGGATCCGGTTTCATCTGATGACAGGGTCTCTGTTTGATCATATTCCTTGTTTCTAATAGATGTGTTTGTTTGGCTCTTAACTATCTCATTTTAGGTGCAAAATTATATATATGTGTGTGTGTGTCTCCCAATTTTGTGAATTGATCCTTGATTCCTTTTATATATTTCAGTTTAGAGTTAATATAGGATTTTAGGATCAGACTATCAAGCATGTCTTCTTGTCTTTGGAACTGAGAAAATATATTAAATCTACAAGGAGAAAGTAAGCACAATACGAAATCATGCAATAGCATCCAAAACACCACTCTGATCCCAAAAAAAAAAAAAAAATCCCTTTACATACAAAACCCCTTCTCAATTGAGATGATTAAGAAAAACTAGTGATCTTGAAATTCCTTGGAGACTGCCGCCAGCATTCCAAGTGCAAAATTATTCTTCTCAGTGAAGTTTTCTGGTACTTGGTTGATTGTCTATATCATCGTTCATTAATGTTTGTTAACATACTATGAAGTTCTAATGAATTTAAGCTTCTTACTTTGGGTTCAGAACTTTTTCTGAAACTGATAGTATTGGATTTCTGGTTTAATATAAATCTTGAAGCAGTCAAGTAGTAGGATGGCCTCCTATTAGGGCATACAGGATGAACAACATAACCAATCAAGCAAAGTCAGTAGCCACTGATGAATACAACTCAATGATTGAGAAAAACAAAAGAAAGAATGGTGTGGTAGAGAATACTACCAATGGCAGCAACAAGAACTATGGTACTGGTAAAACCAAGACTTCCCTGTTTGTGAAGGTGAATATGGATGGAATTCCAATTGGAAGGAAGGTTGATCTGAGTACTCATAGCTGCTATGAGACCTTAGCACAGACTCTGGAGGATATGTTCCTCAGGCCAACTATAAATGTTACTGGAATAAGTGAGTTTTTCATATCTTCTCGTGGCTAAAATAATATTCAGTATATTATTTTTCATTTTATTCTCTGCTGATCATGAAGTTTGAATGTTTCTATTCTATTTTCCTGCATTCTGAATTGAGAAAAGTTTTAAGGGCTTGTTTTTCTCTTCTCAAATTTGGTTTGGATTATTTGATTTTTCTTCCCTTCAAATTTAGGCCAGCATATTGAAAATCTTACAAAATTTATAATCCTACAAGACATGAAATGATTCCAGAAAAGCTGAGTTCAGACAATGGCTAATTGAAGTTTATTTAGAAGATAATCATTAAAGTAGACATGCTGTTTTATTGATTGAGGCATCACTGTGTAATTAGGATCAGGCATACAGGAACATGACACAAGGGTAGAAGCAACAAGAAGTTTGAAATTGCTGGATGGAATGTCTGACTTTGTGCTTACTTATGAGGACAAGGAGGGAGATTGGATGCTTGTTGGAGATGTTCCTTGGGGGTATGTACTCACTGGCACATATATGCTTAGATATTAATCCATGAATTAGTTGCTCCCTTTCAAGGGTGCTTTTCACAAACTTACAGTTCCATGAAAACTTGGTGAAATAAACATCCTGAAGTTATGTGGCCCAACTTCTTCCAGCCGTTATCAAATTGAACTACTTCATTGAAGCAAAGATCTTTTTGCTGTTATTACTTAAGTATACTTAGATATGATGACAATTCCTTGGTAGAGTGCTATAAGGCACTCTATTTATTGTTGTATGTATGCCTGGGCACTTTTTTTTTTTTCTTCATACAATCATGTAATGCTGCTGGAGAATGGTGGAGAAGTTAGTAAACATGCTCCATTAGTTGTTTTGAAGAGTTATGTAAATACCCTGTTGTGGAAGTTATCCTCTACAGTTTAAAGTTTATTATTTGTCATCTATTTAGGTTGGCATTGAAATTAATTTTGTCACTTGATTTCTATTCAGGATGTTCCTTACCTCTGTGAAGCGGCTTAGAATCATGAGGACATCTGAAGCTACTGGACTTGGTATGCACATGTGCACCAAATGGAATGATTCACCATCCCATATGTTCTATTTTAATGCATTCTGATTATGCTTGTTTTGTGTTTATTTGCAGGTCCAAGGATACAAGAAAGTAGTGGAAGACAGAGAAACAAGCCCATCTAAGCTTGTTTTCTTTTTAACCTAATGAGATTAAAACTCACACATTTTAGGAGATACACAAAAGCGAAAAAAAAAGTGATACTAAACAATGCAGTTATTTTGAGAAATCGAGATCAGTCCCCTACATGTCTTTGTTTGCGGTTGCTGTTTTATTTTTGTTCATTCCTCGTTGCAAGTCTCTTGGAATTCTCACCATACTTTTTGGAAGCCAAAGCACCTTACTTGTCTATGTAATACATACATGCACACTTAGGTGAACTCTATGTTTGATGCTGTGTATACTGGAGCACTTCAGGTTTTGTTTTGACGCACCTAAAAATGAGATCTGTTTTTCCTTGTTTTTTGGTTTTCTGTTTCTGGGTTAAGCTGTTCCACATTTGTTTTTCCTCTTAATCATCAAAGTAGTAGTTAAACGTTGTAATGTTGGAAATATTTTATGGCACAATAATGGAATAACAGAGACTTATCATCATCTTAATGGAGCTTGCTGAGAAATATCCTGTCCTAGAAAGGAAAGTTATATTCTTTCCTGTTTGTGTAACTCAGTTCTTTGAAATTGTTGAATTATGGAAAGTGCTTATACAGGAGGAATGTTAATTGCAAAAGTATAGAAGTCCTTCAATTGAACACTGAAGGAGACTTTTGTTGCTCTCATGTCAGAAAAATGAAACTTTAGTTGCAACAAAAGTCTGAATTTCATGTACTTGATAATATTCTGAACATCAATATAAACCAGTGATTACAAACATTAACAAAACAATTCTACATCTCCCCCCCCCCCCCCCCCCCCCCCCCCCCCCCCCCCACCCCCCAAAAAAAAAAAATAAAAAAATAAAACAAATAACAGCCTGAAGGAAATCGAATTTTGTTCCTACGGAAGGCCATTTACAGGTGATGTGCTGAAGACAGGGGTTGGTTTGTTATTTGTAAATTGATCATTGATACTCGAGCTTTTTCTTCGAGGTTTTGCCTCACCAAGCATAGTTATTACATCCCTCATGGATGGTCTGTCCTTGGGGAGTTTAGCTGTGCAAAGAAATGCTATTCTAAGGACTAAGAGCATCTCCTCTTGAACATGCTTACAGTTTCCTACACTCGACTCTAACACTTCTTCTAAGTTTCTATTTTCTCTAATCTTCCTTCGAATCCATTCGACAATGTCTACACTTTCACCAAAATCTGGATCTACAGGCCTCTTTCCTGTCAGAAGCTCCAGAAGTACCACTCCAAAGCTGTATATATCAGTCTTTTCATCAACCTTCAAGGTGTATCCATACTCTGCAAACAAATTGTACAACTATTAATCTTAGTTCGAATTCAAGAAAAAAGACAGTCAATGGGACAAAAGCTGGAATAGAAGTAGTAACTCACCTGGGGCAATATATCCATATGAACCAGCCACCATGGAAACTGTCTCATTCTTTCGCACCATCATCCTCGCCAACCCAAAATCAGCAATCTTTGGCTCAAGATTTGCATCAAGCAATATGTTATTTGACTTGATATCACGATGGATGATGGGTGGGTGACAATCATGGTGGAGATAAGCAAGGCCTTGGGCGACTCCTAGTGCTATGTTGTATCTAGAAACCCAGTCAACTAACAATCTCTCTGCTTGCTTGCTATGCAAGGCATCTCCGAGGTTGCCATTGTGCATATACTCATAAACTATCATCATGTTGGTGTCATTGTGAAGGAATCCTAATAACCGAACTATATTTCTATGTCTTAGCTTTCCCAATACATTAACTTCTCCTACAAAATCGCCACTGCCTTCTGTTTCAACAGCTCTTGATCTCCATAACTTCTTAACTGCAACAATAGTGTTCAACCTCGCTATATCTGCCCTGTAAACAATTCCTGTTGCTCCCATTCCAATCACATTCGATTCCTTGATGCAAGCAAGAATGTCACCACTTGTGAAGCCAAGCCTCTGAAATGCCATTAATCTCCACGGCCACTCTCCATTGCCCATTTCTAATCTTTCTTCAAAGCAACTTCCGTTTGAATACCACCTTTTGTACAGAGATCGCGCACCTAAAGCTGCGATTACAACTGCTAAAACGGATGAGATCCCAATGATCCATTCAGCAAGAATGCGCTTTGTGTGTAAGCTCCTCTGTCTCAATGTCATTGGTGAATCCTGGATGCAGGGAGGGAGGACACCTCCACAGAGACCAGCATTGCCGACAAGGTCATTTGGGTTTATTGTTCTTAGCACACCATTTGCAGGAACTGGACCTTCTAGCTTGTTGAATGAAACGTTGAGCATTTCCAATGCAGGAGAGGTTCCGATGCTGTTGGGTATTCCTCCGGTTAGAGAATTATTGGATAGATCAAGAATAGCCAATGTGGACATCATGGCTATTGCTTTAGGGATTCCTCCGGTCAATAGATTGTTCCTGAGATTCAAGTTTACTAATTTTTGGCATGAAGCAATGCTAGCTGGAATGGTACCAGAAAAAAAGTTCGATGAGAGATCAAGCACAGAAAGTGCAGGGCAGTCCTGAAATTGGTCTGGGATTTCTCCTACTAAGTTATTTTTTGAGGCTATGAAAGTTTGCAGATTTGGAATGGAAAGAATGGTGGAAGGGAGTGAAGATCTGAGTTGATTTCTAGATAAATCAATGAAAGAAAGTGAGGTTGAAGAAGAAATATCATCTGGGATTTGGCCGGTGAGACTATTGTTTGCTAATTCTAACCTCTGGAGCTTCTCAAGTTTTCCAAGCCCAAGGGGAATTGTACCAGCTATCTGATTATTATGCATTCGAACTCGAACAAGCGATTGACAAGTTGATAAGCTAGTTGGGATTGGACCTGAGAAGGCATTGTTGAAGAGAATGAGCTTGGTGAGGTTGCCTCTATTGCACAAACTTGCTGGGATCTCACCAGAAAATGCATTAGATGATACGTCCAACCACTGCAATGGTGAATTCATTCCTAGATCAATTGGCAGTGAGCCTGAAAAGGAATTGTTCCACAGCTCAAGCACCTGCAATTGAGTCAACCTCCCTACTCCAGCAGGGACTTGGCCAGACAGCTGGTTGCACATCAGATTTAGGAGCTGTAAATTTTTCAGCTCAGAAATCTCATCTGGAATATCACTTGACAACAAATTGTCAGAGAGATCCAGCAATTGTAATGAAGTAATGTTGCCTATTGATGCTGGAATCTTTCCTTTGAGATTGTTCTTATACAAGAACACTGTCTCCAGTAGCTTAAGCCTCCCCAATTCGGTTGGAATCTCCCCACCAAGATTACCTACTGCCAAATCAAGATACTTAAGGCTGGTAAGGTTTCCAAATTCTGGGGGTATTTCTCCTTCAAACTCATTGTATCCAATGATAATACTCTCCAGGGATGAAAGTTGCCCAAGCTCTCGTGGTATGTGGCCAGTGAGATTATTCCCAGAAAGGCCAAGAAACTTCAACTTTTGCAAGTTCTTGAAGGACACAGGAACAGAGCCTTCAAAGAAACTTCCTCTGAGATCTAAAGTCTCTAGTGAAGTTGCATTGCCAAGATCCTCAGGAATAAATCCTGAAAAGTTGTTGCTCGAAGCATTTAACAAAGTCAGTCCAGCTGCTCCTCCGAATCCAACTGGGAGGTTGCCAACAAGGAAATTCTGGCTTACATCAATACTCTTCAGTGAAGTGAGATTAGCTATAGATTTTGGGAATGATGAAGATAATCCATTGCAGCACATGTTTAGAGAAGTAAGGCTTTGTAGCCTTTGAATGTCATCTGATATGCTGCCACTAAGATTTATGTGGGAGAGATCCAGCTTCTCAACAGCTCCATTGGAGTTACACCATACTCCCGTCCAGTTACAATGAGCTGAATATTTTCCAGCTCCACTGTCCGGCAACTTCCAATCATCAAGGTATTTTAATGGATCTATAAGACCAGCTTTTATGGATAGTAAAGCCAATACTTCATCATTCAAAGCAGTATTTTGCACCACCTTAGCAAGACCAAGATAAAAACAAACAATGTAACAGTAGAACAAGACCAAAAACTGAACTTTCAACTTCAACCGCATGCTGTTCTTCTTGATTGCCTTTACTTCATGACTTTTAATTCTCCACGATTGTCAGTCTCTACACCAGCTAGCTAGAGAGGTGAGGTGGTCTAGTAAAAAGAGAGAATGTGAGTATGTTATGCTTATATGAGAAGTAATGGGAAGAAGATTTGTTAAGCGCTGGTATAAAAACAATAAAGAAAGATGTGATTAGAGTTTAATTATTGAAGAGCTCGTGAGATCTTGGGTTCTGCAACAGCTGTTAATCAGCAAGTAATGACGGGGAAGTTTTTGGACTTATTGGAAGCTTCTCCGACATTAAACATAGGCAAAGAATGTGTTCTACCACTGATACTTCCTTCTACTTCTCTGAATTTATATCAATATGACAGTCTATTGAGTAATATTGAAGCCGTTCGTCTTCATTTCTTTTAATATTTTATATCATAATCTTATACCTTAATTATAACATTTAACTGCTATAAGGGTATTTGTATTTCACCCTCTGTCTGCTTTCTTCAATATTCTTCATTAGCATTGAAGGCTTTGACATATTTCACAGCTGGGATCTGGTTTTTACCCTGATGCATATTGATTACTTAGAATAATATATACACAGAATAGATTATTGTTAAAAGGTAACTTTCAAGTATTTTACAGAAGTGGTGCATGCTCAAATTATTTAGGCTTCATCCAAGACTTTCCCTCAAGCAAAGATTTTTGGGTAACTTCTAAGCATGACAAGGATTAAGAATCATGAATAATTTGATGAAGAACATGTGAACAATTCAAACCCCCAGCTTTGAGCCCACATGGCAATGAGTAGCAGTACATACGTATATATATTTTGGTCCCCTAGAGTCAAATAAATCTTTACTCTAATTTGCAATAATTCTGATGCAGATAATGCTGAGGTTGCCTCAGTTGAATAATCCACATTGTCCTGGTTTTAGGGGTTATTTTAAAGAACCAGATCAAACCCATCATACATTAATTAAATGGTTTTGGTTCCCTTTGGAGTAGGTTAGTTTTAGTTATTTTGGTTATGATTGAAAGAGAAGGAATCTATCCATGTTATGTCTATAATCCAAACACAGAACAAAGACAAAATCAACTAATTTTTTTTTTTTTCTAATAATTTTTATCCTTATATTCTCCTTTTTTACCTTCAAACACTAGCTAACACAGTCATCCAAAATGAAAATTTCACATATGGGAAGTAGCGGTACAATCTAGAGATTACCAGCAGTTTGCCTTTTTTCATTGAAAGCAAATGATCTAAAATAAAGAAGAAAAGGAAAGAAAAAGATGAAACTTTCCTTTCTATGGGAGGGAAAGAGTGAAAATATGTTACATTAGAAAGGAATGTTAGTGTTGTGACCACATGCAAACCAAAAGAAACCAGAATTAAAAAAGGGGAAACATGAGGAAATGGGAGGAAGTGATGCACATTATCAGTGATATTCATGAGAAAGATAAACATATAAAAACAGAACAAAACTGCAAATTCCCACATGGAGGCATGTGGAGGAGTGAATTAAAATGATCAGCTAGGAGAGAAGAGTGAATTAAAGTAGGTTAGAAGCCATGTGAAACAGCAGCTTCCTAGGGAAGGGAATCAGCGGTGGGTTTTTTGCCTATTATTAGAGAGAGAAATGGGAAAGAGTTTATAAATTGGAAATGGCGATTTGGTTAAGATGAAAACTTACGTGCCACCACATGGGTTTATGCCAAAAACCACCGATAACAGCCTTTCACGATCGAAAAGGGATCAGATGCTGCACATCATCAACATGCGCCCCTTCCTCTCCCTCTCCCTCTCCCTCTCCCTTCATGAATTCTGCTGCCTATTCCATTCTTAACCCACTTACATTTTCATTATTATGCGAAATTAATTGATTAATTAGTAGGATACTAATACTATTCTTAATTTTTATTCCTGTGTTTTTGAGAGGCGTTAGGGGTAATGACCCATAACCAAACTAAGGGCATTTCAAGACCCGTTAAGAAGGTTGATTTATTGTCTTTTGTCTTTAATCTGTTGGTTAGTTATTCCAAGTTCTATGAAGTTGAAATTCAAACTGCGGCTGCTAAGTTGAGATGGGTTCAAGTCTCCTAACACTCTAAGACTGATCATTGGATCCGAAATTTAACATGTCCAATATTATCCTAATCACACTCAACACTTCTATAATTTGAATTAAAGGTTCCCGACAATCATTAGTCAAAAGACATTGAATTAATTATACAACCCATTGGAATATTATTACTTTTCTCTCTCCAGCTTATGAGAAACTTCTTCTTCTTGCAAACACAGGAAGGTGTAAAACAAGACTCTTAACAATGTTGTTCTGAGTCTAGTAACAGATATCTCTATATTTTTGGTTGGCAGACCCTAAAGGAAAAAAAGAATTGAGGGCTTACCGGTGGCACTCCAGTAAAATTAGCCACTATCTATATCCTATTGTTGTAAATGAATCGATGATCGACTTTCTTCAGACAAAGTAACTAGATACCACTTAGAAAGGTCGCAAGTTATGACCCCAGAACAAATGCTTGTATTTCAGCCCAACTAGAAACTGTGTATAATGTGCCAGACATTCTATTCCATGTAAAGGAACCGCCATTAGTGAGTTCCTTCTGTTTCTCTACCAAACCCGAGAACAATGGAACAAAAGAAACACCAAACTGCTGACCCAGTCTCCTCAGGCTTGAACTTGAACCAATTACGATGCCAATATCTGCTTCGAGAAGGCAGAGCAAGTCACCTAAAGAACCTCCAATATAAATTGTCAAGTTCTGGTCATTATTTCTGCGATCCTTTACAATGTCATTGAAGACTTGACGCTTTTCCAAGGGAGACTCCAGATTCTTAATAAGATCACCTGTCGATATGGATTCTTCGTATACTAATTCATTTGAATGTACTTTCAGCATATTTGGATCCCCTGCAATGAAAGGGAAGATACTAATAAGCTTGAAACAACAAAAAGGAAGTCAAAATAAAAAAAATCAATATTCCTTCAATCGTGTGCAAAACAGAATGGCAACAAATTACAGATATGCATATAATCTAAAGGTTTATGCCAAAATAATCCTGTCAATCATGGAATTCTATCAATAAAGACTGCATAATATTATATTCTTCAAAATTCACCTTCAACAACGTCAGCTACATCCAGTAAAATAAGAGATGAAATTTCTAACCATCCAACATCCTAATCTTTGATAGGAACGAGAGCCTGTATATCACCCCATTTGTTCCTTTTCCTTAAAGCACTTTCATTCTTAGCTTTGTTGAATTTTAACGGTTCTTGCAAAATTCATCTTCCTCTCATCTCTTGATTTTTATAATAAAATCTATAACTCTACTTTAAATCTCAAAATTTTAAAACACTAATTCAAAAATCTTAACTACTTCATGAAGGAATGACTTGATGTGTCAACTGATAAAAGACCATCTCATTCCTTTCCAGTCATGTAAAAGATTAGTAAGTATAACATTCGTCGTGTATAAGCAAACAGCTTAATAGCAAAACTATAATGATTTGAAAGAATTTCTTTCTAGAGCCCCTTCAATAAATTTCCAGTTTCAGGCAAAGACAACAGGGTTGGTATATATGGTTAGAATCTTTAGTCTGTATGTCAAGTATCACCATGGTTCAAAGTAATTTTTTTTTTTTTTCAAAATGAACCAATCTAGTAAGTACAGCAGTAGACATGTTTTGGAATAAAGTTTCAGTATAGAAAAATAAAACACATAAGATATGTAAGTTCCAAATATGAGTACCTGATGAGAAAGCAGACCGAATAAGATCACCAGACCAACAATACGAAAGAACATGAACATCAGTCTTATAATTTCCACATTTTACAATCTTTTGGAAGAACCCTCTACATCCATCTTGAAGCATGAGAAGCTGACCAGTTCGTTTTATGTCCTCCAGATTTAAACCCTTCAGTACTCCTGACTCTACTACCCTTGAATTTATCTTTCTCTCGAACTCTCCAAGTTGCTTGAGAGCTTCACACAAACCTTCGTAATCAAACTTTCCCACTGCAAAAGCAGATGACACTGTGAGCATAGAAATTTAAGAAACATTTCATACTGCTAACCGAAAGTTGTATTGATTCAAAGGCAGCACAAGGGAAATATAGTTTAACACCGACACTGAAAAAGGAATATCTAGAGAACCCTACAGCTGCTACACTCATTTTATCAGGACTTCTGGATTACAAATCTAAATCATGCTAATACTTTGTTAAATCCTTGAACCAAACATGCCCTAAAAGAGAAGATTTTTTGCCACACCACTTTTAAACTACAAAGGCATATAAATCTACCATCAAATTTAATCAATCAACTGTTCATCACACCTGCTTCAGAAGGCATGATGCTATCTATGCATTGTTCATGCTCTTCAGTATACTTGGTGGAAAGAACTCCCCATGTATTCCTCAAATCAGCAGATGACATTCGAATGAGTTTTGATTCAGATTGATCAGGATCAGCCTTTTGTGATGTTACAATTGCAATTTCTGCTAAAATTGCAGAGGAATCAAAAGCAGTGCATGTCAAGTCAAAGTCACAGAATACGGTAAGTTGGCCTTCCACAGGATCCTTCACCCAAGACAAAGGAACTACTGTTGGCTGCACCATTGGTTGAGCAGAGTAAAAATCTACGTCAAGTTTCACAGCTTGATGATAGAGCTTTTCGATAATATCAAGCTCTTCTCCTGTCAGAGAAACACTTAGTTTATCCAGCAACTCCTCAGTTTGAGCAGTTGATTCCTGGAACCAGAGTATTTGTTTGATTTGATCAGCAAGGTATCAATGAAAACATCGTGAAAAAAATCTTGGTAATCTCACAAACCTCAAAAGTTTCAGAGCAATAATATTCAACCCACTTCTTATAAATGTGACTACTATCATTAGGATCTAGAAGAGGCTGGATCTCTTTAGTTATAAATGCAAAGAGCCTCAAGCAAGGTGATATAGCACCAATTGTATAAGCAGCAACTTTTGTCTTCTCAAAAGGTGTTTCAATTTTACCTAGAACTTTTTCTCCTTCAACTTTACCCGAGGCTGTTGCTAGCAAAAAGTCTGTGTATTTGAGTGTTGCATTGTTAGTAATGCACTCTTCTGGGAGTTCAAAGCCCCATTCCTGCAAAAGAGACTCCTTCAGAATATATACTGAAAACAACCACCAGCATGAATACAAGCGGAAAGGAAAATAATTATTGTGATGTATCATTGAAGTTCATAGCTAACTAAATAGGATTAATTACTAGGAAAAGAAAAATATCCAAAAGCCCATGGACCTGTGGCACACTCAAAAACATGCTGAGTCCTGAATCAATGTGGACAGGCCTGTTTATATTGAAACTAAAGCATGCTTATATCAGAAACAAAGAAAACATCAACATCTCTTGTTCCAGAAAAGAACAGAAGATAGATTCTATAGAAATTACAGCTTTGTCGAAAATGCTAATAAATACCAATAATTGTTCAACTTATACAACCTATCAGTCCCCTAAATCAAACCAGGTACTTGTTAGCATACTTGGGCAGAGAAAAATGCCACTTTGTCTTAAATTGTCTTGAACCAGCGGAATAATGCAAGCTATAGAAAACAACACCTTTTCCACTAATTTTCAGATAATTTGAAAAGTTTGTGGCTTGTTATACAAATCACAATCAGTAATCTATCAAAAATCTAGATGGACCACTCCAAACTGAAATACAATTTCCTGGGTTTCTTCAGCAATGGCCAAACTACACATTTACCCAACACAGGGAAATACTTGACTCAATAGTGTCCTATGTGCCCTTTCAACATTAACTGTTTAGAATTTATAACACGTTGAATCCTAGCAAACAAATAATTGTTTAATTAACAATGAAGGAAGTACAAAGAAATGCCCTGTTCAATCCTTGGGAAACAAATAATTGTTTAATTAACAATGAAGCAAGTACAAAGAAATGCCCGGTTGAATCTTTGGGTTTGCCAAAATCAAATATAGGTGGTTGGTTAGTAATAGGATGCAATACTAGTTGTAAAGTGTGATATTTCCAAATCAACTACTCGGCATCAATCAATAGCAGATGAATGTTAATCTTAGCAGCTACTAATTGACAAGAAAATGCCATGTAATCAGAAGAATTTTTTTTTTTTTTTTAAAAAGCAAGCTTACGCGGACAAGGGAATCGAGTGTTAGAAGCTTATGTTTAACACGTTTCCGGAGTTTGCGTATGGCACACTTGTCTTCTTCATCATCCGCACATTCTTCTGCCAATTCATAACTAAAAAACAAAGACGACAAGATTAAAAAAGGACGTTTCAATCTAATATAAATCTAAGATAGAAAAGTGATCGACGATGAAGATTATTACGAGTGAGCGAAGGCTTTGAGGAAATGAACATCTTGAGCAACGCAATTAAGAAATGTATCAGACTTCAAAGTTCCAGAGGCTAAAGAAACAAAGAAAGGACTGTACATAATGAAAACAAACTCATTCTTAAACTTATTCCAGAACTTCCTGGCTAATCTTCCTTCGTCGACTCCTCCCATCGTCATTAAAACCGACGTCGTGTTAAGATCTTAAAAACTTGAAGAGAAAGGAATAGAATGTTGGTTTGATCGGTTAGTATAAGTATATATAAAGAAAAAGTAATGAGTCCAAAATTGTGGGAAAAAAGAAGAAGAAGAGCCGGCGGTGAGGTCAACTGAAAAAAAAAAAAAAAAAAAAAAAAAAAAAGGAGAAACATGAAGTTCTCGTGACTCGTGACTAGGAGACTGAGTCACCACAGGCGTAATCGTTTAAAAACAGGACCGGGTTGTGGCCCGCTTCGCTTAGCAAAGGAGACGAGGAAAGTGAGAGAGGAGCAGCAGGTCAACTGCGCGTAAAGCGCGTAGGAATGTTATTAAATATAGACACGTGGGATTACTGGTCCCCACTCTAGTGGATTTTACAATATCCAACAACCCCACATTTAATTATAAATAATAAAATTCACTGAATCTGCTTAACCGAAGCTATGTACTGTAATCAACTGTTCTTAAATATTTCATATATTTTTTATAAATAATTCAAAATTATAAATAATATATTATTATATGATTATATATACAAATATATACAAATAATATTATTCATATTTTATAACATAATTTATCATTTAAAAAACCATTGGAAATAATTGTTAAAAAATTGTTAAAATAACAATATTATATTTTTTCATATAATTAAAATATATAAATAATATATCATCATATAATTAATTATTATTTTATTTTTAATTTATAATTATTTAATTAAAAATAATATATTATTTATATATTTAAATTAAATATAAAAAATATGTAACATATTTTATTGTGGGTGACAACCTCCTCCTCCCACCCATAAAATAATAAAATTTAATCTTAGTGGGTGGCCCATTAATGAAAGTGGGAAGCCATTAAAATTGAAAAAAACTTTAGTGGTTAGAATGCACAAATTTCATGCACAAATTTTAACCAAGAACCAATTTCGAAGATTTGGTGGGAAGCTGATTGGTACGATTCAGTGAATGTTAACCAATTAGAAACAATTGGCGGCATGGATGGATCCTTTGCCTAAATTTTGCTTTTTGAATTGAATGCCACAGAATCGTCCCTGCCACATCGTCGTATCATGCCTAATTTCTAGTATTAAAGAAGACAATAGCAGCTTCCTTTGCTTGGATTTGAATTTCATTACCTAGTCTCTGCCTGCCCTTTTCTTAATTCTAACTATTACTTCTTGTTGAAGGTTCAAACACGGTGCCTTGAAAACGACCAGCTTTAGATCAACAGAAAGTCACGTTGAATTCAATTCAATAATCAAGCATAGATTTTTTTAGATTTTGATTCTTACAATATGTAATATTTAGATGTGATGGTCATCACAAGTTTTGGGCTTTTAAGATCCATTGATATTGCTTTGGGCCTAAAGAATCTCAAGGGTAGAGCCACGTATGGAGGCATGGTCTTTAGAATCTGATGATGAAGACGCAAGGCAACAAAGTATTTGAAGTGAATGGCTATCGTTCTTACACATTTCTTACGGTTGGCTTCATATCAAACCACAAAACTCTCTTTTAAGCAACTCTTGTTTCATTGGCAGTGCCTCTGCAATGGCAATAACTCTACACTCACTCGCATTAGCAGCTTCGGTCTCACACTGCTGGCACCCACATCAACCACGCTCCCTCTCAGGTATTTTCCCTTGTCTTATCTTGCAACTTCGTGAACGGTGCTGAAATGAAACAATGAAGCTGTAACTCTGAAATGCCTGAATGTTTAAATGTTTTTGGTTATTTCAGTTATCTTCTGAATACATTTTTAGTTGTTTTTGTGTGTTTTATCCTTTTTTTTTTGGTGATATATAATACGTGGAGGAACGTGTATGGGTGAAATGGGGGTTTGGTTTTGCTTAATTTCGTTTGTTTCAAGTCTGCGCGAGTCTCAGTCCCGGGTTAGTAGATATGGGTGCTTACTTAAAATTACATCTTTCTGTATGTAACTTTTGACATTCTGAATACTGCATTTCTCCAGTTTGGAAAATTATTCGCTGGAGTGTTTCTGTGGAAATGTTTATATAAGTAGTAAATTGTTTATGTATAACTTGTTTGTCTGATAAAATGGGTGAGTATTGTTCTGAAGGAGAATTGTATTGAGCTAAAATCATAATAATTTACTAAGCAGCGGCAACAGAAGTTTTGTGAGCCTTACGAATTCTTCAGTAACTAGCTGAAAATTTTACATTTAAGGCATGCATAAGAAAAGTAGTATACAATTAGCTTTCCGGCTGTTATAAACATAGTATGTTAAGAGCAAAACATGTTTTGTGTATTTCGCTTTACAGGTATGTTAACATGGTCTGTTCATGGAAGTGCACACTCGCCCTTTGCAGGGCAATCTTTACACCTGACTCACCCATGCATGGCCCCAATAAGACAAAACTCTCAGATATCTGGACACATAATAATGATGGTCAAACCAACAATCCAGTTCATCCAAGGCACCGATGAATTGACAATACCAGATGTGAGGCTAACCAAATCAAGAGATGGTACAAATGGTATGGCTATATTCAGTTTTAATCAACCTTCGGTTTTTGACTCGTCCAGTGAAATTGGTGATATCACTGGATTTTATATGATTGATGAGGAAGGGGTTCTTCAATCAGTTGATGTAAGTGCAAAATTTGTTAATGGAAAGCCTTCAAGGATTGAAGCAAAATATGTAATGCGGTCTCCACGAGAGTGGGACAGATTCATGAGGTTCATGGAGCGGTATGCAAATCAGAATGGCTTGCAATTTGTCAAGAGTTGAGGCAATGTACATTCTCTTGTTTTTCCCTCAATTTGCTTGTATCCTGTACCTCTTTGGTTTCGTATAATGCAAGCGAAACTTGAAGGCCTCTGTTGATACTTTGTAGGTTTAATGCAAATACCATATGCTCCCCTTTCTCCATCAAGACAATAAATTTTGCTGTTTCTATTGATGTATGATTCTCTTTCCTTCATTATGTACATCTTAGTTGACTATCCATGTTCCTCAACTTTGTTTAATGAGTTAATCTGTCTTCGGAATTTGTCGCAGAAAAGATGAAAGTATATATATTTAATGAGTTGATTCATCATTGGAATGTTTGTCTGAGTGAGATATATCACGTGTACTGCAAAGTGTCACTTCTACGCATTGATTGCAGAATTCATCTATTATGCTTCTGGCTAAAGCATAATTATAGTACTGCCGATGTAAGAGTCGTCAGTGAATGACAAAAGGCTTAAGTTTTTGCCATATATTTTGGCCTCTGATCTCCATGAACATATATCATGGGAGTGAATAACAATATGAAAGCAAAAGCAAACTATCTTTTAGAAATAACCACTGCTTCTGTTACTTCCAGGTCACCGAAATAGGACTTCGAACCCTGTAAAAGCTGTTGTTGCCAGAATGAACCCATGTCAAGTGCCCGTGTGCAAAGCTCATCTGATCTTTTCCTGGACTTCTATTCATTGATATAAACCAGATTTTATAATTTAAACTCTGGTTTATTTTCTTGAATATTAGCCTTTGAGGTTTAACTCTCACTTGGACTCCCTTTGGAGCCATTACTTCCAGTGTGTAGATGGAATTAGGACTCCCCACGTTTGTCAGTCGCCTTCTGGTCATTTTGATTGTCTTTCCATTCTTAAAGATTACAGAAATGGAGGGATAATTGAGGCTGAAACCCCTGTTCATCCGCAAAATTTCTTGGCAGCTCAAATTCCTGTGTGTGATTGCTAAAATTTCTGATTTTGTGTATCCGAGAGTGCATAGATGAGTGATATATTCATCTGGTGTAATATCATATATCAGTCCAGGATTAATGGCTCTTTCTGGGTTTATATGACCTGCTCCAATAGCGAAAACTCCAGCAGGTTTATTCCTATCCATGATTGGTTTTCCAAAATGGTCATTTGTATCAGCAGTTGTCATCAGTGCAGACTTAATCGCTGCAGGGGTCCATTTGGGATGTGCCGAGTGGATTAGTGCAGCGATGCCACTGACATGGGGACAAGCCATAGAAGTCCCGGACATGACGGTGAAATTCACCCTCCTTGAATCTTCCGGAAGGCTGCTTGGACCTAAGTTTTGAGGCCAGGCAGCAATTATATTGACCCCAGGAGCAATTACATCAGGTTTCAGGATGGTAGGACAATATAAACTGGGTCCTCTGGCTGAAAACTGTGCTACAGCTGGTGCCTCTGATCTCCCAGTAACAGTTCCTCCAAATATGATTTGAGCTTTAGCCCTCTTTGTGTTATTTATGTAAGCCTTTAAACGAACTGCCTCTGCAAAACCAATCGCTGTGGCTGGCAAGACATGGACATCAACAGAATCCTCTTCCAGGTTTATCACTGTATTTGCTAAAATCATTGCAGCGCCACCAGCTTCTTTCACAACTTCACCTTTTTCTGCCCTTCCATTGATACCTCGATCACAAACCACCAACTTGCCACGAACTTTTTCCTTTGGGAGAGACCCTCTCAAGCAAAATTCACTTTCTCTATCATCACCACTTGTCACATAAACTAGTTCAAGTTCTTTCTGTAGATTGGATAATTGGTTTCCGGGGTACATGGATTCTCCATAAAGGAGTCCTCCATCACCCATCCGAACAGTAGCTGGAAAGCTTCTGTCAAGTGTGCTGGCACCAACTGTAGCTATCCAAGGAGCTTCATTAGCAACTGAGTTCTGGAGTGGTCCATTGTTTCCTGCTGCACATACAACAGAAATTCCTTGCTCCATTGCTCGAAAACTACCAATGGCGATGCTATCATCAAAAAGTGGCAATGGAAAGCCACCAAGGGATAGAGAGAGAACATCAACTCCATCTATAATTGCAACATCCATTGCCGCTAAGATATCAGAGCTATAACAGCCACTGAACCAACAAACTTTATATACAGCAACGTGAGCACCGGGGGCCATTCCTCGTGCCACGCCTGCTCCATTTCCAAACACACTTGCCATTGGAACTGAAGCTCCAGCAGCTGTTGATGCTGTGTGAGTCCCATGCCCCTGCGAATCCCGTGGTGACACATATTGCTGAATAAAATTTCGTGAGGATGACTTTGAAGCCACACGGTGGCCCCTAGCAAAGAACCGCGCACCAATAAGTTTCTTGTTGCAATTCGAAGCATTAAAGTTTTCGCCTTCTTGGCAAATCCCTCTCCATTTCTTGGGAACCGGGGGCATTCCCTGATCATCAAAGCTTGGACTTTCAGGCCAAACCCCAGTGTCAAGGACTCCAATTATGGCTCCATAACCGAAATGTGAGCTATACCAAGCTCCTCCACTTGTGGGCTGGTTTTGTCCTAAGAATTTGTAAGAGTAAGTTGTCTGAAGTTGGAAGCTCCTGTCAGGCCTAATTGCAATTACCCCAGGAAACGTTTGCAAATACTCCAACTCTGATTGAGAGAGTTCAGCAGCAAAACCTTCCATGGCAGAATGGTAAGAGTATAGAAGGCGAGAAGAGGGATCTTCGTCAGAGGAAATGGTTTGTTCAATGAATGAAAGGTGCCAATGAAGCTTAGAAGTGAACAAAGAGGTGGCTAATCCATGTGGGTGGAGCTGAACTATGTAGGTTTGAAGAGTGTCTGCGTGAAGGGAAACGAAGTAGAAGAAAAAAACAGAAACAAAAAGCGAAATCTTGGGTGCCATGGATAAAGCGATACGTGCAAAACAAAGCTAGAAGCTGGATGCATGGTTTGGTGAAAGGATAGTTGGGGTATTTGAAGGTGCTGAAGAGAATTCAAAACTGGGTTAGGGAGATCTGAGAGAGAAGATGAAACTCGTGAAATATAAGAGCTCTTCATCACGAGGATTGCTTGTTATGGCAGAGGGAGAGAGTGTGGTTGCTTGAGGAGCTGAAGGAGGGGGTTTAGGGCCTGCTTCACGAGAAATAAAGGTTAGTTTTAACGCATGTGGGTGCAGGCGTTAGGCTTTAAATTCCATGAATCTTTGTTTCTTCCGTTGAGGTGAGAAAGCATGTTGAGGAAACATGAATAGATTGGATGGTTGTCATTAAATGAAAGGCCAGTTGAAATGTACATTCAATTCTTTGCAGATGCAGACGCTCTTATGTTTATCCAAAAACAGAAAAGGAATAGCTCCCTCTACCCCGTGCAGCTTGTGTTTGCTTGAGTAGAAGATTCAATGCCCATAATTGTAATTGAAACTTATCTTGTAATATTTATGTGCCCACATTTGGGCTGGATGTGTTGGGCTTGACTATCTGGAATACCTTCAAAATGGCCCATTTGGAACGTTCAATGCAACGCGATTCGGCTAGCGCGTCAGGGAATGGGCTAGAATATAAAATGTACAAGTCGTGTCCAGCTTCAAAACATGTGGCATCGTTTGTTGGCTTGGCTGGCTACACTTGTATCCAGCTCTGCTTTTTTTATTTTTTTTGGCCTTGTCAAAGCCATCATTTGAACTCTAAAATGTGAGTTCCTGTCCTGATGATACATTTTCCGTTCTGATACCAGTTCATGTCTTTTATGGTTCAGTTAATTTTTAATCGATGTAGGCTTTTACAAATAATGCAACTAAATTACAGGCATTATAATCACTGGGACAGGGATAACAGTAAAAGTTTAGTTATTTTAACAGTAAAATCTACAACTTCAATTTCTGCAGTAGAAAAATTTAGAAATTCAGTCTTTTTAATTGAAAAAAAAAAAACAAAATTTAGTCATTTTAATTTAAGAAAAAAAAAGATAATTCGACAACGAAACAAGAGGTACATGATTGCGTCTCTACGTTTTGAAAGAATTTACCACCTTTTCTAAATGTTTAAACATTCACCAGATTTATTCTAATGCAATAGCACATTACTGGCTTAGCCAAATAAAAAACTACTATTTACTACAGTAATAAATGTTAGCACAAGGGTTTACAATGATTGACATAATCTCCCTGGTTTCCCATCAATTAGTATGCATTGATCGGACAATGATTCAAGGGAAACCACACTTGAAGCTTACCGCAATAAACTCAGACATCATTATCAATCACTAATGATTATTTCGAGTATGAATTGATTGAACATTGACACCTTAAGAAGACCCAAAAAAAAGTTCTGAGCTACAATACATTACAAAGAATTACTAAACAAATTCAGACTGCAACATGTAAGAGATTCTATATTAGAAACTGTATTAGAAAAAGAAAATGTGTATATTCTGGTTCAAACCATGGAGGATGGCCTTAACTTGATGCCAGTTTCTACAATGATTCATTAGCAAGGCCTACAACCTACCTGACTCAAGGTCAAAAGTGGTGTTCTAAGCAGCCAACTGCAAGTAGTATGTACCATCACATCGCTTGCGATATTATCAACTGTTACCGTGATTGATTTCGTTGCTCATTTTTCCAAGAATTTTTTGCAGCTTCTGCAGATGAACCATCAGATTCACCATTACCACCCTTCTTTGGTTTTGAGAAGAATGGATCCCACTCATGGCCTCCTACCTCACGCTGCCCCTCATCTAGCAAAGCATATTTCCATGCATTCTCCTCCACAAAATTATCATATTCTGTACGACCTTCAATGATATTTTTCCTTAACCTCGTAACTTTGTCAATGACTGCCTGTACAGCAACATCAAACGAATCTTTAAGAGTCTCCAATTTTGAACGAGGATCTGCATATATCAGCCTTGGGATAAGCTTAATAACAGTCTCCCTCATGATCTTAACCTGTTCAGGAGAAATTTCTCTGAGCCTTTCCTCTATGCTAATATTTCTCTTCCGGATATCATCCTCTGGAATGAAAACTGAGTATGTAGAATAATTCTTTGGAAGATGCCATGTATATTGTGTGTAAGCTGAACCTGGATGGAAGAATACAGGTATGCAACCTGCCAACATTGAGTCAAAAGCAGATCTCCGTGTGTATGAATCTCCTTGAGGTTGAAGGCAGAAGAGGGAGCTCTGAAACATCTGCATTATACTGCTTGGAGAATGACACTTGCTCTCCCCAAAATCACATTCCAGCAGCTTGCACACCTTCGATCTCTTACACTGATCAATGATCTGCCCTCTGATTGACTTTGGGTTGTCAGGACGTGGAGCACCAGCAAAAGAAAAGAGCCACTTCCTCTCCAATTTCCTCATCCTGTCTTGCCAAATAAAAACATCAGCATCTTTTGCCGGATGGAAGTACGTTGGATAAGGAATGCCAAAATCATTAGCATTCCAGGGACTTGACTCAACCACAAGCATGGACATATTCTTTGCAGCTGGGAGAAACAGAAGCTTGTTTCCCCAATCATTTCCATCCTCAGTTAATCTCCTGAAATCCCATGTTATCCTCCCTGCCACCAAAAAATGATCCCTCCCACCCATGATACCCCACTCAGGCCGCTTCATCAGCCAATCAACCAAATCAAGCGAAGCAGCATCTCTCATTGATATATTATAACCCCAAAGATACCTTGCAATATCAAACCCTGCATAAAATGGCACAAAAATTGCTGCAGCAATGGATGAATCATTCGTCAAGCAATCATATTGCTTCATCCGGTTACTAAATATCACATCAACTGCAAACTGATTCGTGGCATACCACCCAGTATTAGAAAACACCCCCTCAATATTCTCAAGTGGAGGTCCTAGTCCAGCATTTTTCATGAACTTACACATATTGGTCCAGAGACTCAATCTTCTACACTCTTTCAGCATATCCTCATTAAATCTCGGAGGAAGATCATGCACATAAATGTACCTACCTCCACAAGGATCACTCTTATTCTCGATTGTTTTCAATGCCCTTATAAATGGGTAATTCTCCTTTTCACGATCACCATCATCAGTGGCTTTCCTACCAGGTTCTTCTTTAACTCCAGCATTAGTTAAATGGGAAGGAAAGGGATCTGAGATAACGGGATTGGATTGTACTGGGGTAGATTTATCATAAAAAACATTGCTGGCTTCTTTATGGGGTTCAGTAACACGGGCATTGACTGAATGGACAGAGTTATATTCTTGGTTACTGGGATTTATTGGTAACTGGGTAGAATCATTGGCAGTATTACCTCCAAGTACAGCAAAATGAAAGTATAACAACAGAATCCAAAAGAATGCAGACAAGGAAGCCAAAAAACATAGCCTGTTTTGTTGATGCTTGCCCGTTCCCTTGTCCATTGGCGCTAGCAGGCTATTCGACGCCAGTCGGCGTCTCATCAAAATCTAATTAGTTCGATGGATCTATCAATCAATCAATAATTGCCACATTGCATCAAGAACACCCAGAAGCCCAATTCAAGAATCTAACAATCCTACCAAACCCAACACTTTAAATCCCCAAAATTTCACAAATAAATAAACCCTAAACCTAGATTTCCACGATTGAGCTGAATATACTGCTCTTCAACTTAAAAAACCGAAACAAAGAAAAAGAACAGTTATCAATGCTCTAACTTTCAATAAACTAATCACAAATATTAAAACCGAGCACAAGATCGTGAATTCCAGAAACAGCTCAAGTCAGCATAAATCACGATAAATTCTGAAGCGAGTCCCTCTGATCTGCTGCAGAAATTTTTGCAGGAAAATAGAACAATGTAAATACAGCAGATCAAACTAGCTTATAAAATGAGAAGGACGAGAAATGGAAGTAGAGAAGGAAGAAACTTACGCGTGGTGTGATAGTTTTGATTAGGCGAAAGTCAGAGATTGCGAAAATTTAGGAACAAATTTCCGAGCCCGGTAGTAAAGGAAAGAAGCATTAGCATATATATAGGAGAAAATTCTCAGTTGTCGGTGGCCGGTGGATTTTGCCATGTGTAAATGGGCTTACGTGTCGGCACAGTAACTGCTGGAATCACGCTGTATAATTATTTTTGGTGAGTATTGTATGATCGATTATAATATAGTGTGATGAGGGAGACGTGGCATGAATGAATGTGATTGTACGATGAGAAAGGGCAAAATTTATAAGAAGGTGAAAATGAGTTGCTGACGCTGGAATTAATTGGCTCTTGTATCCAGCAATCAAACCATCTGCTAAGGTAAAAGTGCGATTTTAACCTGTCCCTACAATTTTTTGAGCCCGTTTCATTTAAAAATAATTAGAATAATAAAAAAAAAAATTATATATAAGAGAATATAAATTAAAATTTTAATTTATTTGATTTAATAATTAATAAATCGATCACTTGACTTAAATTTATTATATTTAATGTTATTAGTTTAATCTAAAAAAATATTAATCTAATTTGAATAAAATTTTTTCTTAAAAAAAATTTAACCTATGATTTCATATTTAGAATTTTTTTTATCATTTAAATTATTTTTTTAAAATTAAATTTTGTAGTATACGAAAGATCTGAATTTTGGTATTATTGAAGGTCAGGAATTTCCTTCTTGTTTAAAGTCTTATAGAGTACTTTGATTGTGGTCAAGTCAAGAGGGAGGGACATCAAGATGAGGAACATTGAGTTAGAGGTAGCGCAGGTGGCGGCGTCCAGAGGAGTGTGGGACAACCACATGACATGAGGCAGGATCCCTATAATCAGGAGGATACCTATCAAACTACGAATAATAAGTTTTCGTCAACTGTGTATAGAGTTTGATGTTTCAGCAACCTTAAACGCGGATTAATATTGAAATCTAATTATTTATTACTAAAATATTGTTGGAACCTCTTAAACATTTCTAATATTTGCAAGTGATGGCATTGTTGCAATTATTGTAGTTAAATTATATATTAAAATTTTAATTTTATATATTATATATTAAATATTATATAGTATGTTATGATATAAATTTTTAAAAAATATAATTAATACATCATCGTTTTAAAAAGAATAATATTATATATATCGATAATTTTTTTAAAAAAGATATCAATTTATATCGGTAATATATATCGTATCATATATTATATTTATTCTATTATTTTAATTATGATACATCTTATAATATGTATTATTTTTTATTTATATCATATTATATATTATATTATATGTCATCAAATTCTGATAACTGTAGTTGTAACTATTACAAGCCGTCACTGTTGAAGTAAAGGAAGAAGATATTGCAGATGCCTCTGTCTAACAAGCAACCTATTAATGACTGTTGTTGTGGTCAAATTTATGCCTAATTCATCATTGTGCTCACCATGATAAGTTTCCACTTTCTAAAGCGCATTTACCATTATTATCGCAGTACTTTACACTAGTTAATGGATTGTACAGGAATGCTCATCTTTTTATAAATATGAACCAATGTGTAAAGTGGCTTCATTATTCTCGACTTTCTTAAAGTGGGAATGCGACCAATCAATCATAAACAACCATCAGCCGTATCTAACACAGAGTATTTGGGTCAGGGAAGAACATTTCTCAAGAAAGCTGTAATTATATATACACATCAAACCTAGCTGCTTACCACCAATGTAAAGATTAATACAGTTAGAGACTTCACAGAGAGATTCATAAATTAATTATATAGTACATGTTGCCAGCAGATACAGAGTGCAGCTGCCCTGCCCCTGTGAATGCGATAAAATTATTTTGTGGTTGATGGAGACAGAATTTGGGTACATGAATCTATCATTTATATAAACAATGGCCCTGCTGGCCATTGTGTTCAAAACAACGATGTTCATGGTAGATGAAGTCAAGCAAATTAAAGAAACAAAATAAGCGGATGAAAATTAATAGAAACCAATAAGATAGGCAGAGTAGAGTTGATAAATTGGGTGTTGTGGTGTAGTAGTCTTGGTGAAATGCAATAAGAAAGCTACAAAGTATGCATGTAGGGAAGGTTGTGCTTTTGCCTGCAGGTTGGACACCACAGTTAATTTAATGGGCAAGAGTGGGCAACCACTAACCCCTTTAACACAACGTGCTAATGTCAGCCATCTTTAATATTGACTGGCTCAGTTTGATCCATTGGTCTCTGTATGTGGGCAGCCTCATTCATGTTTATCATTATACTGTTAAAAAAAGGACAAGGATATCCATGTTTGTTACATCAAATTTTGTGGAGGAGAGAACTTGCAGTAAGTCAAACTTACTGCACATAATTCAAGAACCCAGTACACTTCATAAATTATATAAATGAAAGCAATAAGAAAAGTGGGATAAATAAAAGAAAAAAAATCACACTAGAATAAAAAATGAAACTATTATTTAACTGGGAATGAGGCCATTTTCTATCAAACTCGATATCTCCAAAGCATAAGCAAACTCCTGGATCTCTCATTCTTACCTCACTTCCAAGCAAAATGGAATTGTTTGCTCCCTGAATATTGTTGTTTACATAAATGTTGATGCAGCAAGAATGTTGGGAATCAGCTGAAGCGCCCCTACGGGTGGTGAACATTGCAGCCCCAATGTTTGTTCCTTCCAAAATGACTTGGTCGAAGGAGCCATAGCATCTCTCTGGAGGCATTACACAGTTGAACAGACGTTTGATGATAGATATGGAGAACTGTTTTTGTCGATTTGAGTGAATGAACTTATGGTTAGTTTTGTTTATTCAACTTTAGCTTGTAGCTTCTTTACTTGCATATCGAGTTTTAACTTTTCTCCTGCTACAAGGAAAATCAATATTCTCTTGGACTGACTTAAGCCTCAAGCCATACTCCAGTATTTTAAAGGGAAAAGAGTCATCTGTCTTCCAATTGAATCAATAGGTGGAAATTCTCACACACACATCAAGCTCCCTCACTGACCAAGCTAGGTTCAAATATTAACTTCCACTTCATATCAGAGAAGTTGGATAGCTCATAGCTAAAACATATCCTTTTAACTAGACCCACTACCGCAACAAGACGAGGCGCTGTCATTTTTAAAGAAGCATCAATCTCCATTAACAAGTAATAATGCAACCACAAATTCCCTTTGTATGTTAGCTCCACAATCAATGAAATTATGCGCAAATGCATTCCTTGATGAAGTGGACTTTCTTACCAAGATACGAATATATATAATCCAAGCAGCCAAATAAGTAATGGCGAGAGGATTTGTGAATCAACAGCTCAATTAAGTTTTACACTTGAAACAACAATATTGAGGATACCAAAAGCATAAGTGATACTGAAAAGATGACACGGGAACAAATGCAAAAACAATTCCTTTACATGAAGGAAAGTGCAGATCTCCAAAGTCAGCCAAAATAAATCATCTGGAAAATTTCTAAAGAAAACGAATGGCTAGAATTTATTGGTAAATATATATCCCATTATTGAAGAGCCTTTCACACCATTATTATTGCATAGTCTCAAAGGAAATATGCTCCTCTCCAGAAACCTATTGGATGCCAAAGCCCAAATCTTATTAGCAACTACATAAAAAATCCAAAAAACTAAAGCTGCAAAATTTTTGTGATCAGCAAGTATCAAACTTTTATTAACTATGATCATTGAAGTGATTATGAAATCTTCATCATCTGTAAAATCAACAAAAGCCATTCACTTACATGTCATTTTGTGGTAGAAAAGACATAAAAGTACCACATATCATTTCCAAGTTCCAACTGGATCGCTTTTTGACCCCAAAAAAAACATTTTTGAAATAAAAAGCTCTGAATATCATGGATAAGAATCAGGCGAAACTTTTTCACTGACTGTAGAACCGAATTGTGGACCGCCCTTTCGATATGAGATAAGATATTCAATTGGGTAACCCTTCAACTCATGTGGCACAATCCCCAGATCCTTGAAAGTTAAAGCTGCAAAGCCCACCCTAACAGTAAGAAAACTGATAGACTCTGACTTGGCAACAAGGGAACATACTTTGAAACAAGAAAAAACATAAAATGAAAGGGAAAAAAACCATATGCCAAAAATTAATGAACTAACCATTTTCTGACACAATTGTATCTGAAGAAAGGGCAATGATTTGGTCGAGATTGAAGATATCGGGATTTGGTAAAGGAAAAGGAGCTTTCTTAAGTAATATTTCTCGAGGCATTGCAATTGCCTGAAACCATACACACCTCCAAATGCATTAAATAAAACCTCAATAAAAAGTTACTGGGAACTATCTGAAAGAACGTCAGCAACAAATACAAGACAATAACACAAAATTGTGGCAGGAAAACACAATCCAAAAAGACAAAGTTGTCTATTTACTGAATAATTCGAAGAAAAATGGGAAAGTAGCAGTCCACTGCATGTTACACAAAACATAAATTTGTGTTATAATAACCAATTAAGTACTACAGGTATATCATTTGTCAAGTTCACCAACCTGATACTCTAAATTTATAGACTATATTATATTAGCTTGTCTTGATAACTTTGAGTGTGTTTTTCTCTCACTTAAAAAAAAAAAAAAATTCAATTGCTTAACCACTGTATCAAATATTTTTCTCACCCTCAAAGAAAAGGCAATTCCTCAAATCATTCAAATTCAAAAGTCACATAATTACCTTTGCAACAGGGAAAGGAACTTTCACATAGCGAGGCCATTCACGGATCATGTCATACATGATTTCTGCCTGCATGGCAATGTGATTAATTAATATCAACCAGGCTATACTGCAAGAAATTTAGAAAACAAGGAGAAAAATTACCAATTCATGTTGAGTCAAGATGTCTGGTCCACCCAGCTCATAGACTTTTCCCATGCTGGTGCCATCATCTTTTAAGGCTGCAACAATTGCAGCAGCAACATCTAAAACATATACAGGTTGGATTCTGCAAATAAGGTAATTTTGTAACAATATCAACAAACGGTTCAAACAAATAGTCTACATCAAGCCTGCAAAATGCTATAGAAGATATAAAAATTTAGCTTAAGTAAATTTGCTGTCACTAGAATAACAGTTGATGAGTCATCACATACCTGGTAGATCCATCCCCAAAAAGTGGAAGAAAGCTATATTTTTTAGCAAACTGTGCCCACCTATTCAATATCCTATCCTCTGTTCCAATCATTGCAGCAGGTCTCATAATTGTGGCCTACAGAAATAACATTCTATTTTAGATGCTGCATTTGAACGCAGTAAGGTAACATCTAAATTATAGATATATGAGGTGATCCACCATTTAGGTTGTGTATCCATCAGTCAACACCTAAATTCAATGTATTAACACCTTGCATGGAAATTTTCCGACACAATTTCTATATCTTCTTTCTGGATTCTCTATGTTGCTCTAATTTTTAAGAAAATTAAATTGTGCCCCTTGGAAAATTTTAATGAAAACATATTCTCAAAGCGAAAACTCATTTTGGCAACATTCAAAAAGTTTTCAACTGACATGTTAAAACAAAATCCAGAAACATTTACTACAAAATAATTACAATGACCTAAACTGTATCCAGTTAAGCCATGATCCATGTAAATATGCTATTACAGAACTTTCCAACCAGTGTTATATACTTTTGATACTTCTTAATTATTTTTTTAGTAATTGTTAACTACTCTTTGACTTATACACCACATAGATCCCAGCAAGTTGTTGACATAATTAATCTAAAGCTAAGATTCTGCATCTGAGCATAATGGTTTTAACCCTACCCAACTTTGAGACAGACTAGAAAGAAGAGAGATCTTACAAATATCAGCACAATAAGAAAACAATGTTTCAGACTGTCAACATGGGCTAAAAAATAATTAGTTGCTTTGCACTTGAGAGTGACTGCATTCTCCATATTGCTACTCAGCAGAACTCATGAGCAACCAGCAGTATAGGTTCAGCCTCTTAAAAAGAAAAGTTATAATTTACCTCAGGTAATTCTCTCAAAACAGATTCCTCTGCGGCAGCTTTAGCACTAAGATATCTTGAGGGAGATGATACAGACGCCCCCAAGCAAGAAATTTGAATAAATCTCATGATACCACCATGTTCTTTTGCAATCTGGAGAATTTTGGCAGTATAGTGGAAGATCCATCAAATTATATATAATCAAAAGAAAGGGTTAGCAAACTCAAGTAATAAATTTGGCCAACAGCAGCAGATGACAATGGGCAAAAGATTTCTCATAATATGACACACAAACCATGTATCAGTTAAGATTAGAATGAACTCAATGAAGGCTGCACACCGGATAATTTGGTCCATAAAGAAGATCACTGATTGACAGATCACAATTGCAGCCAAACACACTCATAATTTGCAACAAACACTCCAGAAATGAGCATCAAACTAATTCAATGTAGAAAGATATAATATAAATCAGCACATTACCATTATTTTCCCCAAAAGGCCAAATTATTAAATTAATATGACATTGCGTTAATAAATTAATAAATATAATATAATATAAAAATCACTTTTATATTATGTTAACTGGAGAAGGATTTAAAAAACCACACAATCAATCAGTCATGATTGTCCATGAGAAGTCTAACGGAAATTAGTCTCCAATAAATACATGCATTTTTATTGTTCAATAATGGTTCTAGGTCAAACTCCTAAATTCAAGTGAAGTAGGAAATTATACTAAAGTTGGAACATAAATTATGCATACTAAGAATGAATGTTCAGGAGCTTACCATGGCAAATCGTTCTGCCAAAAAATGGTTCACTTCCTCAAAGCTATAGTTTCTGGTCTCGTACTCTCTGCCTGCAGAGTAAGCAAAGTTACTAAGCATTAATTAATTCACTAACTCTAAGATTAAGAAGGATCATATAGGTAAGATATACAAATGAATGTTTACCTATAAGATTGATTACAACATTTGCCTTTGCCATTACAGCCTTGATAGTGTTTTCATCCCTTGGGTTGAATTTCATTGGTACTATCTGGGTAAGATAAGCATCAAATAAATCACATATCACACATTAGGTTGAACATTAAAAAAAATTCAAATGACTGACATGACAAAGATACTATACTACTCCACCTGTCCCAAATCTCCCATCAACTTAAGATGACGAGGATCATCCTCAGAACCCCGAAAAGGAACCAACACTTGAGATCCCATTTTGGCTAGAATAAAAAGTAGGAGAAAAAAAAAAAAAAACTTGACGGTTAAACCCAAAAAAAGCCAGCAAGAAATCAACACGATTGAATTTAATTCATGCAAGCGAAAACATACATTATAGGAAATAAAAGCAATAGCCCGTTCACATATAACTCACCAAGTTGTTGCACAACATAGCGACCGAGGAATCCAGTAGCACCAAACACTGTAGCTACAATGCCACTGCAAAACATAAAATTTCGTAAGCCAAAAACAAAATTCTTCAACAAAACAATCACATTTTACTAAAAATTCCCAATACTGATTTGATAAATCTAGAAAGGAACGTGAAGATAAATTAGAAGAAGAATACCTAACAGAGGATCTTCCACCAGTGCCCTTGCGAATAAGGTGGCCCACGCCCTTGCCGGGGACCAAAGTGGATCCGTACCTAGGATGATCAACTCCATAATCTGTAAATCAAACAAAAAATGAAGTTGATTAAATTTAGAATATAACCTAACCCTAAATCAAAAAAAAAAAAAAAAGGAAAAGGAAATCATGGTGTTACAGTAATCAGATGGAGGGTAAATGGACTGGAAAGATGAAATCGAAGGTGAGGGCTTTAGAGATTGTTGGCTTAATCGCTTAGCAACGGTCTGCATTTTTCCTTCTCAGATGCCAGAGACGAACAGAAATGTACAATACAATGGCTGGAGCTGGAGATGGCGTGCGTACTAATGTAGATTTGGGTCGGGTTTCACTCGGACCCAATTTACCACCTTTTTTTTTTTAACACAAAATATATTTAGATGTTCTTTTTTTTATAAATAAAGGATTATGGATTTTCTGAAATTATAATATTTATTTCCTATTAGGTTTATAAAAAAAAAATGTTATAGAAACATTTTTGTTTAAAACGTTGTTTTCTTTTTTTTTTTAATTATAAATCTTTAACTCTGAAAATAATAAATAAAAAAAAATTATAGATATTACAAGTACCAAAAGTTAACTTAATTTTTTGATTGTCTCCCTTTACTTTTTAACATGCTTTCAAACTAATTAAAATTATCAATAGAATTATATATATATATATATATATATATATATATATACACGATTTAAATATATCAATAATATATTATTATCTAATTAAATAATTTTAAAATAAAGATAAATAACACCTAATTATATTATAATATATTATTTAGACATATAAATTATATATCAAAAATATTATATAAAATATTGCTTTAAAATTATATGGACTCCATAATTGTTTGTATGGATATAAGGATGTAGCTATTTTTTGTAGAGCATAAAGAGTCATGTGAAGTTGATGCAGCTTTTGATTTGTGCCATATTTAAATCCTTTATTATTGAGCAGAATTTTACAGGGAATTGCCCATATATGATAAAACTTGAACGGAAAGACAAGATGAAACCCTTGTCTCTCGCATGGCTGCGAAATGCTACTTCCAGTGTGTTTGCAGAAAGCTTTAAAGAAGAAATTATTAACAAAAATGTATGTGCCTCGTGGGTTAAACTGGGATTTGGCACTAGAAATAGTGGAATTGACATTAACTAGTTCATCTCTACAAATTTCCTAACAACATAGGAACACGACCCTTCTGCAATCTATGACCTACTTTATTCAAGATTCATCAACAGATATCACCTGCCAGTTCTTCTCCCATGCCATTATTATCAATCTCTACCCCCGGCGACTTATTTTTCTTCGTTGCATGAATTCCCCAGTTAGGCTTTTAAGGGGATGAATTAACTCATAATGAACTCAACAAGAACAGATGATTTTCCTCCGATGGCACCTTTGTCAGGTTTTGCTTTCCAGTGAGTCTAAAGCAAATAGCAGTAGCAGTTCATTCTAAGTACTCCTCGGGCTCTTGCTGCCACTGACTTGACTTTTTCTGGGGCAAGCCTTCAAATTTAAATATCTGGAATGCCACTTGACCTTGAGGAGTACTCTGTAACCAACTTTAGAAACATGGATGATTTATCTTCTAAAAGTTGTTGTGGCGTATCAAACTCTGCAACTCGACCTGAAGAAATTATCAAAAATAATGATAAACAGGGACTGCATACATTCATTGGTCTGTGAGCACTAAACTAGTATTAAACTATATAAAATGTACGTACCATCACTTAGTACCAAAACCAGATCACTGTCAATAACAGTTGGGATCCGATGAGCAATAGTGCATACGGTACAATCCTTAAACTCTGTCCGAATAATCCTCTGGATGAGATTGTCTGTTGCTGTATCAACTGAGGCTGTTGCTTCGTCAAGCACTAGTATTCTTGCTTGCTTAAGCAAAGCTCTACCAAGAGAAACAAGTTGACGCTGTCCCACACTCCAGTTATCTCCATTTTCTAGCACTGAAAATTTTAATTTGAAATGAAACCAATGAATTACCAATCTGTAAACAATAATGATATTTCAATAATGGGCGGTATTGGATGGCTGCAAACCTACCCGGCGTATCTAACCTTCGGTCTTTCACACGAACTATCTCTCCAAGCTGAGACTTATCAAGAGCCTGTCCCATCAAAGACCAAAGCTTAATTAATTAGGGCAAAATGTGACACTTTGGAACTAAAATTTTTAAAACACTTATCTCGGATTTTATACAAACACAGCATTTATGCCTTATTAACCATAAGAACACAAAATACATATAGAATATGCATACCTCCCAAATTTCACAATCTGAATGCTCTCCAAGGGGATCAAGATTGCATCGGATGGTCCCTTCAAATAATGTAGGATCCTGGGGTATAATACCAAGACGGCTTCGGAGATCATGGAGGCCAATTGTTGAGATATCGATGTTGTCTATAATGATCTTCCCATTGGCTGGTTCGATCAATCTAAATAATGCTTGAATCAAAGTAGATTTTCCACTCCCAGTACGGCCAACAATGCCAATCTTCTTTCCACCAGGAAACTCACAGGTTACTCCATGAAGCACCAAAGGAAGATTCTCAGCATAACGAACCTTCAAAAATAGAAATGGGAACAGTAAGCAATTTATGAGCCAACACAATCATTAGGAATATAAAAACAGAAATCTTGTTAAATTTCCTTTTTCTTCCTTTTCAAGTTGTTTCTGCCAATTGTTAACATATTACTATTAGATCCTTAGCTATCCACTTTGTTGGAATATAAAAATCCCATATTAAGAAGAAAAATAAAAATGAAAAATATATAATGTAATTAATATCCAACTTAGATTAATTTAAATCATTTTAATAATTGCAATCTAAAACATGTTAAAATCCAAAATTAATAAAAATGTTGATCCACACTCAAAGTTTAGAAAGCCTAAGATTTCTAACATGGTATCGGAGTCTGTTAATCCAAGACCCGTTTGAGCACAGTGGGTTGACCAAAACGAAGTGATAACCTTGAGTTAAAACCTAGGTGGACCCGTGGGCTAGCTAAGAAAAGCTAGACTCTCTTTTGGGCTAAGCCAAGAAGAGTCAAACTCAAGTTTAAATGAGCTAGTCAGGAAAAACTCGACCTTATTTCAGACTGAGCCACGAAAAGCCAAACCCAAGTTTAGATGGGTCACCCCATAAATGACAAGTGTCAAACTAGTAGTCTAGTTGCACCTAAGGGGGAGTGTTAGAATATATAAGTCCCACATTAACAATTGACACTCAAAACATGTTAAAACCCATAATTAATAAGTATGTTAATACACATTCCAAGTTTAAAAGGGCCCAAGATTTCTAACAGGCTTAACTTTCAGGTCAAGTGGATCATATTCATCAAGAAAAGCAAAGCAGACATACATTGCAATCAAAATTTATCCAAAACAATGATTGGATCATGTAAGAACAAATTTCCAATGCCAAAATATTACACCTTATCATCAAAATAGAACAAAAAAGTGCCTATAGTAAGGTAGATCTGCAAACCTTTAAATCGATCAGTTGAATTGTTCCATTTTCTGGCCATGAGGATGAAGGTCGAGAGTCCTCAACAAATGGTGGAGCTTCACTTGGAATTTGGCTGTATTGATAGATTCTCTCTATGGAAATAATTTTGTTTTCAAGCTTGCAAAAGCTAAGTATCCACCTCGACAGACGTGCATTTAAATTAAGGCCATATGTTACAGCAAGGCCTGCCATGCCTGTATAAAAGAAGTAATGAACTTAGTGGCATACTATCACAAATGAAAAACTTAAATCTCCATTATTATGGTTATTTAAAGTTCACTAAAAAGAAAACCGAGGGGGACAACTGAAGCAATACGGTAAACAAAGAGCAATGCCAGAAGAAACCAAATGACAGAATACAATGCCATGGGCTATCTAACTTAGTTGTCTTTTCATCCAAATGCATGCAATATCTTTCAAATGGTCATTACGTGATTACAAGTTACTCATACCAAATGACATAAGATGACTAAGCAAATGATTCAATAATCAAGGATATGATTACTTACTTGGATCAATTTTTCCATGTGGAAAACTCACAAGCAAAACCATGCAAAAGGAAAACACAAAGGTTGAAAGCAATTCCATACGTAAGCAAAGCCATTCAATAGCTGCTATACTGCAGAAGAATGGACGAGCAAAGCAATCAAGAAGATATAGGTTCCTCTTCATGAACCTTTTTTCTTGCCCAAAACCTCTTATTGTAGCAGCTCCAGCAATGGATTCACCAAAAAGGTGGATGATTGGAGATTTCTGGATGCTAACGATACGCACGAGTTCCCTTGATGAAGCCATATAATATTTCTGCATCCAAATACAATGATATTTAATGTCTTCTCTTTCCAATGTGTAGATAAGTAAAGAAAAGGGCAAAAACAGAAGTCTACAGAAGAACCTAGAATGACAACATAAACATAGAGAGAAATATAATTGGTTACCTGCATCCACAAGCAAGTAACAGCCATTGGAATGACAAGCAGCAATACTTGCCAAGTAACTTTTGTCATTACACCAACAATGCCAAGAAGCTGTATAGTCGTTGAAGCAAACCCACCAAGTCTAAAAGGAATATCAAGATCCACGACACTTTGATCAATAGACACCTATAAAGTTACAAGTGACTATGTCATCATATGATGAAAGAAGATAAATCAGTCATACCAAAAAGCAAAAAGAAAAAAAAATTACACGATTCAATATCCTTCCTGCTGGAGTAGAGTCAAAGAATGACATAGGAGCTCGGAACACACTTCTAAGCATCTTTGAAAACAATTTCTGTGCAGCTGCTAAACCAAATGTAGCTACCAGAACAGCCCTGACAAATATAAACCAGGAGCTCCCAAAAGCAAGGGCTATATAAACAACAAGAAGGACCATAGGATTAACTTTAGATTGATCTCCTTCAGTTTGGGGATTTGCCCAGGCCATCCACCAACTGCTAGCTATTTGAAGGAATTGGAACAATCCTTGTGCAAGGATTATGGGTGGAATCAATAAGCCTCTATAAGCTGCAGCCATATATGACAAGTAAACCTTCATGCTAACCCTTCCTCTTACCCTTTCTTCTTCCTGAACAAGCTGCTTTTTCCTTGACCGTTTGGCTTTCTTTTTTTCTTTAATTGCTCTCTGCTCTGATGCCAATGCACCATCTTGCACTTCCTTTGCCAAACTGTCAATATTATTCTCAGCTGTGTCACATTTTTTACTAGGTATAGCACACCCATCCAGATTCCTATTTTCGTCTGAATCTTCTGATGAATGATTTGGAATGTCCATGGCTTCAATTGCTTCATGGTGAGCTGAGACCAGCATATTAAAATCTGTCCCTGCTTGTAAAAGATCGTCATATTTTCCTGCCTGTATGATCCAGCCTTCCTTAAGAACCTGCAGAGATGAGCGATGAATATTGTAGTTTAATTTCCCAAAATCAAAACATCAAATTCGCAGTGCAATGCACTTATTAAGACTGATGTAGAATCTCATAATAGCCTAAGAAAAGCACAACAGGTATTAGGTTACATGAAGCACCTAGAAGAAATGACCACATGAAAATAGTTCCACAAATTACTCATATAAACATATTGCACCAGATGAAAATTTAAAAGATAAAAATGGTAATGATAATAATAAATTAAATTTTTTTTTTTTAAGAAATCCTGTCACTTCAGCCACTTCACTAGCAACAATGTAGTCTCTCTCAATACTTTTTTTTCTTTTTCCTACTAAACTCACCCATAAACAGGTAATTACAAATCATTTTTTCTACTACTGATTTTTGCAGTTAATTACTTTAGGAGCTACAGCGATTTTCGTTTGGAATGTTTAGTAAAGTCCACTATTTATGACTAACTGTGTTATTTAAAATACCATCCTGGTCTAGAACTTTCTCCGCCTTATAACTTCCAAAACATGGCCAGCTAACATAACAAAGGCAAATATGACAAGGAACATTGATGAATGGTGACACAAGCAATAAATGTGTGCCATTAAAAGTAAAAAATATAAGCTGATACGAACAGCAAGCCTCTTAAATATTTCAACAACCTTAATATTCTAAGTCATGAAATAAAGCCTGAATTCCACATTTTCATACCAGTATCAAATCAGCAGCAGGCAAAAATTCAACTTGATGGGTCACAAATATCACAGTCTTGCTTGCTAATGCTGTCAATATATATTCCTGCATTTCCACAACACATGTTAGCCAAAATCCATTCACTAAATTGCATCATTTAATACATAGAGGAAGTCTAACCTTGAACAATTCTGACCCAGTGTGAGCATCAACAGCACTGAAGGGATCATCAAGTAAATAAATATCTGCATCTTGATAAAGTGCCCGTGCAAGCTGCACTCTTTGCTTCTGACCACCACTCAGATTTATACCTCTATCCCCGATAATAGTCTGATCTCCATGTGAGAAAAGTTCAAAATCCTTTTTTAGTGAACAAGCATGGATAACTTTTTTGTACTTTACTTTATCCATTGGACTGCCAAAAAGAATATTTTCTTCAATATTTCCAGACTGTATCCATGCTGATTGAGAAACATAAGCTGCAGTACCACATACTTTTACCTGAAAAGTATTCAATAGAGAAAAATGACTTACCAGCTCTTAATAGTAATGGAATAAGATAGTGCAAACAAGGGTAAAATAAGAGAAAAAAAATTTAATATCGACAATAGAAGGGAAGTTCTACAATGACTTACTTCACCAGAGATCTTTGGTATCTCCCCAAGTATGCAAGCGAGCAAGCTTGATTTACCAGATCCAACCATGCCACAAACAGCCACACGCATCCCTCTCTCCACTTTCATTGATATTCCAGACAATGTTGACCTGGAAGCACATTGGTCCCAACAAAACTCGCCATTTTCAATCTCTATGGCAATGTTCGTTGTTCCTTGTGGCAGAACAATGGTTGCATCCTCCTGCAATTCTTCTTCCTGCAGGAATCCAGAAATTCGGTCAAGAGAAACCTTTGTCTGGGCCATCATTGATACCAAGTCAGGAAAATTCCTGAGAGGTTCTTGGAGGATTCTGAAAGTTGCCAGAGCAGAAAGAACACCTCCTGCTGTAAGTTGAGCTCCCAACAATATAGAAGTACCAAAGGTTACAGCAGAGACAAATATGGGGGAGCTCCAGAAAATGAAAGTAATAAAAGCTTGAGAATAAAGAGCTTTCCGGAGCCACTTGAACTCTACATCTCTCATCTCCTCCAATGTCTTTTGATACCTTTCCTCCCAAGCTTGCAACTTGAGAATTCTCATATTCCTAAGGCACTCTGAAGTTTTCCTCATCCTTTCGTCCTTGGCAGCCATTAAATTGTCTTGAAATTCTTCTTGGATCTTTGCTAGAGGGACAGTAACAACAATAGAGACGATGGTGGCAATCAATGTTGCAACAGAAGCAATTCCTACATTTTTGTACAAAATTGCAAGAGCAAGAATTATTTGCAGTGGCAGCATCCATATGTCATGGAGATACCAAGAGTAATCCCCTATTCTTTGGACATCAACAGCCATGTAATTAACAATCTCTCCACTGGTGTGACTCTGCTTAGCCAAGCTCGAGAGCTTGAGTCCCTTTCGGTACACCATTGCTGTAAGAGCTGATCTCACATGCATACCCAAAATGTCAACTCCAAGATACCACTGCCGGGTTGTTAAGGTCTCAAGCAGCTTGGCAGCAAAGAATATCCCAGCAAGAACATAACCTTCATGACGGAAAGTTTCTTTTCCGCCTAAATAATCAACAAAGAAGCTAAGCATGAATGGACCGACATAGGAGACAACTGTGTTAAGCCCAGCAAAGAGAGCATTCCAAGCTGCTTCCTTCCAGAATGACTTCAGAATTGCCCAAGCCAAAGAGGGCTGCCTGGAAGGATTCTCAGCCTTCACTTTCTCCCAATTTGAATTCAAAATCTTATAATTGGTCTTAGCTCGATTTTTTGGTGCAAGAAGGGGAATATCCTTAAGCTCAAGCGGTCTCTTTGCACCAATCGAGAGAAGTGGATTCAACCAAGAAAGTGTGGCCCAGCTAAAGAGGCCAGCATCCTCATAAGGAGTGACCTTAAGACATCCTGTCTCTTCATCAAGAAGCAGTGGTTCCTGAAGGTCAGAGTTTCTACACACTTGTATACCAGTAACACCCCTAATTGCAACAAAACATAGGAATGCAATGGCTGGGGTTGCGGCAAAGTTTGCAACAGCATGAGAACATAAGTATCTTGCACCTTCTACTAACAGTCCTCTGCAGTCAACACACAGAGTACACAAGCAGATGAGAAATGACACAACCCACCACACCCTCAGCAAAAATGGGAATTTCTCAGCAACCTTAAATTTACAATGAAGAACTGAAAAACTCAGCACGAACCAAGCTAATCCTTGGGCAGTAGGCAAGCAAAGAGCAGACCAGTCCACTACCTTGCCATCAACAGCCTTTCTTATCAAACCAACCCCATCAAACCCCAAAACTAAGACTTGCAGAAACAACACATAAAAACAACAAAACACCGACATTTTGAACCAGGTACTAATTTTGACGTCTCTAATTTCTCCATCAACACTGCTACGCCTAACTGGGCTCGAACTGGCAACAGAATCATCTTTATGGATCCTAATTCCACCCACGCACACAAAAATTTGCCTTACGGATATTACGAAGAGAAACACGAGGAAAAGTGTCAAGTTGATGCAAACTGAGGACAATTCCAAAATTGGCAAGCCTAGAATAGCCTTCAAAAGGGCATAATGCGATTGCCTTGTTGAATAAGAAGCTGAGATTCTATTCAACAAAACAGTGATACCCATTATTGGATAAGCTGAGTTGTTGAAGAAAAAGATTTTCGAGATTGAAAAGAAAACTGAGTCGGTCTTTAGTTAAGCTGAACGAGAGATCGAATCGTCTACAAATGACGGGCATCTCACCATCTGTTCAATGAGAGACAAAACAAAAATCAACAACAACATATAAGTTCTATTGACACATTGCATATAACAACAAAAATGAACAGATTTTTATCAACAGCACAATAAAACGAAGGCAAACAAATCCAGCAGAAAAATAAAAAACAAATAAGGAAAAAGAGAATCATTCTTTTCGTATTGCACTTCTCTCTCACACTCTCCATAGCTTATGTCATCTGGAGAAAAACAGATGGGGACAAACAGAGAGAAGGCGAGAGCTCAATATCAACAAAAGAATAATCAAAGCAATTTCAGAAAATACAAAAAAACTGACCTGGGTTTGTTCTTGAAAATCGTTTTGATGCCGATTGTCGAAAAACGAGCAAACCCACACTATAAAATTGATAAAAACTATAGCTCTCTGTTTCTTCAATTCAACATACAAATGAAAAATATATAACAGAGCAAAACCATAACCATAAGGCCCTTAATCTAGCTTTCTCATCTCCCAAACAACTATTATAACACGTAGGAATGAATGAGAGAGAGAAAGTTCGAAAAAAGCTAAGAGTAAACGAAAACACACAACACTACTCTCTCTCTCTTCTACTCTTTTTATTGTAAATTTCTTTTTCTTTATCTTTTTTTTTTTTTTTCTCTCTACTTCGTTGTATCACTTGCCGTGTCAGAGTACGAGACTAGAGCAAAACAATAGGCTTCTGTTGTGTTTTGATCTATGGCTAGGCTGGTCAGTTTGTTAAATACAGGAACATCTACCGCTCTTGCAAATGTTTTAGTTTCTATTTATTTTAAGAGATCTCCATTGTTTATATAGAGAGATTTGAGACAATTCATGAGTTGTGAATCAAAAGAATGGAATATTATTTGGTTTTTTATAAGAATATTTCATCGATGAGATCATGATTGGGATCTCAGACTCTGTTTAATATTTTCTTTAGAGAGAATTTTTGTCTTTGAGTAAAAGTAAATAATTATGAACCCAAAACTTCAAAATTACTGTATAATAAAGTTTAATGGGTCTTTGTAATGGAGATGGGGTGTGATGCAATTGCCATGATGGGAAGCTTTTGAAGATGATAATAACTTTATACATAAGGTATGTGATGCAATTGCCATGATGGGAAGCTTTTGAAGTTGATAATAAATTTATATCATAAGGTCATGATATGAAGGAGTGTTAGTGGAGAAGCCCTCAAGTATGCCATTGGATTTTCATATCCATTTGTGATGTTAAAAGGGAAAGGGGCCCCAGGGTGAAAAAAAGGCATGGGCAATCCAAGTCATTTAGCATTTGTTTTTATGTTGAACACCAGCTAGTAGCTACCCCCACTTTCTCTTTCCTTGTTTGTTGATGTAAAATTACGAAAACCATCCAATTATGTATATTTAAATTATATATTATTATATGATTACGTAATTTTAAATTAAAAATAATATAATATATAATTATGTATCAATATATTTTTAAATATTTAATTAAATATTTAAAATTGAATACATGTAAAGTTGGATTCAATATCTCCTCATCGTACTCATAACATTATTTATACGAAGATTATGAGCTAAAACTTCGGTGGGTTTTTCAAAGAAAAAATGTTGGGATGAGGTGGGGACGATTGTTTCTCCATTTCTCTTACATGTACAATGTTGGGGCTTTTCTCAACCTTAATCATAGCAAGTGTTGGGTGGATGCATGGCAAGACTAACTTTGAGTACAATGGGGGATTTTTTTTGCCAATCATGGGTTCATTTTTAGAGATATTATAACACAAGAACAAATCATTTGAGTTTGGTATTGGTTCATTTTCTTTGTAATGGCTATGATTTCTTGTTTTTTTCTTTATAAAATTGCAACTACATCTTAATTGATGATCAAATTGTTCAATTTGGCATGGATTGGTATAACTATGATTGTGTTGGAAAGCATTATTGATTGTGATTTTTAGGCCATTATCAAAACCAATAACCTTTTTGAATTTTGTTTCTTAATGGACGAAGAGATTGCTTGTGAAATTGGTAATTAGAAAAAAAAAAAAAAAAACTATGGTCTTCTATCATAATAAAATTTGTTGCCATTAAATGATATATGTAATTTAGAATTGATATAAGATATATTATTATAACGATAGTGATAATTAGTTAACCGATCATCTTAACTACTACAATAAAAACTAAATAAAACATAAAAAAATTTAACACAAAATGTTCGGATGTAATTTAGTACAATTGTTGGGAAGCATGCATCCAAATTTATGTTATTAATTGTCAATAACTTGATTTTGGAGGAGGAAGAGTTACATAAGAAAAGAAATGTATTTGAATGTTTCATTATGATTTTCAATATTTATTCTTATTGTAATTAAATTAAATTAAAATAATTATATTATTCCGATCTAATAGAAAATAATAGCTTTATGTTGTAGACATAGAAAATAAATCTAATAAATGTTGTTTTTTTTTTAGTTCCATGTAATAAGAAATTAATCTAATACTCTATATATTTTTTTATTGTGATTACTTTGTTTAATTTGTAAGGTATTAAAAGATTTTTATAATTTTTTATTATTAAAAAGCAGTTTAAATAACAAAATAAAATATTTTATAAATAAAAGAATATGGGTTTAAATTTTTTTAATTATATATGTAAAATAAAATTTTATTATTATTTTATTACATCAAACTAAAGTTAAAAATATAATTTTTATTTGTTTATAAAATTTTATCAAATATAATAATAATTTATATTTAATAATTATTTAAATAAATTATATTTAAAATAATATATTTTTTAATAAAAATAATAGAACCAAACGTAACCTTGGAAATTTAACGATGACTTATCATGAACAAGTCTTATTATTAATATTACCACGGAACTTGGATATCCAAAATCTGATAGATGTCAAACCTTGCCTTGTTGGCTGGGACAACAAATCACATTCAGTCTAGCTAGGCTGCCGCTGGACAGACGTGTCCCACCATTTGGACTGTCCAAACTTGGACGTTAAGCCTCACGTTACCAGCGCTACTAGAAACTTCGATCCTCCAATTCACCAATAATTCTGAAAGGTGTGATGTCAATGTTTTCAAATGTTTGAATATGAGTGTACTTTGTATTATTATTTAATAACCACCGTGTTAATTTCTTCTATGGTAACTCTGAATCTAGTACCCTTTAGGGCTTCTGTTTTCCTGGATTGGCGGCTGCTTCACCATCCAAAGTCTACCAATATTTATACCCTAAAAGCTAGCAAACGAAATTTCTCTTATTTATTGGTAGCTTTTTGGACTTTAAATGAAAGAAGACTGGGTTGAGTGTTGATAGACCCAGATTTAGCCACGTGTTCAATCCACTTAAATTTTTGACAATTCACAATCTTATTCTCCTACGAAAACCTACAAGAATTATAACACGGAGAATTGCCGACGAGGAGAGCTGACGTCCGATGCCCGTTTTGAAGGAATGATACGGCGTTAAGGTTAAGGGGCCACTTGCCTTTAATAGCCTCACCACCCTGCAAAAACGAACGTGTTTTGCATGCGAACTTTTTCATCCTTGTCATCATCCTACAGCCATGCATGCTAAAACACTATTCACCGAATACTTTCAATCGGCTAGTGAGAATTGTGGGTGCATACATATATAAAAGGCCAAAGGACTATTTTCTATCTAAACTATATTGAATTTTTATAGTTTTTTTTTTAATTTTAAAAATTTTATTTATCTATTTATGATTGTTTAAATTTATTAATTTTAAGAGTAAAATAGTTATTTTATATTTAATATTAAAAATAAATTTAAATATAATTTCATTATTCCCTAAATTTAAAAAACTAATTTTTTTCTCCTAAACCAAATTTAAAAAAAACACATTACCCTCTTAGAGTTTAATTTCAAAATCTGTTCATTTTTTCTGACACCACTTTGTCATAAGAGCGGTCATTTTAGCGCATGTCTTCACCCTTCATTATTTGGTTTGTATGTATCTTATTGGATTTTTCAAGTAAACAATCTTATTGACCTAAATACCCTTAGTCTTTGTTGGACAAAAATTATTATATATTCTTTTCTTCCACTTAATTTATGAACTTGTCACGTCGGTTTTCTTCAATATTAAAGTATTAATATCCTGTTTAAGTAAAATAATAAAAATTAATTTTTCATTAATAAAATTTTTTTTTTCAAAAGTCATTTAAATTTGCTTTTTTTTTTAAATATAGTTGAAAAAAAAAAAACAGCTGCGAAGACAGCCCATTGAGTTGAAAACTTGAAGCGTAACATGGAAACGGTTGCAGATGATAGATTCTCAGGCTACAGAAAAAAAAACAATAGCTTTAGACAACTAGCGTGACGTGTAATAGCAGTAGCTTTCTTTTCTCCCAAAGAAATCTGCGGAAATAAATAAAAATTGGGAAGGGCAAAAATGTCAATAAAAAACGAAACGAAACATATGAAGGGCCGAGAAAGCTACAGAAAGCTAAGAAAGAAACCCTGATTATCGAGTTCTGTGAGATCTGCAAAAATAAAACTCCGAGAGAGAAAGAGAGAGGGGGCTTGTGAGCAAGAGAGAGAGGGAAGTGAAAAATTCCCAGACGAATTTGTCGTTTGAAAAGATGATTTCTCTTCTCAGACAATATCTCTTAGTATTGGATAGATTAAAATAAAGTTGAAATGAGCCGTAAAAAAAAAAAACTTTCAAAAAGGAGAAACGACTGATGATGAGATCAGAAAAAGTAAAAAGATTTTGAAATAAACCCGAGAAAAAAAATATAATATTTGAGAGAGAGAATATAATCTTTTTTAATTTGATTTAGAGGATAAAATATTAATATTTAAATTTTAAAAAATAAGATTAAATTTTTAAAAATTAAATTTTTATTAAATTTAATTAATTATAAATAAATAAATAATATTTTTAAAATTAATTAAAAAAACTTTGAAAAATCAACCTACATTAGGTGAAAATAAATCCTTTGGCCTGTATAAAAATCAAATCAATAAACAGAATTAGGTTGTTGAATATATATGGAATTGTGGAAATTTTGGCCTTTAATGTCCAGTTATATATCAAATCAATAGAGAGAAAGTTCGGAAAATGGTGTTAAAAAGGGGCCCCGGAGAGTGATTCTCGCTGGGTAGTCAAGGACTTATTTGTCCCCGAACGTACAATTGTGTTAAATCCAAGGTGGGTAAATATCAGGCAACAACACCACATGAAGAAGCAGATATTGCTGTACGAATACCATGAAAATGAAAATGACAAGGCTGACTGCCACTGCCAGACAGCTGATAATTAAACTACAGCTCTCCACTTCACCATTTGTGGAGGAGCTTTTTCTTATTTTGTTGTGGTTAGGCTTTGAAAATAATGTATTATCGGTGATGCCAACATTCAAATTCTAACTAACTCATGGCAACATGATCACTGTTAAAAGAGAATTAGATTCTCGTAAAATTTTAATTGTGCATTTCAAAGCCATGTTTCCCAGTTACAAATTGAAACGTCAAAAGGGCTTGCTATTTGAGCCACCATATTCCCATGTTCTAGATGAAGAATTTGAATCCAATTCTCCCCTTTTTCTAAAATATTCCCCACATATGTCACTGATCATTTTGATTAAGTGGACAAATATTAACCATCTCCTTTTGATGGATCACCTTCTCTTTCCATTTTTTTTCTTTTTGTTTGTGATCAATCATTCATGGACAAACAATTCCACAGGTGGGCTCGGAACTTTTACTTGTTTCTTGACGTAAAACAGCATAAAAAGGGAACTTTCATGCCTAAAAAGAATAAGTTTCAATCACAAATCTTATGATACAATCAGAATTTCTTAGTGGACTCAAAAAACTTCTGCAATACAAATGCTTGCAAAATTATAACAGGTTTTTGGCATATGCTTCTATATATATAACATCCAATGGTAACCTCATTTGGGTCATTGTCGAAAGAGGGAAACCTTTTCTTACACTCTACAAAAGTATAAGTGGATATGGGTATGCCATTAAGAAAGCTCAAGCTTATGAATATGCCAAAAATAATCCTGATTGCTCGCATAACTTGTATTTTTAGTGGCAAGTATAAGATCGAGTATTATTTGAATAAGAATCAATATTTCCAGTGGCAAGTACAAGATTGGATAGATTTGAATAAGAATCAAAGTTTATTATGAAATGGGGCAACGGAGAGTCCCATGTTCGAGGAGAATAATGAGGATGGATGATTTCAGCAATCTTTCCTGGGCCACTACCATTGCATATCGGCATATATCACCACTTTTTCGTACATTTATTCGTGCGTCGTTTCAATTATAAGTTCGGAATTGCAGAAAAATTGGGCAATAATACAAAATCAAAGTGTTATCACTTGAATATTACATCCAAAATATGACTTTTGTTGAGAAATATATTGTCTATCAAATTAAGTGCACCCAGTTTTAAAAACATAATTAAATACTTATAAATATCATCACGTGAATGAGTGATTTTAAATTAAAGATAAAATAATATCTGATAATACATTATTTGAATACCCAATTGGGTACTTAAATTTGAATACATATAAAATTGCTTATATAATATATAAGATTATTCTCTTGATCTCTTAAATAATAGATGCCGTGCCGAATTTGGTATACATATTTGAGGATAAGATGTAATATTCTTCCTTTTAGTTGCACTTTTGCATTACAACTTCCAAATTGAGAGAATGGATCAATGGAATAAACCCAGTAACAAGAATGATTGTGGCTCCCATCCAATTTAGCCTAGCCTGTTTAACTTGTCAGGTGAAGCCATTTTACATCAAAATCCAGACCCAACAGATCTATACCTTCCTGGGTTCAAAGGTCCAAATTAGTTCGACCTAACATAATGAGCATGGGTTCATTTTGTACGGCCTACTCTACTTAAGCCCACAAAGTTTACTTACTGCCGTCTAGATCAACCGGTCTGTCGGTAATGTATCCATACCCCTCACCTAGATACAGTGGCAGTAATGGGCCACATCCAACACAGTCTATCATGTTCACGGGTCATGCCATATCAGGGCTTGTCGAATAACCGGTTTTTGTTAGTGGGTCAGACCAGTCAATCAGCCTAATTCTATAACCCAAACTCAGCCCATAAATCTGGTACAGCCCATTGTTTTGTAGGTTATGTTGTGCATCGATTCGACCCAATAATATGTCTACACTTATCTATCTGAGCCCAAAACAAAAATCCATTTTTCTTTATCCATTCAAAGATATTTAGGTAACAGCATAAATCAAGAGAATCAAATTCTAAGAAATCACCATTGTGGAGCAACAGGAACAATTAAGGTGCGTTTGGTTGGAAGATTTTATAATTACCTTGATAATCTATCTTTTATTCTTTTATTTGATTTGTCAGTAATAAAAAATTACAGTAATCTTCTATTACCAATGCTGACGTGATAGGTAATATATGTGATAATCTGATTACCACCTTCACCTTAGGTATTTAAAGATTACTGAGGTAATCTTGAGTTTATTATAATTATATTATTATTTATTAATTTTTTGAGATAAAAATAAATTTATTTTTAATTAATACGACAAATAATATAAAAAATATTTAAAAATAATTATATTCAAGGACATTTAAGTAAAATAATTTACTAGTAATTTTTTATTACCTTTAACCAAACACAATAATTATTTATATCTATCAAATTTTATCAAACATAGTAATCATTTATACCCAGTAATCTTCTAAGTAATCTATCTTCAAGGTAATCTTTCTATTTTAGTAATTAAGCATTACCCAAACCAAACGTCCCTTAATGGATTAAAACTAAACAATAAACACTAATTATTCTAAGACTTCTCCAGCAAGGTAGAGGCCTCGTCTTGCAAAACTTTCCAGGCTGCATTCACATGCCTCTCTTCAGTCAATGGCGCCCCTACTGCAAATCGCAATATGTATGTACCTGATAGAACCTGTATAAAAAAAGGTTATAAACGATAAGCTTATTTCATTTGGCAGTAAAATAGAAGAGACTAGAGAGAGGACACTGCAAAAATATATGTATCTCGGAAAGAATAATGAGCTTACTGTGTGAGATATGAAGATTTTCCCAGTTGAGTTTACAATATCTAATAGCTCACGGTTCAGTTTATTGCCACCATCTTGGTTATTTTGGGGTGGCAAAAGGCGGAAACAAACCAATGAAAATATCCTCGGGGTAACAACCTGCCCATATCGGTTACCAAAAAAAAAGAAAGCAACTTGCCCATATGAATTATATGAACCATGGACTGTAATAATGATTCAGAAATGCATGTGTAAAAAATTTAACTTCTAAATATGGACATGAACAAAAGATAATGCAAAATATGAGTGAACCAAATATGTCAAAGAATAGACACACTTTATGGCTATTTTTGCACTCCAACAAATAAGAAAAATAGCCACCAGCAGCCTCAATCCCAACCGAGAAGAATGAAACCATGCCAAATTAAATTTTAAGAAAAAAGGAAAATCACATAAATACAGCTTACAGGAATTTGTATTATAGTTCATTAAAAAAAACTTCATAAAACGCAAAACTACCTCAAATCTAGGGTCTTGCTCTACAAGCCCTTCAAAATGTTTAGCCAGCTGGATATGACTTCTTATATAGCACTGTAGATTTTCCAAACCATAAAGTCGTAACACGAACCATAGTTTCAATGATCTGAGAGCCAACATTGAATTAGTGAAGTTAATAATGTATTATAAATGAGCACATGGAGTTCATTTCATCCATTAAAAATTAGAGTAATGTTTCACATATATACTTGTAGTACACAAAATGAGTAAATAGATTATATGTCATAATGTGATCGGGTGTTACTTTTTTCTTAATTTAAAATCATTAAATTACTTGATGACATATCATTTATTATCTATTTTGTGTATTCAAAGTGTGTATACATAGTTTTATTGTAAAAATTAATAGACAACTGGTCATAAAAGTAATTGCCACAAATACACACTTAAAGAGAGTTTTTCTACTTGAAGTGACTCAACAGACACGTGCACACATGTTCTCCTATACATGATTATCAAGGATATGCTTTTATGTTGAACAGCATCATGGGTATTATAAGCTTCTTTCAGGCAAAATGTTCAGAGGAATACCTGAATCGACGTCCAAGAGGAATTTGCCAATCTTTATAGTCCACAACCATGTTTGCTTGAGAGGCCTAATTATCAGCCACATAACCAACACTTAAAAATGAAATGCCACCTTTAGCCATGACAATACCAGCATGTGGTATCATTTGCATCTTAAACCTTCCACCAAAACATTGCACAAGTATAAATGAAGAACATATAGTAAGAAACTTTACCTTGTTTTTCAGAAACTCTGGATTTGTAGAGAGGGACTGAATCAAAGCATTTCTATCCTGTTTCCATGAAAATAATGTTAACATTGAAGATATTTAATGTTTTACAATTTAAAAATATAATTAAACTAAAAGGTGAAGCAGCAGAAAGAACTTAGATTATCTATGAAATTCTAATTTTTTAAGAAATGACAACACATGTCTGAGTTTTTATATCATAAGCATGCCTATTATTTGTGTGATTGCTAGGTAAAAATTAAGGATATTGTCACACCGAACTACTGGAGTAACTATCAAAATCATATATAGATGACCATTATCCTCTGGAAAAATACAGAGAGCCTGAGGAGACATAAAAAACGCATTTGCTTTATTTTGTGATGGCAACTAGCAAAACAAGTACTATCATACCTTTATCCAAAGTGCTGAACAATCAAAGTTTGTTAGAAGCCACTTGTGTGCATTCATGTTAAAAGAGTCAGCTTCTTCAACACCATTAATATATTGTCGATATTCCGGACATATACATGCACTTCCAGCATATGCAGCATCCACATGAAACCACATTCCATTACTCTGCAGAGAAACCGTACATGCAGGAATTGTTATTTTTCTCACTCTTCAATGATGTATTAATTGGATAAACATAATAAAATATGAAATTTTTAATCTTTTGAATGGCAAGTTTTCTCTATTTTATGCTGGTTATACAAAATATATCCAGTTATAATCATACTATGCAGTTAGCTGGTATTTTGGCTCAGACCTTGCGAAAACTGAGCATAATAATATCCTAACCAATTCAACTAAATATGACCTTGGCAATCTTTCCCAGTTCAAGCAAAGGATCAACAGCTGTAGACGATGTAGTGCCAACCTGCAAGAATAAATGATAATTAAAATTCATAGCATTAATCCATGTTACACAAGCATGTAAAAGACAAAGTCACAAATTGATTGATCAACATGGAAACATCGTTTTTATCATTTACAAGAATTAAAAAATATATAATTTACTCTAAAATCCACATTTGCTTTCAAAGTGAAAATGTTGTATGATTCAGAATACCCAGATCCTGTTTCCATTGTGGTAGGCATCCTTGTTACTAAACACCTAATGCTCACATAAATATACCCCATTGTCTTGAGCATGAACAGGGATATACTCACAACTTGTGGAATAAAACAGGGGCATTATTAATCCAGAGCATTTTATAGTATTCTTCCCAATTACTAGTTCATGTGAAATATCTAACAAAATGATAATATTAAAAAAAATAGGTGAAAGCAACTGAGTCACCTACTGTAGCACACAAAAAGAAAGGTATTAATCCAATGGCAAGGTCATGTGAGATAGCTTCAGCAAGTACATCTGGGGAAAGGGAATAATTAGTTGAAGAGTCTGTTTTAAGCACCCTGCAATTCTCTGGATAAATTCCCCCAATCTGTATCAAAATATCAACATCACAATGCAATACACAGGCATTAGATATAAGCAACATACATGGTGCATATCCATTGTTTGGTCCTAAAATAAGTTAACTGTTTTATTGGTATAAAATATGATATGAAGGGCAAAACAAAATTCATAAGAGGCCCTAGCCTAATTCCAGAAGAAAAAAGGGCAGTCAGCATCATATACAATATGTTCAAATTCTACAGACTTAAAGGAAAAAAAAGGCATAGCCAAATCAGTAAAGAATAAACTCTGCCTCCTGAACCCACACTTAGTAATTGATTTAACACATTCTAGATTTTATCAAGTAAATTTTGTTGATCACCCAGCACAGAAAACATCATTTCAGAATGACATTTGATTGGTTTTGAAAAAAATAATCCTTTTATAAGATACCTGGCAAGCTTTTTGTAAAGCAGAATGTGTCTGATCAGAGGCATATACCACAAGCTTTTCAAGAGCATTTTTACCAACCCTCCGCAAAGCCTTATCACGAGCTGCGAGCAGTACAACTAAAACAGCTTCACTTGCAGTGCCTTGTATAACTCCACCACCTTGTCCTGTAACATCATTTCATTGGCTTCAAAGACTTTGCTTCACTAACATTAATTAAGTTTCAAAACATCAGTTCCTACAGGCTGAGTTTTGAGGTTTAAAATCTTAAAAACAGTCAACTTCTCCAGAATCAATGACTTGGAACATGCTAAATCAACCTAATCAATCTTAAGATGAAGTTTAGAACCTTTTTCTCATAGAAGCAGGGTGATTAGATACTCTTTGTATCATTTGCCAAAAGAAAAAGAGGAAAAGTGAACTCATTGTGGATTACCTTTACTGCATTTAGATTTACTAGACACAAAAAAAAAACCATTCATCACCCCTAATAAAACCACACATTTTGCAATGTCTGACCCCTCTAACTTAGGTCAATATATATTCCTATCAATGAGAATTTTTTCTAAAAATTGACCTGAGGTACTTCAGCATCTAACAAAAACATCATGAAAAGCTTAGCTACAAAATGGCTTACAACTTTAACTCATTAACTTGGGAAAAATCATACACCCATCAAATGCACGGACTGTTTACAGATCCACAGAATCACACTGGCAGGTTTAGTGGGTTTCTTCTCGGTATAAACAGTGAGTTGAAACAAAAATATTAATATATCTTCAAACCATCAAAGTGATAAATCAAGAGAAATTAAAAAAAAAAAAAAAACAGCCCAATACAATCATCAGATGGTTACCTGTTGAAAGGAAGTCCTCAGGTAGCTTAAGCATTTTACCAAGCCAGTCTAGAACAATCATCTCAAGTTCTGTTGCAGCAGGAGAAGTTATCCAACTGAAACCCACAATGTTAAGAGCACCACTAAGCATTTCTCCCAAAAATCCAGCAACACTGCTATTAGAAGGATAATATGCAAAGTAATTTGGGCTCTGCCAGTGAGTTACCCCTGGCAATATCTTTGCCTGAATATCTGCAATCATGCACATGTTTTGTCCTTAGACTTCAGTAAGAAAATATTAAATCAAGTTTAAACTATAAAATTCAGCCAGAGTAAGAGGGTAACTTGGTGAAGAGAATAAAAGAATCGTAAGTTGTAATCATAATTGAGCTATAAACTATGTTTTCTCAAATAATTCACATTCACCAGGCAATTAAAAAAAGTTTGAGAACTCAAATGAGTAATTTCACCGTCAAGAACATTTTGCAGTGACTCAGGATGCTTTGGAGCAGAATCCGGTACAAGTTCACGAAGATACCCAGGCTGCAAAGAAAAACCACAGAAATGCTGCTAATGAAGAAAACTACGTTGATAACTTGATATCTCCTAATGGAGTTACCCAAAAAAAATGATGAAAGAATTCAAATTGTTGCACTTCAGTCAAACACGGAAAACACATTCAAGAGATCAATGATTTCATTTATCCATGTGCACACACATACAGTAAATTACGTAAACACGAATAGATGGAAGGAATGATCAATGAAGCCCGTGAACAACTTAAAAGAAGCTAGACCATATATAAATAAGGATAATATAAGATTGTATAACCTGAACTTGGCTAAGAACTGGAAAATTCTCAATAGTTTTGTAGTAATCAGCAATGAAATCCACCATTCTATGAGCATTCTCCCTCAGTTGCTCTGCATCCATTGGCTTCAACCCACGACTCTCCCTATATGTATAAATCAACCATGACAGAAAACCATGTCAGCAATAACTGATATCCATGTTAAGAGTAAAAATTATCATACAAATTAATAGAGACCTACATTTTGGTGAAAAGGAGTTGACGGTTGAGAGTGTTACGGAGAAAACAAAGTTCAATGGTATGTTCGCCTTTACTGTTATGAAAAGAGCATAAAAGCTTAATAGGGCAGTGAAAAGACTCTGGTTAGTGGACAAAATCTAAAGGGCAAACATCAGGCACACCTGCTCTCCAAAAGAGACTTAAACACACGCGCCTTATGATTTACAGATTCTCCTGAACTATTGCCGCTTGCTCATTGTGTGGATGATATGATCCTGTCAAGTGATAAATGTGAGGTTATTTTGTTGGTCTCTCTTAGGGGTTTGGACATATCCAAATGTAATTTTCTAAAGCCTCTTTGGAAGAAAGGAAGAAATGGTTTTGTATAATCTTATATTCTCGAAAAGGGTCATTCATATAAAAAACCCAGCCCATTTTCCATGTCACTGTCGCTCCTTCCAGTTCAGTAACGCTAATGGCGGGCCTATAAATTGTCTCCAAATTGAAAAATAACGCACTCATAAACATCACAACACAACTCAATGAGCTAAGAATGTACGATGAAGCACATACGTACGATAGAATTAAAGCCCAATTCCCGCTCTTATTTGGCAAACAATCCAAGCCCCAAATATCTCTTGAAAATTTCCACGATGCCACCCGCCGATCAGAACCGCCGCCTTCCACTACCACAACCGGCACATTAGCCTCCAAGAGAAATGGCTTACCTTCTCTTTGATCGAGCAAAGCTTGAACTTGTTTCAAGAGTTGGAATATCACTGACTTGTAGTGTAGTGCAATGTACTTGGCACCCAAAGCTGAATCAAGTAATATTTTTCTTTCATATCTTTTCTGTTTTTCTATATTCTTTTTATTTATCCACGAATTCAAGCTACTTTGATTGAATCCTCTATTAATTGTCTTTGAAGCACACACTCAGAGACTTGTGCAGTAAACAAAATGAATTTATACTTATATTACAATTGCCTTTCTTTGCTTAAAGGTCTTTGCAACAGCTGGAGATAAGAGTCAGGGAGGAAGTCACATATTATATGATCCCACCCTTAGTGAGCGAGGAGCTCTTGTGTGTGTTGCACGAGCACCAAGGACAAAATTTGTTGATGATTTTGGGTGTGCAAACTGTGATTCACAATCCCCATGCCCTTATTCAGAGATCAGCCAAGTCGTAAGCGTCAGTGAGAGAAAATATTGAAGGACCCTATTAAGTCCCATAAGCCTGAGCTTCCCATTACAGGCCCTGGTTATGGTGGGAGAGTTGGTGCAAGCAAGGGAAGCTTACCGACCCAATACCTTATGAAGGTATGGTGTTCTCCTCATCAGTGCTCTTGTATTTGTTTTTTTTTTTTTTTTTTAATAATCTTTCATGTTAAGTGAAGCAAGTGGGGAGTTGCTGATATATGGAGTTACCTTGCAGCAAGGGGGAATGATCAAAGAGACATGGATGGATGAGGATCCTAGAGAAGCTATACTAAAGTATGCTGATGTTGCAGTGAAAGATCCTAAATTTATTCCTCCAGCATATGCAGAAACCCAGCCTGAACCGGTTTTTGCAAAGTCTGATTCTGAGGACAAAGAGAAATGATCTGATTGTGGTAGTGTACTTATGCTACACTTTCTCCCTGTTTTCTGGTTTTCTGGTCATTAGCTATCCAGTGATGGGATATTAGTTAGGATCTTTGTCATATTTTTTTATTGAAAGCATTTTGTTGTACTTCTTTAATTTTTCTAATGCTTGTGTTTATGTTATAACACTTGTATGCTGCTGGTTTTAGGTATTTTCTCCTTAAGTCACCCCGAGTTTAATTTGAGCACCCAAGGAATACAATAAATTGAGCATGGTTATGCTGAAGGTATTATAACGCAGTACATATGGTTTGATGCTGTGGATTTAAGAGAACTTTATAGTCCATATCTGATATACATGTTTAGTTCCCCTTGTCCACTTAATGTGGGGTTTTCAATGATATATACTCTTATAGAAACTCTGTTTATCTGTAAATTTGATAATAATACTTAAACTTAGACGGGGCAAAAATGCACTAGAGCTGTATATGCTCTTGCTAATTTAGATAGTTTTGATCTGTCATACGAATCAGAAGAGAAATTGAGTGTTGATGAGATGAATCAATTCTTCTTGTAGAGTGTAGTGTTGTCTGCCTGTGTGAATTATCTATTTTTAGATGACTAGGATAAGTATTAGCACGTTTTTTCTTTTTTCACAATTAAATGAATTAATACATTTTGAATTTACTACTGAAGTTATTTATTTGACAGTAAGGAAAGGAAGCTTGCATAGGATTGCTCTTATTGGGCGCCATCTGCAGTTGGACTGTCTGCACTCCAAAGCCATAAACAATGTTAACTTCTCCTTGTCCAAGATTTTATTGTTCACTTTTCTAGTGAAATAATGTACCATAACACATTGTATTATGTCATCAATTAGGAAATTGTGTTCAGGTTTGGAACAACAATTTAATGAGATATCACAAGTTAAAACCTTCTTGTTATCTGTAATCAAAAAAGTGGGTTTCAAATTGCATTATCATTTTCAACACTTGATGTTAAATTTAGGGTAATATGGTATGCTACAAGAATCTTTTATGTTTTTTCTTCCTGATCTCTCTCTTCTTCTTTTTTTTTTTTTCCCTCTTTTTGGAATATTCATCTTTTGGGAAGCAAGGGGAAGAAAGAAGCAATATGAAATATAGTAAAAAGAAGAGCCTACAAGAGCGAATTACATATAAAACAGGAGCAACAGTTAAATTAAAAAGTCAGTCAATCTACAAATGATGTTTAACTTTAACATTTACAAGAATTTGGCATAAGACAGATTTGAGTAACCCCATCATCATACCCTGACAAAAAAGGGGATGATTTGTCGTAGGTTGTACAAGAGACATATTGGTGTTGGTGGGTGTGTACAGATAATTGCTGTGAGGCATATTCAAATATTACTACCACAACTTGAAGTTAGAAAGATCACTAACACAATCTTTTGGCTGCAAATTAATTCACAGTTGTTGCTGGCTTCAAATTTGCTCTTAGTTTATCATCTGATATCCTTATCCAACACATGACTTGTTAGCAGTAGCCATTTTCAAATCTTGATAAACGAAAGTCTGACAGAACACTAAACAGTTGAGTCTCCAGGAATAGCTGCATCAACCACAATAGGCAATCCTTAATTAACAAAATGACTAGCAAAATGCAAACAATAACAGAATCTGTAATAGTAATTTGTACTGAAGTTTGAACAATTTAAAATTTAAATACAAAATTACCTTGATAAATGGGCGGTCCTTACTAGGAAAGGAATCAATAAAACTATCTTTAAGAAGTAAAGAAACCTGGAAAGTTAAAACCAAAATTTCATCTGTTAAAGAGGAGAACATGATACAGATTTATAGTTGTTGATCATAAAATTTTGATAGTAGATTTTCTAACCCTGTCATTGTTTGATTGTACACTAGTTATTGTATGAGATCCAAAATTAGAACAAAGAGACTCCATGTACCGCCCCATGACGTTCAAAAATTGGGTTGCAGCTTCAGCCTGAAAAACACTTCAAATATTATTATTCATATCAACACACAAGCTGAATATGAGCAGGAGAGATCTGTAACCACCTGCACTTCGCTGCATTTATACACAGGATGCCTTTTTGCAATTGAACTTTCAAAGGACAATTGAGCATGGATTGGTCTGAGTTCAGAGACAAGTTTTCTTTGTCCAGGAAGTGATGGTATGCGACACATCTTCACCTGGAAATAAAAAATAAAAAATTGAACAAGAATAGGATACATAAATCCCTCTATATTTCAAGAATTTGTGACACTTCCCAGACTGAGATGACGTGTTATAATTCTGCTATTAGGGGTAGTGGATTTGGAATTATTTCCAAAATGAATAAACAAAACGGTTTATTGCAATTTCCTTAATTACCAATTTCCCTCAAATTTCTGAAATAACAAAATTTACAGTTAGGAGTTCCATTAAAGGCTGTGTGGAAGAAAGAAGGGGCTTTCGCTAATTTGGTTCGAAAAATGCGGGCAAGGTTAGATTAGTTTGTAATTGTTGAATAAAGAAAACAACCAAGACATGTTAACTACATTATAACGCTTGCAATCCGAAAAAAAAAAAGATCAAGTCATATATAATCTGTAATTCCAGAAAAGATTAAAAACAATATATAAAAATTACACACCTGGTCCTTGAGAACATTTACAAGCACAAGGTTTGATGTTTTCATCCTGAAATCAGCAGGTTTTTTTTGTAACCCAACCTGTAAAATTACATCGAAGATCAAAATATCAGTATTTTCTAATAATACGTCAAACAAAGTCTTGAAATCATTGATCTTATATAACTCTAGTTTTCACTGACACAAGAGTAAGTTTCAACAATTTTAGTCTAGGAGGATGCTTTAAGATTTTGAATCTAAAAATTTGAAACAAACATTCAACTAGCCAGCAAATTAATCAAGCAACAGAAACATTTGGATGGAAGATTCATGGACAAGCGTAAATCAATAAACAGAGTAGATATAACTCCTTAACATGTACCAATTTTTAAATCTTATGATATTTCATGTTATAAGCATGCCGACCTTAGGGATATGGAACTCACAATAAAGGGAACAGGTGCATCAAGAAACTCAAGCATCTTCCCTGGTAAAACCTGTAAAAGATCAATATTGCAAAAAGAAAATCGATTATCACAGATTCACATGTGTTAACACCAGCATCAAAGGCATCAAAACTACACTTATTGTGCGATTTTGCTTCCAATCACACATGAAAATCACAATAAAAAAATTCCAACTTAAATTATGAAGTGGCCACTGTAAAACCACCTTGGCTGCCTTCTTGTGATTGCTTTATTCCAAGATTTATTTTGGGTAGACACAATTATAAGAGATGAATTTTATTGAAATTTTCATAGCTTTTGACTCCCAAAGGTATCATTCAAGCCATATGTTTCTTTTTTCATTTTTTGATAAAATAAATTAAAGCACAGTGTTGGCTGAATTATATCTAAACTTACTGGAAGAAGCAAACTCTGCCATTGAAATGGACGAATCATTGGACCGAGAGATAACACTACAGCTGATAAAATACCCTGCAATACTTGAAAGTGATATTAATGCCTAGAGCCCACTCAAAATAATTGCTTACTCATTTCCAGTTCCTATAAAATATTAACTGTATTCACAAGTCAGTGGTGATGACACATATTTAACAGGCCAACTCACCAGATTAGGACACACTACTACCAGTTGTTTCTCCAGTAACACTCCAGCAACCAGAGCCAAAACCTGAAGTTGTATAATACCAAATTCAAATCTCAATATGAAAATGGTTCCCATTTCTTCTGAATAGGCATGCAACACATCTGTCTCAAAATGTAAAGAAAAAGGGCAACTACGTCGAAATGAGTGAATGGATTAGATGTCATTACACTTTCAATTGAGAGAACCCGACAAATCGTTGCTGTTGTCCATAATGAGAGTGCAACAGCTTCTTCTGCAGAAGCCAACTTTCCATTGACCTTTTTTAATTAATTACACAAAAATCAGTTACATATACATACGACCGTATATTCAGAATATTCACCAAATAAGTACCTCAGCAGCTTCAAATGTATCTAAATCTTTTTCCGAAATGCCAAGGGCAGAAACTGGATGTCGGCTGTATTTAATAGACTGTAAATGCTTGAGTGGCTGGAAAACTATTTCACTTCCTCGAGGTGGAATGAGGAGAGCATGATAACTACAAACTATTTGTAGCAAATCATTCTTATGTTCCTATAACATGAAAATAATAATAATAATAGTCAAAGGGTAGTCAAAATATCACCTACACTCTGTAAAATGGGCAATAACAATAAACTCACCCTAGCCCACTCCATTATCAAATCATCCCCAAATTCTCTTTCATGATTTGGGGAAAGATCATCGACCTCATCCTCTGATAACATGCTTCTAGCTTGACTGCCAAAAGTAACAATATATCACAAAAATTGTCTCAGAGGAAAAGTACATTAAAGAATGAGGAAAGATGCAGACTGAAGTGTCAACAGATGCAATAAATCATATGATATAATTTAGTTTGTCAATATATACAGTTAACCACACGATAATAATAAATCTACTACCTGAACAGAGATTCAGAACTTGCAAAATGCTCTAGTGTGCTGGTCCTAGAACATGTCCCAATCTCTGGAGAAGCTCGACCATTCTCAAATCTTCCATAAATTCTTTCTAAATTATCAGATCGATTTTCTAAGGCCTCAGATGCACAGTCATCAAAATATTGCAAATTTTTCTTGTCATCCTTATCTATTTCCTTTGAATGACTATCTGAAGCCTCACTAGCAGTGACACTTTCAGGGGAATGAGGTTCCCATATCTTTAGTGAAGATGGGATCTCATCATCTGGTATAATTCCAGCAGCAGCAGCAGTAAGGGCAACTGCATTGTCAACAGGTATTGCAGAGGCCATCCACTCATTAATAGATTCCCCATTCGGCGAGTCAATGCTGCCATTTATTGGATCATGTAGTTTTGATGGTGAATGAGTGAGCTCAGTGAGAGTCATTTCATTAATAAACTGTGTAATCCGATTCAGGCGCTCCTGTGCAATTATGCTGCAACCAAGAAAAAATATAGGGGATTGTATTAACTAAAACACAATATTGATTTGTCTCCATAAGAAAAGACATCTATGACAACAAATGCTCACAACAAGGAGAATAAATATAATTTTTTGAACCTGTTTAACATCTCATAGTGTAACTCAAAGAAAGGAACCCTTGTTAGCAAACAATAGCAGCGAGGCGCAGAAATCAAAAAACGGCTACATCTTCCAGAAGACTGAGAAAGCAGTGGTGATGTTCCTAAGATAGCAGGTGGTCTCTGGACAATTTCTGATATGTATAAACAAACGCCATAAAGTGTAGCACTGTTGGCAACCTGACCAGAAAAAATGTTTCAGCATCCAACAATTCATGTTCCTTAGATCATTAATCTATGGGAACTAAAAATTGGTCAATTCACTCCCACTAAGCAATTGCAAACATTTCCAACTTAATATAAGTGAACTTTGTGGACACACATTTTAACAATATAAGGAGTAACTTTTTCAGGAACCATTTGGCACAAATGGACCTTATTAAATCTCCAATAAAAAGCAATGAATATTATTGCAAAAAGAAGGAGGAGGAGGAGGGAACAGAAGGAGGAAATAATTTCTACAAAATACTTGCTACAACTGAGTCAAAGAAAGGGACAGAAAAGGCATTAGAATAATAACAGAACAGAAGTTACACATGCTGAAATGGAGAGTAAACATTTTTTTGAGAGAAAAAAAAAAGCTTACAACATTGTTCTGAGAGAGGAAAAAGATTACATGATATTCATTAGTAATAAGCAATTTAAAGGCATGACACTGATCCTCTAATCAAAAAATAGCATGACAAATGTTAAAAAGAACGGAGAAATATAGATACTTGGGACCATCAATTGCAGGGATAATAACTCCTATACTAGAAAACTGATTTCATCATCCATATCTTAAGTTCCAGTTCTAAGTCAATGATACCACAAAAGAAAATTCAATTATAACAACTGAAGTTCATCTAGGCAGTGCTTTCTTTAAGAAATAAGGTACCAAAAATTAACAAATGAGACAAAGAAGATACAAAGAAAGAATGTACCTTAAGTGAAAAAATAAATGATGAATCATCTCTGCTTAAATGCTCCTGTCAAGAATGCAGAGAAATTAAATGGCATCTTCGGTGAAAGGTGCTTATACTTTGAAAAGAACAAGATTAACTCACAGGAGTTTATTATAGAAAAAAAAAAAAAAAAACATAATCAGGCAGCAACAATTTTAGATGGAGATTACTTTTGACAAATTATATGGAATGCCATGCAGCCATGTTTGCTGTATACAATGATACATTTTATAAAACTGCAATCCCGTTTAGTCAATTTAAAAACATATAGGTTTGAGTCAATGAATCCAACATTCTCTAGCTATGGTGCTACAAAAAGGAACAATAGCATTGAGTAATCTATAGGAAAAACTAAATCATTGCAATATATAAGATCTAACTTTGAAAACAATATCAAAGAAATAACAATGCAAAATGTCCACATACAAGTTCATTTAAATCACATAAGAACAATATCATTGTTACAGGAAACATAACAGGGACAGTGGTTGGCATACCTGTCCATATACAAGTTCATTTAGATCACTTAGTGATGGAGTCCTCTCCACTAGCCGTGCCTGTATAATAAAATGATATGAGATAAAACAACCAACAGACCAGCATATGCAAAATGCTGAATAAAACAGATGTTATTAACTAATCAAAGTAACATCAGCAATAAATAATATACAAAAAACACATCACACACAATTTTGAAACAACTATATATTTTATGATAGGAAACTGAAGAACTACTTCTAGAATAATGGGGTTCATACAAACTAAACTTCCAAGATTACACAATGAACAAATAGAACAATTATTGATCACATTTATTTACTAAAACCTCATCAAAACTCTTTCTTCCTGTTGTCATATAGTTGTAAATATCTCTTCTATAAGTAAACAATTGGGAAGTAACAAAGTGTCAGCAAGATAACAATAAAATTATACCTTAACACCCCCAGGAAAACAGAAGGAGGCTAAATCCTTGATGCGCAGAGGTAACTTTTTCCCAGGAGGATATTTAAAAAGTATCTGCAAATGCCAAACAAACACAAAAAGTAATTATCAGCCCATATATTATTATGACCACAAAAAAGATCAATCAATAAACATAAACTGTTGACCAAAAATGAAAGGCACGTAAACCAAGTCATCATCATGGAAATAGAACAATAAAATAAATGTTTGTGAAACAGGCCAACAATTTCAATGATGCATGGGGTATAACAACTGCATTCCAGTTGCAGTAAACACATAGGCCCTGGTCAAAATGCCAAAAACAGAAAGATATCATAAAAAATTCTATGGTACAATACACAGTAGCCTTTATTTTCATACAGCAGATTGCTTAAACTAAGGCAAACACAGCAACCACACAGTACACTTGGATCATATTGTTAAAAGTGGAAAGAATTTATTAATTTAGTCAGTAAATAAACCTGAGATTGAAATGTCGGAAGTGAAGGACCCCGTGGTTGTATCATTCCTAAGTCAAACACTTCAGAATTTTCCATCTCAAACTCCCACTTTTTTCTTCTCACAAATGCATCCTCCACACACTCAAGATTGGCATCTGGATGAAGCCCCGCAATAATAAAATGTTCGAATAGTGAGGTGGGCTCCTTATATTGTGTATAATCCTACAATAAAATCCCTTCATTTATCATTTAAAGAAACATACAGGTAATTTTTTTTTCCATGTGATTATCAATATTATGTGCTTCAGAACATTAAACAGCAATAAGCACTGCAAATCTGAAACTAAGAAAAAAAATGCAGATAGCATAACATATGATGACTAAAATGCAAGGGCATATGGATCACAGTCCAATCTCTGTTTACTTAGTTCTGACTGCCTAACATCCTCTAAAAAAGATAGATGGAACTTTTCAGTTCAAAGGCACCACCTAACTTATATCCCGTCTTACAATAAAATCATTGAATGTGGTACATGAATCAAAAGTTAAGAAGGTGAATTTTTGGAGAGTAGAAAATCTGAGAAGTGAAGTATCTTAAAATGAAGTATAACAAGAAACAACTGTTAGGAAAGATGCGTAACAAACTAGATAATACTTTGCACTTTACAGTAAACAACTTTTCAAACTCAGAACAATGTAACCAGCGCAAAATGAAGAGAAAGAGAGAGAGAGACTAAAAACCATGGTTGTTGATTTTGAGTGAAGCTGATACCACTGGCGTTTTTGGTTTGCCAAGACCTCAGGATTGAAACAATACCGGTAATCATCATCTTCCCGCAACAAGCCACCCCATCGCCAAGCCCTCTGCACCTGACTTTTTAATCTCTGAAAACTATTATTACGCCCAATTCCCCCCTGCCCCGTCAAAATCTCACTCTGACTGCGCCTATGTCGTGACGCCAATGAATTGGCACCTGAGGGCAGTGCTTCCCCTGCCACTTTAACTGCATCCTCAGATATCTTCTGTATTACCCGAATCTGTGATGAGGGCGTATCTTTTTGTGCATCACAATCTTCTTTACTCTCCATTTTGAAATACTTAACTCATCTTCGTAATGCTCAATTCACAGATTAAAGTCAGCATCCTCCACCAAATTGCACAGTACAACCCCTTAAACCAGCGTTATATCCACACCGTTCAGACAGATTATACCAAATATCAACGTAATTAATCTTATTTACAACACCCCGTTACAAACAATAATCAATATGTAATAGCCGTAACCTCCCCTCAATTGTTTTTAATCCTTAGATTTTGTGGTCACCTAAATCACACAAACATGTAATTTGATCCCAAATGTTCTCACAGAAACTTTAAAATCTGAAAAACGTTTTTGCCTTGCTTGTGCATTCACTAAACACCCTGGTAGCAAAAAAAACATCCAAAATAATTCAGATGGAAAACAAGCATAACAATGTGCATAACAGAATATCCAAATCGAGATTTTAAACATACAAACGGCAACATATGCTTCAAAATCTGAAAGTGTAACGGAAAGCAAGCGCGTAGCGCATGAAATAAAACCCAGTAAATGCATGAAAAAAAGTAAGCTGAAAAGGGAAAAGGGAAGAAGAAAATCTCATGCATACCTCAATAAATGTCAGTTGTGTTTGGTTTTGTGAAAGAGAATGAAAGAGATAAAATGATTTGCTAAATATAGAAGGAAGTTAAATAAGAATATAGAGAATGAAGAGGAGGTTACTCTTACACATGCCATGACAGAAGGAGATTTTCAGAGGATGAGAAACAGACAAATTTAAACGATTTTATTTAGCTCCCTTATAGTTTGAGAATTTATTCCCTGTTGCAACAATGTAATAAAATTAATCTTCAGGGACTAATCGCAATTATTTAAGTTATATTTAAATATTCATTCATAAATTCTACGACAATCAAAGGACTGAATAAAAATATCTAATTTTGAATATGCACGATTTCACAGAGAGAAAAAGAACATAGGAATTAGATTGGGATGGGAAAGGGGAGTTGAGTGAGAAAAGAGAATCTGGCGGGAGGCATTCTAACATTGACCTAATTATTTATTTTATATTAATTACAAATAAAAAATAAAAAAAGGGTAATAACTTCCAATAACGAGAAAGTGACTTTGACTTGCCAAAATTCAACGTGTCTCGTGCTGAACCAGCCACATTTTTCACCAAAAATACCGTTAAACGCAACGGGATCTACTCTTCCATTCAATTCAACCGCCACCATCACAGAGTTTCCGGCGAGTGCCTCCTCTTTCTATCAGAGCCGTCCATCAAATTTCTTGGTTAGTGTTTAATAGAAAAACCATGAAATACTACTTCCCATCTAAGTGCGTCTTTAACACGCGTTGAAATGCAAGGATCAAACCTAATTTTTTTATTTTTGAGAGAGTCATGCGATGCATTATTTTTATTAATTTATTTAATTCATGCAAATTTTAGATAAATTTAAAATCTAAGTAATTATTTGTTAGTCTGATTTAAAAAAAATTAAATAATTATTATAAAAATTTATTACATTTATTGGATTATAATATAATTGAAAGAAAACAAGTGAGAGCGTGACAGAAACGTAAAAGAAAGTCAAGCATGATATCTGAATCTGAGGTTGGCACATGCTCAACGCCGTCCTTTAATCTCGAGAAGCGTTTCTATTCATTTATTTATTGATTCTCGGACCCGAAAGTTAAGTTGATTTTCCAATCACGCCACTCGCATGCACCACCAATTCCAGGGGCAGAGCTGGGCTTCTGGGCCTACTCTCAGTTTAAAAAAAAAATTGATACAGCTTTTCAGCCCAAATTGTTACACAGCCCATAGAAGTATTTCTTTTCAAGGTTAAAATATCCGCAGACTACTTCCCTCCCGGTTTCCCTTCAGCACCAACTTATCTCTCTCTTTGTGGTAATCCCGAAAGTTTTGGTTAGAATTTGGGATATTTCATTCGGGTAATCAAGGTATGCAGACTTGCTTTCTGTTTTTCTAGTTTTGATTGCATCAATTTCTTTTTTGGGTGCAGATTTGAACCATTTGGTTTTTCCTTCTACTGTCACAACACAGACACACTCTCTTACCCCTTCTTTATAAAAACCTCTCCCTCTTTTTCTTTTCAATCCATAAACCCTCTCATTACGATTTTCCCACCTGGAAACCCTAATTTTGATTATTTTTATTGGGAAAGTTTCTTCCCCCTTTTAATTTAGCTTTGTGAAAAAAAAAATCTCTTGTTGTAATTTTTTGTATTGTTTCTAATTTTATTTTCTAATTTTGAGTTAACATTGCCGTCATGGAAGCTTAACATTACCCATTTGTTAATACGGTTTAAATCAGGTTGCACCCGATTTTACTCAGTTGGTCACTAGACCTCACGAACAAATTTTCAGAATGTTTACCCTAAAATCCGCCGCTCTCCGTCTTGTACAATCCAATCAACTGCAGCAACAGGTAAGCCATTTCCGCCTTCTCAATCTTCCTTCATCCTCCCATTCAATTAATTAGGCTTTTGTGGCATTGCTTCTCAGAGATGGCTGCACAGCAGAAACAAGAAGGCCATGGAGTTGATAGCTAAAGGATGGAGTGCGTTGAAAGAAGTTGACAGAGTTATCGATTACTGTGAACTCAAAGATCGGCGCCTTATCCCTCTTCTCAAGGTATTGCTAACCGCTTCTATGTCATTTATGTCCAGATTTTTGGCCTGCTTTTTAATTTTTAGTTTTGATACTTTCGATTTCAGACGGCAAAGGAGAATTTTGAGTTGGCTCTGGAGGTGGACAACTCAAATACGCATGCCCGGTATTGGTTATCAAAATTGCATTTGAAGTATCATGTTCCTGGGGCATGTAAAGCCATGTAAGTGCATTCTTTTTGGTGTCTCAATGGCCTACCATTAGAATTCAAAACTATTTAAACACTATTTTCTTTGGCTGTTTATTTTTTCTCAGTGAGAAATTTGGAATTGAATGCCATAACGCAATATTATTAAGATAATGTCATTTAAAAGACATACATACTTCCTGGTAAATTACAAAGTCATGCATGCTTAAATGATTGATAACGTTTCTACTTTTTCCTATGATAGAGGAGCTGCATTACTGGTAGAAGCTGCTAATATGGGTGATCCAGATGCCCAATATGAATTAGGTTGTCACTTGAGACGAGAGGTTAGATTCTTCATTCCCCATCTCGATGGTAATATATTTTCTGATGCATTTATAAGATATTAGAAAGTAATAGTGGCCTCTTTTCTATTGATAGAATGATTATGTCCAATCAGATCAACAAGCTTTCTATTATATAGAGAAGGCCGTTGACCAGGTATGTCCCCTGTAGCTGATGCATATTATCATATAAGAATGTCTCAAAATCTTATAGAACTGTTATATTTTAGTTGCATCCAGGTGCTTTATACCTTTTGGGTGCAGTATATTTGACAGGAGACTGTTTGAAGAAAGATATTGCCTCAGCATTATGGTGTTTCCATAGGGCATCAGAAAAGGTAAAGTTATTCTTAATACTTGACATATCACAATTATTATTGGATGTTGTTAAACTGTGCTTGATACACTATGTTTTAACATGCCCTGACCCATGTCATGCCTTGGTTGGGGCTTGCCATGGTGTGGCACTACCCTGTGTCATACATTTGTTTGGACATGCAAGTTTAACAGCAGCATTGCCAAAACACAGAGCATGCCTGGTGCAAAATGTTAAAGAATTTTGAATGGTGTTTGGGAATATTATTCAGTACAAATCTCATTTCTCCTCTTCAAATGTATGCAGGGACATGCTGGTGCTGCTATAGCATATGGATCTCTCCTTCTAAGAGGTTAGGTTTTTCTTAGCTTCTTAGCATTGGACATCTAACTTATGCTTTCCCAAAATATTTTTAAGCTTATTGGTGATTTTATAAGTTATGATTTATAATTCACATTGGATATCCTAAATTTGAGAAAAATAAGAATCTTTATCACTCCTTGAAAATACATATATGATTTGTGAATGGCACATGATTGATCTAAGTTCACAAGATCCAATTTATGGATGTGGCCTGTGCTGGGTATGTTTTAGTTCCTTCCTAGAAGATCACTTGTACGGAAAAAAGAGTCATTTTCCTTGGAAATCGTAGAACGTAACTGATCTGTATGGTCTGTTCCCATTTTGGGTATCCCTCATTGGTGTTATTGTCATGCCTCAGGAGTGCAAGTTCCAGAATCCTTGACAAAGTTTGATTCAAAGAAGAGTTCTGCTGTAAAAAGAGCAAGGATTAATGCGCAGAGCCCCTTGATGAATCCAGTAGAGATGGCAAAAGAACAGTTTGAGGTTGCGGCAAGAGCGGGATGTGATCTTGGATTAAAGTGGTTGCAAAGACTTGAGGAGGAAGAGAAGCGATTACTAGCTGAAGATGGTTCCCTGGCCTCATCTTCATGATGCTAAGTTCATATCAGGAAATGGAAAAATATATTCATAATTCCCCAGTCCAATGCGGTGAAGGTTTAATTTAATTGTTTTGAATAATCTACCCCATGTGATTTTAAGAGTTTTGATTATTAGTAAACTCATTATGAATCACTCCAAAAGCAGGTAAAGAGTCCTTTGAAGTTGGAGAGATGGTTTATATTTCTTTAAAGAGGCAGTAGTTTTGCCATTGAATATGGAATAGTATAGACGAGATGTGAAAGTAGAATGCATAAACGAGGGATGATAAGGTATTTTCATTGCAATTGCTACAATTTAGAGATGTATTGATCTTTTAAATAATGTTGACAAACCCATTACGAGTTTCGTGTTCAGCCCAACATTGGCCCTCCTCAGATCCATCTCATCTAATCTAATCCATCAAATTTACTAAAACTTGAGTAAAATAACAATAAAATTATATAAATTTATTTTAAATATATATATATATATATAGTTTATATATTATAATATAATTAAATAATTTTAAATTAAAAATAAAATATTATCTAATCATATAATTATATATATTTATTTATTTATTTATATAAAAAATTATTTATATATTTAAAATAAATGTCTATAGAATTACTTATAAAATATAGGTAATTTCATCAGAAAATGACAGCATTTGACTTGACAAACAAACTGGTATTTCTCGTTTTAATTTATTAATAGGTTTATTTTATTTTATTTTGAGAAGAAGTATAAACAGGTTGTATCGTTTTAAATTATTACACTAGGAAAGGAAACGATAATCATAAAATATACATGTCAATTGCACTGGGTATTGTTTTAGTTGAATTTCTATGTGCCTACGTCCAATCATATTGCATCACCTGCATCACTCACCACCCTACCCTTTTTCATTCCTAAATTGCCTCTCTTTATTTTCCTTATTTCCAATTATATCCTTCCTTTCGTTGATTACTTCGCTTACACTTCTCCCTCGCTAGAGTCACAACGCGAACACACTCTCTCCCACCTTCGTTCTTTTCTAAAAACCTCTCCCTTTGTTTATTCTTCAATCGATAAACCCTCTTATTACGCTTTTCCTGCTTTTCCCACCTGAAAACCCTAATTTTCTTTTTTTCTTTTTTTACAGGGGAAGAAGTTTCCTCCCTTTCCCCCATCTAATTTAGCTCTGTGAAAAAAATCTCCTTTTTTCTAATTTTTGTAATGGATTCCAACACTTATTGTCTCTTTTTTTTCCTTGTTTTTTTTATATATCTGCCCAATTATTTATCAATCTAATTAAGCAAATTGAAAGTTTTAATTTTTTTATGAGAAAACAGAAAGAGGAACCCTAATTTCTTTATTTCATTTCTATTCTAATTATGGGCGAGAGTCACGTGGTTTTGGATATAAGTTCCGATGAAGAGAAGGCCTTTGATGAGCCAGAAGGGGACGCCTATAGCTGGTTATCCCAGCTTCTTTGTGATGACGTAGACGATTCTGATGAGGTGGTAGTGCTGGGTGAGATCAAGTCAAAGTCTTCCAAATCAACGGTCAATGATGAAGACGACGACGATTGTGTCGTTTTAGACGCTGACCCGGACAAACCCGTATCGGCTGATAATAATAAGGCGAGTGAGGGTGAGGGGGAGGGTGATGGAGATGGAGAGGAAGATGATTTGGTTGTAGTGAGAGAAAAGGGACAGGTCTGTATAGATTCAGCTGTGTTTTATTTTTTGTTAATTTTATGTTTAATTGATTTTTTTTTATTGAATTCTGTTGTAAATTAAAGAGAAAAAGTCATTGGCAATGGAAAATAGCGTCAAGAAACTTGAATTTCTGAATTACGTTTTTATTTTTTTGGGATGGCAGTTGATGGTTAAGCTTTGCTTTAGGTTTATGATTTTTTGGTGGTGGTTACTATATTACAGTTATTTGGTATATGTTGATTTCAGATAGGTGTTGATGGTTTGATGTATTTAGAGTTTATTTTTGGTTTAGAAGCCTCTGGGATGAGTGTAATTCTTGTTGGATTTACATTTTGGGGCTGGCCATTGTAAATCTAAAAACAGGGTTAATGAGCTTGAAAATGAATTCAGGTCTTGTTGTAGGCCAGCTTCCAGTTTCTTGCAGAATGTTTACTGATTCATATCCTATGATTTGGTATAATTGGCTTAGTTTTGTCCACTTATACATGAACTTTTCTTCAGCAACAAGGCAATCTGAAAGGGTGAACCTTTGGAATCTAGATCATATGGTCCATTGAGAGTAAGTGGACTTTTTGTTTCTTGTAAATATAATTCCCAAACGCTTGTCGGATTTATTGCTGTCCTCTAGATGGTGCTTGACCTTTTTTTTTATTTTGGGGTGGGGGGGGTGGTTACTGATATGCACTCAGCACTACCTTTCAGTTTTCTTTGTTCACTGGATATAGTCTAAGAGAACTGCAATTTCAATGTCCAATGCCCAAAAAGATGACTAACTCCTGAAACTTGAAAGAAAATTTGTCTACGATATGATGTATGATTTCCTAGAGCATTTTGGATTCCTAAAGAGCATTAAACTATCTTTGAGATTTCTCAAACTATGGAATTGTCTGGGCCCCAGTACCTTAAATACATTTGCTGTTGAGCTATTCTGCATTCACTGCTTATCTTGACTTGATGTTAAAACGTTTCGTTTTACTTTTTTGCTCATGGATGACCTTGTTAAGTCACATCACATTATCAATTTCTCCGATATAATTTTTATTGGGAGATGTAGCTTCATATTTCTGACAAAAATGGTTGTTCTGTCTTCATTGTGATTGTAGATTGCATGCAGAGACTTCCCTCATCCACGACATCATTGTGTTAAATTTCCTTTCAGTTCTACTGCACATGAATTGCATTGCGACCAGGTAAATTTTATGGTTTTCTTTTTTCTCTGAAATATTGGCAGATGCCCAGTGGTTGACATTTTATGGTGTTTATTTATGCTCTTTCCTTGCTGAAATGCAGTGTCATTGTTATGTCTGTGACTCAGTTGCTCCATGTGCTCATTGGGGTTCTGGTGTTTGTGACATGGATCATTGTCATGCTACTGAGAAGCAAGAGTTCTGGAAATCTCTGCGGAAAAATTTTAGGCTTCAGAAAGATACTCCTGTACCAGTGAAAGTTCCAGACGCTTCTCTATCGACAACATTTTCACACCTTAACCGAATCCCACCTCGTGATATTATTCAATTGGCATCCAATTGTGTACCACAGAATCAGCTCTCCAGGCCAGGCATAGTCCGTACTTGCTCCTCTTCAAACAGATTGAACATTCCAAACATCATAAGTCAGAGTAGAAGCCGACTGCTAGGGCCAGTTGTTGCCAAAAACCGGTTACAGACACGCATGGTTTCTCAACAATCACCATTGCTTAGGGTACGCAATAATGTCATCCGCAGGGACAGAGGTCTTAATGGTGGTAACTTGGGAATGTTTAGAAGACCTGGGATTGCTGGAGGTGCCTCCACAATGAATCAGACTGTTTATGGCTCCTCAAACAACAGCAGAGGCCCTTATGCATCACAAGTTACATGCACACCTGTTACCCAGGCCAAACCTACTGATGGGATTAACATGCAGTGGGTCCCCAACATGAGTCAGGATTCATGTACATATCAGAAGGGCTCCGAGACTGGCACAGGAAGTGTCTTTGTGAGTACAGTGCCCTCCCAATCCCTAGTGTACAGTCAGACAATTCCAGAACCTCAACTATACAGCCAGCCTATGTCTCAACAACTGATATATAGCCAACCAATTCCTCAACTGCGAATAGACAGCCAGCCTATTCCTGAACCTCAAGTAAGCAGTGAACCTGTTCCTCAACCCCTTGGATATGCTGAGCATAGTTCTCAATCAAATAATGACTTGATTACTGGTGAGCTTGGCAATCAAAGAGAAAATACGAAAGGTCCAAATCTTGACCTTTCTGATTGTGACCCATGGGTAAACGTCATTGGAAGCAATCAACAACCTCCAATTGAAAATTGTCATCTCCATAGAACAGGGTCTACAAATGAGCCATTACCTTTCCAGGACTTCAATTCGCATTGTAATGGAGGTGCCAAATTCCATTACAGTGACCATGAATTTGATGATATCTGGTTTCAAGAAAATCGTGCAGTGCAGGTGCCAGAAGCATATGGACCTGCACATTTGGTTGATGCAGGTATGCTCTTATTTGATTTTGAAACCTCTTTCAATGGTCTGGCACATGTATAGCCAATTATAGCTATTACTTTGCAAAAGAAGTTGAATATAATTATGTGCTTAGGTTGGGCTTACACTTTGTCATAGGACCTATTCTAGTGCACTACTTATATGAAATGAAGTGTACAAAGTGTATTGGATGAATGAATCTGTACAGAGTAACAGATGCAGGCTAATCTTTTTTCTTAGTGAATCCCAAACCTTAAAATTATGTCTCAGTTTCCTCATGAATTTTAGTGGATTTGGATTTTTCCCATATTTTCTTAATGGTTGTCTGCAATAGTTCTGTTAGGAAGGTTTGCTTTCTCACTGGGCGTTGCTGTAGCCTTATTGGCATGTGTTGTATTCGAGGGCCCCGAGTCAACTTTTGCTTCTGTAATCAGGTGAGCAATTTGATGGTCACCATGTTTGTTAATCAAGTTTAACTAGGTCTGTGTAGTACGAGAAGAAAGCCATCAGCGATTATGTCAATTAGATCAATACCAAGAGAATCTCACATATTGGCTACTTTTCAAAGGGGACACAGGAAGTTACATGTCTGTTTTCGAAATGACAGTAACAGCATATTTCGTTATTAAAGCCAATTTGAACGATGAACATAATAATTTAAGAATCTAGGACGTTTGAAGGAATTCAGAATACAGAAGTAATTTAATCCATGCATTTAAATGCCCCACTTAAAAAAATAACTAGCTTTTATGTTCATAAAACCATAATGAATCAAAGGTTGAGAATTTCTATTACAACCATAATTTACTTATTATAATACTTTAGCAATTATAAACTATCAAATAAGATTCAATGATACTACGAGCGCTAAATAAATTAAAACCTTTTTCTTAGGCAGCTGTGGTAGATTTCCTTGCATGCTGTGCTCACACAGCCAACAGCCAAAGGAGTTATGAGTGGCTAGTCAATGCAGTGATCAAAAGCTACGCTTGATAAAATAACCACTCATCCTACTAAAAATAAGACGCCAACCGTGGGTCTGACCTATGTGGAAGACCAGTTCGAGCTCCCAGAGCCCTACAGCCAAGAGCCGCCTGCAATCAAAAACAAATTCATGTTGCATTGATTTGATTGCCTTAAAGAAATTTCACTGTTTTAGTAAGTCTACATACCACTTGAGCAGCAAATGGCAACATTTTTTCTGAAGGCATGCTGGCACAGATGGCTACAAAAACAACAAACAAATTTGTATCATTTGTCCTCGTGAATCAAAAGATATGTAAAACCAACCCCCAACAGGTTCTAGAGATGACAAATAGGTCAGTTGAATTGTAAGTTACAAAAGATGGTTTTAACATCTGAGAGTTAAACCACAAAACCATGCAGTAAATTTTTAGGACAAATATGAAAAACCTTTACACCTACATGGAAATAACGGTGCTATCCTAATTAATATGAAACAAAAGAAATTTAAAAAAAAAAAAAAATTGAGATCAACTGATTGCTATGATCAATCTCATCTTTCAGCAATATACCATCCTTGGAAGCAGAGAGGCATAACAATATTATGTTATGATTAAACAGTTATTCAAATGACAATATAAACCAATGAAGTGACAGAAAGGTTTGTAGAGGATGAAAAAATATATGGACACACTGGAATCTTAGGTAGATTAACATTTTGGATGGAATGGTTAACTTACCGTAAAGAACTGCCCCAATAAATGCATCCCCAGCGCCAGTAGTATCAATAAGCTCTGACGGTGGAATCTTCTCAGCTGTTCCAACAAATAACCTCCCGCTTACAGTTCCTATCCCATCTGCTCTCAATTTCATCTCCAACTGGAAGAATTTAAAGGGAAAAGAAACACAATAATATATTCCAAGCTCAGTGTTTTCCTTGTTTACAGTTGTAAGAGAAACTAAAAGGAAAATTTTGTTCACGATAGTTCACACGTGTAAAGGCTGCAGCTCAAATTTACTGCACTGGGTTTCTTCCCATATTATGAAGCAATAAGAAAGGATCACACACAGAAGTTTGTTAGAAGCACAATACCGATGATACACATGTTGGGTAGGCTACACTCTCATCCTTTCTCTGGTTCAGAGATTCCAATAAGCTCTCCACATCAACTTCTTCCAACTCGGCACCCTCTACAGAAACTGTAACAATGAAAATCTGTATATATATATTTTTTTTTTTCAAATAAGTGGACTAAGCGGGGTCACTTTAGCACAGTTTCCAACACTATGCTTACAAATCCCCCACACCACAAAAAAAAAAAAAAAAAACTGGGCATTTAAATACTCACCATTTTTGCTTCTCTCAAGCATTATGCATCCATTTTCACCCAACGTTACGATGACAAATTTTAAATTTGGCAATCTCAAAAGCATGGAAACAAGTGCACTTGGAACAGATGGTGCCTCAGTCCACACCTATCACATGAAAAGTATACAAGGTTTCCCATGCAAATTATCTCTAAACCAAAAATTAAACAACTACATCAGATAGATAATACATTAACCACTGAGGAATTGAAAAACCAGTTTCTATTTCTAAAGTTAGCTTGCCACACAGAGTAGATATAGAATACTAGAAGCGAAATTACTAAACATTGAGTTCAAAATTTAATAGTGTAACAACTATAATTGGTTTTCATGCATGTAATTTGTTTCCTATAGCAACATTGAAACATTGGAATCATAGGACCAGTACATATTGATAACACAAGCAAGTTATGCCCATGAGTGAAAGTTGCAGTGAAATATTTACAAAAGGAAAATAATTCAGGGATACAAGTAAATCACAAAGAGCCACATAGACTGTAATTAAGTTTAATTACTCTTCTGTAATTATTTCTTCAATCATTGATATTCTCGTGTCTTTTTTTTTTTTAAAATAAGGGATTGATTTGAAAGAATGATTTCATCACTGAAACACTCAAAACAAATTTTAGATTGTTGACATTTCTTATTGAGGCAGACTAACTCAACCACCAACAACATTTCATTACACAGTAAACTTGCCTGAGGAAATTTTGCTGAGCATACAGCATAATTGGTCAATTTCAGAAAATCATCCAACCTTTCTCTTTTCCGTTCTGCATCAAGTAAAATAGGTATGTTCCTGCAAGCAGCCTGTGCTGGAAGAATCCAATAACAGCTATTTAGTTCCCATTAGTTAGCATTCATAATTCTTGTACAAAGTAAATCAGGAATCGCCAAAATTACCCATAAACAGAAAGTACGTATGTAAATTCTACAATTCATGCAGTCATTCTGACAAGCTTGGGTCATTGTAATATTAAAAGAAAAAGACATGGAATCATTTCAAAACATTTGTCTTGTTTTTGCTCCGTTTGATATCTCATAAATAAATTAACCACCCATAATCATCATAAACTTCAGCCAGCAATACACTTTAGGGGTGAGCAAAATAGCTGACGGGAACTGGAACTGCCAGGTATCTGGCTTTCGATTTTGGTTCCTACCCGGAATTAGTCTACCTCGAGTAGGTTTCCGTTTCAATTTTTGTGAAACTGACCGGTTCCAATTTTGGTTTCACCCCCTAAGGAATCGGAACCGACCTGAAAACCAGATCCAAATCAAAGTTAAGGTACTTGGTCAGTTGATTATAAACACATAATTTTCTTTTTCTTCTTTTCAGTTCTTTTACAACTTTATTATTTCCTCTTCTCTTGATTTTGTCTCTTTCTTCCCTTCTGTTCTTTTCTCTTGTCTTTTTTTTCTCTTTTCTTCTTCACTTCTTCCTCTTCCTTCTTTTTTCCTCCCCTCCCTCTTCTTTATTTGAAGGCCAAGAGGCTTTAGCCATGGCAATCTGGCCAACTGATGGCCAAATCGGCCAATCAAATCCAACAGTTCAACAGGTTGTTTGTCTTCAATACTTCCTGCCAAGTTTATTCTCTTTTCGAAATAAGCAAGCTTTGGGGTGGGACATGTAGAAAGTGACTGAAATTTGAAACTTCTGAGGGAGAAATTTTGTGAAATAGGTGGAGTAAGATGTTGAAGTTGAAGCCTGTAATTTTTTTTTAAATAAGGGTAAACGGTACCAGGAGAAACCGGAACCAGAACTGACCAGGTAGGAACATCTCCTGGTCGGTTCCAGTTCTGGTTCCCTGTTTTATAGTAAGGTACCTGGACCCTAAACCCCTAAAACTTTACTACAAGCACTAATGTCACCAAACATAATAACAATTACCTCTTGTGCAATAAGTATAGCAGTTTCAGGCAACCTTGCATCAAAATAAGCAATCCTTGCTCTATCCAATGCAGCTGACATGGTTGATTGTGGAAAATCTTCTGGTATCAAGGGAGGATATCCAGGAGTGTGTATACAAGTTCGAGTTTTCCTGAAATAATTACTAACAGTTAAACTAGAAAAAGTGACTTCCAAACAACCTATTTGATGTTAGACAATTCCTTTAAATTAAGGTTAAATTACTCATCATGAAATATTAAGTTGTCCTATGACTCTGTTGAGACAATATAAATGAAAATGCCCTGCTAGCACTCTCAAGCATGCACTAGATCACTAGCATTGGGCGTGGTCATTATACAGTGCAGCATATGATGGACCTATGCATCAATTACAGTCTACTTGGACAGGCAGTAAAAAGAATTTCCCAAAGAGCTAGAGATGTCTTATATTATTATTATAACAATAATAATAATATATTGACCTCTACAGCTTGCACTTAAAGAGAATAAGTTCATTCCAGTGTCACTGAGAAGTTCCCCTTCCAAATCAAGGCAGAAATTTCAATTTGGTTCCAAATCCTAACAACATTTTGTTTCCAGAAGTGAAAATAGACTAATAGGATGATCAACTCCTCCCACAATTTTATCACCAAAAGAAAACCTTGGTATATCACTGAACTCAATCAAAGCAAATCATAACTACAAGTAATTCTCAAAAACAATGTAACGAAAAAAAAAATCCCTTAGGTGACATCCATAAAACTCAAAAACAAAGTTGAATGAAACTTTTTCCTGTTTAAGAATTTATATTTTGCAATAAGATACAATTTCAAGGAGTTTAAAAGTTCCTCACGTTTGGTTGTCCACAATTACATAGGTAAATGGTGAATTACCCTCCTTAGAAACCTGAACATAAGAAAATATAAATAAAAATTAACGGGATAATTTACTTTAAATAGATCAATTATTTTAAGGCACTTTAAAGAGTAGTTAATTTATTTAAGTGGAATAGACCAATGTTTTGTGAAGATTGTAAAAAGTACATAATCTGAAAATTACCACTAGAAAAGAAGTATCGACCCCATCAGCTCCAAACTCCTCCAAAATACTCTTGCCTTGCGGGTCATCGGCTATCTGGTCATATTAATTGCAACATAAAACAAACAGAAATGTAAAGACATTGAAGATTTGAACTGCTGTTTATACAGAGTTGCAGTTCAAAAGTCAAAACAAAATACCTTGGAAATTATCCTGGGATTTAAGCCCAAACGAGCCGTGCAAGTTAAAGCGTTGCCTGCATTTCCCCCACCTTGAAACTAAAGAAACCAAACACTAGTTATACTTTACAACAAGCACACAGACTGCAATACGAGAGGATGTACCTTCAAGCTTGTACTTCGGATTTTATCGTCAGGATTAGGATAGGAAGCCACTGCAGCCAAGTAATCCAATCCCACGCCACCGCATCCTACCTGTTAACAACACACGCCACCGCTTCATCCCTAGCTTCTACATAAATTTTAGTACAGAAAACACAGAGAGAGAGAGAGAGACGCACGACGATTCGGTTTTCAGGGAGAGGAGGCAGAGAATCTGACGACATTTTGAACCTGCGTAAGAGATTAGAAGAATTACAGAGTAGATTGGACAAACGCGGATATGCGAAATGAAAGATTATCACTATTGTCGAATTCTACCTTCTTTTTTTTTTTTTTGCTGTGAGCAATAAAATCAAAATAAACTAGTAAATAAGTGAAACTTGAGGTGAGGGGGGCCAATACTTGACCGCGTGATTAGTTAATCATAATGAGTGAGGTATTCACCTGGAAGTGATGGAGAGAGGGAAAGAAGGAAGAGGAGGAAATAGAGAGGTTGAAGAAGAAGAAAAAGAAAGGAAGGACGATGAGAATGAAATGGAATTAGAATAATACGTGCAGCGTGAGATCATCTTTTTGGTTTCGGTAAGGAGAGAGAGAATTGGAGTCGATAGACAGGACAGGAGACAGAGGGAGGGTCCGGAAAGAAGACTTCAGAGTTTGATCAAAGAACGGGCGATAAAGGCCAAAGGACTATTTTTCACCCATGCTATTATCAAAAAGTTCCCTGTTAATTTTAAAAACCTTGTTTACCTACCTTTAAACCGTTAAAATTAATGAAACTCTAACCTCTTAAAATTTTATCTCTTCAACCCTTTTCAACCCCTAAAAACTAATCTTTTTCTCTTAAATCAAGTTTTAAAAAATAACATTCCTCTCATAGGGTTTAGCTTTCAATCTTCGATGCCAAATCTAACGACAAAGCTTTCCAAAGGTATCACCATGCTCCAGTTGTCTCTCTTTTCTCCTTTGGAATATCGGTCAATTGAGATCTAACTTAGAAAGTCAAAGACAAAGCTCTTCATCTTCTCAGATGAAGACAACGATCTCATCTTCATCTGGAAAGATGATCATCTTCTTCATTTAGAAAGACAAAGAGCTTCATCTCCCAACAAAGCTTTTGAACTTTTTAAGTGAGATCTTGACCGATCGGTGTTTCAGAGGAGAAAAGAGAGACGGTTGAAGCATAGTGATATCTCTGAAAAGTTTTGTCGTTAGCAATGGTATCGAATTTGGTGTTCAAGATTGAAAGTTAAACCTTAGGGGAGGAATGTATTTTTGTAAAAGTGGTATAGGAAAAAATGATTAGTTTTTAGGGATGAGGGGAAAAATCTATATTAAATTTTAATTTATTTTTAATATTATAGATAAAATAACAATTTTATCTTTTAAACTATTAATTTTAGTAGTTTATAGGTAAAAAAATAAAATTTTTATAATTAATAAATAAAAAATTGAGGATACAGCATACTTTGGATGGGAAATTCCTTTGGCCGGCAATAAATCAATGGTTATGGTAAATTTGGATTGGATGTGTCATGGTATGGTACATTTGGATTGAATGCGTTCTGGTCTAAGTTTTTGTCGAAAGGTGGGGTTTGAATTTTCATTGCTGGCACAATCATAAAAATCGGCTACGTCAGTCCAGTCCAGTCCAGTCCAAAGTACGCGGACTTGGCGGAATTAATGTGGACACTGGAAAAGAAACGGCTGCGTTTCCATCACGTCGTGTGAGACCAAATCTTGAACATTTCTTTTAGTGGGCCAAATGACAATTTCCCAAACCATCTTCCATAAAATACTGTTTCTAAAAGGGCAAAGGTTTATGTCGCACCCAAGTTTTAGTTTGATTTTGAAATTATATGCAAACAGTTAAAAAATTTAAATACTCACCTAACTATTATTAAATTTTTCTATTAAAAATAAAAGTAAAATCATCATTTTACTATTAATATCAAAAAAATATAAAATTCATTAATTTTCTCTCTTATATTTTAAAAATTAAAAATTTTACTATTATCTAAAGTTTTTAAACTTTAAAAAATAACATTTTTTTCTCTCAAACTTAAGGTTTTCATATTTTTCAAATTCACTCAAGAACTTTCAAAAACAACAGTTTCACCTTCATTTTTGACTTCACTTTCCAACATTCATCACATCACCTTTTTTGGTCGACTTAAGCGAAGGAAGAGGTCGGAGAGGACACTAGAAGAGATGTTAGAAGTTGAAGTTCAAGAGTAGGAGTAAAAATTGCTATTTTTAAAAGTTTTGGAGGGCCGCAGCAATTTAAAAAAGATAAAAACTTAGGTTTGGGAGAGAAAATGTTATTTTTCAAAGTTTGAAAATTTAAAACAAAAGTGAAATATTAGTTTTTAAAACCTACGAGAGAAAATATAATAAATTTTATATCTTTTTAATATTAACAGTAAATTAACAATTTTACTTTTAACTCTAACAGAAAAATTTAACAGTAGTTAAGTGATGAATAACTGTTTGAGTTTTTTAATTATTGTATATATGTTTTTGGAATTAAATTAAAACTTAAATAAGAAATAATTCTTTGCCCTTTCTAAAATAATAAAATTATATATATAAACAAATAGCATAAACTTATGCATAAATTTTGTAAAAAGTTCTTTTATCAATCTTTTATTTATTTTTGTTAATATATTTTATTTGATTTTAATATAAATTACTGTTTTATTTTTTGCTTGTATAGAGACAAAAATTCCCTCACCATTCAATTAACAATATATTCTTAATTAGGTGCATTATTTCTCTTCTAGCTCAACCCCAAAAGAGTAATGTTATATGTATTTATTTTTTGTACACAATTCGTGTACATAGTAATATGTCATCATGTAATTAGTTTATTTTAAAACATGTGTCATCATATGATAAAAAAACATCCAATCACATAATAACACTTCATTTGTATATACAAATTGTATACTAAAAATAGGTATACATAATTTTATTGAATTATTAATGGGGTGAATGGATAAAAAAATACACATTTCAAAGACTATGATATGGCTACTTCAGATGGGAAATGACCATTTGGCCTATTTAGTTTGATGTAGCGTTAGGACGTTAGATTTTGAATTCAAAGTCAATTCAATGAAACTAATAATTGCTTTCTTTCTTTTCATGAAAATAATAATAAAATATAAAAGGCATCTACAATTAAAGGAATAAAAACCCTATTTCTAATGTTGTAGAAATCAGTTTGTATAGATTCTTTCTGCCTCAATTGGGACTGAACAAATAACGAAAAGTTAAAAACTCACACTGCAGCTTGAAATTTTACCAAATTGTTTTGTGAGAAATGTATGAACCCGAGATATTCATCCAAGCCACTGTGGTATTTGAAACTACAGGTGACAACCATTTTAACAGTAATAAGGGTGAATTTTCACATTAAAAAGAATTCGTCCGCAGCAGCCAACACTGTTCCCACGTTTACAGCCACCAACCACGATGGCCAAGGCTTTACATGGAATGGAGGACTACATAGGGACAAGAGACACTATGGTTGGTACTGGTTATTGTGTTGGGAGTGGAAATTCCACAATGCCAACCAATCTGAAATCCTACTGTAAAAAAGATGCCAACCGTGGATCTGTCCTGTGCGGAAGACCACCTCGGGCCCCCAAAGCCCTACAATTAGCAGCCGCCTGCAATCAGCTCATGGCATTAGAAAATTTATGTCGCATTGACTGTCTTAAGTTGATATCCACAAAAATAAAAACATACCACTTGAGCTGCAAATGGCAACATTTTCTCTGGTGGCATGTTGGTGCAGATGGCTACAAAAACAAAGTAGACATAAAAACTATATCAATCATCCTGTCATTAGAAACAAAGTTGAGAAAAAGCTCCAGGGATCATGGATTATCGTATAAAATGCTTTAAGGTGACCACTTATATGATAATTATGACCTCAAGATAGTTTATAACCAAACATGAAGACCTTTATACTTTTAGAATTATAACAATGGTATTCTAACTGATATAAATTCATTAACTAGTTTTAATCACATTTCTTCTTCCAGAAATTTTCAGTCCTTTGATTTGGACGCAGAAAAGTGTAAGAATTATGGAAGCAGATGCATGTAACGATCATTCTTGAACATCAAATAATTATCTAAATCAAATCAACAATAGAATGCCAAATGAATTGTGAACAACAGAATATGGAAACACAGCAATCTTGTTCAGATTTATTGGATTCCATAGTTAGCCTACCATAAAGAACTGCCCCAATAAATGCATCCCCTGCACCAGTGGTATCAGTAAGTTCTGATGGTGGAATCTTCTCAGCTGTTCCAACAAATAGCCTCCCGCACACTGTTCCTATCCCATTTGCCCTCAATTTTGTCTCTAACTGGGAGAATTAAAAAGAAAAAGCACACAGTATACTCTCAACTCAGCTTTTCCCTCATTATATAGCTAAAAAATACAACAGAAATTAAATGGGGAATTTATGCTCAAAAGCAAAAGAAGTTCACACTAGTAGTAGGCAGCAGCTCAAACTTACAGTATTGAATTATATGCCCAAAAAATACAGCAATAAGAGATCCCATATTGTAGATTGTTATAAGTATATTACCGATGATACACTTGTTGGGGAGGCAACACTCTTGTCCTTTCTCTGTTCTAGGGTTTCCAATAAGCTGTCTACATCAATTTCCTCCAGATCCAGATTCTCTGCTCAGAAGAGTACACAATGAAAACCCTTATATTTCTTTTCGCAAAGTATAATAAGATTGTGTGGTTCACTAAACCACATGTTCCAACACTATGTGCACAGATGATCTTCCTCCCAACAAGAAAAATTAGGTAATTGAATCCTCACCATCTACACTTCTCTGAAGCATTATGCATCCATTCTCACCCAAGGTCACTATGACAAATTTCAAATTTGGCAATCTCAAAAGCAGGGCAACAAGTGCACCTGGCATAGACGGTACCTCTGTCCATGCCTGTCACATGAACAAATCACAACATAAACCAAATGAATCATTAAAAAAATTAAGTTTAGAAGCAACATCAGATAACTGACTGAAGCACCAGAAATCCGGTTCTAGTTCTCTGTAATTTTCATTCTGTTAGGATCCCAAGTGCAAGGTATGGGATTTAGATCCCACATTGGAAAGTATGGGCAACTAGTGTAGGGTTTATATAGCCTTGGGCTCTCCCATCTCAATAGTTAGCTTTTGAGGTGTGGTTCTCCTAAGGTTCGTATCATTTGGTATCAGAGTCATCACCATGTCTCCCAGTTGCAATCGTGCGGCGTGGGTGGTGATGTCGGCATTGCAGTGTTCACCCGGGGCTAGCAGGGAGCTAGCGCACAGCTAGCCCGCGTGGGCGCCGGGGCTGCGGAGCGTGGTGGTATGTTAGGATCCCAAGTGTAAGGTATGAGACTTATATTCCACATTGGAAAGTATGGGTAACTAGTGTGGGGTTTATATGGCTTTGGGCTCTCCCATCTCAATAGCTAGCTTTTGAGGTGTGATTCTCCTAAAGTTCGTATCACATTCCCTACCAGAGTTGTGGTGCAAAGTCAGCACTAGAAGCATCTATCTAAAAAGGAACTATGTAACAGCTTGTTCAAAGTTTAATGTTATAGTAAATGGAGGCAGGTACAAGTTTGATGTTGCAAAACATTAGAATCAAAGGATCATTACATATAAATCCCACGTGTGAGTTCTGCCTATGGATGAAAATATAGGCAAAATATAAATAAATAAATAAATATATATATATATTGACAGAGAACAATTTTAAGTGACAAAGAGAAAAAAAAAGATTGAGGAACAGAGAAGAAGCACAGATATCTTGGGATGAAGCAAAATAATGAACAATGAAGAAATGAAACATTCATGGATTTACACCAATAAATTGACTAAAAGTCAAAATGTTCACTAATTAGCTGGTTAATCTTTCAGCATACCAAGGACCTCAAATCTAATCTAGTATATGGGAGGGGCCACCTTTGTAGAGAAAGATTAGACCGGACAAGAAAAGGACAGAATTGATTGGAAAATGAAAAAAAAAAATCATCATAAGTCTTCATAAAGAGGAAAAAGAAAAGGGATTGATGGGAGAATCATCAATGCTGTATATTCTATATATCTGCAAAAAAGAAGCTTTTTTTTGGATTTCAAAATTTCCTTGTTCAGGCAGTAAACTGAACCATCAGTAGTTCAGTAAACAATAAACTTGCCTGGGGAAAATTTTCTGAGCATACAGCATAATCTGCCAATTTTAGAAGATCAGCAAACCCTTCTCCTTCCATCTCCACATCAACTAAAATAGGTATGTTCTTGCGAGCAGCCTGTACCAGAATTATCCAATAAATGCTACTTAGTTCCTATTAGTCAACATAATTTTTTTTTCTTTAACAATGAAAATCAGGAAAAATCATATCAACCATTATCAGAAAGTTTACATGTAAACCATAACGCTCAAGCAATCATTCTACCAAATTCAGTTGTTGAACAGTACATCATACTTTATTTTGCAGGATACATAGTAGAATTCAGATTATAGACAAATCAAATGAAAAGGCAACAGGCAAGCATAGTGGAAGAAACAGTTTAGGGAAAAATAAGACTACAATAAGCTTCAGAGTAAGAGCCATGTGAACAATCTTTAAGGAGAACTTATTGATAGTATTTCAGTAGCTTGTTATTCAGGACATATCATTAACCACAGATTATCAACAAAGATTTTTGAAAGTAGAGATTAATAAAGAACCTATTTATACCAATGACACTGATTAAAAAGGGCTGACAATATACAGTCTTAATCTTCAGCTCTTTTGCACAAAGTTACTGCTTGCAGAACTAGAAGCAGCAGTTGTACCTAGTGGCTCATGCCCGAAACATCAATGGAAGCTTATTGCCAATTATAAGGAACAGGAAAAGGACCAACTACATCTGATGCATCCAGTAGTACCCATAAAATATTGATAGAAGTGGAAATTTAGAGACATTCAACTCATAACTTCTCCAAACTAAAAAGAGAAAACACAGAAAATCTTTCCCAAAATTTGATCACAATCTTGTATCATTTGACATCTCACCAACAAATTAACCTCCTGTGATCTCCATACAGTTCAGCACTTCCAGGTATATTTTAATATGATGAAATAGATAGCAATTACCTCTTGTGCAATTACTATGGCAGTTTCAGGCAACCTTCCATCAAAATAGGCAATTCTGGCACCATCCAATGCAGATAACAAAGTTGATAGTGGCAGTTCAGATGGCATAAAGGGTGGATATCCAGGGGTGAGAATACCAGTCCGAGTTTTCCTGAAAATTATAACAATTAATCAACCAGAAATGCAACCTCCAAAAAATAAATTGGGTAATTGATGATTCCTTTAATTCAAAGCTCACTTAGAAAAGTTGTTAAATTAACTGGATCAGCAGAGAGAGCAAAGTATTTAATGCTTACGCTTGGTCGTCAATGATTACATAGCAAAATGTTGAATTACCTTCCTCAGAAACCTGCCATAAAAAATGGGAGTACCTACATATAAGATTAAGAAAAAAGTGGCAATATGATGTTGCACCATTGGCAAACTAACAACCAAGCTAAGCAATACATTAGGATATAGAATTAAAATAAACAAATTATGCTGATATATAAATTTTGATAATATAGTGATATACACCTATAGATAAGTGATGCAAGAAAACTGAAATATCTGAAAACAAATTTACAGGGATAATTGTCAATTAAAATAAATATTTTATTACTCAAAATTTCATTTGTGGTTAAGTGGCAATTGAAGGTCGCTTAAAGCTTACCACCAAAAAAGAAGTATCGACATTATCAGCTTCTAACTCTTTCAGTATACCTTTGCCTTGAGGATCATTGGCAATCTAGTGGTCACACACGAAGACAATTAAAATACTGTGAATATTAGAATGAAAAGAGTTGCTTCTAGAAGGAGATAAATAAATACCTTGGAAATTATCCTAGGGCTCAAGCCCAATCGAGCTGCACAGGTTAACGCATTCCCTGCATTGCCACCACCTGCAACCTTAAACCAGCAAACTAAAACATTATCATATATTATGCAACAGGGTCTAGAAAGTATAATGAATATGTAAAAGATATACCTTGAAGTCTATACTTCTGATCTTATCGTCAGGCTTGGGGTAGGCTGCCACTACCGCCAAGAAATCCAATGCCACAGCCCCACATCCTACCTGTAAAAAACAAGCGCTTCCGCATCATGACCGGCTATAGGAAAAAATAACCGGTGCGCGCAATAAGAATAAATAAACAGTACGTATAGAGAGGCAACGCACTACGATTTGGCTTTCAGGGAGAGGAGGAATAGAATCTGACGACATTTGGAACCTGCGTATCTCCCATGAAATCATAAAAAATATTCAAATGAATTGAAATTAAAAAATAAAATACCAAAGAGATGTCCGAAATTCAATATAAACCATTAAAGTCAGTGAATTTTGCGAAATATTATTTAGAAAGTGTCTTGTTGAATGATAAAGAAACAAAATCAATGAACTAAGTTAAACTTGAATTGACCTCATAGTCATCGATTATTGAAGAACCTGGAAGTGTTGGCTGTTGAGACGAAGAGAGAGAGAGTGAAGCGCCGAGGTAATAAAGATTTTGAAGAGCTGGAGAGAGAGTTGGACCAAAACGAAATGGCTCTAGAAGAGGTTGACATTGACACCAAGAACATGTCTCCGGTTTTAGTCTTCAGCGACTTGCGTAAATCGGGGGAGAGACAATGAGACCGAATGTGGAATGTTGGCTCAGAACCCCACGAAAGACTTTACATTTCAGTCTTCCAAGTCAAGATAAGATTTTAATTTTCTTTTTAAATGCTTTTTGCCTTTTATTTTTTCACTTTCTTTGCTTTTTTTTGACTTATCCTCGCGGTAAAAAGTACATTAGGTTTCTAATTGACCAAAGGGATGAACAAATATTTTCCCAGTAAACATTATAAATGTAATCAATTGGGTAGAAAGTTTTCATGCGGTCAAACAGAGAATGGTTCCCATTTCGAAAGGTTGAAATGATTCCCGTAGCGGTGTGTCATGATACAGCATGCATCCAAGAATCAATATTGGCGCATATAATAAAAGGAGTACGCAGCTTACACCTCAACTTCGTATACTAATGAATCAATACTATCAAAATTAGACGCCAAGGACCCGACATGAAAATAGCAAGAATCACAGAGGCCGATTGACCGCTAACTGAAATGCCCTGTCCTTCAGAACTGTACAATTAAAAAATAATAAAAAACAATCAGTAAAGAAACCTCAAGCCCAATATCCAAAGCTCCGTAAATGCCTAGAAAGGAGTCCTCCATGTTCACTCATGCTCCCTCTTAATCTATAGAAGCTTGCTTTACTTCGGACTGTTCTTAAGGGGCCTGATCTATTTCCATGCCTAATTGGTAAAGACAAGCCATCCCCGCCCACACTTGAAGCTGAAAAAGCTCTGTTTTGCACATCTTCAAGACGGCCAGAACTGTACTCCATTGTTACGAAAGAGGATGCCTGTCCGAATATTAATCGTGGCGTGAGTGCACCAGCATTCCACCAACTACTATCTGAACGTGCAAGCTCACCTTTAAAGTCAGAATCTTGACCAGATGACTCCTTTTGGCTACAGCAATCCCCACAGGTTTCATCTGTATCATTATACATCAATTTAAGAGCCTGCACAACTTCACCCATAAATGGTCGGTTGGTCACCTCCGGGTGAACACACATTGAAGCAATAGCTGCCACCTTTGCCATGTCATCAAAGTCATAACTTCCAGCCAAGGAAGGATCCACCAACTGCTCCAAACCTTCTCTGCAAGTCAGTAGTGGTCGTGCCCAAGTTACAAGATTTTCTTGTCCCTGAGGTTGGGACATATCCACGGGTTTTCTTCCAGACAGAAGCTCAAGTAGCACAACCCCATAGCTATAAACATCACTCTTCACAAGTAAATGACCCGTCATTGCATATTCCGGGGCAACATATCTGAAATCCATAAATTGACATTCTATCAAAATCTGACACACAAAAATGACAGCAACAAGTTCTTGCATTTTATTATACAAACTGTCAGTCATTTTGACCATGGGTAAAGGAGTTATTTGGCCGAGGAAAATCTCTAGAATTTAGAAAACTAAAAATCGAATGTGGACACCGGATGGGATTGTATCTGAACATGAGTTCACAGTAACAATTTGGTAGATTTGGCAATGAAAGATAACGATGAGTACTTGAGTGAAATTAAAAGTACCCGAAAGTTCCCATAACACGAGTAGAAATATGATGACTGCCTTCGGTTGCTTCTCTAGCCAATCCAAAATCTGAGACCTTCGGTGTAAAGTCATCTTCTAGTAAAACATTGCTAGCCTTGAAATCTCTGTGGATCACACGAGGGTTCGAATCTTCATGAAGATAAGCCAATCCTCTTGCTGCTCCAAGGGCAATCTTCATGCGTGCTTCCCAGTCAAGAGGCCCTCTTTTTTGGTCAACACCTATAACATCAATATGAGAGAAACTTATTAGAAATTTTTCTAAGAGCAACTAGAATCAGACAAGGACTAAATCAATGTTGCCACAAAAGAATGTTTTAATAGTGTGGTATGGTAGAATTGGTGTTTTCATACCACTAAAGCAAAAAGCCAAATGAAGTGCCTCAGCTTATGATTAGAAAGTAATTTATAGTACTTTAAAGGTCAGAGGGTTAAAGGACATACCATGTAAGTGGGATTCAACGCTGCCATTGTGAACCAGTTCATAAACCAGGCAGCGTGTGCGTCCTTCAATACATATACCAATCAATTTCACAAGATTACAGTGATGTAATCTGCTTAGCATCTCTACTTCGGCAATAAATTCACGGTCCCCATTTTGATTATTCCTTGTAAGCAACTTAACTGCAACTTCTGTTCCATCTTCCATGGTACCACGAAAAACACGTCCAAACCCTCCTTCCCCCAAAATCCTCTTTGAACTGAATTTCTCAGTAGCCTTGTCAAGCTCAGAAAGTGAGAATGTTTTAACAGAGAGAATACAAGTAGCCATGGGGGACACAAGGGACACTGAGGTCGAACTAGTGATACTACTAGATAACAGTGACCCAATGCCTGCGTTACACATTAGATCCAAACAACTCCATTACACATAAAACAATGTAGATAAATTCAGACAGGAATGCTGAAATCTAACTAAGCTTTCACTATCAAAGACGATAACGTTACAATAAGATCCAAATGTCTTCAATATTTGACACTTTTGTACAACATATTCAAGACATGTTAAAACTACAATCAATTGCGTACTTACCAGATCTTTTGTTTATAGATGATGCAAATGCTGGACGCACAGCACTTGATGGCCTTCTAGCCTTCCTCCACTTTACAAGGATGGAGATTGCTCCAATGGACACCAGTAATACTACAAATGCAGACAAAGCAATGATACAAATAGTTCTCAGATTCATCCTCTGATTTTTATTGACAAAATTTGCACTGATAGGGAGACCTCCAACACTTCCACTAGGACCACTCCCCATGTAACTGCCATATGGTGGAGAAGAGGGAAGCCCTGAGAAAGAATCTTAACTCATAACCACATGTAACAAATGATTTGGTGAGCAGGAGATTTTAGAGTTGAGGAGTTTCCTACCTGGATAACTTATATAAATGACTTCATAATTACCAAATAGAGTCGCATTTAAAGGAACTTTCTTAAGCAACAATCTTTCATATGTCAGATTAGCAGTCATATTATCAAATTTATCTCCCAGTGGAACCAAGTTAATTTCTACAACTGTCTTTCCCTGATTTTGACTATCAGCACTGGCACCCATAATTTTCACTTGACTTTGTTGCAAATAAGTTCCAGCTGCAACTTCAATCTCAAGCTCCTTCATCAATGGAAAAACAGCATAAGGAGCTACATCCAAAAGAAGCTTGATTTTCAAAGGAAACACACAACCGCAAGATGAACCATAGGGAGCAGCAGTAAATGGCTCCACACAAATTTGATCACAACCTACAGAAGAATCAGTAAACAATGTACAAAACAACTCGTAAGAGACAGATTGTAACCTGAAAAGATTGGTGTCAACAAATACAACACTACAACATGGAGCAACTTGAACAAATTTATTATGACAACCAAGATTAAGACAATGGTTATCTTACATGTTTGTATTTGTAAACCATTCCACTCTATAAGTAAGTGATAAGCAAAGGAATCACAAGGCACAAACTTTTAGAGTAAAATATATTCTTATACCACAAGTAGTCTCTAAATAACAATGTAAAGGTCAGTAGACATAAAAATGGCTTTTGGTTTGTTTTACTATGAGCATTATTACAAGATTTTTGTTCAGAAAACCCAAATTCAAGAACAGAAAAGAAATCCCCAGTGACGACACAGAAGAATTCATATAGCCTCAAATGGAAAAAAATTATAGACAAATTCGATCTTTCTTTCTCCCATCAGTTATTCTCTTTAAATTAATGAGTCGGTATAAATTTCCAATAAGTGATTCCTGACATCTGGAAAGAATAAAGAAATTGAAGTTTTGGAAAATAGCTATGCATCATCTAATACTTCTTTTTCCATGCTAGCCATAGTGGCAACAGAGATCCCTTTGTTTATATCTCCTTCACCTACCCTGTGAGATTCCACAGATTGCTGGCATCATATATTTAATGGTGAAGAATACCATAAACATTTACCAATGAATACATGTGCTAGGATCAGATATGATGCAAAAAATTTATTGAATACTCGCGATTTCTTTGTAAGTTCTCCACTGTCCAATGGTTATGAAAAATTGCGGAGAGGGAGAGAGAGATTCTACAACACAATTAAAGACCATCACTGAAATATTACCTTGTCTTTCAGGAGGGGATGGAGTGACAGCATGAGGCTTCACATGATGATGATGACGATGATGACGACCATGACGATGCCTTCGAATTGGATGAATACCAGGACCTGAAATGAAGGCTGAAGTAGAGAAGACAATATATGTTATTTTTCTGTAACAATGCCGCAAGAAGGAGGGAGAGCACAGGGCGCAGTAAATGATGGACCAAGTGGTAGAGAAATGCATGGGAAGTGTGTGGGCAGTTATGATGAAATAGGCAACAGTTAGCATGAAGTGGGCAAGAAGAAGAGTCGGGATGAAGGGAGGAGAGAAGTAGGGAAATGCGGAAACATAAAGAAGCAGTTATGAAATGGCCAGGTATAAAAGAGTGATTGCAGAAGGAAGGATGCAAGGAAAATCAGAAAGAAAGCATAGGTGTAGGGAGAGTTTTGGCCTCTGAAAGCCAATAGAATTGTGTTTGGTTTCTGTTTTTGTTCTTTGTAAATACTACTATTATCCATTACAAAAATCCTATTTTCTGTTGTTTGGTTTGAGAGTTTACGAGATTCATGGGTTCCTAAGTCCTAACACAATGTGATGGCAAGATGCTAAAAATAAGATCATGGTAGATACCTTGATGGATAGGGGATGGTGTAGGTGCCAAATAAGGTCCCAACAAAGGCTTAACAACATGCGTTCGACTTGGCCTTGATTGAGCAAATGACATCCTAATGGAAATTTCCCTAGCTGCTAGCAGCACAAAAACCTCAAAAATTATCCATGTGTGAACATTTACCCAAAAATATAGAGAGAAAGAAAGAGACCTATAAATGATACCAGTGAAGGTGATCAATTTTATTTGGTTATTTTATACGGTCCAGTTTTCTTCTCTGGAAGATTGTAATTCATGGATAACTTTTTCTCTAACAATTTTGATTTCTAAGGGATGTTATCAAGCCAACTTAGCACCAAAGGAAGATTTTCTATATATCCATAAGTTTTTATATGAAAACTTTTGGATGGGAATTAAAACTTTACAAATCAAGGTTGGAATAAAGTCAGCAAATTATAGCAAGTAACAGCCTTACCATGTTCAACTAAGACTTCTCTAGTTGATAAAGGCTTATTTGATTGCGCGGAAGGAGATAAGTATATGCGGAATAATGAATGCCCTGAAGTTAAAAACAGCATGTCCGTTAGCTTTCAGAACTGCACCAAACCTTATAATAGACAATACACCTATGTTGAATAAATATGCTACAATGACATATGTATGACATCACAACCATATTTTACAATGAAGATAAGAATGTAACATAGAAACCATGATCATTCTTCGGAAAAGATAAATCCAAAATAATTGTTGTGATCACTTTAAGAGACATTAAAGATTTTATATTCCCTTTACTAGGCCTGTTCAGGAAACGAAGATCAAAACAATTATCTCACTCTGGTCCCAAGATCCGAATGTCTTTTAATTACATCCTGTATATTCATAAATCTCTCATGGATACACATCTAAAGAAATATTCCAATGCCTTTCATTCTAATCTTTAATTCACAAATCAACCGAATCTCCTACTATTAAAAATCAACATAGAAAGCGAAAAGTATATACATTAATGTCTAATGCCATATCACACACATGCAATAAATAAGAAAAACGATGCTCCAACAGGAAAGAAAAAATATCAAAAATCATTGAAACTGATTTAACTTTCAGAGGGCAGCCAGTTATTTTACATTATACATGTAAAGATGCTGAAACATGATAGGGAAACTGTTGCAACCCGTAACGCCATCCTAGTTTTACAATTTTCTTTGAATAAAAGAGAATTACAATTAGCTTAGCTTGGGTGAAGGACCAAATTGTACTCCATTACTCAACGGTTCACAAAAGGTTTCCGAAAAAGCTAATTATTTAGTGAGAGAATAACAAAGAAGAATAAAAAGAATAAACGTTTGACCATTTGGTGACGTGTTTCAGTTTCAAATTCAACTTAGCTAGTAGACAAAAAAATGTACAGCTTCTTTTCCAATTGTTCACACAAGAAAGACAAGAACTGAAGTTAGCTGCTTAAAAATTATTTAATACCAAAAACGCCAAAACTAATCCTCCAAAAAGGCTAAATACAAACAAAGGGCATTGTTTATCCATAGTAAACTGGAGGCTTCTTTGCCCTCAGATAAAATGCCGTAAACTGGAATGGCATTAATCTTAAAGAGAGCAGTACCTAAACATGAGGAAAGAAAGCTGAGAAGGTGAAGAATAAGCAGAGTTAAAGCAAGCATCTTCTCGTTTTAAACCGAAATCCAAACAGAACATTGTCAACAACCAACACTTTCCAGCTCAAGCACCTCGCCGGGGACTGACCGTAGCTTCCTCTGGTTTCGTCGAACCACTGGGCGCCGGCAAACCTCTCCATCGCAGTCCGTCGCCACAATAAAACACTCCATAACTATCAAAAGCTACCACGAAGACATCATCACATGCCCTCAGCTTCAAGTTCCAAAAGAGCAGAAAATAAATAAAACCCTAGGAAAGAGAATGTTGGTAGCTGAAAACAAGACAAATTACAGATCCAAAAAACACGGTAAAGATCTAGCAAAAGAAACAAATACAGATACAGAAAGAGATGTCCTAAAAAAAGCACGTACAAATGGAGGATCTATGGAGTGAGCGAGAGGAGAAGAGAAGAAAAGAGAATAGAGAGATCCTGAAATGAAATGGAGGGCGAAACCAAAAATGGCCGAGGTTTTGATTTGAATGAAGAGTGCGTGTGAGAGTTTGGTGAAGCTAAACAGGGGGAGAGAGTGAATGTGTCTGAGAAAGAGCGAGAGAGTGAGGCTGAGAGTGTGGGTGAGGTGGTACTGGTGGGGCCCTTTATTGCTTGCCTTGCTAGCTTGTGTGTAGCTGCGGCAATGTTCTACTCCGTCTACGTGCCTATGGAAATTAATGATGAATGTCTGGTCCACGCGTTCATTAAGGCGCGTGCTAGGAACGAATCATTGAACGACAAGGAAAGGGCCATTTGGTACCGTCGGTTGGAAGGGTTATGTCTTTCCGGAATTTCAGAAAAGTTAAAAAAACAGCCAAAAGATTCATTAGAAAAATAAAATAAAAAGTAAACGGAAAGGATAGAACGTTTGTGCGGGGAAAGTACATCAATGCTTGCAATGGCCGTGGACTGGCTTTTATGCGCAGAGTTTTATCCGGTTCGTGTAGTTGATCGGCCCGAATATAAAACAGTTCGATTTGAATACAATTTTCCATCATAGAAAGTAGCCCCAAGGCCTTATTCCCACCCAAGGCTTGTTGAAATCCCGATTAATATTTGAAAACTAAATACTTATTTATTATTCAAATTTATTAGAAAATTTTGTTAATTTAATTAAAATTACTATTTTACCCTTATTCTAGGGTTTTATATAATTCAAAATTTTTTCTTCAATTGTCCCCCCAAAGTTTAAAAACTTTATATTACACCCCTATTTCCACCATTTTCACAAACAATGCCAACAACTTGTCCCATCCTCTTTGGGTGATGAAGAAATTTGAGAAACTCTGGTAACTACTCCATTCATTTATAGTCGACAAAGAAACCATAATCGATAAGAAAAACGATGGTCTTGTGAGTAAATCAAATGTTGACGAAGAAAACCCAAGAATCATGATGTTCCTTAAAGCGAAAATGAGCATCATAGCAAAAAATGAGCGTTGAGGAATTGACCGAGATATCATATACACAGATTGTCATCATCAATTGAAAACAAGAGCATTATAACAAGCGTTTTATCCAAATCTTTCACTTGTTTTTTAATCGAGAAATCATGATTGAAGTGTCGGAAATTCTACCAGAGAGAGAAAAGTATGGAGAAGAGAGAGTTTGATCACCAGAGGAATTTCACCAAAGAAATTGAAACCTAGTAAAGGAAAATGTAACTTTTCAAAGTTTAATCTTGAAAAAAAATTATTAATTTTCTAAACTAAACGAAAAAATGAGATAAAGTTTTATAATTTTTAATATATTATTAGTTTAATAATGATTTTACTCTTAAAACTAATTAATTTTAATTGTTTGTGAATAAGAATTTAAATTTTTAAAAATTAACTAGTATAAGTTAGATATTCAACAAACCTTAGGTGGAAATAAGTCTTTTGGCCTAAAATATATATATATATATATATATATATATATATATATATATATATATATATAGTTCAAAATTCTTTTTATTAACATTGAGAAATTTCGCAACCAATTGTCTTCCTTGTTTGAAGTCATTAATTAAATAAAAGCTAAAGTATTATTTCTCAGCAAAGTAGTTATGAAATTGACGGGTAATTTTAATTATTAAAAAGTATTTATATTACTTTTAAAATATTATAATAAATATGTATTATTGAGTAATGTTATTTCTTAAACACTTATAGAAGATAAATATATATATTTTCTTTATTTTATTTATAAAATTATCATTTTTACGTATATACTTTGAAAATATAATATATCATCAATAGTTTTAATACAATATTTATATTTTATTATGTATTTTACGGATATAGGTATTTATATCATTTTTTTAATATTATATTAAATATATATTATGGGATAATGTTATTTTTTAAAAATTAAGGGTAAATGTATATTTTTTATTTAAAAAATTATCATATTTATTTTTATATTTTAAAAATAAGCAATATTATGTATACCCACTTTGGGTACATAAATACATACACACTTATATGTGTCATCATATGGTTGGTTATTGTTTTATTTTTAATTTAAAATCATCAAATCACATGATGACACATATAAATGTGTACACATTTATGTACCCACTTTAGGTACACATAGTTTTATTGTTTAAAAATATAATACATTATTAATAGTTTGTAATATGACAATTAATAGTTTATAGGTTTAACAGTAAAAAATTGGAATTGTTAAAGAGCATATTGAGATTTTATAAACACCATAAATATTTTTCAAATTTCAAAACTCTTTTAAAATTTTCATTAACACTCATAATATTTTTATTAACAACAGTTTCACAATCCATCAAATAGGCACGGGGATGACAGTGAAGATACCCAAGAAAAAAAGTTGTTGAAAATCATTTTTACAAGAAAGAGAAGAAAACGCGAGAAGCAGAGCTTGAAGATGAACAACAGAAATTAAATGAGGAAGAAAGAAAGAATCGGAAAGAGAAAAGCATGGGGGAGAGAGTGTTTATGAACCCAAGGCTGGCAAGAAGTGGACATTAGATGGAGAAGATTCTGATGATGAAGTACCCCCAAACTGAAAAAGGAAAAATTTAGGAGGGTATCTTCAACATTATAATAAACAAGGGGATAAATTGGTGATTTAAAATTGAATTACTAGAAAATACTATATTAGATAATAAATAAATATTTAAATTTTTATAAGTTAGTGGGTAAAAATTGCCATTAAACTAAACCTTTGGTGAGAATAAGGTTTTGACTATAAAAAAAAGATAAGCACATCAAATTTGTAGGGGAATGTTTGGCTGACAAAGGTTTAGAGGTAAGTTGAAATATTAAAATTTATTATTTAATTGTAATGGCCTAACCTAACAAACATGATAGCCAACCTTAAATTATTTCAGAGCAGCAAATGTTTGATCCCTAACGTATCAAAATTATGTCAACAGAAATTTTCGAAGAAAATTGCTAATGAAGTAACTTTATCGGTTGGCCGCCCATTAAACCTACAGTTTAGGTGCTTCCAACAACAAAAACTGAAAACGACACCGTCTTTATCCAGAAAAGCCGAAGCCGGCAATTTCCGGATCTATCAACAGGAACTTTGCTTCTTCCACCATCTTACCTCATTACTGCAACACACCAACGCCAGTTAACCCAAATTTTGTCTTCTGCTCACTTATTTTCGTTTCTTTTTCATCTCTATCCCTGTCTCGTTCTATTCGTTCGGTGCACTCACTTCTACGTCTCATAGTTCTATACTTCTATTGTCGTCATATATAAATCTCCGCTTATTTTCCACGTCAGCCGTCTACTCTCGTGAGTTGTTATGAATCTTTTGCTAAGTCTTCGTATCTGGTAAGTTCGTCTGTTTGCTTGTTGGTTCTGAGGATTTATTTTCAACTGTTGATTAATCGTGGAAAATTTACGCTGCTGTTGTATTGATTTTGTAAACTCATGATTAGTATGGCGTAGAATTGGCCAATTTGATGGATAATTCAGAAATATTGATTGGCCCGAGAGGTCTGATAAAGAGGCATGAATTTGTCAGAGTTATAGTTCAATGTTTATATTCATTAGGCTGCAAGAATTCGGCTTCTTGTTTGGAGTCTGAGTCTGGAATATTATACAAATCTGTGGATTTTGAAAAGCTTGAACTGCAAATACTTAATGGGAATTGGGATGGTTGTATTGATACACTTAATGCAATTTCGGGTTTGAATTTAAACGATGAGGTGAGAGCTTCAGTGTTGTTTTTGGTATTTAAACAATGTCTTTTGGAGTATTTAAATCGTGGGGAGGAGTCATTGGCTTTGGATGTTTTAAGGAAAAAAGTTCCTTCATTAATTGTGAGCAAGGAGAAAGTTCACAACCTTGCTTCAAGTATCGTTTGCTTGGAGGAGAAAGAGTTGGGCAAAATTGATGAAAATGCTATTTTTGAGTTCCGGAAGAGGTTGTTGGTGGAGTTGGAGAGATTGCTTCCTCCACCCATTGTGTTGCCTCAAAGAAGGCTGGAACATCTTGTTGAAACTGCGGTTACATCACAGATTGATTCATGTTTGTATCACAATTCACCTGATGCTGTTTCTTTGTATGAGGATCATTGCTGTGGTAGAGATCAGATTCCCACGGAGACTGTTCAGGTGTGCTTTCTGCTGCTTTTGAAACTGTCACGGCTAAGATAGATCTAGTATACTAGTTTTTATCTCAATTGTTATATGTGTTTTTTATTACATTTTGGGTATTGTGTTATGACTGTTACTAATTTGCGTGTTGGCTGCCTTTTGTTGATCAAGTGTATGAATGTTGTGGTAACTTGGAACTGGTAAAATTCTTTGTGTTAAATACACAAACTTAGACAAGCCCATGAATTAAGGCATGTTGAGTTTACAGGATCTGATTTGTTATTATCTTTACTTAAATCTTTTTATAACCTGCACACTTGGCAGTTGGTACAGGATAAAATTTTCCCCCAAGTCCTATTCCTTGAAATTATCTTTAGAATAGAGAACAGAAATATTGATAATTTTCCTTAATCTTGATTTGTTGATGAGATTTTAAAAGTTCCTTGTTGATCTATTCATGTGATTATAATAGAATTTTTTTTTTTAATTTACTGATTGGAAGCCGACACCACATTTACCATTATATAAACAAAATCCATAAGATATTGTCTTATATTTATTGCACATGGTCGTTTGTATTCTTCTTCTAGCATGTAATAGAAAAACACTTGTATAAATGAATTTATCGGAGGATGATTTACCTCCTCCATACATCCTTTTTTTTTTCCTTCTAATTCCTGTAAAATTATATTTGCCTTGGCTTGAGCGAAGTAATGAACTGAAAACAATATTATTTCATGTTTCTACCTACGTAAAATTAATGAGGATGGCAGTTGAGCATGTTGGTATCATTAAATAGTAGTTTTTTCCCACTTCAAAGAGAATGTCATGTCAGAAAATATTAAATGTTCTCTTTGAGCCAGTTTCTTGAACAAGAGCATTTTTTTATTTACAGTGTAACACACTTGAGCCTTTTATATGGATATGGTCACTTCTACTGTCATTCTTCTGGATAATTGAGCTTGTTCTTAGCAGAAGAAAAGGTTATCTAAGCATAACCCATGGAAACAATTTGTAAAATGTGATGTATGTGACAAAAAAATATTGCTTTGTGATTTCTATTGTTGCAGATATTGAGTGAGCATAAGAATGAAGTTTGGTTTGTACAATTTTCTAATAATGGGCAGTACTTAGCCTCTTCGTCGAGTGACTGCACAGCTATTATATGGAAGGTATTGTCCATATGTTACTTTCTGGCATTGCCTATTGATGTATTGAGTCAAGCATATTTATGATGCTCTGATGTTAAAATTGTTGCTTTAAAATTGATAACTTGCATACAATGTGTCTATACATATTGTTAGATATTGTGCTTCAGAGTATCAGAGCTATGTCTTAAACATTGCTTTCTCACTGGGTACATTTATGATTAAACTTACTGAACAAATCAATGAAAATAAAATTTTTGAGGGCTGTTATCTTATATCTGAGAAACCATGGGGAAGTTAATCGTAGTTTAGCACGCAAAAATGAAATATGGGTATGTTTATACCTATGATGATTGTTTGAAAAACTTACATTTACATGTACATGTTATACTGAGTTGACATCCATATTACTGTGTAAACTTGTAAAATTGATTCATTATATATAATTCTTCTGCTAGGTGCTGGAAGATGATACACTGACATTTAAACACACGCTCCGAAGCCATGAAAACCCAGTTTCTTTTGTTGCATGGAGTCCAGATGACTCAAGTCTGCTTACATGTGGTAATGCAGAAGTTCTCAAGCTTTGGGATGTGGAAACAGGTATATGCAAGCATACATTTGGAGATCATGGCTTCATTGTAAGCTCTTGTGCTTGGTTTCCCGACTCAAAGCGACTTGTGTGTGGCAGTTCTGACCCTGAAAAGGGAATCTTCATGTGGGATTGTGACGGGAACGAGATTAAAGCATGGAGGGGAATGAGGATGCCCAAGGTGCTGGATCTTGCTGTGACACCAGATGGAGAAAACCTTATCAGCGTATTATCAGATAAAGATATCCGGATACTAAACTTGGGGACAAATGCTGAGAGGGTGATCTGTGAGGAGCACCGAATTACATCCCTTTCAATATCTGTAGATAGTAAGTTCTTTATTGTTAACTTAAACAGCCAAGAGATCCATTTGTGGGATGTTGCTGGAAATTGGGAAAAGCCACTAAAGTATAAGGGCCACAAGCAAAACGAATATGTGATACGGTCCTGCTTCGGTGGGTTGGATAGTACATATATTGCTAGCGGGAGTGAGAATTCTCAGGTACATCATTATCCCCAAGGCCATGTGCCTCTTAGTTATTACATTTGAAGAATTCAGATATGTGCTCATGCACCTAACTTCTATTCAATTTTATATTGGTCCAAAGTTTCTATAGTTTCAAATTGTTGTCTTAGATGTCATTTTTAGCTTAAAATTTTGGTCTGTGAAAGTATCAAGTTTGATTTTGTGCTTGGGAGCAAGTTGTACTGTTAAATGAATTGAGAAGGATAACATTCCCATTTCTGAGCTCTTTCCTTGGGTATGATGCATCACATGTACAATGTTAATGCCCTGAGAATGTCATCCAGCCAGATGGTAACTCTCAAGTGTCTTCACCTCTCTCTCATTGCATTCTGACCCCCGGGATAAATTGATGGCTTTTATGTTGTATTCTATCTAATTTTAGAGTAACAAACATGCTCATGTGCTCACACACATGCACATATAGTTTATTACGTTATTGTAGTTTTTGATTAATTCGTTCACCTTCCATTGAATGTTAGAGCAAATGGATCTTTAACTTGCATGTCTGTCTTAACAGGTCTACATCTGGAATCGGCGGAGCTCTAAGCCAATTGAAGTTTTAATTGGTCATTCGATGACTGTAAATTGTGTGAGCTGGAACCCTAAGAGGCTCCAGATGTTGGCATCAGCGAGTGATGATCATACAATCCGTATCTGGGGTCCAAGCCTATCCAAGAAGACACAGTCCGAAAGACTCATTTGAGCAGAAGAGATATAAATTTGAAGTCCTTTGTATAGCTTTCCATTGATATAGATTCGTCAACTTATGTCAGTGGCCTCTCCTAGTTGCCCTGGTCCAATTTTGAAGCACGGTTCCATTTGTAAATTTCCATTTCTTGCTGTTTTTCTCTTCTGTCTTGTTGCTGTCAATCTTTAGGACCTAGTTTTGTTAGTATAGCTGGGACTTACTGACATTGGTCCAAGCGCTATGCGCAGTCTTTGCCTTGTTATCTTAGACAATTACGCATTTTAAGGTCGTGTATTTATACCATAAATGAATTCATCATCCTGTAAATTAAGTTTTTGTCTACCTCGAATCTGTAATAGTTCCAATTGAGTTTGGTCTACGAGGCTGTGATGGAGAGGCAAAGTTTTAGCTGACCCTCCATCTGAGCTGATCCCGGATTAGGGTGGCATGTTCGAATTTGAGTGGACAAAAAATCTTGCCTTGAAGGGATGGGTGTCTATTCGAAGTACATGTGTTTATATATTTTTCAATTTTCCCTAGCCAACGACTATAATTATTATTTTTGTAGAGGATGTGGATATCGGTTCAAGTTGTTCGCCCTGGCTTCCGGTTCGGGGTATATTCACTGATTTTTTTTTTCTAATAAAAAACTATTTAAAAAATAGATAAAATAAAATATAAGTTTTTAATAATTACTATTATTACCTATTTTAAATCACATTGTGTAAGATAGAAACAACGGTCTGCCTGATTATTAAAAATTGAAAATATTTTCTAATATGTTTGAATTAACGGTATCAGTGGTTGTCTTTTTTATTTTTTTATTTTTTTATGTATCAAGCAATATTTATGAATGGTTTATCCGATTTGATTTCAAGTTTAAGTTTGGTTGACTCCCCTCAATATTGTATCAAATTTGGAGCAAAAGAGCTATGAGCCAGGTTGGACTCTAGTTTGACCCATGTGAATAAGGTCATTTTGGTTTAATTACACGCAACATAAAACACATGTAAATGGCCAAAAGACTTATTCTCACTTAAAGTATAGTAAAATCTTAAACTTATATCCATCAATTTTTGTAAACTCATATCTATCAACTTTTAAAAACTCGAACATTTATCTATCATCAAATTTTTGTTAGATTTTTTTGTTAGATAAAAAGTAAAATTATTATTTTATTGATAATATTAAAAACATAATAATCTTATTTTATTTCTCCTTCTAATTTTAAAAATTAATAATTTTTTTATGATCTAATATTTTTTGATTTTAAAAAGTAACAATTTATCCCCCAACTTTAGGGTTTTTCTCTCTTTTAAGTTTTTTTTTGTTATTACATTGTCCACTCTAATTTTCTAAAAATTTTATTTCACCCTTAATGGTCTGTACTTCTTATTTCGATGATGAAACTCTTCCATATTTGGTTACTTTGTCTGCCTAACGTCAGCTCTGCTTTCTCTCCAACTCTTAAGTTGATGTCAAACCAAAACTGCATATTTCTGGTGAAGAAAATTGTATACTAAAACCACGAAAATCACAATAGAACAAAGAGTGCACACATGAAAAAAGATGTTAGAGAAACGTGCAGGAGAGAGGTTGAAAATAAGAAAAACAAAGAGAGATGATTTTGCCAACGAAGAGAGGACAGAGGAGACAATTCATCCTCATCCCTCTTTGTTGACGATCTCTTTCAAGAGGAAGAGATCGATGAATCAAACTGCCTCCTATGATGGTCATTTGAACTATTTTGATGGTGAGGGTGGGAAGATGAAGGTGTTAGTGATGGAGTGGTGACTTGAGAGGAGAGAAAAAAAAAATCCTAGGTGTGGGGGAAAATAATTATTTTTTAAAACTTGAAATATATGAATAGCGGTGAACTTTTTAATTTTCAAAACCTAAGAAAAAAATAAGATAAAATTATAATTTTTTAATATTATTGATAAAATAATAGGTTTACTCTTAATTCTAATGAAAAAGTTAACAGATTTTGGATAATAGGTAAATATTTAAATTTTTAAAAGTTTTAGATATAAGTTTGAGATTCTCTTATACCATGAGTGGGATTGGGAATAAGTCTTTTGGCCTCTATAAATAACCCGCCTGGCCGCTTTCCGCTAAGCCATCCTGGCTCAGCTCCTCGGCTTTAGGTTTTGTAGCTATCTGTTGTTCCTCAATTCACCACCCGGTTTTCTTCTGTTCAATAGAGACAGAATTTGTGAAGTTAGGGGTACAGGACGTGCATCTCTATTCTATTATCTCATTTCATAATCAGATAATCATTCCCATAATTCTTTAGAGTTTTCTTATGACGGTCGTCTAGAAAGATGACGGGACTTGCTAGACCACACGATCGAAACACCCTCCAGTCACTACCGTCCAATCATTCCCATCGCAGGTCTGAATCTTACGATTATGTTGGTTTTTCCATTTGACGGTTTGTATAATTGTTGTCTGATAGGTTGAATTTAAATCTGTCGTATAATTTGACATCGTTTGACGTTTTTCGTCATAATTCATTCAATTTTGTTCAGGCACATTAGATCAGGACTTTGATTTGAACCTGTTCGTCAAAATTAAGTTTTGGGGTCGTTGTCAGTTACTTTTGTTGATTTTAGAGTTTCTTACGTCTATTTGTCGCGATTATTTTCGGTGCTAGAAATGTTTGGCACTTGTTGGCGCTGAGAGAGATTTCGCCGAGAACAAAATATGTGCCGAGAAGGCAGTGGGGCGAAGCTTCTAGATTGAGTGCTCGTGGGTCCAGGAATGAATCATTGAGAGACGTAAAGCACGGTCTTGTTTCATGGTGGGTTGATTAGGGTTTCAATAGAAAATTGTTTGAAGATTTAGGATTTTGTTTTGAGGTGCTGCTTTGTGTCAATTATGGATTGTTGTTCTTTTCCAGGGTTGAGGCTGGATCATTGCGGCACTTATCAGCCAAGTATTGCCCTTTGCTGCCTCCTCCTAGGTCAACTATTGCTGCAGCATTTAGTCCTGATGGGAGAACACTTGCTTCTACGCAGTAAGCATTTGATTTTGTTTGTTCGCTTGATTTTAAGTTTCACTGCTATTTTGAATTATGTGCTATTTATGTTGCAATACTTCCAGTGGTGACCACACTGTAAAGATACTTGATTGCCAAACTGGAAACTGCTTAAAGGTCTTAAGTGGTCATCGGAGGACACCTTGGGTGGTAAGTTTTGATCTTTCTTATAATTGTTTGATTAATCGATACTTTTTTTTGGGCTCATTTTATGTCATGCATTAACATTTCAGTCGGTCATTTGTTCTGCATATATGATGGAAGTCTTTTTTGTAAAGTTGATAGCTTATGAAAGAAATATATTAGGAAGAGACTGTAAGACTTGATACTCTAATGATTTTCTGGTGGCTTAATGAAGACCCCCCTCCCTCTTCTCCCTCAATATTCCGCTAAGTAAAGTCATTGTGCAATAACATGTTTTGTAGGTGTTATGCTTTTATTTTTGTTTTGCTGATGGAGTGTTTACAGGTTAGGTTCCACCCATTGCGTCCTGAAATACTTGCAAGTGGGAGCTTGGATCATGAAGTTCGCCTATGGGATGCAAACACATCAGTGTGTATAGTGTCTCGTGATTTCTGTAATCCACTTGATTCTTGCTCTGGTTACTTTTGCAATAGTGATATCTTTTTTTTAAAAAAAAATCTCAGCTTATTGTTCACCATGTGGTGATTCTGATTGCTGGATGTTTTTTCTTTCATAGATCGACCCATTGCTTCCATTGCTTTCCATGCTGAAGGTGAACTTCTTGCTGTTGCATCAGGCCACAAGGTGCTGATTGCTGACCATTTTCCCTGTGCTTCAAATATAGTTTTACTTTCCTTGAAGGTTCTCTCCTCTCTACTTTCCCTCCAATTGTAAATATCTAATAGCATTCCCACTTTAAATTGTCTTTCAGCTGTACATATGGCCCTACAACAACAGAATGGAAGATTCCAAGCCAACAGTTGTGTTGAAGACAAGGCGCTCACTTCGAGCTGTACATTTTCACCCACATGCTGCGCCATTTCTCTTGACTGCTGAGGTGAATATCCAATGTGTGTTTAATTGTTTTTTCCACTTGTTCTCTCACATAAATTACATTATTGGAGTGATATGCAGGTGAATGATCTTGACTCTTCAGATTCCTCGATGACAAGAGCAACATCTCCGGGTTACTTGCGATATCCTCCACCTGCCGTTTTTGTGGCAAATACTCAATCTAGTGACCATGTTAATTTGAATTCAAAACTTCCTCCCATGTCCATGCCTTTATTGTTTGTGCCTTCTGTTTCTATTGATAATTCAAGAATGGATATGGATTCGCAGCATGCTAATAGGCATGTTGGCTCAAGAAACATGCAAGTGGAGTCTTCTGCTGCTAAGCATTTCCAGTTACATGTAAATGTTCCAGAACAGCAAGATACTACAGTGTCTCCTATGGAGACGTTTCCTGTGAGTCTTCCTGGATCGTTTCCCAGTACAGAAGAACCTATAAATAATTCTTTCCCTAATGGGATAGAAAGTGGTATTTCTGACCACCAAGGGGATGCCATGGATACCGATGAAATGCAGCCGGTAGAAGCAAGCCAAAGAGGTGACTCAATTAACCTAGATAATCTTAGTGGTGCAACAATGGGAATGCCTGCACATATATCCACTCGATCATCTATCACTGAATTTGGCCAAATTCAGCGGTTTTTACCCATTAGGGATCCATCTTGTTGGGAGCTTCCATTTTTGCAAGGATGGTTAATGGGCCAAAGCCAAGCTGGTGTTCCCCCAGTGCTTCCTCTTAGTGGCAGCAGTCGTGATCATACAGCTCAATATGGGGGTTCCACCTCAATTCCTCATCCGTCTACATTTAATGTTGAGGCCACGGTGGCTTCATTAGCAGTTCCTGGAAGCATGAACTTATCTGCAGTTCGTGGTAGACCCAAACGATATCATATTCCACACACCCAGTTCTCTGGATCTGTGTCTGGAGAAGCTGCGTCTTTCAGTAATGCCTTACGTGATGGTACTGATCCTCAACCTATCATCAGTAGAATTCAGTCTGAACTCGCCACGTCACTGGCTGCAGCTGCAGCTGCAGAGTTACCTTGTACTGTGAAGCTCAGAGTATGGTCACATGATATAAAAAATCCTTGTTCTCCACTTAATGGTGAAAAATGCCACCTGACAATACCACATGCAGTCCTTTGTAGGTAAAATTTTTGTATCTTGTTCATATGACTTTATTCTCATGAATTTACTTATTGAAGTAACAATGGAAACTGTATATTTCATTCTGGAAAATATTATTTGTTTAACTTCTAGATTTTCAAATATTTTTAAGTTTCATTCTAAGAAATACATATCTTGTTTTGGTCTAAGTCATGAATTTTATTTACATAACTATAATTTTCTAGTCTATCATCATGCACTTTGAGAATCTTGCTTTGCTGTAAATATGCTTGTAGTGAAATGGGTGCCCATTTTTCACCTTGCGGGAGATTTTTAGCTGCTTGTGTTGCTTGCATGCTTCCTTACTCTGAAGCTGATCCAGGGCTACAAACATTTGTCCATCAAGAACCTGGCACTACTGCAACATCCCCAACTCGCCATCCAATCTCAGCACACCAAGTCATGTATGAGCTTCGTATATATTCGCTCGAGGAGTCAACGTAAAGCTCAATCTCTTCATCAACATATTATTTTTTGGGTGAATTTGACTCTTTTTGTTCATAATCTGATTGAGGGTCATCTTATATGATGTTTTATCGATGCAGTTTTGGTTCAGTTCTTGTATCACGAGCGATCCGAGCTGCTCATTGTTTGACTTCAATCCAGGTTGGTTGGTATTAATAGACAAACGTAGATTTGCTTTTCAATTTTACAAGCTAGTGTTATACATTATGAGTTAGTTGTTGCATGTCATTAATTCAATTAGCTGACTCATGGTAATACTTAGGATCAATACAGATATTTTAGAACTGAAACCTATTGAAAGAAGTCTGTGATGCATAAAAAATGCTTTGGAACTGAAACAGGTATGGTTGCAACCAATCTATACCTAAAAGCTCAAAGATAAGAGTCCTTTTAGTAGAGCAAAAGATTTGTTATGCATGAGTGTTTATGGTTGCAACCTTTTGTTTTGAAACTTAATTATTGTGATTTACACTCTCAAATTGTACTTTTAACACACTTTTTGTGGGTCTTATCTTGAATTGGATTTCTCTTTACTATTTTTTTTCTTAGGTTTTCAACATGTTCTTGTGGTATTGTGGGAGAAGACTCTTGATGATGTAGGAAGCTATAACTGAAACAAACCATACTTAGTTCTGTTAATTTTAAGGGTTCATTTGGTAAAGCTTTTTTAAATAGAGCTTATACACACCTTTTTAAATCAGAGCTTTTTATAGGAAAAATGTTGATTTTTTGGTTGTTTAAATGTAAAAGAATACATTTTTAGTTGTAAATTACTGAAAAGGATTTTTAATTTAAAAGAGAGGCAAAGGTAACATTTTGACATTTAAAAACTTAATAACCTCAACTTATGGGAAAAAGCCCATGTTTCTGAGTTTTGTTGTGGTAGACAGGGAAAAAAAACTGTTTCAATCAACCCAAAAATGAAAAAGCACAAAAGAAGTTGAAAATAATTTTTGATATTAGAAAAATATTCTTAGTCAGTAGCTGACAAGGCCAACCAAACTGTCACTAGAATGGTCACTTATATTCAGCCAAAGATGGGACCCGATAGATTTGATGGGAAATTTTCAATGTCTCAATTATGCTGATGCTATCATGTTTGGGTGAAAATTAGGTTTCTGAGAAGCTGGACCTGAGGAGAAAAGTTATTCTTTGTGATTGAACTTTAGTGTTTGATCAAATTTCTGTGGAGGATCTGAGTCTTAAGTTAGTTGTTTGAACCTTTAGACATTGATTTTTTGTGTGGTATCCAAATTAAAAGAATTGGTTGTTGTCAGTTCGAAACTGGAATTTACTTTACATATGAATTATTTTTCACTTAAATGTAATGCTAATCTCTACATATTCTGGTTTGTATTAATTTCTCAATAGTTACAATTCTTTGTATTACACATGCAGTTTTCACCCACTTCTGAGCACATATTACTTGCTTATGGTCGGCGTCATGGTTCTCTTCTTAAAAGTATTGTCATCGATGGGGAAACATCATCACCTATTTACACTGTTCTTGAGGTAAAAGTTCTGATAATCATTTTTTATAGTATATGTGAAGTTGTCGTTCTCCCCCTTCTTCCCTATGAGCCCTAAAAATAAACTTTACTGATCAAGCTAGAATAGCTGTCCTATGTTGTTAGAACACTATAGTGGCTGCAATTATAAAGCAGCATGCACGAGAGAGTACTTTGAAGATGCTAGTTCCATTTCTTACTGACAGCACAACTCTGTGCAGTCACTTAATTGCTAGCACTTTTCTTGTATGGCTCTCTTTGGTGCAAAGACCTTCTTCCGTGGTGCTGTTGATTTAGTAACACAAACTCCTGCTATTTATGCAGTTAAAGAAATTCAGCAATGAATTGTTTGCTTGTTTATTGAGTCTGTACTTTTTCCATTTATGAGTTGCAAACTGAAAACTTATTAAACTTTACTTTCCTTGTCTGGGATTAGTTGCATCGGACTGAAAAGAAAAATTCTTTTATTTATCATTCAGGTTTACAGAGTTTCAGATATGGAACTTGTAAGAGTGCTTCCTAGTGCAGAGGATGAGGTCAATGTTGCTTGCTTCCATCCTTTTGCTGGAGGAGGTCTTGTTTATGGGACCAAGGTTGGAATTCATCGAGCTTATAAATGTTGCATTTTATTGTTTGGTATTCTTTGATTCAAGAACATTGCTGTTTGTAAAAGCAGGAAGGAAAGCTTAGGCTCCTTCAGTACGACAGAGCTCCGGATGCAAACTGCGGTGGACCAAATTATTTTACTGCAGAAAACATGGAAGAGGTAGACTAGTAAGGTTACAACAAATCATTCTTTTGGTGTTTAGATACTACTTTTGGTTTAAAAAATTGAAAAATACACTGCTTTCGTTATAGGTTCTGTTCATTTTTTCCTTTTTATCTTGATTCCTACTCCTTTTAACTGATGAGAGAACAAGGCAAAATATTTTATACATTTGATAAGCCTAAAGTTTACATCTTCAATGTATTTTATTGGATTTCTAATGGGATTGAGGCTCAAGATCTTCTGTAGCTCACTTTAAATGATATATTGCTGATCTTTTATTGTATGTCAAATCACATTTTTTGAGATAAGAATTTTAGGTGTTTGATCTGATATATTTTGAATTATTCCCTGTATATCTATGATATTTAAATTCAGGAATTTCATATGGCCAACAAACCAGTAGCTTATGCTGTTGTGTGGTGAGAATTGTGCTTGTTTACTGATTGTGTATTGTTTCGGTCCTTGTGCTTTTATTGTTAAAATATTCTGGAGGCTGAACTTTATAATTTTTATGTCATCTTATATCCAATGACAAGTATGTGTTGAAAATTTATCAGTTTAATTAATTAGAAGATAGGACAACCTGTTGATCATAAAGAATCTTGGTCATATTTTATTGAAGTTTCACAATTCCTGGGCCTTTAGAATTGTCTTTGAGATTTTTTTTTTTTGGTTCTTGCTTAATGAATTAGAGAGTAATGATTTGCCTTGTTGATTTCAGGTGGAGACATATGCTTTAGAATGCTAGACATTAGTGATCTACTTCAAAGGAAGCTGTATAACATTACCGGCCTAATGATATAAATCAAAACTGAAGTATGATTGATAGTGGTAGATCAATAAAAAGTATGAGGATTAGCGAGTGATTAGGCTTATGGTTTGCTGCCCCAAGATTTGGGTGTTTATTTCCAAGGTATCTCTACTAGGTGGAAACTCTTGAATTCCAGCTTCTAAAATACGTAGGGGATCCCAGTTTTGAAGTCAGAGCTGGTGCAATGCAGCTTCAGGGCCACAACTGGGTTAAAAGAAGTTTGAGAACAGTTATTTTGCTGGTTTCTTCAGTCCAGCACATCAGATGTTCGTAGAAAAGCTGTGAATTTATTATTGGCGTTGGGAAAAGTATCAAACGCTGATTATGATGAGCAGACCATTTGTGTTGATACTTAACAGGAGTTTTTGGCTGCTGCAATGCAATTATGTGTTTTTAAGACCTTCCATTCCACCACCGGTAATCTGCAGAATCGTGCTCTTGAGTATATCTGTGCCAGAATGTACAAGAATATATGCCTCAGTAGTATTATTCTAACACAAGCTTTTTATCTTTCTTTCGATTTTTCTTTTTCTTTTTCTTTTTAATTAGAACTGTTGTTTAATCTATACCTTCTCTTTGTAAGTAGTATTACTATTACCATACAGCATTAACTTTCTTTTGGTGCTAATTGATGATACATCCACTCATGCAATACTGCATTGAATCGTTGGTTGAAATTTCGCTTTTGATAATACAGCGATCTTTGGAGCCTTACCGGTTCATTTTGTACTGTATGTATGATCATGCTGATTATTACACGTGTCAATAATAAATAAATAAATATTTATAAAATATTTAAAATTTAGAAATATTTAAAAAGTTTCATCCACGAAGGGATTCCATTCTATCCATAGTACCCCAGTGGTGGTGGTCATCAAATAGTCTTCTGCCTCAACTTTTTGACAAATTAGAAGAAAAAAAAATATATATTATCTTGTAAATTCACTTTTTGGTGACCTAATCTTGTACTTTTATTTGTTTATTTATTGTTTTGGCAATTGTTTCAAGTGCTATTTCGGAAGGTTTTTGTTACGGGCACCTTACCTGACTAAGCGGGTGTCTGAATCATTTCCAATAAAGAAAGGCGCAAGTCAAATAAGCATTAAAGGATGCATTGACTAAATAAAGATCATTGTATTCTAATTAATCCACTAGCATAACCAATAATTAATTCATTGATATTATTAAATGTGAAAGAATAACTGAAATTAACAAAATCAAATCAAATCAGAGCATCAATAAGATATTAATGATAAGAGTAGAAATAAGAAAGAATATCAAGTCGATGATGAAGAAGAAGAAGAAGTTGACTCAAATTTGTAGTATTTATCAACGGCAACAGAAACGTCCCACGTGCAACTGAGTCCTTTTGGGATAATGACAAGATCTCCAGCACCAAACTCTACAATCTCTGATGAACCTTTTGGGTATACTTTCACCTTCCCTTTCAACAGGTAGCAAGTTTCTTCTGCATCAAACTTAAGCTGGTACTTCCCCGGAGAGCAACCCCATCTTTTTTACAAGCAGATAACCAAAAGTTAACTTGATGAAATTCCAATCAAAATTTTATATATATATATATATAAAGACAGACTTAAACACAAAAAAGCTGCGGGCTTACTTGGGCCAACACTTGATGTTTAATTCGGAAAGCCTTGATTCTGAAGGGTTTCTTTCAATAATGATTCTTAGGTTATTGTCAGCCATGCGTGAAAGAATGAAAAAGAAGAAGAAGAAGAAGAAGAAGAAGAAAGTGATTAGATTGAAGTTAAAGAGAAACAAGAAAAACTATTTCAGGAGATTCAAAAGCTGCTTTTCAAAGTGTTTGACAATAGACTGGATAACCATTTTGACGTAGAAATACAGAAGGATAAGAAGAAGAAGAGAGAGTTGGCATATATATAAAGGCAAAGATTTGGATTGGCAAACTATCTGACTTATCGCATCACGCTATGTCATAATCCCATGTTGGCTCGTAATATCGCCATGCCAAAATAAAATTCAAGTGGTAGGGTTACTTGCATCCTGCAATCTACCGTTTCTTTCATTAATATATTGTTATTATACAGTACACAGAATATGAAAAAGAAGCTTGCAGTCTGATGCTTGATCCTTCGTCACCAATTTGACTCATTCAAAAACTGTTTTATCTTACGTTCACAGCACGGGCAGTAAAAGTACAACGATTAATCAAAATTTCTGAATTCCAAAACTGTATAAAAACTACAGCTGCCAGCATACTGACAGGTACAACTCAGCTGGAGAGCCCTTAATTTGTAAACAATAATGACGTGGCAGAAAGTGATTGGAAATGAATGATGGTCAAAGAGTTTGCTGACAATGAAAATCTGGCAGTTTGACCAGGGTATCAGATAAGTGTGATATTGTTTGCACGTGCAAACCATGTTACAGGGACTAAAATAATATTCATTATTTTATAAATATTCACATGTGATCACACGTGTTAATAGCTTTTGATGATCAGAAAGCCCAAGACAATGTCTATTGGGCTTTTCAAGTCGCTGTCAACTTTTGGGCTATCCATCTAATTACGGGATTAGAATATTATGAACAAAAATAACCAAATCACGTTCATCTCATGATCTTAGGTAAAACACACCGTCTCATCAAGTCCTTTTTTCTTTAAACGTAAACCTTTTCAAGGGCAAATGGTGTCACAAAAAATTCGGAAGAACAGATCTTGGGCTTGTCAAATTCATGCCCAATTTTTTCAGTCGTGGGTAGTATCAACGGATCTCCATATATGACCCAGAATCACATTAAAATGAAAAAAGCCCAAATGACTATTTCCCATCCTACCTATAATCAAATGTCAAGTTCCCACTTTTTATTTGTGAAAATTTCATTTACCTGCATGTTATGTTAAAAACATCGTTTTGAGCCATCAAACTCATTCCTTTTAAACCTACAAAAACATCACTCCTACCCTCACAATATAAAAATAAATATATAATCTCAACTATTATCAAAGAAACAATAATTATTATAAATTAAAAAAAAAACATATATTAAAAACGACAATCATCAAAGGTTTTTTAATAATAATGCAGAAATGTTAAAAATAACATTTCTAATAATACGTTTGAATTTGAGGACATAAAATGTTGGCCAAATTTAGTTAATGCATGACTCTTGTGATAACATATGTGGTCAAAAACAGAAACTTCAAATGTCAACCGTATATGTTCAATCATGAGGGTGTTGTGACAAATCTTATAGTTGATGTTTGGTGTTTTAGCATCTATCCTATTTGTTACTCTATTAAAATTGTTCTTCCATTTCTTCTTCTATCAAATCTACTTTTACTCTAATAAAAAAAGATTCAAGGTCATGATATGATTTTCTATATATTGTGATTATCATCATCTATAGTGTTGCCCCCTTACATATACCATCAAATTTGTAATGAAATTTTTTATGCAAAGAAATTAAAGAAAAATGAGGTTAGGTTTTGAGGAAGAAATATTTGAAATTATATAAGTCTTTAGCTTTGAATTAAAAGCTGATATATTGATAATTTCAATACTTGATTTAACCATGATTAAATGAGAGTATTCTCATAATTTTAATGAAAACAATGACTTCCATAATTGACATTTGTATTAAATATTTAGTATAGTTTTGTAATTTTATTAAAATTGATAATCTAATAATTAGCCATAAACCAAATTAATATGATGAATGAATTAATAAAGTTTTCAAATTTAATGGGTTGTTGTTCATTTCATCATAGTTTGGGTGGGACAGAGTTATTCAGCCTTAAATAAATAAATAAATAAAAATCCCAGTCGATTATATCGCCGACACTTTAACAAAGTACACAGTGATCTGTGACTCTAGCCTCTCAATAATATCATCTGTCTCACTTCATTCGGTAGTCATGGCTACTCAAGGTCAAGTCATCACTTGCAAAGGTACGCTCTTTCACTCTTATGTCGGCTCTTTTTGTGTGAAAAATCTGATCTTTTATGTGATTTTGATTTGGGGTTTTGTGAAGCGGCGGTGGCCTGGGAACCCAACAAGCCATTAGTGATAGAGGATGTGCAGGTGTCTCCACCGCAGGCTGGTGAAGTCCGAATCAAGATACTCTTCACCGCTCTCTGTCACACTGATGCTTATACCTGGAGTGGCAAGGTGCTTGTTTTTTGTATGTTTTGTTTTATGTTTATTGTTGAAATGTGAGTGGTCTTGTTGTTTGATTAGTAATGCTGTTTTGTGATTTGAATGGCTTGTTACGAGTGGTGAGTTATTTGTTCAGATGGGTTTGTGATTTAAGTGGACAAGTTTTTGTTGAGGTTCTGAGTATGATTGTACAGCGATGGGTTTATTGACTACCTGCATTGGTTTTGATTTGTTAATAAGAGAGGAAGAGTAAACTCGGTCATTTTAGTGTTTAGAACAAATAGCTTCAGTCTTGTTAAATGACCTCATGACACCAGCGGTTTTCTTTTTCCCGAATGTTATCTAAAATACTTTAAGGCATTTTGTTTTATTTATTTTTTCCTGTTTGTGGTTTAATTGGAAAAAGTTTCTTGTTTTTTTGAGATTGTTGCTGAACTTCATGGTTTTTGTTAGTACTAAAAGTAATTTAGAGAAAGGGAATGGCGCAGGTATGCTGAAATAGGTGGGTAAAGGTTCTGAGGTGCAGCTAGTATGACAAATTCTTTTTTCATTTTTTTGGTATCTAACATGACAATGTAATAGCTGTTATTTGTAAGTTTGACACTGATGTGAATTTCACTTGATTTTCCTTGCAGGACCCTGAAGGTCTCTTCCCATGTATCCTAGGTCACGAGGCTGCTGGGTATTTACTCTATATATCTCATACTGCAAATTTAGCCTCTGGTTTCTTTAAATGCTGAAGGGAATTTTCTGATTGATTCTTGCTTTTTTATTTTTCTGGCACAGAATTGTGGAGAGTGTTGGTGCAGGCGTGACTGAAGTTCAACCTGGAGATCACGTTATCCCCTGTTACCAGGCTGAATGCCGAGAGTGCAAGTTTTGTAAGTCAGGAAAGACAAATCTCTGTGGTAAGGTTAGGGGTGCTACTGGTGTTGGAGTCATGATGAATGATAAAAAGAGCCGATTCTCAATCAATGGAAAGCCCCTTTATCATTTCATGGGAACCTCGACATTTAGCCAGTACACAGTTGTCCATGATGTTAGTGTTGCGAAGATTGATCCACAAGCACCTTTAGAGAAAGTGTGCCTTCTTGGTTGCGGTGTTCCTACTGGTATGGGTTTTTATATATTCGTAGTTTCTTCTTATGCCATTAACCTAAAGTTCTTACTGTAGATAATGTATTGTATTTTTTTTCTATTTAATAATTCTGCAAACCTTGCTGATTTATCTATTCTGTTTGGAATTGTGTACAATATGTAAATTGTTGAGTTGTTTGGCACCATTGAGTCATTAGATTTTATTCATTCAATAATGATAGATTGGTTTCTCTAAAATTCTTTTTCTTATGTTACATTGTATAATTCACTGATGTTTAACTTTCTAAAACTTGCTTTTTTGCATTATTACTGTGGTGGTTAATTCCAGAGATTTTTGTCCACGTCTCTGTAATTGCTTAGTGATGGGTGTTTTACTTTCTTCCTTGGGTTGAAATTATTAGAAGTTGCCAAGCTAGTTCTTGTGAAACTGCCTTAAATCTTTATAATGTCTGTGTTTTATAGGTCTTGGAGCAGTTTGGAACACTGCAAAAGTAGAAGCTGGGTCTATTGTTGCTATTTTTGGCCTGGGAACTGTTGGCCTTGCAGTAAGCATCTAATATGACCTACTTCAATTACTTCTCCTTTCTCCTTACTTTCTGTCCTTGTTTATTTCCATCTATTTTTGGGTAAGAATTAGGAGGTTTGAGGTATTTTCTTGTGCTTGTGTCATAGTCTTTAAAATATTATTTTTATCTTAATTTGATAGGTTGCTGAGGGCGCAAAAGCAGCTGGAGCTTCACGTATAATTGGCATTGATATTGACAGCAAAAAGTTTGATATAGGTGCATCTCCTGTATTATAGTAGATTATCATCTATAATTTAATAAATCATGGATATTACAATTATTAAAGTGGAGTTTGCTGTTCTTCTGTTACTTTCATAATGTATTTCCCCCACTCTCCCCACACGCCCTCTCCCTAACTGTGGCTGTATGCTTGCAAAATTGAAACTGGCAGCAAAAAATTTTGGAGTCACTGAATTTGTAAATCCAAAGGACCATGATAAGCCAATTCAGCAAGTACTTGTTGATCTTACTGATGGTGGTGTTGACTATAGTTTTGAATGCATTGGAAATGTCTCTGTTATGAGGGCTGCTTTGGAGTGTTGTCACAAGGTTAGTGTCTTCGGAATTTGTAGCATAAACTAATGTGTGGAAGGTAGAACATTTCTCTGATGCTCAAAAAATTTCAGGGCTGGGGAACATCAGTTATTGTGGGTGTTGCAGCATCTGGGCAAGAGATATCCACCCGGCCCTTCCAGTTGGTGACCGGTCGTGTTTGGAAAGGAACAGCTTTTGGTGGTTTCAAGAGCCGTTCACAAGTGCCTTGGCTTGTAGACAAGTATATGAAGAAGGTAACTGCCATCTTTTCTATGTATTCAACATTTGAGTTCAGTTATAATTTGGCAGAACTTATGATATTTTTCACCTCCATTGCTTGTCTCTCAGGAAATAAAGGTTGATGAGTACATAACTCACAGTATGACACTTGGGGAGATCAATGAAGCATTTCACTTGATGCATGAAGGGGACTGCCTCCGATGCGTGCTTAAGATGCATGACTGAAATTATCAATTACATTAGTTCATGCCTCAAGTTTTTATAATATATGGAAATAGCTTCTTGCTGCTATTAAGGGCTACATGAAAGCGCATCCCCTGTAAGAGGAAACTGGAAACTAGACTGTTTGAAGAGAAGTACTGTTATGTCTGTGTTATGATCTTGAAGAAGGTTTGCTTTGAACTTCTAGACATGTTGACTGATTTGGCGCATATTCCAAGTGTGTTCCGTTGTTTTGGGTGAGACTGCCATATATGTTTCAATAATCTATTCTATACAAGTGATGTGTTGGTATGCTACCATGAAAGTTATGTGTGATTTTGTTACTTTGTTGTATAAGAGAAGGTTTAAACTAATGTTTTGTACTGGTGGAACTTCGAAGGAACAGCCATGTTCTCAGTAGAGTAGCATATTGAATCGAAGATAAAATCACTGCTGGTATTCATGTCAGGACAGCCGGGCATGAATTCCGTTTGAGATACACCTCTTCAAAGATAGACATTAAGATCAGGCAGTCTTCTAGCTCACTTTTATCCAACATCAGTTTAGTAAAGGAACAGGGATAGATTACTTTCGTTTAGTCAACAAAAACAACTACTAGAATTAATGCTTAGCTTTATTTTTTATTAAACAAGTGAAAACAAATAAGCTTTTCAAAGTTAGTAAACAGTCATTTTGATAAAATTTTGGTTTAAAAAGTCATTTAGCATAGCCATCAAATTATGGAAAGAGAATGTGAGCTATTCTAAATTCTAATATGCCGTTGTATTTTGCAGTTTACTATCCATTCTTGTTCTTCGTATTGCATTAAAAGATATAAGCAGTTTCTTTTCCCTGATCGAACGCATACCGAATAAATACTTTTGGCTAAGTTTCATGGCTTCAAAACAATCAAGTAAACGAGTATCCAATTAATAACTGAAGAACTAATACGCAATCCTCGAAGAAAAGTGATATCCGTACAAAAATGACCATATGGCAGAACGCCTTCAGTCCGGTCCTCTGATTTGGTGGTATACAGTTAAACATTGTGGATCTATGAACATTACTGAACAAAGGTCCATGAAGAATTTTTCTTCCACCGATTAACAAAATGCCTTCACTTTCATTATCAACAATATATATCTTCGGAAAAATAACTGTGCTACTAGTTGTTTTGATTATGCTATCCACTCATGGAGGTGGAGTCCACTTGCCTGATCTGAAATCTTTATAGAAGCTAGAGGTCTTTGAAACAACATGGAAGACTGCATACACAACATTCACAAGAGAAACAATGAAAACATGAGAGAAAATGGTTCACTTGCAAAAAACATGCCAGTGTCCAGCGTGTCTTTTTGCTATGTGCATGTATAAAGAGATAGTGTACAAAAATAACATGTCAGTGTTGAGCATGTCTTTCGCTATGTGCATGTATGAAGAGATAATGTACAAAATTAATTCAATAAGAGAATAGAGAAACCTGGGATCCCAGGGATGATCAAGTTTGCTTCTTTCAAAACATCATAGAGCTTCCTTTTTTCGTTTACCTTGATCCATTTAGAGCCCCTACCTGTGGAATTACAAACATAAGAGCTTAAATGTACAAATAAATTTTAAATCACCAGAAACAATTAATCTTTCTTAAGCATCCACATAAAATTCAGTAAAGAATTATAAACAACTTGGAAAGATAAAATGATTTCTGAAAACAAATTTAAAAACTTGTTTAGCACGACAAAGACAGAGATGCAACTAATAGCAGCAGAAAAGAAACCAAAAGTACCTATTGAAAGATAACTAGCATAAAACCTCGTCATTCACATAGTTTTATCAAATGTTCAACAGAAACAATCTAATACCACATTTCAAATACCTGCAGAGTAGTCATATGTAGAACCATCAATTGCATCCTTCTCTTCATCACCGATGCTTTCAGCATTAGCACCGGCAGTCCCCTCTAGCAGATAACGGAGAAGTTTTGTCTTTGACAAAGCAACTCCAGAACCAGCCTGATAAAGCAAGTATATGAACTGAAAATAATAATCATATAAAAAATACCACTAACGATGCACAGTAAGGGCTTCCTGACAACAATGAAGGTGCTACCTTGAGTCCTACACTGGTGCCAGTTAAAATTTTTAGCAGTGGGGCATTATACCACAAAGTGAAGTCACAAAGTTTTTAGATAAAAAAGAAAACCAGAAACACAAACTAATTTGCCCTGAAGTTCAATTGAAAGGAGCAAATTTTTTCTACATGCCATATAATTAGATATCTTGAAAATAAATAGCTTACCTCATAGTAAAGTTCAACTGCTTCACGGGTATAGCTATTTTCTTTGTCCCATGGCAATGGTGGACAACCTTCTGAAAACATGTTTGGTAGCTAAGGATATTATAAAGTGGCACAAACAACAGAGGGTAGAGAATGTATAATGCAACATTTGATGTCTATTAACAATAAAGACAAAGTGAAAGAAAGCAATTAAAGATTTTTGCTAAAACAAAAGGCTCTTTGAAATTGGATATCATGTCAAGATGAGCGGCAAAAATGTCAGTCTCACAGAAGTCCTCAATAAAGTCACTGGACATAACCTCAGCATACAGAAGAAGAACTGGCCAGTGAAGAATATTATTTCTATCTAAAACCGGTTTCCTTAATCCAGTAAGTTCTTGAAACATTGCCTTCCCAATCTTCAAGCTTCTATTCTCTATTGCAGAAGCAAGGTCCTAAATATATTCAACAAAGTAATGAATATGATCTAAGGGTTAACAAACAAAAAGAACTGGTTTCATAGAGTCCAACTATACCTTAGCCTCTGACACTGCCTTGGAAACTAGAGCCTGCCGCTCCTCTTCCTCTTGCTTCCGTGATTCAATCTCCCCAGAAAGTTTCTTTAGTTCCTTGTTATCTGGGTCCTGCTCAAGTCCCTTTCCACAAAATTCTTTTGCTTCAATTAATAAATTCAACACCAAAGATGCTTTAGCTGCCCGATAATATGCCTAATCAATATGAAATGTTGGTTAAATAAGTAAAACAATTAAACTAACAACAGAGAAAGACCAACTAAGAACCTGAACATGAAATAACTACCAACCTTAACATTGGTAGGGCATAATTTGATTGCCTCCTCAGCATCCATGAGAGCGCGTCTATAATTTCCCAGTAGTAAATTGACATGAGCTCTATTTGCAAATAAAATTGAGTTCTCAGAGCCAGTTAAAACATTCTGATTTATCGCCCTCGTGTAGCAATCAATAGCATCAGAATAATGCTTTTTACCCTGCTTAACATACTCATTGCCTTTCTCCTGCAACGCCAATGACAAGAACAACAAACCCACAGTCATAACAACTTTCTCCAAAAGAAAATTTTCAGTTAATGTAATAAATTCCAAATGCTTACTTGAGGCAAACAAACTAATAAGCCTCAAAATAACACAACTGAAAAGTAGCTTATATAAATTAAATCGTATTGCAGGTGTTTGAAGAAATTCCATAGTGAAAAAGAGAGAGAGAGAGAGAGAGAAAGGACCTTGAGTTCAAGGGCAGCCGACTCTTTGAGGGCATCAATAGCATCAAGGTCAGCTATCTCGCTTTCGGTTTTGGGTTCTGATCCGGCCTCCATCCATAGCGCCATTTGTTTGATTTGTTGTTAATTAGTCTTCCCACAATGACTCACCTAGAAACTAGGCAAATCATTCACCGCTGGCTGCATAGGACCAATTAAAATTCGGCTGAATGACATTGCCCCACCACAGCCACGCGTACTTTGATTAAATAACCTTTTCCGCCATTTAAGTTTGAAAAGCTCATTTTCACACCCATATAGTAAAGATTATTTTTGGTATTTCATACAAATAAAATAACATTATTATCTCTTAACTCAAAACAGTATAAATTAATTTTTTTATACTTAACTATTTTATATTTATCTTTTTTCTCTCTAATTTTTTTATCTCTTTTCTCATTTTTTAGTTATCAAAGAACATTAACAAACAAAAAAAGTTGACAACAAAATTGAAGAGGAGGAGAGGCAAGACAGACGACAAAATCAAAGCTGCAAGGCTAGATGAAAATTTGTTATTCATCTGTAATTATTATATATATTGAATTGTCCTCAAAGAAATTAACAATTAGTTGTTTTTATTGTACCTTTTTTTTGAAAGATCAAGCTCGGAAACAGACAAGCTTCATAATGCAATGCATAGTATGTAACAATTATTTTAAAATGTGCATTAATATAAATTATAATTTAATTTAATAAAATTTGATAATTATGAAAATTTACATAAGGCTTAGGGAGAGGAAGATCAAGCGGATTCAAACAAATTTTAGAAACTCTACGTATTCAAAAGATATAATTCAATCAAGTATTTCTTTAACTTCAATTTTAATTTAGTATTTGATGACTTGGGTGAGTGCATGCCTGCTTGCCCTGAATAGATAGATCATGCTGTTGACCTATGCTTATAATTAAATTTAGTTCATGTGATGACTTCTGCAATTTTTCTGATTGGCAGGGACCATCGTGTCCTTAACATACATTTGTACCTAAAAAAACTTTACTTTTGTAGCTGTCTGCCTCAATAAGCCACATTTGCCACTCAGAGAGTCAGAGAGTTCCTGTTTTTAAATTCCCACAAGAAAGTCAATGCAATAGAAATTTGTTTGTTTGCTTGCTTTGATGTCTGTGGTGGGCAGATTGCAAGCATCAGCTGGTGCAGAGCTTTGGAACAGACCCATGGTTGCCATATATTTTCAAATCTAAATATTATCATAATTAATTACCCTGTTTAGGTTACTACCCCATTTACCAGAGGATGACCCAAAACGGCATCTGAAAGACAAAACAAAACAAATAATTACAAATAATATATAATAGATTGATTCATAAGCATGACACAGAATATAATGGTTCATACTTAGTTTCCTTAAATGTGGATTTGGTCTCCTAAGACTCATAACTAAAAATAACAGCAGACGTGAAAGAACAAAGATAAAATCCTAATCATTAGACATTACACTATATTATATCCATCCCCATTATCCATGACAGGCTTGTTGGCTAATAGTCTACAACAAATTATCAGCCTTTGAAGGCAACCTCCGGAGGAAACTCAAAAATGGAGAAGGCAATTTGCTCCTGAACCGCGGTGGCCTCAGCTCATACAGCCCCCATAAAGCAACCACCAATTTAAATGGCACAGCATAAAACCCAACAGCAGCAAACAAGCAGAAAACCACAAACAGGAAGGTGGCTCTGGGGTCTCTCCAACTGAGCAGTGCTTGAAATCGTTCACCTTGAGTTGCCATATCCCCGACCACGGATTGAATCCTTCCAGCTACACTCCTCAGTCGATCATACCTCGGTCTAACAATATCAGCATTTCGATTTGTTGGAAATGAATCAAATTCCTCATCCAATTCATCAGGGAAAACATTCTCAGCTTGAGAGAGCCTGGTGTCCATATGGGGTGGATAGCGTGGCCTCGACCTAAATCGCCAAAGTCCCACAAGTGACATACAGAGCAACAGGGAAGGGATTATAATCTCAGGAAACGATACCACCGTAAGAAAAGATGATACAAACAAGGTTGAGTATATCGGTTTGCTCCAATTGCGCACAGACTCCACCCAACGACAAATGGTAACAAGACCAGATATCACATTCATTAGCCTAAAAAAGTTAGCCTTGCTTCTTCTCATGCTCCACATGTGAGAGTCGTGATCAAGCATATACTCAACCACCTCTCGCCCCAACGGTGGCTCTGCCCGAATAAGTCGGGATGAAACCACATTCATAGCTTGGTACCTCAAGCTCTCCAATTGATTCACAGCTAAAGGATGCACATAGTGCATCTTAGGTAGCAATGGCATTGTGTACATATGCAGCATATTAACCATATTAGAACATGAGAATCGTACAGCCAAATGAAGTTCACCCATTTTCTTCACACCTGTAGAGTGCAGCATGAGGAGCGGGTATGAATGAGTGTAAACACGGTCAGATTCAAGCGTAGACAGCCTGATTCTGACTTTCCCAATTCGAGAATCACGACCACCGGTGTTGTTAATCATATTCTTTTCAAGCCTGCAGTTATCAAAAACCCCGATTGTGATAACCGTACAAGGATCAAAAACTTCCCAAGTATACTGCTCATTCCATTTGGGAGACAGACTATCAACCACGGTTCTTGTTCGCACCCATTTCGGACCATACTTAGCCACACAATAAGCATCAACGGATCCTCCTTTGCCTTCTTTTATCTTCATTGGCATAAGCCCTGTTGCACCCAAAATGCCCATTTCAAGTACGCCAATGTGAGGTTTCCATAGCTGTTTTGCCGTTGGTTTAACATCACTGCTGTACAGTGTGGTCTCATCGAGTACGTGGTAACCCCCGTCAAGAGAGACACTAAGATGAATTCTAGACCCAAATCTTGTCAGAGCTTTTGTATCAGCAGGGTTACCAAAATGGTTATCAAGATTAAACCACCTAGAAACCACCGGTTTATCGTCTGTTCTTCTCTCAATGGCACTCACAGGAAGCAAAACTCTGCCCACAACCTCGTCTCTACCAGCAACACGATCTTCAACTGCAATCAATAGATAATCCTCAAACGGCTCCGCAACCACAAACAGAAAATCCTCATTCCAGTAAGGGTTAGACAAAGTTCTTGTTGCACTAGGAACAGCAATTCTGGTCCTCGAAACCTGACTCCCCACCTGCACTTTTGCATATAGCTCCGGAAATCTCATCATTGTAGACCCTTTTTCCCCGGGAACAATATCTTGCGCTTCAATGACTGAGACTCTCAAATACCAAAGTTTTGGTGAAAGATAAACCTTCGACTTTATCGAACAAAGTCCGTCAAAATGCACGTTTGCGGCCTTCGAGTGCCACGCCTCTGCAAAAGCCTCATCAGCCTGAGTTCCAAACCATATTGAGACCATAACTTCTCCGCCTTTCGCCCTGTCACCCTTCTTATCTTCCATTCTGTACCATTGTGGAGCCAACTGGCTATCCGGAGGTACCCTTCTTGGCACTTCGCTTAGATCAAACCAAACTCTGCCCAAGAAATCATCTTTGTTGCTTTCTTTGACCAAAATCTCCGCCATCGAGGACTGCATACAATCGTTTGAGAATGCAAAAACCTGGTCCCATTCTAAGTTGCTTGAACCCGCCCTCCTTGTGATTCCTCTGTAGTTCCCTAGTTTCACCTCAGCAACGATATCACCACCACCAAACACTGAAATATCTTTAGCTTTCACTACTCTTACATAAAGATACTGCATTTGCTCAACAAGATCATAAGTAGAGCTAGTTTTGTCCTTATTCAAAGGACCACCACCAAGATCAGGACTTGTCTCTTTTAATGAAAACTCACCAGAACCATTAAAGAACGTACCTAACCCCCCACCGCCTCCGCCGCCGACGGTGGCCCCACCACCGGTGATAACAGGACCAGGACCAGGACCAGCAGTGATCACAACAGGCTTAATGTCACCGGGGTTAGGCTCCACAGGCTTTGCATGGTTTTGACCCTGCTGTGTAGACTTGTTAACCTCCTGACCCAAATGTTGTTGCTGCATTTGCATAACAGGATTTTGTTGGTGTAGCTTCTTGTTCTTCTTTAAAAACCCCGAAGGAGTAGAAGAACCAGAACGGGAGACCACAACTCCATTACCATAACCCACTTGCTTAACCTCTCTAGTGGATATATAAATCTTCAAGCTTAACTCTCCCCTTATATGAGAAAACAAGCTTCGTTTATCAAGAGTGTATAACTCAGGATTCCCTTCACCTTCTTTAGAAATGTGCATGCCAGAAACCCTAACCTTACCAAGAAAGTTTCGGCTATTGCTTGACCTTCTCTCGTTGAAAACATTGACGTCAATGTTCATATAGGGAAGATCTGCAACGTTCTTAATGTCAAACACCAGCTTCTCGTTCCAAATGGGGTTTAAGTCCTTGTACTTGACTTGAGTTCTCAACCTTTGGTTGTCAAACTCCACTTCCACGAATGCTGATGATGAACCTTCTCCATCTTTAGGCATCAAGTTGTGAGCTGCAACAACCTCTACGACTAACTTCTCTTTCCCGTTTGTTGAGTTCATGGCTGGTCCTCGTAAAGGAAGAGCAAGAACCAGGATGAGAAAATGGTGAAAAGACAGAGAGAGAGAGTTGAAGAAGTTAAGAAGATAGAATGAGAGAGAAAACAGACAATGTGGGAGGCTCAAGAGAGAAGCAAAATAAGAGCAGGTAGAGAGAGCCAGCGACTCAGAGGAGCATGCAATGCAACAGAGTTGTTCTGCTGGCGGTTTAGAGGGAGACTTAGGCATCTATTTCCAAAGTGGAGTGAGTTGGTAAGAGAAATATCTCCGGTTCTAGTCCACGTTTGTTCTGGCGCGTGAAACAAGAACCAACCAATCAGAACCCGAACAGCCAGATTGGATATGGTGAGACCCACACAAACATTCTCAACGATAACCTGATTACTTGACATATAAAACTAATTTTCAGATTCTAAAAGCAGGGTCAACTGGGTAAGACCGGGCCATAATTTTCTGGTAACCGGGTACACGGCACTGTAGTTGTATTGGTTTAATTGAGGTGATATCAATATGTTGCCAATTTGTGCCCATAATAGATAACAAAAAAAAAAAGGATAATGATAAAATCTGTTATGACAGCAACGTATTTGAAAGATAGATAAAATAGGCATGAATATATCTCAAATCAAAGATTTGTTTGAGGCGTAAGTGAGTACCTACGATGATTTATTCATTTTGTTGGGAAATATTCCATGTGAGATAAATAGAGAAAATATAAAAATGACTCTGGCAATTCCCCTCTTGACTGCACAAGAATCGAAGTCTGACCCTACAACCTACTTAGAAAGGGGCTACTTCGTCACATAGCTGCAAATTTGCAACTCTGCAAGCAAAAACATAGCGCGTGTTTCGAAGGCATTGTTCTAAAGCATGAAATGTCGTCAGCCTTGAAACAACAGGACAGTAAGGCGTGCTAGAATCCCACAGATAATCGCATGTTGTTTTCCATTTTCTTAAGGCAAGATACACGATCTCCGGAATCTCAAAGTCCAAGGTTCGCAAGTTATGTATGTCCTCTCTATTTTAATATTTCGTAGTCCGTTACTTTTCAGAATGCTTCGCGTTGCCTTTGCAGTTGCTACGCGCGTGTAAAAGAGGGGCCTCCATGCAATAGTCTGGATTTGTAAACCGCAAGGCTCTCAAACGGGCCCCCACTCCTCTTTAGAATTCATTTAATTACGCAGCTTGATTACCTGAGATAGCATGGATCACATGGCTGGCATTCAATCACAAAGAGAGTAAGAGGGCAATTAACGATGATGATTATATCTAATGGAAGGTGGAGCGTTCAAGTCCTGCCAAGTGTAACTTAGTAATCCTGTGAGTTGCTTGGAGAATATGAAACACCACTGCAGTTTGAAACACATTCGGATAGATAAAGGAAAACATGGACTCTGCCAGAATTAATACATGACAGATCGATTCAAACACGACTGCAAAGGATGTCAGGTAAGATAAGGTATGGACGTGAAGTAAAGTAAATGGGTTTGTGCTTTTTTTCCTTTACGTCTAAAAAGCTACTGTTTCTGTTTGTGCCTCGAAAGGGTATAAATAAATGTTACATGTCTGGTGACCAACTAAAAATTTGTCTCTCCCTCTGCCAATTCTTGGGCCTAACAAAGAACACAGACAAACCTCCGTAAAGAAGTTACTCACCAGGATTCACTACTCGCTTCTACCCAAATACCCGTTCCTTTTTAATGTTACGAGGTGTTTTCGTTAATGCCGAGTAATTATTTTCCGCCAAAACTTGGACGAAACAACTATTCTCCACACTTTAAGAATATTATTTCCATCCCCATTTATAAAATTTGCTAATAAAATTTATTTATTTATTTTTTTAAATTGATAAAAATCAAAAAACATTTTTGTCTTTATTGAAGTTCAAAAAATGGCCCAAAAAAAAAATTACAAAATTTAACTCCTTGCGTATTTAACTCTACCACCACCTAAGCCCAGCATTTCAAACCCATCACTGTTCCTCCTTGTGTAAACCACCGCCATCACCATCACTCTATTTACCATCATTTTCATTTGTTTCACAATTTCACCATCATCTCATGCTAAAAGCTTTGTTTGTTTCTTCAATTTTTAGCCCCCTAAAAGTTTTCTTTCTTAGTAAAGTGTTCCATAAATTTGTTCATCCTTATCCAAGGGTTGATTTTTGCTTGCTCTTCTTTATCGCACTTGGTCATTCCCAAGAAATTAGTTAAGTCCTTGGGAGGGATTTGTACACGATCCTTGCTGTTGTACTTCATCATCCCAAAATATTGGATTGACCAAATGAAATACCTAACTACATGCATGAACGGATAGATAATTGTGACAATATTGACCAGAAAAATAACAATAAACAATGATGATGATTTAGATTGAAAAAGAGAAATGATTTCTACAAATAGGAAAAACAACAATAACGGTCGAAATAAGACAAGAAGCTAGATATCGAAATGCAAAAATAGAAATCGAATTAGAAATTAAAGTTGAATTGGTCAAAGAATCAAGTTAATTAAGAGAAAAAATCCTTATATAATCTGTAATTTATAAAAAAGAAATCCTCACATTATATTGGTTGTTAGTTATCAAAAAAGTTTTTCAAAGCTGTGTTTTTAGGTTTCAAATTGCAAATTTGGTTCGAAAATGTTTAACTTTTCACAACTTTTTGCATAAATACCGTTTGATGATTGATTTTAGAGGACCTACACATAATTTCCCGACACTCACCAACACTTGGAAAAGCTTAAACCCCACTAGGGTGGGGACTTCCAATTCCATTATCAATCAAGATCCCTAGCCAATTGTTTCAGTCCACCACGTGTGCCCGTATCAGATCCTCCACCACTTCTCTCCTTGGTTATATTTTAAGTATTTCTGCCTTCTTTCTATTCAACTCAACTAGCATACCAAAATCCTAAAGTGGCAGCCACTCACCCTCTGACCCACTCCGTTGCAAACCGTTACCCCAGCCTCAAACAACCTTCCACAAACACATCTATTGATTTATCAATCAAATCATTACAGACCAACAAGCCAATTAACACGATCCGTCCATTCACAAAATTATTGAAACAAACAAACAAATTTATACAATTTTTATCTTGAATTTAAATATCTATTTTTTTATTAAACCTTAAAACTAATGATGTTGATAATGATAGTTTACCAATAAGGAGGGATAGAATAGTCATAAATGAAAATGATTAGAAAGCCAATAGATTATTACTTACATTAAGTGCAAATAAATTTGTGGAATATATGTATTCTCCTATTGAGTGGAAGAAATGCAAAGTTGGGGGTTTAGGCTTAGAGTTCATACAGAATGAAGTTGACATTGATAGACAAGTTTGGTTTGGTGAAGTGCTAGTCAATGGAGCTTCGTTCAACCATTGATTTTGAGAGTGAAGATTGAGTGGTGAGATGAAGATGCATGGAAGAAGAAGAAGAAGAAGAAGAAGAAGAAAGAAGAATTATAGTAGGGTTATGGACGATGGTGGGCTGGAAAGAAGAATAAAGAAAAAAAAGAATTTTTTTTATTTTATCAAAATCATAATTTAGATTAAAATTTAGATAAATAAAATCATTTAAATACTCTTCTATAACTAAAATTGACAAAAAATATTGAACAAAAGGTAAAAGAATATTGTCTTTGAAATTTACGGGTGAGAAATTGTTGTTATACCTTTTGAAAAATATACAAATTGCTTTAATTTGGGTAAAAATAACCAATCATTTTCTTTCTCATTTTTTTTAAATAATTTCAACAAAGTTTCGTAAATAAAATAGGAATATTCTTGTTTATTACAAAAAGAATATAACACGTGTATTACCTAAAAGTAAACAATTTTTTTATTAAATAGAAAAAATTTAACTCAAGTTGCAAAAAGGAAACGCCAGCGGGCTTAACGTGTGAGGGTGAACCTCAACGAGCGTATTCTCTGGCTGACTCCGTCAGTTAAGGCGGTGACCCCGAACCAAACACCAACGGTCCAGACTGCACCGATAGTATCTTCTATCATCTAAACCGTTACTTTTAGGGTCGAAAACACGGTTTCAAAAACGCGGAAGGATGTGCTCTCAGGTGAACTCAGCTATTTGTGCCCAAAGCCACGCTCAGAATTTCACGCGCCAGATTATGGGACGCTACAGCCAATCATGAAGAGCCATGTAGGAATGACAGACCCACGAAGTAATTAGGCTAGGACATTATTAAGTTGAACATTTATTTGGGTCGCATACGTGGCGAAATGTTATTGAGTTTTCATCGTACCTCTTGGCAGTGAGCTGTAATTTGATATTTTGCTAAATTTTATAGTCCCTGTATATTCTTTGCCTGTCCCGATCGAATAAAATCTCAACCATAACTAGATTACCTCCTTGTTGAAATGTTAAATTTAGTACGTTGCCAATAAAATAAGTTTGCCGAATTTCCACGTATGCCATCGCATTTCAGAGTTAATTACGAGAGTGCCACATGGCGCCTGAATTTGTGGTCTCAAACAGGTCGTACTTGCAGTTCCTTGCAAGAAGGAATAAAAAAGAAAAAATGTTGAAATCTGAAAGGTAGCCTAATTAAATTTAAATTACGTTTCAAAGTTAGGAATTTATACCTGGTCAATAAAAGGTTAATTTTCCAATGTTTTAAATGTAGGTACTTATGATTAATTAGGGTAAGTCTAATACATTCTTTACTATTTCTATCAGTAATAGTAAAGAATGTTAAACCATTCTCTCAACTCAAATTACTGCCAGTAAACCATTTATGTTAAAAAGCCGATGAACTATTTTTTAATTAAGCTAAATCCATTTATTTAAATTATAAAATAACTCAGATATTCAAAATTAATTTCAAATAATAATTCAACATTTTAAAATTGTTATTATATATATATAAAACCAAGGCTTTTAGTAATAGAAAATTTCTTATATTATAATATAATAATTTTTTTAATTTAAATTTGAGATTCAAGTTAAAGTAACTTTTTCCCTCCTAAAAAAATAAATAAATAAATAAAAAAGCTTTAATATTTGTGTAATAACTCTTACAGCCTTGGCAATTTGATTTGCAAGACCCAGACAACTTTTGCCGACAGTATCCAAGCTGACCTCGTCATTAAAAGATTGTAATAAAAGCCAAGATTCGGGGTACTTTTGTAATTGCGCCTAGCTCTTTGAGAAAACGTTCGCTTCAGTTTTATTACAGCTGTTAGCTTAAACCGAGGGGGGACCAATCAAAAAAAAAAAAAAAACCAAGGAGAACAGCAAAGAAAAATTTACAAAACTAGATACAGAACGGTCTGCGTGTAACAGCAGTGCGAGGGATAGAGAGAGGGGCTAATTCTCTTCTTCAGTAGTTTGGTCTAGTTTAATGGTTTAAGCTTCTCATATTTTGATCCTTTTTTATTATTCTTTGTAGACATTCTTTTATTGTTTTAATTCTATAGAAATCAATTATAGTTGAAAATCCAAGACTAGTTCAACTTCAGAGATTTGTGTCTTCAGCGTTTGGTAATCTATCCTTATTGAAGGCTCTGAAAATAGATCGAGAAGCAAGCCAAGCCTCTGATACAATCAATCTTTATAAACCATGGTATTTTAGATAATGTTTTTAATTATCTTTTGTGATTTAATTGTTTAATTCTTGTTTATTTCATGTCTTGCCGCTAATAATTTATTGGAAAATTTATTATTTGGTTTATGATCTGTTGTCATTTCAACATGTTAGTGAACTGATCTGAACTTTGTTGAAGCAAAGCGGATACTAATGTACATTTTCTTGATGTTTTAGATTTATTTTGATGAATGTGTTTTGATCTATAGATTCTTTTCACTATTTATGTAGCATTTTAAGTTTGTATCTCCTGCCGTCAGGTGTTGACTTTTCATTGACCGGAGCTTTTTGTTCCGGATCTTGGAGTAAATTTTGATTTCTTTTTTGTTTTGTTTTATTTAGTATCAGAATACTTTTGAATATGATTTTTATTAAATTCATTAAGAGTCAGGTTTAGGGCCTGGGGTTTCATGTGGAGGCTATGATATCCAATTTTTCCTCTTCGATTTCTAGTCATCAACCGTGCACTTATGCTGAAATTTTGAATAATGTTCAAATCATTGTGAACAAAATGTAGGTCACATCTTTAACATGGTGAGACTTAAGTTCGAAGAATCTTTGGTCTTGGCAGCTGCTAAATGACAAAATCATTAAATTTAAATTCAGGAGGGAGATTTTCTTGGGTGCTTTATACAACTGAAGTAGTTTTCTATGCCATTTCTTTGATAGTTTTTGAGTTTCCCAACAGCGAAGAAGGGAAATTATTTACATTTGAGTGTACGGCATATAGATCCAAGTAACTGGAGTTTCGAGTAAATTTAAATTTCCAAACCTGGTTCTGTAAATTTGTACAAAAATTTTTCTATTGCAAACTCAATATGACAGGTTATAGGTGTCACTGATGTGGGTAGTGGTGATGGAGGTTATCTCAAATGTGTTTTAGGATTGATATTACTTAGCTTGTTTTATAGAGTGTACTTAAGAATGCTATCCTGGATTCTTTTCTTCTATAAGTTATGTGGATGATAATACTTAAGGTAACTTAGCACCTTAGCCAATATTTCTGCTTTTCAATTATTTAACATGCCTTTTTAGCTTGCATGTGATAGAACTAGTATCAGCTATATGGTGTTTAGAATAGCAATAGAATTACACCAGTGATTCAAATAGTGAATCATTGACACTCTGGCTTTGCAGGCTGCTGCTGTTGCTCTTGCAGTTGGATCTCTTGTATGGGTGGAAGATCCTGAAGTAACTTGGATAGATGGTGAAGTTGTGGAGGTTAATGGAGATCAGATTAAAGTCCTCTGCACCTCAGGGAAGACTGTGAGTGCCTTTTAAAAAAACATTTACTCTTGAGCCTATTCTGTTAAATTAACATTAGCTTGATATATTTTGTTAACTGCCAAGCAACAAGTTGCTAATTATCTTTTGTCATTATATAATAAGCAAATAGCTTATTGCTGAAGTTTCCCTTGCCAGAAAATGAAGTTTAAACTGATATTTTTGTTCTTAACTTTATCGAGAACATAGGACATTGTGATCAAGGATATTCTGAATGTGGTTCCTTTTTATAATATTTTTGAAAATTTCAGGTTGTTGTTAAGGCTTCTAATGTTTATCCCAAAGATGCTGAATTCCCATCATGTGGAGTTGATGATATGACAAAACTGGCTTACTTGCATGAACCAGGACTCCTGCAGAATCTAAAAGCAAGATATGATATGAATGAGATTTATGTAAGTGATAAAGAAAAAAGTTAATCACTCTTCTTCTTTCCTTGCCTTGCCTTGAGTTGGAGTGGAGGGTTGTTAAAATTGTATGAATGGGTGTTGAGGAGTGTTTGTTTAATTTATTTGCATTGCCAAAGTTTGCTGGCATAGTCAGGTTAATACATTGAATGTTTATTCCAGACTTACACTGGAAATATACTGATTGCTGTGAACCCTTTTAGAAGACTACCTCATCTTTATGATAGCCATATGATGGCACAATATAAAGGGGCAGCCTTTGGTGAGTTGAGTCCACATCCGTTTGCTGTTGCAGATGCTGCATACAGGTATTTTTCCTCATACTGGTTCAGTTATTCTATCCATTACTTGTCTTACTCTGATAATACCATGGATATGCATGCAGACTGATGATCAATGAGGGAATAAGTCAGTCAATTTTGGTTAGTGGTGAAAGTGGGGCAGGTAAAACAGAAAGCACTAAATGCCTCATGAGGTATCTTGCGTACATGGGAGGTAGAGCTGCTGCTGAGGGGAGGAGTGTGGAGCAGCAAGTTCTGGAGGTACAGAGGCCTTGAATTTCCTTTTAGTTCTTTTTGAGAATTTCAAGGTTGAAATATTGGATCTTTGGAGTATCAGTGTTACACATGCTTTTGGTTTATTATAATTTACTATTAAATTATATGGTGGTTTCATTGTATCTGCAGTCCAACCCTGTTTTAGAAGCATTTGGTAATGCAAAGACTGTAAGAAACAACAACTCGAGGTTAGAGAATTATATATTCGAATTCTTTTATATTGTAAATAATTTCTCACATAATTTGTCTTCTTTTTCATTTTTTGGGGGATTTATTTTCATTTCCTACTTGTGAATTCCACAGTCGTTTTGGTAAATTTGTGGAGATTCAATTTGACCAGAGGGGAAGAATTTCTGGCGCTGCGATAAGAACTTATTTGCTAGAAAGATCACGTGTTTGTCAGGTGTCTGATCCTGAGAGAAATTATCACTGTTTCTACATGCTTTGTGCTGCACCACCAGAGGTAATTATCCTTTAAAGGGGTCATAAAAGGTTGTGCTTTTGCTCCACAGAAATTGCATTCAAGTACTATCACCTACTATTCCTTTCTTTCTTAAATTAAAATTGCTGTTGAGCATTTGCATTGAATCTAATTTGGCCCTGATAATTGCCCCTTAAGTACTTAGATTCTTGGCCTAAGGTTTTTTGTGGTTTCTGCTGAGGTTTCAGTGTGTTCACATATCTAGAGATGTGCATTGCTCCTTTTGCTGGTCCTCAAAACTGATTGTAACAAAAAGTGTTTGGCGATTTGAATTGTGCTATTATTTTTGAATTAAAATTCAAGCAAGATCAAACATAAAACATTATGTTTCCAGAAAATGAGCTGTTCTGTAGAAATGCCTGAAGATTAGTTTGGGGATAAAGCTCTGGAGTTGTATATGCCCTTTTCTTCTTTCTCATACCTGGAAATGGAGTACAGAAAAATTTCCAGCTAAACCTTAAATGGTCTTCTTCTTTTGGCCTGATTATTCGCAATTTACTGTGTTTCATTTGTCAGGATATTCAGAGGTTCAAGTTGGGAAACCCAAGAACATTTCATTATTTGAATCAATCAAACTGCTTTGAGTTGGATGGAATTGATGATGCTAAGGAATATGTTGCAACAAGAAAGGCAATGGATGTTGTTGGAATAAGTTCTGAGGAGCAGGTTTTTCCCCTCTTCTTTAGGGAGTTTTTCAACTGTAACATGCTATGCTTCAATGCAAAATATCTATAAAGCATATTTTTGTTTATACAATAAACCCTTTATCAGGATGCAATATTTCGAGTGGTGGCTGCTATTCTTCATCTTGGAAACGTTGAATTTGCCAAGGGGAAGGAAATAGACTCATCGGTTCCTAAAGACGAAAAATCTTGGTTCCATCTAAGAACTGTTGCTGAACTTTTAATGTAAATGAACAATTGCATTATTCCTTGCTCACGGTCAAACTCTGTTTTTAATAATGTGGGCTTTATGCACTCATGAAATTTGAATTTTCCAGGTGTGATGTCAAGGCTCTGGAAGATTCTCTCTGCAAACGTGTGATTGTAACCCGTGATGAAACCATTACAAAATGGCTGGATCCAGAAGCTGCAGCTCTCAGTAGAGATGCTTTGGCTAAAATTGTCTACTCCAGGTTATTTGACTGGTATGATTTGCTTCCATCCTGTTAAGGAGAATGTCAGTATTGACTGTGCTCACTGTTTACCCGTTACTTTATTCAGTTGTATTCTACTAGTTTGAGACTCATTTAATGATTGTTTCTCTGTACATCTCTTCTTGGTCTGTCAGGCTTGTTGACAACATCAATAGTTCAATCGGTCAAGATCCTAACTCAAAGTCCTTAATTGGAGTGTTGGATATTTATGGATTTGAAAGTTTCAAGACAAACAGGTGCTTAACTGGTATGCCTTTTGTTTACATAATCGATTGAAATTGGTTTTGAAAGCCACTTAGTGCAAGCACCATATATCGGCGTCAAGGTAAAATGGTATTTTTCAAGCTTGCTATGTGGCAGTAATATATGCCTCCTTCCTTTTAAAATAAAAGCAGTAGTCTTCAAAAGTCATGTGCTTGATTGAATCATCTGTCAAGGCTTAATCAAAGGTGTAATTGCTTCACCTTGACTGAAGAGGCATAGGCCTCATTGACTGAGTATTTCTTCTCTTATGATATTTCAAGTAATCAAATAGTTTTTGTTGAATTTTAATTTTATATGGTTTTACTTATCACAACCTTCTCTCAGAAGACAATGAAGGATTCACTATTCTCTCCTTATTGATGATGTGATTATAATACCAAAAATGGAATTGAAGATTAAAAATTTTGTTAATGTTATTTTCAGTCTTATATTTTACCTGTCTAGGGAAGGAAATTTCCTTTACAATTGTTACGGGTGTAAGAGCAGCTAAGCAAGATTTCAAATGCTCTTTATTTGTTGGCTTCAACTGTTCTTGATCTTTGAGGTGTAGCTAGGACTTGTTATCATTATTTTTTATTCTAGTATCTGTATTAGTGGTGTTTTGTCTTCATTTAGCATAAAATAGTGTATGTTAATTATCCATATCTGCTTTCTCCCACACAATTCATTTTCAGCTTTTTCGTAATCTCATGATGCAAGGTTTGCCATCAATATATTTTGATGTTTATCATAAATTACATTGAGCACACTATGATTTTTATTACACATTTTTTTATGCAAAATAAATGCAGGTAACACTATTTGGTAGACATTGTAAAGAATTTTTGGGAAGGAAGAAAATGACATTTTGATGACATTATAAATTTATTGATTCGGAAGATATTGTTTTCCTTCTCAAAACCTTATAATAAAATACTAATATTCTTATGTTTCCAAAATAGTTAGACATCATTACCTCTCAGTTCTAGTTCTATTGTTGCATGACCACATCAGTTCACTAGGTTCAAGGGAGTATATTTAGTGGCCTACCATCATTCCAATAACAGTTTGAATTGCTGGATAGGGCATCAAGAGATAGGTCATCCCCTAGTCTTATTAAGTTATTGCGTATATTTGAATGGAAAGCATAAGGCATTTTGTTCACTTGCGGTGCCACTTCTTTTTGGGAATCCAGAACAGATAAAGTTGTTCATTCATTAAAATCTGCTTTAATGATATAATTATTTTGTGGATGCTTTGGTTGATGGATTCCTCCATGTGATTTTGTGATGCTAAGTATCTTGTGGCTTTTGCAGTTTTGAGCAGTTTTGTATCAACTTGACAAATGAGAAACTTCAGCAACATTTCAATCAGGTTGGTTTCTTAAATGCATCTTTGTTTCTTCAGCATTCTTGGAGTCTTTTCTGTTTACCTATGTGTATAGTTGCTGATGCATAAACATTTCTGGGCAGCATGTATTCAAAATGGAGCAAGAAGAATATACTAAAGAAGAAATTAACTGGAGCTACATAGAATTTGTTGATAATCAAGATGTTTTAGACCTCATTGAAAAGGTTTGTGGTGTCTGTCTCTGTGTAAAAGCTTGGCTCTAGCATTTTTGACCTTATTAAACCTAGGTGATTGCTTAAGAGCATACAAGAACTTTTTCAATAAATGAATGTGATCTTTTTTACATAGAATTTCAAATCCCTTTGGTTGACTCATAAATTTGCTCATTAAGATCATCAGGCAGAACAAACCTTTTTTACTCAATAGGCAAGATCTGAATAACTGTTTTGCAAGGCTGTAAGGTTGCTCTTGCTGATCTTCTTGAACCTCCTCTGCTGCATCAAAACTTCCTTCATCAATTTGAGAATCACTTTGTGTTGTAGAAGAACCAGAAGTTTGATTAGGTTGAATAACAACTTCAAACTCTACTTATGCTTTATCATTCTCATTGTCTTAAAGACATGACATCGTTGCTTCACTCTTGCCTTTAAGCATGGAAGATTTATCAAATGTCACGTCTCTACCAATCATGAATTTAGAACCATCTTGATATAGACACCATAATTTGTATCCATTCACACCAAACGAATACCCAAGGACCACACACTTCTTTGTTCTAGGTTTTAGCTTTCCTTCATTCATGTGTACATAAGCAGAACATCCAAACACCTTCAAGACAGAGTAATCAGCTGGTTGGCTAGACTATACTGCTTTTGTAGTCTTGCATTCAATAGATATGTTAAGAGATCAATTAGCTAACCAAATAGTTGTGTTCACGACTTGAACCCAAAAGTCCTTCCCTAAACCCTGCATTTGAAAGCATACACCGGGCCTTCTCAGGTAGTGTTCTTTTATCCTTTTTGCAGCTCCGTTTTGCTGAGGAGTTCCCACAACAGTTCTATGTCTTGCAATGCCTTCATTATTACAAAAATTCATTGAACTCTTCATTCTGACAAAGTCATCTCTTACATAAGTGAAAACTCAAATTTCTATGCCTTGACTTGAACCTAGACTTTCCAAAACTTGAATTTCTTTCCTTTGTTCTTCCTCTATCAATAAATAGAGTGACACCTTGGTCATTCCCTTTAACATCTGCCAAATTCTTATCAATATTTTCTTTCATCTCTAAATTTGATTTAACCTTTTCTAGGGAAAGTTCATCTCTTTCATAGATCATAGTGTCTCTAAAATTTTGATAGGAAGCAAACAATTAACAAAATAGGAAAAGTGCTTAATTCTCATCCTCAGTCCTCACATCAATCTTACTTAAGTTTGTTATGATTGAAGAGAATTTTGCTAGATGTGAATTTAGTGAAGTACTTTGTCAGATATTTATTTTCCAACTTCATCCATGCTCCTGAAGTTGACGCCATTGGAAAAATAATGCTTTGATATCGCTTGTTGGGCCTACCAACCAAAAGCTGGCTCAAGGGGTGACATTTTCTCTCCACACTTATATATCCACACCCAACTTAATTCCCAACCAATGTGAGATGCTTAATATATTCCATATCATACTTTTATTTCTTCCCTATTTCCATTTGTATTTTTGTTTTATTCTTCATTTTGCACTAGTTTTCAATTAGTGTAAGAATGAAAATGCTTTTCCTTGGGATCAAAACATAGCTTCAATTGTGTGATGTATGTATATGAATTGGTGCTTCCAGCTGTTATTTATTTAATCTATCTCAATCATTTGTTTATTGTGATAAAAGTGGAACATAACTGTCATGTCAATGAGGTAATGTAGAGACATGGTCTCAATCAATCATTTTATTTGTTTGTCTTTTTTCCCAGAAACCTGGAGGCATAATTGCTCTTCTGGATGAAGCTTGGTAAGTACAATACTGAGCAGTACTGTTACAACATGTTGATGCCAATAGTTCCTTATACACCAGTTTTTCTTGTTAATTTACTCTTTTTAAATATTGGATTTGAGAGTTCTTGTGATGAGATAATGAATGCTTACATTTTGTAGCATGTTTCCGAGATCAACACATGAAACATTTGCTCAAAAGCTGTATCAGACATTTAAAAATCATAAGCGCTTTACCAAGCCAAAATTGTCTCGTAGTGACTTCACAATTTGTCATTATGCTGGTGATGTAAGTCTAATTTATTTGCTTCTGTCTGTGTTAGTATTTGTTTACATTATAGAATCTAGACCTAAGGAGTGTAGGAATCTTTATGTTTCAAGTATTCACTAAGAAATTGGACTGTATTTTGACAGGTCACTTATCAAACAGAATTATTTTTAGACAAAAACAAAGACTATGTTGTAGCTGAACATCAGGCACTGTTGGGTGCTTCCAAATGCTCCTTTGTAGCATCTTTGTTTCCACCTTTGGCTGAGGATTCTTCCAAGTCTTCAAAGTTTTCTTCAATAGGTTCTCGATTTAAGGTTGATAATTTTTCTCTTCTCAAGGATTTTGATTGGATTTTGTTTACTTCTGTGGATTATGAAGTCATCTTTTGTCCTTGATGCAGCAACAATTGCAAGCATTGCTTGAGACTCTCAGTTCCACCGAGCCACATTATATTCGCTGTGTAAAGCCCAATAATCTTCTTAAGCCTGCAATTTTCGAGAATAAAAATGTTTTACAACAACTACGTTGTGGGGTGAGAACTGAAATCTATTGGTTGGACCTTGAATAATTTATTGTTTTAGACAAAATCTACTTGTATATATACATTATAACTTAATGTGTATAATCTCAGGGAGTCATGGAGGCAATTAGGATAAGTTGTGCTGGATATCCGACTAGAAAACCATTTGATGAATTTTTGGATCGATTTGGCATACTTGCACCTGAAGTTCTAGATGGGAGGTATGGTAATTGTGCTCTTTAACTTCTTGGATATTTTGCCAGGCCATCTTCTGACTGCTTATATCATTTTATGTTAGTTCTGATGAAGTTACTGCTTGCAAGTTGCTCCTAGAGAAGGTGGGACTTGAAGGCTACCAGGTAATCATTTGATGATTGACAAAACCATCTTCCCAATATGTGATTTCTGTTATTCTGATGCTGAGTTGCTGATTTTTCTAAAATTTTATGATCGTATCAATTCTTTTAATGACTGTTAGATTATTCTCAACTTTTTTGCTTGATGTTTATATATCAGGAATCCTGTCAATCTATGCTTTTCGTTGGTCACTTGTATTATAAGGACTAGTCTGTTGAGTCCTTCATGGCTAATGGCATTTTACATTTATATAGCGCCAATCCTTTTTTGCAATTTCTACAACCTAAACTGCTTTAGTTTATCTTTTCTTGGGCTTTGAATAGTTCCATAAACATCTTCTGGGCTGAATGTTGTTAATTCATGCACCCAAAAAAAAAAAAAAGTTGATTTAGTTCATTGATGAAACATGAAAACAATGATAATATTCGTTTTGCTGTCATGTTGACATATGCATGTTTTGCTTACATTTTTGGTATTTTGGAAATGTATTAGCTATTCTTTAAGGCATGAAGTGTAGGAAGTCTTCTTGATAGTATGTTGCCTTGCACAATTACTGGATTGTTGTATGCTTTTTGTACTTTTTTGGAGATAATGACCACTTTGTTGGAGATATACTTTTTGTCTTCCAAGTCTTATATGCCTCTTATCTGTTTTCTGGTTAGGTTTTTGCAAGTTTGTTATTGATCTAGTTTGTATTTGCAGATAGGTAAAACAAAGGTTTTTCTTAGGGCGGGTCAGATGGCAGATTTGGATGCACGTAGGAGTGAAGTCTTAGGAAGATCTGCCAGTATTATCCAGAGGAAAGTCCGTTCTTATTTGGGCCGCAAAAGTTTTATCTTGCTCCGTCGATCTGCTATTCAGATTCAAGCTGCATGCAGAGGTGCTTAACTGGGTTTTGACTGTATTTTTACATCTAGGGCTTTTTAGGTTAGGTTTATAATCCTCTCCACCAAGGCTTTTAGAATGGACTTACTCAGTTTCTGTGTGGTGACTGCAGGACAACTTGCTCGTGAAGTGTATGTGAACATGCGAAGAGAAGCTTCCTCTCTTAGGATTCAGAGAGATTTCCGCATGTATATTGCTAGGAAAGCTTATAAAGATTTGTGTTCCTCTGCTACTTGCATTCAAACAGGGATGCGTGGGATGGCTGCTCGGAATGAGCTCCGGTTCAGAAGGCAGACTCAAGCAGCAATTATAATTCAAGTGGGTTATTATTTTTTTTTTGGCGACAAAATAAGTAGTTGTTTGTTTACTTATTTGTTCATGGTAGCCTTGAAATCTGTAAAATGTTTCTTGAAACTCCAATGTAAGTTTGGAATCTTAAAGATTTAGGGAAGATATGATTTATGATTTCTAATCTCTTTTGTCTTGCTTTGAGTGGCTGAAGTTCTTTGGTACTTGGATTAACTTCAATTATATACTCCAGACCCAATGCCGCAAGTACTTAGCACGGTTGCATTATATGAATTTGAAGAAAGCAGCCATTACAACACAGTGTGCATGGAGAGGAAGGGTTGCTCGCAAAGAGTTGCGGAAGCTTAAGATGGTGATGATCTCTTTCATCTTTTTCTTTTAATTCTTCATCAGATTGTTTCTTACAATATTTTTTGGGAAAATTTTATTGTGGTAACCACTGAAATTAATGACTAGGGCTGGAATCGAGCTGAGCCGAGCTCGAGCTCAGCTCGGTTCATATATGGGTGGCTCGAGTTCGAGCTCGGCTAAGGCCAACTCGTTTCGGCTCGAATTCAGCTTGGCTCGGCTTGCTTTTCGTTATCAAAACGATATCGTTTTTAATATATATTGGTTAAAACGACGTCGTTTTGTATCAAAAATTTTAATTAGAAAATCTGACAAGTAGCTCGAGCTCGAGCTCGAGCTCGGCTAAGCCTGACTTGTTTCGGGCTCGACTGAGCCGAGCTCGAGCTGGCTAGGCTCGAGTCCAGCCCTATTAATGACTACTTTTCCTTCTTGTCTGATCTTTTAGCATTATCATATGTACAGGAAAATTTAGTCTTCATTTTCACCTCTGAGAAAGTTTTGTTTGAGAAGTTACTTATTACACTGAGATGTTGGGTTTATTACACTAATTATTGGTTGAGAATGAATCTTAATTTAATAGTTTTTATTATCTTTGTAAATAATTGTTTTTTGTTTTGCTATTTAACATCCTGATTTGAAGGCTGAAATTTAAGATATACATTATCAGAGTGTGATTTTTAAAGGAACCAACCTCTTGCATGAGAAAGAAGGAAATTAAAAAGAAAAAGGCTGTTGTTGACATCGTGCCTAGTTGCTAATCGGTTCTATGTGATTTTGATTGCTAGTTTTGTTTCTGAATGTAGTCTTTTTAAAACACTAGATTCAGTTCATATGTTGCTTTTCTTTTTCAGAACTTAGAGTTTATCTGCTTCTATTCTTATTTACAGGCTGCTAGGGAAACAGGAGCTCTCCAAGCTGCCAAAAATAAACTGGAAAAACAAGTTGAAGAATTGACATGGAGATTGCAGTTAGAGAAACGCATGAGGGTAGATATACCCATTTTTATTAGTTGAAATATGATTTTAAATATACACATTCCTATTATAAACTGTCTGATCTAAGTTTTGTTAAGCTTTCTAATCTTTGTTTTATCATTGACAATCTTTATTTTGAAAGAGTATCAGTGATAATCCTTATTTTCAAAGTTTTGAGCTCTGTGACAACATAGAGAACAAGTAATTGTACAGAATAATATCTAAATGCAATTTTATTCATGGAGCTTCTGTTTTGCCTCTTCGCTTTTGCTTCCACATTTGGGAAGTTCCCTGATTGAGACTATAATCCGACATGCACCTCTTAAAACTACACAAAAGTTGTGCTACTTGTTATTCTAGCCTTGGCTTTGATGCCACTTGTGGCACAAGGGAGTCTACCAACAGGGGCCTGGATATGTGCATGGTTTTACCTCCCTTTGACCCGAAAGGTTAAGTTGATTGGTCTTGGTGGCCCCATATATATTAGTCCCTCTCACTATCTTTTCCCAATGTGGCACAAAATGTTTACCTGTCAACTCACCCCATAAAAGAAAAAGGGAGTGAAATTTTAGAACTTATGCATTATGTGCTTTTTATAACTTGTGAGTTATGTCTTGGTTTCAATATTTTTCTGTCCCTAATTTCTCGGTCCATAATTTACCTTTGTAGGTTGACATGGAAGAAGCTAAAAACCAAGAAAATGCAAAACTACAGTCTGCTTTGCAAGAGATGCAGATTCAATTCAAGGAAACCAAAGCAAAGCTCATGAAAGAAATTGAGGTTGCCAAAAAGGAAGCAGAGAAAGTTCCTATTGTACAGGAAATTCCTGTTGTTGACCATACAATGCTGGAGAAGCTTACAAGTGAAAATGAAAAGCTCAAGGTAAGGAGGTTGAGTGTGATTTATTTTCTGCTCAAAAGAGTATTATAGCACTGAGGAGAGGTCATCAATTTCTCATTTCTTACTATTTGCTTTTCTGCTTATTAATTACAGGCATTAGTAAGTTCACTGGAAAGTAAAATTGGTGAAACTGAGAAAAAATTTGAAGAGACCAGCAAAATTAGTGAAGAAAGGTTGAAGCAAGCTTTGGAGGCAGAGTCAAAAATAGTACAATTGAAGACCGCTATGCACAAGTTGTTTTCTTTCTCACTTCACTAAGTTTCAAAAATGATACTAATATCCAATATTATTGTTGAAAGTAATGCCTATGCTACTCTATTTCCTTAATTTAACTGGTTCTTGCCTCTTTCATTTGCAGGCTTGAAGAAAAAGTTTCTGACATGGAATCTGGGAACCAAATTCTTCGGCAGCAAACCCTATTAAAAACACCTGTTAAGAAGATTTCAGAACATCTATCATCAGTGGCATCTCAGGTGCCGTACTGAAATATCATATGGACTTTCCTTTTGTTGTCTGGCTCACATTTTCATTCTTTTTCTGACACTTCTCAATTTGCAGAGTTTGGAAAATGGCTACCATGTGAATGAAGATGGAAAATCCAATGTAATGTTTCTTTTTCATGGATCTATCAATATATTTTTGGGTTTAAACTTGCTGTTATTAATGTCATTGACAAAAGCTGTTTATGCAGGAACCATGGAGTGCTACACCTGTGAAAAAGTTGGGCACAGAATCTGAGAGCAAGTTCAGGAGATCTCAGATTGAAAATCAACATGTATTTTCTTGCCAATGCTGGAATCTGCATCATTTCTCAGCCTTTTCTCTTTGGCATAATGTGGCTGAATTATTCTTACATTTTCAATTTTACTTATGCAACAGGAGAATGTTGATGCACTTATCAACTGTGTAATTAAGAACATTGGTTACAGTAATGGAAAACCTGTTGCGGCATTTACTATATACAAATGTCTTCTCCAGTGGAAATCTTTTGAAGCTGAAAGGACTAGTGTGTTTGATCGTCTAGTTCAGATGATAGGTTCTGCAATTGAGGTATCTAGATAGCATTATTAATAATAGTGGTTTGTGTGACAGTCCACATTTTTGCACAGATTGTGGAATAGTTTTTTTTTCTTGTCTCTTGTAGTTTTATGTAAACTTTTGGGTAATTATTGTTATGTCCTTATAGTATGCAAGTTTTAAGAACTAAAGTATGGTAACACTTATTTATCACAGAATGAAGATGACAATGATCATATGGCATATTGGTTATCCAATACATCTACATTATTATTCTTGCTCCAACGAAGTTTGAAGGCTGCTGGTGCAACTCCACATAAGAAGCCACCCACTGCAACCTCCCTATTTGGGAGGATGGCCATGGTATTTGAATTTTTTTTTTAATTGAATCTAATTCGAATTCTTTTTCTGTCCAATCTGTGCAACAAAGCCAAATTACTGTGGGTTACTACAAGATCTTGCCATTCTATATTCATGCAGGACGTTGGAACTTTTTGGTATAACTTTGGATTTGCATGGTTCTCACTCTTTGTGGATGATTAGGCATGAAAAGAGTTGCCACATCTTTGTGGACAAAATCTGACCCTTTTTTTTGGGTGTGAATTTTTTGGCATCTATTGCAAGAAACTTTTGAAATACCTCATTCTTCTTTACTTGCCTAGGGATTCTGCTTTGAGTCACAGGTTGTAGTAATCTTTTCTTTTATTTTGGTATTCATACTACACGGGATACTCAGTACTTGTGCTTTGTTGTTTTTTTGCTTTGGCCGCTGTCCACTGTTATGATTTCTTCATTTTGAAGTAGCAACGTACTTTTCTTATGTTTCCTATAAAATAAAATTCTTTGTATGATTTTCATTAGTTTTCAAAAAAAATAAATGATAAGATATGGTTCTTCCTTTTCTGTGTTAATTGTAGGGTTTTCGCTCATCTCCCTCTTCTGCAAACCTTGCTGCTGCTGCAGCACTTGCAGTAGTACGGCAAGTGGAGGCTAAATATCCAGCTTTGCTTTTCAAACAGCAGCTGGCGGCATATGTGGAGAAAATTTATGGAATCATTCGAGACAACTTGAAAAAGGAGTTATCATCTTTCCTTTCATTGTGTATCCAGGTATGTTTGCTCTGAAGCTTGCAGTATTGTTGAATACTTAGATCTTTTGTATCATATTGCTTCGGTGCTCCTAAACTTCAGTTTAGATTTTATTGCCTGTAGCTTAGAAGCTGCAGCTCTAAACTGTTTATAACTTTCAATTTTGAATTTCAGGCACCAAGAACATCTAAGGGAAATGTGCTACGATCTGGGCGATCCTTTGGCAAAGATTCTCCTTCTAGTCACTGGCAGAGCATTATTGATAGCCTCAATACTCTTCTTAGTACATTGAAGCAAAATTTTGTATGGGATTTTATCTTTTTCTCTTTTACTTTTGTTGTGCATGGTTTGAGGGATGATGAAAATTTATTACTGTATAAATGGAAGGATTTTGAATAGTTCTGGTGTTTCAGGTGCCTCCAGTTCTGGTCCAGAAGATCTTTACTCAGACTTTCTCATACATAAATGTACAATTGTTTAACAGGTAATTGGTCTTTAATTATAATGTTTTATTGTATTTGTACCAAATGGTTTGATCATACCATAATTTTTCTTATGATTTTCCAGTCTTCTTCTACGTCGTGAATGTTGTACTTTTAGCAATGGAGAATATGTGAAATCTGGCTTAGCTGAGTTGGAGCTATGGTGCTGCCAAGCAAAAGATGAGGTAATATTCTTTTCATGGGTTCATAACTTTTACCTTGGTTCATTGTTGTTACTGTGTACATCTTAGTAGTGATTACTTATCGTATTATATAATGCACAAAAAATTTCCCAATTTTTATTTCTTAATTCCTGTGATTGCAGTATGCAGGCTCCTCTTGGGATGAACTTAAGCACATTAGACAGGCTGTTGGTTTCCTGGTATGCTGTCTGTTGGATATCAAATATCATAGCACTATTTTAAAAATGAAAGCCAATGTGATGTAGTTATGGTCTTAAACTTAAGTAATATCTCTGCAACATATTTTTGTGTGTCTTTTAATGCTTTATGATTATGTTGGCTTTAAGAAACTTTTCTCTTTATTTTGTCATTCTGTGATTGTGTAACCTTAGAACATTAGCCGTAAAATTTCTATAAGAACATGCTGCAAATTGCACATGTGGCAAAGCAAAAAGTTGAAGGCATTCACATGGTGAAATGTCTCTTTTATGCTACCTGCATTGCCTAGATCTGTTAACAGAATCACTAATGGCAGGGAGTTTAAGGCTTTTAGGTATATACCTCAAGGGGTTTATTCTACATTCGGGAAATCTCAAAAGGGTTACAACTATTAACTCTATTATATATTCCTTTTTCTTATTTCATCAACTGAACTTGCTACAACTAGTGTTCTTTTACTTAATAATATTTTATGAACATGGTGTTTGCTTTGTTTTTTGTTCTTTCCCTATTCTATGTGATGGACATTAATGATATGTTTTTAATTTGATTTGCTCTGATATTTATCCACAGGTTATACATCAAAAATACAGAATTTCCTATGATGAAATCACTAATGATCTGTGCCCTGTAAGTCTCTCTCTTTTTTTCTATTTTGTTTGTGTGTGTGTGTGTTTGTTCTATGTATGCACATGCACACCTGCATGTTTCTTGAATTTAACGAAAGAAATTACCAAAGTGGATCCACAAGAACCAATTTCTCAATGCTCATTTGTTTAAGGGTCAATTTGGGTTGGCTGCTTTTTTCATTCCTGCATGCTGCATGCAAGCACACATGAGCAAAACCAGTCTCTGTTATTGATTCACATCAATGTTTGGTTTGTTCAGATTTTGAGCGTCCAGCAGCTGTATAGAATATGTACTCTGTACTGGGATGACAACTATAATACTCGAAGTGTGTCTCCACATGTAAGTTTGTTTGTTGGAAACTCATCTCAGGTGTTAGCCTTTGCTGTATGTGCTTGTCAAGAGGATCTGAATGAGTTGCTACTTAATATCTTTTGCAGGTCATTTCCAGCATGAGGGTGCTTATGACCGAGGACTCTAATGATGCTACCAGCAATTCCTTCTTGTTGGACGATAATTCTAGGTGAAACTTTCATGAATGATGATAAATGAAATAAGTACTGTGTGGAACTCTCATTTGCATAAGATGAGGAAAAGCTCTTTTGAGTTTTTCCATTTTATCTTCGTTCGATAATTATCTACTTGTTCTTGACTTAGATATTTACTAATTATCTGTCATTCATGTCCTTGTTTATTAATATCTTTTGAGTCATTTTAGATTTACTGGCCGTGACGATAATAACTAATTCATATTTTATTTTCATAACAGCATTCCCTTCTCCGTTGATGACCTTTCTAATTCAATGCAAGAGAAGGATTTCATGGATGTCAAACCAGCAGAGGAACTTCTTGAGAATCCAGCCTTCGAATTTTTACACGAGGCATAGGAATCTGAGGCTGCTCTACTTTGTTTTTTTGGTCAAGGTAGGCAGTGAAGTTAAAACTCTGGTCAAACACGGCACAGTTGTAAATCCGGTCATTTTTTTCCTTTTATTTCACTACATATATTTTTTGACACCCAAGCCCCCTGCTGTAAAATTTTCGATTTGTTTAATTTTTTGGTCATTCAGCTCTGTAAAATCCATCATTGTGAAGGGGCTGGGCTATCATATATATTCTTGTTTGATTGAGTGTGCATTCTTTTTGGTTTTGTATTGTTCTATAGGTGCCAAAAGGGGCGGCAATTTTTATAGTTAGTCAAGTAAGAATGCATAGTGTCAGTTGTTCGGTGGCTGAGGCTCTCAACCCAATTTTTATTGTATAAAAATAACAAGTATACGAGCATTGTTGTACCTTTTGATTGCTATGCAACTTGAAATGGGATTTAATTGATAATTCTGCCACTCAACATTGTTATGCCTTTTGATCATTAAATGCACTATTTGTGCTTGTAGTTTGCACTTGGTTTTTAGGAGATATTGTAAAAAGGCCATTTCCCAAGTAAATTACAAAATATTCCCCGTCTTGAATACTGGGCCTGCCCCTCGGCCTAACTGGGTTAAAGCCCATTTTCTAACTATGACATGGCTCGAGACTGTTCAATCTCACAAATTGGGTTAAAGCTCAGTTATTTTTGTGTACGTAAATTATTATTGTCAATTCATAATGGGAATGTATGGTGAGAGAGGAAACAACAGGAAGGTTAAAAATGATTGATGAATGATGTAGGTAAGAGGCTAAAAGGGTAATATTATGTGTACATATTTTTTAATATATAATTAGATATATAAATAATATGTTATTTTATGATTATGTATTATATTTCTTAATTCAAAATTATTTATTCAAACGAGCGCTGTTGATTATTCTCAGATCACTTATTATATCTATCAAAACAATTTCAAAATAGGGCAGCTTCATTTTTAGTTGGTCTGAGCTCTCAACTATAAGATATATAATCATCTTTCTAACCTGATGTAATTCCTGGTTTGTCAGGCAGATAAATATATGTGGGTTGAATGACGCATCTGATATCACACTTTCTAATCATGAAAATAAAATCCATTTTTTAGAAGGATGACATCCAGTTCCAACCAATTCGACAGAGAATTTCATAGTTTGTTCTACAAATTTGTTGGAAAGGCTTAACAAAATTCAAAGTTTCTTTCTATATGAAGTCAAATGAGTTGGTGTACAATAATGAAGTTATTGAAAATGAAGTTGAATTGAGGGCAAAAGTAGTGCAGTAGAGCATGAGGAATCCACATGGAGAGTGGAAGCAACTTCACCCACTACACAAGGGGCTTCACTTCACATTCACAACACTCTTCTTCTTCTTCTCTTATCTTCACTACCACAAGATCAAGTCTTTAGCTTCAGGGACCACTAAGCCTTAGATTTTAGTTTTTTTTCAGGACCCCTACTCTACTCACTGGACCACCTTCACAACTGTAATACATTTCTCTAATTTAGGCCTTTTAGAATGTTGCCATGTCGGCATGCATGAGCTAGCAATTTCTAGAGAAAATGTGAATTGGCCATATCCATTTGACGATTGTTGGATAGATTTTGATGGTGTCAATTTGTAGCCTTGTGGGTAGTCACATTCACAAGGGTTCACCATGGGTTTAACCATTTTAGGTCCCCGCCTGGCTTTTCACTCTTCTTTGCCACCTGGATAATGGCAAAGTTGGGTCCATTTTTAAGATTTTAGGATGGGATTCAAATTTCCAACCCCAGCAACCGAAAATGGAAAATTTTACGCAATGCTAAAGGCTTGCATATTTCACAAAATTAACCCTTGAGGATCCCGAGTAAAATAATAATAATAATAACTCTTGGATTTAATGTTATTAACAATCTTATTATGCTCATTAACTACTTATTTTCATTGAATTTCGAAGTATAATTATGAAATTAACATTGCAATTAGGTTTACCAACACATAAAAGACTTATATTATCATTTCTAAACTTAAAAAACAAAATAATAAAATTATACATACGAATAAATTGTATAAGTTTATTTATACAAACTAAAGTGATAACTTATCATTAAAGATATAATTATTTAATTTTTCTTTTATTTTAAAATCACCAATCAAAATTTATAATATTAGATTATATAAATAAATTTATACATAAAAATATTACTCAAATTAGAAACTAGATTCTAACTGAGATATCCAAATCCCAAAAATAAACAAATACATAAATGTACATAAATGATTGACTCTCCAGAAGGGTCGATCATAATCTATATCATTCAATTGATGAAGATAATGGATAGAAGAAATTTGAGTTTAGGAGGATCAATCAGTACCACATCACAAGGAAATTTGTGGTCGCAATTAATGCGTTGACATCATTTTCTTCCTTTGTGGTCTCTATTTCACTCATAAATGCTCGTCTTTTACACAAATATACCTTAGGATAGTTGCTCATATCTGATTCAATTATAGCTTTTGGCGAAGGAGCCTTTTGGTTGATTGGTGCAGCCATGTATCACAGAGATGCTTTTTATGTTTTTAATCCAATTAATTTTATAATATTATTGCAAAGAAAATTTAAACGCATATGAGTCATGTTTACATGAAAGAAAATATAGCCGAATGAATTGAATAAACATCAACTTTGTGCGGACGTCCCAGTCAAGTCAAGTCAAGCCCATTCACGCGTTTTTGTCCTTTTGGCCCAACTGCGACCACCCACCTTAATTTACACTTTATGCATTCCCAATTCCATAAATCTTCTTCAGTGGACATGGTAATTTAATAAACCCTAGGTCAAATTCGGTAGCCCAAACTTAAAGACGAAGAAAAATAATTAATATTGGTCGAAACCAAGTTGGGCCGATTAAGGGTATTTGTAACTTTACCTAATTAACACTTTATGTGAACAATATAGAAAAATCTTAGGTAAAAATTATGAATACCCTCCACAGGTATGAAAGGTGTCTGATACTCCTTTATTAGTTGATTTCAACCATTTTTTCATCATCTTCAACCTTGGGCTGCTAAATTTGACCAATAACCCATATTGATAAAAAAAACTCGAGGCCATTATATCATTTTTCATCGTTAACAAATGTTAAAACCACCTAAATTATGCTATTAAAAAAATATAATCAACCCAATATCACATCCTAAACCGACAACTCTATCAAAAACCTAAATCTAATATAATAGAACAAAATCTTCAATGCAATTCAAATAAACTAAAATATGGTACCAAATCAAATAGCAAAATTGGTTTATAATATTGGTTTTCAATGTATAATTAAGACAGGTTTGAAGAAGATGAGTAAATGGTACCTTTTATATAATTTCTTAACATCTTAAAAATAAATATTCTTATGATGTAATTTCTCCATAAGTATGATTTCAAGTTTTTTTTAAACTGATGATTATGATTCTAAAATTTTCTGGGCAAAATGAAGGATAAACCATTATCATCGGTAATTATGAAGTAACTGATATAATATCTTGTTTATTTTATTTATAATAATATGATATCACACATTGAAACATTGAGATACATAAATAAAATTTGGAAATTATTTGCATTGTTGAGCAAAAATCTTTATTATGATTGATGGTCTAAAAGTAGTGCTTTGACATGTGTTTGATCATGTGAATTAACATATAGGAGAATTAATTACCAAAATATATATATATAGAGTTGTTCAAAGAGCAGAATCGTTTGAAGAATCAAATTTAATTTAATTCAACAAATCTTATTTGACTAATTTCGAAGCTTTGGTCTTGTTCAAGTCTTAATATTCGAATGGGTTGGTCCATGTGGTCTCATGTGTTTCCACATTTCTCTCTATATGAATATCCTGTGCTTCATGACGTAATAAGAATCATATAATTTTTGTTGTATTCTTTGGTAAACCTTGAGTCATGTTCTAATTATTTCGATTCTCAGCTTCTTAAATATTCTTGAAATTATTCAATGGTTGCTGTTATTATAGTTAATAGCTCCAAACTTTAATAATTAACTACAAGTCAACATTACATCTTTCGAGATGAGGTAGTAGAAAATGAGAACGCAACAGATTAGGTATAGGTCAAATGCGTTAATCCTTGTCTTTGCTCTTGCAAGAAATTTTTTTTTTCCATTTTTTGTTGTTGATATAGGGACGACGGACTCTTCATTCCCAGCAAAAAATAAAATAAAATATTTATTAGATATTAAAATATATTTATAATAACTTAAAAATTTTAAAAATAATTTAATATATAAGAGTTTAAAAAGTATGTAAAAAAAAAATAAATTAGAGAGAGATAAGTTAAGAATATATTTACCCTTATTCTTACTTTGTTTCTAATTGTGAGGATTATAAACTTTTTTTTTTTTTAATCTTCATTTTTATCGAAGAATCCGTTTTTTGAATGAGAAAAGATAGGTTAAAGACTTTGTTTGGTAGATCAAATTATCATGTAGAAATGCCAAAAATGGGAAATTTAATTGACTTTCTACTTTGGGAAGAGAACGTAAATGGCTTGCTACCCATTGAAGCGTCACATGGTTCTAGAAGTTGAATTCAAAAATTCAATCGCAAGCTACTATAAAATATAAATTTTAAATCTGGACGGTTAAGATCAATTTTACCTTTATTCTCCTCAATGCCATGGCCGGCCTTGGCCTACGATAATGCTGGCCACGCCACATGCAGCAAAAACAACGTAAACCCGTTACAAAGACACATAAAATATTTATGGGAAATATATAAACTTAAACGGCTAAGCCCTCAAAAACATTTCTTCTAATATTAATTACAGGCACTAACATGCCTTGGAGGGATCAAAGCATGCTAATTGAGGCTTTGATCTAATTTAATTAAGTGTATGTGCATGAATCTGTTAAAGCTAAAACACACCCACGTAGACAATTTTGAGTTTCGAAACTTTGCCTCAAATAATAATAATAATTTACATGTTACAATATTGGACAATGAAGTGCACTATTGGAAGAACTAGTGAAGGTGAAATGCATTATGGTCTAGCATTTTACAGTAAGCACATGGAGCGCATATGACATTGTAAAGACTATAATTGACCCATCTTTAATTTATTTATGGTATGAAAATTACATTAATAATAAGAAACCCTAATTTAATTTAGATGGTCATTAGTCAAATGACCTTAAGTTGTATATTAAGATTAGTCAATTTGAAATAATGTGGGATGGTCATCTACTTTTGACCTAACTATGAAGTTCATGTGACTTATGCAGAGAACATAGGTTTTGAATTAAATAGGAAAAAAAAAAAACTATTTCAAGTTCTCATCATCTCTCATTAAGAACCAAGCAGCACATGTTTGAACCCTAAATTGAATAAATTAATAGAAAACCCACCTGATCTCTCTCTACCAAACTTGGAAAACTGAATCTACGCGGGAGGTTTTGAGTTTAACCAAGAATCGATGGGGGCGGCACCTAGAAATGAGAGAATTGTATTAGAAAATACACTAGAATTGTAAAGACATGTTTCATTAATTTTCTCTGATTAAGCTTATAAAAAACTTGTATTGTTGCCACATGCAGAGCTTTGGTAGCGCCAGGTGCAATGACCCTAGCACGGTATCTGGATAACTAAACATAGAAGGAGAGAGAAGAATAAAACAGATGACTTGCAGCTAAATATAAGTAGGGTTTTTAAATTAATTGACCATATTTATATGGGTTTTAACATAGATAACCGTAAACACCAATTGTGTATACTTAAATACGATTTTTCTTCCATCCCTAACCTTTCAACAATTTTTCTATAATCCTATCAATTTTAACTTTCATTTCCAATATCTCACCAAAAATATAAGATATCAAGCAAGGAAAAAACTGCATCCAGGAATTTAGATTAATCTTATTTTTAAATTTGTGCTCCTGCAAATTTTTATAATTTCATATTAGAATAATGATTGTGTATTTAAATTTTCCTATATCTTTTGTGCTGCTTGTGTAAGATTGTTTACAATGATATATGTGATCGATTTGGTTATATACGAAAAACGAGAGCACATAAATCTAAAAGTAAAAACAAGTAACAACCTCTTTGAAAACCCATACAAGGTCAAAATCAACTCTAAAACTTCAATTTACAATAGAAAATATTGGAATAGATGATGGATTATTTTTTTTATTTTTCTAAATTGTGAAAAATAGGAAAACTCAAGTTTATTTATAAGGGCATTGTTGTCAAAATAAGTATTTATGGTTACCCTGGTATAATATACGAAATGCTGGTTATTTCATAAAACCCCACAAATTTGGTTATTTATTTAAAAACCCACATATATTTAATATGTAAATTCATTCAAAAAAACTGTTTTAACGACCTAATCGACCGAATTTAGCGGTAGGGAAAAGTTCTTTTAAATTAAAAGGAATGAAAGGGAAGTGAGAAGGCTGGAATGAGGTCACCCACATTCAAATTCAATTATTAACATGCCTCAATTGTTTTAATTTATATTTATATATTCGTTTATAAAATATAAACTACTACTCCCATGTGATTATCAAATAAATATCAACTAAGTAATAATGCTTCTAGACCTATTTCTCTTATCTATAAAATTGACCCAGCCGAACATTTTCTCATCTTATAATAAGATTTTATACTGTGTAGGTGTTTATATTCTGCAAGCATTAATTATCAACGATGAATTCACTGATATTTTCTATGTTGTCTTAACGGTTTCCCACCTCTCTCATCTCACAAAGCGATTTATAGAAAAAAATAGCACATATCATTTGAAACTTAAAATCATGTTGATGGGATTTGAAATATACCTTTCTTCAAGTGGAGTTAGGATTTACGTGACATGGTTTCATATGCCAGCAATCGGCCTTCTCCTTCAAAAGAAAAATAAAATTAGATTTTCATTGGATTTTTACCTATTTTTAAAAAATATGTCTCCCGCAACCATTTAACATGACTTTATTCTCCAAAGCTAAAGAAAACAAGAACCAACGAAAATGATTCCAACAAACTGAAGTAACAGCTCAAAAATGACATATATATCACTCATAAAATTAACAAAAAAAGATTCCTTGTTTCCTAGCAAATACAGCATTGCGTTTCATTTACATACACAATCTTACAAAAATCAAAGATTTATGATGTATATGCTTCATCTACATTATGTAAAATCCTGACATCTCAGCTTGAGTTAACAATGTTCCCCAAAATTCTTCAAACCAAAGACAAAGAATCAATGTGTGTGACAGCTGCTGGTACGTGACAACTATTAGGCCAAGACAAAGCTAGCTACGTAGGAACTGAAACGCTTGTAATAGTTCATGAAACCTTCTTCTTTCACCTAAACAAGGTTTAAGTGGCATATTAATAATTTAATAACAGCATTTATTGAATGTTTTGACCACATATTTTGGACTCATAATCTTTCCATTCCTTGACAAAAATCTTGTAAGAACTAATAATTTTATTTTATTTTGGTTCCAATCATTTCCACTAAGATTTTATGTTCTCATATATATCTGATCAAAATCTGAACACATGCAAAGAAATATTCCAATTAGAGTTAAGTATTACTCTTGTTTTGGTTCTATATTAGCGGGAGGTGTAGTGCGTCACATGAGATGATACAAGAGAGAAGAGGGTTTTGAATAAGATCTTCTAAATCTTTCTAAGGTTCTATTGTATATACTTACCCTCATATAATTTACTAATATTATTGAATTTCTAATGTGGTGATATAGATTTGTTTAGATTTTCTTTTTTTTCATCACATTGTCTTTTGTTCCTTATGAGTTCTCATCGTGCCATGTGACCATCTTTAACCTTCTAATTATATATAAACTTTTAAGGGACTAAATTATATAGTTAATTAAGATTAAAGATTCCTAGTTATCAACTTAGCTTAGCATTTATTGGTGTACATCAATAATCACTTTCCCTGTCAGCCCTACGATCAAACTATCAAAGGAGACATACTACTTGGACTCTTCTAAGTCGTTGATTTATGATGGAAGAGAAGGCATTTATCTTTTAAGTTGTTTTAATGATTGGGTAGCGAGAAGATGCAATATTTTATGTCGCAACAATGGTTAGGGTGTTAAAATTTTGAAGCTGTGGGTGCATATGCAATGAGAATAATACTATATCTCCCCTTATATTATATTTATACATTTATATAGAGTACTTGAGAGAGAGAGCTTAAAGGTCTAATGAATTGAAGACTAACCCTTGTAATCTTTTGGGGCCCTTCTTAACATGAATTGAACCTAACCACCACATTCTAATAGCTATTGCAACTAATAAAAGATATATATTCCCTTAATTATAATATATACCCTGGTCAAATAAGTGTGTAGATGAAAGGAGACTCCACCAGACTCTGCAGAGAAAATTAAATGCAAACGAAAATTAAAGGGAGAATTCACACCATATGCACAGTAAATTACCCAGTGAACACAACTTTCACCGACTTGAACTCTTTATGATTCTCCGTCTTCAAAACGTTGTATTGACACATTCAAGTCATGTTAGAAAAAAATTAATAATGACAAATAACAAACCCATTCATATCATAATTATATACCTAAAAATAAACGCATTTCACTAAAAAAAATCACAAGTAATTTAGGCAGAATATTTCAATATTTTATGTTTAATCATGTAACAAATCTTTTTATTAATGAAAACTGGTAACATCAAGACCGGAATTAGAATTAAAAAGAAAAAAGACTAGCTAGTAAATAAGTAATCATCATATATGGAATAGGATCTTGAATAAAGTACAAAATAGTGACCAATAACATTTTCATAAAATATTCAACATCAAACCTAATTCCAATATCAATCCCATATTATAGGAGATCCTTTTCAATAGTTTTTTTAATTACTCAAAACTAATTAAGATGGCCCAAAACAATAGATGAGAGACAAATTACTTTGTACTATCAACTAACCATCAGGCATCCAGGTAGGTAGCTAGCTAAAACATCGTCCTTTCCGCTCCATGCTCTTACAAGCTATAACACATTTAAATTAACTAACAGGCCATGCATAGTGATACTACTAGCTTTAACAGAAAGAAGAGTTCACATTATAATTAGTATTCTAATAGAATTGGAATGGCACCGACGCACCGCTATCTAGTTGCATATATATAGTCAATCCTTGAACTTTTTTTGCCGAGTGAAGTTGTTGGCAACTAATATTCCAGCGAGCCTAAACTTGAAATAAGCCAGTCATATACTAATAATTTCGCCTTTCTCGAAAACTTTTCTTCACGCGTGAGTTGAACTAATAATAAATTTAACAAAAGTTTTTCATAGTTTAGTTAAGCACTGTATAGTAAAGATATACATATATTCTATTCTACAAAAACGCGATAGCTTCCTAGCCAATTCCGCCGACCATAGAGAAAGAAAGAGCTTTAACGAAAGCCCTAGGATCTTGCTGTAATAAAAGGGGAGAAGAGTAAAGAATAAAGTAGAAAGCTTGATTTCTCACAATAGCTTGCTAAGCTCCACCAAGCTGGATGCAGAGAATGCAAGGCTGGTGGTGGTGGCTATAGGGATAACAAAATCACATATCCCTATCACATCATGCATGGGGTATGACTAAGAATATATCGAATTTATCTCTCTCTTTCATATCACATTTGTTATGTAGTAATTGGAAGCTTCTTTATAAAAATGGGGCTTGCTGGGACTGAGAGAGCCAGTAAAGTCGGCATGATTATACTACTCATTCATTCCGAAGCTAATAAATTAACCATAGAAACGCCAAACTCATATCCTCAATCTTTTCATGAAAAGGAGAGACTCTGTGGAATTCAAGGTTTCATGCACATGCGGCCTCTACTTCCTATGAATTTCACTCGAGAGCACCCACTGGGTTAGTGGGACACAGTATAATTTTACAACTCAAATTCTTCGTTGTAGTCTGTAAGTTGTATTTTAATTGTACTTGGCATGGCCTATACGCTAAAAAGCACAAGCCCTAAACCCTAAAATATTCTCATTAATCACCACAATAATCTACTTCGAATTAAAAAGCTAAAACCCCACTCTTAACTCTTAATCATGAGGAAGCGAGTCAAATTATTATCTTGATAACCGAAAGCAACAACGACTATTTAACTTCCACGTATTGTGAACAAATGTAATAATGAAGATTCACACTGAAAAACTTACATGACTTGCTGATTGATATTTTCTACCATAAACAATACTTCTAGTGACATTAAAAAGAAATCAACACCGGCAAGATAATCAACATTCTCATTGAGGTAGTTGGGCATGCATGCAATTTGCCCTATCTAGGGTTCATCTACTATCAAGGGCACAATTGCCTTTATTCTTTCTTTTTGTAAAAATTAAAAAAAAAAAAAAAAACTACAAGATTGACAACAATCTCTTATTCTTCTTATTATCATTTGAAGAGTGACATATCCATTCTAATGTTTGGCTTCTCGATATATCCATGAAGCATCCATCAATTGTATGTACTTATGTTCAAACATGTCCCTACAATTGAAGTTATAACCCCTAATTGTTAACCTAAAAGTGAGAAACCATTAAAGGCTTATGGTGTGAAAGGCTGAAAGAAAACAGTAGGGTGGACTGAAGAAGATTTTTTTTGAGTCAGATTGGAACTTGGAAGGTAGAAAGCACTAGTATAGAAACTAGCAGAAAAATATTGTTGGACGAACGTGGAGCCAACACATGGCAGCAGTGTGGTGAAGAAGGTGGTTGGCAGAATGGGCTTTGTGAGCCGAGGACATCTTTCAAGTCGCCATCTCTAAGCTTGGAGTCTAGTCGGGGTCCAAGATTGTGACATTAGTCCCCCAATAGCAACTAGTAGGGCTGGACTCAAAATGAGTCTATTAGAGCTCGAACTTGGTTCGAACGAACTCGCTCTATACGAGTTCGATCGAGCTCGAATTTGAGCTCGAGCTACTTGTCAATTTTTTTAATAAAAAATTTTAATACAAAATGATATTGTTTTGATCGATATGTATTAAAACGATATTATTTTAATAATGAAAAATAAATCAAAACAGATTTGAATTGAGTTCGAATTTGGTTTTCATGAGCTCGAGCTCAAACTCAAGCTCAGCTATATGTAAACTTAGCCGAACTCGAGCTCGGCTCGGTTCGAATCCAACCCTAGCAACTAGCCTCATCCAATCCACATGGGCGCATCATAGATGTCCTAGTCAGCACTCCCTCTGCCACGTGAGCATCAATTTCTAAAGATTTAAAAACCCTATAGGCTCTCTAAGCTCTTGGTGCGTTCATAGAATCTGATGAGGAGCATAAGTCATTTTCGTGCTCCTAAATTCTCCCCCTAATACTTCGATTGACTCTATGTGAGGTAATTTTATGTCAGTAATATTCCCTATATGGATTTTATTTCTTAAAATTGTTGGCAGTATTCGTTAGAATGCTATGAATTATGAAATATAAATATCAATCAAAATAAAAATATCGGCAGTTTTACAGGAAGCATATATAACTGAATTTACTACGCCATTTGATTTTGTCATTAGCATCAATAAATTCTATGCCCCTATAGAAAAAGAAACTATTGAAGGCCCCGTAACGGCTTCCGGTATTGAAATGTTTCCCAAGAAAGAATAAAATAAGGCCAAACGACTATTTCCCACCCAAGGTTTAACGTTTTCTCAAATGTCCCCCCTTTAACTATGGAAACACCAAACACCCACCCATGACCGGTTAGATTTAACAGAACCCTAACGTCTAAAAATTTAATCTCATTTTTTCCCCTAAAAGTTTAAAAACTAACATTTTTTCCCTAAGCTAAGTTTGCAAAGATTGCATTTTCCCCCCTAGGGTTTATTTCCAAACCCTTCCAATTTCCAAACCCTTCTCCATCGCTTTCTCCGGCGCCATCACCGGCCGTCTTCCCCTCCCAACGGTTTCTCTTCCACTGACGACCCCTCTCAACTCGACCTCAACGCATCCGATGATCTGGGAAGCCTTCTGGGAAGACGATTGTCTTCCCAGATGAAGACGACTCGTCTTCCCAGAGGACGACGAGTCGTCTCGTCGTCTTGTCTTCGTCTGGGAAGACGTCGTCTTCCCAGACGACGACGACGACTGGGAAGACGAAGAACTTCGTCTTCCCCGATGAAGTTCTTCGTCTTCCACAGCTTCTCTGACTCCGATTGGAAGTCCAAATGGGAGGAAAGAGATCTCCGGAAGGTGAGGATTCTTTGGGAGGGAGAGACCGTCGGCAATGGAGCCGGAGACCGTCGGCAACGCTTCGGGAGGGTGAAACTGCGATTTTTTAAAACTTAGACTGGGGGGGAATTTTAGTTTTTAAAGTTTAGGGGGGCAAAATATATTCTATTTTAGTTTATTTTTAATATTCTAGAGAAAATGACGATTTTACCCTTATAGGCGTTAGGGTTTGGTTAAATCTAACCGGCCATGGGTGGGTGTTTGGTGTTTCCATAGTTAAAGGGGGGACATTTGAGAAAACGCTAAACCTTGGGTGGGAAATAGTCGTTTTGCCATAAAATAATCCCTAAATATATGCCAATCCTAAATTTTTTAAGCATCTATAATTTAGTAAGATTCAATAATATAATGTTTATAAAAAATTGAATAAAATAATAAAAGGCAGCTAAGGCTTTTGCGTTGAGAATGACCATCAAAGCGCATTAACTCTCCATTGAAAGCACGTGCCCTTGCTCGACTCCCCTATTTAAGCACCCCCACCCCCACCCCCACCCTCCCTCCAAACCAAAACTGCATTTCTCTTCTCAACAACAGCAGCAAACAGGCATTAAGCTCTGTGTCTAATCAACTCTATTTGATCCTCTTCTAAATATTCAAGGCTCTTCTTCTAAAACAGTGTCATCCTTTAGCTCACTCCAGAAACACAAACACTTCCACTTTCTCCTACATTTGAATTAGTATTTCAAAATGGAAAATTTGTTTCGGCTTGTTGATCATGAAGATTTCTTCTCTCGTAGATGCATTTGGGTTAATGGTCCGGTCATAGTTGGGGCTGGACCATCGGGCCTAGCCACAGCTGCTTGCCTTAGAGACCAAGGGGTTCCCTTTGTTGTCCTTGAAAGAGCTGACTGCATAGCTTCTTTGTGGCAAAAACGCACCTATGATAGGCTTAAGCTTCATCTTCCTAAACAATTCTGTCAACTTCCTAAACTACCATTCCCTGAAGACTTCCCCGAGTACCCCACAAAAAAACAGTTCATTCAATATCTTGAATCATATGCAAATCATTTCGAGATCAACCCAAAATTCAATGAGTGTGTGCAGTCAGCTAGATATGATGAGACCAGTGGCTTCTGGCGAGTCAAGACCGTATCCACAAGTGGCTCAACCAGAACTGAGGTTGAGTATATTTGCAGGTGGCTTGTGGTGGCTACTGGTGAAAATGCCGAGCGTATTATGCCAGAAATTGAAGGATTGACTGAGTTTGGTGGTGAAGTTATTCACGCTTGTGATTACAAATCCGGCAAAAATTTTAAGGGAAAGAATGTATTAGTTGTTGGTTGTGGCAATTCTGGCATGGAACTTTCTCTTGATCTCTGCAACCACAATGCTAATCCATCAATGGTTGTTCGCAGCTCGGTAAGTAATCGTAAAACTACTTTTGTTAAGTCTTGTTTCAAGGAAAATTTGAATTTATAGACAAGATTCTAATGAAGTTTGCTCTGGACACGTTTCGCAGGTTCATGTCTTGCCAAGAGAAATCTTTGGGAAATCAACATTTGAATTGGCAGTCTTGATGATGAAATGGCTACCTCTTTGGCTTGTTGACAAGCTATTGCTGGTTTTTGCATGGTTTGTGCTCAGAAACATTGAGAAATATGGGATAAAGAGGCCATCTATGGGTCCACTACAGCTAAAGAACACTAAGGGAAAGACCCCTGTATTGGACATTGGTGCACTAGAGAAAATCAGATCCGGTGATATCAAGGTGGTTCCCGGAATCAAGAGATTTTCACGTGGTCAAGTTGAACTTGTTAATGGTGACAAGCTTGATGTTGATTCAGTTGTCCTAGCAACGGGATACCGCAGCAATGTTCCTTCTTGGCTTCAGGTGAGAAAATGCTCTAAATTACTGATATAAAAGACAGTTTTTACAGTTGGGTTCTATTAAAAAAAATGATAGAAGAAAATGTCAGAAAGTTAATATTTATGATTTTCTATAAAAGGAAATATGTTTAGTCAACCACGGACAAATGAACTAATCCTTTTTTTGTTCTCATGATGTACAGGAGACTGATTTCTTCTCAAAGGATGGATTCCCGAAGGCACCATTGCCAAATGGATGGAAAGGAAATGCCGGTCTCTATGCCGTGGGGTTCACAAGGAGGGGGCTCTCTGGTGCATCCTCTGATGCCGTCAGAATAGCACAAGACATTGGCAAGGTCTGGAAACAAGAAACTAAACAGCAGAAAAAGAAAACCATCGCTTGCCATAGGCGATGCATTTCACAGTTCTGATCGTCGATCAAAGCTTACGGAACACTAGGATTTTGTTCATTTGTTTTTTTTGTCTAGTAAGGTTTATGGTGTAAAAAAAGATGTTTGTTGTAGCATACACAGGAGAAAGAAAGAAACGGATAGCACACAGAGAGAGCCCACTCCGAAGGCCCAAGTTTTGAAATGTTTGGGCATTTTGTAAACTGAGGATGATGAGGCTTTTTTATTCTTTTTCTTCTTAAAGTTTCATACAGTTTTTGTACTTATAATCTAGTGTTTAACTTAATGAATTGCCTCTCCTCTTTTTCAAAATTGCTACTCTCTGCCTCACATTATCAGTTCAAGATTTTAAGCATAGTTTTGCTAAGAATATTTTAGATGTCTTTGACTTATCCACAGTGATTAAGAGAGATACAGTATCACATCTAGTATATACCTGAGCTTATAATTGGCTTTTCTAAACTCCCTAATGAAGAAGAAACAAAAGGAGAATCACAAGTCATAATTCTTAAGTTTAAAAGAATAACAGTAAATCTAAAAGTTCTGTTTTTTCCTATGATTACCCAACAAGCTTTAGAATCTGATAAATCCACAAAAATAGTTGGGATTTCAATAAATTCTATTAAGTTTTAAATATTAATCTTTAGTTTTTTACAAGAATTTAAAGAATCCAGTCAGTTTTAAATTTCAACCTTTTGGCAACTATTGATCAATGTAGTTGAGGAAGAATTTTTTTTCTCTCTTATCTTCAGAAAACTAGTTCATTCATGTTAAAAATGAGGCTGATTATACTCACTGGACAGATACATATACTTAGAATACCCATCAGACTCTTTTCAAGCAAAGCCCCACTGATTCATTGCTTCTGATTTGCAACTTGCCTATAAACATGTGTGATCATATGAGTAGGACCCATGAAGACAATGCGACCCAGCTCCAGTTCCACCACACCCACCACCTTATTTTTCATACTCTTTTTGAGGATAGCCAATTCCAAGATGGGCTACACATCACTATTCCCTTAAATATTATTAACTTTTTGTTTGACCAACTTACTAAATAATAGACTTAGAATCTCTGCTGCCTTGCACGTGATTAGACTTGGAGCCGTGAATAAACCATCTAGCAAAATAACAGTTAAATCTTTTCTAAGCATAATTGCAAACTTTAAAACAGTTCAAGAGACCTTGCTTGAAAACTAACAAAGATGTATGTACCAATGGGCTATTCAAAAGAGTTTAATTAGGTAACATAACTAACTAAACCTGTGGCTCTGTTCTGAATCTTGAATTAAAGAAAGTTAAATTGGTGACACCTGGACTCAAACCTGAGACCTTCGGTGTGCTAGATTAACGTGATAACCAACTACACCATGGCACTTCACAACATGCTAACCCTTAAAACCAAACAGCTTATATAAAGTCATCAATGAATGAATAAAGAAATTTATTGAACGAAAGGTTCACAGAACTAATATAAATGGATTTGTCCATGCGTATATGGTAGCATATTCACCTAGTTCATCCGTAAATGTGCACCATATGCATCTCCTACCACTATCTAAAGAAATTAGGTACCTGTTGTTCGGTATCCTTATTATAGTTGCAACGGATAAGAGTACAGATGTGGTAGTTCTTTTCCAAAGCTTATGACAGAACTTCTAAACTCTTTTCATCTACTAATATTAATTTATAAGACCGACATCAGAATTTTGTTTTCAGTGAAAGTCTTATTCCAAGTTCCCTAGCTTCATTTTTACCTCAGAGATTGTACTACTACATGGGGCTAGAGCACCAACAAAATGCTCTTAGAAACATGAAATGACAATCAGATAAAGTTTTATCGGAGAAACTTTCAAAATCTGATAGAATTTGATAGTGTAGTTCATCTTGTCTAGGATGTGACAAGATATGGAATGGCAAATTCAGAAACACGATAGAATAGAAATGAAGGGGAACATAGGAAATATATAAGATGAGGTTTAATAGAGGGCAATTTGAAACTAAATAATAAAATCATACTACATAAAAATTGGAACAAACTATTTGGTTTCATAGACATGACATGGTTCTAAGTCAGAATACGATTTCTCATGAGCTAAGGCAAATGGCAAACCGGAAATCGTACAGCCTCCAAGAACTGTCCGTTGTGTTCAACTTTCTTAAGCATTTTTAAGGTTTCCTAATTATAACTCAGCTTGGTAGTAGGAGAATTTCTGAAATTCCGGTCTAAGAAAGACGGCGCACAACTGACACGATCAGTTTAACCAAGTGCCTTATGGGGTCTTGTTTTACACTCCAGAGCCTGGAAAATAGCTCGCCTTACCATACATATATTCTCATTTTCGCTAGGCCAGTTGCCCTTAAACCATCATAGTTTTCCGCAAAACCTTACTTCATCTAACCTATATGTCCTCTTCTCGTTGTATGTATATGTTTCCATTGTCTTCTTACTTGACATCTTGTGTTCCACAGTGAAAAGAGGTATAATAACACACGGGATGGCCACCATTTTCTGTAGCCACAATATCATAACAAGGGCCCAAATTTTTCAGCCACAGTATCATAGCATAATATAGTGTTGTTACTCTTCACATGCCTATGCCAACTAGATATTGCAAGGGTGGACCTAAATGAAATATTTTAACTTGGAATATTCAATCCCTGATTAATTGATCAATTTCCAGATAATTCAGCATTGAAGTGCTGGGGACTCAAATGAATAGATAGCAGTTATTTTGAAACCTCTGAACTCATAAGCAATAAAGTTTTTCTCCAGGGTCAATCGATTTTTAGCTGTTGATTCTCTTTTCCTCTGTAGTTTCTTCATCTAGCCGTTTCTATATTCTTTCTAGACTCTACTTCGAGGACACTTAGGTTGACCCTATTATTAGTCGTCATCTAAGACACATCGATATTTCCCAGTTATAGACCAGCCCGTTGTTTACCTTCTGCATTCAATTTCATTGTTGTTTGCAGAAAGATTCAAAAGACTTCTTATATAAAACACTTTCTTTCTTCATATGCACTGATAATCGAGGTCCACAACTAGTTAATTGTCTCCAAATTATTCATTGTAGTATTCAAGGCGAGTCATTTTCTTATTCCGGAACCTTATAACCTCACTGTGATCCTTATTCCAGACCGACTTGAAATTAATGACCGCTACCCGGAAACGTAATACAGATAAATATAACATAAAACAACAATCACAAACTGAACTCCCTCAACCTAGCCACTATCTCTAACTGACATGCCTAGTTGTCATAGCCCACCCCATGTCCCTTCACATCAGGGTAGGACATTACTGGCAATATAAGAGATATAATAGTTCACGCGTTTGAAGATTTGACAGGCCAGGAACTGACTTTATGGTGTGGGACGTGATCAGGGATGCATGAGGAAAAGAAGGATAATGGAAGCCCCTTGGGCCCTCGCGCAGTGTTGATGGAAGGAGCACAAAATGTTAACTTAGGCGCACTTTAAGGTACATCCTATTCTTTATCACTGTGTATCCATGTTATGCAATCATATGTGCGATATTTATGACCATGAAAATACTTTATATTTAAATGAGCTTTTAGTAGCTGTTCAAGAATATCCAAACACAAATCATCAGGAAAAATAATTTTGCAAAACTATGAAGATAACTGTTAAAATAATAGTAGTTTGATTGAATTAAAGGAAGTAAACAATAAATTTAATCTAATTATAAAAAAAAAATACATGCATAAATTGATCTTTCTACAGTACATCAACTCGTCTACAGAGAATCCTTAAGTATAATTCATCAACTCGTCTACTAAGGATCCTGGATGATAATGATCCCATAATTATGTTATAAATACTTATAAAAAGATTCAGAACTTTTTACTGATATAAACTACTAAATGGAATCAGAACCGAACAAATCAATTATTTGAATTGTCATATATAATCACCATGACAACAAATTAAATAATAGCGAAGACTGAATAACATTGAACTGGCGTACCTCAATTCGCAAAGCCAGATCAGTGTTGTGCGATCAAATCAAACGTATTTTTAGCCTCTTTTCATGCTTTTTATTCTCTGCTCTGTCGTTAAAATGCTAAGGTTGTTGCGTTGATAGCTCGCTGGGAACAAGTACTTGTTCGTAAAACCTGCCATGGTTAAAAAGGAAATTTAGTAAAATTATTAAAATACAGCTAAAGTGTGAAAAGTAATTGGACTAGAGAGAAACAGACAAATAGCCAGTAAATCAAAAAGCTCATCAGCAACATATTAAACATGATTACCTAACATTAATTCTTCTTCATCCATAGCCAAATTTTACTCATGATATTGCCTTTGAGCCAAATCTTTATAAGAAGTTAAAGAAAAGCAGATGCGTAAAAAAAAAAAAAAAAGCCCCAAGACGTAAAGTTTTGATGAGCCGAGACATTTTAAATTTTAAAGCAGTTTTAGCGTAGCGCCAAAATCTCTGCTTTTAACTGCCGCGGGGAACTTGATCCACAAGGCAAATCGGAAGTATCTTTATCTTAAATCGGATTAGAGTTTGGGCCACATCAGAGAACCGCTTGTTTAGGGAGAGACCCAGGCCCAATATAAAAGGTAAAAGTGCTGACATGTAAATATATTGTTGGGTCGGGCCGGCTGAATTCAATCCAAATTAATATGACCAAACGAAAAATTGTTGTGAGATTGATAAGTTGAAATCTTCCAAGCTCAAACTTGACTTCATTTATAAAACCGAGATTCAAACTTAATTTAGAAACAACTTGTTTTTTAATTCACTTTTTCTTTCTATCCAAATTTGTGAACCAGCCTCAGACTAGCTCCAAATTGCATCAGTTGGGTTCAGAAGGAGAGTGCCCTCTTTCTTGAATGACAACAGGATTGGATCAAGGGTTTTAAGGATTATTAATTATAGACTCTAACATAAATTTACTTGGGTCCCAATATATATTATATACTCTTTTATTTTTTTTAATCACTAACTTACATATTCCAACAAAAATAACTCCTCGATTTGAAATAAAAGAAAGCAGGGGATTTTAGATAGACCATTTTGCTATATACTGTCAACAAAGTGATTTATAAAGTTAAGTTTGTGTGAAGTATAAACCTTTTGCTTCCTGCATTTGAGGGCAACCTCGATCACTTTTGCTTTCTTTATGGGCAATAAGGCAATTTATCAAGCTCCGGGACCTGGAGCTTGTCCACAAAATGACTGGGCCAGATTGATAGCACAAAAGATGAGGCCCAATATTGAAACTGCAGTCTCATAGTATTGACAACAAACGGTTAAAACCCAAGCAAGAAAAATAGAAGTCCATAAACACAAAAGCCATTAAAAATGCTTCAAGAAAGTTGTGGAAAATAAACCATCACACCTCAGTGCTCTCAACCAAAGGAAGGTAAAAGAAAACAAAAGCATGGCAATCAAATCTAATCTCACCAAGTTCAATTCTTTTAATCTAAATCCTTCGCGCACTTTCTCTTCTCCTTCTTTATTTTATATCTCCACGCACAATCCCTCTCCTGTGAACTTTAACAAGCAGTGTTCATTAACAAGCTTGAGCATCGATGGCAGAAGAAACAGTAGGTCCCTCTCGATTCAAGCCATGGCTTCTTCGTTCGGCTCTAGGCTCGAGGAGACCGTGAAAAAGACTGTCAATGAGAACCCAGTTGTTGTTTACTCCAAAACTTGGTGCTCGTAAGTTTCAATTTTCACCCATCTTAATATCCATCGATTTGGGTTTTCTTTTTTTTTTTGTATTTTGTATTTGATTTGATAAAAATGTGTTTGAAATGGGTTATCGGTGACTGTTGTTTTGAAGGTACTCATCTGAGGTGAAAACTCTGTTCAACAGACTTGGCGTGGAGCCGTTGGTCATTGAATTGGACGAAATGGGTATGACAAAAGCATAATGATCTATTCTTTCATATCAATTGTTTTCTGTGAATTCTTTTTGTTTATATTTTTTAAACTGAATCAATAGGTACATCTTCTTCCTGGGGGATGGCATACCACAATTTGTGTCATCTTATGTGCATCCAGTTATTTTAGACAGTAATTCTAAAACTATAAAAAGTAAAACCATGTTGCATCTTAAGAAAACCCTTTTTCCATTTTCCATTTGATTAGATGGTGGACTTTCAATTAATTTCAATATTAGCTCTTTTTATTCTTTCCCCATTAAGTTGAAGATGAGCAATTGTTTATCAAAACTTATCACACGGTGTTCTTAAAACTTTTCTCTCTTTCAGGTCCCCAAGGTCTTCAAGTGCAGAAAGTACTGGAAAGACTAACTGGACAACATACTGTCCCAAATGTTTTCATTGGTATGTACTGCTTTTGGAATGTTCATTTTCAAGAGTATTTGAAGAATAACTGCATAAAACATAGGATACTTTTATCATAACGAAGTTTTATATACATTTTGTTCTTTGATACATATGCACATAATTTTTATAAAACATTTTGATGATCATTTTCTTTAAATAGACATGGATGTGTGATATATTTGAGAAGCAATTGAGTAAACCACGTTTGAATCTGTTGTTATAGGTCAGTGATGCCTAATTTTCTTAACTAGTTCATTGCCAATATTCTGAACTGAATCTTTGGTTAAAGATTAGAAGCTTTCTGCTCTCTTTCTCCAAGCCTAAAGTGGACTAGAAATGATTTCTGGATATTTTAGAATGAGTGTAAGGAGTCCTTATACCTTTATGTCTATAATTTTAACCTCTAAAGTCTTTGCAAAACTTTAGCATACATGTAACTTGAAGCCAATAACTGTCTTCTGCATGATAATAATATGTTGCTAATTTGTGCCAAACTCAATAAAGCCATTAAGATCAAATCCTATTATAGAAGCTAAAATCTGTCAACTCTCATAAAAAATCAATTCAGTCAAATTTTACTTTTCTCAATAACAAAATATAGTTGGTTATACCTTCATGTTTTGGAGAAGTCTTCATTATCGAGTTTGAGTGCTCATTGACTGGAACATGCATGTTGGCTTGACTTTAGCTAGGAGGTTTTCCTTGGTAATACTGCAGATAAAAAGATGTTGAAATTCATAGAAAATTCCAACTCATTGGTTTTGGTTAAGTATTGACTACAAAATGAAAATGAAGAAGGTAAGCTGACTCTGCCTCAGAGTTTCTAGTGTGGTTGATGCAAGTCAAGTGGATCAATATGTTTCTGCAATTGCGTATGCAGTTGTGTGATCGTACTGGATTTTAAGTGATGATCTAAAATGCAGTAAACATAATGGCTGAGCCTTTACAAATAATTAAAATGAGCATCGAAACACTGAAAGCTTTGTTTTTGCAATTAGTATCATTTTGGAAGCTGATGACTTTTAGTCGCAGAAACATATAATCGTTATTCTTTTGGAAGCACGCTGTCATTATGCTACAATTTTTTTTATGTATTGATTTCCAATTTTTTATGTGCGTATTGCTCAAAATCTTTGTTCTATTCCATGACAGGGGGCAAACACATTGGTGGTTGTACAGGTACCTTTTTTGCTAGCACTCTTCTCATTTTGTTTTAGTCTCCTTCAGAAGAAAAATTTCCACCTTTTGAGTTTGTTTCTGTGTTCAACTTTATTTATCTAATTGTTGCTATGATATTATTAGATGCATATTAGTTATTTATTGAGGTGGTTTCTGTATGACCACATAAAGACTTGCCTCCTTTAGTCATCGTTGTTTTCTAAGTAGAAAAAATGTATGATCTTTAGTTGAAGTTATTGCATTTTGTTGAAGTCCCTATCTTTTAAATCTAACTCTACATATGAAAATTTTGTTTCACTAAACGAATCTAATCTCTCTTTAATGTAAGCAATAGTAGTTATAATGTTTATGATTCCGATTTGATTGTTATTATTTATTCCTGCTCTAATGCAGATACTGTGAAGTTGTATCGGAAAGGAGAACTTGAGCCTTTGCTGTTAGAAGCTACTAAAAATACAAAGAGCTAGCTGTCTTGGCAGTTTGATTAGTTGGAGAATTTCACTTCTCCAGCAAACTTCGATTTCTTGAGAAGATCTCCTACATTTCTGTCTCTAGGAGTATTTTTCGCCTCGTGAACATATATATTACTTTAACGATTATCTTTATGTATTTTTCTTAAAATGAACTGTATATGAACTCATGAAAGTTTGTTGTTCGGTCATTTCATGTAAATCTCGTTGAAACTCTTCAGTCTAGCAGTAGATGAAGGGTTTTTTGATGGTGAATAGATGCAACCCAGTACATTATTTTACTTTTGTGCTTTATAATGCTTCTGTCATTGGGAAAATAGAATTGAAAGATCATATGATTTTATTAGGTGTTTCGTGAGAAAGCCGGAGGATGGGCTTTGTATTGGAACTTTATTACTGAAACTATCCCCCAGCTGGTGTTAACCATCCAAAGGCTGTATCAGTCAATTCAATTTTGTCTCCTCCAAAAAACTTGCGCTCTCCAAGGTCACGCTCTTCCAAGATTTTCAATAATTCTTTTGCAGCCTTATCTTGCTCATCAACAGCAGCGTGAAAGTATGCGAAAAATGTTGAAAGTGTAGACTATTCAATACAATTACAGATGAAGAAAAAATATCTGAGGTGCTAAGCTCAGAAGAGTCTTTGACATTGGTGCTCAAAAAATATTTAAGGTTATTAGTCTCTCAACTCCTGCAAGTTCATTTATAGCTGGGTTTCAAAAATAGTTTTTCAAGCGAGAATAAAATTATGTATACATATTTTGAATATATAAATATATGTATATTACGATTAATAATTTTTTATTTAAATAAAATAATAATTAATTATATAATAATATATATATATAATATATATTTATTTATGTATTTAAATTAGCGATTGTTTATAGGCAAAGCAGAAGTATACTTTGAGCGTGGGCCAGTACAATAATTTTTCTTACTCTGGGCTTTTTATATTGGCAGAGGCCTGGGTTTGGACTTTGGAGTTGACAAGCAACCAGCGTGGCAGCATCGTAATCACATCATACAAATGGCAGTAACTAGAGTCTCCACCACCGGTTCAGAAGCCCAATGGAAAGCCATGCATCTTTGGCATTCTCTACTGTGAAAACTCTTCAATGTCCCTCATGGCTTCTGTAGCACGATTTTCTTACTTTCTCGGAGTCCCTAGCCTTACTCATAACCACTATAACTACTTAAGTAACAATAATTGCAGGTTTTGCTGCGAAATTCTGAACAGTTATAGAAAAAGTTCAAATTCCTCCGTTAGTTTATCATTTTGTTCTATCAAGACCTCAAAGAAGTTACCATTCTCTTCTACAATCACCTGCTCAGTTACTAATGGATCCTCCCAAGACTCTGAAATTAGGTACTTTCCGTTTTAGTACTTTTTTAACTTTAGCCTTTAGATGATTGTCTTGTGTTGTTACCCTTATGATTTTGGAGTCAAATGAAAAAATGTATATTTGTTAAAAAGAAGAGTACTTTTAGTTTCAATATTCGCTTTTTTTTTTTTTTTTTTTGTAGTTGCAGTAGTGAAATTGAGTGTTCATGTGAATACTAGTTTGCGATCTTAGTTTCAAATTATTACTGTGTCTGCCTGCTGCTAACTGGTAAATGAATTGACAGAAATCAAAATTCTCTGATTGTTTTTGAAAATTGGTTCTTGTAGATGTCCTTTTTATTTACTACAAGAGATAAGATTTTGTAGACCATGTACAAAGTTATCATGGCAATCTAGTGTTTGTAGCAATAGCCACAAGAACAAAGTAGCTGTGACATAATGTTCAACAGATATTTGGGCAAGAAACTTCATCTGGTAATCTTGTGTTAGTAGCAATAGCCCGTTTATGTCAATAAATGATGGATCACATATTCATCAACATCAGGCAGTGTAACTCTCACATGCAAATTTCTGTTGCAAAACACAATTTCTTTTTAACAAAATGCTTCATATATACAAAATTAGATTGGTTTTATTTCCAGCTGCTTCTCTGACATAGTTTCTTTCTAATCTGTTTAACAAGTGAGGCTTCCTTGTTTCATAACTTTATTTGTTATTTAGTTCTGCAGCCAAGATAAGGAGTGAAGTTCTGTCTCCCTTTCGGTCTGTTCGGATGTTCTTTTATCTTGCTTTTATTGCCAGTGGAGCTCTGGGAGGATTAATAGCCACCACACAGTTAATTGCTGCACTAACAAATTCCGCAAGAGCAGCTGAAGTCCCTGAGATTGCGAAAGGGCTTGGCATAGATGTTGGAGCAGTTTCCCTATTTGCATTTCTCTATTACAGGGAGAACAAAGCTAGGAATGCACAACTGGCTAAGCTTACAAGAGAAGAAAGCCTGTCAAAACTGAAGCTCCGTGTGGACGAAAACAGGATTATCTCTGTGAATGCTTTACGAGGGATTGCTCGTCTGGTAATCTGTGCAGGCCCTGCATCCTTCATTACAGAGTCTTTCAAACTTAGTGAACCTTTCACTCAGAGCCTTTTGGACCGTGGGGTGCTTGTGGTCTCTTTTGCCACAGATGGGAACCTTCCAAGTTTTGAGTTTGTCGAAAGTGAGGAGATGAAAGATATTACCAGCAAAAGGAAGAGACTCTGGCAACTGACTCCTGTTTATGTTTCTGAATGGTCCAAGTAAGAGACTTCATTCAGAAAGTTGATCTAGTCTGTTTTGAGTTCTCTCTATCTAACATGATACACATAAACAGGTGGTTAGATGAACAAAAGAAATTGGCTGGTATCTCCCCTGAGTCTCCTGTGTAAGTGGTCTTCCATGTTAAACACCATAATCTGATCTGTGGATTATCCTTTTAATATATACATACAAATACAAACATATCTTTCAGAAGCATGTACCGTGCATATGGAGGCTTTTAAATATTTGGTTTTTTCCTAGGTATTATTAATCAGACCTCATATCTTAAAATCTTTGTACATCACTGGACAAATTAGCAATTGTGCATCATACAGATGGCTTCAAAACCTGGCGTAAATGCTCGAAGAGCACTGCATTTCAAGGAAGTTATCATAAAAATGGTTCTTGTAAAGACTCTATCATCTAATGTGTGTTAATTCTGCAGGTATTTATCTCTACGCCTGGATGGTCGTGTCCGTGGTAGTGGAGTTGGCTACCCTCCTTGGAATGCTTTTGTCGCACAGTTACCCCCAGTTAAAGGGATGTGGACAGGCCTTCTTGATGGCATGGATGGAAGAGTTCTTTAAAGAAAATGTGTTCAGTTATTACAACTTTCCCCCTTTTTTAATTGAGATTCATGTTGGACTAGTCAGTGGTAAGTTTTGTATAATCTTGCTTTCTTTATCTTTTTTCTTTTAACTTGCTGCCAATTGCATTTTGTATCAACATTTAGGTCCCATGTGCTTAGAAAAAGTTATTACCATATTTTCCCTTTTGATCTTGGAGATACATGCATTTTTTGATGCTAGAAAGAGATGATGTAAGTTGTCGCCTATAGTTTTCAAACAATCCCAAAAAAAAGTAGAAATTTTTGCATAGAAAGCTGAATCATGAGGATTTATGCCATATTATTTCATAAAAAGAATTGGTTTTGCAATTTTGGAAGCTTGGTTTTGGCAATACATTCCCCCTCTCAGCAGTTCTGTACAGAACTCATGGTCTGCATATTTGAAGCACTACTAGTGTACCAAGTGTAGTACCGGATCAAAGAAAGGTTCTCTGTTATATAATCTAACACAATAGTATCTTGATTTTATTTATTCAAATTAATATCCCGTAAGGAGGTGTGGAATCTGATTAATTTCTTAAAATATGCAAATGGGAGTGAGTTACTAATGAAAATTTGTAGCTAAGTACCCCAACTCTATTCATATATTTACTTTAGTTATGTACTACCTATCAGTTTCTCAGATATAATATTTCATTTCTTGATCCATCAAAGAAAGATAGAAGTGAATTACTTAGGATCAAAACCACTTTCAGATGGTCTTAAAAGGCAATCTTGCTTGTTTTTAGTCTTTGATGTCGCTCAATGATGGATGATAGTGATGTAGTATTGATGTTCATATGGATTTAAAATGATTGCCAATGGTTTATCATGTATGTATGTTGTGGACATGTCTTTGTTCAGATACTAGCATAAAACATGATTAACATGTTGAAAATACAAGAATTCACTGGAAGAATATAATACACATTCCTGGCACACAAAAGCTTAAGCTAGCTAGGAGAATAATGTGAAAGTCAAAATTACACAGCTATTATAAACTCATTTAACTTCTTCAATCTCATCCAATGCGAAGTTGTTTGTGGATACATTTGCATAATTAACTTTGTTGAATCGAACCACAACTGGGTAACGAGTTTTGGGATCCTGCTCAAGATACAAGTAAGCTTTAGAAACCCATAAAAAATGATTGAATGCTTGGGGTGAGAGCCATAGAAATATAAAGAGAAATCGGACCTGGTCAACAGCTACAACAGATCCAATTCCATTGTACCAGTAAGACTCCCTCCTCAGAATCTTCACCTGTTGATTGAAATGCTTAATAATCAACTTCTTAAGATTGTTATGTGTCATCTAGCATTATTAACCCTTGTAAAGCCAAGAGGTTATAAACTAGTTTCCGGCCACGTGTAGTTTGGCATGGTTAGGACTCACCTTAGCACCTCTCTTGGGTCCAATTGGAGGTGGCTTGGGCTTCGGGGCTTCACCTTTAGGCGGGGCAGCGGTGGTGGCCGGCGGGGCAGGTCCTTCTTCAGCTACTCTTACAACAAGCCTTGACTTGTTGTTGCTGAAGGCGGTGTTCTTTGAAGGGTAAAACAACATATTGCTCCTAGAAGCTGAGTTTGCATTGATTGCAACACTGGGTGTCAGCAAGAAGCCAGAAGCAGCAGAAGCCATACTGCAGCTCGCCATACTATTGCCTTGCCTCTGTGTCTCTCTCCGTGTGTGCGTTTAATTGATGAATAGTTGCAGAAAGTAGAATAGGGTGAGGACGAGAACGAAGTTTGAGAGGCTTGAAATTAACTAAAATTTTGTGTTTTTGGAAGGAGGAATTATCTGATCTTTGAAGGTGGAATCAATCGTTTCCTCCACTAGGGTGCTGCCACCTCTGCACCATATCCATTTTGTTTGGATAATGTGATTACAAATCATTCGACTCTCGCTTGCTAAGCGGGTTCGCTCAGCATTGTAATCTGACTCCGGTACTTTTTCTGAGAAGCCACTAGGAAATCCCACACTGCTATGGAAACCCCAGATTTCTGTAATATGCAGACTTCGCCCAGTACTGTCTCTGTCACGTGACATGACGTCCCGTTTTCGCGCCTAAATGTCTCAGTTCAAGTCCAGACTCCCAATCTAAAGCATCTCTTCAACTCCAGAAAACCAAACTCCGATCACAGATTGCATATAATTCAAAAAATGAAGAGACAAAATCCTCAAAATAACCCTAAAGGCTCACCACCTGTTCGAACCTCATCTCATGGAGCAATTCGGAGCTCCGACAACCCATTCAGCAGTGCAAAAGGTTCCTTTTCCGCTTCTTTCGCGTCTTTGGAATTATTTATCTTGAAATTCATTCGCCAGATTCGTTTTCCACTCTTTAATGGTTCATCGTGGTTACGGTTTTAAATATTGTGTTGTATGCAGCTGGTGAGCCTAAAACTTCAGAGTACGCATTTTTTAAAAAGCTAAAGACAAAGGCAGGCCACGGATCACAGTCCCGTCCATTAGATAAGGAGGAAAGTGGATCGAAGTTGTTGGGATCAAGTTACCTCTCTAATGTGGATTGCAGCGATGCGATCAAGAATAGCTTCAATGACTTGAGATTGCCAATTGAACCCTGTCTTAATCCGGACTTACTCCTCTCGCCAGTTGGTACGCCTAAGTGTTCTTAACCCTTCCCAGAATTCTGCTAAATTCTAAACAGTTCCATTTTGCCATGTTGTTAATTCAGTCAATTTCCATATATTGATTATATTTACATAAAATGTTATACTATATGCTCATCAGTTTACGATTGTTTGCTTCATGAAGTCGTTTATTTGATTGTGTATGTTGTGTTGTAAAATGATAAAGCATATCCCTTACAAGCATTAATTCACACCTGCATTTAACATTTTAAAATCATTTTTGTAATGTTTCCAGTTTAGCTGAAACAATGTCATCCAGCTATGAAGCCTAAAATTCAAGTTTATTTCTGCAAGTAATTCACGGTTTTTGTTTTTTAGTTAAAGTAGATGAGAAGAAAGCTGCTACTGATTTTGGAGATATATACAGAGCAAGGAAAAGCATGGAGGAATATAACATAGCCGGGAGACCTCAGGGTACTTTTCAGTTTATGAAATAACAGTCATTCCTTGTTTCTCGCGTTTTAGAAGCCAAGTTGACTGAAGAAAATAAAATATAAATATAAATAATATAAATGCTACTTATAAGACATCGTAGTAGTAGCAGCAGCAGGGAAAATCATTTCCGAATTTCTTTTGATGCCCGATTGTTGTGTTCATCAAACTGGGAACGTTAAAGCATTGTATTGTGATACGTGGTCGAATGACATCAACTTCCAGGAATTGGGAATCAGCAAGAAGATCTCTTCTCAACAAAGAGACGGAAGCTACGTCAGTGGGTTACAGATACCGCATTTCCTGAAATTGAAGAACTCTGTTCTAAACGGTTAGACACACCATTGTTGATAAGTTTTGTTGTAGTTTCTGTATTGCAACATGGACTTCATGGAATTTTTTGCAGGTATGATTTTGTTTCTGTGCTCCTCAGTCGGCTGTTACCGCAGATCAACGAAGAATACGTATATGCTCTATTTAATATCCTTCTCTGTTTTAAAATAGAATTCTTGTTTTTCAATCTTGATTGCCAAGCAAATTTAATTTCTCTGCCAGAGTTTCAAGATTCCAGAGTCTGAGCAAGGGGAAAGCAATACTTTACTTTCTTGGCCTCATTCAAATATTCACTTAAAGAAACCTCATTACACGTCCACAAGAAACGTTACAGAGATTGAATTTGATCCATACTTGGAACATTACAGAGATGAGGCTCCTACAAGATCTGATTCTGGAAGATATTATGGTCACAACAGCCTCCTTGACAACATTCTACGGGTACCCAGCTATGAATCGGGTGGTATAAGAAATACAATTCCGTGGATTGAGGGGGGCTCAGTTAGTTCTCTTTCCAAAAAAAACAGATATCTTCCTCCTGTTATGGTCGAAGAGCTGGACGATTCCCAATATTTAGATGGTTCCTTGTTTGGAAGAGAGAAACACCCTCTGCTGCTCGAATGGGATTCCCCTAATGAGCCAAAAGAAAGATATTCCGCGGTTGTTTCTAAAAATACGGAGTTGGTCACTTATTCCACACCTTCAACTCCATGGGGCAGCAATCACGACCCCGATCGTTACAAAGAGTATGGGTCAATTGGTGCTAGTGAGCTCTGTGTGTCCTCCTTAATTTACAACTATCATCCAAACTTCTATGCATTAGCACATTCCTCTTCAAACCGATATGACAAACATGAGTTCGGAAGTAAATCTTTAGGAAGTCAGGAGGAAGATACACCGGAAGATTTTAACAATTACCCTTTAGCATTATCACACATGCCAAACTACCTTTGTACGGGTGAAGATTTTCATTTCACCGCATTCAGGGGTAGCAGGGCCTCCCTTTCTCCTGGAAATCACCACTGGTTTTCAAGCGAGGTCTCCAGTGAGAGGCATCTTGGTCCTGGTACAGAAGCTCACCTGTCCTCTGAACTTGATTTTTGTTTAGGAAGGAAATTCTTATCGATGAACAATTCCTCAAATGTGCACTATTCATCTATTGATCCTGCTGTTCAGTGTCACCAAGAGGAAAACATATTTTCACAGTTTATTGATGAGGACAAGCATGCAAATTTCCTGGAATTTGATAGTTCGGGTCAAATTGGAGTGCTTAATCATATTACGAAAAATGTAGTTGACATCTGTGACTGGGCATCATTTTTTCCCCAGATATTCCCGGACAAACAAAAGGCGCCCCATTTGCTGCTTGATAAATCTAGCTGGGATGAAACCACAGACATATGTCATGATGATATTGAGATTGAATAAATTTCATGCTTGCAGTTGCTTCATTTGAAAGTTGAAATGCCATGAGTAGCTAGGATTTTCAATGCAGTAATAAATTCTGGAAATTCGTTGCTGAACTGAATTAATCCATCGATGAGGAGAAGTACCTAAAATTGGAAACCCTTGTCCCTTTGCCTTCTTATAATCTTGCTATTCATAGAGCACGGGGACCTCGGTTCAATAAAGAAATTTGTTCAACGTGCTTGTCTCATCATAATTATAAGAGATAAAGATTAAATGTTATCGAGCAAATTGTGAAAATGGTTTGGAACTGTCAATATTCTTTTTTTCTTTTTTTGGCTATTTCTGGACATAACAAAATAAAAAAATTCTGCATTTTGTGTCAACTACATATAAATATCTTTACTATAACATATTGTCCACATAACCAGTCACTTATCATATGATGAGTAGACTCGTCTTTAGTGTAGTTCTCATATATTTTTATAGGAGAAAGTCTGTCCAGAGAATAATTGTTACTGTTATCTAGCCTTTCATCTTATGCCAGACTTCTCATTTATGGTTGTTTTAAAGCTTCATTCAATTCGAAATGGGTTTGAATAAGTTAGCTTGAACTTGAATATTTGGATTAGTTAAAATTTGATTCATTTTATCAAAACAAGTTCAATTCTTTGACTTATTCAAATTTAAATTTGAACAATTCGGATCAAATCCAACTCTCAAGGTCAGTAATGTTCAACTACTGGGATCATGTTAATACTTTTCTTGATCAATTATAAACCATAGGCAAAATTGTTGGGCCTCGAGTGGCCCATAGTGAGCCACTCCTCGTCGTTGTAACCTTGCGGTCCCACTTGCCAAAACATAGTCGTCCATTTTACTATTATACCCTTTAAGAAGATTGGTTTGGCCGTTGCTGTAATTGCACTTGATTACAAAATCAAATATCACAAGGAGAATTTTTAAGTTATTGATAATATACAAATAATAATAATAATAGTTTATCAGTCACTTTTTACCCGTCAAATCTAAATGTTTTAAATTTGTCATTTTGGTACAACAAAGAGTAACAGTGAAAAAATATGCAACAGGTTCATCCCGTGACCAATAAAACGAAATTACTTTTCACTTTTAACGTTAGTGATGTAATGTCAAAATGACTCGATTGTCTCTCCTTTTGATGAAATGCATTATGTCTCTTCTTTATTCTTAGAATAGTTTAAAATTTTGTTACTTTTTTATACATATAAATCACCAATAACATTATCTGATGTAACGCAACATTCAATTTGACAAAATAATACTTAGAGCATGAAAAATGAGACACCATTAAAGTCGCTGTCGATGCATGTGCTCTGCCCCTCCCCTTGACAAAGATATAAGATTATGTTGGGATTGGACAGTTGGGATGGGCCATCGAGATTTTTGGCTTCAATTACAATTAACAATTAATTAATTTGTTAAGATAAGGTGCCTCGCCTAAAACTGGTTAGAAGAAGCCAAATAAAAATAAACGGAAAGCTATTGACCTTTTGGATGGCGTTTTGTCTTTATCTTTATTTATAGACAACCCCTCTACGCCTTTGTAAAGGTCAAAAAGTAAAAGGAGCTGCCAATAAAGTGATCTCTTCCAAATTTAAAAACGAAAAATTCCTGCCCTTCATTCAATTTGTTTTGTTTTACTTTAATGTTGTCGAGTGAAATAGAGGGAATGAGTTGCAAGTTTAGGATCTCATTGCAAATTGAGAACAATTCGACCTCAATTTTTGAATGTCAATATAATATTATAGATAAACTGTCATTGTTTCCACGACTCTTTTTTTTATTCAATGAACGAAATAATATATCATAAAACTCTATGAGTGTAGATTTTATTATGGTAAACCATAAAAAAGTGGTTATGATTCTTTATTGTTAGTTCTTTAGATTTATCAATATAGGCTTAAACTTTTTCCATGAACTCGACCATCTCTACGGTTGGATCCAAGCCGAGCCAAGCTCGGCTCGATCGAGTCCGAAACGAGCTTGGCTTAGCCGAGCTTGAATTGGCTTGGTAAATTTTTTTTTTTTTATACAAAACGATGTCGTTTTGATAAGGAAAAGCGAGCCGAGCCGAGCCGAGTCGAGCTTGAGCCGAACTTGAACAGTTCATATATGAACCGAGCCGAGCTCAACTCGGTTCGGCTCGAATCCAGCCCTAACCATCTCCTTTTAACACTTGACTTGCTTAATAAGCTTGGCCATGTTAACTTTCTCCACGAGAGATAAAAGGGTAAAAGTCATGGTTGATTTCTACAAAGGCAGTGGTTTTGAAGGAAAATGGTGTGACAGAGAGTTGTAAATATGAGGGAGATGAGAAAAGTGGTCATTCCTTCTGCAGATGGTTTCCCTTTCAACTATTAATGGATCTTGTGCTTTTTTCAAAGAAGAAACTTTGTTGTGGTCTTCCTCTACCCATAGGGGAAGGAAGTACTAGTTGAATTTAAACAATGTTAGACAAAAAAACATTACTTTTCAATTTTGTTAAACAACTATTCTTCGATTTGTTTAAGACTTTTAACGTTGTATGAATTATTTAAAATGAAACAAAAACAATATAAACTTCACATTTGTTTTGCCTTCTTCTATTTATGTTGTTAATGCTAAAAAGGAACTAATCTAATACGAATAAATAAGAAGTCCTCTTATCCTTTACGTCTGAACATAAAAAAAATTCCAAAAAATGTTGAATAATATGATGGAAATTGTTATTTAATAACATTATATACAATTTTGTGAATGAGATTTTTCTAATGAAGTAGAGAGTGGTGAAATCGAGGGAGATAAATTATTTATTTTATTTTATACTTAGGATAAGAGTATATAAATAATTTAAGCTATTAATTGTAAATACTAAAACGGCAAAAGTAAATTATTATTATTATTATTTATCCTTTTAATCTTTTATTCAAAGATTAAATAAAATTCATTAACAAAATTTGTTGAAAGGTTAAAAAAATTATTTTTAAGGGTCTATTTATCTTTTATTACTAATTTTTTTAATTTGTTAATAATAAAATATTTTAATAATTTTTTATTATAAATAGTGTGACAAGTAATAGGTAGTAAGGTAATAATGTGATTATTAACTCTGTCTTATATATTGAAATATTAATAAGTTATTATTGATTTTGTTATAATTATATCTCTATTTACAATTTTTTTATTTATAATTAATATAATAAATAACATAAAAAATATTTATATTCTGATTACTTTCAATTAAACACAATTATCATTTAAATTTATCAAAATTTATTAAATATAATGATAATTTATATTTAATAATCAGTTAAAGAATTAATATCAATAATAAAATATTATTCAAATTAAATGAATTTATAGTTCAAAAGCGTCAAATGTATAAATCAGAAGAGAAATTTCACTCTAACGTTAAAAATCAATAAAATTATGTGTATTTATTTTAAGTATACAAATATATATATATATATTTATATATATCATCACATTATTAAGTGATTTTAAATTTAAAATAAAAAAAATCATAATAACATAATAAATATATAAATATTTATATATTTATGTATTTAAAATAAATAAATAAATATATATTTATATAATATTACTCATTAAAAATTCCGTTAATTAGCAAATATGCGGTATTCTGTATAAATCAGTCATAAGGCATGGTGCTGGCCGGTTGTTTATAATAAAAATATATAAAATAAAATGATGGGTAGGTGTAGATTGTTTAAAAAAATAAATTACAAGTCTTGCTTTTTTTTTTTTTTAATTTCATTTCGTGCAGAAATGTGATGTTGTTTTATAAGGGAAACAAAGGACAATTGACATTCCATAATCAAATTCAAAGATGTCGTAGTACAAACTTCACATTTGAGCTAAGTAAGAAGAATTCACTTTTATTTATTTTCCTTTAAATTTATAAGCTTGGAGAGCTTATATTATAATGATTAAATTCAATAATGACTCATGAACACCCATTTGAATCAAGTGACATATTTAACGTTACATTTTCATGTTCACTTTATTGGGGAATTAATGGTGTCAAATCATTGAACAAGTCTATTCTTGTGATTAAAATTTAAAATAAAAAATGATTTATGATTGCATAGTCATTGCCCTGTTTTCAAGGGTGAAAATTCTTTATCTTACCCTTTTTGAAAAAGCCAAATAACTTATTTCCCTATAAAATATCCTACTTTCTTGAGTTCCCTCCTCTTAATTTTAAAAATTTTAAATATCTATTTATAAACTACTAAAGTTAACAAGCCTCAATCACTTAAAATTTAATCTATTTTCTCTCATAAATTTTAAAAATTAATAGTTTAACCTTTAGGCCAAGTTTTAAATGATGATATTTTTCATTTTAGGGTTTAATTTTTAATCTCCAAAGTTAAATTTGATGTTATTATCGATGATAAAGAATCTTTGATATATCACCATGCTTTAACAATTTCTCTCTCCTTTTTTGGAAAGTCAACTAATGATGATCTTATTTGAGATGACGAAGAATTTTGTCTCTTCATCGTTGACAATGATACTGAAGATTGAAAATTAAATCTTAAGAGGACAAATGTTATATTTTAAAATTTGGTTTAGAGGATAAATTTTTAATTTTTGGGGTTTAAAATGAAAAAAGAAAATTAAACTTTAATTTTTTTAATATTATAAATTAAATAATAATTTTACTTTTAAAACTAATAAACTTAATTTTTTATAAATGAATATTTGAAATTTTTATAATTAGGAGGGAATATTTAGGGAATATAATACTTTGGGTGGGCAAATGTCCTTTGCCTTTTATAAATTTCAATCAAAAACGACCCCCATCGTTGAGCCACAAAGTAAATAACACATAATGCAGGGACGGATTTGGAATTTCATAAAATGATTACTATAGTGTCCGGAATTCAGGCTCCTAAATGAATAAGATTTAAATAAAAAATTTCACGTCCGCTCAGAGTCGGTGGGTGATGTTGGTAACAGAACCTCTTTCTCTTTCTTTTGTTCACACTTCACACGCGGTTACGCTCTTCACATAGACGCCACCGATCTTCTCGAGTGACGTCAGATGTCGGCGAATAGCCGGTCACATTTCACCGGAAGTTAGTGAATTGTCACTAGGTTGGCATCTCTCTCTGAAATGCTTACTGCAACGGTGCCGTCTCAAAGTGTGTCCATTTTTTTAACAGTTACGCTTTCACTTTTCTGCTGGTCTTTCTCGCTCTCTTCGAGCTGCAAATCGAATCTAATTCCCTTTCTCTCTGTGGATTTGCTTTTTGTTCTAATTGCAGCTTTTTGGAAGCTGTTTCCCTTTTTCAATTTCTTTTTAAGCATAAAATTTTCTGCTTTTTTTATTCAATCTACAGTCGTTTGATTTGCATTCTTGAAAAAATACGGCCGTTGATTATTCTGTGAGACTGATTAACAAATGTATTTGTGAGTGCTTGTGATTGATTACTTTGATCAGAGTATAATTAATGTAAAAATGTAAAGTGAGAGCTAGTTGGAGTTTGTTCAGGCAAACAGTGACCACTTGATGTGATTTATCATGTGAGAATGTAACTGAATTTTCGTTCTCAGAAGTGCGAATACGATATCTGTATAATGCGCTTTCATTTTTTTCACTTCAATCAAGGCATTTGTTGTCAATTGATCGGCTTTTTTTTCTCTTCTTTGAACCACTTTTTTTTTTTTTCTCTGTAAATTGCTGCACCTTTTGGCACTTGAGATTTCACATTTGTACCATTTTATTTTATTTTTTTGGCTTTTTTACCTGATTGGTAAGCTTGAAGCTTAGAGTTTTTATAACTAAGAAAATTATATTTTAACTGAAGCTGCTGTTTTGGTCCTTTCGTTTGCTTCTTCTGTCCAGATTATTTTTATATGTTAGTTGCATTTGGCTTGAATTCTTAATATTGTGTCTCGCAGGTCTCAAAATGAATGGAATTCAGAGTAGAAAAACTCAGAATATAAATATAGATAAACAGTTTGCTGGTTCCGGATGCCTGGGAAGAATGGTCAACCTTTTTGATTTGGGCACAGGCGTCCCTGGAAATAGGCTGCTCACTGATAAACCACATCAAGATGGTGGTTTCCTTTTCCATCTACTATAATTTTTTTTTCCGTAGTTGATTAAACTTGTATTGCCTTGAGAAAAACTCTGCCTCTGATGTCCTTTATCTGTTCCGTCCTGGATCATGCGAGAGAGTGATGGTCATTGTTTGGCTTTTCTGATGAATTATTTGGTTTAACCCGGTTAGATTAAGTATTATTTTCAAAATATATGTCGTTTTCCCAATACAACTACTGAACTTTTAATTTATTTTCTTTCTTTCTCAGTTCTCTTGTACATGCGGGAGAACTTTTTAAATCACTTGAAGTACATTAGAATTTTCAGGTTTCTTCTGATTGTTTTTCCACCTTCCTTGTGATTTTGGATCAAGCATAAATTTCTTACAAGCATAGATTACTTATGTTTTATGCACTACCTCCCGATTCAGATAGCTGATTTGCCCTCTTTTTCTCTACCCGATCTTTCTAGCTTTCCCACCAGAGAGATTACAAAATCATAGTTCCTCATTAAAAATTGCCTCTTTGACACTTCTTATCCCATTTGGTCATCATGGTTGTTATTTATCTCATGGTATCTCTTTTGTACGTTTTGAAATTATTATATTGATCTAAGATGTTATTGACATGGAGGTGGCTGATTGGCAGGTGCTTCACTCTCAAGAAGTCGGTTGGATGTGGAAAGGATGCCACTTTCTGCAGATCAGATAGAGGATAAGCTGGTAATTTTGATGATTACTTCTTGGTAATTGCAATTATATAACAGTGAGAAAGCAGATTGCAAGCACAGCTTGTCTGTTTTGCTTACACTTGCATTATAATATAATTTACTCACCTGTCCTGATCTGTGTTGCATTTCATTTGGTGTGCAGGTTGTGTCCGAGTTTAGAACTTCATCAAACAAGAAAGCTAATGGTACACCCATGAAAACACTTATAGCCCAAGAAATGTCAAAAGAAGTAGAGTCTAAGCATAACTCACCCAATGTGGTTGCCAAGTTGATGGGTCTTGATGCCCTTCCACAACATCAGCATAGTTCAGCTGCCCAAAGAAGCCATTCAAAAGGTTATTTGCGACATTCTCCAAGTCATTCGACGATACCATTGGAATGTTGGGAGCAAAATCCTGGATTTCTAGACAATAGAATGCCTAGTGAAGTTCATCGGCTTCAAGAACAGAGTGATTGCAAGGATGTGCATGAAATCTGGAATCTGTCTCACCAGGCTAGTTATTCCAGAGATAGTTCAATGCATAAGGGAAGAAGTAATGAAACTATAAGTGAGAAAAAGATGGCTCTTGTTCGTCAAAAGTTTATGGAAGCAAAACGTCTAGCCACAGATGAAAAACTTCGCCAGTCCAAGGAGTTCCAGGATGCATTGGAAGTTTTAAGTTCGAATAAAGATTTATTACTTAGGCTTCTGCAAGAACCGAATTCCTTATTCTCTCGGCATTTGTATGATTTGCAGTCAATTGCTCCACCTCCTGAGACTAAAAGAATCACTGTTCTCAGACCATCAAAGATGGTTGATAATGAAAATTTTACAGGATCAGGAAACGTGATTGATAAACAACCCAAGAAACCTGCCCAAGTGGTTCAAGCAACTGGATGGGAAAGTACTAGTCCTGGATATTTCCCTCTTTATGCTAACCATAAAGTTATTGAACATCCTGCTCAATCTACGAGAATAGTGGTATTGAAGCCTAGCCCTGGGAAGACTCATGACATCAAGGCTGTGGTTTCCCCGCCCTCCTCGCTGACAGGAATATCACACGGTGAAGATTCTTGTGAGATACCTGAAGATGATGAGGTGCAAGAATCAAGAGAAGTGGCAAAGGAGATCACAAGGAAGATGCGTGAAAATCTGATGGGTCACCGGAGGGATGAGACTTTACTCTCTTCTGTGTTTTCTAATGGCTATGTTGGAGATGAGAGTTCATTTAACAAATCAGAAAACGAGTGTGCAGGACATATCAGTGATTCAGAAGCCATGTCACCAACTTCTAGGCATTCATGGGATTACATCAATAGATTTGGTAGCCCATATTCTTCTTCCTCCTTCAGTCGTGCATCATGTTCGCCAGAGTCATCAGTATGCAGAGAGGCAAAGAAGCGACTTTCTGAAAGATGGGCCATGATGGCGTTGAATGGGAACTCTCAGGAGCAGAGACATGTTCGAAGAAGCTCAAGCACATTGGGGGAGATGCTTGCTCTTTCTGATACAAAGAAGTCAATGAGATCTGAGGAAGAGGTTATTAAGACTGAACAAGAACCTAGGGGCTCAACTTCATGCTTAAGTAGTAATTTGAATAAAGAAGGTGTGTGTGAGTCTCCTAAAAACCTTATGAGATCAAAATCTGTTCCCGCATCTTCCACGTTGTATGGTCCTAGGCCCAATATTGATGTTCCTGATCCTGGCCAAAAGCAGGTTCCTAAGGAGCTGACAAAGATGAAGAGCGCAAAATCATCTCTAAAGGGGAGAGTTTCAGGCTTATTTTTCTCAAGGAATAAAAAATCTACTAAAGAAAAATCTAATGCATCACAAGCCGGAGAAGAATTTCAGTCTGTCACTGCTGAAGCACCAGGGTCAACTGGACATATTCCTGGAATGGTTAACAATTATACATCTCAACGTCTTAAGACAAATGGCCTTGGAGAGTGTTCATCTACTCATCTGTGTCCTTCAAGCAAAGCTACCTCTCCAGATTTAACTGACATGAGTGGCATAGCTTCTCAGGAGGTAGGCTTATCATCTTTCATTGTTTGCCTATAATTCTTCTCATACTCTTTTAGTTGGTGATTACTTGTAATTTTTAGTTGTTGCACGTTGTAAGACAAGTTGGCTCCAATAATTTCCTTTTTATCATTTTGTCAGATTTTTAGCTTTAGCTGTATCAGCAGAAATAAAAGTTGTGTATGACCATATGATGCCATTGGTTCTTATGAACAGTCACTTCTGTGCTTCCGCTTGTTCTTTCATACCGGATCAGGACACACCTATGCATGTCTTAACTTTTTCCTCTTTTGCTGAAGATATGTGAAAGGGTGTGCTTTCAAAGAACAAAGTAAAATAGTAGCCATTACAACATGGGATTGCTGTGCAATGCATTACATCCACGCAATTTAAACAGTTGTGAATGTCTTATTTGACATGCATCTCACAGAAATTTTGAGTATGCTTTTCAATCTTTTGTTATTGTTAAGCTAGGTAACAATGTCAGATGTCTTGTTAGTAAGTTGTGTCATTCTAGTTTTTGTGTTAGCGGGACTTAACAAAGATGAATCATTTTCAATATGAACCTGTTTTAGCAATGCTGCTCTGTGTTGGCCAGTAAGTTCTTCAAAATAAATCAGCTTAGTGAAAATGAATGCATGCTTTTGGGCTGGCTATGCAGTAATGGCTTCATAAATGTTGTTTCTGCAGTTGAATTTTGAACCCTTAGAATCTCGTGATTTGACTACTTATCAAGAATTGTTCTGTCATTTTGCAGGCAGGATTGTCCGTATCAAAACCTTTGATGCCTGGGAATGTTAGTGAGAATCAGGACCAGCCAAGTCCAATCTCAGTTTTGGAACCACCATTTGAAGAGGATGACAATACAGTTCCACAGTCTTCTGGCAATATTAAGCCAGTCCACGGAGGTATATTACCAAAAAGGTTTACAGAAAGTTTCATTTATATCATTCTTGTATATCAAATCCCACTAACTTTTCTTTTGTTATTGGTAATAGGAACAGTGGTGTCCCTCAAGCCTAACTTAATTGACAAATCTCCACCTATAGAATCAATTGCCCGGACTTTGTCACGGGATAATTCTTGTGCTGAAACAGCCACTCCCTACCCACTGAAACCGTCATCAGTCTCTGGAGCTGAGGCAGAGCAGGACTGGCTGTACTTTGTCCAAACACTACTATCAGCGGCTGGTCTGGATGGTGAGATGCAATCTGAAACATTTTTTGCACGATGGCATTCACCTGAAAGCCCATTGGACCCATCATTGAGAGAGAAATATGCAAGCCTGCGTGGGAAGGAACCAGTGCAGGAGGCAAAGCGAAGACAACTGAGATCAAACTGTAAGCTTATATTTGACTGTGTGAATACAGCATTAGTTGAAATAACAGGTTATGGGTCAGAGTCAGAGAGGAGCCGTAGGGCTGTGTCTTGTAGCGGGGCTCACAGCAGCCTGGTAGAGAGTCGATTGCCCATGCTGGTGGAGCGGGTGTGGGGTCAGATGAAGGAGTGGTTTATCAGCGAGGTGGGATGTGTTTTGGGTGAAGGTGGGGACGGTAACAGCCTGGTAGTAGAGAAGGTGGTGAGAAAAGAGGATATAGGGAAAGGGTGGGGTGAGCAAGTGAGAATAGAAATAGATAATTTGGGAAAGGAGATTGAGTTAAAGTTGTGGGAAGAGCTTGTGGATGACGCTGTGGTTGATTTGACAGGTAGTGTGTCATGAGGCTTTTCTTTTTGTTAATCAAAATGATGGGTGACTCATGTATTCTATTTTCAACAATGATGGTCCTAGTTGGCTTACTCCTACTGTTATATTTGTTTAAGATTATCATAAATTGTCATGTTACATATAAATAGTTGCTGTTTTTCACATTGTTATTTTAGCCCATTGATGAGGAATGGAGTGATTGGAGGTTGGTTATTCACCTTGTTTATACATGTGAAGAGTAAGACAAACAGAGTGAATTCCTGCTAAAATTGGAAACTGTGATGGGATGATGATGTGTCAAACAATATTCGTTTCTGGGTTTTCTTTTCCATATTTATGGCCATGGGGATCAGATTTTCGTAACTTTTTATATTTCTACGTTCATAATTGAATGCATGAGTGACCCCGCTCCCCTCTTTCAGGATGTTTGGGGCACAACTTTTTCTATTCTCATAATGTTATTGCCTGCCAGATCACCTTTGCTTTGCTTCAAGAGTGTAACCCAAAGCCCAATGGGGGTGGCTTGTGTGTATAAGAGGTGATTTTTCAACGTGAAGAGCTTGGATTTAATTTCTTTCAGCCGTATATCAAGAAATTATTTTTGACTTATAATAGTTGTAAGGTGGTTACTAGATCTGACTTATTTGGTATGATTGGTTTAATTTTGAAATAATGATTTTATTTCGAGTGAGATTTTTGGTTTTTTTTTTTTTTTTTAAAGTTGTAACCCAAATTTTTTAACGCATCAGCATTATGGAGATTCAGATTAACCGTAATTGTTGATGGTGATAATAAGTATTTAACACTTATGGAAATAAAAGATCTCAGACATTATTTGATATTCCATGATCCAAATTAAGAATATTTATTAGTTGTGATGTTACTAGTAATTTATTATGTAGTTAGATGTATACAGTGATATCACTATCATATGCTTAAATGATGGTAGCAAAGTTGGAGTGGCATAGCTTAAATCGATTCCACTTGAAACTTTTCCCTTCACACATGGCCTGCTATTGCTACAAACATTTATGTCGTGAACAAGTTTTAAACAGAGAATGATTCTCGAGACTTGAAAATAGGACTCATGGCTTTAATTAAATGATCACCAAATTTGTACAAGGCCTGCTCCAACTCCAAATTTTTGCCGATTAATTTAGTTGGCAGGGTCTCCTGTAATCGTACAAGTGATAAGCAGTGCTTTTATGTCTTAGTTAATCTTCATAAATAAATAAAACAATAAATCAGATTAAATGAGAGGAAAAGAGATCCCGTGGCTTATTCTAATAAGAAGTAAGCGAGAGTGTGAAACCGATTCTAGAGAAAGTGGGTAAAATAGAGGCTCTATACAAGCAACTACCCGTCAAAAAATTGATATTGTAACTTGGAATAAAAGGTCAGGCTCAGGGTCCCAGGGATCTCGTGACTCATTTTATGTATATACATTTTTTGTCAGAAGTTTATAAAATAGGTGAAGTCTATTCTGGGATCCATGGACTGCTTTCAAGTCGTAAAAATGAATGGACAAATCCTATCTTTAAAAAGAAGACACAGATCTTACATTTTCGTTTTTGTTGTGACCTGAAGTCCCACATCGCTCCCGTGCAGTCTACTGAGCGTGTATATAGGCAGGGGCCAGAAGCCCTTAACCCAGTTGAGGCCTTTTCCCAAGTGGAGAAACAAAACCGTGCGGGCCTGAAGCCCAAAGCGGACAATATCGACTGGGCTGTTTATAACACGTTATCAGCACGATTCGCGATGGGGGGGTGTGTTGTGACCTGAAGTCCCACATCGCTCCCGTGCAGTCTACTGAGCGTGTATATAGGCAGGGGCCAGAAGCCCTTAACCCAGTTGAGGCCTTTTCCCAAGTGGAGAAACAAAACCGTGCGGGCCTGAAGCCCAAAGCAGACAATATCGACTGGGCTGTTTATAACAGTTTTCACTGCTTTTTGAAATTTTATTCATTCAAATACTTATCTCTCAAAAATGAAAATCATCAGTTATTCCCGATTAAGATTTTCTCTCATAAAACCTGACAAGCAGATGATCAGATTATGGAGAACAAATATTTATATTTAGTTTTAATTTATACCCGTTAACGGCCTAATCCCGAGAAAACGTAATTGGCCTTATCCGTTGAAACAAGGGCATATGCAGTTGTTGAAAGCTCTGCTTTCCAAAATCCTCTTTGTCTTTGTAATAGATCACAGTCAGTCACTCTTTATTTCCATAACCCAAAACATACAAACAGGAAGGAATTCCCTCCAGTTTTAACAGAATTCTGAGAAAGATACATACATATATTACTCCACGGACAAATCTCGAGTGGGTTTAAAAAAGACAGTACAGGCAGTTGTCAGAAAAACAGCTCAAAAGGAGCTGGTTTTGTTGAATTTATAGCTCTAAAGGGCAGTTGACGTACAGACAATAGTATACATCTCGTGACTTGCAGACCAGTGCCAATAAATATGCCCATTGATTCTATAAAATTATTGCTCACTGGATCCCAACTGACTCGAGGATTATATCTGTATACCACACGAGGGGGAGATCCAACTCCAACTAATTAATACAATCAAAACAATTTGGAAGTATTGAAATTGAGCAACATTATAGACAAGTTGCCAATCAAAAACCATGCACTTCAGAAAAATAAAAATATAAAGAATCCCTAATAACTCATTTGAAAGCACGTATTGGAACACACATTAAACAAAAGCAGAAGCTTTGCTTGTTTACAGAATAACTTCACATTCGATCAGGATTTGCTCACTCTGTCAACACAAAGCAAAACAACACATTGAAACCCTATACAAGAAACAGACAACAGAAAAAAAAGAGAATTAGGAGTAGGTTTATACTGCAGAACCATACATGGCTTGCAAGGCATATTGCTCAGCATTTCCATGCTCTGTGAGTTGAAGAAATGTGCATGATTCATTACTTGGATTTCATGCTTCCTGATGCATTACTTACTAGAGAGTATTTATCTCCACTATTCAAACCATACTGCAGCAAAAATATACGGGAATTTCAGTATTTGTACACCAGGGATAAACATAGAAATCATACAAGCAAAAAGGAAAGAAAAAAAGGAGGTCAAACCTAAGTTATGGAAAGAAGATGGAATAAAAGTTAAATCAACAAAATAAAAAGGCAAAAAAAACCTCTCCTACAATAGAACGAAACAAGGGTGAAAGAATAGTTTCAATAATTGATCACTGATCAGTTGTTTCATGCTCTGAACTGCACACATTGTTCTATTCAGGAGGCACTTATTGATAATACCGACCAAGATTCTGCAGATGCCACAAAAAATATCCTGATATATATCAGATACCAACCATGTCATAACCCAAATGTGCCACGAATGAGTCTTAATTCAGGGAGTCTCTTCACATGGTAAACTCATTTGTCAAGCTGATTTTAGATGGTGCAGGCTCTGTTTGAAAGTTATATACATGCCAAAGAGAAAAAGAAAGGGGAAAAGAAGACTTCCATATCATTAATCTATTAACCACCTTTTCTTTAACCTTTTGGTCAAGATCTACTACATTAACTTTTATCTAAAAATGTTTGGAGCATATATTTTTTCAGTCAACCTATGAGAGAGCAGTAATTTTAAACAAGTTACCTTTTCTCTCATCCTTGAGCTCCAGATGTCAGAGTGAGTTGAACCAGATGTTTGGTTTGATTGAGAATTAAGGAGTGGCTCCCAAGTTCTACCCCTTGCATTTTCATAATCATCTTCTTCATCAAAATTGGTCCTTTGAGTGGAAACCATGGCTCTAAGAACTACTGCTAGTAGTAGAGCCAGTGCCTAAAATGCAACAAGTTATAAAAGGATGTATAGAGAGAACAATTCACATATCAATGAACAAATATAGGCAGATATAGCAGTTATACAATACATGATAGAACTGGTTGATGGTTATTCCTTTCATTAGAGAGAAAAAATGTGAACTTTTGTAATGGAAATTCTTCGAGTATAGACCTCTTCATCAGAGTATATAGGAATAACAAAAATTAAGAACAACAATACATAACAACTTTTGGCATGAAGAAAACCCAGCCAGTCCATAATACTTTAGTGTTTTTCTTTGTCTTGTCAATTCTTATAGGCCCATATTTACTAAACATAGATCTTCAAGATACATGAAGAATATCTTTTGTTTCCTATCGATAATAAGCGGCCAAAATGAACAAGTACTTCCTTGTGAGAGATTTCTTGTTCTGGTGTCATTTCTCAATACAGGCAATAAATGTTTCTCTACAAATGCGAATGACATTACTCATTTATAAAAATACAAAATTAGAACCATAATCTATAGATGAACAGGTAAGATATTAATAAGCAGCAATTTGCAAAATTGTTTTACTATTACCATTCAAATAATTTTTTCAAAGATCATAAACTACACAATACCTGAATTATGACCACTGTAATGCCAACCCATTTACATATATCAGTATTATCTTCAATGAAAGAACGGATGCTGTCAAGTTCTCCAGTTGGGTCAGATGGAAGATCCTGCCAAGGAATAATAAAACAATTAACTAGATAAGTAAACAGGATGAAAAGCCAATGAACCACATATAAGTTAACCTTCAGAAAAAAAAGAATGACCTTTTCCCAATGATGATCAATTGCAATAAATGCCACCAGAGCTGTTTCTAGTAGAAGGAATATGGTTTTGAGTATGGCATACTGATATTTCAAGAGGTTAAGAGAAATTCAAAAAGGATCGAGATTAAATGCAGATAATAGATTCTAAAACTTGGTTTGGTTGTTAGCAAGAGAGATTGCAATTTTTAAAATTTTCCATTTCAAGACTTCAAACCTGATTAAGTATAAAGCTACTAGTAAGACAAATCATAATGGTCAGATATCCAATATCTCTAATCTACTCCAAATGAAGTCCAGAAGATGAAGAAAGTAAGACTCTAAATCTCAATTGTTTCTTGTTTGGTTTTGTCAACAGACTGCCAATGTCTATTATTATTAGGGATTCTCATTATTCCAATTCTCTATCCCCATCTTCTTTACTACCACAGTAAAATATAAACTTGTATTTCCATTTTTAGAACAATTAAACACTCACTCAATCATATCCCAATTTTAAACAAAACCCAACCCATTCCATAAGTTCACATCAAAGTTAATCCAAACAATTGCAGACTGATTAGTCATCCAGCTTAACCTGAAATTTTAATAGACAGAGCCACATTAGGAAGGATACAAAACAAAGGCAACAACCAATTATTGATTCAGCTGCAATGCAACCAATCAAAGTAATGCAACACAGCAAAATGCCAACTCCCATAAAAGAGTATATGAACCTGCCAAAAGAAACAAGCACCAAATCATCACCTGCATGAACCTTGGCATGCACTGAAGATAATTAACCAAAACTCTTAGTTCCAATAAGAAAGTTAAAATGCAACAGATCCTATCATACCAAAGTTGCAGCATAATCTACCAGTAATGACTAATGAGGTCCCCAAATTCAACTCTAATGTTTTATTATTATAAAAACAAAGAAATAATTCTTTCACCCTCAAAATCATTGTCAAGTTGTTTGTTTTAAAGTCATTAATGTTTACTCAAACAGTAAACAATTTATGGACCTGAATGGAACAGATTACAGTACTCCTTTCAAAAAATATTAAAAGACAATTTAGCACAATGATTAGTACTATAGCCTCCAATCAGTTTGCGACATAAAATACAATAAAAGTCATATTACAGCATTAAATTTAGCAGAATTAAACTCAATTCAATTGAAACAAACCCAAACTCAAAACTTAGAAAAGTACCAGGGAGCGGGCAGCTTAATTGAATTCAAATCAAACTCTAACCCGTCGTCGAACCCGGAAGCCATGAGCTTGAGGGGAGTGGTGACCTGATGATGATCACCAGAATTCAGAAAAAGATAAAGAGAAGAAAAAGAAGGATCTGGAGAAGGAGCGGAAGGAGCAGGAGGATAAATGGGGACATGATGATTCCATTGATCGAGCATCCATATTGAGTATATTATAATTGATACTCCTACGAAGGCTTGAAGGTAATTTAGGAATTTCAGAATGAAAGCAAATGAACTGTGGCAACAATTTCGTCGCATTTCTGCTATAATTTCTCAATCAAAACCCTAACTCTAAGCTCTCTCGATTCTCTGTGATTACTGGATCGAAAAATATCATTATTTTTTTTTTAGGATTTGGCTTTTTCAAAAAAACAAAAAACTTTCCACCATCTGCTTTGGTATTGCATATTTGTATTTATACCGTTTGTGTGGAACGAATAAACTTTATTTTTATTTTTGTTTACATTATTTATTTTATAATTTTCCTTTTTTTAATTGCTTATCGATGGGCCATGGATGGATCAAGTGAAGCGCTCGTGTGAGAGCAGACAAAATTTACGTGGCAACAACAATTATTGACTTTTTAACCAGGCATTTATTAGCTAGAATGCCAACCCTTTCCTTTGTGTGGTTCATGATCTCACGTGTCAGGGGATCTAAAGAGTGAGGTACATAAATATGAAAAAAACAGGATAAAGTAAATAGTGGGCAATTATCTCAATAATTTTTATATTAATAAAATTATATATATTTATTTTTAAAAATAAATAAATATATATTTTATATATATTATCATATAATTAAATAATTTTAAATTAAAAATAATATTTAATCACATAATAATATATAAATATATATATTTAAAATAAAATACATATAATATTAATTTTTTAATATATTCTCAAGAGATACAATATGATATTTATATTTAGATCCATAAACAAGAGTGAATTTTTTTTATTTGGGTAAGTAACAAAAGTGAGAAATTAAAAAATAACAGATTTTAAAGTGATGGAATAGGCAACTCAACTACTTTGCGTAACCGAATATCCCATTCCCAAAGCTAACCAACTCAGCCCTCGAATTATCCCCTGGGCTGAAATGAAATCCTAGTGCCGTTCAGGTTTCTTCTTAATTCGAGCATCTCCGCCAGCAATCGGCCCTTCTGGTGCTTCTGAGGCTGGACTTGGGCTAAATTTCCTTCTGGACCCATTTGTAAGCCCGACTTTGGGCCGCTGATTGACCCAACTTCAACATTGGGCCCTTATCATCCTGACTTGGCTGTAAATGCTACTGTCACATCACATGTATTCAAGTACTAAATATTGGAAGGATCAAATCTAGTTGCATTACATTATACATTTTTCTAAGGTTAATTCCGTCATTATCTACGTGTATCATCAAACCATCCAGGAAAAGCAGTGTCTAATAATACCCAATAATTGGATGGCACCGGGGGTGAAATCTATGAGACTCCTGTTAAGGTGAAAATGACATCCTATCCTCGCAGGTTTTGATTTAACATGTTAGAAATGTAAATGCTGTCTTGTCCTTGAAGAAAATATTATTAAAGCAAACAAAAAAAAAAAATTCTCTTCTCTCATGTCATGAATCATGGTTGTGTTAAATCAGGAGGACTTCTTTTTCTTATCATTTGTCAATTATAATTTATATAGAGCAAGGCTTTTGTGTTCCATTCATAATTATTAATTGGTTTCAGTATTTCTCTAACGCAATCGATGAAGCCCAATAGTGAAAGTAGACAACTTTTATTCTATCTTTTCCTTTGGTTGTGTCCAAAGGGAGGTAGTTGGGTTGGCTTTGTCATGACGTTAGGCTTTTATTGTTTATGTTTTGAAACCCATTTCTTCAAAAAACTCAATTAACTAACATTATATGATGAATTGAATGACCCATTGAAGGCTAAATCCATCATTTGATACCTTGAATTTAGCTGCATATTCCGAGGTCCACATAATTTTAAGACCACCTAGAGACACAAAAAATTCAAAACGCATTCATTACTTATAATTATACCTTGAGCTTGGGCCATTTTTTTCTTAATTCAAGGTATAGGTTAAGGGTTTATTCAACTTGTTTATTTTAGTAGGAAGCCAACAAAAAAATTCAAAACAGTTTGAGTGATCACTATTAGAACGAGAAGTTAACATCATCAATCAATGGATTAGTTTAGAGGTGACATGTTGCCTCAATACTAAGCAAATGGACATTCATTAGAGGCAAATGATTAGATTATTTGTCAAGAAAGAGATAGATATATGCAATGTTTTAAAGCCAAAGCCAAGGCCAAGGTAACCAAGTCTCCAGCATGCTTAATATTGAAACCAGGCCAAAGACTTTTTCCCACCCAAGGTTTGATGAAATCCCAAACTAGTATTCGATAAGTATTAAAAATTCAAATTCTTATTTGTAGATTGTTAAGTTAATTTTAGGGATGAAGGTGTTATTTAATCATAATATGTTTAAAATAATAAAATTTATCTAATTTTCTTTTTACTTTAGAAAACTAATAATTTTTGTCATGATTAAATTTTGAAAAGTTACATTTCTTTCGCTAAAGATTCATTTTCAACCAATTTTCTCCAGCGGTCAGAATCCAGTTGTGACTTCTCTTTTTCTACCATCGATGATTTTTTTCAACGATCGTGACTTCTCTTCCCTCTAAGAGGGAGACTATTGATGGTAGAGAAAGAAAAGTTATGATTGGATTTTAGCTGTTGAAAAAGATTGATTAAAAATTAATATTATGAATAATTATTAGTTTTCTAAATTATGAAAGAAATGAGATAAATTTTATTATTTTTGATATATTATAATTAAATGATTATTTTATTTATGAAACTAATTGATTCTGTTAATTTTAATAACTGATGAGTGAAAGTTTGAGTTTTTAATATTTGATAGGTGCTAATCAAGATTCCATTGAACCTTGGGTGGGAATAAGTACTTTGACCTAGAAACTAATTGCGAGTTAAGATACTTGGTAATTCCGAGTAATTTCTATGATTTTCAACCAACAATCTATTCCAGCTCACACTTTGCAAAAATGAAAAAAAGAGGCTTAATCTTCATTAAAATCCATCCAAAGTTGTGTTTACTGTTTGAAATAATATTAATTATTCTTCACTTAGTTGAATTGATGTCACAATTATTAAACCATTTTTGTCTCTTTCAAAACCAACCGGGCCAAGCAAAACAAGCCCACTCGACAACAGTGCTCTTTCCAGGGTTTATGTTATTTCAGTGTAATAATAACCCTGTAAAACAAAAAAAATCACACAGCAAAAGACACAAATTATCCATCACATTCTTAGGGTAATCTCGCTGTCTAACTGGCAAAATCCGTAAATTAAATTCATTTCCGTGGGTAAATGTCCTAATCACCCCAACCACATAGTTTCATCATCTTCTCCGTCAATTCTGGTCTCGAGCACCTTAACTGCCCCTCCTTCTCACTAAACCGACTCTTCAACTAAATTAAGCTATACTTCTTAAACATATCACTCGCACTCACTTCACCACCAACACCACCATTTTTTTGTTCAACTGCTTTCGTTGATAAATCGAAATCGAAACAAACGCCAATCGCATTTCTCACTCTCGCTTTCTCTTTTGTTCGTTTCTTCTCGATCGAGAAGAATCTTGTAGATCTGAGACGTGTGGTGCCAGATCGAACCTAAATGGAGGAGGCGCTGGAACTCGCACGTGCCAAGGACACTAAGGAGCGGATGGCCGGAGTGGAACGTCTATATCAATATCTCGAAGCTTCTAGAAAGAGTCTTAGTAGCGCTGAAGTGACTTTGCTTGTGGATACTTGCTTGGATCTCTTGAAGGATAATAATTTTAAGGTTTCTCAGGGCGCGCTTCAGTCTCTTGCCTCCGCCGCTGTGCTATCTGGTGAGCATTTCAAATTGCATTTCAACGCGCTAGTGCCAGCCGTCGTTGAGAGATTAGGTGACGCCAAACAACCTGTTCGTGACGCCGCCAGGCGCCTCTTGCTCACTCTTATGGAGGTATTTTCGTAATTACTGCTCACTTTAATGATAATCTTGTTTTTAGTGTTTAAATGTCGAATTAAATATTATTATTTCTCAAATTATGTCATAAAATTTCGTCTACACTTATACAACTCCACCGATTCTTCTTTTATTTTATTTTTTTAGGATTTTCGAATATATTTGTAGTTAGAGATATGCTAGCGACAGTGGCTAGTTCACTCTCTAAAAGAAATTGTTTTAGACATTGCCCCGGCGTTTGTATAATATTGTGTTATGATCTGCCCGCTGTTTTCTCTGTTTTTCCTATATAGATAAAACTCTTGGCAGATACTGAAATAGTAATCAAATTCATTTCCTCTTTTTGTATTATGGATATTATTTCATATCGTGGTGTTTGTCTTTGATCTTATAGTTGTTTTATGAAATTATTGAATGTTTACTTATTAGTGGGTGCACTTTTATATAATCTGAACTTTAATATGTTTGTTTAGATTATAATGTAATGTTGCAATTCCTGAGTTCGCATACCATTTTTTCATTTATTTTACACCAAGTGATGTTTTATTGATTCAAGGATGGCATCTCAATTGTCACACAATCTCATCATCTACATGAAAATCTTTAATCATTGCCATATCATATAGATAAAAATGTTGGGTTACAGCCTGCTAAGTATAGAATTACTCTATCATAATGGTTCCTTTTCTATGGTGCCTAACTCTACATTTACTGTACAGTTGATGGAAATCTTCTTTCCAATAAATTCGCGATCACTTGGTTCTAGTTCATCTATGTTAGAAACTTCACCAATTCCATTATGATTAAATATATTTGATTTAGAGATATGAGATTAAGATATTGCTAGGTGATCAAACATACAATTTTAAAATTGGGTGCGCATCTTTGAGCGCTATTAACTTTTTTCATAAAAGACAATTGTTTTGAAAGGAATTTGTTGTACTAGTGAGTAATAAGAATGTTAACTAGTTGACTTGATATCATTTGTCAAGTTGTGGAGGTGATAATGCAATTTTATAACCCAAGATCAAGAAATATCTTCAGATTATTCAGTTATTTTATAATACATTGTGATCATATCTATGTCTTGGAACAATTTTTAACTTTTTAATGTTCAAGATGTGTTCAGAACTTGGTAGCTCTTCTGCTGAAATCTTTTTTCTAAGAAAAAGCTCAAACATGACAATTTTGTAAACTACTCATGTAATTGAGTGGACTCTATATATGAGATCAATAAACTATTGCTTCCTTATTGGGTACCATTATTGTACTCTCGCTCCCCTTTCTCTTGGTTTCTATTTCCTTCTAGAATTCTGTTTTATCTTTATTTTGTTGTGCTTTTTCTGTATCTATATCTGACTTGACTCTCTCAAAACTTTCCATTGAGAAAGGTGAACTGACAAATGTATAAATATCTTTTTTTACACTTACGTATGCTTTGCTGTGTTATCTGATTTTATTTAGCCTTTTCCATGTGCCTAACTCGTTCTTCAGTTTACAAAATGAAAATGCATTGGAAGTTTTTAGAATACTTTCTATTTTGGGCTAGTACTCATGGAATTTTATGTTTAAGCTTTAGTAAAATGATTATGGTGTTGTATTATATGTTATTACATTGAAGGAGATCTGTAGAAAGTGGGTTAGAATAATATATTGAGCGTTTCAGGTTTCTTCTCCAACAATTATCGTTGAAAGAGCAGGTTCTTATGCCTGGACACATAAAAGCTGGAGAGTTCGAGAAGAGTTTGCTCGAACTGTCACATCAGCAATTGGCCTTTTTGCATCTACAGAGCTTCCTCTTCAGCGAGCCATTCTTCCTCCAGTATGATTTCTATAATTTCTAAATTAGAGCATAGATTTGTTGTTTTTAATTGCTTTTAGGGAGGTGAACTGACAGAAATTCTCTTCAATTATCAGATTTTGAATATGTTGAATGATCCAAATCCTGGTGTTAGGGAAGCAGCTATATTGTGCATTGAGGTTAGTGGAAATTGTGCTATGCTGAACTACTTTCTCCATTTAACTTATTTGTAATATGATCGTAGCTTGGATTATTAGCAATAAATTAAAACTCAACCACTTTTATCTCTTTTTTGATATTTGAATATCTAAACCTATTATCTTTTATATTTAATTAAGAAAAATGATGGTGAGTATAATCTGTTATCTGCTATTTTATTAATACAACTATCATTGTCATCTTGTTTTTGAATCAATGCAATAGCTTAGTTTATCTGATCTTTACAGGTAAAATAGCTTAGTATTGGTTCGAATTATTGGTATCTGTCTTAGATAGTGTAATAGATGCTGTAGAACTCGTGCTTTGCTTACTAGAAGTTCCAGTGAGTGTCGTCCTCCTCCCTGGCATAACTAGTTTAAGAATTTTTGGTTGACATCCAGGAATCCTGGTCTGGAATGGCTCTCTAACCATATTAATCTGTTTTTTTCTCTCAGGAGATGTATATGCAAGCTGGACCTCAATTTCGTGATGAACTTCACCGCCATGATCTTCCTACTTCTATGGTTAATATCTTATTGAGAATAAGAATTCCAATTTTACAGTTTTACTTGCCATAGTTTCTAGGACCTGCGAGTTTCATGCCTAGTTCTGCCTTTTAGTTCAGAGTGCAGATGTGTAACATTCAGATTAACGCTCTGGACCTTTTTAATGCATTGCCTACTGATAGGAAGAAGAAAGCATTTAATTATTTTTTCTTTTTATAAAAAAAGAGACATCACACAATTTATAACTGCAGATGAAAGACATTAATGCAAGGCTGGAGAAGATTCAACCGCAAATTCGCTCTTCAGATGGACTTACTTGTACCTTTCCTTCAGTTGAGATGAAACCTGCAAGCTTTAATCCCAAGAAAAGTAGTCCAAAGTCTAAGAGTTCATCTAGGGAGATGTCTCTTTTTGGAGGTCAGCATTACCTTTTATTCTAGTTGTGGTTTCTAAATATTAGAAATGCACGCAAAGATTAATTCCATTGCGAAATTCCTGGGTTTTCCCAGTATATTTTGTTTGCAAATTATGTTTCATATGGTCAGGTATTGTCAAGTTTTGCATTCCTGTGAAGTCATGGTTCAACTACTTAAAAATCTTTAATTCTTTGTGGGATTAATAACATCTTTGGAAGTCTGCTTGGTAATTTGCTATTGCTTTTTGTTCCTTCCTTTGCAGGAGAAGACATCACGGAAAAACCCTTAGAACCAATCAAAGTATACTCTGAGAAGGAACTTATTAGGGAATTTGAGAAAGTTGCTTCTACCCTTGTACCTGAAAAGGATTGGTCTATACGCATTGCTGCAATGCAGAGAGTTGAAGGCCTTGTTTTGGGAGGTTTGTATCCTCTTCTTGCTCTCTCTGTGTGTTGTAAAGTATTATTTGCTGTTTTATGATTCATCTCTAAATTAATCTGTGAAGTGCTTTGGAACGTACTTGTTTTGTTTCCTGTAACCATCTTATGATGAGTTTCATGGCTTAAAACATATGGTTTTTTAAACTTTTTTGGTGGAGTAAATATTGATATAACTGCTCTGAATAATCTTATCAGGTGCTACTAACTACCCATGTTTTCGGGGACTATTAAAACAATTGGTTGGCCCTTTAAGCACACAATTGTCTGATCGAAGGTCTAGCATTGTGAAGCAGGTGTGTTTATGTTTTCTTGTTTCTGCAAGTGTTGGTTGACATGGCCCTATATGTGCCCTCTTACCCCTCTAGGATATTTTTATTGCTTGTTTGATATCTCATTTGATTCTTGATAGAGCTGAAGCCTTTTTATTTTGAGCTCTTGTTAAGCTTTTGGGGCTGTAGGTGTAATCATTGCTTAGTTGTTCTTTCTTTTTTCTAGGCTTGCCATCTTTTATCCTTTTTGTCAAAGGAACTCTTGGGGGACTTTGAGGCATGTGCTGAAATGTTTATTCCAGTAAGTTTTAATTTCTTCCTTTCTGTCTATTGCAATTTTATTAAGCTGAAAACATCCTGATTTCTATGGTATGATTATCAGGTCCTTTTCAAGTTGGTTGTGATTACTGTGCTTGTAATTGCAGAGTCTGCAGATAACTGCATAAAGACGGTAATTTTTTTCTTAAATACTCAGTCAGTTTGTTCCTTTTATACAAGTCTTTCGATTTTTCCTGTTTTAAAACATTTTGAAGTTCTCTCTCTCTCTCTTCAAGATGTTACGTAATTGCAAAGTTGCTCGTGTGCTTCCTCGCATAGCTGATTGTGCAAAGAATGATCGTAGTGCAGTGCTCCGTGCAAGGTATAACTGCTCTTCTTTGGGCTGATGATGCAGTTTTTGTTCTGCTGTTCAAATCATCATCATCTTCTTTCCTTTTGGATTGCAGGTGTTGTGAGTATGCCCTGTTGATGTTAGAACATTGGCCTGATGCTCCAGAAATACAGCGATCTGCTGAACAATATGAAGATCTTATTAGATGTTGTGTTGCTGATGCAATGAGTGAGGTATTTCCTTTTGGATTGCAGTTGTTGGAAATTTCATTTTCCTTTTTTTTAAAAACGTTTAAAACCCCCATTTTGTCTTGTGTGCTTTCTAATATTATTAGGGTGTCTATTTAATTGACTAAAATACTTCGTATCATTTTCTTTTTCCTTTTTCTCTATGTCGGTGGCAATATTGATTGACGCCTTGTTATTTACTTTGTTAGCATTTTTATTCTTGAATCTTAACAGGTACGATCAACTGCAAGAATGTGCTACAGAATGTTTGCAAAGACTTGGCCTGACCGATCACGTCGCTTGTTTTCATCCTTTGATCCGGTCATTCAAAGGGTATACAGTTAGTTTTTTTTCCCCAAAGAATGATTTTACATACTAACATTGGTAAGGCCATAATTTAAAGGGATCGTGGTTTTGACAGATAATAAATGAAGAGGATGGTGGGATGCATAGGCGACATGCTTCTCCTTCTCTTCGTGATAGAGGTGGACAGATGTCATTTACCCCTCATGTATCAGCTTCTTCCAATCTTCCTGGGTACGGAACTTCTGCCATAGTTGCAATGGACAGAAGTTCTAGTTTATCTTCTGGGACGTCTCTCTCGTCTGGACTTCTTTTGTCACAAACGAAGTCCCTTAATAAAGGTTCTGAACGCAGTCTGGAAAGTGTTCTGCATGCAAGCAAAGAAAAGGTCACTGCAATTGAAAGCATGCTCAGAGGTTTGGAAATATCTGAGAAACAGAATCCTTCATCTCTTCGATCATCTAGTTTGGATCTAGGTATCAAATGGTTTTGCCAATTTATGTTTTACTTGGTTAATGAAATCAGCTTTTAGTGAAGTCATTCCATGATGCAGTGGTGACTGATTGCTTGAATGATTGATGAGTCAAAAGTGTAAATCATTATCATTTATGAGCGGCTAATTTTTCTTTCTTATTGCCCCCTAGTGCAGGAGTTGACCCTCCATCATCTCGTGATCCACCCTTCCCTGCAGCTGTTCCAGCTTCTAATGATCACACAAACTCTTTATTGGAATCAACTGGCTCTGGAATCAATAAAAGCAGTAACCGCAAAGGTGGCATGATATTGTCTGATATCATTACTCAAATTCAAGCTTCCAAAGATTCTGGTAAGTTATCATTTCGCGGAAATTTGGCAAATGAGTCTTTACCATCACTTTCATCATACTCAGCTAGAAGGACTTCTGAAAAGCTACAAGAGAGAGTTCCTGAAGAGAATAATGACATTAGGGAGGCTAGGCGCTTCACGAACTCACACATTGACAGACAGTATTTGGATACTCCTCATAAAGATGGAAACTTTAGGGATTCTCAACACAGTTACATTCCCAATTTCCAGAGACCACTTTTGAGAAAGCATGTATCTGGGCGAATGTCTGCTGGAAGGAGGAGAAGTTTTGATGATAGCCAGCTGTCACTTGGGGAAATGTCAAATTACACCGATGGTCCAGCCTCTCTCAATGATGCTCTTAGTGAAGGACTGAGTCCAAGTTCTGACTGGTGTGCTAGGGTTGCTGCTTTTAATTATCTGCGATCGTTGCTTCAACAAGGCCCAAAAGGTGTTCAAGAAGTAATTCAAAGTTTTGAGAAGATAATGAAGTTGTTCTTCCAGCACTTGGATGATCCCCACCATAAAGTTGCACAGGCAGCTCTTTCAACACTAGCAGATATTATTCCTTCTTGCAGGAAGCCCTTTGAGAGTTACATGGAAAGGATCTTGCCCCATGTTTTCTCACGGCTGATTGATCCAAAGGAGTTAGTTAGGCAACCTTGTTCTACAACCTTGGATATTGTTAACAAAACTTACAGTGTAGATTCTCTCTTGCCTGCATTGCTCCGTTCACTGGATGAACAGCGGTCGCCAAAGGCCAAGTTGGCTGTTATTGAGTTTGCTATAAGTTCCTTTAACAAGCATACGGTGAACTCTGAAGGCGCTGGTAATATTGGCATCCTAAAGTTATGGCTTGCAAAGTTGACACCGTTGATCCATGACAAAAATACTAAGCTTAAGGAAGCAGCTATTACATGCATTATATCTGTTTACTCCCATTATGATTCGACTGCTGTGCTTAATTTTATTCTTAGTTTATCAGTTGAAGAACAAAATTTGTTGAGACGAGCCTTGAAACAATACACACCTCGTATTGAGGTAGATTTAATGAACTATTTGCAAAGCAAGAAAGAGCGGCAGCGTCTTAAGTCCTCTTATGATCCATCTGATGTTGTTGGAAGCTCTTCAGAAGAAGCATATGTTATTACATCCAAAAAGAGTCACTACTATGGAAGGTATTCTTCTGGTTCTGTTGATGGTGATGGTGGCAGGAAATGGAATTCTGTTCAAGACTCAACCTTTATCACAGGTAGTGTGGTTCATGCAACTTCTGATGAAACCAAGGAGAACTTGTATCAGAATCTGGAGACTGGTTCTAATGCCGATGTTAATTCAAAAGCTAAGGATCTGACAAGTTCGAACATATACCTGGATGGTTTGTCTTCACCACATGTGGAGATTAATGAGTTGATGAGCCCTGACCCCTTGCGGGTCTCTGCAGGTGTTGGACATAATGATGTAATTTCATCTGAAATGGACCTTAATCATTATAAGCCGTCAGCTATAAAAATCAACTCTAGTGTGGATGCTGGACCTAGCATTCCCCAAATTCTTCACCTGGTGAGCTTTGTGTCAGCATATCTTTCTTCATAGTAGTTACTTTTCAGAGTAATTGCAGTTTTGACAGATCTAAAAAATTTCTCATATGATGGGGGCTTTATTCTGTATTATTTTTAGATCTGTAATGGGAATGATGGAAACCCTACTACAAGTAAGCATGGTGCCCTTCAGCAACTAATTGAAACTTCTGTGGCTAGTGATCAATCAATTTGGAACAAGGCACGTTATGTTTCTGGCATATACATTTCTCTTACTCTGATTATCTGCAATATTTCAATTTATATTTATTCTATATTGATATCCATTCTTCATATATTTGCAGTACTTTAATCAGATTTTGACAGCTGTACTTGAGGTGTTGGATGATGCTGATTCTTCAATTAGGGAGGTTGCTCTTTCATTGATAAATGAAATGCTCAAGAATCAGGTCTGTTACATGCTCATTATGTTTATTTCCTTTTGTCTAATGATTTTGTAACTGATTTGCCCCTCCATATTTTATACTTACAGAAAGATGCCATGGAAGATTCTGTCGAGATTGTAGTTGAGAAGCTGCTTCATGTTACAAAAGATGTTGTTCCCAAAGTAATTATATTCAAGTGTTTCTTTGACCATATTCTTTATATGTAGTTGTTGTCTCAATATTTGCATCCATATGCAGGTTTCAAGTGAAGCTGAGCACTGCTTGACAATTGTGTTATCTCAGTTTGATCCATTTAGATGTTTGAGTGTACGTGTTTCCGACTTTCCTCTCTCTCTCTCTCTCACACACACACTCCTGTGGCTCATATATGGCTGTAATTAGCTTTATTGTCTCTTGTTAATGAAATAATACCATGGAAAAAGAATATTTCTTTTGGCTCTGTTTCTCCGTGGTTTGCTGATAATAAGGAATATTGATGTTAATGTTTGATATGGCAGGTTATTGTCCCTTTGTTGGTCACAGAAGATGAGAAAACTCTTGTTACTTGCATAAACTGTTTAACAAAGGTACTATCCTCATTATTTTTATGGAATTGTAAAAATCTGCATATGGGCGCTATTAAATTTCTTCCACACCAGGCTCTGAAAATACAAGTTTCTTCAGGCAACAATACTTTTTGTGGGTTTTTTGGACCATGTGTTGTAATAGTTAGCTTTTCGAAACAGATGAAGCATAATTTATATCCAAGCAAAGATGCGCCAAACTTTTTAACTTTTTTGGCCTACTGTCAATAAATGTATTGCTTATCTTTAAAAAATTTTCAGCTTGTGGGTCGGCTCTCACAGGACGGATTGATGGCTCAGTTGCCATCGTTTTTACCTGCACTTTTTGAAGCCTTTGGAAACCAGAGTGCAGATGTTCGCAAGGTATATATTTCTTCTGTATAAGGTTGTTATTATTTTTTGTTGTCTGCAATCTAGTTATTATAAGGTGAGAACCATAAATACGAGAAATTTCTGTTTTGTAGAACCAAAATTGCATCATGTACCAACCCCGCATTTATTTTTCTCATTATTATTTTCTTTTTATTTATCAATAAAATTATGTGTATAAATAATAATATATTACTATGTGATTGAGTGTTGTTTTATCTATAATTTCAAACTATTCAATCACATGGTGACATATCATTATTTATGTAAAAAGTTATGTATATTATTTATACAGATAACACTATTATTTATTTACTTATGCTATTTTGATAACTCTTTCTTTTTTCTGTTTTTTTTTTGGGTGTGTTGGATGGTACAGACGGTTGTTTTCTGTTTAGTGGATATTTATATTATGCTGGGTAAAGCATTTTTGCCGTACTTGGAGGGACTTAACAGTACACAACTGCGTTTGGTGACCATTTATGCTAATAGGATTTCACAGGCCCGGACAGGTACTGCCATTGATGCAAACCAGTGATTAAGGTATTTCTTTGGGGAAGAAATTGTGGGTTTGGGTTGCTTATTCATTGCCAGTGTATATGTACATTGTGTGAATGCATTTTGAGGGCTTTTTTTTTTTTTTTCCTGTGGTTCTCTTTTATGGTTTAGATATATTATATTTTTTATCCCACGTTGTGAGTTTGTGTTGTTTTGAGGAAGGGTGATTTTGAGGAAGTAAACAAATTTCTGTTCACTATTACCCCCGTGTTGGGACCAACGTTTGAACATCATCTTTGTGTTATTATATTCAACAAAGAAAGTTGGTTTTGGAGAAATCTATTTTCACTTTTGCAAAATTGGACAAACAAATAACTTTACGGGTGTTTTTGGCAGGTAATTTTTTATTATAAAAAACAAAATTTATTATGAAATAAATTATTTAAAAAATTATTATGTATAAATTATTATTATATTTGATAAAAATTAATAAGTATAAATAATTATTGTGTTTGATGAGATGTAATAAAATAATATTAAATATTATTTTATTTAAATAACTATGATTTTTAAAATATTTTTAAAATTAATTGTTATATGAATTGAAAATTAAATAATTTTATCCTAAAAACTTAATTAAAATAGAATTACAATAAAATTAAAATTAATTTTATATTCTTTTAATACCTAGTGGAGGTGGTAATTTTCAAAATTGTTTGGTTTAGTTATTCAAGAGTGTAATATATCTTTTATTGTAGATATCAAATGATAAAATAATATATGCGGCAGGTAATATATATCTATTCTGATTACTATCTCTATTTTAATATTAAAAGCTTATCCATGTATTTTATATTTTATTATAATTTTATCTTTATTAATTTATTTAAATAAAAATATCATTTTTTTCAATTAAGATAATAAGAACTTAAAATAATTATGTTTAAAGATATTTAAATAAAATAATATTTTAATATTCTTTTATTATATTTAATTAATTATAATAATTAGTTATATCTATAATTTTTTATCAAATCTAATAACAATTTATATTTAATAATATTTTAAGTAATTTATCTTTGTGATAATATTTTATTTTTGGTAATAAAACGTTACTCGAACCAAATATACTCTTATATTATCTATCACATTACCATTTACCAATTAAAGTAATATCAGTAATAAATAAATTAATATAATTATCCTTAAATATCTTAGGGGGTGTTTGATTTGGGTAATGTTTTATTATCAAAATAGAAAGATTACCTTGAAGATAGATTACTTAGAAGATTACTATATATCAATGATTACTATATTTGATAAAATTTGATAGGTATAAATAATTATTGTGTTTGATTAAAGTTAATAAAAGATTACTAATAAATTATTTTACTTAAATGCCATTGAATATAATTATTTTTAAATATTTTTTATATTATTTATCATATTAATTAAAAACAAATTTATTTTTGTCTCAAAAAATTAATAAATAATAATATAATTATAATAAAATCAAGATTACCTTGATAATCTTTAAATACCTAAGGTGAAGGTGGTAATCTTCTATATTATCTGTCACGTCAGCATTGGTAATAGAAGATTACTGTAATATTTTATTATTGATAAACCAAACAAAGAAATAAAAGATAGATTACCAAGGTAATCTTAAAAACCAGGAACCAAACGCCCCTTTAAAGTTATCCTTGAATACTTTGAACAAAAAATAGGGTAATCTTTTATTACCAATAATGAAAAATTATAACAAATATACATTATTTTAAATATTATCGAGTATAAATTATTTTATATGTTTAATAAAGTTGGTAATTTATAAATAATTATTATGTTTTGTTGGTAGTATTAAAATAATATTTTGATATTATTTTACTTAGATATCATAAAAAAATTATCGGGTGAAAATTAGTAAAATATATAGTTAAGCTAATGTACGTTATGTTGGAGTATTTGCTTTGTGCATTTTTTAAAATATTCTCAATACTAATAATATATTAGGATTATTTTTATGTTGTTAAAATATAAAATTAATTAATTAAATTATTTTTTCAAGTTATTATTTTATTATCATTTTCTAAAAATATTTTTTATATTAATAATATATTGAAATTACTTTTATATTACCAAATTATGAAGATAATTAATTAAATTAAATTATTTTTTAAAGCCATCATCTTATTATTAATATATATATTTTTGTATTATTTGTTTTTTAATTAAAAATAAAGATATTTTTATTTTAAAAATTTAATTAATAATGATAAAATTATAATTAATTTGATAATTTTTTAATATATAAAATAAAAATGAAGATAATAACCAGGTTAAACATCACAATTGGTAACATATATTTTCTCCTGCATATTAAAAAAAAAAGAGAAAGAGAAACCTAATTATAGGTTTTCTCCATTTCATTGCTTACATGAGATGATGTTCAATGCTCATCCATCGGTCAAAATCTTTACTATAGCAAAGAATAAGCAAACAAGAAGCAGCATGTCATTACAGTAGGCGCATTATTTGTTGTATTAAATTAAATTAAAACCTCTTTAAAAGAGTTGCTGGTCTTCATAAAACCTAGCATTATTTACTTTGTTCAACGTCTTCTTCGTCTTGGATTCCCCCATAAATGGACTGCAAATGCATGATGACTAAGTTCACAGCTACTCACCCTCCAGTAATTTTCGATTGCGCAGTAGATTCGCCATTTAAGAAGCTGATACACTTCTTTCTAATTAAAGCAAAAATACCAAATTTTCTTGCTTTTTTTTTTTAATAAAGAAAGTTTCAAATGTGTTTTTCAAAAAATATTTTTCATTTGAATACCATCGGGAATTCTGATTTTAAAGTGATAGTTACTAGGGTAGCCAGAAAGAAAAGGACAACAGAGGAGGTGACAAATATAAATCAACCATAAAAATTGTTTACCATAATCTGCAAAAAGTTTGAAGATGCTCTGAAGATTTAATTAATGTTATTATCCACATATATGGAAAAAAATCACACTGATAGATTTTGTGGATTTGGAACAAAATCCAACTGATACTCATACACTTGATATCTCAAACCATTCACAGTTTCCCTTTTTCTCTCTCACTGTAAACCCTTTTTAACCAGAAATACATCTCTGAGCCTGTCATCATTCTCTTTTCTAGCAATTTGAAGAGACTTTCTTTCTTTTTTTCTCATTTCTCTCTCTCTCTCTTTCTATCAGAGAGGTAAGTGTTGGTTCCGTTGACAATAACCCTTGTTATTTTTTTCTTCTTCTTAATAGTTTTGTAAGTTCTCATCAGTTGTAAGTTTTCTTTACATGCATGTATGTTTGCTGTGTTAGGGAATTACAGAAGCTGATGTCTCGTTTCATGAGGGGTGGTGAAGATAAAGCTGTAAATAAAGATGGGAGAAGGAAGATAAGAGCTTTGGTTGTAGATGACAGCATAGTGAACAGAACCATTCACCACAAACTGTTGCAGAATCTTGGCGTTGAAAATCAAGTAGTTGGCAATGGCAAAGAAGCTGTTGATGCCCACTCTTCAGGCAATTATTTTGACCTCATTTTGATGGACAATGACATGCCTGTGATGAACGGCATTGAGGCCACAAGGAGGCTTCGCGCAATGGGCGTTCGCAGCTTGATTGCAGGCGTCACCACCCGATCTCTAGAGCAAGAAAAACAAGAGTTTGTGGACGCTGGTTTAGATGATTATCAAGAGAAGCCATTGACAACTGCTAAGCTTGTTTCTATAATACATAAAATCAACCAATCCGGTTCAACTCCTCGATAGATTCAGAGAAAAAAACAAAAAAACCCATGTAAACTTTAAAGTTTCTTCATGAATCTGTTGTAAGTGTTCTTTTTCGTATAATTGTCATCCAATTATATAGCCAAGCCTCTTTTCCAGGGTTAAATTCTTTGTCTTCCATGTGAAACTTATTTTTCTATAGATCAAATGATAATAAGAGTTGTGAAGTTGATGCATTTCCAGTAAATTCAGTATAAAATTTGCAAATTATTTGAACCAAGACATGTAAGTTTACTTGCACGCATGGCAATTCTGCCAAGTCGAATATTATCCCCAAACAGACAATTTAAAAGATGTGTATTTTCTAATTAAGCTAAATAATATCACAAGAATTTCAAATTTTACACCAAATATGGAATTATACGTGTCTTAAAACATTACAATTTAGGTGGAATGAATATTATTTGTGTTTTCATCCAATAACAACATGACAAATATACCCTATTATTATTATTATTATTATTATTTTTAATCAACCATAATTATGACTCATGGATTTAAAATAATTATTTGATAAAAATTTACAAATACTAAATTGAAATGGGTTTGTTTAGTGATTAAGAGGAGCATGGAGAAGTAGAACTGAGTAGACTCCGAGGCCCAAGAGAATACCCATGCAAGATACGAAACAGATTATTCCTCATATAGTCCACACAAAATCGAATTTCATCATTTTTGAATTTCCTGAGTCGAATTCTTTTATGGGTTTTTTTATTGTGGCTTTTTTTTCTCTCATTTGTGATTGTTTGTTTAATTGTAGGTTGGCTAAGAACAGTGCCCAGCTAGTGAGATTGCATTATATTTCATACTGCTTTTCTTGTTAGGTTGGTCATGAAGTGCGTTATTTGATGTGAAATTATTTAAATCAGGTTAAAGATATTAAATTTGGCGTTGAAGCTCGTGCTTTGATGCTTAAGGGTGTTGAAGAACTCGCTGATGCAGTCAGAGTTCCCATGGGGCCTAAAGGAAGTGATTCTATCACTTTTCATTCGTAACAATTTGTACTTGTTTTCAGTGTTGTGATGGACACAATCTTCACCCTTGGTGTTGACAAATTGCTGGTTTTCTTTCTTTCAGGAATTAGAAAATCCACTCATTTTGATCCATGAGAAGAAAATATCGAACTTAAGTGCTATTGTGAAAGTATTGGAGTTGGCTGTTAGGGTAAATAAATTCATAAGCAGAAAATGAAAGTGCGGGTTTATGTATGATAAAATTGACCAGTGTGTTTTTTTTTCTGAGAGTCAGTCAGAGGCCTTTATTGATTGTTGCTGAAGATGTTGAAAGTGAAGCAATAGCAACTCTTATCATAAACAAGCTTCGTGCCGGAATCAAGGTAATCTTATACATGAACATATTAGTTTGCCAAAATAGTTGGCTCGTGCAAAAAGGTTAGATATGTCAATCATATGATGCCTATTTTCTTAATGTTGGCATTAAGTTCCAGTCTTCAGTTGTGCACATTAAGAGCAAGTTTTGTTCAACGTAAAACGTAGTCCTCTTGATCATTGTAGGTTACACTATCAAAAGATGACACTGTTGTAAGTTAAATATACAATCACATACCCTTAAAGTGATAAAGTTTAAGTGATTGTTATGTATGTGGTCTAGTGTTTCTGCTATGAATAACCCCATATCAAAGTTCTAAGTAGTAAGAGGTTAGAGGTTTAGATAGAGGTGTATGTTTTTTCAAGGTTGAGCAGCAGAGTTTGTTAAAATATACTCATTTGTATGCCTTTAAAGTGGGTATATATAGTATTACTTATTATCAATAAAATTATGTGTATCTATTTTGAGTGCACAAATATGTATACTTTAGATATGTGTTATCATGTGATTAGATGATTTTGAATTAAAGATAAAATAATACACAATTATATGATGACATATATAAATATGTATTTATTTATGTACTTAAAACAGATATATATAATATTATTCTTTGGTTATTCAAATCATTATTATATAAAAGAAAACTTAGTTTTCAAAATAGATTTTCTCCAGTTTAATAATATTAACATTATTACTCTATGAATCTTAACACATTGTCGAACGTAAATTCTATGCGTGTTTTTATAATTGATTTATGTCATAGTTTTCTTTATTTAAATTATCTTTTAATTCAAACTCTCTGGCAGCTGTCTACATCTACCACTAGTGATAACTCTGATTCAACTCATTCAATTCGTAGAGTTAATTCGGCATAAGCACCCAAGGTAGCAGTAGGTGAAATCATCAATGCATTGTTTTGAAACAACATATTAAATCTGTCACGGGCAGTCCGTTCTATTTAATATTTTGCATTATTTTCTCCCCAGTTCTGACGGGTATTTGAGGCAGATGTTGATGTAAAATATAAGTTTGGAGATGTTGACAGAGAAGAATCGACAGACTGAGGAAGGATCCACTGTAGGTTGATCAATCATTAAATAACTCCACGAAAGCAGCCTCAAAACAAGTGTAATGTGGTCCAAGTCGAAGAAAATCAACTTGGAATCAAGTCTTTAATTGATTTTGGCTTCCTTACAATAGAAATGTTGGGTTTCTGTAATTTTTAAGCCCTTATCAGTGGATTAATCCCATATGAGATTCTTCCAAGAATTATTAATACATTTTCGTTCAGATAGCTGGAAGGTGTTGCAGTTGATATGCAGCATTCAACGCCAAACCCACATTAAACATGTTGGCAAAAATTATAGTGTCATCAGTGAGACTTCTTCTGAGAATTTTTTCTAATGCTTGTCTTGCCCTAATTGGATGCTGCTCCAATAATGTTAAAAGTAATTAATGGACTGGCCAGTGGAACCTAATATTCATTCTATGTCTTTCAATCATATTAGAAACGAAGCACACTTCTTTATTCCTTTATTTTTAAGGTAAAAAAGAAATGACCATCTTGAATGTCGGTTATGGTCTCACTTATAAATGGAAATGATATGATGAATATATGATGATTTTGGCATATACTTTGTTTGTTTGTTTGTTCTACCATAGAAATTTTTCTAATGATAATGTAAAGTTCAAGTTACTTAATCTCTAACAATAAATGAAGCCATACTTTAGAAGATTTTTCTTTTTGTATAGAAGCTGTATATGGTTAGGTGTCTCCTTTGCTTGGCTTCCATAGAGGATTTTGCATGCAATCTTAAGCTTTACATATGCTATGCATGGTCGTATAGTTATAGCCTAGAAAGAAACACTATAGTGAATATGAGATAGAACACCCAATGGAATTATTTACGGCCACATATTATCCACTGAAGCAGGGAAACATAAACAAGGACACAACTAACTCTTAACTGCCAAATACTAGAACAAGAAACCTTAAAAGCATTGATAATTGAACCTAAAGGCTAAAGCTCAACCGTTTCAAGGGAAAGGAAGAACTCCGCTACCACCACCAACACCTCCACCAGCACCTGCACCACCACCAACTCCGCCACCTAAGCTACCAAGGCCACCTACTCCACCAGCTCCACCTAGCCCAATAGGTCCACCCAAGCCTCCAAGTCCACCTAAACCACTACCACCACCAAGACCACCGACTCCGCCAATGCCACCTACACCACCGAACGGAAGCCCGTTAGAGCCAACACCACCATATGTGACAAAGTTCTTTTGATCATCCGGACTAGTACCAGTGGGAACATTTTTTGCAGTGGTGTGACTGTGAGCTACTGCATCAATAGGAGTGTTTCTTGCACTTGAGTGAACCACTACAACTGCAAGAACTAGCATCACGCTAACAACCCCCCACACAATCAATCTTTAATTTCTTGGTATGGCTCAACTAGTGTATGTGTATGGGGGTCTCTCCTTTTAAAGGAATAAAAAGAGCGGTGAGGGGCAGTTGTACGCAGTAAATGGAGTTGAATGCGGGCACAGAGGTTTAGTTTTCCAAATAAATTTTTAAGCTTTAAGTGGTAGAGGGATTTAAAGTTTAAACATTAGTCGTAGGGTGTATGCATGCTTTGAGGGTAAAATGCTGATACGTAGGCAACAAGTAACTAGAAATTTATTATGTGCTTCGAGTCGTGTAGGAGAGCCACCTAACCACGTCTCTGGAATTAAACGATATCGTATTAATTAGGAAAAAAATTTCTCTTTATTTGCTTTCATGATATCTTTAGTTATATGAATATCTTCTATAATTTCTTTCTCACCTCTGCAAAACTGCCATTTCATTTTCAAAGAAATTCAAGTGTACTGACTGATTGTTTAAACGTTCATTATACTTAAGCATGTGCATACTTATACACATACAATTAGCTTAAAACTCATGCTGAGTTTGAAATTGTTTCGGTCTATAATGTGAAACACCAATGAATCGGACAGTGTCTAGTTGGTGAACCGAATTTAAACATTTCAAAAAGCACGAAGACCATAGAGAGAGATCTATATTTCTATCTTTAACGACTTAATTCTTATTCAAAACACCACAAAACTAATCCTAATTAAGGCAACAGACTCACACATGATCAAAATATATTCTCTCAGCTGCCGGACATAAAATAACAAGTGAACGAAATGCATATGAAATGAAATCATGGATGTAATAGACCACCATTCCCACAGTCACCACTTCCACCACCCAGGCCCCCGGTGGAGCCTCCACCAGCACCAGCACCAGCACCACCTCCTCCTGCCCCTCCACCGACTCCACCACCGATGCCTCCAATGCCATCGCCAAGACCTCCTAACCCACCACCACTTCCACCACCAATGCCCCCGGTGGTGCCTCCTCCTGCCCCTCCACCGACTCCACCACCGATCCCTCCAATGCCGCCACCAAGACCTCCTAACCCACCTGCACCACCAAGTCCACTAGTGACACCTCCAATTGCACCAACTCCACCCCCAATACCAGCAAAAGCGCCAGTTCCACCAGCACCAGCCAAGCCGCCCACGCCTCCAAAGGCAACGAAGTTCTTTTGGTCATTCAGACCACTGTCATTAGGCAAATTTCTAGCAGCTGAACTAGAACGTACAACTGCCAAAACAAGGACTAACATGATAAACCACCTTGCCATTTCTCTCCCTCTCGAACACTTCCTTTTAGTATCGAAGTAGTGGTACTGTGGTTGGATCTCAATCCGGCAATGCCTTTATAGAGAATGTAAGTTGCTGGGGACGGTTGTAGTGTTAAATGAATATGGATGCTAGTCCATATCATCTAACCATCTGCATTAATTATTTTTTCATAGATGCAAAGAAAATATATAAAATATACAAATAGTGATAAACAAATGGTTAAAATTCACTGAAAAAGTTCTTACAGCTTACTATTGTGGTTAAAGAAAGAAGTGAAGGATCATACATTAAGCATGCATTCATCAAGAAATATTTAATGAATTCATATGGAATTTATTGATTCATATATATTGCATTGCAACTTATTGCAAGGTGGTATAATTCATTGTCCATCCAGTCCACTCAATTAAGAATATGTATTTCAAATTAAGTTGGAAAATTAATTCCGGAGAACTTTGGGTGTTACTATTTACCAGTTTATCTGCGTACAACTGTTACCTGTTGACATGGGCCGTCCATTTAACTAAAATGTGTATGCAGGATGGGGCGTCCATTTAACAAAAGCGTTCAATGTGTGTGACTAAAGATGACAGCTTAGCTCTGGGTAAAATGATAAATGAATTGTCAGATAGTTTGTTGAGGAGCATCTATTGCTCCTTTCATGTCCATGCCAACGTCTATTCATCCTTCTTACTACTAATTATTATCATAAACTTCCACAGTTTAAATTTGCATTGCAATAGCTTGTTATGCGTTTGAGAATCAACACACCAATAGAAAGCATGGCTATTGAACTTTTGATAACCATAATCACATTCTGATGAAGCCCGTAAGTTTTTATCTTTTTAATGAACTAAAAGAAATCTAAATTTGAACAAAGTCTTTGCCAAGCCCAGATAGAACAATCAGAACGAAACACTTTAATTGTTTTTTAAGTTAACCAAGGATTAAAATTTTTTAGTGAAATGTTTAAGAAGGATGATCGCTTAGATTAAAACAAGCAGAATAATTTATGACGCAAAAAATTTGTAATGGAAATGATATGATATGGCGAGCTTTAATCTATATATACCTTGGCTTTGTATCTAATAAATTTGATGCCAACCATTTATTCTTAAAAAACCCCTAAAATACTGGGTCCATTAATTACGATAATTTTGTTAAAATTGTTTTAGCCACCCAGCTGAGACAATATCGCCAAATGGATCACGTGGAGCTTGGGATTCGCTTTCGCATTTGTCTTCTCCCTCTCTTTCCCTCTTATATATTCTATCTATCCAAAATAATCTTCTCTCTTAATTAATCTTTCTCCAGAAACTTTAACATAATACAAATTAATTATGGTAAGTTTAGCGCTAACATCCTCCCTCGTCCCAAGGTGCACCCCGGTTAAACTAGTAGCCTCAAGGAATTCAAAGAGCTACAGGGCGAGGAACGTCGTGCTAGTGAGTCACACTACCAATTCTACTTAGTCATTAGATTATCAGTGACTCTTAATTCTAATCTGTGTTAATATTACATTACTTTGTATTTATATTGCAGTTAAGTTCAAAACAAGAGTTTTCAAGTGCTTCTGAAAAAGCCGCTGAGGCAGCAAAAAGTGGAGCCAATGCGGTAAAAAATGACTCTTTTCTGTAGCTGAAAATGTGATTCTATTATGATCATAATATATATTTCATATTATCAGATTTTTAGATAAAATTAATATATATATATATATATATATGCAACGATGTAATTCGGTTTCTGATAAAACTAATTCTCAGTTGTGGGTTGTGAGTGGTTAGGCTGCCCAGAAAACAAAAGACTCAGCAGAAAAAGTTTCTGAAACAGCACAGGAGATAAGTGATAAAGCCAAGGAAACGGTACAAGATGCATGGGGAACAGTCAAGGATACAGCAAAGAAGATGAAAGACACAGTGGCTGGGACAGCTGAGAAATCAGCGGAGACCATTAAAGAAGGTGCTAAAACCATCAAGCGCAACGTCAGTTCCTAAGCAAATTACGGTGGGAATATAGTCATATATACCAATATGAATTTTGCTCTTCGCTAATTTTGTTATCTTAATCTAATAACTATTATACTATGTAGCTTATTATATATGCAATATAGCATGTATGATGTACCTGTACTTGAAGAAGTTTTCATAATACTTAAAGCTATATTATACGTCACTTACTTTCTTTAGGTCTATCCTAAATAAACATATCTTACATTAAAAACTTAGAAAACGTAGACTATAGACTGGTTTGCTATTCAATTTAGTCCCGAATTTTAATTGATTTTACTTATATTTAAGATTTTGTTGTGTTGTTTTAGATTTAAGGTATTGATGGAGTAGTTGGATTAAAATATGATATTGGGTTAATTATTCTTTGATGGGGCGAATTTAGGTGGTTTTAATGGTAAAATCTGATAGAAGGGACCTGCGCCTTTTGGCCAACAGAGGGTATCGGTCAAATTTAGTAACCTAAGGTTGAAGAAAGGAAAAATGGTCCTAATTGGCCGAAACCGACCAATAGGAGTTACTAGACACTTTTATACTATCAAAAATTTGATGTGCCATTGTTTAATGATGAAAAAAGAGTAGTGTTGATGAGTTTTATATGCGGATGGGGGTACCATTAAGTATGTTTTGGGATGTTGTCATTTAGGAAAAGTGATTGATTGACAGTCACTCTTCGTCGCCTACCACTCTCCATCCCTTACCGCTCTTTGTCCCTTGTAGTCTCTGGGTCAACTAAAAGTTTAGTATCAGCTTCCAAGAGATGGTTTAAATGGTAAAAAATAAAAAAATAAAAAACAAGACTTTCTTGTGTAAAAAAGTATAAAAGATTTCATATGTAAGTAGTGGCGAAACTAAAATTTTTGTTGACCGAACCAAAAGCGCTCTAAAGGCAAATAGGAGGTGTCTGCATACAATCCATTGTTTACGTCTCACCATTCAACAGGACTGTCAGAAGCTTTTATAATGACAAGCTGTAATCGTAGCGGATGCTTTGGTTACGAGATAGAGACGGATCGAAACTATGAGCGCGGATATTGGCAGATGAGGAGCGACTGGGGGTAAGTTTACGTCAGAATTGCATGGACACGTGACATAAAACTGTGAAACCCGCTGCTTACCCAACGAATCCTGACATACAATCTCTAAATACTGGATGTGAAACCATTTCAAACTCAGTCGGTCTACTATCTCTCTTCGGAGAGTAAGGTAGAGAAGAATCATGTGTTGATATATTGAAAATTTGTGTTACTTTTGAGGTATTTTGGATTGAAAATTACCCTTTTGACACACCCATTTTAATTGATTCGATTATTGATTATAATTATAGCAGTAAACTTTTGTTGAACGATCGAATTAATTAGCATTCTAATTTGTTTCTACGCTTAAACTTACGATATTTTCAGAAAATCTTGAGACTATGAAGCTGATTTGAACTAGCAATGCTTATCAGGATATTAACTATATATATGGATTCAGCAAGAATTTAAACAAAGATAGATGCAGTCTTTTGTTTTGAATTAGTAAGAATTAAAGAGAAGAATCTAAAGAAGTGCATATATTGGGGCACCGCTGGTTGGCACCATTGAGAAGAGAACGTATGGCTGGTGGGGCAAAATCCCGGAGTGAAGTTGAGAGAAAGTAGCGCCATGAGGTTTTGTTTTTGTTGCTTCTCTTAAGTCTATCTCTTTCTCTCTCTAAAACTGTCCATCATTTCTTTCTCTTTTTTAAACATTGTCGCATAAAGTTTAATTGTATAGTCCATAAAAACCCCAAAAAACTGATTTGAACTTATCTGAAAAGAAGGTTAGACAAATGAAACTTCCCAGAAGAAACCAGAGAACACATGGGACTAACTTTGGGGGGATTTAAGGCATGTGGTTGTCTGCAAACTCAGTCATCTGATCTCTAGTTGTATTTTGGCCGTGCCTGGTTTAAGATCGATGACTGTTTTCTTCTTATTTTGGTCTGGCCTGGTTTAAGATCGATCACTGTTTTCTTCTTAATTTGGCCACCAACAATATTGTGTACGATTTTGTGAAGTTGTAATGGTGTTAATTGTTTATTAATTATTGTTTATCATAATGATTTTTTTATGTTGATATGCAATTAAATAGTAATAAAGCATAGATTTGGAGAAGAGAAGTCGCTTTCTTTGATGGGTTAAGGAATTATTTGTAATATCTTTGTTGATGAAACCAGATGGTTTATGTTGCTTCTCTGTTGAGAAACAGATAGCCGACACCAACCTCCTTTCACTATTTTTTCCTCAGTTGGATACAATCTTCCCATTTGCACTTATCCATCCATACACAGAGAAAACCCCTATCCTTTTACTCATCATTTTCCTATATTTCTTTTCATTTTCAGTCCTTCTCAAACCCTATCTGGGAACAAGAGAACATCATTTCAAGTTTCGACCTTTTCTTTTTTTACCGAAAAATAGCCCTGCGATGAAGAGTTTGCTACTGCATGCAGTTCCAAATATTGAAACAGATTGTACTGGTTTTGAGGTTTTAGAGGAAGAGCAAATTCTGGGTAACGGAGAAAGACAGATCTGGCTTGATAGACCGCAAGATGACCTTCTTGATATTGATGAAGCTTCAATCTTTTGTGGAGACTTTCCTCTACCTGACTTCCCTTGCATGTCGTCATCTTCCTCTTCTTCATCGAATCCGGCAGTGGTGAAGGCCATTGGTAGCTCTTCATCTTCAGCAACTTCTTCTTCTGCAGCATCTTGGGCAGTTTTAAGGTCTGATGTAGAAGAAGATGAGAACAAAAAGAATCAAAATGATAATCAAAACCATTCAGTAGATGCACCACTGACTTTTTCATCTTCTGCCTCCATGGAGATTAACCAGCTGCCTAACTGTATCGATGGCGGTGATTGCATGATGGAGAATTTTGGGTTCATGGATCTGCTTGATAGCAATGATTTGTTTGATCCTTTGTCTTTATTTCACCATGAAGACATCCCTCTTGAAAAGTTTCAACAGGACAATAAACCCCCTCAGGAACAGCCACAGCAAGAACATACAGAGTTTATGATACAGAACAACAATGGAGATAGTCATGAAGAAGAGGCGTCAGATGACTTGGCCATGGTATTCTTGGAATGGCTTAAGACAAACAAGGAAACCGTTTCAGCTGAAGACTTGAGGAGAGTAAAAATCAAGAAAGCTACCATAGAGTTTGCTGCCAAGCGTTTGGGTGGAGGAAAGGAAGCGATGAAGCAACTCTTGAAACTTATACTTGAATGGGTGCAAACTAATTGTCTCCAAAAGAGAAGCATGAGGGAATCGGCCTCCAATTTCCAAAACCCTAACCCTATCTCAAACTCAAGCCTTAATTGCAATCCTATCCCGCATGATCAACCCAACCCTTCTTTTTCCCGGTCGCCATGGATCAGGCAGCCGTCTTACATTCCTGATCCTGCAACTGTGGTGCCCAGTTTTCTACCTATGGCTGGTTACATGGGTGACCCATTTGCAAATGGAGCTTTTAATATGAATATCCACAGTTACCCTCCCCATTCAGAATATCATATGCTTGATTCTGATCAGTCATGGCCATCTTCTCAGTTTTGTATGCCTTCTCATTACAACTCGTTTACGGATAACAATCTGCACCCTTCTCCTTCCCATCCATATGGATTCACCGGATATGGGAGTCAGTACCCTTACCCATATGTTCATGGGTCTGGAGATCAAAGGTTGATGAGGTTAGGTTCTTCTGCCACCAAGGAAGCTAGAAAGAAAAGGATGGCTCGGCAAAAAAGGCTTTCATCGCATCCAAGGCATCATCATCACCACAATAACCAGCAAAACCAGATGCCTAATCAGAGTGTAGACCAGCATTTAACATTTGGTTTTGATAGTTGCAAACCTGCTGCTCAAGGCAACACCAGAAACTGGGTCTTCTGGCCCTCTCCTGCAGATGGTGCAGCCTCGGGCACGCCGATGCTGCCTGTAGAGAGATCTTCCATGCAACCGCAGAATTACCAGCGGCAGGTTGCTCCGGATAGGAGACAGGTGGATTAATTGCCTTTGTAAATTAGGAAAGGCATATATGAATATAGTTAAAATTTAGGCTTAATTTGATGCTACTCATCAAATAGTGTACGGTAATGATGATTGTATTTTTATTTATTTAGGGTTGGAAGCCGGAGAGGAGCCTGAGGTTTTTGTTGCAAAAAGTACTGAAGCAGAGCGACGTGGGTAACCTTGGAAGAATCGTGTTGCCAAAAGTATGCTCCCTATATTTTTGTTTCATGATTTGCATTTCATAAGAAGAGTCAAAAGTTAGATCTTAGTTAGTGTAATGTTTTCATTTCAAAGGGTTAATCGGTGAAGCTGTTTTTGATGGAAAAAAATGTAAATTTCTACAGAAAGAAGCAGAAACTCATCTCCCTGAACTGGAAGCAAGAGATGGCATTTCTATTGCCATGGAAGACATTGGAACTTCTCGTGTCTGGAACATGCGCTATAGGTATTCTAAAATTAACCTTCTCATTTTCATGCTGTTGTTTCTTCTGTTTATAGCATTGATTGCTAAATGACTTTTTTTCTTTTTTGGATTTCTTCTTTTTCTCTTTTTGGAGTTTCAGATTCTGGCCAAACAACAAAAGCAGGATGTATCTCCTTGAAAACACAGGTGGGTTATTTGAGTGTCGATACACACACACTCACTATGAGCAACATGTTCTCATTTTCAATCATAACTTTTCAGGAGATTTTGTTCGAGAAAATGAACTTCAAGAAGGAGATTTTATAGTCATATACTCAGACATCAAATGTGGAAAATATGTAAGAACTAACCATCGTATAATTTATGTAGTCTGTTAAAAAACGTTAATGTTCTCCAATTTTTTTTAGAATTTCGTCTTATAAAACTCAAATCATTCTCACAGTTGATACGAGGAGTAAAGGTACGGCAACCAGGGCCAAAATCTGAGACAAAGAGGCCAAGAAAATCGCAGAGAAGTCAGCATGCAAGCTCTCCAGCCACCACGGGAATCGGTTCGGCATCTTCACCCATCCCTCAAACAGTAAAGTAAGAGAGAAGAGAGAAACAGCCAACAAACCCTCGCCACCTTCTTGTCATGCATGGAAGTGATTGGACAAATGGAGGGTCAGGATTATGTGGGGTTTTCTCAGATCCCATCTCAACTGTGGGGGCTACTAAAGGGGCTTCCCTTCAACTCCGGTGAATGGTTCTTCTGAATAATATTATAAAAGTGCAGATTTTCTGTAATGTGCATTATTATATGGCGTGTGCCATTTTAAGGCATAAAATTATGTTTATTGTGAATGTTAATAATACTTTTGGCATTACGTGAGATATATAATACATATATTTAATTATATATGGATTAATATATATAATACATAAAATTATATATATTATTTATACATATAATTTTATTATCATCGTTTTCAATAATCTTTCTTTTAACAACATTTTTTCACTGTTTCATTATGAAAAATGAATTTTGAAATTTAAATATTTATCTGATAAATTATATAGTAAAATTAACTCAATCTAGTTTTAAGTACGATTATAGTATATAAATGATATATCATCTTATAATTGATTAATTTTGAATAAAGAATAAAATAATGACCAATCATACAATGATATGTCATTTATATGTATTTAATTATGTATTTAAAAATATATATACATGATATTGTTCACTCAAATAATATAAAGTAACACCTAATAATATGATAAAGATTTAATTTGATATTCAAAATTAGATACACGTAATATTGTTCTTATTATATTATTTATATATTCTTATACAACATCAAAATGTGAAGAGCAATAATGCTATATGTAGCTTTTGAGTATAGGTACATAAAATATATGTCATTATATAATTGAATGTTATTTAATTTTTAATTTAAAATTAATAAATTATATGACAATATATCATCTGTGTATTCAAAAGTACGTACATATAGTTTGATTGAAATGTGAAAATACTCTTCACCTATCTAACCATAGTAACTTTTTACCTTCGATTTCACAAATCTCAACTTCACCTCCATTCTTAGCAGAGAAAAAGCAATACCCTTGACAAGACCCATCCCGACCCGCTATCCTATAACCTCTGCGAATGCCGTTATAGGCTTAGAAGGGCAAAATACATCCTGTAATTCTGTTTGAAAAAAACTTTTCTGCACCATAATCTAGCACATAATATAATATCATCTATAGGCCTTCGGCCTTTTTATGAGTACATATCAAAATACATCCTAATTAAAACTAAGAAATCAGAAAATAAATCTGAAATCAGGCCTCCGACCTTATCATATACATAACAAAATAATTTACATCTTTACTCATTTGCAAAAAGTCATGAGAATATTGTAATTAGGCCTCCGGCCTTTCAACATTTCATAAGTTTAAAATAAACAACAAAAAGTCTATATAGATGCGTGCAAAATGAAAACATCCACGAAAGATGCTACACCGTGGCACAACCCAACAAAACACTATCCCGCACTATCTGTAGGATGTCCTGGAGGGAGGAAAACATTTATAAAGGTGAGCTAAAAGCTCAGTGAGTAGGAAATTTAAATCCTTGAGAATATTTATGCATGTCAAACAATAATATTATGCCATAATATGAGCCACACACCATGCTAATTATGCTTAAACCACATACTTCTCATGTACATTAACTTGAACCATTCATCACATAATATCATCACACAAATTGATTTTCACAATAATGAAATTTACAATACTACCTTTATCTCATAGGAGCAAATCAAACATTCATGAATTTTCACTTCCAACTCAATAGCAATACTATCTTTATCTTATAGGTTTCCTTACCTATCAATATTCTAAAATATTGATCCATAGGTATCTCACCATTTATATATAAAGATATACATCAAAATATCATATAAAAGGGAAATCTGTCATACCCAAGGGATGTCCCCACCTAGGCAGAGCAAAAGAAAAACACTGTCATACCTGGTATATTAAAATCTCACACGGGCAGTGAAATACCCAAATTTTGGTTATAGGTGAAACTTAAGGGGGCTTTACAAAATGTTACACACATATGGGGATTAAGTGGAAATTTTCCTTTTATTTGTTAATAAAAGTCAGTAGCCTTTTCTTCTTCAGCAAGAAGAAAAGAAACAGAGCACAAACGGGAGAAAACAGAGAAAGAAAGGGAAGAAGAGAAGGGAAGAAAGAAAAGAAAAGAAAGAAGAAGAAAAGAAAGAAAAAGAAGGAAAGGAAAAGGGAATAGGGTATTTCATTTTTATTCAAAAAATTTTAGGGTTTGTTATATTTGCTCAAATTAGGGATTTCCAAATTTTTGATCATATTGTTTCCAATTGGTTTGAATAGGTGAAGAAGAAGGGAGATTAGCAAGAGATTTTAATTCTGACTTAGAGGCTACCCAAATCAGTGAGTGGGAATAAACTTTTCTTTCTTTATGATTTTTTGGTATAAATTTTATTTATAGTTTTGTGAAATTTTATGGTATTTATTGTGAATCCTTGAAAATGGTAGCATGGATTTGGTGGAAACCTCTCAAAAAAAAAATATATAATAAAATAAAATAGTTTCTTTATGTATGTTGTGAATTTAGGTTATGAGAGGTTATAAAGTAAAAGTTATATTGTTATGTGGATTCAGAATGCGTAAATTAAGTTATGTTTAAAATTTTAGTTAGTGACTAAGTGGAATTTTGGAAGTTTATTAAATTGAGGATTTGTGTTGTGGTTGAGTTGGAAGTGGTTTTATTTGAGCTTCGTGTGAGTTGGAAGTGTTAGTTGATATTTTATGTGTGAATGAGATTTGCTCATGGTGATTGTGACGCTTGCCAAAGAGTATTGTTTTAAACAAAAATTGATATGGTGAAAATAAATTATATTATTTGAATGTTTATGGGTATTACCTATTATGCGATTTGTGCTTTGCCTGTGCTATATTTATGTCAGGTACGACAGATTTAAATGCTCTGCCTGTGTGATATCTATACAGGTACGACAGAATTTAGTGCTCTGCTTGTGCTTTATTTCATGTCAAGTATGACAGAATCGAATGCTCTGCCCATGTGAGATTTTAGTATACCGGGTATGACAATTGTTTTTCTTTTGCTCTGCCTAGGTGGGGACACCCCCGGGTATGACAGATTTCCTTTTATATGATATTTTGATGTATATCTTTATATTGGAATGGTGGGATATCTTTATATTTCAAAATCTTGATATGGAAGGAAACCTATAAGATAAAGATAATATTGCTATTGAGTTGGAAGTGGAAATTCATAAATGATTGATATGTTCCTATGAGAAAAAAGTAGTATGGTTAATTTCTTTCTTGAGACAATCAATTTATGTGATGATTGTGTGATGAACGTTTCAAGTTAAATGAGAAACATGTGGTTTAAGCATAATTAGCATAGTGTGTGGCTCATATTTTGACATACTATTATATTTTGACATGCATTAATATTCTCAAGGATTTAAATTTCCTACTCACTGAGCTTTTAGCTTACCCTTATAAATGTTTTCCTCCCTCCAGGACATCCTATAGATCGTGCGGGATAGTGTTTTGTTGGGTTGTGCCACGGTGTAGCATCTTTCGTGGATGTTTTCATTTGCACGCATCTATATAGATTTTTTGTTGTTTTTTTTATAAACTTATGAAATGTTGAAAGGCCGGAGGCCTAATTACCATATTCTCATAATCTTTTGAAATGAGTAAAGATGTAAATTATTTTGTTATGTATGTGATAAGGCCGGAGGCCTGATTTTCAGGTTTATTTTCTGATTTCTTGGTTTTAAATCAGGATGTATTTTGATATGTACTCATATAAAGGTCGGAGGCCTATAGATGATATTATATTATGTGCTAGGTTATGGTGCAGAAAAGTTTTCAAACAGAATTACAGGATGCATTTCGCACTTCTAAGCCTATAACGGTATTCTCAGAGGTTATAGGATAGCGGGTCGGGATGGGTCCTGTCAGGCAGAGCATTCGATTCTGTCATACTTGGCATGAAATAAAGCACAAGCAGAACACTAAATTCTGTCGTACCTGTATAGATATCGCATAGGCAGAGCATCTAAATCTGTCATACCTGGCATAAATATTTCACAGGCAGAACATCTAAATCTGTCGTATTTGGCATAAATAGTGCACAGACAGAGCATTTTATTTCATAATGAGTAATAACCAAAACATCCGAATAATATAATTTATTTCACCATATCAATTTTTTTTTTTTGTTTAAAACAATACTCATTGGCAACCGCCACAATCACCATAAGCAAATCTCAATCACACATAAATTATCAACTAAACACTTCCAGCTCACATAAAGCTCAAATAAAACCACTTCCAACTCACATGAAGCTCAACTAAACAATTTCAACTCAACCACAACACAAAACATCAATTTAATAATTTCCAGAATTCACTTGGTCACCACATAACTTAATTTAAGCATTCTGAATCCACTGAATAATATAACTTTTACCTTATAGCCTCCCATAACCTAAATTCACAACATACATAAAGAAACTATTTTATTTTATTTTTCTTTTGAGAGGTTTCCACCAAATCCATGCTACCATTTTCAAGGATTCACAATAAATAGCATAAAGTTTCACAAAACTATAAATAAAATTTATACCCAAAAATCATAAAGAAAGAAAAGTTTATTCCCACTCACTGATTTGGATAGTCTCTAAGTCAGAGTTGAAATCTCTTGCTAATCTCTCTTCTTCTTCACCTATTTAAACCAATTGGAAACAATATGATCAAAAATTTGGAAATCCCTAATTGAATAAATATAACAAACCCTAAAATTTTTTTTTGAATAAAAATGAAATACCCTATTCCCTTTTCCTATAAATCCCTTTTCTCTTCCTTTCCCTTTCCTTCTTTTTATTTCTTTTCTTCTTCTTTCTTTTCTTTTCTTTCTTCCCTTCTCTTCTTTCCCTTTCTTTCTCTGTTTTCTCCCGTCTGTGCTCTGTTTCTTTTCTTCTTGCTGAAGAAGAAAAGGCTACTGACTTTTATTTGTAAATAAAAGGGAAATTTCCACTTAACCCCCATATATGTCCAAGATTTTATAGCCCCCTTTAGTTTCACATATAACCAAGATTTGGGTATTTCAACCCTTGTGCAACTTCCCTTTCCTTTAAATAAGATTACAGAGCCCAATTCTTAGAACTTCTTAATTGCTTCTTTAGCTTAGGAATAAAGAGGATGCAAGAATCTGACCAGTAACAAAAACCGCTTTCACAAACTCACATGATCTTCCAAAATTTCTTAAATAAAAGAGAAAGAAATCCTAAGATGAACTAAACGAGACATTGATCTTAATTGTCGGTGATGGTGAACGAATTGTGAGAGTAGGTTGTGAAAGTGCTGAAGATGGTGGCGTGAGGATCATGGTAATGATTGTTGATTCTAAAATTGCACTAATGAAAGGTATACTAGGGTGCGAGTGCGGAGCCAACGGTTCTGAAAACATATGTGAATTTGGTTTAAGTTGAATGTTTTTCAATAATGGTTGGAGACACTACAGAAAGTGATCACGTGATAACGAGAAATTTATTGTGAGGAGATTGTGTGACGTGGGTGATATTTTTAAATCAGGGGAATTTTTTGAGTACATCCAAAAATTTCTTTCAGGTTATTAGTGCAACAAATCGGTCAAGTGGTTTTAGTTTTCTCTTGCGAACTGCCCACAATCCATTCAATGGACAGGATTATTAGTCAAACTCATCCTCAAATTTTTTGCTTCCATTTATTATTTTCAAACTCACCTTTACATGAACGAACCATAGTTTTGAAACAGGGCTACAGTTCAAACAAACTCCTCTCCAGTAATACTAAATACCCAGAAATAGAAAGAAAAAAGGGGAACTATGCCTTAAAGTTTGAGGATGAACAGTATAACAATGATGACGCAGAAAAGCTTGTATTGTTGCTAAGGGGAAATGATTTAGGCATCATGGTTGAAGATGAGTTATTATCCTGTTGACCATTTCTTGAAGAACCACTGATAAGCATATCAACTTTAAGACACTCTCCTCTCTCCTGGCTAATCTCCTTGAGCATGGCTGCCACATCTTTCATTGTGGGTCTATCATCTGGGCTAGGATTTACACACAGCAAAGCTACACCTAAGGCCTGCAACATTTCCTCTCTTTCAACTTCTGGGCGTGCCTGTAAATTCAGATCAAGAACTTCCACTTTACCTCTCTTTTGCTTCACCCAATCCACAATGTGAAGCCCATCTGGTATAGTTGGATCAATTGGTTGCTTCCCTGTTAGCACTTCTAACACAACAACTCCATAGCTATATACATCACTCTTTTCTGTTATCTTCATCATGTGACCGTATTCTGCAAACCAAATCCAACGAGATACAACAGTTTTGAATAAGAATTAACAAGTTGTAAACTCGAGCAAATTTAGGTAGGAAGGCCATTACAGATGGGAAATTTTAAGATTTTAAACTTACCAGGAGCAATGTAACCATAAGAACCAGCAACAGTGTTAGAAGACCGAGCAAAATCTCCCTCATCAACAAGTTTGGCAAGCCCAAAATCAGCAATATAAGGTTCAAATTCAGGACCAATGAGAATATTATTGGCCTTAATATCCCTGTGAACAATGGGAGGCACACAGTCGTGATGTAAATAAGCCAAACCTTGAGCTGCCCCTAATACAATCCGATATCTCAGTTCCCATTCCAAGCAGCTGTCTCTCCTTTCATGAAGAAGACAGCCCAAGCTCCCATTGGGCATATAATCATACATGAGTAATCTTGTATTTCGATTCCAACAGCAGCCCAAGAACCTGACGATGTTCTTATGGCGTATGGAGCCAAGGGTCTTTATCTCGGCTGAGAAGGAATCACGAACTCCGCCCATTCCAGTTTTCTCATTCTCACCATCATATCCAGCAGCCATTGTTGTTGGCCAGAGCTTTTTAACCGCAATGACTTCTCCGTTTTCCATTTCTGCGCGATAAACAATTCCTGAACATCCCTTTCCAATAACATTGTCTTCCACTAGACATTTCAAGACTTGTTCAACTGAGAAATTCAGCTTCTGGAATGGTGTGAATTGCCAAGGCCACGAATTGCCTCCCATCTCTGACTCATTATCATCCCCTAACATTTTCCTGGATCGGAAAATTGCTAGAGCCCCAAAGATTGTCAATGTTACGGTCAAGGTAATAAGTGAAGCAATGGCAATTTTGAGTCTTTGTGACTTCTTAAAACCAGCACTGTTCAGCATTCCTGCAGTTGTGGCGTTGCTCAGGAAACATGACTCCTGGCCCCTGGAACACAACCCCTGGTTGCCTTCCAGCTCTGTTGCTGATAATTGTCGAAAGAGCTTGTTGTCTGGAAGATAGCCGGTGAAATTGTTGTAAGAGATGTTCAAAGAAACGAGGTTCTCAAGCCCAGAAAGAGCAAACAGGTCACCTCCAAGCTTATTGTGTGAAAGGTCTAATGTGGATAGTTTGTTGAGAGAAGAAATCTGAGATGGAATTATCCCTGACAGTGCATTCCAACTCAAGTTTAGAGAAATGTCGAGAGCTTGAATTTCAAATAGTTCGACTGGGATGGTGCCCGATAAGTCATTGCTGCTAAGGTCAAGTGATTGAAGACTTGAACAATGACCTAGAGAAAGGGGGATTGCTCCAGAGAGAGAGTTTCTACTAAGAATGAGTCTATTAAGTGATGTAAGTTGGCCAAAACTTTCAGTTATATGACCATTGAATTGATTTATAGAAACATCTAGCACCTGAAGCCTACTGAGTGAAGCTAAAGAGCTTGGTAAAGTACCTCCAAGGCTGTTGTTGCTGAGGTTCAACATCTGCAATTGAGTGCAATTGCCTATCTCATCTGGCACTGATCCACTAAGATGATTTTCAGACAGGTCAAGGAAACTAAGGTTATTGAGGAACCCAATTTCCTTTGGAATCTCTCCACGGATTCTATTGCTTACAAGCCGAAGCCGTAGAAGCAAACTGCAATTACCAATCTCTGAAGGGAGAGAGCCTGAAATGCCATTAGAAATTAAGAGCAACTTCGTTAAATTTTGAAGATGAAAGAGACCAGGAGGTAAGCTGCCAGTGAGTGCATTGTGTGACAAATCGAGAGCTTCAAGACTCCTGCAGCTAGCTAGAGATGATGGAATGCTTCCTTCAAGCTTATTTTGCCAAGCAAAGAAAACATGTAGCTGTGTTAACATCCCAAGCTCTGCTGGAATAGGACCTGAGATCTGATTGGTATCAAGCTGCAACTGTAATAGACTTGTGGCATTTGAAAGAACTGGGGGGATTGAACCGGAGATGTTATTGTTACTTAACATGAGCTCTTGGAGATTTGAGAGATTTCCCAAAGAGAGGGGTATGTTCCCAGAAAAAAAATTTAAAGAGAGATCAATAGTCTTCAAGCTTTTACAGTTACCTATTTCCTCAGGAATTGCCCCATCAAAGTTGTTTTGCCATAGTAACAGTTTCTCCAGCTTCAGTAGCTTACCTAGTTCTCGTGGTAGTGAACCTGAGAGATCATTCTCATAGAGAAACAACTCAACAAGCTCTGAGCAGTTGCCTATTTCAGGGGGAATCTCACCAGATAGCATAGTAGTATATACGGATAATGTTTGAAGCTTGCTTAGTTTACCCAATGAAGCAGGCAAGGAACCAGCAACTTTAGTATCAGCAAGACCAAGCACTATCAAATTCTGGCAGTCTCCAACCTCATCCGGGATTTTTCCAGCGATGTCCTTATTTCCTCCAGCACGTATAACTTCTAAATCAACCAGTTTGCCTACTTCAACCGGAATATTCCCGCTTAAGTAGTTATCAAATATTATGAGATTCTTAAGGCTTTTGCAACCACCGAGCTCTTTTGGTATCTCACCCGTAAGCTGATTGGAGTTTAAAATCAAGTCCTGAAGATTAAGTAGCTTCCCTATGCTCGTAGGAATGCTACCGACAAGACTGTTTGAATTAACATCTAAAACTCTCAGTTGAGTGCAGTCTCCTATATTAGGTGAGATTGTTCCACTGAGATTAGAACCAGAAATGGTAAGCTTTTGGAGGAAGGGAAGAGAGGATAAATTTGAAGGGAAGGGAAGTTCTAGCTCAACTGACTGGATATTGATTTCAGTGACAAAGTTTTGGGAAGAACAAGTAATGTAAGACCATTTGCAAGGATTAGAATCTGAAAGTTTCCATGTAGAGAAAGGAGAAGGTAGCGAGTGAGAGTTGTTGAGCCAAGAAACCAGTGTAATAACTTCAATATTCACTGCAGAAGTATTCACAGATAGTAAAAGAGTAATGAGAAGATGGAGGAAAAGAGGATAGTGGTGGTGGATGTTGAAGAGTTGCCTCGGCATCGGCATCGGCATTGGCATTGGCAATTGCTTCAAATCCCAATTCACTCTTCTTGGTTTTGTATTTGCATTTGCCTTCTCTCCCTCTCTCTCTCTCTGTCTCTTGTGATTCTTATCTCAAATTCACTCAACAAATGCTGCCAATGCCATTAGTCTATTACAACTCTATTTACTTTGCAGGTAAGCAAGAAAAGGGTAGACAAGAAAAAAGTGAACTAACTATAAAAAATGGCAGCCACATTACAGTCACCATCACCGTCGCCTCGGGGTTCTGTTCTTTGCTATATCTTCTAGTCTTTTTTATATCAAGGTAGGTCTTGTTCTATGGTCATTTTCATATACCACCATGTGTTTTTGCATTGTTTTCCTCAGCATAGTCAGTGACAGCGACTGTTTTATCTTTGATAATCGGGCCACTCTTTTGAAAATCAGTTGCACCATTGATTCTTTTCTTTCAAAGAGGAAAATTTTGTTTCACAATTTCATGAAAGCTGCTTCTACAGTGTTTACATCATTAGAGATGGCTTTTCTTCACTTTCAGAACAATGGCAGATATATTTCTTCTTCTTAATAATCAGTATATTAATCTTCAATAAATTAATTTCTTTGTTGGAGATTCTCTCATTTGTTTTCCAGTTTGTATTTTCTCTTTTCCCAAACAAGTAGCCATGGCCAACATAATTATATAACAAAAAGCAAATTATGCTACACAGTTAACAAGAAAAGCACAGGTCTTTTTATGGGACGAATGAGTCTCTGAAAGCAAAGCATATGTACTATATTCAATCTAGTATGAACAAGAGTACCATTGGGCTCGTAACCACAGCAATTTGCACTGTTCATTGTTCTGTTTCATTGAAACTACAAAACTAGTAAATAAGGGGAAAGTACAGCAATTAATCTAAATGTCAATTGATTCAACGTTTGAATTATTTTATACTACTACATTAACTTTCGCCTTCCTGTATTAGCCGGCCCTAGCTTGTAATTGGCTTCCTCCACAAGCCCCTCCCCTCCTTGCAAGGCATGTGTTGGGGTTACAATTACTTTAAAAGAATAGTCCCTAAGGTCCTCTAGGTCACTAAGTCAAAAATATTGCTTTTAACAATAATTTTTAGCTAGCTTAGTATCCAATAATTGACACAACACATTTGATCAAAATACCTATAATAAAAATCTAACTCGAGCCTAGTGCCCTCACCAAATAACTGAGGAAGAGAGAAAAAGTTAATCGTATTGCAAAATCCAAAAGATTATTTCCTATCAAACTTTAATCAACCTACTGATTTCCCTTTTTTTTTTTATTTGATATAAATAAATTACATTTTCACTTTAATTGTTTTATATTTTTTTTATTTCTTATTTTTTTTCTTCTCTTTTTAATTTTTAGGTCGTTGAAAAACATCCAAAAGAGAGTTAATAGATTTAGATACGTATAAGGTTTACGCAGATAACGAAATGTCTCATAATTAGTGAAAACAATAAGATCTAAACAAAACGAAGCGTATTAGTGATAAATTTAGGTGAGAAGTGACAAATTTAAATGAGATTTGATTGATCCATGTCAAATCGATGATAAGCAAGTGCAATAGTATCGAAAAGTTGTACATAAGATTGAAAATGCAATGACAACATGAGAGTTTAATCACACAATCACAAGAAATTAAAAGGCTAATTGACGGTGATGTAAAGGTGACAACAACTTTTTATAATTTTTAGCTTTTATAATTATTAATTAAGGGTGAATAAAAATTTATGGCTTTTGGTGGAGAACATTGTTATTTAGTTTAAACAAAGATAAAATGCATGTTTTTGTTTTTACCAATTTAAAAGAAAAATTAACTAATTTTATTAAAAATTTTAGCAAACAAGTGAAAAATAAGTTTTCAAACTTAAAAAATAAAACTTTGTCGTCTTAATAGAGATCAGATGGAAAATGTTTACTTCCCCTATTGCAAATATTTCAACAATAAAATTATGTGTACCCACTTTGGGTACACAAACATATACATAATTATATGTGTCATCATATGATTAGATGATTTTGAATTAAGAATAAAACAATAACCAATCATATGATGACACATATGAGTGTGTATATATTTGTGTATCCAAAGTGGGTATACATAGTATTGCTCATATTTCAAATGATTTTAGTGTAGATTCTAAGGAGTGATATTATATGTACATGTTTTGAGTATATAAAATGGGTATATAGATTATGTGTTATCACATAGTTTGATGATTTTAAATTACGTATAAAATAACCTTCAATCATATGATGATAAATTATTTATATACTTATTTTGTATATTTAAAATATATATATATATAATTTTATTGAGTTCGTGGGTAGGATATATAGTGGTGGTATTGTTATTTGTGGGCAGTAGTGTTTGTGGTGAAACAGGGGATGATCATGCTGCTGAAAGGGCGTTTTCAAGTGCTGAAAGAAAAGGGCATTCCTGATTTTGAGGTATATAAGGTGGATGAATCAAACTTTAGCCATTCGGCCTGATTAAACCTACTCCACTTTTAATTATAATATTGATAAATATTAGCTAATTATACTAAATATTCAAATGTAAGAAGAAGGTCCAACAATTTCAAAATAAAGAATACGCTCCGAGCCCAGAGATCAATGGCTTTGCCTTGGAGCTCCCACTCTTGGAATCTTTACACGTTTTGTTTTGACAAATTACCCATTCTGTCTTTACCAACCTAGGCTCCCAACACCCCTATTAAATTTTCTGCAGACAAAACATAATCAAACTCAGAACCATACTTTGTTCGAATTTCTAGGCTCAAACCATTGTAAGGCCACCACATTCTTATTTTTTACCATGATGTAATACTTTGGCACAACAAAACAAAGGTTACCAGAGTTGGGCCATATGGGTTTGTTGAAATAGGCCCACTGTGATTTCATTGGTGGTAAATTTGGACCATAACTTTTTGTTCTGTCTTGAGTCTGGACTGGTTATAATTGCCTGGTATGGGCCCTTTCTCTTCATGATTTGTGGTTGGGAGAAATCCTTAGTTTTGCTGTTTGGCACCCTTCTCATCGTAATGGAAAGTCATGATTTTTGTTCTCTTTAACCATTTATGACCAAATTGTTGATATCGTATTAAAAATTCTCCCAATTTGAATTAGAAGATACACTTTGCTAATTCATTATGGTTTCTTCACTAGTTCTTCATAATTTGTGTTCAATTTCGCCAGCTTCCTCAAGATGTTACAAAACCCAAACCCTGACACCTGCTCACTCAAATTCATATTTGAAGTTGAAGAAGAAGCCATCCCTGCTCTCAAATGTCCAAACCCAGAAACTCAGAGCCCAAAAACCTCGTTCTTCACCCCTTGTCTTTGCTGCTCAATCCAACCTCATCAAAGGTTAGCTGGACTTACTTCAATTTTATTTTATTTGGTTTCACAGGTTACCTGCTTTTCTATATTTTTAAGTGGGTATTATGCTTATAAGGTAGCGGAATGCGAGACAATGATAGCGCATGGTACCGCGTTTGTCCTGAATTAGCATGCCGTATGTATTTGTATTATGCATTGGCATCAGGAGTTGTAATGAAAATCTGATAAGAAACAGTAATTGCGTTTTTCTTCAGATGATTAGGGACTCTTCTTGTCCTAAACAATTATAAGGTTCTCTGACTCGTCAATTTCCTTTGCCTATTTATAAGTTGCCCTCTGAAATCCCCAGCGGGTATTATAGAATATTTTATGTTCGTTTATCTTCAGGTTAAGATCTGTTTGTCAAATAATCTCAGTCCTCTAGGGATATTCTATAGGTTGTCAATATATATTCTTTGCCTCTTTTAGAAAGCTCCTGTTTCAATATTTAATTTCTGGTAGGCCACTTTATAATAGAAGGACACTAACATGGTCCTGCTAATCTAAGTAAAATAACACATTTCATTTTGAGTATCGTTTGCAAGTTACCTCAACAATTGTTTAAAATAGTTCTGCAGACAGTTTGGAATGTTGGGAAGGATGGAATTGAGGCTGGAACCAATCTGGTGCCTGTAAGTTAATTTTGTCTCTCTGGAAACTTGGTGTTTCAATTTAAAGTTGCAGTTAAGAGATTGTTTTGTTCATGCCAGGCCTCTATACCAAGACCAGTAGCAAGGATTTCAATTACGGTTGTGGCATTGGCAATTTCACTCTTTGTACTCAAGTCATTCGTCTCTACTGCTTTCTTTGCGCTGGTATGCTTTATTTTGTATATTAATTCCCCGCCTGCAAGGATAGAGGAGTGATATTACCAGTTTGCTATATACGAAATAATTAGAATATCACTTGCAGGTTATGGCTGTGATAAGTATTTTTTTTCCTTTTTTATTTTAAAAAAAAAGCAGGAAATTATCTATCTGTTTGGGGCCGGCATTAACTTTCTTGAAGAATATTGATTTTGTTATTTTATTTTTTATTTCTTTTGTTAGGACTAGTTCTACCAGTGATATGACTTTGCATTCATGTCGTCCGTTAACATGGAATAGTGCTATTAGAGTAAAAGCTTCTAATAACTGGACATTTTCTGGTTGATTTAAAATCTCTTCATTTTCAACCTGTTCCGTAATTCTGCAATCAGCCAAATCTTAGACGTTTTGACCTTATTATCTAACACTTTATCTGTTACTTCAGTTTTTATACTATTTTACAGAAACAATTATTTGCTGCATTTAGAAGGAATTAACGATAAGAGATCAACTTTCGAAGGGGCTCTTGAACATTATAGTATATTGCTATCTGAATAATATATTCTCTGTTATGAGCAGGCCACGATGGGATTTGCTTATTTCACATTCATTGCCTTGAACAAAGATAATGGACCAAAAGGGGGTGGTGGTTCCAGTTCCACACCAACCTCTACAGAGGACTCTCTTGAAGAAGCTAGAAGAATAATGGAAAAGTACAAGTAACTATGGTAGCGGGGATTTAGCTGGCTACCAATCATCCAAGTTTTGTTTTATTCACTTACTGGAGAAAAATGTGGACTTGCACTTAATTGAGGTAACGATAAATGTTCACAAATAGAAAGTAATACACATATTTTGCTTTTCATAACAAAGCTTTCCATGTATCACCATAAAACATTCTCCAGTGTAAGTTATTTTAGGTTAATTTTAAGACATAGTTCCGTTTCTATTCAAGGTGACAAAATAGCTATGTTATAACATAATTACACTTTGGTCATTCATTTTTTGTATGGGATCTACTTTTAATTATCAAATTGAATTGTAGGGAAAAAGTGGGATCATTTTCAACGATTCTAAGACAAGGGGAAGAAAAAAATCATAGAGAAGATAATCGCAAATAGATCAATCCTGTTGCTGAACTTGTATCATAGATAGATGACACTCAGTTTAACATCAAAGTAGAAACATAACATTAATTGTTATTCTTCAGAATTTTAGTCTTCCATGCTGATTATGCACCTCAAACCCTGCCCCTTCTCCATGAGCTCAAAGGCCTTATTGATTTCTGAGAAAGGGAGTTGATGTGTTATAAACTTCTCCAGTTCCAATTCCTGCATGAAATTATGAGATTATATATTTGGGTTTAAATCATTTGAATTAAATAGGAACCCTTATAAAAGGTTATAAATGATGCCGAAGAAAATACTAATTACCTTGTTCATGTACATATCAACCACAGAGGGGAGGTCAGTTCTAGCTTTGTAGTTGCCAAAGAAAGTTCCTTTCAGTGTCCTTTCATTAAGAACATTGACTGGCTTCGTCATAAAGACTGCATCCTTATTTGGTACTCCAACTAGTACTGCCACACCCCATCCCTGCATTTGTAATGTTCAGTGAATTATAAAAAGCTTACACATTTGGTTAAATTTGTCATGAAGATAGTATATATCACATACATCATGAACACACTCGAATGCTGCAATCATGTTTTCCATATTGCCAGTGCATTCTATACTTCTGTCAACCCCACCATTTGTTATTTCTGTGATAACCTGTATAAGTACAGTTATAGAAGGCAGAGTACCACTGAGATAAACTACTGAGTACTGTAAATGGATCTACTTATATGACAGTGCAACAAAAGCAAATATAATGGACAAAAAGAGAGGAAACTACACCTCTTGAATTGGTCTGTCATGTTCTTTAAGGTTAATAAATTCAGTTACTCCAAACTTCTTGGCTAACAATACAATAAGATGATGAATTAGGTTAGTTTCACATTCTTCTTTGACCAATTTTTTTCCAGAGTAGATGAGGGATCGATTAAGAAATAATTGAATTTACCTTCCTCAAATCTCTTGTTGCTCCTCTCCACCCCAATAATCCTTGATGCTCCAGCAAGTCTTGCGCCTTCGGCAGCCTGAAAGATGACAAAAAGGGAAAGGAAGCTCAAATTTAGGGATGATCTTATACATAAGAGAGTTGAATGATTACAAAAATTATCCTAAAACTCACAGCTAAACCAACAGCTCCCAATCCAAAGATAGCAACTGAGGAACCCTTTTTAGGATTTGCCACTTTAAAAATTGCACCCAATCCTGAAATGGTTAAAGTAGTTAGCTTTATATGGTCACTTGATATAAATTTCATCTTCAATACAGAAATATTGGAAATTACCCAATGTAACAGAAAACAACCTGTTGAGATGCCACAGCTGAGGATGCATACTTTGTCCAGAGGTGCCAATGGATTGATCTTCGCAACACAGCCTGAATGGATAACTGTGTACTCACTAAAGGTAGAGGTGCCTAGAAAGTGGTTTATTGGATCTCCCTTGATAGAAAACCTTGATTTTCCATCAGCAAGCATGACTCCTCTGAATGGATTTGTTCTTAAAAGGTCACACATGTTGCTTTCCTCAGACTTGCAGTGCTGACAATCTCCACATTCCCCTGTAAATACTGGAAGAACATGATCCCCCACATCAAGGTCTTTTACTCCTTCGCCAACACTTTCTACAATTCTGCCATAAAATTGAACTTGGCATTGAGAATAATTTGACAATTGTAGCTGTATGAGCTATAACCAAGTTCATAGCAGAATAATATGTAACATTATATATCATGATGATGTAAAATCACTAGCATACCCTGCTGCTTCATGGCCAAATATTCGAGGAAACAAATGTGTGTTGAGCTGAAATTACATAAACACAAAATCTCAGGTTTAATGAATTGGAGCGTGTGAGAAAGTTGACGCTTGACAACTCCTTAAATCAGGAACTACTCTTATTATACCTTTTCGACAGATCTTTTCCTTAAAATATAAAACCGGAATGATGTTAAGGGTGTTTATCGATAGATAAAATGGTGATACTGACCTTGTCTTCCCAGAAGTGGAGATCTGTGCGGCAAAGTGAGGTGTATTTGATCTTGATCCTTACCTCCATGGCCTGTGGTGGAGCAACCTCTACTTGCTCTATAACCAGTGGCATCCCTGCTTCCCATGCAACCGCAGCTGCCAAATAACACAAAACCAAATTAATATCCCAGCACGGAGAAACAAAAAATTAAAGAAGCAAGAGGAGAGAGAATTTTTCTAGTGCACTACATCACCATGTATGGAATACAAGGAACAAAAAGATAAAACTCATAGACCGAAAGGTCTTTCAAAAGAAGTGAAAAACTGCTTTCATTGAAACCTTTGCAATGAATCACAAGCCCAGCAGAAGTCGACATGGTTGATTCCTGAACACTTTTCTTTTTCTAGTTCGTAATAGAGGAGAAACTAGCTCTGTGGAACAAGCACAAATTAGCTTCGTTGATCTTTCAAATATAGCCTATCACAGAGTACTAGAGCATTAACATGTGATACTCATGCATGGTCCACCGACGCTAATGTAACCATCGATAGTTACCGTGCGAAGAAGGTGTAGTCAAAATCCAATGTCAAGTTGTGAAGGAGACAAAATTAATCTTGTGGGACGATTAAACTTTTATCGTTTGGACTTGTGCTATGAACGAATGCAAGAGCCATGTTTTACAAAATATCCTACATCCCTGATGCAGAAAGATACAAGACATTAGTCTTATCACTATTGTCAAGTCTTTTCACAATTTCATATAATGTATTTGGTTCACTCTGGTTGGGCAAATTTATCACCTCGAACACCCGGCTCATAATTCAAACTGTAATTTGAAGAACAGTCTCATCCACACAGCTTATTAGATAATGCAATCACTCTCTTCGTTTATCCAAGATCAAACTCATGAACTCATCAACAATCTACAAACCCACATCACAACACCCATCTTCGCTCTTCCCACAAATCACAAAATGCAAGAACATGAGGCATTTAACCCAAGTCCACGCCCACTTTATCAAGACCTCTCAAATTCACGACCCACTTGCTGCTGCCGAGATTCTTCGGTTCTGCTCTCTCTCCGACTTCCGTGACTTGGACTACGCGTGTAAGGTTTTTAACCAAATACGTGAACCCAATTGCTTTTCTTATAACACTCTTATAAGAGCTTTCAGTGAGGGTAATGATGATGAAGCTCTACGTGCCTTGTTGTTGTTTCATCAACTGGTTTTTGATAGGTTTGTGTTACCTAATAAGTATACATTTCCTTCTGTGTTAAAAGCCTGCGCGAAAAGGGGGAGGCTTTTAGAGGGAAAACAGGTTCATGGGTTAATTGTGAAATTTGGATTTGCTTATGATGAATTTGTTGTCAGTAATCTTGTTAGAATGTATGTCATGTGTGGAGAAATGGATGATGCTCATCTTTTGTTCTATGAAAATGTTGTTGAATTTGGTAATGGTGGTAAGTTACTGAGAGATAAGAGGAGGCGAGAGGGTAATGTAGTTTTGTGGAATGTGATGATTGATGGGTATGTTAGAATTGGAAATTTTACATCTTCCAGAGACTTATTTGATAAAATGCCTCAACGAAGTGTGGTTTCGTGGAATGCTATGATCTCTGGGTATGCACAACATGGGAAATTTATGGAGGCAATAGAGATGTTTCACGAGATGCAAATAGGAGATGTGCATCCGAATTATGTGACTTTAGTTAGTGTTCTTCCTGCAATTGCACGCCTAGGGGCACTTGAATTGGGAAAATGGGTGCATTTGTACGCAGAGAAAAATGAGATTGAGATTGATGATGTGCTTGGATCAGCACTGATTGATATGTATTCTAAATGTGGGAGCATTGAGAAGGCTGTTCAAGTCTTTGAGACGATACCTAAATTGAATACAATAACATGGAGTGCTATGATTGGAGGGTTCGCCATGCATGGCCAAGCAAAGGATGCTCTTGATTGTTTTGCAAGGATGGAAAAAACTGGTGTAAAACCTAGTGATGTAGTGTATATTGGCATCCTGAGTGCTTGTAGCCATGCAGGCTTAGTTGAAGAGGGTCGGTTCTTTTTCAACCACATGGTAAATGTTGTTGGTATAGAACCTAGGATTGAACACTATGGCTGCATGGTTGATCTATTAGGTCGTGCTGGGCTTTTGGAAGAAGCTGAAGAGCTTATATTGAACATGCCATTTCAACCGGATGATGTAATTTGGAAGGCTTTGCTTGGTGCTTGTAAAATGCACGGAAATATTGAGATGGGAAAACGAGTAGCAAAGGTTTTAATGGATTTGGCTCCAAATGATAGTGGAGCTTATGTGGGTCTATCAAATATGTATGCCTCATCAGGAAATTGGGAAGGGGTAGCAGAGGTGAGGCTAAAAATGAAAGAAATGGACATAAGAAAAGACCCTGGTTGTAGTTGGATTGAGCTTGATGGAGTGATTCATGAGTTCCTTGTGGAAGATGATTCTCATCCGAAAGGCAAAGAAATCCGTTTGATGTTGGAGGAAATATCGGAAAAACTGAAGTTGTCAGGCTATAGACCAAAAACCACACCAGTCTTGCTCAACATGGAGGAGGAACAGAAAGAAAGCACATTGCACTTTCATAGCGAGAAGATTGCTATTGCATTTGGCTTAATCAGTACAAGCCCTGGAGCAACCCTGAGGATAGTCAAGAACTTGAGGATGTGTGAAGATTGTCACTCTTCAATAAAACTGATCTCAAAGATTTACAAACGTGGGATAATTGTAAGGGACAGAAAGCGATTCCACCATTTTGAAAATGGGTGGTGTTCTTGTATGGACTATTGGTAACATCTTTCTATCTTAGCCTAAACTAAAATGATATATTGCTAATTATTTTAGTATCAGATATATATAACTGGGAATTTGTTTTCAGAATCCAATTCACAATGTTCAACCAATTAAACAAGTTAAATCTATATATCAAAAGTTCAACTCAGTTCACTCGATTGATTAATTTAATTGGACTTTTTTTTATTCTAGATAAAACTTGTGACGGATGAACATAGAGACGTCAGTGGGCAGACGAGTCTGGTACAATCCATTCGACTTAAGGGTTGTACTAGGCCCAAGACTTGTATAGTTATAAACTTTTGAATCTAATCAATCTTTTAATTCTAATAAAAAATAATATTTATATTATATTAATTAATTATTTGTTTTTTAATTATTATATAAACAGTAACAAACCGGTTCATGGCTTGTTACAGTGCATGTTGAACCTCTATAGGTAGGGTCAATTTTTAGTATTTTAGACCGTTCGAATCTATTTATCATGTCTAGATGAACAACTTAATATAATACCTTAAAAAGAAAAAGAAAACATATATTGTTAACCTTGGAGCAAGCTAAATAACTCTTTTCGCACCGAAATTTTGTGGGATTACTTTCCGATCTATGAAATCAGAAAAAACATCCTCCCAAACACTACTAAAATTTAGAGATTCGGACAGTAAAATGTGGTATTTTTGTCAATATTATTTTGTTATTATCACTTACACTCATAAAATGCAAACAAATTATTTTATTCACCAACTTGAAATCTAATAACTTAAACTCCCAATCTTCGTTTGAAAAAATTAAAATATTAGTATATATAAATGTTATCTTAATCAAATCATATCTTAAATATTGTAATATGGTTGGAATTACAATTAAGATAATACGGTCTATTAAATCTGGCTTAAATTGTATCTTTAATACAATTATAACCAAACCGCATTTTGTGATTATACCAGACCAGAATCACTTTAGGTCAAATCACAAGATGCCCAATGCAATATGGTCAAATAACATTATCACAAGGGCAACATGACAAGGTTGCACTTTTCTAGTTTAGTGAGAGAGGATATCATCAATGATTTTTTTTTATTTTTACATCGAATAATTGTAAAATTAAAATAAATTGGGATGAATAATATTTTAATAAAATTTTGGGTTTATTTTATTATTTAGATTTTGTGTCATATTTGCGACATAGCACACTTTGTGGGAAATTAATAATATCTTTCTAAAACTTCATGTCATGCATAGCATTTTACATCCCAAAATGCTTTTATCTTTAGTCTTTACATCGTCGAAGGCCTGCGTGGGGTTTGTATTACATGTAAAAATAAGAAAAAGAAAAACACTAATCAATATGCTTCCACCATGCCTAACAAAGCTCCATGCACATAGAAAATTTAATGCGTTTTTTAAGTGTCAACATATCAAAGTGTTAGGGATGTAATCAAGACTTCATCCAAATATTTCTTGTTGGCCAAAAGGCTTATTCTCACCCAATGTAAAGGAAAATTTTGAACTCCCGTTACTTAACTTTTAAAAACCTAAATATTTATCTATAAGAAATTTTTTATTAAAAATCTCAATTAAAATTAGAGATAAAATTGTTATTTACTTAAAATTTTAAAAATTAAAGTTTTATCATTTTTTCTTCCCAAATTTAGAAATCTTACAATTTTTTTTAACCAAAAATTTGAAAATTGATAAAGTTTGAAGATAATCGGTATTTGTCTCTCAAACAAAAATAACAAGTCTTTATTTGAGAGATGAAAACGACACATCTTCATCTCAGATGAAGACCATTTGTCTTCATTTGAGACGAAATTCGTCTTCTTCTCAATCGAAGATGTCTAGAGAGGGAAGAGAGAGTGATCGAAGGGAGAGATAAGGCGGGAGAAAGAACGATCAATGGTCGGAGAGGGAAAATTGGCATTTGAGAAAAGAGGAACAAACTTTATGAGGGTATCTATCAGTTTTCAAATTTTATGTTAGAAAAAATTAAGTTTTTTTAAATATGGAGAAAAAAATATGATAAAATTTTAAATTTTTTAATAAATAACGGTTTTATCCCTAATTTTAACTAAAATTTGTAACAAAAAATTATTTATAGATAGATATTTGAATTTTTGAAAATGATAGAAGACAGTTTGAGATTTCTCTATGCCTTGGCTGGGACTACGCTTTCGGCCTTTCTTGTTTCAGACCATTAACGACCCGCACTTCACACTCACGCCACCAACTTTGTCATGCACACTTCATCTCCACTGTCTATTTTTTACTCCATTTGATACTGCCCCACTCATCACCTGATCACCACCACGCGTATCATGAGAAAAGAACCATCATGTGATCCATGTACCTGCCCTTATCTTTCACTTCGAAAAAACAATACTTGGTGCCGTCCTGCACTAACGTAACAATCGAAGAATTTCTGTCTCAAAAAGTGTTAAATAGTAAAAGAAAAGAGATCTTCCATTCAAATCCCAAAGGCGAGAGAGCTTGAAGAGGCAAACACAATAATTTATATTAATATTCATAATTAATGATGAAGTTGCTTTCATTAACGTAAATGATGTAGTTTTGTAAAAGAGTCAAATCATGGTTAGACTGAGAGATTATATATCCATGAGTCAACACAGTGTCAGCTTTCCGGAAAAAGAGAGAACCTCTTCTTAGAACTCAACAGAACAACACTCTCACTACCAACTTTGCGCTCTCTCTCTTTCTCTCTGCTACTTTCATGGCCTTTTTTAAACTTTACTCTTCCTACATTTTCTTCTTTTTTGCCATAGCTTTTTCAGCTTCACTCACTGGGTCATTATCTTCGTCTTCTTCACGAGATATTGAGCTTCTCTTAGGAAATATCAAAGCTTCACTGCAAGGAAATACTGACAACTTGCTTTTGTCCTCATGGAACTTATCTGTGCCTTTGTGTCAATGGAGAGGACTCAGATGGGTGTTTTCTAATGGCTCTATTCTCTCGTGCAATGACTTCACTTCACCACAGTGGAATAATGTTTCTCTTCATAAAGACTTTTCTATTCACCTTTACTCTATTCAGCTCCCATCAGCTAACCTCTCTGGTTCGCTCCCTAAAGAGCTCGGTGAGTTCTCTATGCTTCAAAGTTTGTATCTTAACATCAACTCACTCAATGGAATTATCCCTCTTGAGCTTGGATATAGCTCTTCACTCACGGATATTGATTTGGGTGATAATCTTTTTAGTGGTGTTCTAGCTCCATCAATTTGGAATTTATGTGATAAACTTGTTTCTCTCAGGCTTCATGGGAACTCACTTTCGGGGGCTCTCCCTGAACCTGCACTGCCTAATTCTAATTGCAAGAACTTTCAGTTTCTTGATTTGGGTGGCAATAAGTTTTCAGGGAGTTTCCCTGAATTTATAACTAGATTTCCTAGTCTTAAAGTGCTTGACCTTTCGAATAACATGTTTTCAGGTTCAATTCCAGAGATTTTAACTGGATTGAAACTTGAAAAGTTGAATCTTTCATATAATAATTTTAGTGGGATGCTGCCATTTTTTGGTGAGTCAAGGTTTGGTGCGGAGGTTTTTGAAGGAAACAGTCCAAACCTTTGCGGTTTACCTTTAAGAAGTTGTAGTGGAAATTCTAGGTTGAGCTCTGGTTTGATTGCTGGTATAGTGATTGGATTAATGACTGGAGTGGTGGTTTTTGCTTCATTGTTGATTGGTTATATGCAAAATAAGAAGAGAAGAAGCGGAGCTGATAGTGAGGATGACTTAGAGGAAGGTGAAGATGATGAAAATGGTGTTAGTGTTATTGGTGCTGGTGCTGGAACTGGTGAAGGAAAACTGGTTCTGTTTCAAGGCGGTGAGCATTTGACACTGGAAGATGTGTTGAATGCAACAGGAAAAGTTATTGAGAAGACAACATATGGGACTGCTTATAAGGCAAAGCTTGCAGATGGGGGGACCATAACTTTGAGGCTATTGAGGGAAGGCAGTTGCAAGGATAGGAGTTCATGTTTGCCTGCGGTAAAACAACTGGGAAGGATTCGACATGAGAATTTGATTCCATTAAGAGCTTTCTATCAAGGAAAGAGAGGGGAAAAGCTACTCATATATGACCATATTTCCAATAGGACGCTCCATGATCTTTTATATGGTATGCACCTTTTTTTTTTCTTCAGTTCTTCTATTAAGCTTTTAACTCATTCGCAATAAAAAGGCTAGGTGCCTGGTCAAGATCTATTAACTTCAGCCTGGCATTAACTGATATTCACATCAGTGTATAACTAGTATTTCTTTAATTAGTATTGTTAATGGATACAGTTTAACATTGATATATGACTGTCTTATGCTAGATAATTTTTGCCATGCTGACAACATATGCTCAGTTAGTCAGTCCTGGAGTTGGTAAAGAGCATTAATGCCCGATGCTTGTACCAACTCATTATTGATCCATGGCCATCAACCTGACTAATAGTCCATGTCTTCACCACTTCAAGTGATCCTAATTTGGTTCCACCATTATTACATATGAATCAATTGTCCCTGATAATTAGTATCTAGAAATTATTTTTCACACGACTCATACTCAAATGCACGGCAGTCTCTTTGACGCATTTTATGCCAGGACTGTCAAATTTGTAGGGCAAACCTTCACTGTAGCAATGGTAAGCATCTCACTATGACAAAAATTTAACAAATTTGAACTGCACTTGGTCATAATGAAACCCTTTTAATTAAGGTACTGCTTAATAAATAGTACCAAGATTCATGTCCCTGAATGATTACATAAGAGAAAAAGAAAAGTTTTCTTCTTTCCAACAGCTGACCGAAAAGGAATATGTACAAGCTAATGATATGGAAAGTCTTTGCAGTTGTCATTTGGCCTAAATAGTTCATACTTTTTTTGAATGTTTGTATATATTTGCCATTTGTGAATTGTGGGCAAGGAATGCAGATTAGTCAGTGTATATTTTGTTTGACCTGCTTGAATGCAGATACTAGAGCTAGAAACTCAGTGCTGAATTGGGCTCGGCGACACAAGATTGCATTGGGTATAGCCCGGGGACTAGCATATCTTCATACTGGCCTTGAGATACCCATCAGTCATGGCAATATAAAATCCAAGAATGTGCTTGTGGATGATTTTTTTGTGGCCAGGCTTACTGATTTTGGGCTTGACAAGCTTATGATCCCTTCTGTTGCGGATGAAATGCTTGCACTTGCAAAGACTGATGGGTACAAAGCACCAGAGCTTCAAAGGATGAAGAAATGCAATTCCAGGACAGATGTTTATGCATTTGGGATACTTCTGTTGGAGATTTTGATAGGAAAGAAACCAGGGAAAAATGAGAGAAGCAGTGAGTTTTTAGACTTGCCGTCAAAGGTGAAAGTGGCAGTTTTAGAAGAGACAACAATGGAGGTTTTTGATGTGGAGGTTTTGAAAGGGATAAGGAGTCCAATGGAGGATGGATTAGTTCAGGCATTAAAGCTTGCAATGGGATGTTGTGCTCCAGCAGCTTCTGCAAGGCCAACCATGGATGAAGTTGTGAAGCAGTTGGAAGAAAATAGACCAAGAAACAGGTCAGCTTTGTATAGCCCTACTGAAACGAGGAGTGAAAGTGGTACCCCCTTCTGAGCTTACTTTTTCAACATATTCTTAAAATTATGTGGTATATCAGTTACTATATTCTCTGTCTCTCTATTTGATTAAGCGAGTAATTGTAGCGAATGGTGCAATGTTTTCAAATTAAAGTTATAATTTATTTGTCTTCTAAAGGGTGGCTCACTAAGTCCAATTACAATGTCCATGTAGAGACAGTGACACTAATCAAAATTTGAATCACCTTGTGGTTGGATCATTCAATTTGGCTGATGGTCATGAGGCATCTGGAGTGTTCTCAATTAGCCCCATCCACATGGGCACCACATGGCCATGAGCTTTGAGACAACATCTCCAAGTTTTAACCACACAGAAAATATTAACTGGTTCGCAGGTGAGCAACGCATCACATGCGTTGGGTCATATTCCCCAACATAAAAAACTCTGCTTGTATTTTGCACCAGGCCATCATTCCCCGTCATGTGCAATTTGTGTATAGCCTAATTCTGAAGCATTGTACACTAGGAGAAAAATATCCATAATTACAAGGCTCAATAATTAGAAAAAATATTTAAAAAGAAAAAGTGGGCTAATTGTTGTACCCAAGTAGAGATTCCTTTACTTACGGGATGGAGAGATTAACTTCTTCCCGTTAAATTAAAGTAGAAGAATAAAAGTAGATACACACATAGAATTGGCCTGAAACAGGCATACTTCAGGAGAAACATAAAAGAAAAGTGAACAACACTACGGCAGGTAAAGTATGCCGAGGTCGATCAATGGCTTATGACAAGTGAGGCCATTTATATGAGAAGACATATGGCAGCTGTAAGAAAATTTTGTGCACTTGTCAAAGATGTGCATAATGCTATAAGAAGGAAGATTTATTTTGACGGGAGTTGTGGTGTTGATAGGATTGAGAGAATTAACATTGTCTACCAACGCGGCAGGACATAGCACCAGCGCTAGAGGTAAGAGCGCCAACCAAGGAAGAGGATTTTGCCCCTAAGCTTGATGCCCTTGCATAGCTGGCAGCAGATCCAGCTCCCGATGAAATGAAGTAGGCTCCATTCAGCAACAGATCTCCCTCTGATCGCCAATTCCAACTCTTCCATACACCGTCTGATGTATCCACCCTCTTTGTTACCTGACCACATTATCATTAACACTCACCATCTATTTTATATAATAAATAATCTTATTTCTATTAAATTAAATACCTCCTTGGCAAAGGGATCTGAGGGGGCAAGGTATCTGTTGCCCTGGCTGTTAATGGTGGGATCAGCACTTCCACCAATGGCATACATTTCCCAGTGTGTATAGTCATTGTTCACCACGTGGAAATACCCATGCCTGCACCTGCAATTAAACCCATATTTTCTCAAGTCAATTTAAAGCATTTAATATAAGAGTTTGTAATGCTCAAACTAGATATATTACCGTGGCATTCTCTGGATAAGACCTTCACCGAAATGGTTGTAGGCGATGGTCACTTGCATCTGCTTGTCTCTTGTATACGAGTCACTGTGTCCCAATAGCATAACCTGTATAATTTATCAGACGATGAAACCTTAAGTTCTCCTATTCGGTAATTTCATTAATTAAAAATTTTCTATGAGGGTAAATATTAAATACCTCGTTATGGTGGGTGAAGTAGTTGTTGGAAATAGTAATTGCTGTTGAGGCCATTATAGCATCAATAAGACCATCAGCACAATTAGATAGAGAATTGTGGTCAATCCAAATATGGCTTGCTCCAAAAATTGAAATGCCATCACCATCAGCCATTGTCCTCCACCCGTAATGGCTTGGGGAGCTTCTCACCATGGCATTGCCAGTTGGTTTACAATCATGGATATGTATACCGTGAATAATGACATTGGTAATGTATTGAATGGTGATGCAAGCCCCATTAGCAATATGGACATTGACACCACGACCATCAATTGTCTTGAAGCTATTCATTATAAGCTCTTGCTTGAGTGTGATCGCCATGTCCTGTTTGAACACAATCCACAAAGGCCTGTCTTGGATGACAGCATGACGAAGTGTGCCTGGTTTAGGATCAACAGGATTATCATCGCTAGAGTCACTTACAACATAGAACTTGCCATCACGGCCACCAATGGCATTGCGCCCAAAACCAATGGCACAATCAGCAAGATGTTTTCGGTGCAAATGCCATTTAGGGTCACAACGCCAACAATCATCGATTGGGTTTCCAGTTTCACATGAAAAATATCCTAACCTTCTTCTTTCAGTACTATTACGAATTGACCTGATAAATTCCAAAAATACTCCAATCAAACCTTTTTATTCGATGAAATACTGTAAAACATGTGATCATTAACAAAAATAATAACATGGTAACATTGACGGGAATTTATCACGATAACATTAATTTGTTTCAAAGTCATAACTCAATGTGGGGAATTCAATTTCATCAGTCCGAAGCATGCTGTCCCTGGGCTGGCCATGTGATTTGGTGAGGGAGATGTCTACGGATAGATGTATACGGTTCATACGGAAAGCTGGAAGTCCACATTTCGCTATGAGAAATTAATGCTAAGGTGGGAAAGACATCCGTTTCTGGTAATTTGTGAGTCGCTGGACTATAAAAAGGGGCACATTGATTAACTTAGTTATGTCAGTAAAACAACTACTAGACCTATGATTTGAGGTTCTTGGACCTCTTGGCTCTTGACAGGCTGTAAAAAGAGAGCATAATTTAAGCAGGCTATCCCACAAAATACCAGATATAAGACATGGCATGTTATTATTGTTTACATTACGATACTTATTCACATTCTCTTTTCTGTGTGGTTGTGGTACAAAGTAATTAGGTAAAATCCATCACAAACTCATTCGATTTCAACTAACTAATAAAGCAATTTAGCACCTATAATCTTATGCAATTATAGCTAATAGAAAAGGTCAAGTTATCATAAACGGATTCCCATGCGGGATCTCCCAGAGAAATGAAGACAAGCATGGGCTTCCAGAGCTACAATATGATATAAATGGCATCTTTTTATATAGGAAAAGTTCATTCAGCCAATAGCTTTACAAAGGCAATAAAATACGCCTGTACAATTAGATAGAATAGAAATCTATCTAAAGTTAAATGAGATTGGCACAGGCATAAAAAGTCGATGTTCTTAAGAGTGATACTTGGACAAGGAAACGAATAGGAGAAAGAGATAAATTAAGAGCGTAGTGTGTCGATCTCAAGACTTGGGCATGTGGGTAAGAGCTGGCAGCAAGATAACAAGAGTAAAGGGATTGCAATAAGTGAGAACATGGCTAGCTGATTCTTCAAAATACAAACGGAATCCATTCATAAATAATAAATCAGAAAGGGCCCTGGTTTATCTGACAGCCGATTTGTTTCGCCGTCTTTTTGACTGAAACTTGTTGGGTAAAGTAAAAATTGACTCATTGATAGCAAATTTGTAACTTCTACCCACTCACATGAGAAAGACGCCTATATGTACAAAGGACGTGTCAAAGACTCATTAAGGCGATATGTTAGGATCATGTGATGCCTCATGTAGAATATTATTCTAAACTATATTTAATTATAAAAGACAATGAATAAACAAAAACGTAATTAAATAATAACCAGGAATCAATCATTTTGTTTGATACGGAGAGAAAGAGAGGGACTCACATGTCGACCATAGCAGCCACCTCCTCTGGATTATCAACAGCGTGCTGGCTCCATGAATCATCCGAACTACAAGTAAATGAACCAACCGGGAGTTAGCTATTTTCTTCCTAATTAAATTGTGGTAGATTAAAAAAAAGGGCACCGTCAAGAAGTTGGCCCGAGAATCTCACTTGGCAAACTAGAGGTAGTCCCCATCAGCGAAAATGCGGACGGAGTGTTTTATGTGGTCTATTAAATGACTAATCTAACCTTTCCTCAGGATATTTACAATTTTGAATCTATCGGTATCATTTATACGTGCGAAAGGAACTGAATATTAGAGGGTGATTTCGTACATAAAAAAAAAACTATTTGTGTCGCCGTCAGTTGAGTGTGCAGTCAACTATTTCTTTTTTTTTTTTCCCACTCGAGGGTTGACGGATCACTGAACGTAACCGACTTAAACAATTCATAATTTTCAGATCAGACCTCAGGGCTTAGACAGTGCAACAATAAACAAAAAGAAAAGGCCTCGCCAGAATTAGTTGCCAAACGATCTCAAACTGTAACGGTAGAACTGGTTGTACGAAATTACACTACCTGTCCGCTATGGATGTATTTTTGGAGTTCAACAGCCTGATACAAGAAAAAACAAAGATAACCAAAAACACAGTAAGCTTTCAAAAAACGAAAATAAGCTTCCACTTCATAGAGCTTTGAGGAAACGAAATAACACTTTGACTTAGAAATGTACCACGAATTTCGAAAAATTCTTCGCGTGAAAGAGTAGAAAATTTTAACCGACTAGTTTTTCACTGAACTAGAATAATAATTTACCTATAGTTTAGCTCGTGCTTCACTGTCGATGCTTTAACGCCGAGAAATAGACATAGAATCAGTAATGCACATACAGAACTTATCCATCTAGGAGAAACCGCCATTGTTGCTGCTTCGAAGCACAACACTTCCTCTCTCTTTTTCTTTCTGTTCCAATAAATGATGCTATATCTGTATAAAATAGAATCAGAGAAGATGAAGAAAAAATGAAACAAAATTGAGTCAAATAAGAAGCTCTGCGAAAGCCATCTTTATATAGTTGAAAAACGTACGGTCTAGCCAAGTGATGCCTAACTCCGTTAATCAAACTCTGATTCTTAACCATGGTTAGGTTTAATTAACCTTACTAATAACCACATTCAACAACTTCCCTAACTGCCACTAACTGACTCTCTTTCTCTTCTCCAAAAAGACTTTCTCCTCCCACGTGTCATGTGTGTCGGTAACTCACGTGCCTCCTCCAGTTCTACCACAGCATATCCATTTTTAACTCCCAAAGAGACAAAGAGTCACTTCGTATACTCGCTCAGACATGACTGCCACGTTGCCACGTGAAGAACTGACGATAAACTAAATTTCAGATCACTGTTCGAATTTTGATGGATTTTAAAATAAGACAGTCAATGGACAGATGTCGTTTGAAAGTACGGTAAAATGTGTTCCATAAAGACTGAGAGTACACCATTTCCACCGGTTAACTGTTTCTAACTGAAAAGTCTGAAATTGAAAGAAAATATTTCTCATAATCCAGTAACGATAAAACAAAAATATCACATAATTTTTTTCATAGGGTTTAAATTGTGGTATGTCAAAAGACGTGGTCTAATCTACTTCACCAATTCTCCTAATTGAAACTGCCCCAAACTGCAAAACTAGAGAGGAGGGAGTTCTAGACCTAACTAACATATTTATCGACTTATAAAATTTGAAGAGCGCCACCACAAAAACATACACAATCAGATCACATGGCTTCTCCCTGCTAATCAAGCCCCATGCTTACCTTCCTCTAATTAATCACCTTCAATTAATTATAATTATACACTAATTATAATTTTAAACAAAGAATAAGCCGGCGGCGTTGTCTTCCCTAAATTTATGATTGTAATAAGTTTTAATAGGTCAGAGACTGAGATAAGGAACGGATTTTGTTGAACAAAACAGCAACTCCAAAAGACAAGTGTAGCTGAAACAAACAGTTGATGTGTGAAAGATAGTGAGAAGAAGTGGAGGATTAGGTCTAGTCATATTAGTTCCACAAAATTCTTCAGACGTTAGGAGAAAAAGGTAATTTTAATGGAGTTGTTAAGGTCTGATGATACATGTCTTTTTACTGCAAAAAGAAATAAATACACCAGACTGATCATGAGTTGCTTTGCCTTATCTTTTATTTACTAATTTTGATTAATTTTATTAATTCATAGCTTTCCTCCTCTTATTCCGTAGATTAGATGATATTACTCTATTAATTATTCTCCAAGAGAATCATAGAATGGACGTAGTTTTAATGATACCCCATCTCAACTACTATCCAATTCATTTCGGTTACTTCAGCTACTATCTTAAGCTTCAATTTCAATGGCTGGATTATTCTTTAACTATGAATTTAAATAGTGGGAATATTCGAAGTATCAGACGTGCCAAAACCTCCATCTTCGTCCCTTTTTGATAATCCAGTTAAATTCTCATCAGCCAAAAGATAGAGGAATCATGTGCACATGTGTGAGAATTATCTTGTATGCTACAATTAAAGTTCATTATCAAACCAAAAAAGCCAGTTTGATTGTTGCTTGCTAGCTTCCTTCTGATCTCTTCTAACTTAAGCCTGACATCGACAACAACTGAATTTATAGTTCGTTATTTTACTTACACGTGTAACGTGTACAATGTGTTTGAGTTGTTTTATCCACTAATATGAAGAACCCACGTGGAGATTTTCTGAATAGATGCCAGTTGCCCTCACTATGAGACATCCCATGTGGGCTTATCGCTGGATGACTGTGCAGTTGTGCTTATTTTCTTCATAATTGGGCAGCTGGCAAGCACTTGGCTGAGGTTGCCCCAGATGGGCTTATTCTCTATTACTGTTCTCATTGTGCTCCATTGGGCTGATGGTGGACCATTGGGGCCTTGTTCAATTGGGCTGTGCTGAAGTTTCAATTTACAAGTTCAATCCCATGATCCACAATAGAGGGAAGGAGAGCAAAGTGTTAATAAAGAAATATCAAAACAACTAATATGCTCAATTTATCGTCTATATTGCATGACCCACCTTTCTTCAACTTCATACGATTCGACAAAAACCTAACTTAACTCTTTCTATTAATTTATTTTGATAATTCTGAAGCTCAAAAATTCTAACGACGTTGACACAACCCAATACTTTCTTTTCTTAGCAACTCGCACTCCACATTCTATTTACCACAAATTGATATCTCTATATTGTAATTTAGCTTAACATATTTACTTCAAGCAATACTTATGTCAATCAGAGATTCAGGTTGCCTTCTTTATGAATCAAACGGCTATAACTGGCTGGAATGTGATTTTAATCCTCCCTTTGGATATGAATGATATTATAATTGAAAAATATAAAAGAATTGTATTTCTTGCATGTAAATTCATATATATAGGATTAGTATTTATACTAGTATAAAATGAGATACAAAAAATAAAAAATCAAAAAATTAATTTCTTGATTATCTCATCTTTGTTATTGATTTATTAATCTATGAGATTGATTAGTGGGATTACTTGATCTTGATCAATAATTGATTGATGATTGATTGTTTGATTGATGATTGATAATCTTGATTTTCGTTTGATTGATTACTTACGATTGATTGATGATATATTAGATATCGTCAACAATAACATTCTAAGTTATCATATGTACATTTGAGACAATACCTTTCCAACTCTTTGCGCTCTTGGAAGGAGAAACTGCCCACTCAAGAATAAGACAGTTGGCTGTAAATCTTAGGTGTGGTAACGAGTCTAAAAATCAAATTTACCCTAATCAACTTATCAGGTAATACCTTGCATGGAAAGACAAAGGGTCTACAAAACACCTTACATTTAGGAGGTTATTTGGTTGACAATAATTATTAAAGTTACTTTATTTGATTTGTAATTAGTGAAATATTAAGCTAATTTTTCAGTGCCATTAATAACGCATGAATTAATATTAAACATACTCTAATGATCACATAAGAGACTTACCATTGTATCTTTAATTATGAATTTTTTCAAATAATATTAAAAATATTTAAATAAAATAATATATTAATATTATTTTATTACCAATCAAAGACAATAATTATTTTAAATTATTAATTTTTATTAAATATTATAATAATAATCATTTATAATCAATAATTAATTAATCTATGCTAATGATAATATTTTATTTTGATAATAAAAGATTTATAGAATGAAATACACCTTTAGTATAAATAAATAAAATAAAAGAAAGATGAATGAATGTTGACTTTCAATTCTGCGAGCAGGGACATGATATGAACGTATGACAAAGGATTCACAAGAAGAGGTAGGGAGTAAAAATCACTGTTGTGGGCATTTATCTTATTGTGATACACGACAGGTGTACAGTGTGTAAATGATGTAAGGCTGGAGTATGCATTTATGAGACTCAATAACAACCAAAACATCTACTAATGGAGAAAAGACTTGATGGTTCCGACGATGGCTCTGCCTCAACCTTCATCTCAGGTTTAGTCTGACCCTTCGAACGAGGATAATGCTTAAAAAATGCTCTTACCGCTCCAGTTACTCCATCCTCTTTCTCCATGGCCTTTCCCAGTTCAACTGCACGCTCCTTCACCTGTCATATTCTAGTCTATAAGAACTGTAGCATAACTTTCACATATCCTAGAATCCAATAGAGGAATATGACTATGCATATATACTTTACAATACAACAAATCAGCAAATGTATAAAATTCAGCACTAACCTCTGGATCTAGCATGAATTTTATTGCATGAACCAACTTAGCAAGTGAGAACTCTTCAACTGGGATGGGTGGGGGACCTACTCCCCTGGCATGTACTCGCTCTCCCCAGAAAGGTTGGTCACCAAAGAAAGGTACAATGGTTGTCGGGCACTAAATTTCAAAAACAATGCATCAAAATGAGACACAAAACACATCAGACAGAATTAAACCGTGCTTAAATTAAGTTGTCCACTATTACCGCTGCTTTAAGACCCGCAGCAGTTGTTCCAGCACCACCATGATGAACCTTAAAGGCATAGTATAGAGAAATAAGAGCTTGGCATCACAAACAAAACAGGTTGAAGCATAGCTTATGCTTACTGAAAACAAGGAATATTGAAAGAACATAAGCATTATTGAAGCTGCTCCAGCATAGACTTACCACAGCCTTGCATTGTAAAAATAGCCAGTCATGGGGGCAATTGTCCAACAAGTAGACAAAGTCCTTTGGTTCTGCCACTGGAAGGAAATAAGATACAGCCAATTATATCTCAGCCCCATGCAGTAGACCAATGTAGTAGGAAAAGAAGAAGGATGAGAAGAGACACATAAGGAGAGAGAGGTAAAGGAACATATGAAACATATGAATGCTGAATTAAAATAACTTACAGTTGCCAAGGCCACCCCAGCCTTTGTTAATGATACCCCTCTGTTCAGTTATTTCCAGTGCTTCCACAATTATTTGGGTCATTTTCTCCGGCTCTTGAACTGGCTGAGAAGAAAAAGGGAAAGATTAAATAAAATAAAAGAAGTGAACAGGTGATATAAAAAATTTACTATTCAATTCATTTGAGGGATCCATTTCACCCTCGACTACACCAACTTAGGATGGGACTTCTATTTGCAAAGCAAGTTAATGAAACATGCTTGTATGATGATATCTGGATCACTGCAATAACCATATATAAGTCTTGAAATAAAAGAGCATTTAGAAGTTTATAACATGGAATAATTCAATTTCCACAAGGGGGAAAACAAATGGGAATAAGTTCCATTATAACCCCCCAACCAAATAAAATTTATGAAAATAATTATGCCTAACCAAGCACTACTTCAGGGGGTGATACAATCTAGACAGTAGGCATCAACACTTTGCATAATTATAACATATCACAGTACAAGAAATAACTTCAAATCTTTATTTCATATAAAGTCATCCTGCTCCCCACTTGAACACATTCCTAGAAGGATGGCAACTTCTCCCTTCCCACATAAAACAGTTACCAGCTGCACCTAACTCAAAAACATCATATACCACACAGAAACTTCTTTTAACACCCCACCTGTCTCTTTAAAAACCTGTTTTCTATGGATATAGCAAAGGCTTCTTAAACTTGAAGGGAGAAGTACAGCAAAACAAAACCCCACGCACACTGGTAACTTGTCCACCCATAGCTGATTCCTCAAACATCTACAGTCCTAAATTTCTCCCATAACAGAAAATAATAACTAGAAGTCTACAAATTAAAAAAGATTTCCATTCCTGCTCAAGATTCCTAAAGAATTTTTAAACCCTCATATCCATGAATTAGATTAGACAAGTTATACATGAATTAGATTGGATCAATAAATGAAAAGAAAAAAACTGTCCGTGTTAAGGAAAAATGGTAACAAATTCAACAGCATGCTAAACTGATTATAAAAACATACGGTAGGTAATAACTTAATTTAATCTCGCTCACTTCCTTCAAATAATTGTTAGAAAGTTATGCGGTTATGCCTACTTTTCCTACATTTATTTCACATGTTAATACTTAAGTTTCATGGCAACACGTCCATCCACAAAAATTCAAGAAAAAGTTCTCATCACAATCTTACCTTCTGTAATATACAAGATTGACAAGGGAACAATATCCTTTGCACCAAATTTGAAGACCTAAATCAGTCAACAATCTAAGTTTTTAAAGCCACTTGATGCTGAGAGAGGTAAATATAGGATCCCACCTCAATCAAGGATTAAGGCTTTATGGGAAGCAAGAAGGCTATCCACTAAGTCGTGTAGGGCCATCATACCAAAGAAAGTTCACAATTTAATAATGTTCTCAAGAAGGCTTTACTAATTTCAAATAGTTATATTTCATAGTAAAACAACAAATACATTATGAGAGTACTAAGAAAACAAACTCACAAGGCTACCGAATCCAATATAAATAGGCTTTGTACCAGCATCAAGCCATTTTACAAGTGATTCTGGAGGTTCATAATTTGATGCAAGATCAAGGAAGCAAAATCCAACCACATCAACTTTTGGCCCCCAGTCTGCATCACAATTAAAAAAAGGATGAGAATCCTTTTTCCACAATTCAGTCGAGTAAAATGTATGATAAATTAAATTCAAAATTGCCATACTTCACTGAAACTTGAAGACAGCAAAAACCTCAATAACTTATACAGCATAGCAAAGTTCTTAAAGACAGTTACCCATGAATTTAAAGAAGCACAAAGATAAACCACACTCCACCCAAGAGAATATGGAAGAAGTGCCACCCAAAGGATCAAGGAAAATAGAAATGCACCAGAAACTAGTTCGTCCACCAAATCTATAACCACACAAGGCATATGGCCAATGAAAGCATATCACAGTTAAAAAAGGAAAAGAATGAGAATGGTGGCCCCTGTAAGTCAACAGTTAAAGACCATAAAATTGCACTTACATCCCAAAAAAAATTCAAAATTTCAATTTTCAGTGATAAAGGTGGCATGGGAGGAGAAGGGAGAATGATACTTGGATCATCAACATCAGCCTCAGATGTTTCTAATGATTATAAAGATGGTGAAACTACAGTTCCAGGTCTAAAGAACTTAGTCTTAAAATAACATATAGAGGTTCTCTAAGGCACTTGGTTGACTGAGAAAGTACATACTGATAAAGAAACTCTCATTTCAAAGCTATAAATGCCTATGAAATGAGCAATAACACTATCTTGTAACACTCCTCAGAAACTAATGTAACAACCTTTTGGTTTAGGAACAAGGTGAGGACTCCATATATATCCATGCGGAATATTAGAATCGGAACCCTGGGAACCGCTCAAATAAGTGACAGGCCGTAGCTTCAGCTTTTTTTTCCTAACATCATTTATCATGTCCCGAATTCCAAGCCAAATCATTGAGTCAACAATTTGATATGATAGCTGCAAAAGCACATAGGGAAAAAGTCATACCAGAAACTTAAGTTTAAAAGAGGAGCTAAAAGAACATTATGACAAAGAGGACAGAACTTGATGGACTTACTCGATATCCAGCTGACTGCTTGACACGGGACAAAGGATGCGGAAACTCACTGGTTGGCCTGGAGGAAAAAGATAATAGATTGTGCAAAGCAATTTAAGATTCCCCATCAAACCATGCATTAGAACAACTAACTGAGACAAACAAGAATAAACACACGTTGTAAAACCGAAAACTTTATAGATATTAAGCAAAACTTAATAAGCTAGATTCCATTACCCAAACAAGACTTACGTCCATGGCATTGTGAAAAATATATGAATGGGTACTTTTAGTGCCTCTGCAACATGGGTGTGCCCTAAAGAAGCAATTGACAAGGTTAGGTAGAACTGTGATCAAGCAAAAGTCAACATAAGTTTAACTCTCTGTGATAAATGACTGATAATGAAACTAGTATGATCTCTTCCCAGTTGATAAATGCTTGCTTCTCCATCATATACACTTAAGAACGATGATAAAACATTACCGTATGCTGGGGGATTAGCAATGATTGCATCCGCCTTAAAGGGAATACCAGAATCTAAATCAGGCTCTTTGCAAGCTGGAAGTAAAGAGTTAATGATTTCCTTCATCTGATTTCGTTGAACGGGTATCTCGGAAGGGCCTGATGGCAAGAAGCCCTTGTTTTTAACCATATCTGCACAGAGAAGTGGAAAACCATTAACTGAAAGTACTTATTAAAAACTATCACCAAATAATCTTAAGGCTTGCTCAAATAGGCTGCTGCAGTATCAACTCCAATACAAGAGAAAATAGCCAAATCTATGATACTATATAGAAATATTGTATAGTATTGAAAACAGAAAATGCCCATTGCATGCAATGCAGTACTTATGCTTTATGTCATGAGGTCAATCTTTAATATATGTGTATATCAAATGCAAGCATGGAAAAGCTATCATTCATGCTTATAATGAAAGAAAATTATTCAAACTAGCAGCATGCCTAGAAACCCAGTTGCAGCAGCATATGCATCAACCACTTTGTGCAATTTACCAACGCATTTAGACCACATATAGTAGATAGAAACCACTCCAATAAATATCATATACATAAAAAAAACCCATACAGTCTAAGCATTTATACTAGTAGATGGTCATATAGGTACTTACAACCGGCAAGAACTTTTGGATCTCCACCTAAAGGATAGAACTCCAACCCAGCAGTCAAGACAAAATCTTTGAAATTTGAATGAGTAGCTAATCTAACACGATGACCATAGTCCTGCATAAAATATCCTGGTTAATCAAACTAATCTGTTGCATAATAGTTTCTTGAATTGCAAAAAAAAAAAAAAAATTCCTGTTCCAAATTCTCAAATATCTCTCTATTGACAAGAACTAAGCACAAAGCTGTAATAAAAAAAGTTATATCAGAACAAAAGAGCAATACCGACATAGATGAAAATTTTGCCAATAACTTGAAGTTTTCTTTATAGAAAAACTCAAAAAACTATCGTCTGCATTCATGGTCCTGACATCTATTGCATACAATGATAATTATTTATTCTATTAAAAAATTACCAAGTAGAACTGTAATACCCACCTCTAAAATTACAAGCAATGTCAATTTTCTTAAAAGAACAAATACAAAACTAGAACTCAGTTGGAAAAATGGAACAAAATATAATGTGAGAACATTCTGCTAACCTGCAGACGTTTGCCAATTGCAATAAATGGTTGTACATCACCACGAGTGCCAACTATTAGTATTACTATTTGCAATGGTGGTACATATAGATGGTCTTGTAAATCAAGGGGCTCTTCATTAACAACTTCACAACATAAATTTTCAGACGCAGCACCAAGATCATCAGGTTCAACATCTCCAGTAACTTCGAATTCTACAGTTCCATCATCTTTCACAGTAGCTATTCTGTTCAACAATTTAATCTGCACAAGTTTGAAACTATCAATAAATAATAAAAACCCATGCAAACAAATCTCAAAGAAGAAATAGCAATGCTGTCAAGTCTAACAGTTACAACCATGATGATGGCAATGATGCAAATCACGGTGACAGCCAGAACAAAAGTAGTAACAGTAATGTGCAATATACAATAGGCAATGCTCAGCAAGGCTTAACTGTAATCCCCTTCATGCGCTGACACCATTTATTGATTTAGATCATTTATATAGATCTAATCAAATTTATCACAAACAAGTCCCCTGTAGCAAAATCAATAACCACATACAAGTACACAACACTCAAACATTACATTTAGGCACGTCACTAAAACCCAAAAGGTACTGCCAAACTAAACCTACATAACGTCAGCCCTCAAACTGAAGCTTTTTAAGCATTAGATGAGCCCATAAAACAGTCACTTTAGTCTTCTAATATGCATCAATCATAAAAGTCGTTCTATGAACAATATTCAATATGAAAAGGACTCCCTATATTCAATTAAAGACAAAATTAAATCAGATATCACAATTAACCCTTCATTCAAAAAGCTTAGCTCAAATAGAAATCTTATGAAAGTTCATACATTAATTCAGTATTAGTTCGAATATGAACAAGTGTGAAAAGGGATTCTGATTAAGCTAGCTAAAACATCTCAACCATTGACGAAAAAATGATTCACAGATATTAAAAATTTGAGGCAGATTTCAATATACACTGGCACTATACCTTCTGCTTGACAGAAATCTTGTTGTCAAAAATTTGGGCTGCCTGTTCAGCAAGAATACTACGAGATCTGTGACTCTCAGTTTTTGCTCTTTCCAGCTTAAGCGGACTTGAAACTTGCTCCTGTTTCTCAGCGCTTGACAACTCCATCTGAGGACTCTTTACCTTAGGAAGACTTTTCCCAGAATTTCCTAAACAAAGAAAAAATCAGATCATAGATGGGAACCCATAGACAGACAAGAAAATCTTTTACAACAACACCTTGGACTTGCTTGTCGATCGTATATGCAGTCATTTTATATACTAACTTTTTTACACGATTATTATCACATAAACGTGCATGTTCAAGATTTGACGAGTAATACGTAATTTCACCAGCGTCAACAAAATCAATCAATTCCAACCACTCGTAGGTCTAAAATTCAAATATTAAACTATACTAAAAGAAATACAAAATAAAGAGAGCTTCACAGCTCTGTCTTGGAAACAAATTTCTCAGAGACCACATAAAAGCGGAATTACAAAGCCAAATTTTTACCGACCCGAAGACTCTGCATGTCCATTATTTACGGAACTGCCACTCGCACTCGTCTCTCTGCCATCCACTTCTTTAACTTCGCTGCTACTTACAAAGCCAATTCCGCGCTCAAACTTCACAGAAAGTTCACTTGAACTTGAAGAAGCAGAAGAAGACAACCTTAAATTCTCTTGAGTCTCCGCCATTGGCCTGATGCCTGATGCCGCCCAGCTCCCTAACTCCAGATGACCCCTGAGCCTGATTCAGACCTTGTACCTTCAATTTTTGGTAAATTGTATGTTGGGATTGTCAGAGAATGACGAATATTTTTTGAGAGATTTTATTTCTCAGAATCTAATTATTCAAAAGAGAAGGCACGCCCGATGGAGTTGGTGAAGGGTCTAGAATCTAGATGATGCTTGCGGTTTTATTTTTTTCTGTTCAATTTTGCCTTTAAAAGATACGTGATGCTTATGGAAAGTAATCAACCGTGGGAAAGAGTGAGGGCATTTTCTCAGTTAAACCGTATATTATATTATGTGTATCTATTTTTGGGTATATAAATATATATATTTATGTACTCAAAGTAGATACATATAATTTGATTGATATTAAATATAACAAACTGCTTACGCTAGTTTACGTAACATTTTATTTATTTATTTATTTTTAGTTGATTATGAAAATAGTTAAATTGAGAAATGCATAAATATTAATCATAAACATTTCCACCAACTATTAACCATTTCCAAACTTATGAAGCTTAATTCATCGTTTATTTTAATATTATTATAATTTTTAATATATTTTTTTAATTATAATTTTTTTTACATCATCATATTTAAATATAAGATAGTATGATTCATAGAACTCTGGTGGTCAAGTCATGTGAACGTGTGGTTGAGTGCGCGCAGTGCGCCAAAATATTTCGGACGCACTAACAGTGATATCTTCTCGGAAAAGTCGGTGCCGACTTTAGGAGTGCTGGGTGATGCCACAATCATGACCGTCAGCTTGTAGTGGGCCATGCTGATAGGCCAGTACGGTCTTGATTGATTTTTAAGTGAGCTCTCTTGCTAAAACCAAACACGCACGCATGTAACAACTATGCACACTTTGCCAGCCTGTGGATGCAAGAAGGCCAAGCACTACAAAACAAACTATAGACTTATTTGATCTTTTACATCACAAATCTGAAAAACATATTATACTGGATTTTGAGTCTAGTGGATCACAGATAGATATGCTACTGTGGTTCCCTCTACAATCAGCCTGCAGGGAGAAACCTATTCCTAAGCTTACTGATGACACCAGAGACAAGCCACAAACAACTAATGATGCCGTGAACGATGATTTCATGCAATCACACTATTTTGATGAAAATTCTTCAACTTTGGAAACAAGGAAGATGGTCGATTAAAGAGGTCTATTTTTGCATGAAGGTGGAAACTTTTTTGAGGGAAGATCACATGTTAACAGTTTGGAGCACATGAACAGTTTTCATTATGATGATTGCTGCAAAACTAATGCATCTGGTGTTGATGCATTTTCGTGCGAAATGAAATTCTCTAGGGGTGTGTATGGTCGCTACATCCTCTGCGGTTGATCCCAACCTTTTTGTAAACATTGTGAGGGAGCACCCCACAAACTTTGAACTAGACAAGACTCTATGTGATCACTTTGCTGTGGACCAAACTGCAAATAATCAACATTGTGATTTGACTAGTGCAATGATAGGAGGACAAGGAAGTAATGTTCCGTGCATCGAGGACTCTGAAGTGGCGAGCTTATTTCCAAAAATTAGACTGGCCTCGTCTGATGGAGGTCCTCCGGCTGTTCCTCTGCCTGAATCATCCAATGGTCTAGTTTTCCTTGAACAAATACAGCTGCAACCTGCTGCATTTCAACATAGTACTGATCTTGGAGAACCTAATCTAAAAGTATCTGGTGATTCATCCCTGTCTCCAGTTCACTATTATGCTGACTCAAGCTCACATTTACATAACAGTGACCTCCACACTGTGTTGCAGAAGCCAACCATAGATATTTCTTTGAAGAAAGAGAGTTCTCCCCTTGACAGGGATTTTAGATATCACACGGATCAAAAGGTTGAGAAGTTTGGATTTGAAGAATACGTTTCTAAGAAGTCAACTGTAGATGTTAAGTTGATCCAAACAAACACGACAATTGACAATGAAGATCAAAAGCAGCTGGAGTCAGTGGTTATTGTAGACTTTTAGGTGCACCGAGCGACACACAGTCCCATTTGCAATTGCACAAAACACTTGTCCCCCAACATATGTTTTCTGAAAATATTTACTTCCAATAACAACTGTTGTGACTCATCATCATTACATATTTTTTAGTTGGGGTTCTAGATAGAATGCAAAAGCAAAAGATTTTGCCTGGTGCAAGAAATGCCTAGTATTGGGGAATATGTGAAAGAATACACTGTTGATGGAAGATTGTTGAATACACTTCGACCAACCATACCTGGACGCTGTGACCCCGAATGGAGGAAGCTTTGGTCACCAGATCCTGAAGCGAGACCATCATTCACAACCAAGCCTAATGTTTCCTAATGAAAGATGTGTGCATGAACCTACTCCATTCTTCAGGTACGTGGACTGTTTGACCATGATCAGAGCTTTTGGCATTCTGTTTCTTTTTCTTCCCGCCTCTGTTAATAGAAATATTTTTTTGTAAAGATAGGAAAAGAGAACAACTCAGATCATAGTAATAGGCTCTGAAAGGTTGCTATGATGATTTTTCCGGGAAAGTTGGTTTTTATTTGTAATTTTTGTATGAACACACGCATGTTAAAATGGTGTGTAGTTACGGATCCATTTCTCTTTCCGTTCCCAATTTTTTTTCTCTTTCATCTGGGCTGCTTTGAAAATTTTGAACTTTCGTGATTAAACGTTTTGAAAGTGTTTTGTAATTATTAAGAAACCAGTTGCTTTGAAACCTACAGTTGTGTGGTGATTGTACAAGGTGCCTTTCTAAGAAAGGTGATTCGGTTTTGTTTTGTTCGCTTCGCCGTCTTGCCCTGCGCCAACAACCCCACGCCCCCTTCAAATTAAGGAAATTTGAAATAACCTTTCAAAAAAGGCCAAAGGATTTTCCCACGTAAAGTATTTTATTTTCTTAAATTTTCATCCTTTATTTTAAAAATCTCAAATACTCATTTATAAATAGTTAAAATAAATGATTTTAAAGATAAAATTATTATTTTATTTGTAATATTAAAAATAAACTAAAATTTAATATTCTTTTTTTCTTTTAAACTTTAAAAGTTAAAAAAAAATTTCTAATCCAAGTTTTAAAAAATGAGATTTCTCTTATAAAATTTAGTTTTCAAATCTTCAATATCAAATCCGACATCATTACTAACAACGAATATCTCCTAATATTTTCTCTCTCTCCGACGATCAAACTTCTCTTGTTTGAAAAGTTTGGACGACATTGATTAATATTGAAAATAACTCTTAATTTCGTTGGAAAAAAGAAGACAAAAAATCTCGTTTTTGTCAAGGAAGACAAATCTCTTGTCTTCCTTGGGGAGACGATGTTTCGTCTTCTCTAATAAAATATCGTCTCTTGTTAGGTTTAAGACTGTCGATCGGAGAGAGAGATTGTGAGAAAGTGACTGTCAGAGAAAAAAAAAGGAGATGACATTAGAGTTTGAAAACTAAACTTTAGAGGGAAAAATCTCATTTTTTTAAACTTGACCTATTAAAGAAATTGTTAGTTTTTAAGGTTTATTAAAGGAAAAAAAAATAAAAATTTAAAATGTTAGAGTTTTGTTAATTTTAACTACTTATATGTGAGTAGATAAGATTTTTAAAATTAATAGAGTGAGAACTTGAGATAAGAGAATATTTGGGGGGTTGGGTGGGCAAATAGTCCTTTGGCCTTCAAAAAATGGGCACAAATTTGACTACCAAAAAATGAATTTAAAAAATTTAGGTTTGGATAGTTTTCACAAGTTATTTAGTTTACACACTGACGATAACATGTTTCTTCCAAACGTCCGTTAATAAAAAGACGCAGAGTAGTGACTAATCTAATCAAAGAAAGTTAAAAGCAAGCCATCGGTTGACAGTTGACCGACTGACTGAAAAAGACCTTGAAAGTTTTGCTTTTTTGTGGGTAAGTGAAGACCTTGAAAGTTGAATTCACATTCTTGCAGCATGTATCATGAAATTACGGAAAACTCTATTTTTTGGAAAGTAAATCATTGACGGCGTTTTTATCGTGAGTAAATTATTAAATGGGAAAAAGGATTATCTTCCACACAAAGTTAGTTTAATTTCAAAATTATATTTATAATTGATAAAAAATTAAAATATCTATTTATTGACTAATTATTATCAAAATTTTTAGTTAAAAGAGAATGATAAAATCGTTATTTCATCTATAAACTTTAAGATTTATATTATGTTTATCCTCTAAGTTTTAAAAAATAATATTTCACATCATTCTTAAAGTTTAAAAAATTTAGATTTTACCTTTAAGGTTTATATCATTTCTTTAACCACCACCATTCTTATCAACAACAGATTGCTTTTCATCTATTTTCCAAATCCGATGAAGAAGGACGCCCATCCACAATGACAAAGGATCTTCATCTCTTCTTCCTGATCCAAACGACAAAAAGACTATCACTTCTTCTTGATCACTAACCAGATTTCTTAAGCTATTAGAGTTGAAACCTAAAAAAGAGAGAAAAATGAATTTTTTAAAGTTTAATTATTAAACAAATTTATTAGCTTTCTAATCTTAGGGAAGAAATGATATAAATTTTTAATTTTTTTAGAGTAAAAGATAAAATAACGATTTTACCTTTATATCTAACTAAAAATTTTAATAATTATTATTTCATAAGTAAGTGTTTTAATTTTTTATTTATTGTAAATATACTTTTTAAAGTTTAATTATAGGAAAAAATTATTAACTTTCTAAATTTATGAGAGAAATGATATAAATTTTTAATTTTTTAGAATTAAAAGATAAAATAATGATTTTATCTTTATATTTAATTAAAAATTTTAATAATAATAATTTCATAAGTAAGTATTTTAATTTTTTACCTATCATAAATATAATTTTGAAATTTAATTAAAATTTAAGTAAAAAATGGTCTATTTTCCTTATTAAAAAACAATCTACTATTGCACCAACTCCTTCCCTGGCTGTATTCGAGAAGTTGCTTACCATATATATATATATATATATATATATATATATAAATGAAAATTCAACCATCCTCTCATAATGGCTGATTTTAGACTATTATGACACAAATTGTTATAAGAAAATTCATGTGAATTCTTACTAATATAAATTAGTGTATAAATAATCAATCATTAATCTTCGGCCTTGTAATATTAATTTTATTTTTTCAATAGGTCTTTTTAATTTCCAAATAATTATGAACAAAAATAGCTCAAGTGGCACGGGGCCCTCAGCCTGTGCGGAAAAACGTGGACTCAAAATTTCGTTGGTTATTTCCATGTGTCAATGGTGGCTGGTCAACTTGGTCTTTTTCTTCACTGCATTTTCCTTGAAATTACATCACCTTATTTTGTTCTGCTTCTCCATAAATATCACAACTCAGCCACATTATTTCATTTCAAATACATAAAAAACTGAAAGAGTCAGAAATGGAGAGAGCTCTCAACAGACAGAAAATTTTGCTTCAGCATTTACTACCACCTTCTTCTGCTTCACGAATCAATGAATCAGATGCTCTATCTGTAAGTTTAACTGATCTCTCTTTAGTTTCAATTCGTTTTTTGTTTTTTTGGAACTCTTTCCTAGTTTTTTTTTGGGTTAAATTTAGGCGTCTGTCTGTGCGGCTGGGGACAGTGCTGCATATCATAGGAAGGCTGCTTTTGGGGATGATGTTGTGATTGTTGCGTAAGTTTTAATGGTTTTTTTCGAAAATTGGATATCGATCTGTTGGTTGAATGAGATGTTGTTTAAATCTTTGTTACTCAATTTCACAAGGGATTAGTATTGATTTTTCTGGAATAATTGTATCAAACAGTGCGTATAGAACCGCTATTTGCAAGGCGAAGCGCGGAGGTTTCAAGGATACACTTGCTGATGATTTACTTGCACCTGTTCTTAAGGTTTGATTATTGCGAACGCCATTAATCAAATTGTCACAGAAAGGAATTTTTGAAGAAATAAATTTATTAATATCACTTTGGGCACAATTTCTGGCATTCCTGCTTTCTTTGATAATCTATATATTAAGGATATATATATTTTCTGCAGGCATTGATAGAAAAAACTAAGTTGAACCCAAGTGAAATCGGAGATATAGTTGTTGGCACTGTTTTGGCGCCAGGCTCAATAAGAGCTACTGAATGTAGGATGGCAGCGTTCTATGCTGGTATTCCTGGTATGCTTTTCATTTGTACCATATGATTATGCAATTTGATCATTTCAAACAGAGTCATTGCCAAAAGTTTCCAGTTCTGATATATTAATACTATAAAGAAAGAAATGCATTATTTTAATTTAATGCTTCTAATACACATGATTAATTATGATTTGAAGAACAAGACAGTATGGTGTCCTTTGCTTGTAGTGTTTATTATTTTCTTTTTAATTTCTTTATTTGCTCTTGGATCATATTATTTCTGTTTCAAACAGAAACTGTACCTATCAGAACTGTCAACAGGCAGTGTTCATCTGGCTTACAGGCTGTCGCTGATGTTGCTGCTGCTATAAAAGCTGGACTGTATGAGATCGGTAAGAGTAATTTTAATTTGTTACTTTCTTTATTTCCCTTCGTTGAGTTGTAAAAAATGATGGTCTTAACCTACATTGCTTCAAGCGCAGGTATTGGAGCTGGATTGGAGTGTATGACCCAGGATTCTATTAGCACAGTTCCCAAAGTTAACCCAAGAGTATTTTCAAATTCTGGTCGCTATTGAATTGTCTTTAATTTCAAGGCCAAACGACTATTTCCCACCCAAGGTTTGGTGCAAACTCACTTTCCCGTATAATAATTTTTGAAAATTTAAATATCCACCTTTTTGTTAAATTTTACTATTACTGTTAGGGATAAAATCATCATTTAATAAAAATATTTTAAAAACTATAAATTTATCAGATTTTACCCCACCAGGTTTAAAAACTAACAATTTTACCCTATCTTTCCCCACCCAAGGTTTGAAAAATCAAAATTTACCCCTTCCCTCTTAGCTTCTCTCTCAGTCATGGTTCATTTCCAACCATCATCGACCGTCACTGGCTAATGCATGAAGAGACTCAAATCTAGGTCTCTTCGTCGAGCGACAAAGAAATCTAGGTCTCTCTGTGGCACAACAGCACGACGGAGAGATCTAGATCTCTTCGTTGCTTGACAAAGAGACCCCGATTTGGGTCTCTTGGTGTGTTGGCCGGTGACGATCGAAAATGGACAATGACTGAGAGAGAAGCCGAGAGGGAGAGAGATTGTCTCCGTCTGCGGTTGCTGCAAAAACCCTAGGGGGGAAATTTTTATTTTTCGAACCTTGGGTGGGGAAAGGTGGCGTAAAATTGTTAGTTTTTAATCCTAGTGGGGTAAACTATTAGTTTTTAAACTTGGTGGGGTAAAATGTGATGTATTTATAGTTTTTTTTAAATATTTTTATTAAATAACAATTTTACCTCTAATAGTAATAATGAAATTTAATAGAATGTTGGGTATTTGGATTTTCGAAAGTTACCGGGTAAATAAGTGAGTTTGCACCAAACCTTGGGTGGGAAGTAATCTTTTGGCCTAATTTGAAATAGTACCTTCAAGTGAATTTGTACTATAAACAGGTAGACAGCTTTGCTCAAGCCCGAGATTGTCTTCTTCCAATGGGAATTACTTCTGAGAATGTTGCACTGCGCTATGGTGTGACACGACAAGAGCAAGACCTGGCTTCTGTGAGTCTATAGAACTTTTATTGCATTATTGACTCTTGATGTGAACATATTGTTTAATAGCTTAATATCTTAAATTTGTGAGAATAGGTTGAATCTCATAGGCGTGCTGCGGCTGCAACTGCATCTGGTAAATTTAAAGATGAAATTATCCCAGTGCATACAAAGGTAAATTCTGTGTTGAATATATATGCACAGAATTTATTCTCTTTATTATTATTATTATTGTTGTTGTTATTTAACTGATAAAAATTGTATTCAGATCGTGGATCCAAAAACTGGAAAAGAAAAGCCTGTCACAATTTCTGTGGATGACGGTATCCGACCCAGCACAAACATGGAAGATCTGGCAAAGCTGAAGCCTGCATTTAAAAAGGATGGGGCCACAACTGCTGGTATTAAATAAAACTTACGGAAGTTTGTCTGTTTAGAATTTGGATCAGCATAATCGTACATTTCAATTAAAATTTATTTGAAAACTGTATCATAGGGAATTCTAGCCAAGTGAGTGATGGAGCTGGAGCAGTCCTCCTTATGAAGAGAAGTTTGGCCATGCAGAAGGGACTTCCAATCCTTGGTGTGTTCAGGTGAGATCTAGTTATATTGATAGACTTGCCCAACAATAACTATGTGTTGACTAGGGAACCATAAGATCTAGTTAAGGGCCTATACTGTTTTGCCTCTTATGCCTGTGTTAAAAAGGTTTGATGTTTAGCATATTCTTCCATGAAGTTCTTCCCCTATCCACATGCCGTAATTATTAACACAAATACGAAAGAAAAGTATTGATCATTCAATTGCTTCTCTCTATCAACTAGCCTAAACAAAATGAGTATGGTTTACTTGGCATCAAATGCATCCCAAGTATAGTATGGAAATTTAGAGGAGATGATGGAGACCAGCATTGACAAATTGAACTAGTCAATGGAATGGTAACCATGTCAGCGCTAGCTAAAGGGTTACTCTAAGCAAACTTGGATTTGGGACATAGAGCAAAATAGGCAGGGTTAACTTGGGATATGTGCAGATATAAGTATTGATTAAAAGCTATTACTCTCTTTTGCTTCAGGGGCTTGATATGACATGTTGGATGATTACTTTCTGAATGTAGTTTTCTACAGATATTCACATTCTTAGACTTTATAAGCCAATGTGCATTCCTTGCAGAAGTTTTGCTGCTGTTGGTGTAGATCCTGCTGTCATGGGCATAGGTCCAGCTGTTGCAATACCAGCTGCGGTGAGGTCTGCAGGTCTTGAGCTTGATGATATTGACTTGTTTGAGATAAATGAGGTATTACATTCATATTATAGTTATTACCATGGTAAATTTGTTTAGAGTTCTGAACTTTTAATCTAAGCATGAATGGTTCATATTCCAGGCATTTGCATCCCAGTATGTCTATTGTTGTAAGAAACTAGAGCTTGCTCATGAGAAAGTCAACGTCAATGGAGGTGCAATTGCTCTTGGGCATGCTTTGGGTGCTACAGGTAAGTTGTATTACATGTCGTATAGAAAACCCTTAAACTGTTGATTAAAGTTTGCACTGTATATCCATCGATGTTGGAACCAACAGCTGGAGATAATATATTAACATGTGCACACATTTACTTGGTATGTATGTGTTGTATGGGGCATGATCATATATTATTATCTAGGGATCATGAGTTCTGCAGTAAAAACAGTGAGACAAGGTTTAGGTCATGAGAAGTTTTGATCTTTTATAGTAAAAATTTTACTGTAGGTACATAATATTAAGACGCCCATTGCTTATGTATTTGTGTTGTACAGTAAAAATTTTAGTGTACGGCCATAATATTAAGATGCCTACTATTTATGTATTAGGTGCTCGTTGTGTTGCTACTCTGTTGAATGAGATGAAGCGCCGGGGCAAGGACTGTCGCTTTGGAGTGGTATCCATGTGCATAGGTCCCTCTCTCCCTCTCTCGTATATATAAATATAAAAATATGGACCAATTTAGTTATGGAGTCGTGCACCAAAACATCCAAATTTGATCCTTTTAATTCGTTAACCATCTGGGGATGTACCATCAATGCAGGCTCAGGAATGGGGGCTGCAGCAGTTTTTGAAAGAGGGGACTCTGTTGATGAGTTGCGCAATACTTGAATGCGGAAAAGAAAACTCTCTTATCAAAGGATGCTGAGCTGATACATTTATTTGCTCCATTGCTGTCCGAAACTAGATTGGTTGATGATGGAGTTATCTCATAAAGGGAACTGATAGGAAACAAATAAAGCCGTGTCTGAGACCAAATACATCACCCCGTCTCAGATATACCAGTGATTTTAGTCATATTCAATTAGTAACTTAATATGCACATTGTAATCATAATTTTGGGGTTTAAATAGACAAATCTCTTGATGAGATATCAAACAAGTCAAACTGAACTAATATCAATAAAATTTGATTTCCACACGTATTGTTGATGTTATGGTTGCAATTTTTATTTCTTTTAAGAAGTTTCTAGTATTTGTTCATTAATGTTGTTAAAATAAAAATTCATTTCTTTCATATTTTTTCTGTTGTTAAATCGTTGAAAAAGCATGAGTTAATCAAGAAAACAAAACACAGAATCTAAAGCCAACGATAAAGTTGTATTTTGTTTATTTACTCGTGTGTAGAAAATTAGGTCAGCACTAATCTTTGTTCACACTGGAGATAGGTGCTCTCATTAGCTAATTTATGCACTGGGCAAATCACTGATCTAGCAATATCAATCATCGGTGTATGTGCCTATGTCATACAAACCAAACATTAGAATCCGTACACTGTAACATTATTGACCTAGGAACTTTATGGAGCTCCAAATTGATTTGATTTCTATACATCCTTGTAAAACAACTGATATTTTGGGATGCGCTCTGGAGGCAGAGGGCAATTTACAATTAGCTTGCCTTTCATGGCTCCCCTAAATATTGCCTGCAAGAATGGAATGCAAGTGTTAACATGTTAGTCAGCCTGTGCGTATCATTTTGTAATATATCAATTACATGCACTAGCAACAGAACCACTCACAAAAAGGCTGAAATTAGATTATCCCTCGAAATAAAGAAACTTTCTTGGCTAACATAACAGCAAAATCTCAACCAGAAAAGCTAATAGATCCTAAATAGTAGCTTATAACAATACATGCATAATGTTCTTTTCAGACTGTTAATTAATTAAGCCCCAATGAGCGGCATTGTGCTGTCCGAAGTTAAATGTTCTTATTACAATACATGAATTAAGCAGGTGTTGGGACCCGGGCAATCCTTTCCTAATAACATGTTTTCTTTTTTCTGAACTAGAGAGGTTGAATTCAACATCGGCTAATCCTTAACTACTAATGACACACATAGCGTACATACAACATTCCAAAAATTTATCATCCATTTCGAGTTTGCAGATGTCCACCCAATGAATGTAATGAACTCCATTGTGTCGCTTGAAAAGATTGTTGCAAAAAATTTCATGATAACATAAAACAGTACAAGCACCATAGCCATACCCACAAAGCAAGGTACAAACTAAATAGATGAAACATTTGAGTTTGCTAATTACTGATGGAGAAAGATGCCATACCTCCACAACATCAACAAAGTCTTGTTTCCTATGAAATGCACCCACCCATTTCGTGTGATCAGCAGTCCTGTATGAGCAAAAAAACTAAATAAATAAATCCAGAAAATTTAGACGGTTAAAACACAGAAGAAACTTAGCCCTAAACCCTAAACCCTACTCTGCAACAAAAGGAGGGTAAGACCACTACTCTGCAAGTAGCTAATTATGTTAGTTGCACGATTTGGGAAAAGCCTTTCTTAATATGTTTTTTCAATATCGAAGTTTAGAATACCTTTCAAAGAAGGCGTTTTTTTTTTATTTCTATCAGAATAATCCCCTTAATTCAAAGAGCTTCAATTCAATATCTGTTAATAGTAGTAAAAATTTCAATAATTCAAAAGAACAGAATGCGTGTTGGTATTTCAAAACTGAAATAAGTTTATAGAAAATTAATAATAACAATAATAATGGAAAATAAAGGGAAATATACAATACAAACCCAGAATCCATCTTCATATGATGAGCATTAAAGAAGAAAACGGTTGACGGAATGAAGGTGATGTCGAAGTACTTCACATAAACTTGAACATCTTCCGAATCAATATCAACCAAGGCCACAGTGGCAAACCTTGAAACATCGCGTGCCGATTTTACAAGCTACAAGGAAAAAACGTGAGAAAAATAGGTGGAATTGGAATAAAATATAAAGAAGAAAGAGGAAGAAAGAGATAATACGATGTCGTCGAGCTGGAGACAAACGGCATCGGCGGAGCGACCGAAGCGGAGAACAAGAACCTTGTCTATTGTATCTCTAATGATGCTGTCTATTTCTTTCTTATTTGTTAAAGTGGTTAATAAAAAATCCATCCTGGGATTTGAATTTTAAGGATGAGCTCCGTAGTGGTGAATTTGCAGGGATGAACGCACCTTGGTAACCAAAAATCCGGGGAACCACGCGGGGTGCTCGTGTCGGGGTTTTTCGTAATTTCAATCACTCGCGGTTACGAGGTTTTTTAATATTTTCCTATTTTGAGGCGTTTTCTGATATTTCTCAACACAGGGGTTTTTGTTATTTTGGGGGTATTTGATATTTTCCAGTTTATGAGTTTTTCAAATCAAGAGATAATTTCTTACATGAGATTACAGTCGTACAACAGTTCTTATAGGCATTTTAACAAACACCAGGGAACATAAAATTTCTCACCATTTCTTTAGACCCAAACAAATAACAATCGTAAATTAGAACAACTGGAGAGATTATTACACTTTAAAAAAGAAAGATTAAAGAAAGAGGAGGTACCGATCTCAACAGCGCCTCTTTTGGATCATAAAATGAGGTAATGAAATTGAAATTATTCGCAACTGAAAATGAAATTCGCTGTAAAACAAATTGGATTCACGGTAATGTTATCCTGACCGCTGGAAGCTGTTTTTTGTGTTTTATGTTCATGCCTTGGAAGCTTTGTGAAAGGCCGGTAGAAGAGGAACTGAGGAAGAGAGAAGGTGAAGAGGAAGAGAGACCAGGTTGACAAGATACTGCAGTGAGTTAAATAATTCCATTTTAAATATATGAGCTGACATGGCAATTTTGTGATAGGCAAATGATGTGGCATATGCTAGCTAGATGCCACATCAGTCAATACATTGAACCAACAAAGTAGCTCTACTCGTAGCATTACTTTTTATTTGAATTCATATGAAATTATGTGAAAATAAAAAAATATTTAAAATAATTTTGGATCCGATTTAAAATTAGTTAACTTTTAGATATTTTGATTTTAGTTTATGATATTTTAAATTAAAAATTCGATTTAATTTAAAAAATTATCAAATTAATTCAAATAACCGAATTTAAATACCCCTAATTAGGTGGATGAAAAATATGTTCCTAGGTTAATTTTGGGGTGGGAAAAGTAAATAAATAACTCATAATTTGAACCAAATGAAAGTACATACAAACAGCAATTAACTCAAGTGAATAAGTCTTTGGAGCAACAATCAGATGGATTGGAATTGTCTTGATAATAAATGGCGTTTTAAACATAATCTATCACCAACATTACAATAGAACATCTCTGAATATCACAATAAGAAGAGCTTCACTTGGATGACATGTCCTCATAAAAACAGAGGGTGGAGTCCAGACCAATCACATTCAGCCAAAAGAAAAAATAAAGGTTAGATTATATGCTCTCATTCTGGATCAGGTGAGCCACCAGGAACCAGCTGCATTACAAACAAAGTTCATGTTAGTAAAAATATTAATAATTTTTTGTCTTCCATTTGAAATGGCCATCACCAACAAACAATAAACTTTTGTGTCTCACCCCTTTCCCTAAGAATGCTACAAGGATTATAAGTTCTTAAACAGGCAGGCAATAACCATATTTCACAAATTATGACTTCGACACATCTCTGGCTAATACACACTAAACAGAAAGCCAAGGCCATAGGAGTGCATGGACTTTTAGATGAAAACCACACAGGTTAATACTCACAATAGCAATGTTGTTTCCATTAAGTAAAATCTGATCGAGCTTTGTGATCCGTCTACCTTCAGCTGTGATCTCACTGTAATACAAACACCAAAGCCGGAAATTGAAAAAAATCAGATATTAACACATGAAGTCTCTCAAATTATGAGGATAAAAAAAAAGTGTCTAGATTCAAATGATCATTATAAGACATAATGTATACATGCACACAAATAGAGATTCTGGAGCACTTGAGATGGTTTTAATATATCCCATTATTGCATTGTTCTTTCCCAGCTTTCCATAACTTATGAGATGCAGAGGCAAATAAATAATCCACAGCTATACCTAAACTTATAAGGTTGCTATAATTCTCCATAAGTGTGAAGATGTTCAACACAGAAATTCATTTGCAAAGCCAACATGCAAGAAGATAGTGTCACACAAGAGAAATTAATGGAGTCCCAGAAAAATAATGATTTCATCAAAAGGGGGAAAAAGCCCTAAGCTTAAACAAAGAGAAAGAAAAATACTCCAGAATATATGATTCGAAGATATTTATTAAGGCCATCAAAATCTGAGCTTCATACTGGGCTAAGAAAGCTGAACTAGTAGCTTTCTTTCCTTAGCAACAACACAAGCAAACAAACTATAATTTTTAGGTCATAGATTAAGCATTAAAGTGCTCATTGAAAATAACAATGTAAATTATAATTCAGGAATTCAGCATCTGTCATAAGAGCTGAGAGCTATACCCTGTCAGCAGTTCAACCAAGATAACTTATATAAAAGTGAACATAGGCCACTAAACACCACTTGAAAGCTGACCAACTCCCCACCATACCAGATTCCCTAAAGACTGTCATTTTGGAGTTTAACTTGACAAAGTCATCTGTTAAGGGTTGAAAAAGCAGAATGGGTCTGTACATCCCTAAGGGTTGAGAAAAGTATAATCCCCAGTAACTATAGATCTTAAAGCCAAAAATAGACCAATACATGAACTTCATCTTCTGCAAAAAGTAATCCTCCAAAATTTTCATTCAAAACTGGACTTGCTTCACAATTTTATGACATTGCCAAAGAATGGAAAATCTTCCTTGAGTGCCCTAAGTATATACAGGTCATTTTGAAGAGGAATTCCAACATTAATCAGGAGCATTCCCATCCTAAAACAAAACTAAATGATTATCTTTACCACTTAGATACTACATGCATGAAAAAAATAACTCTGCTGAGTCTTTATTTCCTACAGGAGAATTGCAAGTTTGAAAAAATTACTCTGACCAAATGGACAATCTCAGATTTACAATTCCAGTTCCCGATAATCAAATAATGAATTCAAAGATATCTAATTGTCAACCAAACAAGTATATAAAAGCCCTTCTCACACAATCAGATACATATGCAAAATGAGAGTGAGGGGCTTCCTCCTGCCTTCACCATCTTGGGTTCCTTAACCGCTTTTATGCTTTCCAAAAAATACATCATAATTCACATACAGTTTCCCAATTTAAAGTCAAAAGAATTGTCATTTGTGGTTCCGGAGCAGACACAAACACCGAACACAACACGAATCATTATGACACATTCCTCCCCCTCAATATATAGAGGCTCAATCACACATTAACCCCTTTCTCTAGTCCAAACACATCACAAAAGCATAAACTAAAACCCTAGCAAACTTAGCTCAGTCGATATACATAAACCCTAGCACATAAATGATAAGAAATAAGTATATGCAGATTGAGGAAGAGAGAAATACTATTCAGTGACGTCTTCGAGGACCATGTTGACGTATACATCGAATCCCCTGAGTGTACCAACAAGCTCCTTGTCTCCTTTCATTATCACCCATATTTTGGATCCTATGCACCTGTCTATTAGCTCTACATCCACAAACAATTTTATCATTATTATTTTCTGAAGAAAAATACGATAGAAAATGGAGGTAAATGTAGACATAGGTACCTGATGGCAGGAGCTGCGAAGGATTGTTGGCCATGGCGGTGGTGCTCGATAAAAGGGGGCTTTTCTTTTAGGCTTTTGACTGCAGTGTATAGGTTAGTCAATAAATATATGTCAAATTTTCATAATTATTTAATTGCATAACAAAATTTAAACTTAACTTTATAAAAAAGTGAGTAACTAATAAAAAAAATTATGTTGCTAATGGAAAAATAGATATAAAAATTATTAAGGAAAAGGGCTATTTCACGATTGTTAAAAAATCTAAATATTTATTTATAAATTAATTTTTATTAATATTTTTTATTTGAGAGAAGAGTAAAATTATTATTTTCTCCTAAACTTTAAAATTTTAAAATTCATAACTTTTTTTTCTTAATTTAAAAAATTAACATTTTTTTCTTAGGATTAAATTTTAAAAAGTGACATTTTATCTTCTTTCATATTTTCTAGTAATTTTTTGAGGGATGACAATCGCTCTCTCCTTTTAGTGTCTTTTCTCTATTCGAAGCATTCTCCCTTTAGTTGGATTTTGTCTGGATTTAAAGAATTTAGACGAAACCCTTTGTCTATATGACAAAGGTATTATCTAGACGAATTGTTGTCGTGTGGATGATGATGACTCATCTAAACCAAGGGTTCGTCATCTCCACTGTATACTCTTGATTTGGACACGCCATCATCATTCATATGAAAGGGTTTCATATGAATTTTTTGAATTTAGAAGAAATCCAATTAGAGAAATTTGAAGGGAGAACCATCATTAAGAGAGAGAGAGAGCAACCATTGTTCACTAAAAAATTGCCGAGAAATTTGAAAAGAGAGAAAATATTATTTTTTAAATTTTAATCCTAATGAAAAAATGTTAGTTTTTTAAATTAAGAAAAAGAATTATTATAAAGTTTTAGAGTTTTAGAGTTTAAGAAAAAATAATAAATTTATCTTTTTTTAATAAAAATTTTAATAAAAATTAACTTATAAATAAATATTTAGATTTTTTAATTATTATAAGTGTATTTTTGATATTATACTAAATCGTCAAATTATTATTATTATTATTGTTAATATCCTGAAATCTAATTCATAACTAATAGATTTAAGTAGTGAACAGTTATCACCGACAGAAAATAAGCCACGTGTAAGATATCCACCGGTTTGCCACCAACAAGAAGGCGGTTGCATTCCAAGCCGCAATGATCTCTTTACTACCTTTCAAACAGAGTATTTCAATTTCCATTTTCCTTTTTTCTTTATATTTTTATCTTATATTAATTAAAACCTCCCCCATTCTCCCATCCATCTAGAAGAAGTCCGTCACGCAACCTTTCTATACATTAAAAATTCCAATTCACACTCATTGGAATTTCAATCTCTTCTCTAATTTTTCCTCCCAGCGCCTTAATTTTTACGCTTTCCATTTTTTCGAATTGATCTGCTTACTTGACTTCTGATTTCTTATCCAATTTTTAGGTATATTATTTCGTTTATTATTTTTGTTTCCTATTAATATAAGATTTTTTTATGGTTTGGTGGTTGGTGGTGATTTTAGGATCATGGGATTTAGTTTATGAGTTGAAGATGTTGAAATTTATTTTGAAACAGGCTCAAATTTGGAATTTTTTTGGCGATCATATGGTTATTTAAATATATGTGTGATTACAATTACTACAAAAAAATTCATTATAAGATCAAATGCCATAATGCTTTTTAGGAAACGGGTTTTTTGTTTGTAATTTTGTTGTGGTCCTTTTAGAATCAAGTCTTGGATAATAGTGGAATATGGAAGGGTTGGCATATCATGGATATTAGATTATATACAGACTTACTGATTTAGGATTTTGCGTTTGTAATTTGATCTTCTTGGTTATCTGCTCTGATTTGTATGGTGTAAGTTTGTTTTCTGTATTAACTAGTTCATTTATCTTTAAGTAGCTCTGGTTGAGGCTTTATCATCCTGAAATGCATATAAAACGAAACTAAATTAATTTTTTATGCCCTCTTTGTGTGTTTTTTTTTTTTTTTGGTTCTTACATTCGGAGTATACTGGCCAGTTATTATGTAGGTGTCCATTCCTCCCTTTTAATGACTACAAATTTGAAAATGAAATGTTTACTTTATGATGATTGTTTCTGTTTTGTGGTTTAACTGCAGGTCTTAGGACTCAGTCATGACCTTGTGGCGAAGGACATCGTTATAACTTGTTTATTCAAGCCTTCAATCCTTGAGCTTTGTAGAACTATTTACTTCTGAACTGTTTGTTACATGCTTTGGAGCGCTGCTTGAGTGTTTGCTTTGTGATTTCAAAGTATAAAGATTTCATAGTTTCAATTTTAGCACATAGAGATTCAGAAGGTTGCTGTAGGAAACCTGTTTAGAGTTCTTGTGGTAAGTGTACATGCAATTAAGTGAAACATACAATTAACTGTGTTCCAAATCACATTATTGTATTGGATTCCCTAGCTGACTTCATTTTGTTTTATTCACATTTAATCATGTTGTATATCTCAATTAATGTTGTTTATTAGTTAGATTGTTAATGGTTGCAATGCATATATTTATTGTTTTCCTATTCAATGTATGATTCCAATTGTACTTTGACCTTGTATACTGAAGTTTCATTGGAAGGTTATGCCATAAAGCTAAGAAAGCTAGTTGTTAACTTGATGAATTTATTGCGATTGCTTTATGAATGATGAGTCTGTTACAGATTGGCTTGAGGAAGAAGGAAGGACTGGACGGCATTAAATTTAATGTGGGTTATGGGGCATCTTTCTCATTTCACTGAATGCTTACATACACAATTCTAGAATGATCCAATCATGGTTAAATATTTCTTATACATCTCAGATGTACAGACGGGTTTAGTCTGAGGTTTTTTGGTTACATTTAGCCATACCTATGGTAGCAGTTGTAGTTATTTCTCCTTGATAAGGTTATTCATGTTTGGATTGATTATTTTTCTTTTTTTTCTTTTTTTTGTTTTAGATGGAAGCTTTTGGTCTTAGTAAGATGCTATTGAGACAATCATAAAAATAATTCAAGAAATAAAACTTCTGAAATTATCAAAGTGGTAGAATTATACTGTTTGTTGACACTAGTTGGATGTCAATTTCTAGGGTTTTCATGTGAAGAATTTGTGGTATACTTTGTTTATACTGAATCATTTTATGGCAAATTTGATGGTTTTTTTTTTTTTTTTCTGGGGCCTTGTTTCTTTGTCATTGAAGTATTGTTGATACTTAAATGATGATTTTGAAGTGGCTATCCAGCTACTCCTTGCTTAGATAATTGTGAGCTAATAAGAATCCTTATGTTTCAATTTTCTTTTCTGGTTTTGGGCTTGGATCAGGCTTTAGAAAACGCTATTCATGACAAATTCAAAGCAAATAGATTTATTCATTAAATGGGCTGCTTGTTGAATTATCTGATGTAGAATTTATTATTTTTAAAATAAGAAATATGAAGGATTATGTTAAAAGTAAAGAGAAGAATAATATCCACTATAAGCACAGAATCCATGTTGAAATGGGGACAATTACCTAAACAAAAGCCATACTGATCTGGGGCTAGTGAATTATGGTGTTTTAGATTGCAATCTTTTCAAGATCAAGAAGAGTTTAATTGATCTTGAATGGAAGTTGGACAAAGAAAAGGTCGCTCTCTGTGTGTCACATTTCCTGTGATTGTCTTTGTTAATTGGTTCTCTTTTACTCATCAATATTTTTGTTTTCATTTTTAGTGACATTTGTTTTACCATTTTGAACTCGAGATCTTATGAGTAAGTAATGATTTGGTGCATTCCATTTCATTTGGACTTGTGAGAATGATGTTGTTAAATTTGTGGCTCACTTGCAAGTTTTGATGTCCCGCATTTGGTTGGTATTTTTTATGAATGAACTATGTTTAGTGGTACTGTTGATCTGATGAATTCAATATGTTTAGTAACTTACAACAGTGCATGCAAGATGGCTGGTGTGAAACGAAGAATGTATACTGATTCAGATATTCAAACTCTTCAAAAAGAATTAGATGAGGCATCATGCCCTATCTGCATGGACCATCCACATAATGCTGTTCTCCTCCTCTGCAGCTCACATGAGAAAGGTTGCAGATCTTTCATCTGTGATACAAGCTACCGACATTCAAATTGTTTGGACCGGTTTAAAAAATTAAGGGAGAGCTCTCAGAGCAGTGTGACTTTACCTCATTCTTCACCTATAAACTCTTATAATGCTAGTAATACTTCTGATGTGAACTTGGCTTTGAGAACTCATGTGATTGAAAGTAATGAAAATCGAAATCCTAACAGAAGCATACATTCACATGTTGGATTTTCTGAACAACCAGGGGAAAATAATCATCAAAATCTAGGTAGGCATTTAGAAATTCATGGAGAGGGTAATCTGAATTTGGAAATGGGGAACTCTGAGTCCTTGCATGAGAGGACTGAACTTGAAGATGTTGATGTGGATAGTTCGTTAGAATCAAGCTTGAATTTGACTTGCCCTATGTGCCGAGGAGCCATTCAAGGCTGGGAGGTTGTAGAAGAGGCCAGAAAATATCTCAACTTGAAGAAGCGATCTTGTTCCAGGGAATCATGCTCCTTTGTAGGTAGTTACCAGGAATTGCGTCGACATGCTAGGAGGGTTCACCCAACAGTACATCCCTCAGAGGTTGACCCATCCAGAGAACGAGCTTGGAGACGCCTTGAGCACCAACGAGAATATGGTGATATTGTCAGTGCCATTCGCGCATCCATGCCAGGTGCTGTTGTTGTTGGGGACTATGTGATTGAGAACGGAGAGAGATTATCAGCTGAAAGAGAAAGTGGCACTGGTGAAGTTAATGGACCATGGTGGACTGCTTTCTTTTTGTTTCACATGATGGGTTCGGTTGACAGTGTTGGTGAATCGAGGGCTAGGTCAAGGGCTTGGACTAGGCATCGGCGTTCGACGGGAGCTTTATCCGAGCGTCGCCGGTTCTTTTGGGGTGAGAATCTTTTGGGTCTACAAGATGATGATAATGATGATGATGACCTGCATATATTGAGTGATGCAGGTGAAGATGGATCTCCAATCCCAAGAAGACGGCGGCGTTTGACACAGTCTAGGTCTGACGAGGACCATCCATGAGTGATCCATTTCTGGTAAATTCTTCTTCCTGACATGACTTTGATATCCAGTGGCATTGAATTTCAATTGTTTTTGGCTGACTCAAAAGGTATTTTTACCATCAATGTTCCAGTATTATGCAGAAACTGCTTCTCTTAAGGGGAGAAGCTTTGTGGTGATTAACATGCTTTTCCATCTTTCTGGAGTGAGGGGTTTCATGTAAAAGATATATTGAATGGGATTATTATTAACCTTGACGGGTTTCTACACGCATGGGAAAAGGAAGGAATACTAGAGTTTACCGGTTTACTGAAATTTATGTCCTTCATATCTAGTTTCCTATGATTTCTACTTTCAAAGTTGTGTTGTATTATGAATTGGGTATTCCTGTGTCATTTCTTTTCGTCTCCATTTTACCTATTCTAGACCTGTTGCAATAGTTTCAAATTAGTGAGTGTTTGTTTTATGCATTCAATCATCTAAATTACTCAATTTCTATCTTAACAGAAAGTGTTGGAATTTGTTGAATATAGTCTCAACTTGATTCATGTCCGTTTTCTTGATTTAAACATTACCAAATTTTTTCTGAAGTGGAGAATGAACTTGTGGTGTCAAATCCGGTGAATAAAGTTATGTTATTTGGTTGGAGCCATGAAAATGAAAATGTATTCTAATCTGCTGCATAAAGCGGACCCGGTTTTCAATAGACTAGAATGTTTTCGCTGTCTGCTACATCAATTTCTGTCCGGAGTACAACTTACAAGATTGATTAGTATGAGGGGGCTCTGAATTAACCATCAAAGCAGTGTTAAATGCAGACGATGTTGACTGCAGTCTTCCCACCAGATGTATGAAGGCAGTGCTCACCTGGGAAGGAAAAGATAAGAGAAGCAGACGCACAGAACAACATGGACATAAACCAGTAGTTGGAACTCTGTCTGGTATCTTAATCCAGACAACACCACAAGCATTGTAGATTATAGAAGAATTAGAGCATTCAATTTCCTCCCATGTGACCCTGCTCGGTGATTGCGCCACACACATTAAGGCTATACTATAAAGTTTTCATTACGCTAATTATCTCCTTCAGGCACAGACACAACCCATTTCCAACTCTAACCATAATTTTAACATAAACTTCACTTGGCCCCAAATGAGAACCCCAAAGGAATTTCATACATTTGTTAACACAAAATTGAATCCCATAATTTTATAAGTAAAAGGGTGAACATGAAATCATTAGAATTATAAATTATTGGGTCAATAATGCTATCATTAATTACACTGATGATCCCAGGGAAATCACAGAGCATTTTCCTTCCGGTTTAGAGTGTTATAAACCGTCCTTTCAGGCAAAGCATCTAAGAATCAATATGCCAGTAGAATAATTTAGCTTACCTATTTTGTACTGCAATCACTATTGTTTGTCCCCTCTTATTAATATGCCAGTAGAATATCTAGCTTTTTCTTCACATGTTATTTTCCTTTCCTTGATCTGAGCCCAAAAGCAGAATATTTTAGTCAAGGTTAATGGAGCTGCACAAGCAACGCAATGTGTGTACATGTATGTCTTCAACGTAAAGAAAGGGGAAATTTTTCAATAATTGAAAATTTCATGAATAGTATATTAATGGTTGGCAAATTTCAACATTTTAGTCTTGTATAATATACATTGGCATGTTAAAAAGAATCACAAGCCAACCTTCCTCCACTCGCTGCCTAGTTGTCTCTTCATCTTCCTTAGATTCACCTCCATATTTTCTGTGCCTTCTTCTCCACAAAACCCTTTTTGTGTGGAGATGAATCTTTTAGCATACAGACAGCACAGATAGATGTTTCAGTGCTGCCCATTTGACCACTTTAGTTTTATCTCTACTCTCCTATTACACTACATATAATTAGGACTCTCAAAATATCAAGGTGAACATGCAGGTGAGCAAAATACACGCATAATATTAATTAAAATGAATACCATTCGCATCAAAGCTTATGCCTAAAATCACCCTGAATTGTAGCAGATTTTTCAATGGCTCTTCAAGGTGATACCTGAACAAGCAAGAGACATTATTCCATCTTCTACTTAGCACTCTGAATTTAAGAAGAGTTGGAATAGAAAATAGAAGGCAGCATTGGATCCATTCTATGAAGATGAAGAAAGAAGACATTGTTGGAGGATTAGGCTGCAGCAGTCACAAAACAGATTCAGTCACTCATGCTGCAGCTGGTAATAAAGTTTTACCTATAACTGACTCAACACTATCATCCTCCACAAACTCAAACGAGCAACAAAACACACAAGAAAAGAAAGAAAAAAAGCTTGATAAAACCGGAACAATTTCAAGAATGAAGGAGCTGCCTAGGTGTGCTGCTGCTGCAAAATCAGGGGAAGGAAGGCAAATTTATTGGCAGAAAGGTACTACAAAACATAACTTTTCACTGCAAAATTTACTTATTTTATATTCTTTTGACCCTCCAGATTCTCCAATTTCACAATCGATCAGAACAGCCAGGCCTTGAGTCCCCTAAAATAAGTTTCAGAAGGAAGGTGGAAAGTTGCTCCACCACTTCATCTGTCTACTCTGGAATTTCAATGGCTTCTTCATTGAATCACCAAACCAATATAGTATCTTTGAATTCAACTCCTATTCACGACATAAATTATTTCACTCCAAGAAAAGGAAATTGGATCACCACCGACTCTGAATGTATGACCTTCATCCCTCCACATACATGTCTCTTTGCATTAATCGACTTGCATATGAAGTAATTTTTTTTAATTCATTTCTGTGCAGTTGTGGTGCTAGAGCTATAAAAGAAAGACCTAAAGTGGCTGAAGAAGATATGATTGATCTTGCATGGAAATGAGTCAAATTCAAGTACAGAAGTTTGATTAGGCCATTGTTATAATGAGTATCTGTAGATGGGCTTGGTTCTATTGCCAGTCTGTGCAGATACCAGGAGCATTTAATTGTGTAAACATCAATGCAAGGATCTGAAATGTTACATGATTTGCCCAATTAACTAATTATATTTTCCATAGCATTAACCAGAGTAGGGAAATGTCTGGTGCAAAATTAACCTTTAATATATGTTCAATATTGGACTCATCACCTAACGCACGAACATGCATGTTCATTATCACCAAAGCAGGGATCATGGTTAATTTTGCCCATTCCAAAAGATGTCAAGGGGCTACGTGGGCTTTTAGGTTATCAGGCCTCCATAGAAGATTCGTAAAGGGTAATTGAAAGGTTTGCCAAGCCTGTCACTCGATTTCTAAAAAAATATGCATTCAAATGGTCAAAAAAGCACATACAGCCGTTGGAGCCTTTAAGCAAACTTTATTTTAGATGCTCGTCTTGCCATTACCGGATTTTAACAAGATGTTTGTGTTGGAAACAAATGCAGTGGGGGCTGGTTTTGGGGATTGTCCTCATGTACGAAGGTAGGCCCCTTGTTGTTTTTGTCGTGTAATCTCGAAAAGACAGAAAGAGCTTTTCTAAAATGGGTTTATGGACAGGATTTGACGGTCATTATCCTTATAGATAAGGTTGGATACGAGTCAAGCCCAAACAGGGTTTAACTCATTTTTAGCTAGTTTTCAGTGAACGCAGACTCAGGTTTGGGCTCACCAAGCTCTCTGAACATGTGTTTATATTTGGCTCGCTTCATAATTTTAGTGTTTGGGATCGACTCGTATTTAACTCAGGTTCGTGTATTCTGACTTGAGTTCACTTTGATCGGCCTTTGGCTCATATTTCAGGATCAACAGCTCGACTTCAGACTCGTATTTTATACTCATGTCAAATTTTAGATTATTCATAATATTCTTTATGAAAAATATATACTGCATATATACAAATAAGAATCTTAAATTCAAAAGTTAAAATACATATGTGAAGAATATTATTAGTCTAAAATATATACCCATCCCATTATCATCATTCATCAAAAAGTTTGATTTCTCCTCAATATTAGATTCCAAAGACATAAAGGTTTTTGTTCCCTATTAATTTCTGAAAACATTTTTTCCCTGTTGCAATTAACACATGAGAAGAATCTTGACTAATATTTCTTTGTTGTATCTGCATTTAAAGCATACGTAATTCATGAATGATTAGTATATTACAGTACAATACTTGTATAGATAACAAACATAGTCATTAAAATAGTAAATTAATAGGCAACAAAAATCTCTCTAGCAATGCAATCTCCCACAAAAATACAGTAATTAATAGGCTACAACAGGAAATAAACAAATCAAACAAAATAATAAAAGTCATGTTGAAAACTAAGCAAAGTTCTTGCCTTCCAGTTGCTTTTAGAAAAATTGCTCTTATAATCATGTTCATAAATCAAAAGAAGCTAATCATTGTCTCTCTATATTCTAATCTGGGTCTTGGTAGTGGCAGTTATACACCTACACATTTAACACAATGCAGTAAATAAACTTCCACAGAAACTGATGATTAACTGATAAAAACACAAAGAAAATTCACTTGTTCTAGCATCCAAGCAAACAGATGGTGCTAAGACAAAGCATTTTTAAAAATGTACTCAAAACTCACTTGTTCTTCAATGCAGCAAATAAGCTAACACAGAAATTCATGCTTTAAAGATGCAAGTACTCAAAGACATAGACGTTCACATGGGGTCTCACATCCAAGCACATGGGTGGTGCCAAGACAAAGCAAAAGATCAAAAAAAACTTCTGAAAATTCATAAAGAAGTAAACATGCCTGTGGAGTCCAGCCCTACCCTGTCCTACATACTATCAATATTGAAGATTATAATTTATTTCCTTATAATTCATATAAGAAAACGAAAACTACTGAAGTCGCCAAAGCAACAGATATCAGTAAAAGTTTCCAGAGACATTAGTCGCCAAAGCATCAGACATCAGTAAAAGTTTCCAGAGACATTAGTCGCCAAAGCAACAGACATAAGGAAAAGTTTCCAAAGACATCAGCATTATAAGCATTATAAGGAAATAAATTATGCCTCTGGATTCGTATATTGAAGTCACCGCTCAGCATTTGGTGACTTCAATATTCAACGCTTTTGTATGTTGAAGTCGCTAGAGTGTGTATTCATCTGTTCTACATACCATCAATATTGAAGAATATGCGTCTAAAAATTGCATTGAACCATCCGTTGCATATAAAAAAAAAAATATGCTAACATCATTCACGATTTTGAAAGACATACAAAATTAATAAATCTAAATTAACAAAATCAACTGTGAACAATAGGACAAATTGAAGCCAAACTGAAACAATTATCAAATATACACTAGTCTTCCTAATTTTTCAAGCATAGGTAAGGTGCAGAACATGTATAAGCCATACAAATACAATACAAGATGCAGACATTGGTAGTCGACGAATGCTGAACAGAAAAGTAACAGACGACATCGCAGTCATGGCGGCTAAACGGAGGAAGTGTTGACTGTTGAGGAACGATAGACGACAAGGCTTGTGCGGCGGCAAGGTTTCATGCGAGTGTGAGGAGTGTGAACGAATGCTGCGTCCCTTAGGTTTTGATTTAGTTAACTCTAGGTCTTTAAATGTTTTGAGTCCGAACAAGTTCTCTTCGAATTAAACCCTACTTGCGGCAAAGAAATGCGGTCACTACTTGCTGTATGGACATTTCATTATTCAAACCATTAAAAAAAAAAAAACTTTATTTCTTAATGGATCCAAAGGGAACTTTGATCAGCAAAATTGGGTTATGAAATTGTTAAGGTTATGATTCGGAGATAATATACTACCGGATTGTGAAAACAAATCATTTGATGCTTTATGGCAACGGTTTTGTTGAACAGAATGAACTATTGGCTCTATCAAAAGTTAAGGTGGCGGGCACTGAGAGGCGGCGAATGATGACTGATTGCAAAAAATTATCCAGGAATTATTACTAGACTTCACAAGCCATCCAAGGTGTAATGCATCATGAAAAACTTCTCTACAAGGTCGAGTAAGAGTTAGTACTTGCAAATAATTCAGTTTTTATCCCATAATTTTTGTCTAAATTTTCATGATTCCCCTTTTGTCGCTTATTTAGAGGCTAGTTGGGTTCTTACGGGATTGGAAGAATGTTATTCTGAAAAGCTATATGCTAGGGACATTGTCTGCTCCTCGAATTGCCAGAATTGTCATTTACTTTCTAGTTTTGTGGTCAGGTAATCTGATTGTAGCTGTTGAGTTTAAATAAAGAGGTTCTCCTGTTTGGTTAATAGATAATATTCAGATTCATTACACTTTCCTTCATTTGTTTGTGCATATGTGGTATGGTTTTGGTTTGTTGTTATTGGAATTGAAGGGGGAACTCTATCAGATTCCAATATTATCATGCTGATTGATCTCGTTTCTGATAAATAAAACTGTATCCACACCACACCACACCACATCAGAAAAAACTAATCTGAGTAAAACCAAGAGAGAGAGAATCTTATTCCTGACCCAAATGTTTAATTTCATTTTCAAGACTTGGCTTTATGTTTGTGTTTGCTTGTGTCCTCGGTGGATCTTTCCTCCGTGAAGCTATATGTTATCCATTTGACCTGTGTTATGATTGTTCTTTTATAGTTTGAAATCCTGTCACCACTTTTGGCTCGGCACGGCTTGACAGAATCAGCGGCATGTCTTTCCTTCAAATTTAGTTTGGAGGTTAAAAGGATTATTTTTTACCGAGTTTTAATATCAAGACAAATATATATTTATGGGATTTGAAAATTTTTAAATTTTATTTATAGACTAAATTTTATTAAAATTTTTTATTAAAGGTGAAGATAAAATCATCATTTTATTAATAATATTAAAAAATATATAAATTACATTAAGTTTTTGCTCTAAATTTTTAAAAATTAATAACTTTACTCCTATCAAAATTTTATAATTTTGAAAAGTAACATTTTTTCTCTCCCTCCCCCCAACCAAAACCTAGGGTCTATTTTTTACTATTTTTGGGCATCGGCAACATTGCTTTTATTTAAGGACATATCGACCACTATCTCTCATCATCTTCGATATGTAACGAAGACACATCAATTCAAAATACTTTTTATATCGGAGAGATAGTAATCAGTGTGTAAGTTCAAATAACGTCGTCAGTGGTTAGAGAAGGTAAGAAAATAAACTCTAGGTTTTTTTTGAGAAAGGGGAATATTAATTTTTAAAATTTAAAGAACAAAACTTAATGGTTTTTTTATAATATTATTAATAAAATAATAATTTTATTTTTATTTTAAAAAAAATTAATTCATAAATAAGATTTTAAGTTATTTAAATTTTATAAATATGTATTTATATAAAAATTAAAACTGGAGTGGAATCCAGCCACCACTTTTGGTTTGGCTGGTACTCTTTGCATTTTAATTTTTGAATGAATAACCTTTTGCAACCCAAGGTTTAGTTTAAAAACACTTTTCTACCCTTAGATTATATAAATAACACTCTACTATCTGAAATATAACACCGGTAACTAAAAAAAAATAAAATTTATCATAACTCCAAACACATAAAATTAATAAATTATCCCTAATAATTAATTTAAGAGTAATACTATATATACTCATTTTAGATACACAAATATATACACACTTATATGTGTCATCATATGATTGGTTATTGTGTTATTCTTAATTCAAAATCACTCAATCACATAATGACACATATAAATGTATATATATTTGTATACTCAAAGTAGGTATACATAGTTTTTTTGTTAATTTAATATAAAATTATCATTTTCTCTCTCTCTCTTCCCTGATTCTTCATCTGTTTTTATTCAGCCATTTTCTCACTCCCTCTTCTTTGATTCCTTTACATATTTGCCAAGTTATTCCTCTTAGAAGTTTTAATTTTTTTTCCTGTTCATTTAAATCAATTAGGCAATCTACACAATTAAATATAAACATCAAATACGTTCTACACGAAGAAATCACACAAAATTTTACTTTTTTTTTTTGCATTACAACGCTCTTAATTATCTAAAACGTATTCATAAATACGAGTTTATGAAGTTTTGAAAAAAATAGTCGTGGATCTAAGGGTTGAAGTTAGATTTTTATTTTAAATTTAATTTTTTAATTTAGATTTTTAAGGTTTTAAATTCATATTTTGATATTGATTTCATAGTACATTTTGAATTTTAAATTAGATTTAAGGATAAACTGAATACAAATCAAATAAAATTTAAATTATTTTTGAGTGAATCTAATATCACATAGATTGAAAATTATTTAATAATATTTTTATCCTTTTATCAGTTTAATATTTGTTAGTAGTGTTATATTTTGGGTAAAAATATTATTTATATTATTTGAAAGTAGAAAAGGTTATTGAGTCAAACCTTGGGTGGGAAAATGTAATTCACTCTTACTTTTTAAAGGGGGAGGAGAAGTACACAAATAGACAAATTATATATTCGGTGGCTTGTTTCTTGTGGCCATTAACCTATTCAGTAATATTTCCAGAAAAGAATGAGTACGATGGCCGGCCATTTCTTAGACCTGTGAACCAATTTGCCAGAATGGGCATCAATCAATGGGCTTGATGCCGACAAATCATAATTAAAAATAAAAAATAAAAATAATAGTAAAATTGCCAGTAAAACTTTGAAATCCTCTCCACAAAATTTTCATGCCGCTGGCTTCACGTAACTTCGCAGACCCAGTCAATCAAATATTATTAACTCGTTTGAAAACGAAAGCAACCAAAGCCACATGTTTTTCTTTTTGATTTCATCACTGTGTATTTCATTCTCAGCTACCGCTCACATTCCAACTAATCCCTCACAGTGCTTCTGTTTTTCTTCTTCGACCCAAAAAAAAAAAAAAATGTCTGATCACAACCCTTATCCCAATTTCAACATCCTTAGCACTGATGTTTCTGAACGAATTCTGTCACTACTTCCAATCCCAAATCTAATTCGTGCCTCTTCTGTGTGTAAATCTTGGCACTCCATCATCTCCACTCCTTCTTTCTCCTCTCTGACGCGTGCCCTCCAAAATCGGCACCCTTGGTTCTTTCTATTCGGACTTCACAACACTAACTCCAAAAAAAATCAGTCTTTTGCTTTTGATCCTGTTTCAAATTCCTGGTTTCAGCTCCCTGCAACTCAGGAATCTCCCGGTGGCTGCTTTATTGGTGCTAATGGCTACTTTTTTACTACCACTCCAAGATTCAGTTACTGTAAGATTTTGAAGATGTTTTGGCGTGTTACTGCCCCGCTTAGTTTTTCTAGGATTAATCCTCTTGTGGGTGTTTTTTATGATGAAGAATCATGTAATTCTGCTTCTGGGCTTGAGGCTGACATGCCTAAGTTTATTGTTGTGGGTGGCGTGAGGTTCATCGGTGGGTTGGTTGATATTGAGGACAGACTGGCTGTGGAGATTTATGATCCCAATTCGGATTCTTGGGAGTTATTTCCGCCTTTGCCGGCGGATTTCCCCTCAGGAAATTCAAGTCAGAACTTGTCTTCTGCATTATTTAAAGGGAGATTCTATGTATTTGGTATCTATTCGTGTTTTATTTCGTCTTTTGATTTGAAAAATCATGTTTGGAGTGAGGTGCAAACGCTAAGGCCTCCTGGGGTTATTTTTTCCTTCTTGATTGCCTGTCAAGATATGCTTGTTTTGGCTGGAATGTGCAATGCGCCCCATGGACCCTCCTTTAATCTGTGGAAGATTGATCAGAACAGTATGGAGTTCAGTGAGATTGCAATTATGCCTCATAATTTTCTTTACGGTTTAGTTGATAGCGAGGAGGATGATAAATTTGCAAGCTTGAAATGTGTGGGGCTTGGCAATCTTATATACGTGTTCAATGAGGAGTATCATAAGAAGTATCCAGCTTGTGTTTGTGAAATTGATAGCCAGTCGGGTAAGTGTAGCTGGAAGAGGGTGCCTCAATTGCCATCTCCTGTTAATAAGTTTCATAAGGTCATCAGCTTTTGCTCAATGGTTTCACTCCATGACATTCTCAGCCATGAGGAGGAAGACATTGGTCATGTCGAAGTTATATCCGACTGATAATTCATCTATTTTGGTATGAATAGACCTTGATATCCTTCTATCTTGTGAATGGTTTATGTTCTTATTTCTTACAGCATCTTAATTAGCTTTAGCTTATTTACTGTAGGCAAAATAAATGGAGTTTGATAATGTTAGCTGTACGTGACCAGTTGTATTGAATTGATTGCAGCAACTGCATCGTTAGAAGATGTCTTTCCATTAGCTTTGAATTACTTTGTGAATATGTTTGTATGAATAAATTCATCCTATGAACTGTCTCTATGAAGGAGTGTACATTTTGCTGATTTTCTAGTTGGAAAAAAATGACACCTCCTTTAGATATATTAGTAATTTAAACTAACAATTTATGGGCTCCATGTTTCTTTATGACATAATGCTGCTTGCAAAATTGTGGCCCTGTTGTGAGCCTTACTGTCTTAGAGTTTTGAACTTGCACACGGATGCAACCCCTATGGTCAAAAATCGGCACATCTCTAACTCAGCTTCCTGCTTATAATAGCACCAACAAACTAGTTAAGTTAAGCTGATGTTATGTTTCACTATATTTACAGCACAAACTGTTGATACCGCTTGGTAGAGGTGGTCATTAGACTGTCTTAGTGGCCCATTTGCAGGATTAAACCACCATGCAAAGAGACATTAGAACCTCCTTTGATGCTAAGTTACTGCCTTGTATTTATGATCAAAACATTCATAAGGATTATCTTAGAGTTGCCTCTGATGATATCTTTTTCAGTGTTGAGTCGAGGCTTCTTTCTCCCACAGTTTATGGGTTGGCCCTTTTGCTCTGTTAACGCTAGTGAAGACAAGTTGAGTGTACTCTGCTTCTTCCCTTTTGTATTTTGGTGAAGAAAAGAAAATATTCTTATACTGTTGTTATGGTAGTGCCAGCCATTTTCAATTTCCATTTTCCAGTCACATATGAATTTATTTCTCAAAAATTAATATGGTGACAATGATGCATGATTCAACTGAAAGTTACCAAATTATGGCATATGAATGCTGCTGGAATGAGGCTGTGGGGATTAAGATGAAGAAATTGGATTGAGTCAGGTTATGACTGACAAAGCACCCAAAAAATGAAGGGGATTGGTGTTTTAGATCCTACTCTCTTGTTAGTCACTACTATTAATCCAATGATTTTATATTCACTTGCAGGACTTCAATTTTTGTAAGTTACTGATTAAGTTGATTCCGACTAGTTGAAGATCTTAAGCTTAGCTATAAAAGCAATATGCAGAAAACTTGTGGATGTTTCTAAACTACTGTAAACATAAGCATTTTTTTAAAATCATTTAATAGTTGATTCTGTCTTCTTTGGTTAAGTTTCGTGTGTTTAGCTTGAAGCTGGCTCAAATTTCTGAGAGAAACCATTGTACGCAGTGCATAATTTTTATCCCTAGAGCCTGTTTCTGAATTGTGCAGCGACGTATTCCATTTAAGTAATGAGAAGGAAATGAAGCGGATGAGATGAAATGATGAGGTTTGAACATCTTGAATGTTTATCATGCAGCCTTATCAAGATGGTTCAATGAATGTCTCGTTGCATGCTGATCACCAATGACAATTATACTCAGCATTTATAATTACTGTGCTATTAAATTTTTATTACATGATTCATCGTTTCATCTCATTCTTTGGCTAGATAAATTGATTTGTGGACAAAGGTGAAGGCTATAATTACATTATCTATTGTATTATATGTCATATTATTATTGATAATAAAATATTATTAAAATATTTTATTAGTTGATAAAATAAAAAAATAACATCAATAATAAAAAATAAATAAAATATAGTATTAGAGTAAATTTTATACAATCTTAATTGGAGGCGACATAGGGTTGGGTTAACGTCGGCACAACCTATCAAGCCTATGGGTGGAGTCGAGCCTAAGGCCCGTACAATAGTAAGCCTTACGGAGAGGCTATTTTGATGAAAGTACGAGGCTCACAGTCCGAATTGGGTTGAACTTTACAATAATAGGTTGGTTTGTTAATTTTCTTAAAAAAATATTTTTTAATTAAAAAAATTTAAACAATGTCTTTTTTAAATTGTCAATAGTAATAGATCGTGTCGGTTAGACTCTCCCCCCAAGTTCATGACCCGATTGTTATAGTATAACTTAGATCCTTTTATACTAAACTTTTCGTTTAAACTTTGGGTTAGAGTAACCTAATTAATGCCTCTACTCTTAACTGAATCAATTAAAAGGTATAAATCTTAATCTAAGCTACCAACATACAATTAATCAATCATTAACTATGAAATTTGCTTTCATCATCGTTTGATTACTAAGCAAAGAAATTCGATTCGTATTATCATTGTCATTAATAAAGGGAATCATTTGATTACTCAATACACCTTCCTTTCTTCAGGCTCAAACATCCGATCCGAGGACTAGAAGCGAAGCGAGCACACCATAAACATAAAGTGCAAACCAATCTCAGTTCATGTATACACGCGCTCGCTCTCTCGCGTGAACAAATGTTGTTACTCTGTAGCAGGAAACAGTGAAAAACAAGTAATATGATGTTGTTGTGTGAGGCGGGGCAGAGGTTTTAGCCTTTACTTTCTTTATCAGACAAATCTCTGCTAGGGTTTTAGCTTCACACATGGATAGATATCAGAAGGTTGAAAAACCGAAACCCGACTCCCCCATAAACGAGAACGAGATCCGTATCACAACGCAAGGCGCTATCAGAAACTACATAACCTATGCCGCTACTCTTCTTCAGGTACCCTCTTAAATGAGTGATATTGTATTTGTATGTATGTGGAGGTGTTTCTGCATTTGCTTTTGTGGGTACTCATTGGTGGTGTGTGTATTGCGGATATTGGGCTTGAGTACTAGGGCTTTGTTCATGGTGGTTTTTAAGGATTGTGAGTTTCTGTTTGGTTCTTGTTGATTGATGATTATAATAGTCTATATTTTGATAGATTCTGATCCAATGGTGTGATATTTGATATGGTACTGAGGTTACTTTTGGGCTAATTATGGTGTAATAATAATGGATCTTGGTTTGGTTTTTGTAATGTTTGGATGATATGTTTCTAGTTGATAGTTTGCACTGTTGTCGTTATTGGATTTTATGCTGTAAAAGCTTGTAAATTGTTCGTTGTTGATCAGCGCTCCATTTAAAGAGTTTTCAAGTGTTCATGATCATTTGTTTGGTTTTATCCCCTTAGTGGGCGAATTGAGGATATTATGCCCTAGAAGAAGGAAAAAGGGAATCAAGACTTGATCCTGAATCCATTGATATTGAATCCTTTTAGGAACATCCTCCTGAAGTTTGAATGTTCTTTTGTGCTTCTATGTATGGGCTAGTCTATTTGCACTACGTTTTTTAGAATGAATGTTGATAGTTGCTATGTTTACATTTTGCATTAGTTACACCTGGTTGTCAGCCTGCTTCTTTTATTGGACTTTCCTTTTAACTTCTCAATATGTATTTAATCTTCACATTCAGTAGTTGAATGTCTTCAGCCATTTGAGTGCCTTACTTCTAAAAGCCTATTGCTGCTCAAGTTTGCTGTTGCTTAGAATTCATTTGCTGAACGCAGTTACATTTGGAAGCCATGGCATGGTTTTACTCTTCTTAAACGACCTTTTATGAAATTGCTTATTTAGGTTTATGTTTGGGAAGTTTCTAGATGGTTGTCTCTTCCTCCACTTTTTCTCTCAATGGTTAAGAGTGACTGTTAGATCATCTTTAATAGACAAATATGAATTTTGGGTATTGTTATTTACCTTCCTGTGATGTTATATTAGGAGAAGCGTGCGAAGGAGATTGTCTTGAAAGCAATGGGGCAGGCAATCAACAAGACGGTAGCCATTGCTGAGATTATAAAGGTATTATCTTTTTTGAAATCTCTGCTGGTTCCTCCTTAACCTTTTTCTCTCTCTTCCTTATCTATTTATTTATCTACTACATTTGATCAGCCATTTGTATCTTAAAACAGAAAAGAATTCCTCGGTTGCATCAAGATACTGCCATCAGCTCTGTTAGCATAACTGATGTATGGGAACCCATTGAAGAGGGTCTTGTTCCGTAAGTTGCAGAATTCTTATGGAAATAATGTACTTATTATGATTCTCCTGTTTTATATACCTCATCATCAATGTTTGATGCAGTGTGGAGATGACTAGACATGTCTCAATGATTTCAATAACATTATCAGCTAGAGAACTAAACAAGAACTCTGCTGGGTAGGTTCATTAATCTATATTGTGATAGAAGTGCTTATGCTGCTTTTGAATATTCTATGTAAGTTAAGATGCTAGTTATTTATAATGATAAAGACTGCTGTGCTGTGATCTCCTTTTTGATAATTGGAATCATTATATTGTTCCATCTGAATTTCTTATTTTCACATTCTCAGTATCAATTGGAATACATGTGCACAGGTACCAAGCTCCATCTAATGTGGAACCACCAAAGCCACAGTATCGCTATCAGTCTCAGCAACAACAGCAACCGCCCAGACAAGGGCATATTCCATACAATGCTGTTAATGAAGGTAACATCAGCAATAGATTGATGATTGCAATTGTAATTTAAATACCCTTTTTTTATTCATCTTAACATGTCCTCAGCATTGGACTTTTAGATTCGTATGGTCGGGGCCGAGGCCGTGGTAGGGGGAGAGGGCGAGGTTTTGCTAGGGGTGGATATGGACGCTATCAAGGTGGTTTGTATATTGAATTGTGTTTTGAGAAATCGTGAAAATTTATTTTCCTATTTTTAATCTTTTTTTTTTTTCATTTTTCCTTTTAGATGTGTGTCTAGTCTACTTTGGTTTTTAAGTTATCTGACTTCACTCCTTCTTTCTGACAGAAAATGATGGGTATTCAAACTGGGGCAGAGGTGGTGGGCGGGGCAGAGACTGGGGTTATGGTGGTAAGTTGCTTCAGTACTGCATATGCAAACCAAAAAGATTTTCTTTTATGTGGCATGTGATGAATTGAGAAACTAAATTTCTGTTGATATTACGTAGTAGAATGAATTTTTTAGTACTGAAGTAATCTTGAAAATTAGATATTTAATGAAGAACATAATGATTCATATTCCACAGAAGAGTTTGAAAACAATCAGGTTTATAAATTTTTGCAAGCAGGAACTTGATTTTAGTTGGCATGTTTGTGTTAAACATGTTATTAGCTGACCAATGGGAACACATGTTTTTTCGACAGGAGCCGGATATGAAAGAGGCAGAGGTGGAGGGGGCAGAGGCTATGGCCGGGGCCGTGGAAGGATGGGTGGCCGAGCAAGGGTTGGTGGGTATTAAGCAATAGTCACGGGTTGATGCTCTATGTCTGCTTTAACTAAATGCTTGCATTGGCCAGAGGGGAAGATTTAATGGGAGTAATACTTTTAATAGCGTGAAATGTAGCTTATGATCTCCGGCGTTGTTAAGCAGTGGTTTGGCGTTGTTTTTCTGAAATGCATATGTATGAATGTGGGCATGGTTGTTTTGTTGCATTCGGCCAAGAGCAAGTAGGCATTGTATGATTGCTGTAATTTTATGAAAATATATGACAAATAAGTTGAAATGATTGCATTTCTTGGTGATTTTTGAGGTCAAAAAAAATAGATTAGAGATCACTCATTGTTTCCTAGAAGAATCTAAACAGTGACGACTGAGGAGTAATCAACACTATTTAATATATAAATCTGCCAAGTATTCCTGTTTCAGTACACAGAAAGTGGATGTCTGAGTTCATCAATTAGACAAATACTTTTCCCTCCTCTAATCCATTAAATTATCTAGATTCATTTGTTTGACTCGTTTTAGACTTTTCCTTTCTGGCTGTCACACGTGTGCATCTACAATTACTAAACACCATTATTATCCATTCAATTTTCAGAATTATTTTGCTTACTGAAAATATATTTAAATGGTAATTAATTTGAGCAAATTTTGAGTGATGCACATTTAAGCCGGGATCATCCATTCCGCTTAAACTTTAGTGAGTTCGAGAAACAGTAATTAATTTATCATTTATCAATTAACTATAATAATTGTGAATGAAACTGTAAAAAGAATGAATTTGAGGTATCTGATTTTTTTCATCATTTTCTGAATTCTAATATAAAATTATTAGATTAGATACATTTTTAATAAATAAACATTAATCAGGATTTATAAATAGTTGAACTCCTATAATTTCTTAAAGAATTTTGAGTATATAATTTTGAGTATATAATTAAATATTATTTTGAGTATAAAATAATATTTAATTATGTATATATTTATATATTTAAAATAAACGTACATAATTTAATTGAAATGGAAATATAATACATCCATACTGATGATATGATAAATCTGTATTGTTCTCGAGAGACTCACGGCAATGACACGTGCTCCAATGAAGGGATGATCGACCGCTTTAAAATTCATATTAAGGAATTTAGACGGAATGCCGGCCAGGTTCACCACCAATATCTACGATTAAATTGTTTCTCTCGATCTATCATTTCTTCGCTATTTCTTCCTTCATCGTCATCAGAAAAGTGTTTACCGAGAAAAGAGAGTATGGAAGGGACTTCAAAGAAGACTAATCCAAGAAACAAAGAAAATCTCTTTCATGTAATTCACAAAGTTCCAGCTGGTGATGGACCTTATTTTCGAGCTAAACATGCTCAGGTTCATTTTTTACCTCGTTAATTTGTTGCTTTCTTTCTCTTCTCAGGCTCTGAATGCTTTGCTTTCTGGTATTAATTTGACCTAAAGTATGGATATAATTAACAAAAATTATGAAGATCTCATAATCTAACGAAAAATTTTGGACTGTTTCTCTCTTGCACTATTCAAGGTTTTAAAATGGCAACATAAATTTATTATTATTGGATCCTTTGATCTGGTAGCTAGGTTTTCTAGGTTCAATGTGTATTTTAATGGTATTGAACTTAAGAAAAATTGGATGATTAAGTAGTTGAATGATTTGCAGCTAGTTCAAAAGGATCCAGAAGCAGCTATACTGTTATTCTGGAAGGCAATAAATGCAGGAGATAGAGTGGATAGTGCTTTAAAAGACATGGCAGTGGTGATGAAGCAACTCGACAGAAGTGAAGAAGCCATTGAAGCTATCAAGTCTTTTAGGCGTTTTTGCTCCAAGCAAGCTCAGGAGTCTCTGGATAACGTCCTTATTGACTTGTACAAGGTACATACTACACATGCCTCATCTTCAGCAACTTTATATTGAACGTAAAAGAACATTTATCTTTTTAATTTTGAGCTATAACCCTAGCCTTTTCAATTCCCTTTTTGTTTTTGATTCTAATAGTAATTACATATGCATTAATGGATTTTTGCAGAAATGTGGGAAAATAGATGAGCAGATTGAGATGCTAAAACGAAAGCTAAGACTTATATATCAAGGAGAAGTTTTCCGTGGAAAACCTACAAAGACTGCACGCTCTCATGGCAAGAAATTTCAAGTTTCTGTTAAGCAAGAAACTTCCAGATTGCTGGTACGTCAATTGTTAATTGGCCTTGCATCTACCAGCTACCCACAAATAAAAACAAAATTCCATACGTTGTTGGAGCCACATTCACATTTTTTGTGGGATAAATTATAAGAATCTTCATCAGAAAACAATAATCTGTGAGACTTAAAAGATCAATCTTTAGTTAATTTGCCACCATTTTCTAGCTAAGTCGTGAAACCCCTATAAAACCAAGTGGCAAGTGATGACACTAGCCTTGCTATCAGAGTATCAACAAACATACACTTTTGAGTATACAACAAGGAATTAAGATTGTTCAAAACTGGTTAACTGAATTAGTTTGTCAACTTTTTGAATCAAACTAAATTTTCATTATAAAAAAATTCATAAACCAAAATCAAACAGATTTAAAGATTAATCAATTTTGAATCAAATCAAAAATACTAATTAATTGAATCAAAATTTTGGCTAACCGATTTTGAATTGAATTTCAAAGAATTATACTATTTTATTATGTTTTTTCAATTTTTTAAATAGACTCAATGTTTCATTAATTTTAAAAACGGTTTGGTTTAACCGGTTTTATAAAATAGTAAAATCGATGCCCAAGCTAAAAACTCAATTTTCAACATATAATTGGATTCGTATAAAATTTTAAATATATAATTGAGTATTAAACGAGGCTGGGCTTAGTTGCATTAATGATTAATGAACTTGCAGGGGAATCTGGGTTGGGCCTATATGCAAAAATCAAATTACATGGCGGCTGAAGTGGTGTATCAGAAAGCACAGATGATCGACCCGGATGCCAATAAAGCCTGTAATTTGGGTTTCTGTCTGAAGAAACAGGCCCGATTCGATGAAGCCCGATCAGTTCTTCAACAAGTTTTAGAAGGCAAAGTTCCTGGATCAGAGGATTGCAAAGCAAGAAAACGTGCTGAGGAATTGTTAGTGGAGCTAGAGTCAAGGCAACCCATACCCGATTTGTCGGAGCTTTTGGGTTTTAATCTGGATGATGATTTCGTGAAGGGGCTTGAACAAATGATAAATGAATGGGCACCTTCTAGATCCAAAAGGCTTCCCATCTTTGAAGAAATTTCTTCATTCAGAGATCAGTTAGCATTTTAATTTACTTATTTTAATTGAATTGTGGTAACTGGTAAGTTTGGATTGCTTGCTCTCTTACTTTATATAAGTGTTCATAATTCTAAATGTATCCAAATAAAGATTTCTTGTAGATAATGGGCATACTTTAATGACAAAAATTATCTATGTTTTTGGTAATAGTCAAGTACGTTATAGATTGTGAGGAACACTATAGAGATTACTTAATGATACAATTTGGAAACAAAAACTAATTTGGCAAAATTTAGAGTACAAGTAAATTTAGTTATGAGGGATAATTTGAGTGAAAAATGATTAAAATTCTAAATATAGAAGTAAAGATTTAAAAATTTATTTGTTAGAAATACAAAAGATTTTATCAAATAAAAAAAAAAGTCTGTTAAAACAGAAAATTTTAATCACACATCGCTGGCAGCATACCAGAATTATGTTTATTTGTCAGATTCAAAGTTTAAGGATTCGTCTGGATGAAGTTCCGATAAAATAGAAAAAATATATATATATGGAACGACGTAGGCGCCAAGAACCAAAGTTCCATTCCATCCCAACCCCCCAACACCCCCCACCCACCCCAAGCCCGCCGCCGCCTCTATTGAGATAAATCATTTTTAAGATTTTGCCTCTTGGCTTTCCAATATTCCAAATCCCCAAACCCAAATCAATCACATCATCTTCTTCACCAACTCCCCACTGAAACTGCGTACACCGCCAGGGATCACATTCTTGTCCTGAAACCTACCCAATTCCAAGTTTAATTTTTACTCCGTACGCTACAATTCCTTCTTTTGAACTACAAACAACATTAGCTTGTTTCACTGCCTTCTCTTGTTTCCCATGGCAACCAAAAAACCAGAGATAATTACAGACAAGAACCAGATGAGGAACTGGTCAAGAGCCATGAGATCACTAGGCAAAACCATTGGCTTAGTACCCACCATGGGTTATCTCCACGAAGGTCATTTATCTCTGGTCAAACAATCCCACCGCTATGCGAATCTCACTGTTGTCTCCATCTATGTCAACCCAGGTCAGTTCTCTCCTTCCGAGGACTTATCCTCTTACCCTTCTGATTTTGACGGTGATATCCGCAAGCTTATGTCTCTTTCTAAAGGTGTGGATGTTGTCTTCCATCCTGCCAATCTTTATGATTATAAAACCTATAAAAATAGTAACGATATTAATGACTGTAAGAGAAGCGAGTCTGGCAATACTGGTAGTGGTGTTGTTTCATGTCTTGAAGAAAAGGGGATAGGGCATGAGACGTGGGTGAGAGTCGAGAGATTGGAGAAAGGTCTATGTGGGAAGAGTCGGCCTGTTTTCTTCAGAGGGGTGGCTACCATTGTTAGCAAGTTGTTTAATGTTGTGGAGCCTGATTTTGCTTTCTTTGGGAAGAAAGATTATCAGCAGTTTCGTGTTATTCAGCAAATGGTGAGTATTCTGTGGAAGACAAATTAGTGGTGTGATATAGATAGAAAAGTTTGTTGCTTTCCTTGAAAAAATAATGTTGTGGTGATCATCGATTTTGAACAAAAGAAGAGGTTTGGATTTTATGTTTGATTTGGGCTTTGAGAGTTTACTGTAATGCTTAAATCTTCTTCTTTTGATGTGTTGAGTTCGAATCTGAATCTTTTAAATTAGTGTAGAAATCTAGGTTCATGTTAGTTATGACGTTGGAATGATTCATGAAAATATTTGAGAATTTCCTTTTCTTTTTGCATATGGAAACCATGTTGAGTATGAGGATATTGTCCAATATCCATCATCTTCACTGTGGTGTGATAAAAAGTGCCTTAAGGAATCTGACTATAGAAAATTACTTGAAGGGGTAGTTGACTTGAAACATCTACTTATTTGGATGCCATGTATTTGCTGTTTGAAAACTATGTTCTCTTCCTGTTTCTTGGACTGTAGAAGATTGAGACAGAGCCTCAGGCATTAAAAGAGAAGAATTTTGGAGTGATTTGATTTTTGTGGGATTTGTCGTTCGAACTAATTAGAAATGTCATGATAAGTAGACTGTGATGACTGATGGGTATTCATTTAATAGTTGAAAGTAGATTTGCTACGTGACATTTGATTTGATATGTGTTTTCCAATTAAGATCAGTAAACATTAGTATTTTTTAAGCAATTGGGTTCAATGAGCTACAAGGATAATACACTGTTGCTTATTAATTTTTCTTGTGTTCGACTTACTACAGGTTCGAGATCTTGATTTTGGCATAGAAGTGATAGGTTCTGAAATAGTTCGAGATGAGGATGGTCTCGCATTGAGTTCTCGTAATGTACACCTGTCACCTGAAGAAAGGGAAAAGGTCGCCTCAAAGCTGTTAATCCTCTTGCTCTATGTTTTATATATAACAACACATTGATGTATTCAATGTGTAATCTGCAGGCATTGTCTATAAGCAAGTCACTATTCAGAGCAAAATGTTCTGCAGAAAAGGGTCAGATTAACTGCAAGGAGTTAAGAGGCTTAGTCATCCAAGCAATAAATGACACCGGGGGAAGAATTGACTATGCCGAGGCAAGACTCGAAACTCTCTACCCTTAAGTTTGAGTATTTTTGGATTGATAATATGCCAATCAGAATTTGCTTTATCAGAAACATATATGCTTGCTGATCTTCCTTGTGTTCCAGGGTTCAACAAAGGGAACATCTATTTGTTATGTACTTTTTGATGGCTGCTAAAGTTCCTTGGTTGAAATACCACTTTCCAGTATTAAAATTTTCATTTTTCGAGTGTTTCTAATTTTACAATGTTTCCTGTCATCAGATTGTGGACCAAGAAAGTTTGGAGGCAGTGGAAGAGATAAAGAGTCCTGTCGTCTTTTGCGTTGCTGCATGGTTCGGGAATGTCCGCCTCATAGATAACATGGAAATCAGCATTCATAATTAGCTTTAGTTTCTCCTTGCTAAATGACATTTGTAGCCTTCTTTTGATAGCTGGCTCTAATACTAGCCTTGCTTATTTCTCCAGTTTCAAATTTTGTTCTGTTTCACATGTTTTATTGGAATAATTATATGGTGTGTTCTGAGATGGTTCACTTGAATTAGAGACTGGAATCTGCACCCTTGGATATTGATCATGAATAAAAGCAAATTTCATCTTGAGGTGCACAGACTAACTAATGTAGTATAAAGAGATGTTGACTTTATTACAATAATATCGAGCAATTCATTGAGAGTGGAAGGTGAAATGCAGTATCTGCAATTGGTCATTTTCTTCGACAGATGAAAAGAATGGCAAACTTCGACACACAGAAGAGTCGTATCAAATGATTCAAAAATACAAAACTATACAAGCCCGGTCTCGTGATATAGGCTAAAGCAGGAAATAAACTACAAAATGTATGAAAAAATTGCACAGTGAAAAGTTTTAGACAAACAAAGCCACACTCTTTGTGGAGAGGAAGGTACCCCGTATCCATCAACATTTGAAGCCACCACAAATGGACAAAACTATGATGAGAATCAAGGCAACTATGATTCCCAAAACTATCAGTTTTATCTTCATGTTTCGCAACCACATCTTCCTTCTCATCTGGGTTCCCTGCTGCCTGAAATCTTGTGCCTGCAACACCACAAACAGCAGAATTCACATTAACAGATCAGCCAGAATAAAGACCTGAGACTCAAAGAAATGAAGATATGAAGCTAGTTTTAGAAAATATTGCTATATTTGGTTATCAATAAACAAAATGATATACAATTGTTGACCTGTGAGCGAAGATTCTCTGTCTTATCCACCAAAAGCTCAATTTTCTCTCCACGGTCAAGAACCTGTACATCAAAATTATTAATCACAACAGAACACCACATTTGTTCAAGAAAGTAGAAGCACCATAAGTAGAAAATAACTGTATTGGTAACACACAAACAAGTAGATAGAAGCTTCAACAGGAATGTCTTACCTTCTCTATGTTTTCCATCATAACACCTTTCACTTCTGAAACCTGAGCCTTTACTTTAGCTAGCTTGCTGATCTCCTCCGGATGATCAACACAGTATTGCATCTGCTCCTTCAATTTAGGCCTACATCATTGACCAAAAAAAAAAAAAATCATGGCATTGATGTATATTGCATGACATAGATGGAAGACACAAGCCAATTCATAACTTGACCCTCAGAAATAGAGAGAAAGATCACCCAAATTCCTTGTTCAAGCTCTTAGCAACTGCTGTTGCAGCTTTTCCTCCCCCATATTTATTGGTAAATTCCTCTTTTACTCGCTCAAGGAAGGCAATAGGAAGTTGTCGACCAACAGATTCAACTGCAACCACACAGTAAGCTGCAACATTCAAAGATCAAGTTAGTTTCCATGTTAAACTGAAGGACAAGAAAACACTCAAAATTGATTGAAAAAGGAGACAGCAAGAGTTCAAAAAGTGATCCAATAGGAAAAGACTTCATCAAACATTACAAAAGCAGAAATACCTACTCCAGCTTTGAAGTCATTAAACACCAATTAATCACTAGATATGAATATATTAATTCTCTTAATCTGCTTCAGACTAACAGAGACTTCAATTGCCTGCAAACCTTAACTCCTTTTAGAAGATAGATAAATTGGTATCCAAACACAAATTTTCATGATTAATTCCATTCACTTTATCTAATCCAACCAATGGTCAAGAACACCCATCATATAACAGACTTTAAACAAATTTATTGAATAGCAACAGTGGATCTAGTGTTCTAAAATCTGAACAGGTAAATAAACATCTAAACTGAAAGTTAGAAATAAAAGCATTAATATCTATTCTTCACAATAATATCTAGTTTGCACATAAGTCTTCCAATACATATACAATATGAGGAATAGTTATTTACATCATCAAAACAACAGAAACATTAACCTGAAGCAAAACCAGCTTGCCTAATATATGCAACCAAAATTAGCAAAGAACATAGAAACTAATTGATTCAAGTATTAACGTTATCTCGGAATTCTCAGCAACGGCAGAAAGAAACTTCCGAAACAATCAAATCAAATCAAACTCTACAAACTAAACAAGCAAGATTCGTCGAAACTTAATCACCTGATCTAATTAGAAATCACTTAGCTTCAAAATTCACTTGCATAATTAATCAACAAATCAAGTTAAATCCATTTCCAAAACTACAAAGCATACAAGGTGATCATTCAAAATCTAAAATCTTATAATCCGATCAAAACAATAAAAAACAAACGCAAAAAATGCACAGATCAGAGGATAAATAAGAAAGAGGATATACTGAAGCCTTCATCGACGAGGTAGTTAAAAGTATGGCCATCGCAGTTGTAAGTGAACTTGTTGTTGGTAGCAGGGAGTTTCTGGAGGCACTGAGCTGCTATGCTAGTGAAGTTTCCGGTGAACTCGGTGTAGTCGGCTAGTATGACAGTTCCACGTGCCACGAAGCTGTAGATCAACGACTGTTGCCCCATTTCTGACCGGTAAAACAAGCTTACAACAACAAAACCTAAACCTAGCAAAGTGAAATATGTTTATAGGGAGAAGAAAAAAATATTTGGAGAATTTGTTGTTGTTGTAGTTGTAGTTGTTGCAGCAGATTAATCAAATGAAGGATTTTATTGTATTGGCTTAGGGGAGAAGCAAAATGCTTTATGATGATGAGTTTGTTTTCAGTTTAGCTGCCCTCCAAGTCGAGCCGAATTAACCGAAATGCCACGGAATTTCCCAGTTTGGATTTTGAATATCTGAAGGATAGTATGTGAAGGATAACATTTGTTGTGTGAAATTAAAGACTTTTATTAGGAAGTGAATTTGATGTTGAAAAACGAAAGTGCCTCTAAAACGTAATCCAGAAGACTTTATCCTCTTGACTTTCACTGTTTTTTAATTAAAAATTAGAATAATCCACGTGTCAGCGTCAACTTGAAAATATACTCCTAAGAATAATCTTCTGGATTAGTATTATTATTGTATTAATCAAATCTGAAAACCTATTGGATTCTTTCATTGTTCCTAACTAATTTTTAGTTTTTTTTTAAAATTAAATGAGAAAAAATATAAAATTTTAATTAATAGAGATAATGAATTTTTTTATCTTTATTTTATATAAACTAATTTTTAATTATTTAAATTAAAATTTAAAAAATAATTTTTTATGGTTTTTTTATTATTAGATAAATTTTGTCATTTTTTACTTTTCTTTTTCTCCTTTTTAGTCTCTTTTTTGATCGTTTCTCTAAAGACAAAGTGAGTTGTTCTAGATAAAAATAGATTACTGTAATTAAATTAAATATTTATTTGAAAATAAATGGGATAATCACTGAGTAGAATATTTTTGCTTCTTGAAAAAATTAAAGAAAATAAAAAAAATCTTGGACCAAACCCAAACCCGTTTGTTTCCCAAGAACCAATTTGATGATTTGATGAGAAGTAGAGGTGAGAAACAAACCCGAACAGCCGCAAAGAGAGGAAAACATGAACAGGTTGGTTTCAGCTTATTCGCCAACTTCAACTATCTGTTCTTTCATTCAATCCAAACCCCATCAAAGCCGCCGTTTCAACAACCCAGTCGAATCACTCACTGTCACTTCTCCTGCTCTGCCATGTTCCTCATATCTTAAGCTTAAAAGTCTTAGCTTTGGTGGAGCAAAACCGCCTAAAACACTGATACTGCAATGTAATAGCAGCACCAACCCTAGCCCTCCTGGTTCCGGTTCAATCCCTCAAATTTATCTCTTTTTAATTATTAAATTGTCTTTAATTTAGGTTTCTTATGAATCTTTTGAACTTTTAATGCAAAAGAAATGGTGGGTATTTGTCATTTTTCTTAATTTTGTGTATATGTAAGTTGCAATGGAGGAAAAAGATACAAGCAGGTAATAGCGTGCTGAATATTGCAGGTGATGGTGAGAGCAGGAATATATTGGATGCATTTTTCTTGGGGAAGGCTGTAGCAGAAGCCGTTAATGAGCGAGTTGAGTCAGCAGTTGGGGAGTTTTTTAGTACAATTGGTAGGTTGCAAGCGGAGCGACAAAAGCAAGTCCAGGAATTTCAGGTAGAGCATATCAATTTGCAATTAGGGCACTTTTTCGTCGTCATTAGTGATAAGAAGTATATCTTTTCTATCTTCAACCTTCTATATGCTAGCTTCGGCTTCGCAATTAGTTGGAAGATCACTTATAGGTTGTTTTGTCATATGGAAAGTGAAAAACTGGAAGTGGTCTCAAACATCTTTTGTGTTTGAAGTAGTAGAAATTTGAGGCCATGAGTCTGTATCTTTTCTTGCACAGCAAAATAAGAATTAATGGTGCCTTTCTTTGTCAATATGAAGCTACACAGCACTGTGATTATAATTTGTTAAGAATTCATTATATTTGGCTTATTAAGAAGAAATGTGAATTCCAAAATGATCGATAATATCTGATTGTGTGATTTTAAAGAAATCAATTGTTGAGAATGTGATATTAGTCATCATGTGGGACAAGCTTAGCTTAGCCTTTCATATATCTTTTGACTAGATGCCATCTCTCCCAGACACTAAACTGACCCTGAGAAGAAAATTGGAAGATTGACATTTAATTTTTGGTGATTGAACATGCAAGATTCATGTTTCTTGATAATCTCTGTTATAAATATGCTTAAGTAATGACTGCATGCTATAAGCTTCTAAATCCCTTTCATACTTGTATATCCTGTGTCATCATTACTCATGCCACTCTGTCTTCACCAATACAAAGAAGTCTTAGTGAGCAATACTTGTTTTCTGAAAAATAATTGTAGAATAAGTTTCATGTTTTTGTTGATATAGATTATACCCTAGTGCTTGCACAACGTTTTTGTTATATTATTTTAGGTGTGCAGCAGATTTTGGGATGCAATTTACCAATCTAATATGAGCATAGCATGATTTTTAGTGCTCAACTAACTTGTTCCCCCCCCCCCCCTCTAAAAATGCATATGCTTTTGTGAGTGATTATTGCAGGAAGATGTACTTGAAAGAGCCAAAAAAGCAAAGGAGAAAGCTGCACGCGAAGCAATGGAGGCACGAGGACTTATCCCCAAGTTCAGTACAGAAAACACAACATCAATCACTCTTGATTCTACTACTTCAACAGCTTCAGGTCTGAACGCCAACACTCTAACTCCTCCAAGTCCATCTGCCTCTGAATCAGATCCAAATCCTGCTGAGCAGGACCCTGTTTTAGGAGTGTCAGATGAGGACTAAGCATTTATATCCTTGGCTTAGCGGGTGCCTGAAAAGGTTTACAATATAGACTGATCTGTATTATGGTATAAATCACACCTTGATTAGTGACAGTTAGTTTGGTTCTTATAGCATAGTCCATTGAATCATGAATAAGTTCGGTTCTTTTTTCCTGTTTGAAACCTTTTTATAAGAATGGGAGGCAGACGGAATCTTGTTTTGGTTTGCTTTTCCTGATTCAAAAAACTTCATAAGATACATAAAAATAATTGATAGATGGAGTTGAAACTCACTGCACCCACTCCACTCCATAATGTTGTGGATACAGTGGGCCAAACAGCTGTGGTTAATTCTTGTTTTACATGAAAAAAAAAAATCCAATGTGAAGTAGGCATTATCTTCATTATGTCTTCCCAGTGTCTGAAAATTGAAGGTTAAAATAAGAAAAAAAATCGTTTGATGCTATATCGCTCTACAAAATGATTTGTACAATTTTTGTTTTCAGTAATGGAATAAAGGCCAGTCAATGCCCGTTGACTTAAATACTCCATAATGCAATCGAAATCTAGAAGTACCAGCTAACGTCTCACTTTAGACTCTGGCTACTGTGTAACGAGGAAGTTGCAAGATTGCATTCCCTCAGATCATAGAGAAAATTGAACTGAAGGTGGTCCATATAATGTGCTACATAAAAGATATTAAGTTATTGTACCAGAAAGCCCAACTTCTGATTTTCAAAAATTTTCTCTAAAGTTGCTCCATATCTAAGCTGAAAGCCGAAAAATCGAATTGATAAAACTTCAGACTTAAACTCTATACTATGGGTTAAAGCCAAGCACAGCCCAAGGGGGGAATCAGAACAAGTTAATAACCATGCAAGACATATTGCGCAAATATTGATTTGATAATTTTTTAGACATTAATTTATGCAGAATACTCACAAAACTTAATGGAATAAATGCCCATTTAAAAGTTCTTAATAAAAGCATTTGAAATCCTGTAATCTCATATTTGGATGTAAGTAGTCCCCTAAAGAGAAGAAAGCCTCCACCGTTTAGTTTTTCTTAGCTATTGTCATCACTCACCATCAAACTGCACACCAGACAAGGGCACTTCAGCTATGATTGGAGATTCATCATCACTAGCATCCGTGGCAGATCCCTTCTTGACATAATCCACTTTGAAATCATAATCATCATCCATGGCATCCACTTTCTTGGCCTTTTTCCTCCTCTTCATTTCTGCCTTTTTCATTTTTGTATTAAGTATTCCTTCCGCTGAATATAGTTTCTCATTCTGCCTGCTTGTGGCAGCTAATCCTTTAGTTTTTCTTGCATTGTCATCTTCAGCTCCCATGGGCTCGTCATTCTCATTGTTAGATATATCCTGCAGTCCTTCATTAACTTTAGCTGATGCTTGTTGCAAATCTTCCTGAGTACAACAAATGCAAAAGTGTGAGACCTTTCGATAGGGATTTGCATTTAATGTTTTTTCATATATTGCTAGTATTCATTGATTCATACATTTACAACAATATGCGGAAGACATTTGAAAAAGTTGGGCAGTCCTCTAGCGATTAGACAGCAACCTTAAACAATAGAAAGTATTACAAACCTCTAGCATTGTTTCATCAAAATTGAGTGGACAACTAGGAGGTACTTCAACAGGATGGAAGTCGCCAATGGACTTGAGGCTTCCAATGAATGAAGATTCACCATTATATATCTCATCAACATTAAATTCTTTACTGAGCTCTGAAACAATCTTTGCTTCCGAAGATTCTTCTTGATTCCTGGATGGGGGCATAGTGTAATATGGAATTTTACCTGGAATACATCAAATCATAGCACCTGTTGACTCAGCACTGAATGTCTCTTCCTTTCTATGCAATATATAGTATTTTTCCATTATTTCATCCTGTTTTCTGAGTGTATTAAGACTAAAATTAAATTCAATAAGCATCAGCAAATCTGTACCTTCATTCCAGTCGTGCAGAATAATTCTTGCAGCAGCTTCAACATCCACAACACCACCCTTTTTAAGCTTACCCCTAACAGTCGCTACCTTCTGCAAGAAGTCATCAACTGAATCAAAGCTTGGGACTTTGTACAATGTTACCAACAGTGTGGCTGGGCAAAGCTTGAGAATTTCCTTCACTGGGTCATCCATAAAAAATATATGTGAGTGCCAAAAAGTAATGAACAACACCATCAATAAACAAGAAGATTATGTAGCGTCACATATGATCATACATGCAGGAAACACTTTCTATTAGTAAAACAAATAAAAAAATACTACTTATCGATTAGAAAATTCACAATACAGCAGTTGAGCATTTTGTACATAAACTCCAGAAATTTAAGAAAACTGGTGGATGTTCAATTACCAGGTCCAACTGGATCTTCTAACTTTTCAATTCTTTTGCAGTTTCGAAGAGCTACAGAAGCATCATTCTCCCCTGATTTAATCATTACAATACCAGGGCAGTCCAACAATTTAACATTCTTGTCTAAATGAACTTCTTGCATTGATCTGGTTAACCCTGGAGTAGCCCCAACATTTACAACATGGCATCTCTTCAAGCTGTTAATTAGACTACTTTTACCAACATTTGGTAGGCCAACAATACCCACTGTAATAGACTTCTTGATCTGTCAAAGACCGGTAGAAGTCACAGATTAGCACATGCAAGAAAGTGATGCATTATCACTACTTTGAAATCCAACACAACTATTGGCATAACATATACACAGCAAGAAGATAGGAGGAAAAAAAATATACAGATCCTAGCAAAAAACAATGGATAAAATTACCTCATGACTTCTGGAGTAATTCTTCAACAATTTAATAAGTGTCTCTGCTCCAAGACAATCACTAGTTTGCAGAAGTTTGCTAGATTTTGATGCTTTTGTGGTTTTCCACCCTAAATTTGACCTCTGCTCTTGGGTGCTGCACTTAAAGGCCATAGCAGGTAATTCTTCCCTAAGGTACTTGAGCCACTTTTCAACAGATTCTCGAGGGACTAGATCTAAAATACAAGCATACATTTAAATTATCACAAGTAAAATCACCATTGTAATGACCACAAAGTATTTTTCACTATCTTGCAATCGATATTATTCTTAATGCAAAGAAGGAACATGTGGAGACAGTGTGGTCAGGACTGTGAGTTAATAAATTACCGATTTTATTCAGAAGCAATACTAAGTGCTTATCAGGGCCTGCTTTCATCACCATCTTTTCCATATCGACACAGCGAGTACCAAGGGGATCTCGTGCGTCAAGAACTTCCAAAATGACATCCGATGCTTCAATGACTTTAACTAACTCCTTGTAGAAAGCCCTATCTGAGTTATCTGTACGAACGCAGAATATTATCGCATACAGAAAGAAACCTTATATCATAATAAATATGTCTAACAGCTAACTTAAGTGTTTTGTATCTTTTCCGCCCAGAAATCAACTTCCAATTATAGAAAAGCATACCCCAGTTTTTCTGGAATCCAGTTGAATAATCACTGCTCTTCCCCTCTCCAAAATCTTGTTCTCCTGCAGTAGCTGAATCACCATCCTCTAGCAAACCCAACTTCCTTTTCTGAGCCTGAAAAAATACAGAGCTCCTGATACTATGAACCAATGCCCGATTAAAGATAGAACACAACTGAGGTAAATGATTACATCTACAAAGTATATATACCGTCACCAAAAACACCAAGAAACTAAGTCCATCTACTCATGATTACCAAAATTCAAAGTGTTATCTATAAACATAATCTGTGGAGAAATAAAAAGAATGATACCCTCTCCTTCCGGGCGGCTTTTTTTTGCTCCAATTCTTCAATGGCACGAGCACGGCGAGCCTCAAGGGCCTTGAGCTCTTGTTCCTTGAAGGGCCAGTCATTGGGAATACCAGGGTCTTTCTCGACTTTGCGTTTACGATTCAAGTTGAGCTTCTTGGCTTCCTTAGCCTTCTTTTTGTGGTGCTCTTTTACTTTCTTTATTACTTTGTATTTCTGCTTCAACGATACTCTCTTACTCTTACTCTCTGCATCAATAATATAACAAAATGACTATACACTAATCTCATTATAATGGTGATTGCAAATTAGTAAGGAAAGGGATGATACGCTTACTTTTACTCTTCTTCACCATCTTCGGTTGCCTTCGACTTCAAGGGTTTTGGAAAATTTTGATAATGGGAGGCAGGACGCCCTCTTAGGGTTTACGAAAAAAATTTAGGCCGAATGTCATGATATTTCCCACCGTAACTTCGAAAGAAAATATTTGATACCTTTTAAGTTTAAAAAATCAATTTTCACACCCATCCGAATGTTGCCAATTGTCAGCCAATAATAAGATTTTGTGTATTTGACAAAAAAGGAAATGGGCAGCGAGCCCTCTCAGTTTATTTGGAGTATTTTGTGAGGACGGAAAGAACCAGGTACGCACAAATCCAATCCTCATCTTCACTCATCAACCTCTTCTTTTCTTCTTCACTTCAATTCAGAATCCTAACCTCTTTAGTCGCACTCGTCTTCTTCCATCTACTTTCTCACTTCGCTTTCATCGGTAACTGCTTTTTTCGTAATTTATATTCCATTAGTTTATTCAACTTCTGTTGATTGCTCTTACTGTCAACTTAGAGATCTAGATATAAGTAGGCGTTGTTGTTTAGTACTTAATTAAATTAATTATTCGCTTCGCCTTCAGTTTGTTGCTATTCAATATTATTCATTTATTTACTCTTTAGTATGAATTCATTGCAAATCGATTTAGTGCTAATATTCTGATGTATCAATTGATTTGAAGCTGTGGTCGTTGGTATAGTTTGCAATGTACGTGCAATTTACGCTATGTGCTGATTGAGGAACTTGAATTTGAAAAATGGCGGAATATGTGGCAGCTCCAACATGTATTAAGCTGTATATGCAGAGTACTCGTGCAAAAGAGAGAGAATGTTTGCGAAAGAATTCATTTTTAAGACCGGCTCAAAGGTTTTCCTTCCTTACTTTTTTGCTTTATTTTAGATTGATCTATGGTGGTGCTTCATGGTTGTCTTGAGAATGGGAATGAGCCTTGCCAGCTTGAGTAATCATTCTTGATTGTTTATTGAGTTTCATATTTCTTTGCAGATAGTTCTCAGTTTTCTATTATTGTTAATAATGAGTTTTATTATATATCTTATGCACCCTGATGTGATGAGAAATTGTGAGAACACTGAGAATGAACCCTTGAATCTTTTGCTCTCTAAGTTTTGTTATGACGACAAAATTTGGACAGTTTGTATGTCTATAGTTGGTCCAGTTGAGCTGTGCCTCAGGTCCCAGATAATTGTAACATAATGTTTTCCTAATTTATGCATTAAAACATCCTTAGCAACTATAGTATTCTGTGTGCATAGAGGTGTTCCCACCATAAAGGGATAATATCCGTGCTGATGTTGAGTCTTGCATTTTCTTTTGCCTTTGTGGCTGTAGAAGGTGTTCCAGTGGAAGATGTAAAGTTGCCCAGTTCTCATTGCAGAAAATGTGTGTGATTAGGACTTCAAGCGCTGAAAATCAGTTAGTCTATCCACATCCCAGGGAATGTTCATTCAAATGTAGTTGCTCAGGGTTTTTGGTGAACTCTGATGTTGCAACAGTCTCTGAATGGATTCCCGTTGGTGATCAGGTACTTCTTATGGCCAGTATTTTCCTTACTTATCTGGCTGGAGTAATTCCTGTTCAGAAGTCTAATCACACTTTGCAAAAGAGCATACTTGATAACGTTGTGGCCTCTGAGAATTCAACCTCTCCTGGTAGGTAAGGGTAAGGATATCAAATATTACATATGTTTTGTTGCACATAGACACGTTGTTTGGGTTATCTGGAATATGACTGCATTTCTGGTTTCAGTATGCTTGTTTTTCTTTGTTACTCAGGCAATTTCTCCTTTAAATGCAGTGCCCGGAAGAATGATGACAAAGCTAATTTAAATTATGCTTGGGAAGTGGTGAAACAAAAACTTTTGGATTCTCTAGATGCTATTGAACATGGTATTAATTCTGGAAACAGAGCCCTTGAATTTGAACAACAACAGGAAAAGCACCAACTAAGTTTGTATGCTGTATCTGAGGGACCAAAGTTACGGTTGCTTTGGGCTTCTTTTCTGCAGCTTGAGAAAGAGGCAGGCATTGTCTATATTGTCTCCTTGAACTATATTTACAATGCATAAATTTGCTACTTTTTAAGCAATTGAGCATTCTACTTGCACAGATAGATTCTTATACTGGTTATAAGACCCTTCTGGTTAAAGTAAAAACAAAATTAATTGCAGAAAGGATGATAAATAGCTCTGCTTCTTGTTTGTATTTTTATAAAATTCTTTTAGGTTGTAACAATCTTGAATGTAAATCTACAAAATTTGTTGGTACCGAGAGTATGAATAAGTTATTGTTTTAATTAGTTGTGATTGGAAGATAAATATGCTTCTTGTAGATAAAAGTTTCCAAAAATAATGTTTGAATGTGTGAATGTTATTTAACATTTTAGTACATATCTCAATGGTGTATATGGCATATATTTACTCTGCAGCATAAGAGAAAAGATTTTTATGATAATTTGTATTTATCACATAGTTACGGCATTATTTGCCAAAATTATTTGCATTACTTACAATCATCGTTTTGCGAAGAAACATTTGGTGTTACTTCTCAACTCTATTTGATAGGGTTTTTATGATTCATATGCCACAGTTAGGCCAGTTACATCATAGATGCATGTATTTTTAGATATCAGTGTATCTTTTTGACTTCAAATACTGGAAGTGTGGTGTTTTCCCAATAAATGTGGCATTGCATGGTTACTAATTGCAATATATCCTTCCCTTGAATAATTTTTTCTTCTCTGGTGATTTAATATTTCAGCGTTTTGTTTTAGGTAAATAATATCTCCAGCAATCCCAACTCTGTTAACATGGATGATTGGACAACTATTTTTTCTGAAATCATTCGAGAATCCTGTCAAACAGTATGCATGACTTGGCTGGAAAATGAATTTGACCTAGACAATAGTAATGTTGACAAGGTATCTTGCAAATTTCAATTTGTTGCACTGTCAGTACCATTACACTTCCCTCTTTTGTGCCTACTAAATGCTTTTCATGTCTTTGTCACTCTTTGTTTCAGGCACTTATTTCTCTTATTACAGAGAAGTTAAAAGGAGATGATACTGTTTTAAAGAATATTGTAAAGTTAGGCAAGAGAGATCTTTATGCTGAATTAGTGTACTTTCTTCGGTTCGATTGCCCCAGGTAAAACCAGTTGGTGTTGTTTCTTGAATCAGATGAATTTATCATAAATCATGTAGAATTAACTGTGGAATAGTTATCTGCTGGATACAGTGAATGCATACATGTTAGTGCCAGTTTTGCACATTGTGGGGAAATATCTGTCCCTGTACAGCACATCTACCTTTAATAATGTATTTGCTTTTATTCTTTGTTACTTTTTTTATTTTTTTTGTACAAAACAAAAGTTTCTCCATTCTATGTAAACTAAGTAGTTGTATTGAGATAAAATACTGTTTGTGAAAGAGGATGCGTATTTTTCTGTAAAGAGCCAAAAGGTTATAGAATACCAAGATGGTTATTTTCCAAATGCAAATATAGATTATCCCTACAAATCGTCGTAGTCATCTTCTTAACCACATCGCTGCTTCAAAGTTGGCCTTCTTAGGAGTCCAGCAGATTCAAGATCATCCAGTCAATAGCTATGCAAAATGAATTGGCTCTCATCAACTACTGGAATTTTGCCTGGTCCAATTTATGTGATAGATCAACACTCTACTTTTTCTTTATTGACCCTGTGTTAGTTTTTGTAGACGTGTTTGATGAGGAATTTATTCCCATGCTGTTAGCTTTCTGTAAAAACTTGCTCAGTGGTATTCTATCTGTATCTAATCTACTTTGACGTGCTGTACCATCATATTTGTTTAGCAGAAAGGGTTGCTGTTACGACAAGACTTTGTTTTCTTTGTATGTGGATTCTATATTAGAAGATTTGGTGATAACTCTAGCAGATGGGATTGCGAGCATTTATCTAGAGCTTATTTCTGTCGACGGCAATTTGTCAAATGAAATTAACAGCCTGGGTTTGGTGATGTGTAATCTGTCAACCCGTGCACTCCAAAGATTACGTAATGAGGTAGAAGTAATTTCTTTCCCAGCTTAGTATTATTATTTCATGAACCTGTGGTCAATGTTTAATATGCTTTTTTGGATTCTGTATTTTGTTTCTCTTTCTACTGTCATTGCAAAAAAGGGACTTACTAAATGGCCTTACGAATTAACCTCAAGTTTGAATCTGTTGCACGTGTTTCATAATGGTTTTGAAGTGGTTTCATCTAAATGTTTTCCTTATTTTAAATATTAGGGAGCTAAACATCATGACTTTAAACCTTTCTTTCTCTTGAACAGGTGGCCCTGAATTTATGGTTGTACCAAAATGTGAAGGCAGTTGTATCAATGTATGAAGATCGGTTTGACCTGTGCACATTTCAGATGCATCTCATTGAGGAATCTAGCAGGGATATCCAACTTGAGAATCATAATTGGTGGAAGAAGCTGACCTGGGGAAAATCTGGGACTTCGACATCTGCATCAAGTTATATTGAAATAATCCAAATTTCCATTTCTGTGAGAAGAACCAAGGAACTAAGGGCCCTGACAGGGTGGTATGGCTTTTCTATGTACCCCATAGCAATTTTAATTTCATGCATTAAGCAGCATTGAATACAAGGTCTATGACTTAGGAAGCACCTGAGATTGCTAGAGATGAAAATGAGATTGTTTCAGTACTTCGTATTGAAAACGTATTAGATAAAAAATTATGCACAGATTTTTTTATGATATGAGTTTGAAATTAATTCTTTTATTAATCATTTAGAAGCATTCAGGAGTTGCTTTTCAAAATTTTAAAGACAATTTTCTTCTAACATGGATCACATATGTTTTTCACCCCCAATTTGTCCTGTTTATTTGCTGCATTTTCATCGGTTTATGATTTTTAATATTTTCAGCATTTTCAATTGAATCTAGCTCAAATTTTATGTGTTGCAGGAGGTATTACTTCAGCCTATTCCTCGAATTATCTGACATTAGCTTGCCATTTATTAGAGCAGTTTTTGAAAAACTCAGCAATGCCATCTCATTCTTTTTTGTTAGCTTGATTGGGAGGTCGATAGGACTTATCTACACCGGAATTAGACAGTCCCTGCGATGGAAGTAAGATGTGATACAACTGGTGCATTTTTGTAGTTCATTGCTATGTTCATAAAGTTTGTTATTCACTTGATATAGGAATTGCCTGTGTGAGTAACGCTATTCTTAGACTGTCGAATTAAACCCTCATTTCTTCATTTAGCTTAGAGGCTTCTTGCAAAGACTTGCTCAATTAATTTGAGAATTGAGATTCTTTTTGAAGTTACTATATTGACTTCCACCTTTATATCATTATCAATAAGATGGCCATATGATATTCACCAGTTTGTGTATAATCATGTGAAATTTAGGCAGTGATTCATCAAGACTTTTATACCCAATTGTTGTGTGTTCTGTTATGTGGCTTATGCCCCGGACTCTCAGATAGGTTAAATTCAGAATGTTTCAGAGAATAGGTGATCTTGCCCTGTTTGAAGTTTGAAGTGCTAAAGGAAGTCATGATGATAGATTGGTTCACTAATCATGCCCATATCTATCTGTGATATGGATTTCTAAGTGGGTGCTTTTTGTTCTGTTTTGTGTAAGTGATTAGTTTCTTAATTTTAATGAAGAAAATGGTGGGAACACAAACAGGTGAAAGTGATGTGCAGAGAGATGACATTACTTTTAAAAAAATCAGAAAAAGCAAAAGTTAACATTTCAGAAGATAATTCTTGTGCCCTACCATCTTTACACGATAATCGCTTCGGTTGAGAAACTTCTTATTACACTAATCAATTCAAGGCGGTGTTGTTCAACTAACTTTATATAAAGCACGGTCTCCCACTCTAGAAACCCCTCACCCCTTTAACCACGCATATTATAAAGCCAAGAAAAAACTAACTTTTATTAGGGTTTTTGTTTTTCATCTGGGATAAACACAAAATTGCAATTCAACGTTGATCTAGTTTCACATTCAATTCAGTTTTTCATAGAGTTTGTGTGAACGAAGGCACCCACTGTCTTCTATAAATCTGAAATTATGGCCTTGGTATCAGTTATCATAGAAGGCCTGAAATAGACAAGATAGAAAAAAGGAACAGAGAAAGGAATGCAAAAAGAAGAGTTGATGAAGCATCACTATCCAAAAAATAAAAATAAATAATGGTGAAGTGGTGATAATTAAAGATGAGCAACATTTGATCTTCACCAGAAAATATAGTAATACGTTTTCCATACCATGATTGCTGAATTATAAAAGATGTTATTGGTAAGTGTCTCTCTCTGCTCTTGGCCAATTCATGTACTTAATTTACTGCAAGTGTTGGGTAGTGAAAGGAACCTTGCATGAAAGCAATTAGGCAGATGGAACTGTTGTGATTTCATATTGATTACATTTTGAATATCCCCACCCCGTTCATTGAGAGACAAAGCAATAAGAAGCAAAGAAGATGTTGCCGTTCTCCTTATCTTCTAGTATTTATTATCAAAACATCGCATTCAGTTTAGATCCGTGCTTTCTGGGTTAATTCCATTATTTAAAGATTTATTAAGTTTAACGCAAATGTAGGAAGTTTAAATATGAAAAACAATATTATATGTTTTTTACAACATTAATTAATAGTATAATTTATGTGATAAAAAAGAAAAGTTCATATATAAGAGAGTATAAGTTTAAGTCTCTTTTAGAGATATATTAAGATCAAACCTTTAATTTATTTAGTTTAATGATTGTAAGATCAGTTCAGTGTAGTTAATATTAAAATTAATTAACGGGGTAATGCAACTCCAATTTTCATATATAAAATATGAAAATTTTTATTCTAAGTAATTTGTAATGTTACAGTACTTAACAATTTACTTGGTTTTAAGAATGAATAATTAAAATATCTAATCTACCAAATTTAATCAATTTATACATAACACTTGGATTTTTCATAATTTGCATGTGGTTGGAGAATCCTTTCATCCTAATCATATACTTTGGCTAATCTCAGCTGCACGTCAGATTTTTGACCCACAATTAAATATTTTAATGTATAATTTTTTTTATCTATATTTCTTTGACTGCCAAACAAGGCATTACATTAGAAGAAAGAATCTCTTCAATCAATTTTGGATAGCCGAAAGCCTCTGCCCTCTAAGCCCAATTTACCAAAAGAATGTTAATTTATTTCAAAAGAGAGCAAGAAAACTAGCACAATGTTGACCATGAGTGGCGACATAGACACAAACATATTACCACCCAAATTGAACTTGATCAATTGACCATTTACTGGCTTTCATATTGTACATATTTTTTTTAAAAGAAAGAAAAAGTTTTATCTCAAAACTGTGTTTTTGAATAAAGTGAAATCTTTGAATCACCCGTATTTGTTGGACGGATGGATCCATAACTACTGTACCAGATAAGTCAAGATTTCACAAACGTAATAAAAATTTAAATCCAAAACTTCATTTTGAAAGTTTTAATGCTTCACCAATTTTTGTAACATTGGGTAACGATAAAGTGAAATCTTGCATTCTGTATGATCATTTTCTCACTTGTTTTTTAACTGTGACATCTCCTTAGCCTTTTCAAATCGTGACTGCACCTTGGATGGCATTTTGCTACTGTTTGTATCTTGATTCCACATTGGTGACTAAGGGGCTAAGGCCTTAATTATATGAGTCGACACTACTTTGATCGAAGGGAACCTGATGAAGCTGAGCTGAGCTGAGCCAAATAAATCTCCTCAGTCCAGTGCTGTAGTGTCATTTCCCGGCTCCAAGCAACAAAACAGCCAGAGCCTGCCATTCATTAATCAAGGTCCCATTTAATAAAACAACACAAAAATATCAAAAGACTGTATATATCAGAGATGCTTAGTCGAAGACTGGAATTCTTAAATTGCCATCCAACATAAGTGAGTGGGAAAAAGAATATTGGAAATTGAAGATTGAAAGTAATAATTATGTATACTTTATAAAATGATTAAGTTCTAGCACCAAATACCGATTCCTTTACAAAGTCCTTTCAACGTCAAATGTGGGAATTGGGTTTTTTATTTACTGGTTCATAGACAAAGCATGAAAAAGAAGCAGCTATAACCAGTATCAGTTGATGGGAAGTTATGGAAAAATCTGCAGACCAAAATATTCTTCGCTCCACATGGCCTCCAATGGTTGTAATTCCAAGACGTCCGTACTTAACACTTTTGCTAAATTTCACAAAGAGCGCCCTTTTAATTTTCAAGGGCAGAAAGATAAGGAGCATATGGATCAAAATCAAAGTCTTACCTCAATCTTTGACATATTGGTCACCAAATGACCTCGGATTTGATGCTAGCTAGCTTATTACAGCTTACCTAAATACAGAAGAAATTAAATTAAAGATTGATTTCCACACATAGATGGGCTATCTTTGTCTTCACTATGCTGAAATAATCATTCATGATTTACTGTTTACTTTTAATAATATAGCCACTAGTAATTTAAAGTTAATTTCGAGGTCCACTCTATTGACTTTTGGTACCAGATGTCATGGAAGCTTTGCAAAAGCAGCACATGGGTACTGGCCTTCTTGGGCGGGCAACCAGGGCTGTTGGATGTGTCTCGAGGGGCATTTGATTTGATAACTTCACTATGTATACTTCATTTCAATGGCTTTCTTTTCTTCAACTTATTTACTTTTGATTTGATTAGCCTAGCTAGCCAGCCATAGCTTGGTTTGGTTTGAGCATGATGCTATAATATAAGGCTTCAAAGGAATGGAGGAAACTGTGATTCCCCCTAAGCAAACATATATTTCTACAACTATATATACGTTTTTACTTTGTGAGGAGAGGGGCCAAAACATTTCGAGCTTATTTGATAGGGCAGGTAGGAAGTTCGCTCACCAGTCCAATCAATCTCCTTTGCTGGTGTCGAGTTTCTTTAGCTGTTTTGTTTGTCAAGTAGCTTTCTTTTTAATGTGCAGTAACCCTATACAACTTCTGTAATACATTATCATATTTAATTCATAATTCTCAATATAGTTTTTCAATGCATGACGCCTGCAATCTTCACGTATAATTATGTTATGTTTCCTATTTCATCAGCTTCTACATGAAACCTCTTATCATGCTCATCTTTTTGCCATGCTCACCATCGCCACTCATTAAGAAGTTGAAAATGGAAAACCAAATTTCAAAGTTAGCCTTTACGGACCACCCCTCTCTAATTTCTCCCTCTGAAATATTTTACCCAGGCAGTACTGGGGACCCATGCATCGCCCATAACGGGAGACATACGTATATGTTTGGCCTTTCGTTATAATTTCACTTAGTCTTGACCTCGATTAGGGTTAAGAGGAATCTAACGTTTTTCATATTGGATTAATATTATATATAAATATAGTGATTCCAAATAAATATGCTAAACTAAGAGACAAAAAGAAGCAACATGTTTACTGTCCTTACTGTTTTACAGATAGAAGCTAGCATAACCATGACTACAAATTTGAGATTCACCAGGAGAGGCTGATGAAAAACATGAGAATTTCAATTCATCAGCAACTATATTTTCTTCCAAACAACCCTTTTAATATAAATTATTTGTTTTTTGCTAAATTAAGAACAGTTCTGGTTGATAAGTTTCACCCCGTACACCTTTAAATCTTCATTTCAGTTTACTGTAAATTTGACCGATGTTTCATGTTTAATTTATGCATTCTAAAATAAACTTGAAACCCATGAAGAATGAGGCTAAAGAGCCTTAAATCTAAGTTAGTCAGATTTCATATGCATCTTAAAGTAAACTTCAAAACCATGAACAATGAGAAGATAGCATTAGAAAAACATTTAAGTGGAATTTATCGTGAAAAGGAAACAATAGAGGGTAGGAAGCACGCGCCAAAAGGAACAAAGTATGGACAAACTTTTTTCTTTGTAAAAACTAAGCAAAGAACAATATCACAATATATATTTTGTTACTTAGGGCTGTGTTCTCCAAGTCAAAGAAAGATTTCTTGGGGAACCGGCCAACCAAGAAAAAGCCACCACTCCTCCTTCCACCACCTCTTCCTTTTCTTTATTATCATCAGGTGCTATTCCTTTTTTAACTTTGAATAATTTCTTTTCATTAAATTTTCATTTACAAGATACCCCAATGACTAAATGCTGCTTTCGTTTGTGTTTGTCAACAATAAAACTTTCAAACCCTTTTCCATATCGTTTTCATAGTAATAATATTTATGAAGCAGTTTTTAATAATTAAGCAAATTTTTATCATTGTTATTCCAAAAACATAATTAACCTTGTATTAGTTAGTCTTGATATATAGTATATGGTGAATTTCTAAATAAATATCAAATAAACTTCCATGTTAAGTTAGTCATATTTTTCCTCTCCAAATGTGTATCGAATTTCAAAACCTCCTTTCATATATTCACTTTTGCTGAAGCTTCTGCTGCTATACCTTTCTCTTTCCTCCTCCTCCCTTCTTTAGCTAGCCTTGGTGCTGGTTCATGGATATTGAACCCTTGCGGGCTCTTGGGGGGGTGGTTTATTTCTCTTGATAATTGCATGGCAGCACCTAAAACACCATCAAATTTTTCTGTAACAACCTCAAAATCCCACTTTCTGTATCTCCTTTTTGCCCTTTTCTGCATTTTTCTCATCCTGCTAAGCTCTAGCTATCATGAAAACCTTTCAAAAATGTCTCCCTCAATTACCCACCAAAACAATAGGTTCCTCTTAGAATCCTCTGAGTCATCATCGTCATCTACAACAGCTACCATGAATTTGCATCCCGAACAAACCAAAAACAAGGCTGCAAAAAGAGAGTATGAAGCTGCAGCTCATGAAGTTCCCAGCGGACCAAACCCCATTTCAAACAGGTAAGTTTGGAACTGGACCACCATGAACCGGTTGAAGATGAGAAAGCCTTAACGGACGAAGTTATTATGAAACTGTAATCAGTATGACCGTTGTCTCAATAGGTTTGTTGTCTTTGTTATTATTTTATGATGAAAAATGTATAGCAAGAGAGATATTCTATATATTTTTCTATATGCATGTATTTACCTATTTGTTTCATATATAGATGATGTGGTGTAAGTTATTTGGTGTTTCATATGATAATTATTTCTTGAAGGGTTTAATGGTAGAACGTGAAGGTGTTCTAATTTGAGAGTCGACAGATGACAGAGTCCTTGTAATATTTTATAATTTTTCTCTTAAAGGGGTGTCTTTTGATGGTGAAAATGGCGAATCAAATCTAGTGAAAAAAGAAAGTGAACTAGGTCCCCAGGCTTTAGCTAGCTAGCTGTCTTCCAAATAGATCTCACCATTGAGCCTTCCTGAAGAAGACTGAAAGTGAGCATAGAATTATTTCAGCACAAAAAGCGAAACCAACACAGTTCTTTTGAAGTAGGAAGAAAGAATTTTGCCTGGAATTTCTTGCATTGTGTTTGTATTAGGTTAAAATTACAAATAAGGCAAAGAAAAGAAGGGAATCTCAACAAAAGACCAGCATGAGTCAGATCTGTAAGCATACAAAACAGTGAGGAAAGAGAGAGGAGAGGAGCCCTTTTTGTTTTGGTTGAGAAATTATTAGATGTGTAGTGTTATGTTGGACTTTAGCTTTTGTCTTCTCAAAACACATCATCCAAGAAAGTTGAAATGCCAACAATTAAACAAAGCCATGAAGAGAGGCCATGATTTGGTGATTATAACAATATCACTTCCCTGTTGCCGAATATTATCCAAACCAATCATAGGATTTATGATGGCGTTTCTGTTTTCAGTAAATGAAAAAAATCATGATCTATTGCATTTTGACTTGTGCCAGGGAAGTTTAATGACCAGCAGCATTGCAACACCAAAAACTAGTTGCATTGTTCATTCCATTGAGACTCTGCACCTCTGGTTTGTTGTTTGATTATGTGAAAAATTGGAAATGGAAGGAGAAAGATTCATATACAATTTGCATAGCCAATTATTTTAAAATTTATTGCCTAGATTTTTAACAAATTGGGCATTTTTATAATTTATACACAGTTTTTTTTCAATTTGGAATCGAAAAATTAATAACCAGAGTTGGATCTGAGTCGAGCCGAGCTCAAGTTCAACTTAGTTTACATATAGTAGAGCTCGAGCTCGTGAAAGCTAAGCTCTAACTTGACTTGAATTCGGTTTGGCTCATTTCAAGCTCGAGCTTGTCTAGGACTGACTCGTTTTAGGTTTGTTCGAACCGAACTCGAGCTCAAATGGGCTCGATTCGAATCTAACCCTATTAATAACCCTTATTTATACTATGATAACGACAATATTAATTGAATTGAGACACAATGATTAGACTTACAATTATAAGTCAAAGTTTCATAAAAGTGATAGAGACTCGATTTTTTTTAACCCTTTTGAATCAAATTCATTTTTTCTACAATTTTGAAATTTATTCTTCAATAGAAACCATTCATCATAATTAAATTTTCTGTGATCAGCACAAAAGGTGTTACTAGAAGCCAGATTTAATCTTCCAAAATTGTCTCAATAAAATATGAAGTTGATTCCTTAGAATTTTTCTGTTCATATTTGATCTAATAATACTCTGTTTATCCCTGATTTGATCTAATAATGAAAGAACCAAATAGTATGGTTAGGACTACCTATGTCAAATTAATTATTGTGATGCGACTGCTTGAATTGAAGCAAATGAGACACGTGATATGAGATTGGATAATACTATATATACTTATTTTTGTGTATATAAATAAATACATATATGATATATTATATTATGATTGGTTATTATTTTATTATAAAATTAACATTATTGAATTATATAATAACATATCATATATGTATTCGAAAATACATACATATAATATTATTATATAATTTTTACCCATTTGATCAGTGTTGGGTTTTACTTACCTAATGGCCCATAATCAAAAGGACCCATTAGTCCATTGGTTCAATAGGGCCCAATAAACTAGGCCGAATAGATTGTAACCCGGAATCTTAATTCCCCACTCAATTCTGATACGGGTAGTTAAACCCTACCCGAAAACAAACTTGAAATCCCCAGTGTTAACATCCTTCAGGCGAAAATGGCTCTGAGATATGCACGACTCAGACAAATTTCAAGGCTTGTGCCACAAATTCACTCAGGTTTTCAATTAATTTTAATTAATTATGATAATAATATTTTGGTTTCTTGAGATGTTTTACGATGTCCTTTCTTAATAATGTCAGGCAATGGTTATCAGCATTCCAGACAAATAATCGGCACTTTTTCTTCCTCTATGAATCCACTGCCGCGAGATTGTGATGAAATTGGCAAAAATGGAGGTATAATTAACAAACATTTAGATTCAGTGTATTTTCTTTTATCTGTATTTTTTTTGAACTTGTAAATTGACAGTCAGTTTCAGTATGTCCACAATGTCAAAAGCATTACGTCAGAAGTCTACTCGTCAAGTTGATATGTTATCTTTCATTGAATCCACTTTCAGTGAGCTTCAAGGTATGTTAAATTGAATACATGTAAGTGAAGAAAAAGGAAGAAACTCATTGGTTGCAGTCTTATTAAAAGCTCATGAAGAAATGAATGTACAGGCCCACATCATTGTTGGCTTAATGTAGTTCAAGGAAACAAAGAATTCTTCAACAAAGATGGAGCTTTTTTGGTTTTTGCTGGACCATTCCTGGATAATTGTGGCTCAAAAATAGCTGGCTCAGTTAATAATTTCGAGCAAATAAAGTTAATTCAGCAGAGGTTAGAAGAATAAAATATTTGTTGTTTTGCATTACTGGATATGGGATATTTGTAGTAACTATGTAATTAATTGTTAGGAGCTTCAATATATGTAACTTATCTCATGCAGGTTTCCATTGCTCCGTGTTATGGCCTTTCTACCTGCCTGCTCAATTAGCTCCACTACTGATCAAACTCGTCTTTTTGAATTGGTGATGAAGGAATACATTACATTTCCTGTTTTATTGTCTAACAAGAACTTCCCTAAGGTGATGTTTTGAATTCTTAGTTTAACTTTTGAAACTCAAAATAATAAGATTCTGTGATTAGAAATGCGGTTTTCACCATAATGAGTATTGGACCTTCTAAGATTATGGTTATTTGTTGTTTAATTCTGCCAGTGCAATTTTCAAACAAGGATTTTTTTGAGGTTGTGGAATGTTTCTTGTTATCAGCACAAAGACTTCTTATTGTGATCATCATATTAATGATATGTAATATGGATGGTTTAAAATCTATTTTCCATAGTTGACTGTTATTTCAATAATGTGTCAGAACTGAAGGATTGTATACAACCATGACTGAAATTCCATTGTTATAAATTTTAGTCTTAAAGAATCATTGGTAGTTTTGTTGAGATAGTAACATGTTGCTTTTCAGATGGAAATCGGAGCCTGCTACATCCTATTTAAAAATTTTAGAAATGCTAGAGTTTACCCTGAGAAGGGCCTAGATGTTGAAATGCTTATGAAAGGTATGTGCTTAACATATATGATACTAGCTATGTATGCATTAAGTTAATTCCTTTTTCTTTATATCTTATGGAGATAAGTATATGCATCAGGCTAACTTTTTTATATGGTGAATAAAGGTTTTCTCATTCTTGTTCTCTACTATTGATCCTGACATAACATTTATGTCCTTACTTTTTACTTTATTTGCTATTTTGGTATTAAAATGTAACTTGGAAAGGACCTCCTTATTGGAATTATGCAGCATTTCAATGTAGTTTTTGTAGTAGTGAAGACATTTTGTTTCTGACTTTTTTATCCAAAAAGAAACAAGAATAAAAAATATTTCCTGCTATGTATTACCTATGCATGGAATACTTTTACTTTGGCTTTCCCTGTAGGTGAGTAGATATTATTGGATTGTGGCCCTGAGCTGACATAGATGTATGCATCTGTGGGAGTATTTGTGCCATTTCTCACTTTGGTGACTTTTTGCAGCTGTTGAGGAGTTAAATCTGCCACCAACTGGGAATTCTAGTTCACCCTATAACCTGAAAACCATGTGGGTGAAACAAGTTGAGGTTGTTAAAGAACCATATTTATGTTATTCTTTGAGGAACTTACTCCTTCACTTCCCAGGTATAGACTTGCTGTGAATGCTTTGTTATCGACTTGCCATTAGATTCTCAAAAGAGCTGAGTGTTCCAGATTTCACGTTTCTATGCTTATTTCCTCATTTGCTCATATGACTTTTTCTTTATCTTTGTAGAAAAATTAGTTCTGATAAGAAACCAATTACGTGTCTCCTAAATTTTACCCGTCTATCCAATTACCTGTCAAATTTTTAATGGTAATATAGATGGCCTACCTCATTAGATTTCAAACAGAGAAACTTACAGATCAATGCCAGTCTGTGCTTTATTATAGATCAACTGAATACTTGTCTTTTTTATATTTGTTGTCTAGTTTAGTTTGCTTGCAACATTTATATACACTATTTAGTACATGAAGTGCTCATATATCTTAATCTTATTTGCTCAAGAAGTTCTATATGTTTATACTACACTTTACTCAAAGATCCTGATCCTTTTGCAGGCTGCATATCTGCAGATGAAAGTAGTGATCGCTTGTTCCTTTCTGACAGTAATCATCATCGGATCATCATAATTGATGGCAATGGAAAGATTCTGAACTGTGTATGTATAAGGTCTAACTATTCTGTTTTTTATGAGTTGCAATGCAGTTTTTAAGTCTTCTCTAGCTTGTAGTTTGAAACAGTTCTAAGTGAGTAAACAAAACAAATCCCTCTTAGCTTGGTATTTTCATCTCACCAGTTGTTTATCATGCTGTCTTGAAATTTAGTTTTGGGATGTTAATCGTTTATGTTATTTTAAGGTTTAGACTCTAATGTTCCAAAGCCACTAATACACTTTTTCTTTATTTTATCTTTACAATCGATATCTAGTGTGTTCTTCTATTATTTGTCCATGGATGACACTGGGGAATAAATTAATTTAGATACCACATATATTTTTTTATGTCAGATTGGTTCTTGCCCAGGTTTTGAGGATGGGGACTTTGAATCTGCCAAGCTGGCACGTCCTGGAGCTTCGTTTTATAACGAGGACGAGGATTGCCTATATATTGTAGATTCAGAGGTATGCTTTTAAGAAATAAAGATTTCTGATTTTAAAGTTTTAAGGAAAATTAGATGTTTCAAGCGTGAGACTTCATCCTTTTTAATTATGCATTCAATGTGTACATGGTTTTTCATTTATCTTTTAGATAAGATATGTCTTTGTACTTTTTCTTGATTATATTTGATTGATGAGAGTAAAAAATGTATTTACTTGATAAGTTGCTTTCTTGTCATTCTTACAGAAAAGATTTATTCTCTGTGAGTTTTTTATACACTATTTCATCTTTATTGATTTTTTTAATTAAATCTTTTAATATAGTGCTATCTTTAATATGTTACCATCACTTGTAATTATTTTTATACTTCTATACTTCTTTGCTTTATGGTGGTTCCTATCCACTTAGAACCATGCCATCAGGAGAGCTGACATGGAGAGGCGGGTTGTGGAGACGCTATATCCAACTTGTACTATCAATAAGAAATCTAATAATTTATGGAGCTGGATCAGGAATAAGCTGGGTTTTAGGAAGGATGATGATACAAAGTCCAAAGAGTTTGGCGCTCAACCATTGATTTTTCCCTGGCATTTAATGAAGTCAGTGGATCATAGTATTTTAATTTTCAACCGCAGGTACAGGACACAACTCTTCTTTGTTCTTGGTCAATAAGAGCAGTGGGTGTCCACATGAGTTTTTATGATAGATCAAAAAATGTAAGGTGTTTTTAAGAATAAGCCCCTTGTACCTGCTAGGAGGATGAAATAGTTTGTCAGGACTTATTTTCCGAATTTATGGAATTTTTATCTAATTAGGACCTGTGTGAAAGTGGTTTCAAGAGAAAGTCTAGATATTCATCTTTCCAGTTGGTTAAAACAGTAAATGTGAAGACTGTAGGAGGTTACATGTTTTCAGGTATATTTTAGGGTTTATGTATCTAAGTTTCATGTATTTTGATGCCACTCAAGAATGAAAATGTAGCAAATAGGAGTTACTAGAAAAGTGTCAATGCATTAGCACTCTCTCTGCTACCCTAAAGGCTATATTTGGTTCTTGATATGGTATTATGTAGGATATGTATGCCCACGAGTGAACCACTCTACTGCTTTGGATAGGACATTGCATATTCATTATTTCCCATACACATTTTCTTGTGGTTCATCATTGTAAAGTATTGAGAACCTGAGATAGATCCAGCATGCTAGAAAGCTGGCTTGTTATGTTCATTGTGCTTGCAATGCTCTATAGCCCCAATCACAAGTTTAAAATGTTTTAAATGTAATGAGCTATACTATTGTTCATATTTAATGCTTAACTATATTCTGTTTATGTATTATGGGGATTGGAATTATAATTTAGTTTTATTTGCAGCTTTGAAACTTTATGGATAATGGATTTGGCTTCAGGAGAAATAAAAGAAGTTGTCAGAGGTTCAAAATTGGTTTATGAAATGCTTTGGTTTATCGCTTATAATAAATGTCAATTTATTATTTCTAACATTGCCAGGTAAATACTCTATCAGGATTTTCAAATATATTGGAGATCTGTGGACGGTTGATAATGGAGAAAGTATCCTTCTTAAAACAGATGCCTCATGATTTATTGCAAGAACAAATTGGTTCTAGCTGTTCACCAAAGGAGCTTCCCTATGCTGGGCTTATATCGTCCTTTACAATGCTTCAAAATCATATAATCATGTGTGACATGGGTACCAAATTCTGTATATCTTTCTTTGGTGTTTATGTGTATCTATTCTGTGCTTGTGTCCATTTATTCATTTTGTTTGGTGTTTTAAGTTGGACAGAAGGTGTTGAAGCTGAATAAAGAATCTGGAGTCCTTTCAAATTTCCAGTTATCAAACTTTGGGCTTCTTGGTTTACCTTATTGGCTGTCCTTCCCTTTGGAAAGAGTTTACTCCATGTGAGTGTTTTCACTTTTAAAAATTGGCATCATGTGCCATAGTTTCAGTCTGGCTACCACAAGTTTGTTTCTTCCTTCCTTCATTAATTTGTTTACAGAGACAACCAATGGGTGCTCTACATCTAACTCTACATTCTTTTAATTTGGATGGATGTAACTGTAATGGTGAATTTTTTTCATTTGAGCCCTGATTATACGCATTTTTATAAATTGTCTAAATGATTTGACAGTGCTGATGGACTTCTGGGAGCAGGGACTCACCAATTTCAACACTTTGGTTTGTTGCCAGGTATTTGGAAACCCACACTGGATTTTTTTTCAACTTGTGAAATAGTCTTTGCTTGATGTGTTTAACTCTTATAAACATATACTTTGGTATCAAGTTAAATCTTTTTATCTGAATTTCGTGTTAATGATATGCTGCAAAGTTATTTAGTTTAAAGCAGGGATCACTATTCTTAGACCGAGTCAGCAAATGTTATTCAACTAACAATTTAATTTATGGAATATGCTTTTAGTTTGTTGTCTAGCTTCCATTGATGGTCCAGGGCTGCAAATTATGCAACATCAACTGCAGTGATCCTAGATTTTTTCTCTATATAACAGGTAGGATTGACATCAAAATAAATGTAGATATCCCTTTGGATACTGAGCTTGTTGAACCATTACAAGAAGGATGTGTATGGCTCCAGGCTAGAGGAGCTGCTACTGAAGTATCGAGAGCAGAGGATTTAATGGGATCATCAGAAAAGGTTCATACACTGCAGATTTTTCTTTTCAATTTTTTTCTGATACTATGTTTCATTTTGTTTCTGCTAGTCTGTACTTTTAGTAACTCAGAAGTTAAGTTCTTGGGTGTACACAGGTTGGTGTTTCCCAGCAGTGGTTTGATGAGTTAGATAACCTTGCCTTCACTACCACTGAATCAGATTTGGCTATTGAAGATGATAAAGCAATTTCAGATTTGAAGTCTGATGATGCAAGAGTTCACATTGATTGTGCAGTCAATACCAGTTCTGGAACAAGTGAAGTATGAATCTGATCTCTCCTTCATTCTCTTCTGTTTATCTTTCTCTGCATGGGGAGATATTCTTCCTGCTTTTGACCGAATTTTTGTTTAAGAAGAGTTTGGCAGTACACAACTTTCTCTTTTCGACAGTGGAAAAATGAAGTAAATTTAAAACTTTTAGATTCAATGATGAACATGATCAAGTCAACCAGTTAGCCAATGAGCATGGTTTATGCATAGGGAGGGGAGGGATGGCTTTTTCATGTGTGGTGATCATTAAAAAAAAATGCAAAGTAAAAAACAAGAAATTAAAAAATTTGTTTGATCTGAAAATGTTAAATTGCATGATAGAGTGGTTAATCTTGGCTGCCTAAACATGTTGTATTTATGTGAGCATGCTATCTACCCATACATTCTGTACTGATGTAAGCTTCTTGTTGTTAGATGTTTAGATCTTCGGGAATTTCATGAAATTAGAAATGATTTATTGATTATTTACTGTTACAATGCAAATTTAGCGCTAACCTTTCACACACCTTGATTTGTGTCAAATAATTCCTTTATTTTTTTCCACATATCTTTCAGGTCATTATTTATGCAGCATTATACTTAAAGCTGAGAAGATATCCGGATCAACAAGGAGACAGTCAAGAAAAATATGCAGCAAGGATAACAGAGATTTTGAATCCAGAGAGAATTGGAGGGATAGGAGGTGATTCATGCATCCATCTCTTGTTAAAATCAAACAGGGATTTGAGAGATCTCGTCTTCATGAAACCGCTACATGTTAGGATAAAATTTCATTGTCTCGATCACCCAAAAGCAGCTGATAACTCAAAAGAAATCGTCGTAACAAATTCTTCAATGGCTTTCAACGTATCACTTCACACATAATTGTTTCTTATGAACAATGGTAAGTCCTCTGATATTTTTGTAACCTATTGTTGCATTCATCTACTTATAACATGGAAATAAGGCAATTTTTTTCCTTTTAAATTTTACAAATTATAGTGCTATATCAAGCCTACTATGCTTCATATGCTTTTGATCTCAATCTATAAGATTCTTCATCTCATTCAGTATAGACGCAGTTAATTCATTCGATTGATGTGAAGAAAGAAAAGAAGACAAAGGGTCAAAATACAACTAAAGATGGAATCTTAGTTTATACAGTTTGTCTTCTTTACCAAACAAAGCTAAATAAATAATCACGTGTGATGTCTTTTGCAATAATGGAATCTGATATTAGAAGAAAGAACAAATCTTCCTTATTCATGTGATCTTGATTGGACTTTGGCTTGTCCTAAATGACGAAATATGGGTAGGTAACTGTCGCGGGAATCAAACTATTCTATCTGGTTTTTGAGCAAAAAATTAAAGGAAAAGAAGCTAAGAATTTTTTCATTGGGGTAATATGATTTGCATTTGAATGCAACGGTCTTGATTAGCATTATTCATTTCCCCGCAACAATTATTTTCCCCAAATTTTCGAATTAGTGATATGATTCAGAGCCTTTTTCTTTTCAGTTTTATTCAAATGTTCAGTCATGATGTTATTGGGTGTTATCTTACTATTAATTTAAAATCTTCAAATTGAATTATGACATATCAGTTAATACCCAGTTGGGTAAATTGTATTTGAAACAATAAGTGAGCTTAATTGAATACAAGAACCTATGTATGTAAAGAGACAATGTCAAAATCTAGATTGATTCCTGTGAGTTTCACCAACTGTGAACAAGTGGACCTTTATTTTTTGGCAATGGCCACACCAACTGTTCTTTATTAGACACCACACTCTATAAAAGCAACTAGCTACACACTTCACTTAATCAAATAGTCATCACCCTCAGCAGTCAATTAGGAATTAAAATGACTGGCTTTCTCCAGGGAAGATGCGGTGCCAAATCTTTGCCTGTTGCCACAGCTCTTATTCTCATCTTCTTACTTCAATTTAGAACCACTAAGGCTACTACTTTCACTGTTGGTGATACTTCAGGGTGGACTTTCACCTTTAACCAGAATTGGACTAACGGGAAAAAGTTCAAGGCCGGCGATATACTTGGTTCTTCACTTTCAAATCAAATAACTAATTTCTGCAAAATCTAACATCATGCATTTGAGAATTCTTTTTTATTAAGTGTTTTTACTCGATAATATTCAATTGTAGCGACAGCCAATTTACAGGTTTTTTCTTTTTCTCTCTTTGGTTTTGCAGTGTTCAACTATGATCCATCACTCCACAATGTGGCGGTTGTTGATGTGAATGACTACAGCAGCTGCTCTTCTTCTCCAAGCTCAAAGACTTACTCAACTGGGAAAGATAAAATTAAACTATCCAAGGGACGTAACTACTTCATTTGCAGTATCCCTGGCCATTGCGACGGTGGCTTGAAGGTTGCTGTTGATGCTTCTTAAGTAACAAAAATCTTGTAGCTTATACATTTCTGCTTCAAACCCTGATCCATTGTTATGTAAGGCGATTTAATCAGCTACTTATTCTGGTATTGAGCTCGGGTTGCCATTGAATAATAAAAAAAGTATTCACCATAGTATTTTTGTTGTTGATTTTCTTTCAATTTGAATTAGAACGTGCCGTGAGCTCAGTTATGCCCATCAGAGCCCCACTAGGCAAATTGGCAAGTCTATGGATGGAAAAAATGGACTTTTCAGAGGGATGAATAATTGAGAACCGCCATTGCAGAAGATCCATTTTTGTCAACTGCCATTACTACTATTTTTGTCTTGTTTCATTGGCTATAAAACACATATATCTATCTACCTTGATATATTTAAACTCAAACCGCAATCATAGTCCCCACAATAACTAGACGATTCCCCGCCAAATTCTCTCTCTCTTTCTCTTTTTCTTTCTCTTTCTCTTCTCTCCCCTTTCTACGGCAAGTGTAACCGTTTCAAATTTCACTTTATTTTGTTTCTGTGATGCTATTTTGGCGTTTTAGGGTCTAGGTCCTCATTGTTTGTGTTAGCTACCATTAGCCAGCATTTTTATTTGTTAATGGTGTAATGAGAATTTTGAAGGTCTTAATTGTATCAAAATCAAATGTTAGCTTCATCATCCTCTTCTCAAACGTTGGTTTTTGGAGTCTACAATGTAATTTTATTAAATTTGACGCCTATTTCAATTCTCGTGGATTAACTCAATGTTCGTGAATTAGATAACAACCATTTCTGAGATCAGAGAAATCAAAAGAATCTTATCTTAGATTTCTGGGTTTGATTTTTTTTCCCTAAAAAAAATGGGTTGCTTCTCGTGTTGTTCAAAGAAATCCAGCTCTAAAAGAACAGCTTCTTCCAAAAAACAGCAAGCAAAACTCTCAACTCGTCGACAAGATCAAGGTCCATCTCTGTCCCGTACGTTACAATAACCCTGCGTTCATTTTCAAGCCATGTTTATAATGCTTCGTCCTAAAGTATAACTTCATATTTTTTTTTTTCCCTTTATGCAGAGAATCCTAATCCTAATCCAAAGCTTGCGCAGGGAACTGTTGGTGTAAAGAATGCTGCTAACAAAGAAGCAGGCGATAAAAACATTACGGCACAGACGTTCACATTTCGTGAACTAGCCACAGCTACAAGAAATTTTAGGCGAGAATGTTTAATCGGTGAAGGGGGATTTGGGAGAGTTTATAGGGGGAAACTAGAGAATAGTGGGCAGGTAAAGGATCTTGATGTGTTTGATGAAATCCTTCTATAGGAATGAAGTAACATTAGGTTAACTTGTTCATGAATTCAGGTTGTGGCTGTGAAGCAACTTGATAGAAATGGCTTGCAAGGAAACAAAGAATTTCTTGTTGAGGTGTTGATGTTAAGCCTCTTGCACCATGAAAATCTGGTCAATCTTATTGGTTATTGTGCTGATGGTGATCAAAGACTTCTAGTTTATGAATACATGACAATGGGATCTTTGGAAGATCACCTTCTTAGTACTCTTTCTAGCACCTTTTGTTTTTCAGCTTACTGTAAATTGATACTAGATATTCTGAACTTACTGTAAATTGATGATGCAAAATGTGTTGATTTTCAGATCGTTCACCTGAACAGAAACCATTGGATTGGCAGACAAGGATGAAAATAGCATTAGGTGCAGCAAAAGGCCTAGAATATTTGCATGATAAAGCCAATCCTCCGGTCATCTACCGCGACTTGAAATCCTCAAACATCTTACTAGACAGCGAATTCAACGCCAAGCTCTCTGATTTTGGATTAGCCAAGCTTGGACCTGTTGGAGACAAGACACATGTTTCCTCCAGAGTAATGGGAACATACGGTTATTGTGCCCCAGACTATCAAAGAACAGGTCAACTTACTGTCAAGTCCGATGTCTACAGCTTCGGGGTTGTATTGTTAGAGCTGATCACAGGAAAAAGAGTCATTGACACAAGAAAACCGATGGATGAGCAAAATCTAATCGCATGGGTTAGTCCCCCTTAATTTCTTCAATTTTAATGGTGCCATGCCATATATAAATTTTCTTTTGTATGTTTTTCTATCTGGGCATTTTACCTTTGGCAGGCACAACCTGTGTTTAGGGACCCAAGAAGGTACTCTGAACTGGTTGATCCACTTCTAGAAGGAGAGTATCCAGTGAGAGCTGTGAATCAAACAGTGGCTGTTGCAGCCATGTGTCTCCAAGAAGAGGCAGGCGTTCGACCTTTGATTAGTGATGTAGTCACTGCTCTCAGTTTCCTTGGAAACGGTGAAAATGCAGCCACAAAAGTTTCCCCTGATGCCGCCTCTCTTCTTAATACACCACCTGCTCAAGAAGTGGCCAGTGATGCAAATGGTAATAATGAAGATAGACTTTTGGAACGCCAAAAAGAGGTGGCAGAAGCAATACAATGGGGTTCTAATTCCAGACAAGCTGCATCATGGTGTGCAACTGCTTCTTCACCATAGAATTTTCAATAATATATACATACATATATTAAGCATATCATCTCAGCATGATTTAATTGGTTCATGGCTCTACATTCTTCTATTTTTATTTCTATATGCAGTGTTAAAACATATACCAGCATAATTCTCATCCTGAATTTTGTGTCACAGATGATCCCCAAAAAGGGCCTCCCAACAACGCCAACGCCTGAAGATTTTTGAAAGCGGTGAACGCGTGAAGTGTAGGGAAGGAGAAAGAAAAAGGGTAAACGTGAGGAATGGGATCTCCAAAGCCACCCGTCCGAGAGGACATGACAGGACAAGACCGCCGTCTGAGAGACTGATTCATTGATTGATGATTCCGTCTTCAGCAATTGCTTCAGCCCTCATCATCGGAACCGAATGACGATCTTCATTGGGCAGAAGGGGGCATAGCTTAGCTACATGGTATTGATGGAAGTTGGAACTGACTCAGTTGTTACACTTTCAATTCTATCTCATTATCCTCATAATTTCTGAAATAATATTAAAATCTTTATCTTATAGATTTGTGTTATTTGTTTTTACATTCAATTCTAATACAGAAAGTATGTGTTTAAAAAAAATTCTAACTATTTCATGATCACCGATTCACCATGAGAGTAAAGAATTTGAAGCCAAAAAAATAAATTGGGTGGCATATTTAAGATAACCAAGTAATATAGTAAATAAATTTTCTTGTATTGTTGGTGGTCTGACTTTCTGTGTAACAAACAAACAAACAACCAACCTATTTGAGATACCAACAGATTTTGCACAGCCAATGCAACCAAATACATAAAAAACAAAACGATAACCAATAGATCAACTAAATCATATAAGATGTCGTTAATAAGCTGAATCTCAGATGCTCTCTCTGTCTATAAATTCTTCTCTTTTCTGAAGCAACAACGATCCGATTTTCACTCGTATTTGAGGCCAGGTACAGATTTCTCCTCTCTTCTTTATATTCGTTCAGCCTGGCATTGATTTCGATATCACGATCTTCTCATTGGGTTGCCTTTCAATTCTGTATTTCTGGGCTTATTTTAAGTACAGATTTTGACCTTTGATTCTTTTTTTTTTTCATTACATTTAGGAAAGTTCTGTGTGATTGTGAAATGGGTATTTTGTTTTTTCCCTGAAGAAGACAATATTTTCATACAGGGGTAAAGCTTGAAGTTGGTATATGCTTTTGAGCTATTTTGGGAAATTATGAACTAGTTTGAGTCATAATTGGGTTAAAAAAATATGACAAGTAAAGTTTGGAAGTGGGTTTTGGGTTTGATATACATAGTCGCGGTTGCAACTATATGGATTGCTGCCAGTTTTGTGGTTCAGTCTGTTGTTGATGCCGGTGTCTCGCCGTTCCTCATCACATACATTTGTAATTCCTTGTTTGTGGTGTACATTCCCATTGCTGAAATTGGGCGATATTTGGTCGATACTTATGGAAGTTTATTGTTTTGGGGAAATAAAAAGAGTAGCCCATTGCAAGAACTTGAACACTCTGAACAGACCATTCTTCTTGGAGAGAGTGATGTAGTTGTTAAAGTGGATGGATCTTATCCATCCACTATTGTGGAAGGTGGAGAAATATGTCAGCATGAGAGAGATATTGATTCAAGATCAGAATTTGTTTCACATGAGCTTGGGAGGACTTCGCCTGATGTTCAAAGTGACGGACATCCTGATCAAGGACTTGATGCAAAAGGACGATGGACACGCACTAGAGTGGCAAAGGTCAGCCTGTTGATTTGCCCATTTTGGTTTTTGGCACAGCTGACTTTTAATCTCTCGTTGAAGTATACTACAGTAACAGTAAGTGTATTTTAATTTATTTTATGAAATCTCTTGCTTCTGATGTCTATGCATTACACAATTGGGTGTAATTAGTTCCTTTCCTTGTTGTGTGTAGTCAAATACTATCTTAAGCAGTGTATCAAGTCTTTTCACCTTTTTGGTCGCTCTAGCCTTCCTGGGTGAGAAGTTTACTTGGGTGAAATTTATCAGTGTTCTCCTTTGCATGGTGGGAACTATTATTGTCAGCTTGGGTGACTCAGAGAGCAGTACCAGTTTAGGTGTAACTGCTTCTAATCCCCTTCTTGGAGATATTCTTGCCCTTGTATCAGCTGGATTATATGCTGTTTATATTACCCTTATCCGCAAGAAGTTGCCTGATGATGATGGAAAAAGTGGTCAGGCTAGTATGGCACTTTTCCTTGGCTATCTTGGGCTTTTCAACCTGATTATTTTTCTTCCAGTTGCCCTTATACTCAATTTTACCAAGCTAGAGCCTTTCCATACACTGACCCTGGAGCAATTTGGTCTAATTGTTGGTAAAGGTATGCATTCAAGTTACATGATCCTTTTTTCCTTGGATGTTGGGTTTTAAAATCTGTTATCCCTTTGTTATCTGTATTCTTGTTTTTCTTGATAAAATGCAATCATATGACATAATTAGTTAATAACAACTCAGTGTTTTGTTTCTGTTCCTAGTAGATACAAGGATTCTTGTGATATATATCTATCCTAGCAGATACTAGGTCTTGTGATATATATGTGTCTCTACAAACTCACCTTTTTATCTTTGCAAACTTCAGTATTGGTGTCAATCCTCAGTCTTACTGCATACCTGTAATTTTAAGTGTCATAATGCTGCATGAGGAGATGTGATCATTGGATGCTGTCTTTCTTCTCATCTGAAATAAAACTGCTTATTCACACATATTCGCTCTTTCTATAGCATCTGTAGTACTTCTGCTCTGTGGAGTGTTGCATTTTACCTTATAGAGACGTTGATAATCTCATTATATTATATAAGAGCTGTGCATTGTACTTTTCTGTGTCATACCATTTTGTTGATCAGAAGAAAGAAGCATTATGTTTTATTGTATTTCAGGACCATTTTAAATTTAGTTTTCTAAAATATAATAATAAGTTTTACTACATTGTGTGCTTATAGGTATAGAAATTTCTCATTAATATCAATGAAAAAGCCTGTTTCCTTCGTGTCGAAAGAGTAATTGGATATGTTATAAACTACATGTTTATTTACTATATGCTGTGAACAGAATGGCATCTAACTAGCGCCTGTCTTCACATATTGAACTTTTTATTGTACTAAAGTTCCTGTTAATGACATGGGACCTAATTTCATGATTTAAGATTCTTTTTTTTTTTTTTAATTTTATGACATTAATATCTGTTTCATTTTAGATGATCTGGGTTTTGATTAAATTAGTCATTCAGTATGTAATTTTTTTATTTTTATTTTTTTCAACATTGGTAGGTTTGTTAGATAATGTGCTGAGTGATTATTTATGGGCCAAGGCTGTACTTCTTACAACAACAACGGTAGCAACAGCTGGTCTAACAATTCAGGTCCCCTTGGCAGCTGTTGTGGATTCATTAACAGGCAATGCCCCCCATCTCATGGATTACCTTGGAGCTGTAGCTGTTATGATCGGTTTCACCGGCATCAACATTCCTTCTGAGTTTTTTGGTAGATCAAAAGAAGCTACTCTCGAATTAGAAACTGAAAATGCTAGTTTAAATGATCAAAAGCGTGTCTCATCACCCCACCAAAATACAACTGCAAATTATTGAATGTTACTGTCTTTGTTGCAGAATTCAGGTAAATCTATCAGTAGATTTGTACCATAATATATCCGAATGGTTTATTAGTTAGCATAGCCACAACCACAAAGCTTGGTTTTGAATTTGTTCTTTAAACTTGAGCTAACTTTATCATGCCTTAGACCCTTTATATGTGCTAAGTTTGCTTAGATAAAGAGTTTTGAATTCTTTCAATTCTTCAATGGTTTTGTTGATCAAATTTTTTTGTCTCTCAGTCATTCAGCAAAAACCGGGACCTAATGTGAAAAAAAAACAAATTCAAAAACTTTACATGAAATAAATTTAGCTACTTGAAAATTAAACTGGCAACTTTTTACTTCTCGCTGTGTTAACACACAACGGTCTGCTTGAGGAAGCCACTGAGCGAGCTTTAATTGCCAAAAGAAACTAAGAATCCAATCCTGTTTGTGGGAAACAGAATACGCCAATAAATTTAATTATAATTAGGTCTGAAAATATTCAAATACAAGCTTAAGACAAACCACAGATAATGTCAATTCACAATTAAGCCAAGTTGAATTATAAATTTCATTGAATAGCCCTCATGAATAAACACCAGAAGACTACTACAAAAATCAAGTCTCCATGTTTCTAACAATGCGGCATGGCACCGTTCATATGCCTATATTTTTGCATCACTTTCTTCATTGCAAGAGTTGCTGCTTCACTTGCCCGTAATGTCCCAGTTGCCATCATAGCAGCAAATTCACGGTTAATTTCCTCTTGCACCTTGCTTCGGGCAACTCCAAGAGGATCTCCTGCAACCCCATTAACATTTGGCTTCTCTTGTGCTTCCACAGGCTTCACAGCAGGAGGCACAGCATTATTCAGTGCCTTTGGCTCCTCAGAACTAGCAGATTGCTCTTCAGCTTTCGTTTTACCATTTGCCTCTTTCACAGTCTTTTGCTCAGAGGGAGTGCTGGGACTAAAGCTGGAGACTTTATTCACAGTAGCTGCAGGCCTGAACTGAGGAACTTGTGGTACTGCACCAGCCTTCAATGTTGCTTCCAGATTCTGTATCATAGGTACTGCAACAAAATATGAAACACAGAATGTAACTCTACCATTGATCAACAACTAGATAGATATTTCCCTCTGTTTATAGCTTGTACATGTACCATAATATAATAAATTCAGAAGAAAGAAAAAAGGCTTGAATAGGACACAAATAACAAACAAAGTTTTCTTGATATAAATAAAATGTGCCCCAGTTAGAATTTAGAGCAGATCTCTGTGCTTCGTGCTTTTATTTCTATACCACCAGTTACCTACATTTGATGGAAACAGATAAAACTTATCCAGCATTAAGATAAAATCTAAGGTCACCAAAATATAAATACAGAGGAAATTTGTAACGATTAATTCACAAATCAACTAAATTTCTTAAGAAATTAAACCATTTTTCTTTATTTCTCCAATTTTATCTAAAATCTGAACTGATTGATGCACAAATGTGAATCCAAAACAAATTAAATTTCAAAAATTTTCGTGTAAGTAGCCATTCTTAAGCAGAAGACATCCTATCAAAAGTCTCATGTCATGGCAATTAGGAAACTAAAGCAAATCAGAGTTGAACTTACATATAAGAGCACCCATTGGACTGCCAATAACTTCATTGGGCAAGTTTAGAATATATTCTGGAATGGTTTTACCAACCAAAAATTGTGCCAGCTCATTAGTGAAGTTGTTGCAATTGTGAGTGAGCAGACTGTAAGACTCAGCTGTATAACGATGACTGATTTCTTGTAAATAAATTTCAAACACATCCTTGGGTACATGTGTGACACCCAAATCTACCACTCTCAATGGTGTTCCATATGGTGTAGTTCCAGCAGGGGTGTGCTGTATACCTCCCCCAAAATAATATTCATTACCATACACCACTATTCCAGTGTGCCTGTCATTCAAAATTAAACAATTAAAACAAACCCTGGAACGCCACAAAAAAAGAGCATTTTTAAAGAAATGAAACACACTTATTTAGCCCAACATTGAGAATTGTCAATAAGCAGCAGGGGTATAAAGCAGAAAGACGTGAATTGCTGGTCCAATTATTGAAAAGAAGAATTTGCAAAAGAAATTAATGATACACCTTTTTCTCTCTTAACTTCTAAACTTAGGTTTATATATACATAGGCATGAGTAGTTATGCTAACATCTCCCACATTATTTGCTTATCAGGAATCTTCATCTTGATATAGACTCTGAACATGCAGTTTCCAAAAGACATCTTTTTACAAATAGGAAACATGAGCCAAATAGACTCTTCATTAAGGAGGAGAAAACGCGAGTAATGTGTACAAAGATAAAACCTCACTTCTAGACAGGTTATAAAATCCCTCATGCATATACTTAAATTCATTAGATCTACTATTTCAAGTTAAACGCTCACCATATGCCTTCAACAGCTTTCCCTAAGAATGTTGTAGAGAGTTGCCGAGCTAGTCCTTGGCTTAGGTCATAGACATTCAATGAAACCTTGAAGCCTTCCTGCACAACAGTTTTTCCGGTTTTGAACATGAAAAAAGCCAATTTTAAAATTAACAAAGTTAGGCGAAAGAGAACATAGATATAAAGGGAAAATGCATAAAAAAACACTGGGATAGTGTAACGAATTCAATACCTCAGCCATTATTGCTGTTAAAAAATGTTAACCTTTTGCACTTTGAAAATACTTGAACCTGTAAAATCTCCGATAGCAACAATCAAGACGACCTACAAAGATGTAATGAAACTAATCAACACAACCTTAAATTACATACAAAATGGTATATATGAACATTTTCTGTCGCATATGTAAGAAAGTCCAGTTTACCAAAAAAAGGAAACTAATGGAGAAATTTTGCACATGCAAAAAAATTCCGAATTCATTGTCTTCTCCTAAAGCAATTCTATGCTTGCAGCACAAGTAACAAAACAAGCAACCATAATTCAGTATCTGTTTAAACCAAACTTTCATCCTCCTAAAAGCTACTGCTCAAGTGTTAGATATCTGGATCAAACCCAAACTAAATAAAATAAATACTACAACATTTGTTATTTGAAATATAAAACTCATAGTTTTGCACGTGAGAAATGCAAATCTCTCCAAAATCAAAGAAGATACTAGAGTACAGCCCAAAATAAGAAATACAATCAAATCAAATAAACATAATCACAAATCGACAAGAAATTGTCAACGTTTTCAGAAATCAAAATTCTCAAAAATCCCAACCTGGAGCGCCCACAGGCAATATCCGAATAATTTCAAAATCACAGCAAACGGTTTGGATACTCAAACTGCAAATATATCATTTCTAAATAAAATAAATAAATAAACAATAGATTCCTCTCTTCACCAATCGGGACACAACTTCCTAATCACGCAAGAACGCTATAGAAGCCGTAACGGCGCTTTCTAGATCTATAACGCATTGACAAAACAATTAATGAGAAGAGGACTATTTACCTGAGAAAAGGAGCCACGCCGCTTGTATTGTTGAAAGTCTGAGAAAAGAACCGGAAAACAATTAAATGTAAATCGCCTGGAACGCCTATTATATAGTTGAGGTAGTTGGGCTATCGGCCCGAGATTCTCCAGTCAATTCTATGACCTTCTAGATTTTACTCTTCACTTGTTTTCAGACACGTGGAGTATTTAATTTTTCTTTTTTTTTAAAATAAAAACAAGGACTTTATCAGAGTTCTGAGTTGGATCTTTTCCATTCCGAACTCGGACTTCGCTTGCTCAGTTTTACCAGCTGCGACGTCAGACAACTGGGCCTGCTAACTAGGCCTAGCCCAATGTATCTTGAAGATATTTTATTTTTCTCAAATATGAATAAAAATTATTTTTAATTAAAATTTGAAACATATAAATCAAAAAAATATATTTTACTTTATTTCATAATACTAAACAGTTTGTTATACTGTATACAACAAATATCGGCCTTAATAAATTTGAATGCAATGTGGCTTGAAACAACTAGTGAATGAGGACCATTGCTTTCGCTGCCTTCTGCTCTGTTTCAACTTTCAACTAGCTTTCTTTATTTAGATGCGCTAGTAGCGACAGCTGGAAATACAGCATGGCAATCTGTTTTTATGGGTAACAGCTAACAACTACTTGAATCTCATAAAATAAAATAATAAAACCCAATTGTCCATATTCATATTTCAACGTAATTGCTGCCCCCATCAGTTGTCACTGAGTTTAAGAAAAATAATCGTAATGGCCAAAAATTACTATTCCCACCTTATGAATCGAAGGTTAAACCATACATTTACGTACAAGTGACGTGATTGATTAGTACATATAATTTATATTTTTATATAGCAAATCATCATTATTTCTGACTAATCTTGACTCAGTTTGACTATGGAAAGGGCTTGCCACGCAACAAAAACTATTACGATTTTATATTATATTGATGTGATTTAAACTAACAAAACGTTAGTGTGAAGTTAGACAGCTCTCCGTATGGCCGTGTTGTCAATCTCACGACACAGAAAACCCTCCAAAGCAGCAAAATTTACGTCACGGCCCACTGGTTAAGCATCTAATACTTCTCTCTGTCCACTCTTAATCCATGTCAGCTTCTGCCTTGCACGAGGTGAGCGTGTTCATGTCACTGCCATTATGCGTACAAAACTTGTTCGACATATAACCCGTGGCCGAACCTCTCCACCTTCTTTTAAACGTCCATCACTTTCGCTCCGAGCCATCTTTCTATATATACCCGCTCAAATAAATTTCATTCCGAACCGGAGGTTTGGTCCCTTCGGGACAAGCTTTCCTCTAAAAAAAATCTCCTCGTGGCCGATTCTTTTGCCCGCATTTCTCTCCTCTCTGTTAAACTTCGAGCGCTTCTACGTCAGTCACACTCAACGGAATCAGTTATTTGAAAAGCTACAAATTTCAGCTTAGCAGAGTTGAAGTGTTATTCTCCAGCGCATGGTAGCGAGTTTCATGTAATTGTTATGCTTGTGTGTTCCATGCTGTACTGAGTTCTTCTAATTTTGTTTGTTGAAATTTGCATTTTCTTTCCTTTCTTTTTTGGTTTAATTTAGATTGATTCCGATGTTTTGTCATGGTGGAGATCACGTACGCTGGTTTTCTATGATTTAATATTCTTAATTTATGTGTGATTGATGAAAACAGTTGAATTGCATGATTCCAGTGTTAAGTTTAGTCTGTTTGATTGTTAAGAAAATCGACGAAAGTAGGAATAAAGTGATAGTTGAAATTTTAGTTCTAAAAATAGTCCAATGTTTCTAAATTAAAATCTGTGAGAGTTGACTGATTATTATTATTATTGCTTCAAACTTAGACAACATTATGTTAACCGTTGAATTTTCTGTTTCATTTTTCTTATTTTAAAGAAAAATGTTTTTTTTTTTTTGGGTTTATACACAAGTATTCAACAATCATCTATTGATTTATTTAATGGTTGAGTTACTTCCTGTGAGACGTCTGAAGCAACGGTGAATTTTTTTTGCAGATAACACAGTGATTGATAAATTATTGTTACTATAATTGGTTTAGCGAAGCCAACATGGCCCAAGGTAATTGGGAAGCTGGTAAGATGTAAGTACTGTGAACTATATTTTTATAACTGTTATCTTTGCATCTTTCTAGTTTCGTGTGGTCTATAATTTTATTGTTATTGTTTTTTTTTTTTTTTTTTGTGGGATTATAGGCTTGATGTTTATATTCACGACTATTTGTTGAAAAGAAAGTTGCATGCGTCTGCAAAAGCTTTTATGACTGAAGGAAAAGTGGCCACAGATCCAGTAGGTAATACTCTTTTTTAAATTCTAATTCTTGATAATTTTGTAATTGAATTCTTTGCTTAAAATACTTTATAAGGTTGATTATAGAAGGATAGCTTATAACGTATAATTTAATGTTTTGTACAATGTTAAATTTACTATAACCTTGATGGCATGAGTGTAGCCTGCTCTGTAAGTAATAGTTTGTGTTTGTAGCAATTGATGCTCCTGGAGGATTTCTCTTTGAATGGTGGTCTGTCTTCTGGGACATTTTTATTGCAAGGACTAATGCGAAACATTCAGAAAATGCTGCAGCTTACATAGAGGTAACTCTACTGTCTCATGATTAGAGCTGATTAATTAGGTTTTTTGTTGGATTGTATATTAACTGTGATTTCCTTTCTTTCTTTTTAGTTGAACCAGTCATTCTACATTTAACATGGTTTTATATTTTCATTTAAATTAGACACAGCAATTTAAGGCACAGGAGCAGCAACAGCTACAATTACAGCAGCTGCAACTCATGCAGCACCGCAGTGCACAACTGCAACGCAGGGACTCTAATCATCCAGCTCTTGGCAGTTCTATAACCGCATTAAACTCTGAGGGAATGGTGGGGCAGTCATCAGCCAGTGTCTTGGCCATGAAAATATATGAAGAACGAATGAAACACCCTCATCCGATGGATCCGGAGACATCGTCAGCTCTCATTGATGCCAAAAAGATGGCCCTTGTCAAAACTGCTAACAATCACCAAGGGTAAATTTTATATGGCTCCTGCCACTTGTGCTGGAGTTTTATATTTCTTTATCCCAGTCAGTGACTCAAGTAAACAATTGACTTCTGTGCTTCATTTTGTTGATTCAGCCAACTGGTACATGGTAATTCTGGGAACATGTCTGCTGCTCTGCAGCAGATCCAAGCACGGGCACCTTTAACCACTGTAATTACTTGGACTATGTGCACTGCATATTTTGTCTTTGTGTTTTCCATTTTCAGTACTTCTCATTTCTTTCAGAAAGCTTGAATTGGCGATATTTTGGGTTTGTAGGACATCAAGTGTGAAGTTAATTTGGGCACATCTCAGAAAAATTTGCCTGTGGATCCTTCATCTATCTATGGTCAAGCAATGTTACAGTCAAAATCTGGACTGGGAGGTTCAGGTAAAGCTACAAAATCACTGCAAGAAACAGTCCTGTAAATTCATCATTTCATGTTCATTTCTCATGTTAGCATCTTCTTTACTCTGTATATACTATAAGGATTGTATAAAATAGTTGTTATGTAAATGAAGATGATAAAAAGGAGAAAAACCGTCATCTCAAAAAGTGCATAAATAAATAAATCAATGGACAGGTGAAAGAATTTAATCAAAAATCATACTGCTTCAGGTATCTTAGAAATTATCTGTGTCATGTATATCAGTTATTGTTAAACATGATTGACTTGTAGTTTTATTTCCAACGACAAAGAGTTAACTTGTCATTTGCTTTGGCTTCGGTTGTCTAATAATGTCTGAAATGTTATTTCTTTTATTAAGATGGTTATATTTCTCCCTTCAGGACTGAATCAAGGTGTCCCAGGTTTTCCATTAAAGGGTTGGCCTCTGACTGTAAGTTGCTTTACCCATCATCATTATTTGCCTGTATGATTTGGATATTTCATAAGTCCTTGACTATGAAAATTACCTAATCATACAGGGATTTGATCAATTAAGACCAAATTTGGGTGTGCAAGTGCAGAAGCCCAATATGCAAACTCATAATCAGTTTCTTCTCGCATCACATCAGCAACAGCAGATTTTGGCACAGGCGCAAAGCAACCTTGGAAATCCAACTAATTTTGGAGAGTTGGATCCTCGTAGGTTCTGTCCGTTTCCTCAGGGTAGCTTTAATGCAAAAGATGGTCAAGCTACTAGAAATGATGGGTCAATAAGCTCCCCAGTGCAATCAAATTCACCTAAGGTTTGGATACCGTACTGATGCCAGCCCACAATCCATTATAATTAGCAGTCTTATATGTAGAGGGAATGCTTCATATGGTTGGTGCATTAAAAACTTTAGCTCTCTTGAAACCACAAGTTTGCTAGGCAAGAGCTCTATGTGTGAGTTATAAAGTTAAATGAAAGCTGGAAATTTCAGTGAAGAGAACAAAACCCTAGAAAGATACTAGAGAACCTCACAAGATTCCCTGGTATTTGGCTACCTGCATATGTTTTTATATGTATATAAAGACTTATTATCTTTGTTATGTATGGACCTGCTTAACTTTTTCAGAAGTAGGGCTTCAATACTTGTGTACATTGATATTCATCCTTGTGTCTTTTTCTGAATGCTTGTGCACGTAGATACTTGATACCTTTTCAGTCATATCATTTTGTGATTCGAGATACATTAACTAGTTGAAAAGCATTATTGTTAAGTTTTGTTTGGTGTTTAAACAGATGAAGGTGGCTCAGATGCAGCATTCTTCCTCTCAACAACAGGATCAATCTCAGCAACAGGCTGTACTTATTTTAGTATTATTTTTGTTACACACACAAATATATATATGTATATGTTTGGAAGAATAATTTTGGATTTTATAATCAACCTGAACGTTTACTTATGGTGCTGCAGCATAACAGGAAAAGGAAGCAACACTCTTCTTCAGGAGCTGCTAACAGCACCAGTACAGGAAATAGAGTAGGCCCTTCACCTAACTCTCCACCATCGACTCACACCCCTGGGGATGGAATGACTACTGCAAGTAGTGCACAGCATGTTAACAATGTGCAGAAAAGCTTGATGATGAACGGTCCAGAGGAAACTGTAGGTCTTGCAACATGTTCCAATCTGCTGGTAACCTTCTAGCTTTTATATTATGGCATAGTGATATTCAGTCTGTTCAGGTAAAGTGCATGTTGTAGAAAAATCTATTATTCATCATCCAAGCATTGTGAGGTGTTACATAATTATACAAGATGGGGTGGTTCCTATTGGCAATTTAACATGTCAATATAACCGCTACCACATAATATTTTGTTTCCAACTAATTTATATGCTTAGAAAATTTTGAAGTACCCCCCATACAAGCAAAAATTAAATTGCGTTACCACTTCAAAATTGTCATGTAGGGACTAGTTCCTAAAATTCTTGCTTCATTGCCAGAAATCTGGTTGATTAGATTATTTTCTTTGAAATAATTAACAAATTTGTTATGAATATACTCAGTTGTGGGTGATCTTATATCTTTCCATCACACTATCAGCTCAGTTGACACTATTTAAGTTACCAAATTTTATCATTATATATTTGTTCTGTAGCAAATTCGAAGTAGAAGTTACAAAAAGTGTTTCCAACAGTGTCATTTTCTTTTTTGCGGCAGGAAGACATAGAACGATTTGGGGATGTTGGTTCCATAGATGACAATATGGAATCACTGCTTTCGCACGATGGAGATGGAAGAGATTTGTATGGAGCCCTGAAACAAAGTCCCTCAGAGTACCAAAAAGAGTCGTCATCTAAAAGTAAGTGATAATCTTGAGTGTACTTGGGCAGAGTTGGAGGGACTGTTTGCATTTTAATTTAGCTGGGTCACCTTCTTTTCAGGTTTTACCTTTTTTGAGGTTGGCTGCCAACGGACTAGAAATAATAGCAAGGTCACTTGCTGTCATTTTTCTTCTGATGGAAAGTCACTAGCCAGTGCTGGGCATGATAAGAAGGTAAAGTGCCATAGAGGGTAAATACCACATTTGAGGGGAAAAAAACAGTATCAACATGATTATTTATTTGGTGATGGATCCCCTGTCCTGTTTTTGTGTCCCTCTTGTTGATACGCAAACAATGGATCACTCTCCTTTAAGAATTGTTTTTTAAAGAACCGTGTGAGCTATTCGGTTCCAACCACTGGATTATATATTCTTCTTTAATCTAGTTCAGTTACCTTTTCAGCTTTTTGAGCCAAAATTAGATTAGAAATTAAATAAATGATAGCACAGAACTGAAAGCTGACTTGCATTTATTGTATGTTATAGGTTTTACTCTGGAACATGGGTACTATGCAGACAGAGAGCACACCTGAAGAACATAAATTAGTCATCACAGATGTTCGCTTCAGGCCAAATTCGTCTCAGCTGGCAACATCTTCAGTTGATAAATCTGTCCGATTATGGGATGCAGCCAATGTAATTTTCTTTGCTCACATTTTTTTTTTGAAATTTCTGTCTTCAATATCTATCTGAAGTGTAAGCCTCACAGTAATGATCTTTGCAGTTCAAAGTATTTTGACAACGCAGGTCCTTATATTTTGCTGTTAATGTACTTGCATTATGTTATAACCACTTTATGAGTATAAGGTTATTCTTACTATACAGCCATGTGATTAACTCATGAAATTTATTGTGGCAGCCAAACTTTTGTTTGCAAGCATATACTGGACACAATTCACCAATTATGTCCCTTGACTTCCATCCTAAGAAGACTGATATTTTTTGTTTTTGCGATACTGACAATGAAATTCAGTATTGGAGTGTCAATCCCTTTTCATGCACTCATGTTGCCAAGGTTGGTAATATTTTATTTTGTTTTCCTTTTGGCTCCTGTCAGTACCTCAGCTGAATACAATTTTTCTTAACTATCTATCCTCCTGTGCTTGATTGATATAGGGAGGTACAGCACAAGTGAGATTTCAACCAAGGATTGGACATTTGTTGGCAGCAGCATCAGATAAAGTAGTTTCTGTCTTTGATATTGAAACTAATCGGAAAACACATTCATTTCTGGTAATGTTTGTGTATAGTGATTAATTTCTTCATACTTGTATGCCAAGGTTGAGTGATAGCATTCTTGAATGTTCGGTTGTGACCTTTTGAATCAATCTCTCATTATAGTTGAAAGTTTTCATCATGAAAATTTGCAATAATTCTCAGGGACATTCAGAATTGGTGAATTACATATGCTGGGATGCAAATGGAGATTTTCTGGCATCTGTTAGCCACAACTTGGTAAAAGTTTGGTCAATAATGTCAGGGGAGTGCATTCAAGAGCTTAGCTCGAATGGGAATCAATTTCACTCTTGTGTTTTTCACCCAAGTTACTCAACTCTTTTGGTGATTGGAGGAATCTCGGTATTTTTCCCTTTTTTTTCTTCATTTTAATTGTAAATAAAATTCCTATGGTACAATGCAGGTGATAATTTTACTGTGGCTGGTTTTTGCCTTCAAACTTCTGTGCGCAGTTGTCATGGGTTTAAAAATGCAATATTTATAGTGTTTTTTAGCTGTTGATATATCTACTTCACATTTTCTCTGGTATCTTAGTAAATTTTTAATGTCAGGGAAATGAAATCGTAGTTTTTCTGGAGCTGTGTTGCATATGTTGTGGTGATGGGGTTTCATTGGATTTGGATGGTGTCACTGTAAATTGATATGTCATTAACTTTGTATTTCCTTTTCAACTTTTGGGTGCAGTCACTGGAGCTGTGGAACATGGCTGAGAATAAGAGCATGACAATTCCTGCTCATGAGAATATAATCTCAGCATTGGCACAGTCACCTGTGACAGGAATGGTGGCATCTGCAAGTCATGACAGCTCTGTTAAGCTGTGGAAATAAATCCTGTTGTATAATAATAACACCCTATTTTTCTTGCAGCTTCCGACTAAACAAACGCCGAGATCTCGGAAAAAAGGCAGACAGCAAGCAATATAAAGTTTGTCTACACAAACCTGTGAAGATAGAAGAATGCAACTGGGTGATTAGATCAATTGTGAAACAATTATTAAGTGCGACATTATAAAATGTGTTTCTGTTTTCAATTTGTTCTAAAATTTGAGCCTAGAGTCAAATTCTGTGAAGCAGCTTGTAGTTGAGTAGCAAATTTTTCACGGATAAATGGAGGCGAAAAACGCTTATGTCAATGTGCATGTTAAAAGTTGTTTGTTTTGTCCTTAACAATGCTATATTTTGCCTTTTGCATAAATGGTATGACATTTTTGTATTTTAATTTAGACCATTGAGACGGTTATTTTGGTCAAATTCCAAACAAAACAGACCCTAAATTAAAGTATGTTTTGGAGTAGTAAGTGCAGTCCCTAATGTAATTTTTGAGAATGTTCATTAAAATATTGTTGGGGAGAATTTGAATTTATATTTTTTTATAAATAAAACTCTTTATTATTATTTAAAGACTCTTTCCGTTTATTTTATTTTATTTTTATAATTAGAAACTTTATTTAATTAATTTTTTTAATTAAAACAATCATATTAAATAAAATATACTTTAAATGTAATGATGCATCTATGACCCCTCTTTTTTTTTTTTTATATAACTCTAAACTCAATTTCAATGTTTAGTACTTTTTTCTTTTTTTTTCCTAATTTATGCGAAATTTAAAAAAGTCAAATTGATTATGGTAATCAGGATTGTTTGTTTGTTAAGATGTTACACGTGGTCCAATTATGCCAAATTGATTCTGTACAACGACGCCCATTGTAAACCTAAAACCAGGAAGAGTGAGGCATAGTATGGAGGGTAACCCTGAAAATACACGCTCCTCTGATTGGATAAAACGTACCAGAACCTGCAATGTGTCAGTGATTGAATGAATGCTCTCAATCACTTCTGTCAATTCTGCCTTTGTAAATTACTTCAGACAGCACTAGCATCGCTGAAACCTCAGCAGTTGATTTTTGCGTAATATAATTGGTTCGTGTTAACCACTCGCTATTAAAACGCTTGAGGAAATTCTTCCGGCTGGGTCACAACAAAACGCGGGAGGACGTGAAAATAGGATTGTAATTGAATTCAATAAAATTGAGGTTATAAAAATGAGATGGCAGAGTGATGATTGGTGACACGTCTGCCACTTGTACGGCTATTTACCACCTCCGGAAGCTAAAAATTATACATAAAACGAGGCAAATAGGTTAAAAAAGATAACTGTGAAATTTGTGCATGGATGTAATTGTAAAAAAAAAAAAATACATGTAAATATTGGCTGTCTTAGTTCCGCTAGAATGCGTACGCCTTTTTTTTTTTTATATTTAAGAATTTAATAATAATAATGGGTACGATAACCGAGGGTGGGGTTGCAGTTTGATGACGTGGTGATTTCCTTATAGCTAGCATTAAGATTAATGAAGTGACATGATTTTGGCGGGAAATTTGGTGATGAAAAGAAAAGAAAAGAAAAGATTCCATTATAATGACTTACAAGTACTTGTGTTGTCGATAATTGTGCTTAAGCATATCTCATTTGTACCAAAAGGCAACACCATCTTGTTTTATGAGATTTTGATATTTCTCCCAATGTAATGACAAGATAGAACCGGCGACTGGCTGGCTCGGTTGGCTGGGCCATGCCTAGTTTGGCATGACCATTGTGTCACGGATCATGTCTCTCAAGATCAGTCAAAAGATGGGTTTTGAATCATGAGCTAGGTCAAGCCAATTTTTTTGAGAGTAATGTTAGCACACGAGCTAACATGATCTTTTGTCACCCCAATAACAAGATAGTTGAAGTTTTAGTAAGAGTGTTCCCAAGTAACCTAAAAAATTAGATAGAATTAGGACAGTTAAATAAAAAATTTTTAAAAAAAAATTAGAAGTATAGTTTCAACTAAATCTAGATCAAATCTTAAAAGATTTCAAATTGATATAGACTTAGGAAGACAGTGTTCATGCAAATCAAGTTGAGTGCCCAACGTATAAGCTTTTAGAGATCGAGTACGATAATCGATCAAGCCCAATCATAGGGTTCAAAACAAACCCAATAATTAAATGAATACAAAATTATAAATTTACTCTATTTTTTTAAAAATTTATATTATTCCAACGACCTATTGAAAATTTTATGGGTTGTTTTTTGCTTAACATCAAATAATAGTATAAACTTTGACATTTATATATTTTATTATCTATTATGATATGATTGAATAACTCCACAATTTTTAGCCAAATAACATGGTTGTCTACATTTGAAGTACAATTCCATCAAACACTCCCTCTTTGTGTTGTTCACCACACTTATGATAAACGGGAGCATCTTTCCTCTTCTATTTCTTGTTCCCTTTCCAATTCTTACTTTTGTACTACAACCTCCTCTTCTATTTATCAATTTTATCTACTAGTTACTCAGATCTCTACTTTATACTACCAAATGACCTTACTAGACTATCCTCCTATATAATCTACTTGATAAAGATCTCGAATCTCAAAACTCTACTCAAAGTCTTATCATATGATTATGAAGACTCTACACCTATCATCATATCTATCAATGTCGTTGGATTCACCCTATAGATAAATTTCTTTATTCTTTTTTGAGTTGTACTTGCCATATTGGAAGCATATTTCACTAAGGCATTAAAATTGGTGACATACTCTTCAATTGTGCTATTCCCTTGCAACAAATTAATGAACCCCTGAGCTCACAAAGATGTCATGTTTGCAATCATTTACTCAAACTTCAAAAAACCTTATAAATTCTAACCATGTCATGCTTGCCACCTCATGATAATGTGTGTATTTTTGTGTCTCCTTTCTCTCTTTATGTAAGCTATTTATAAAACTTAAGGGGTGATGTTACAATCGAATGAGAATATGAAGACATTCTTTATTCAAATATAATATTCATATTCTAATTACATAAAATAATTCTGTGTAATTATCTAAATGGGCCATCCATTGTTACCCCAAGCTGAAACTAAACAAAATAAATAAATAAATAAATAAATAAATATATATATATATATATATATATATATATATATATATATATATATATATATATATATATTAGAAGGTATTGAGATACGAGAAATGAAAATATCGGGAGAAAATGAGAATAAAAGGTATTCTTCTCTGTACCCCGAACCCTAACTTTGGTTTCTCTCGTCATTTTCTTTTCTTTTCTCTTTCCCATACAAAATAAATATTCGGTCTCCCTCTTTCCCTCCTCTATTTCTTACATGAACGCACACTCAAAAACAGTTTCTTTGCTTATGGTCTCTGTCTCTATCAATCTCTCTGTGAAGAAAACCAAACCCTAGGACTCTAAAATCATTGAGAAATAACAATATGGGAAAGTACATGAAGAAATCAAAGATCACTGGAGACTTTGCTGTTTTGGAACTCTCAACTGGTGTCCTCACAAGAGCTAAAACCCTTGCCTTGAAGCGTCTCCTTAAACTCTCTGTTATACCTAACCCAGATGACGCTTCTTCTTCTTCTTCTTCCTTCTGCTATCTCCAGCTCAGGAACCGACGCCTCGAGAAACCCCCACCACCCTGCAAACAACTTCAACCCAAAGACAAAACTTGCAAACCACAAAACCCTAGCCCTGACCATACCTGTGACTCAGAACCCAATTCTAGCCTCAGGTTGAACTCTGTTCGCTCTGGCTCGGTTGGGTCGGTTCCACTCGGTCGCGATGACAGGGATATGCAGGGGTCTTTTGGTAATAATGAAATGATGGAGAATGGTGCTCTTGAAGCCGGTGCCGAGGAGGCTTCTCTTGGAGAAAATAATTTGGAGCTTGAACCCAGAGACAGGTATGAACGCTTCTCTCTCTGTCTCTCTCGTTTTTTTTTTTTCACAAAAAAACTTAACTTTCATTTCTGGTTTTGAACTTTCCAGTAATTTTTTTGTATTTCATTGCTTTATGTTTATACTGTTTGATGGATTTTCCGGGGTTTGAAATTTTTGTTTCTTTGGTCTTTTATTATGAGTTGTTGGATTCTAAAGAGTAGAACTTTCACTCGAGAGCTTTCATTTTAAAAGGAAAATAGTCCCTGAGTTTCATCTTGTACTAGCCGTTTTTGTACCTCTCTTCTCAGAAGCAGAAAATATATACTATCTTTTTGTATGGAATTATTACTAATTTATTGTAAAAAAATGTTGTAAAATATTCAAACCCGTTCCCTCCCTCTTTCTGTTGTCTCTTTTGGTAATTCAAATCTTTAGCTAGAATATTACAGTAGGTATATTCCTTCTATAATTTCTGTTATGTTTCTGTTCATGTTTACCGATATTAGTTCCCGTTGGGTTTGGAACTCATTTTCTTGTGGATTTTGGGATGTGAAGTTACAATGAGTTAGTACAAATATGTCCTGGTCATGTTTTCCCCGCTATTTTAAAGGAACAATAATCTTACAATATTTGAGGGGTTTATGTTTATGATCTGTTTCTGTGTTTTCATTATCATGGAGATGCATTGATATTTTTCTTTTCTGTTGCATGTTTGTTTGTAAAATTTCTAGCACCAAAGTTGGCGACTTTTTACATATGACAGATCAATTTAATGCATTCTATTTAGTTTCTGTTTCTGTACCGTACTGGTATCTCTCATTTTACTTAAATACATGGTGTGAGCACTTATTGAGTTGTCCTTTGTATATCAGGGCTTTTTATGACCTATATATCAAGTTTCATAATGTTAGGGAGGGTAGTTTTAAGACCATTATCAAATTGGTTCTTATATTTACAGACCATTTTATAATTTTGGTTGGATAAATTAGGTGATTAGTAGAAAGGTTAATTTATATCTGGGCTTTACGTGGGACGTATATAGGAAAAAATTAATATGATTACCGGGTATGGATTCATTGTATTCTTAGGTTCGCTTTTATTGCAGCAGTGGTAGCCATTACTTTTCTGCCATATCATTGTTACCATTGACATATGGGACTCATGGGGCCTAGCTTCAGACTGAAACATGTGTGTGGGATACTCTTTTCTGGGGCTACCATTATGTGACGGAGGATTGCAGATTTCTAGATTTTTACTGTTCCAAATTGAAGCTACTTAGTGCTTGTCAGTTTTTAGTTTCGTTCAACTCTGTTAGGGATATTGATCTTGGTTGCTATTGGTTTATTAATTGGGGGTTGCTATGTAGGAGCACTAGAGAAAGCACGCCATGTAGCATGATAAGGCGGCCAGATATCGTCACAACTCCTAGTTCCACCACTAGACGAATTAGACCATCTTATCATGGAGCCCAGCATGACACGCAGAGAATTATACCAACACCCCGCGAACTGGAGGAATTTTTTGCCTATGCTGAGCAACAACAACAGAGGTTATTTATGGAGAAGTATGCTGTAGTTATTATATTATATTTATTTAATAGTGTTTGATACTTCATGTATCCATCAATGGTGTTATTTCAACTGCATTAGGGATGAAGAATCATTTGCTGATCCAAAATTTTTTTGCCGTCTGCAGGTACAACTTTGATGCTTTGAATGATATGCCACTCCCAGGACGATACGAATGGGTGCAAGTTTTTCCATGAGAAAAACTCATTAAATTGTAGTTCTTGTCCCAGCGACAGTATTAATTAGTATCTCTTACTGGCCTTTGAAGCAAGTGGCTGGGACGAGCCAGTGACTTATAATCCCATCTTCTGTGTATGTTCATGTAAAGAGTGATTGGACTAAGATGTGTAATTGAAGGATCTGAAATAACAGAGCTGATGAATTACACACTAACAAAAAATTCAAGGGAAAGAAATAATGTCTCGGAGGATGTGTAGCTTAGGGTTTTATTGGCTTGTCACTGTAATTTCTTATTGTTATATCTAATTACTAGATTTTCTTTCCTGTCATATTCCCTTGAAAGCTTCACTTTTGTCTAATACTTAGGTAAGATTGACTGGAAATAAATGCAATTCAGTTGCAATTTTAATGTTTTTGTCTTTGCTTTTGTTTTTTGCCCCCTGCATTTTTTCATAATGCCTCTGATGTCTATGGCATAAAAATATCACATGCACTTCTAATCTAGTTTTGATGTTGAAGTTTCCCTTCATGTAATCTAAGTTAGATTGATTTGTTTTATTAGTTGTTTTGATATGCTGCTAAAATACAAGTTGATGTGTTGGTGTGGTCAATGCCATCAAGGACAGAGGATTGCTTGGTTACATTTTTTTTCTTTTATTTTGATAAAGAGGAAATTTTACTTGAATTGAATTATTCTTTTGGGGTTGAATCAAATAACTAGGTGAAATTTCAGATCGAATAACTAATTTTACAATTAGTGAGTTAAAAATTTAATTTTGATATGTTGTTGATAGAATTTGAACTCATTTTCTCATGTTTGGACTTCTCTATTTTTTGCCATTCAAGCTTCCCTTTTGGGCGCTTGGTTTGATTGCCAGCTATGTTTTGTTTTTAACCAGCTTGAATCACTGGTTTATCCCCTGATTAACCATGACTCTACTTTCAACTTTTTCTTAACCACCAATGGTATCTGAAAATTTTATGTTAAATTTTTTCCATTTTCGTTTTTACAGCATTAACTACTTTGTTTTATACTTGTATCAGTTATCTGAAATTTGAATGAGTCACTGGTCCCTTTCAGATTATTTGGTTATTTGGGTATGAAATAGTGATGTTGGTGGGGTTATGAAAGCAGTCTTAAATTTCCTGTAGAATCCTACTTCAGGTTCTCCCTGACAACAGATTTTAAAGAAATTTATTTTTATTTCTCTCGTGAAAAGCTGTTAAAAAACTGCAAGTGGGCATGAATGCATAGACCTTACGGCATCGTGTGAATCAATTTTTGCAGCTCATACTCACATGGGACCTTGTACGGTTATGCAGAAGTTGTATCACAGGTTGCTACTATCTTCATCATGGATTTTGATGATGTCCTCTCTCTTCTATTCTGTATTCTAAACTTTGTTTCATCCCAGGCAGACTCCAATAGAGCCGGGCTGGAACATATTTTCATTTTAAATCAATCAAATTTGAATTAAAGTTTCAATTTAACAATTAAGATCAAATTTGAAGATTCATTAATGATTAATCTCTTTGATTTTACAGTCTATCTTTTTGATATTATTGTCTACTTACCCAGTATCACTATAGTTTAGTCTTGGATTTTAACGAAACTTGAATTGCCAGCTTTTATTGATTATACCCATAGTTCTGTCCTTGATAACGTTTCTTTGTTGAACACTGGAGGAATACCCAACTGCGCATTTTTGCATCTCTCTGTAACTGTGTGCCAGGTTTGGTACTGATTACCCCAGAAAATACATGTCACTATGACTCTTTGCTGACATAACACTTGTAATCTTTTATTTTTACTCTCTCACACGTTCTTTTTTCTTCTATTAGTACAAACATTTCACTTGAAAATCAATAAATGTGTAACTTTTGCCTCTTCTAACTTCTATCCTCTTATCTTCAACAATATTGCACATTCATTTTAGCAGCCTATGCCATGCTTAGCTCAGGGTTGAACTTGAGAATAAGATTCTTTAGCTGAAGTGTTTGCCATGGACACTTTATCTGAACATACTGGACTGTTTTGAGGTTTTGAACAAAATGCAAAGGGTGTTCAACGATGTAAAAAAACAATCTCAGCAGTTTACAGGGGGGATTTGGGAAACTACTTGTGGCTTGAATGCGAACCAGCTGTAATTAATACTGCTCTTTATCCTTATTATTCTAAATGCCCGGTCAATTTTGTATGTCTTCCAAATGATGATTTGATTTAAAAGACCATGCTGATACTTTGATAGCTTAGTTTTGGACTGGGCCCGAAAACTAAGATATTGTCTGCATTCTCGTAGTAGGCCTGATGGTAACAAAGTATGTAATTTGTATCAATCCCAAATATACAAACAAACCAGCGGGCATAGAATTCCAGGGCCATCCAATACAATCAAATAATCAAAACCCAGTTCCAGGGGGTACTTGAAATTCATAACTTCATATTTGTTTTCTTTGTTTATTTCTCATCTTAAAAGATATGCATAGAGGAGACAACTTTCATTTTCAAAACGACATAATTCTATAGCAAAGCAAGAATTAGTTATTATAATTATCATAGTACATTAATACACAGGTTAAATTAGAGCTATTAATTATATTGCAGCTGCAAGCTATAACTATTACTTTACAAATGAATATAATTGATGATCCCACCTGCCAGAATGTTTTTGACAGCGTCTTGAAGATCAACTTATGAGAAATTTAGACATTTCTTGTATCCAGTATAGCAAGCTTGTCTTTAGAGAGGCCATTTTCAGATTCCTCCAGGATCCAAATCTAAGTTCTGTATTTCTAACTGTCAAATCCCCTCCAGTAACTACACAATGATCTGTTGGGTGTGAGTTCACATTGAATGCCAAAGGACACTGGCCTGATACTTTGTCCTGAAAAGTAAACAACAATGAGCTTTGGATGTTATTTAAGCATAAGAAATACATAGATATGTTTATGAAGCTGCCATGTTTTCCAACTAATAGAAGAAAATACCAGCTTCATCTAAATTTCTATGATGCAGATAATGACTTCATGGTGTAAGGAGATAAGTTAGCTGCTTGCTTTGTTTCTGCCATTTAAACTTCATATGCACTGCCATCTGTTGTTTATTTCATTTTCCACAGCCATGCTTTTGAGTCTAGCTAGCCATATTGCTGGCAGCTCATACCTGAAAATTAACACAAGTCACATCTTGAGTGTTGTAAATGTGTCAGTTTACGTGACGGTGTGTGTAGAGAGAGAGGGAAATCAAGGGCAATTACAGTTTTGAGTTACAAGCTCTCCAAATCACTTCACAATTTTTTGCCAGTGCACTCGGACTTGCTTAGGGTGTGCATATAATAAACTTATGATTTGAACTGCTAAGTTACAATCCAAAGTACATACTTCATAATATTTCTGCCAATCTTTTCTGCACGTGGATCATCAAAAAATTTTGACACAGGGACCAGCGATCTTGAAGTATATATAGGAACGTTGTCCACTCTGAGGCAAATACTTTTCTAGGCTCACAGTATGATCTATCTAGGACCTCATACTGGGCTTTTCCAAAGTCCATAACAGAAATTAAGGTCCTTGAACAAAACTTTGCATCAGTTGCCTTCTAGAGGATATACAAACTCGTACATCCACCCAGCTATTCCTATAAAAAGGGCTCTTTAGCAAAAAGCCAGATATAATTCAATAACTTCTATTCCATAGTAAAATCAATACTTTCACAACCCACAAATTTGGCTCTCAAATTGGTAGAACATTCCAAAAGTCCATAATTTTCTCTAAGAACTAACTAACTGATTAAATTGTCACCAAGCATTACATTTGCAAGCCTTAATGGGATTACTTTAGGATCCTGAGACTTTCACGTAATATTTTCTTTATTTTTTCCATTTCATTTGTCCTATACTCACACAAATCTACTTTTCTATGCTCTGAAACCCTTAGTTGTAATGTCATCTCTTAACAACACACTGTATGCAGACCTTAATAATGATTAAATATATTCTTTGCAGCATTCACAAAATTATCTCAAGGCTAGCCAACATAAACAAAACAAAATGTGTACAGTTTGTTGTAAATAATTCGAACAATAATGACTAATAACTGGAAACTAATAAAACTTACTCAGCTAAGTGGCCTTTGACAAGCTTGAAGCGTATCCGTTGTTCCTCCGAGTGCCATGGACATAGCTTAAATCCAAGTTGTGCGAGTTCCTGAAGTTAGAAAATGATAGAGTTGAGTAATATAATCACTTAAGGATTACTGGTTAGGCAAAGCATTTGCTGAAGCTACAAAGCTTAAAATCACTAATATTTGCACATAATAACATTAAGTTCTGGAAAAAATTAGGGAATCACTGAACATCACTTCAAATTATAGATTGCAGTGACTTAAGATACATTTTTATAGAATCCAAGTGTTGAAATCAAACAGAAAGCCACCGGTAGAACATCGTAAAATAGAGGTGTGAAGTGCAAACATTATACTCATAGTGAGAGGAAACGCTGTACTACCCAAAGTAAAACTGAACTTATTATCATCGCCACTATGTTAAATCAGTATGTCAACAAGCATTTGTAGTCCAGCCACTAATCTCACAAATAAGAGGCAAAATTATTTCTAATCTAGCAGAACGCTCAATAAAAATCTAGAGTTATCCGCTAAACACCAAAAGTTTCCATAAAATGGGCATACTGAAAAAATAAATGAAGCAAATACGAAGCAGCAGATCGAACCTTAGACCTTCAAAAGAACAAAAGAAAGCATGTTGCTCCGGCCAATCTGAGAGATGCCGCCGTACATTGGCAGATATAGATTTCGGGCCCAGTAGTTTGAAGTTTGGACAACAGAATGTTGGGGTTGTCGGCAGACATGGGATGCTTTACATCAATCATATTCATAGAAGGCGTGCAATGAACAGAAGGTGGCCTGGCCCTGTGCTTTTCTCTAAAGTATAATTAATTCAACCCAACCTAGTTAACAAAACCAATCAAAATAAAATTTTTTACGTAAACTTTTCAAAGTCTCAAAATTTGCAGAAAAATGGTTAAATGCATGCATAAGATACCACCAGAAAACCCAAGATTTAAGGGTCCTGCCATGCCTTCAACGCATGATATTGTCTGTCACTCGATGACCTTGACTTTGACTTTGAAAATATTTTTGTTCCTATCTATGACTATAAGCGGTGGTAGTGGATGTCTATGATGTCAAATGATATCCTATGGTAATTATATGGAATGGACCCATTGGGTAATGCTAATCACATTATTTAGCCAAAAAAAAAAAAAAGTGGCCGCACCTTCCACCGATCCCTTTACCAGACTTTAATTTTACCTATGTGTGTCCTATTCAGTGGCAGTGACCATATATAACAATGAATCAAACAAGTGCAGGCCCATTGTCCCCCATGGGTAGTTCGAAAGTCGGGCTCTAAATAGATGAATATTTATTTTTTTTTTGGATAATATTTTAAAATTAAAGTTTTTTAATTTATTTAATATAATAGTATGAACCCAATTATTATATTTAATATTTTATTTATTTAGTATGATAATAATATGACCCGAATAAAAATTTTTGAAAAGAAAATTGGGCCATTACACACAAACTATACATATAGGTAGAGATTCTGAGATCATTTTATGTACAAACTTTGGCGTTTACCTCATGGTGATCAAAATCGTGTGTAATCTGCTTTCACATGAAACAAGACGTAATCACTGAGCAGAGGAGGTGGGAGGAACAAAGAGTAAAATTTGTGGAAGTCCAAAAAAAACTACTACTTTTGTTCCGGCTTTTTTCTGTAAAGAGAAAGAAGAAAGTAACCAACATCAAACACTTGCTCTTTTTGCGCCTCTTTACCTGCTTTTTAAACAATCAGTAATAATTATAATTGATTTTGATTGATACTTGTAGTGTAATATAAGAGAGTGATTTAAGCAGATGCGATGCAAGTTAAATATCAGTTGAATTAAGCTGGAAAACATGACCCACCATACAGCCCCATTGCTTTGGACAATTCTAATCTATGGTTTCAACGCATCCCGTCTGACAAAAATGTTCGAAGCAGTTAATCAACTCCAAAGACTCCATCTTGTTCCTTGTCTCTTTCCCTACTTCACTCTTTCTCTTCCCTCTCTCTTTGCACTTCTACATTTTTCTCTCTTCCTTTCATGGACAACAAGCGGCCTCAGCCTCAGCCACAGCAGCTCTCCTTGGCCAAGTCTGCGCGCCAACATTGCAGTGAATGGTTTGTTTGTTTGTTAATTTTTAAGGAACTGTTCGTGTTTAAGTTGAGTTATACCGTTCCTGTGATCTTTTTGTCATTTCTGTTGAAGGGTTGTTTGTGTTTCTTTTGTTCTTGTTTGAGTCAAGCAGTTTCATGTATATTTTACTTTTCTTAATGAAACTGCATGGCTTAAAAACTATTCAGTGTCCTTCTTCATGTGATCATGTTCTAGTGATTGCTTCACAATGATCTTTTAAAATTTGATGCTGGCGATCATTTCATTATTAATTAATGAAATGACTTCACTGAGATTATGTTTATCTTCCGGAATAAACTCAAGGCTTTCTTAAATGTTGTCCTGATAAAAACAAGAACACTTTTGACAAGTGTTCTTCATGTATCTAAGCAAACTCAGCTATACTAAAAGGAAAGTTTTTTCAGTTGATGTCAAATGCTCACTCCAGTAGCAGTATTACTTCGTTTAGCAGTAATTGATGGACAGATATCTTAATGTAGGATTTTTCGAGATGTTCCAAGTGATATCACGATAGAAGTGAATGGAGGGACCTTTGCATTACACAAGGTAAGCTCGTGTTAATTTATTCTGTATTTTCTTATCAAAGAAGCAATTTTTCTATGGTGCTGGGGTTTTGACAAATCATAATTAAGACTCTTAATTGTTCAATGCAGTTCCCTCTTGTCTCTCGTAGTTGGCGAATCCGAAAGTTAGTTGCAGAACATAGAGATTCTGATATCTCAAGGATTGAGCTTCTTAATCTACCAGGAGGTGCTGAAACATTTGAGTTGGCTGCCAAGTTCTGTTATGGTATTAACTTTGAAATAACATCAGCAAATGTAGCTCAGCTTTGTTGTGTTTCTGATTATCTCGAAATGACTGAAGATTTTTCAAAAGATAATCTTGGTTCCCGTGCTGAAGAATATCTTGAGAGCATTGTTTGCAAGAGCCTGGAAATGTGTGTTGAGGTTCTGCAACAATGTGAGAATCTACTTCCCCTAGCTGATGAGTTAAAGATTGTTAGCCGATGCATAGATGCAATAGCCTCTAAGGCTTGTGTAGAGCAGATTGCTTCAAGCTTCTCACGCCTGGAGTATAGCAGCTCTGGGAGGCTTCACATGAACAGGCAAGGCAAATGTGATGGAGACTGGTGGATAGAAGATCTCTCTGTTCTTCGCATTGACTTGTATCAGAGAGTAATGACAACCATGAAGTGTCGCGGGGTTCGTCCTGAGAGTATTGGTTTATCTCTTATGAACTATGCCCAGAAGGAGCTGACCAAAAAGCACAGCTTATGGAATCCATCAAGTCAAACAAAGGTTGATTTGATTTCAGGCTCACATGGACATGAACAACATGTAGTTGAAACAATTGTTAGCCTTTTGCCCATAGAGAAACTTGCTGTTCCCATCAATTTCCTTTTTGGGCTTTTGCGAAGTGCAGTGATGCTTGATTGTGCAGTTGCTTGTAGGCTCGATCTTGAGAGAAGGATTGCATCCCAGTTGGATATTGCTGCTCTTGATGATCTTTTGATCCCATCCTTGCGGCACGCAGGAGATACATTGTTTGATGTTGATACAGTTCATAGGATACTGCTAAATTTTGCACAACAAGATGATAGCGAAGATGATATGGATGACGCCTCTGTTATTGAGTCTGACAGTCCTCATTCACCATCCCAAACTGCATTGTTTAAAGTTTCAAAATTGGTAGACAATTACCTTGCCGAAATTGCCCCTGATTCAAATCTCAAGCTCGCCAAGTTCATGGTCATTGCAGAGACTTTACCAGCACATGCTCGTACTGTTCAAGATGGGTTGTATCGAGCCATTGATATTTACCTGAAGGTATGTTACTGATTCTTTTTTTTTTCTCCAAATGTACTTGACGGGGAATCAAGAAGAAGCTTTGCAAACTGATTGATTTTTGTCTCCCAGGCTCATCAGAATTTGTCAGATTCAGATAAGAAGAAGCTTTGCAGACTGATAGATTTTCAAAAGCTCTCACAAGAAGCTGGTGCACATGCCGCACAAAATGAGCGCCTCCCACTCCAGTCTATGGTTCAAGTACTCTATTTCGAGCAGTTAAGGCTCCGCAATTCCTTGTGCTGCTCTTATCCTGACGAAGATCACAAGCCAGTGCAGCAGTCATGGCGGATCAGCAGCGGTGCACTCAGTGCAGCAATGTCTCCACGAGACAACTATGCATCATTGAGGCGAGAAAACAGAGAGCTAAAACTTGAGTTAGCTCGTTTAAGGATGAGGTTAAATGATCTAGAGAAAGAACACGTTTGTATGAAGAGGGATATGGAAAAGTCTCATTCCCGTAAATTTATGAGCTCTTTCTCAAGGAAAATTGGTAAGCTGAGCTTCTTCGGTCTTAGTTCTTCAAGGGGTTCAAGTTCTCCCTCAAAGCATTCTTACAGAACAGATTCTAAGGTGATTGAGAGAACATGTGCAAGCACAGATTAGGTAATTGAGGTTACCTAGAATCTTTTCTCTTGATGACAGCTTCATTCTCATGTATTTCCATTTGCCTTGTTGTATATGAGTTGCGATGCTTTGGGTTAGCACGACTGGGGCTTTGAATTTTGGGGGAGTACAAATTTGTTGTTGTCTGAGTTTTAATATCTTAAAAGCAATTTGATGTAAACTTGTGGAAAACGTTCAGGAAAGGATGCAATTTGATGTTGTTTTCATGTGGTTTCGTGATACCTCCACAAGGGCATTGTCAATTGTGTATAATCTTCTATTTAAGTTGACAGGAAAGTCAAATTGTGATTTGTTAAGCTCAGTGACATCATTCTAATGAGTTTAAGCAGGAAAATGAAACGGTTTCAACAGGTCTAAACCAAACCGGGCTCCGGTGGATTGGATGGCAGCACTCATTTGACAATAACAAAAATAAGCACAGTGAAATGACAAATAAAAATTGAACCTAGTATACCATGTTGACAAGAATTAGCGGTAATGGCTGCTCTAACAAGTATCAGTTTGCTGTGATTCATGTAACATCTTCTCTTTTATGCGGTGCAAGTAGTCAATTCGGGTCAAAAAAGTTCTGCAGTTCTCGGCTTTCATTGGAGAGATCTGGTAAAGCTCCGTACCCATTAATATCTTATAATATACTATACATATCATATGATATAATATAATAAAAATAAAAAATAATATATATTATAAGATATATCATTATTAATACGATATAATAAATATAATAAATATATCATACGATATATATTATTGATAAAAATTAATATTTTAAAAAAAATAATAATAATACAATAGAAGTACGTATAACAAATTTTAAATTTTTAGAAGTGTTTGTAATATTTTTTAAAATGACGATGTGTCAAATATATTTTTTTATAATTTTATTTTTTTAAAACTATATCATACGATACAATACAATACTTAATATATAAAACACGATACATTAAATTAAAGTTTTAATATAAACGACATACAATTCAACTACAATATAAAACTTTTTGAATATTTGCCGTTCGGAGAGTCTATTTTTAGGCTACTACTTGTGGGCACACTTTAACAAGAACAAGATAATTTTTTTCATTTGCAGGTGAACGTGAAAAAGTAGTCAATCAGAAATCTTAAACAGAGAAAAGGGACAAAAACAAGCATGTTTCTCACAAATCAAATATCCTACATTTTCAGGAGACAAATGTTTCAAACAACTACTGATGAGGGGTGCAATGGTAACTGATAAAACTTAATGTAAAACATCTCTCAAATCTGGTCATCCAATTTATTTCAAATAGATTTGGTATAGAAACGAATGCCAAAAGCCAAGCCCAGGATTAGCAGAGGAACTACAAACTGAAGTAGCTTTATAACGAACTCCGGTGTCTTGTCTTGGTTGTAGTGAGGCTGCTTGGGAGGAGTATACTTCACCTTGGTGGGAATGGTTGCTGTATCAATGTGACCTACGTAGAACTCATCCATCATTGCTTTGGCGCTGGTACTATGACCCACATCCTCAAAGTCATCAGTTGCATCCTTTCCTGCAAACCATACGTCAAATTTGTGGCATCAAAAGACATCTGCAGACATATCACCTATATTTGTTCAAAACTGAAAAACTGGCTAAAATGATGATAAAGTTTCTAGCTTACCTGTGGCAGACAACAAAACTTCATCACCACCAGGATGGTCATCCAAGAATTTTGTCACATCATATACCTGTTCCAAAACATTAGTAAATGGAATTCAAGAAGATTGCAAAAGACAATTTAGTCTGATCAATAATAAATATATACTAGAGCTCACACAACTGATATACAATAACTGAAAGTTGATATACTTAATATGGATTTTCACATCTGCTAAGGTTTATGAAATTAGAGCCCTCATGACTCATGAACACAACAAGCACTAAAGATACAGGTCATGACCACAATCATATAGATACCAGCCAACTTAATTAATAACACCAGGATTGCTCTCACCACCAATTAAATAAGAATTGGTAGTCACTGGTGAACCTTGGATTGCCTTCCTCAAGAGTAATACCATAGAATTGCAATATATTAATTATCACAAACAATAATTTAAAAAAACCAAAACAATGAAAAAATTCAGCGGCCATTGTCCAGGTACTCACTGAGATCATTTCCAAAAATGGTTGCAATCAAGATATTAAGTCTTCATTTCACCAAATCTTCATTAACTATTACAAATATACTTTAGAAACATTTTTAAAATCATATGTGATTTTCACTGACTTCTCCATAGAATGAACACATGAAATAAAAGCACTCTACAAAGATATTAAGACTTCTCAACACAATCTGACCGCAATTTCCTATGCACTGAACTTACAAAAATGCAAAAAATTATTCCTTTGCTCCTTGATAATGTTGCAAAACATACCAATCCCTCACAGCAGTAAGCAAGCAAAAAAAAAACATATGCATCAACCAACACGGATAATGACAAAAGTAATTTCTGTCATAATCCATAATAACAATCAAATAATTCATCGAACTGTCAACAATTTATAGTTCCCAACTGCCAACATTTGAAAAACACACTTTTGAACCTTGGATTCCCCCACGAAGATCGTGGCAACAATTCTTTCTTTGACCAAAAACGTGATCATTCAGGTTGAATCAATCAATTATTGGTTCAAATCTCTAGTAAATTCTTCTCCCTATCGGCCTTGGACGACGGTAAAATTCCCTAATATCGCGTAACAATCAGTTAAAAAACAGAATGAAATGAATGAGAAATCAACTGAGTCTCCCATTCTTGTGCATGCAGATCACATACGCCAAAAAATTGAAGCTTCCTAAGAGATCCAAGGAAACAGATTAATATATTTTCAGTTATCACGAAGAAAGAAAGAAAGAAAAGCAACCCAGATCAGAAACATAAAACAAATTAACACCCGAAGCATAAGGTTCAAAATAACAATCTATCAAGATCCAAATCAGCAAAAGTGCGTCGGTTTCAAGTAAAAAAGTTTTCCAGTTCACTTAACAACAACGATAACCCAAGGAAAGAAGACAATGAAAGGAAAAAGCAAAGGGCATAATGATGAAAATGAGAAGTATATATTATCTACCTTGCCGTCAATGACAAGCCAGCAATCTTTGGGAGAGTTGTGCTGAGAGACCTCGGCCAAACTGAACACCTTTGGCTCTCCTCCACCCATTTGGGTTGTGAGATAAAGAAGAAGAATTAGAAAGAGAGTTGAAGTTGGTGAATGGAGTTGAATTTCGAAAGGGGAGGGAGGTTGAATTTAAGTGCGCTGTGCAAGGGGGTTGGTGAAAGGTGTGTTGCCTCTGTCATCAACCACCTCAGTAATTATTTAATTAAAATAAGTAAATTTTTAGGATTTTATAAAATACGTTGACTAATAAAACCATCATTTCCTATTTTGATTCAAATGTCTTCGTATATAAATTAATTTTCTTCCATTTTTTCATCAATTTCAAAAATCAATCCATGCCTTCCAAATTTGGATTTTGACCAAAATCGAAACTTTTTCGGTTTCTAATTTTCAATTTTAAAGATTTAGAGCACGTTACGAAATTTTATCTCATCTTTTTCATTAATTTAAAAAATTAACTATTTTCATCGACTAATAATTTTAAAAAATTGTGTCACTAAATTTTGATGAATTTCGTCCTTTTCAACTTCATTCTCTTTCTCTCATTGAGACAAAGATAATAAAAAAGAAAAATAATGAAAACAAGAAGAGAGAGAATTTGGGTTTTTGAAATATAAATTAATTGTGTAGTATGTTAATTTGCTATTAATACTATATTATTTTAAGAGTAATATTATACATACATATTTTAAGTATATAAATGGGTATATATTTACATATATCGTTATATAATTAAGTATTATTTTATTTTAAATTTAAAACTATCTAATTATGTAATAATATATATAAAATATATATATTTGTGTATTGAAAATAAATATACATAATTTTATTGTTATTTTAATATTTAAAAGTATTTAAAACTTTAAGTATGGAATTATATGTTATTTTAGGTTAGTAAATAATTTTAGGAATTTAAATTTACAAAAACAAGCAAAATGGTGTGAAAATAAATGAAAGTTGACTTAAAATTTCCTAATTTAAGTACTCGCTTAAAAAATTACGCAAACCCTGTCCACACAATTGGCGTGTTGTTTGTTTATTTATTTATTTTTACAGTGTCTCATTTATAAGTTAACATGAGAAAACATGATAATTGTATGATTTGGAGGTTGTCATAAAAAATTAAGTTGATTAATTATAATATTGTAAATGCAGTTAAGTTAAGCTTACAATACGATTTTTTTTTTGGACAAATCAAAATAAATATTGTTTGGATATCCCTAATGATAAATGACTATTTAGGGAAATTTGGGAATTTTTATATTTCTCCCATAAACAATTGCTAATTTAATTAATTAATTTCTCTTTTACAACAAAATTGATGATGTAAATACTTAATTGTTCTTTTAGAAACTTTGATTCTTGATTTATTGGGCCTGGTTTAGTCCACAGAGCGGCCGTGTCTGTCAATTTTAGTTGTCCAATTGCTTTGGATTTTGCTTGCTTAGATGTTGGGCCAATTAACTCAAGAATTGGCCCCAAACCTGCCCACAGAGTGGGAGAAGCTGCATGCATTGCAACTCCTCGAAGGGAAACCCTACCTCCTAATTTTCCTCGTATAAATCATACGCTTGGAAAACTGCTCGGCAAGAGAGGGAGAGGGCTTGAGAGGGAGGCGAAGTGAAAGCAGTAATGGTGTCTGGATCGGGAATCTGCGCGAAGCGGGTGGTGGTGGATGCTCGGCACCACATGTTAGGTCGGCTGGCTTCCATCATAGCTAAGGAACTCCTGAATGGACAAAAAGTGGTGGTGGTTCGTTGCGAAGAGATATGTTTGTCAGGGGGACTTGTTCGTCAGAAGATGAAGTATATGAGATTCCTTCGCAAGCGTATGAACACCAAGCCCTCTCATGGTCCCATCCACTTCCGTGCTCCTGCCAAGATCTTGTGGCGCACCGTTCGTGGGTTCGTCTCTTATACTCTCTGTCTTGTGATTCCTTGAAATGTGTTTATGTTAAATTATTGATTTTTATAGGATAATCGTGCTTTATTGACTCTGTTTAACAAAAATGATTCTTGATAGTCTATTTTGTTTAGTTGAGAAAACAAGTAAGAAGTTGGTGCCATTTGCTGATTAAATTTTGTAGTAGTAGAACTAATTATAGTTTGTATCTTACCGGGAGGACTGCAGTTCGGTTTTTGTATTGGGGATTTTAGGATTCAGTGTATATTTACCTTTATGGTTTCTTTACGCTCTTTCAACAACATATTGAATTGGACCATAGTTTCTCATTTTTTTGGATTGTTTTGTTTTTTTGTTTTTTTTTGCAGAATGATACCCCATAAGACCAAGCGAGGAGCTGCAGCACTTGCTCGATTGAAGGCTTATGAAGGAATCCCTCCACCGTATGATAAGATGAAGAGGATGGTTATCCCTGATGCTCTCAAGTTAGTTTTCGTTGTCTATACTTTATTGGGGTTTTTGACAAATTTATCACATTGATTTTTTTTCCATTTATTGATTGTTTTTCATTGTTTGACTTTGAACCAATTCTATAATAGGGTGTTGAGGCTTCAGAAGGGTCACAAGTACTGCTTGTTGGGTCGCCTGTCATCTGAGGTTGGATGGAACCATTATGACACCATCAGGGTGAGTTGTAGTTGCTTTATTTCTTTTATTGGGTAAACTTTTCTTGTTTTTTTTTTTTAATTTCTTTTTCCATTTTATATAAAATAGTTATCTTAGAAGTCGAGTGGCTGTACTTATAGAATGGTTCTATAAGCCTGATTGAATATTTTAATGAAGTTTTCCTTGAGTTGGTTGTTTTTTACCCAGTGCTATGTTGGATTTTCTTTACCATGTGTTGATGGTCAGCAAGCAAATTGCATGTGTCCGTTACTGTGTGTACTTTCTTCTCATTTTTTGCTCATTATTGTTTTTCATGATTTTCATTGTTTCTAGTAAACTAGAGTAGAATTCACCTGCCAGTGGTCTTGGTTTTGCAATTGCATTCTACTGTTCACATCATTATGGGAATATTATCTGATGGATTATCATTTGCAAAAAAATGTATAGTTGGGAGATGCTCTTATTTTAGTAGTTTTCTAATTTACTCATGGATGAATCTTATGTCATGATTGATGATAAATTTTTTAATGCAAATTTCATTTCTAATTACCATCTTTTACCACAGGAGCTGGAGAAGAAGAGGAAAGAAAGGGCTCAGGTGGTTTATGAGAGGAAGAAGCAGCTGAACAAACTTAGGGTGAAGGCTGAGAAGGTAGCAGAGGAGAAGCTTGGCACCCAACTAGACATCCTTTCTCCAGTCAAGTACTGAGTAGTCTGTAGTTAGTTTCATACAATTTTGTGGAGGATTTTCTCGAATGTGCTTTCAGTTTTTATGTTTCAAGACTTTGAAGCTAAGAATTTGATGGATCTTGAGTGGCTATCTTTCTTTTTCCATCACATGGTTGTAGAATGATTTTGTTATATCTTAAGATGTACTGGTATTTTTGGTCGGCAATTTTTCAAGAACTGAATGAGAATTTTTTTTTTTAATTCAATTAATGGTACTGAATGATCTGTTGTGCCTCAGTAATTTATTGGATACTGGGAGAAATAAATTATTATTTTTCGACTGAACGTGTTCAGAATTAGAAACTCAGACCTCAAAGCGCCTCATAGGGTTAATATATATACAATTTTATTAAGTTTTGAGAGTAATATTTGCTAGCCAGGTTCCTTGATCGGTTACCTATGCAAGTGCGGTGATTATTTCCAATTGAGTTGCATGAAAATGAATTATATGTGCCTTACATTATTAGCTTCTTGGCATTGGTTTGTAGCTTCCTTTTCACTTTCCATTCTCATAGTACGGTGCGGAAGCTATCAGTGGTCACTGGTTATGTCTGTTTAAACCGAGCAATTCATTCAGTTGCTATAAGCTGCTGAATCTTGATCAGGTCTGTGATCAAAGACCATGGTTGTTTTCACCTTGTGTGGCACTGTAGATCCCTTCAGCTTTTGAAGCTGTTTGCTTGGCTGTTATGTATATTCATTATAACTGGATTCTGCAAGACTAATGACGGACCTGATGTTAAATGCATAGACAGGGATAGGTATCAAAAAAGGACCTGCTGATAATGAAAACCATTTGTCCTTTTGGATGACCAACAACAAATATTGCTGTAGATGGAGAGGTATCAAGTGCAACGACCATACTGCCCATGTTGTTGTGCTCGATCTTCGTCCTTCAATTGAGCATGATGGTCCTGTTCATCCCATAAGAGGTGCAATGAGTTTTCCTTGCTTGAATTTCTGTACTTTAATCACTTGGACCTCAGTTTAGCTAGTATACCTTATACCTGTCTTCCTTGGTTCACTGAAATACCTGACTGTCTCAATCTGTCCTACCAGACAGTTCGTGGAACTCTCAGCCTTGCATACTCTTGAATGGCTTTCTCACCTATACTCACTGAAAATTCTTCAAATGGATTTCACAGAGGCTGCGAAATGGCTCCAGCATATACAGATGTTTCCTTTTCTAACAAGCTTGTATTCCTGTTGTTAATCCTTCAACATCTCCCTATATCAACTCCTCAAACTCTCTTAAAGTCGTTCACCTCGCTTACAACACCTTACGTCAATAATCATTTCCTTGGTTTTGTAATTTAAGTAGTAATCTAGTTAATCTTACTCTTTTTGATAACCAATTAAATGGTTCAACTCCGGATTCATTTTACAACATGCGCTTGCTTATGTGGACCTATCAGAGAATCAACTTGAAGTTGGAATACCAAAATCTCTCCAGGATCTTTGCCGCAGACAAACATTAGACTTATCTGGGAATAATATATCTTAACCGCCTCCTAACATTTTAGAAAACTCGAGTGGTTACATCTGGATGTTTCTTCTAATAGCTTTTATGGTGAACTGCCTCCATCTTTGCAGTCAGTTGATACTCCTGAGAATGAATTGTCTGGAAATTTATTGGCATGGATAGGAGAAAGCCTAACCAGGTTGATTGTTCTTTGCTTGCGATCAAATGAGTTTTATGGGAGCATTGATCAGATGCCAGATCTATGCCATCTTAGATTCATTGGTCTCGGTTCTTTCTTTGAGCAACTTGTCTGGCTCCATTCCACACCTTGCATCAATAATTTCACTGCCATGGCTCAGAAAGGAAATTCAGATTCATAGGTATGTTAACTATCAAGTCTATCATGACTACTGGGATGGCTGCAATTATGGTTATGGTGGCTGGTCTGTCTCTTATATTGATTTTGCATTGGCTATTCGGAAAGGAGTAGATCAAGAATACAATAACAGTCTTGGATTACTGAAAGTTATCAAATAAAAAATTTTAAGGTGTTATTCCTGAAGAAGTGACTAGACTAGTCTGACCGAGTTGGTTACCTTGAACCTACCAAGAAACAATTTGATTGGAATCATTCCTAATGACATTGGCCAGTTGAAAGGTATTTATCCAGAGGGACGGTGAGGCATCAAACAGTAGAACATTTGTTGGCATTAAATTAATGCTTCTTCTCTTTGCTCTTCTGGTGTTTACTGAAAGTAACAGGTTATTCTAATTTCTTCAGAGTTGTTGAGAAAATTTTGTAAGATTGACTTCTGTTGATAATCCTGAGTCTGTCTAGGATCATCCCCTTATTTTTTTAAACATAGAAAAAGTAATATGCATTTTTACCCTTAAACAAAAAAGAAAAGTTATAAACCTTTCATCATTCATGCTGCATTCATGAGCAAATAGCAATGAAGGGCATTTGGTACGTCAAAGTTGCGAGATTGTTGAGTTTTTATGTCTTCAAAGCACCTTTTCCTTCCTTTATATAAAAGAAAATAAATGGAGCAGAATGAGATTTACTTTGAAAGCTAAGCTAAGAGGAGAAACTGCATAATATATCATTATGCTATGACGGGTCCATTAAGCATCCTATCATCATCAAGCAATTTCCATGATTAAAGCACTGCCCATTAAGTATTTTTATTTTGTCAAAAAAAAAAAATTAGTATAGCTCATCCTGTTTATTGAGATAAAATTGCAGATATCAACAATTCTCTAGACAAGTTATGAATGGCATTTCGGTTGGTCAAGTTTATTAAATAGTACCGATGACGTATGCATTACTGCATTTCTATGTTGCAGGAATAACTGAATTCCTTGAATTTTTAAATAAATCAATGTCACTTTCCTCAAGAAAACAATGGCCAGAATTTTTTCTCTGTAACGACTTGGTCCAAAGGTGAGAGTCATAAATGGTGTTAGTGTTTTTCTTCTTCTGGAGCCGCTTTCAACAACTACCTCCACTACTATTCTTGTAGTATCGTAGCAAACAATCATAAATAATGATAATAAAATTCCACTCCCAACACGCCTTAATCATAACCCCTCTTCTCTTTTACACAAACAATCTTTCCTTTTACCTGTTCTACTCTCTCATCAATTTGTTACCCCAACAGAAAACAACCCCACGTCCCCTTTTATTTACAGTTTCCCTTTTCCATAGTTTAAAAGCTTCAAATGTAGTTATTTCTTTGAACAAGCAGTTGTTGGTTGATTTGTGGATATATTTTTCTGGTGGTTCTTTGGAGTTTGTTTCTATGGCTCTGAAGTGCTTCTGGGTTGGCTTCATTCTGTTTTCTGGCTTTTGGCTAGTTTGTTTCTGTGATCAAGACGGTATGTGAAGTTTGTTTTTGGAGTGTATCTTCATGTATGTCACTTAAGATCACCTATGAATTAATCTTATCGAATCATTGTAAACTTTAATTTTATTTCTTACTGATTGACCATATTTTTGGTGATCATAGAAAAAGATTTAGCAGAGTTAAATTTTACGATGCAAATGTGCAGGTTTCCTGAGTCTAACTTGTGGTGGAACCACAAGTTATGTTGATTCATCCAACATTTCGTGGGTCTCAGATAGTGCCTACATAAACACAGGCAACACCACAACTGTTCCCTTCGTTGAGGAAACCTCTTCGTCTAATGTGCCAGTTCGATTTTTTCCAGATTCTCAAGGTCGCTCATGTTATAAGCTACCAGTAAAGAACGTTTCATCATTGGTTCTCGTTAGATCCCGATTTGTCTACAGGGACTATGATGGACTAAAAAAACCTCCATCTTTTTCTATCTCTCTTGGGACAGCCATCACTGGCACAGTAGATCTTGCTACTAATGATCCCTGGACTGAAGAATTTTTATGGCCTGTTGATAAGGACGTACTCTCGTTTTGTTTACACCGCATTTCCAGTGGTGGGAATCCTGTTATAGCTTCACTTGAAGTAAGGCCACTTCCTCAAGGTGCTTATCAGATTGGCTTGGGAGATTTTCCTGATAAGTTGCTTAGAAAGAGTTATCGTATCGATTGCGGTTACACCAATGGCTCTTTAAGGCAAGAGTTTTGAAAATGAATTTTACATGAATTGGTTGGAAAATTGTGCAAGTTTCAGTGATCATTTTGTGTTGAAACAGGTATCCTTTGGATCAATATGATCGGATATGGGATGCTGATAAAAACTTCATGCCATTTCATGTGTCAACCGGCTTCAACACGCAATTGAGCTTCAACTTTTCGAGTATTCAGGAGAGTCCCCCGGTTTCTGTTCTTCAAACTGCAAGAGTTCTGGCACGAAGAGACGTCTTAACTTACAGCTTTCCTCTGGATACACTAGGGGACTACTTCATTGTCCTCTATTTTGCTGGGATTATTCCTGTGTCACCTACATTTAATGTATCAATTAATGGAGATATTGCAGAATCAAACTACACAGTGAGAAGCTCAGAAGCTGGTGCTCTATATTTCACTCGGAAGGCAATAAAAACTTTGAACATTACAATTAAGAGTATCAGCTTCTACCCGCTAGTCAACGCACTTGAGGTGTTTGAAATTGTTGGTATTCCATCAGAAGTTTCTTCAACCACAGGTGCCATTTACTTTTGGTTGAGCTTGCTTGATATTTTTCTGCGCTTTGCCAGACATAGCTTAACATTGCTTTTGCCCTTGTTCTGTACATACACTTGCAGTTTCAGCACTTCAAGTTATTCAACAGTCTACTGGTTTAGATGTGGCATGGGAGGACGATCCATGCTCTCCCAAACCATGGGATCACGTTGGATGTGAAGGGAGTCTAGTTACATCATTGTATGCGCATAATAAAGCCTTGGTTCTTTGATTTGTTCTGTCTTAAACCCATTCTTTCCCTCAGAGATCTACTAACAAGGACTTAAAATTTCTTTTTAGGGAGCTTTCAGGCATCAACTTGAGGTCGATTACTCCGACATTTGGAGACTTGTTGGATCTTAAAGCATTGTAAACTCTTTAACTGCGTGAGACACTAAATGATTTTACTCTATACATCATTTGAAGTACTTACATTAGGCGGTTTTCACCACAGGGATCTGCATAACACATCCCTAACGGGAGAGATAAAGAATTTGGATGCCCTGCAACATCTTGAGAGACTGTAATGCCCCTAAAGTATTGATTTATGGCCCAAATATCTTGAATTGGATAGCAATTTAACTGCTTTCTAACTGAAAATTACAGGAACCTGAGTTTCAACGATTTAACTTCCTTTGGCTCCAATTTGGGGAAATTGGTTAATCTTCAAGTTTTGTAAGTTCTCTTTTCCACATGTAGACCCAAATTCCATTTTCTAAGAGTTGCTTCTGTCCAGTGACTTTGTGGGTTTTGCATTCTTAATATTCTTCTACCCGTAGGGACTTGCAAAATAATAGTTTACGGGGAACAGTTCCTGACGTCTTGGGAGAATTGGAGAACCTGCATTTATTGTAAGTGAGCTTATAAATATGTAATTCTCATGAATACAACGTGTCTCACTGAATGAAAACCCTTTTCTGACTTCCTCAGGAATGTTGAAAACAATAAACTAGAGGGTAGCCTCCCAGACTCTCTAAACAGAGACAGCTTGGAAGTTAGGTATGGACCTGAGAGTGAGAACAACATTGTTCTTCCTCGTTCATCATGTTGTAGCATCCTGATTCATCAACTTTATCTGTGCAGAACATCAGGGAATTTGTGCCTTTCCTTCTCCACTATGACTTGCAATGATGTTTCATCAAATCCTTCAATTGAGACACCACAAGTTACTATTGTTACCAACAAGAAGCGCACTGAACATAATCATATAGCCATTATATTTGGTGCATCTGGAGGAGCCTTACTTGCTGTATTCTTGGTCATTCTTCTGCTAGTCCTGTATGCAAGGAAAAGAACAACTGATGTCCCATATACAGAAAGTATGTATAAGATCACAATGTTATTATCAACGAAATTATTTTGTTCCTTCATTGTTATTTTTAACATTGTTTTCAATATAAAGGGGCAGCAACAGATATGCGGAACTGGAATGCAGCAAAGGTCTTTTCTTACAAAGAAATTAAGTCAGCTACAAACAACTTCAAGGAGGTTATAGGCCGTGGTAGTTTTGGATCTGTTTACCTTGGAAAGCTTGCAGATGGCAAAGTTGTTGCTGTGAAAGTCCGGTTTGACCGGACCCAACTTGGTGCTGATTCTTTCATCAACGAGGTTTATTCTGGAATCCTCTCCCATTATATTCTGTTGCTGCTGATGAATTCCTTGTTCCCCATATGTTAGTAATGGTTTACATGTCCTTGCATGCTCTGTTTGTGCATGTTGTACTGTTTCCTTATTGTAGCCACATCTGGGATTTTTAATAGGTGTATCTATTGTCACAAATTCGCCATCAAAATCTTGTTTGTTTGGAAGGATTCTGTCACGAATCAAAGCAGCAAATACTAGTCTATGAGTATCTTCCTGGTGGATCTTTGGCTGATCACCTCTATGGTATGTCATCCATGATCTGAAAGATTTATTTTTCCTCTTATGGCTGATTAACCATTTTGTTAAATTTATTTCCCATTTTGTTTTTTATGTTTCCTTTAGGTCCAAACAGCAAACAAATTTCATTAAGCTGGGTTCGCAGACTAAAAATTGCTGTTGATGCAGCAAAGGGTACGTATGAAAATCCAAGCTTATTTACTTAAAGAGGATATTTTAACTCTTTACATAGTCTAGATTATGCTTTCTAAACAATCTTAATTAATGATCAATATTAAGGGTTGGACTATTTGCACAATGGAAGCGAGCCACGGATCATACACCGTGATGTGAAGTGTAGTAATATCCTGTTGGACAGGGATATGAATGCCAAAGTTTGTGACTTTGGCCTCTCCAAGCAAGTAACTCGGGCAGATGCAACTCATGTAACCACTGTAGTCAAAGGCACTGCTGGGTATCTTGATCCAGAGTAAGCCCTTTAAATAGTTTTCTTAACTGATTAATTCCTGATGACTTCACCATATATTCAACTATCATGTTCATTGGCAGGTACTACTCCACACAACAGCTAACCAAAAAAAGCGACGTCTACAGCTTTGGGGTTGTTCTTTTAGAACTCATTTGTGGGCGAGAGCCATTGAGCCACTCTGGAACTCCAGATTCCTTCAATTTGGTGTTATGGGTAAGCTGAGTTTTTTGCCTTTTAAGCACTGTATCATACATATTTAGAGAGAACGCAGATTGTTAAGTGCTACGAATATTTGAAATGCAGGCCAAGCCGTATTTACAGGCTGGTGCATTTGAGATAGTAGACGACAGCATAAAGGGAAGTTTTGATGTGGAAAGCATGAAGAAGGCAGCTTTAGTAGCTATAAGATGCGTAGAGAGAGATGCCTCTCGTAGGCCAGCCATTGCAGAAGTCTTGGCACAACTCAAAGAAGCCTACAGCATGCAGCTCTCATTTCTTGCAGCTTACGGAAATGCTGGCTGATTTTATGTACATATGTCTCCGTAATTTTATGGCATGGATCTTGTAAAGAGAGTGGGTATTTTTTTAACAATATTATTATACGCATAATTTTTTATATATAATTTTATCCACAAATAATAATATATTATTGTATAATTTAATAATATTTTATTTTTAATTTTTAACTATTTAATAATATGATGATATATTATTATTTTTACATAAAATTATATATAAAAATTATGTACATAACACTATTTTTTTTTAATCCATAATCTTACCTAAAGAAGAGTTATTTTGATTGCAATAGAGTAAATTATTATTTTTTTTTTAAATTCTATCAAGTTTATCCATCAATGAAATTAAATTATCTCATTTTTATGAATTTTATTAATTTATTTATATAAATTATTATTATTATTTTTTTTTAACCTTAAAGGCATTCAGTTAACTACCCTAACATTAATTTCTACTAATAAGTTAATTGGTAGACTATTGTGATCTTACCCACTTTACTTTCAAGGTGTAAAATATGTGGGTTTTTAATTATTTGGTTAGAATAATATTTTATTATGAAAAATATAATAAGATGATGTATTGTTTATTTTTTATCTTATTTTAAAATTATTTAATTAAATACTATAATATTAATTTGTACTGGTAAATTAATAAATTATATTGTTTGTGTAATAGTATATGATCAACTAAATTGCTAGACTATTGTGTTTTTGCCCATTTTATTTTCAAAAATCTGAAATATATAGATTGTTTTTATTATTTTGATCTTAGATATAATTTATTACTATATTTGATAAATATTTTTAAATATAAATAATTATAATAAAATTATGTATATAATTTTTATGTATAAACAATGACATATCATCTTATTATCAAGTGTTAATTTATCGTTAATTTTTAATTATTTAATTATATAATAACATATTATTATTTATGTATAAAATTATATATATAATATTACTCAAATAATTAATATATTTAATATGATATAATAAAAAAAATTATAACAAAATCATTAATAACATTATGATCTTTTAATATATGATATAGAAATAATAACCAAACTACTTGCCATATTATTATATAATTATGGTAAAAGATCTTTCCTTACCAGTAAATGAAAGCAACTTAGTTAAGGCCAAAAGACTTATTCCTACCCCGGCTTTGTTATGTCCAGAATTGGTATTTATTAAATATTAAAAATCTAAATTTTTATTTATAGACTGTAATTAAAATTAATAAAATCAGTTAATTATAAGAGTAAAATCATCATTTAACTATTAATACATTAAAAATAATAAAACAATATTCATTTTTTCTTTTAGTTTAGAAAACTAACAATTTTTCTCTAAAATTAAATTTTCAAATGTTATATTTTTCTCCTATAGTTTCTTTCTTTTTTTTCTCTTTTTCGATGTGGTCTTCGATTGGCTTTTCTCTTCCTTCTCTTTTTCGATATTATCTCTAAACAAAGACAATTTATCATTATTCAAAGATGAAAATAATTATTTTATTCAAAGATGACACTGAAAAAGGGAAGAGAAAGAGAAGTCTGTCGGAGACAATACTGAAAAAAGAAAGTGAGAGAGAAGTTGACTAGAAATTACGTCAAAAAAGAGAAAAAAAAAGAAAAAAGTTTTAAAAAATAAAATAAAATAATTCAAAATTTAACTAGAAAAAAATGATTAATTTCTGAACTAAAAATATTTTATTGTTTTTAATATATTAATAATTAAATAATAATTTTACTTTTAAATTAATTAATTTCATTAATTTTAACCATTATAAAGATGTCTCAATATTTAAGATGTCAATTTGGAGTTGCAACACATCTTGGGCGAGGACAGGCCCCCTGTAAATAATAAAAAATGGCTACACGACAGTCTTTAAATACGCAAGCAAAACACTCTCTCTCAATCCGCGCCGGAAGCTGCCTTAGTGCTTCACATAATTTCCGTACACTGAGATTGCAATTATATATCAGCTACTTTTGATAGCGGTTCAACTTTAAGCTACCAACTTTTGATCCTTCCATGTTCAACTGTGCCTTTTTCAGCTGGCTTTCTAGATAAGTTTTTGAGTTGTTTACTCAATTTGATTGCCAACATTTGTCTGTAAATGTGATGCTCAGACTATTGTCCTCAGGTTCCGTCTTATTTTCTCTAGAAGATCTCGTGTTTTTAAATTTTTGTTTCTTTACTGGGGCTAATATGGTTTGTCTCATGGTGAGATTTGTTCCCATATTCGATTCCTTGTATCTGGATCAGCATGAACTTTGTATATTCTTGGTGGTTATCTCGGTTTTCACTTGTCAAACTTAGTTGCTTCCTAAAATTTCAAAGAACAGCTGGGATCCCGATCAATTTAAAGCATAATGGCTTTTCGCACAACTCGCTCATGGACGTTTTGGGGTCTCGTTGGGGCTTTTATTGACCTTTGTCTTGCTTATTTCTTGTTATGTGGGTCTGCTTTTGCATTTTTTGCTTCGAAATTCTGTGATCTTTTTGGACTCCACTTGTCTTGTCCCTGTACTGGGCTTTTTGGGTACCAGAACAGCAATATATGTTTGCATAGATTGCTTATTGATTGGCCAGTCAGAAAGATATTTTCTGTTCAAATGTTGATTAAGAGGAAATTTCCTTTTGATTTGATTATGTTTGAGGATCAACCTTGCAATTGAGATGTGATGCGGTCTACAGATAGAATTTATGATAATGGGGTTCTGGAATTCGAGAATGAAGGATCTTCGAGTTCATTTTCAAGCCCAAAATTGCAAAATTTGGTTGATAGAGAAGGTGGGTTTGATGCTAAGGGGAAGAAAATTGTGAACCAGAACCAAAAGAATGGAATTCGTCGCAGAAGGAGATCTTCTCTTTGGTATGGGAAATCCTCTGCAGTAGTTGTTGCAGGTAGTTCCGGTGCTTCTTATAATGGGAGTGATATGAGAAGTCAAATTGGTGATTGCTCGAGTCCTATTTATGGAAAAGAAGACTTTCTTCAAGGTGAGTAATAAATTTTCCTATTTCTTCAGCCGAAATGGAAGTTATTTTGTGTTAAATTATTTGTCCAAGGATTTGATTGCATGTTTCTTTCATGGTGGAAGAGAGATATTGTTTGAAGTTTTGTCTAATATTTGGAACTTTTTTTCTAAAATGTTGAAATTTCAATATGTTAAGTGTTGAAAAGAGAACTTACGGTTGGAATTTCTTTCAAGTTTGAAAATTTTCCTGTATGTTATTATTACAAGTCAAATGTTGCATTAATATAAATACTACCGTTTGTGGTCATGTTATTATAGATAATAGGAATGCTGCAATTGGCCTTGATCAGGGTGAGATAACACGGCATAATGTGGGACAAGTTGTATCATTTGGGAAGAATAAAGTCAAGGATGATGATTCTTCAACTGTTGAAAAGTTCATATGCAGTGCTCAAGGCAAGTTAGAGAGTGCTGAAAATGAAGAAAACATGATCAGAATATTGAAAGAAGCGCTTGAAGATGAGAAAGCTGCCTGTAATGCTCTTCAATTAGAGTTGGAGAAAGAGAGAACTGCAGCTGCAACTGCTGCAGATGAAGCCCTGGCCATGATTCTCCATCTTCAAGCAGACAAGGCATCAATAGAAATAGAAGCCAAGCAGTATCAGAGAATGATAGAAGAAAAATTTGAGTACGGGGAAGAAGAGATGAACATAATGAAAGAGATCCTTGTTAGGCGGGAGAGGGAGAATCATTTTCTGGAGAAAGAAGTTGAAGCATATCAACAGATGAAATCTTTAGGAAATGGACAGTCAGAAGTTGATTTGAGTCATTTGACAAGTGAATGGGGACAAAAGCCTTTATATCCACTAGATTCGAATGAGGATCTGCTGGATTTTGAGAAAGGCAAATCATTAGATAAGACCAAAGTTGAAAATGCTGCAAATTGGTCTTCAAAGTACGAGGCTTCATCTGCTGAGATGACATCTGAGGCTGCTAATTAAAACTTGCCAAAAAATTCTTTCATGTTGTGGAGAAAAACTTGGGAAAGTTATACAACATGGTACTGAAGTATTTGGATGCAGAGCCAATTGTTTACATTGTCCATGTCATTGATGATAGATCTGAACTTCAAAAAGAGGAAAAGCAAAAAGAAGGGGGACTATCAAATTGTGTTGCTACTCATTCTGGGAGCCCAAGCACTGAAATGTTAAGTGATTGTACAAGTTCTAGAGTTGTAGAAACCAACTAGAACAATCATAGTAGTTTTGAAATGAAAGATGGGATACCAGTGTTCAGTTATTCACAAAGCAAAAACCTGCCGTCTGATCTAGACAGGAATTCTTCAGCTGCCTCCATTGTTGAAAGGTCAAAAAATGACATTGAAGTTGAATTGCCCAGAGAAACACTAGTTATGTGAGAAGGAAAAGAAAAGTTGACGAGTTCTGCTGATCATGGGGAAATTATAAATGCCCAATTGAAGCTGGTAGAGATAATGAACCACCTGGGACAGATCCAGCAGCTAAGACAGCCTAAGCAACAGGCTTCATTGCCTCCTTCATCTTCTAAATCTAGGGTACATTGAGAGTTTCACTTGACCACTGCTGGCCTTTTTGATACAAAATGGATTTCCTGAAGACGAGAGACTGCATTGAAAAATGATGTAATCGCAAATGATTTAACAGGGATGGGATGAGTTGAAAGATAGAATAGGATTTATAAAAGACAGAATTGTTGAAGTTAAAACTTTGTTCCTTTATAGTTTTTTTCAGTTGATTTCTGTATTTAATTGTTGGGAGAGACTCACATCTTCGAACTTGATTTGGGTCATAGTTTATTTTTGTTATTGCTTAAATATAAGTATGTGTGAATGTATATTTAGTTGCAAAAAACTGAATTCTGAATTTGGTTATCACTCACCACCAGAAAACAGTCTTTGTTTACAATGGTATTTGCCTCGAAGAATTTCTATGTTGTCAATGTAATGACGTTTACTCTTATGTAATGTAAATCATGATCATAACCAAATTCAGGGAATAAGTGGCTTTATTGACATCATATTCGCCCCTGAAATTTTTTACTTGCTCGTTTCTCGGGCGAGCTTGAACTTGAAGAAAAGATCTACGGAAGCGTGCCTTGGGAAGCCCATCAAAGTTTCTAAATCCGGTGTTATCATACGGGAAAATTGTACATAAAACTTGGCAAAACCCACTGCATCTGCGATCAGCTGTTGTATAATGTAACAAGAATCCTTTTGTATCATTTTTCCAAATTATCACTGTATCTGTACCTAATAGAAGTCGATATAAACAGTATCAACCAACCCTTGATTTCAAAGGTTGAAGATGAAGGTGATATGGTGTGGCTCAAGGCTTTTAGTTTCTGCCGATGCAATTCGTAAACCATCATTCATTCTTGTATGTTTGGTTGGGGTTAGTGTTTTCTTTGATTAGTTTTGAGTTACATAATAATTTAAGATTGACCAATCCCAGTTGAATGTTCTTTGTTTTAAGTATGATGGATGGAAGGTTCTTTTATCTAAAGGAAGCGTTTAGACGTTTTAATCACAATTTTGACTTCGAAGGAAGACCATGACCGAATGTTTCTAGACGATGAAACCTGGGTTTGCTTTGATTTGAGTAATTGTGCGCATGTAGTCAGTTAAAAAACAACTCCACTGGTTGTATTGAAATTTTTGTCTCTTTTGTTTTCACTAGTACTTTCCCCAAATGACTATTTCCCACCAAGCTCTAATGCAAAACTAATTTTTTATCCGTTAATTATTAAAAGTTTAAATATTTATTTATTAAATTTTATTATTATTATCATAAATAAAATTATTATTTATTAAAATATTTAAAAAAACTAAAAATGTAAGAAATTTTTTTCTATCCAAAATTTGAAAAATTAATATTTTCTTTTAGGGTTTTTTCAATATACTACCCGTAGTCGAAGATGGCAGTATTCTCTCTCTCCCTGTTTCTTTCTCAATCACACTTTATTTTTTACCATCATCAAATGTCCTCTCTCTCACTAGTTAGGGCATAACGAGACTAAAATCTTGATTTTTTCATTGTGTATTAGGCGGTGAGGGAGAAGACGACCTATGGTGAGGAAGAAAATGACCAATCATCGTCAGAGAGGAAAAGAAAAAACTTTAAGGGGAAATGTTTATTTTTCAAACCTTTGGTGGGGTAAGTAGGGAAAATTGTTAGTTTTTAAACCTGAGGGAGGGGAGAGAAAAGGGGGGGTGGGGGGGAGGGGGGGAAGAGGGGGAATGTGATGAATTTATAGTTTTTCCAAATATTTTTATTAAATAACAATTTTAACCTTTATAATAACAGTGAAATTTAATAGACAAATAAATATTTGAATTTTTGATAATTAACAAGTGGAAGTGGGGTTTGCATCAAATCTTGGGTGGAAAATAGCCATTTGGCCTAATACTTTTGATAATATTAATTTTCGTTAGTAATATTATATATACATATTTTGAATATATAAAATAAATGCATAGGTATTATATAATCATATGATTAAGAATTATTTTATCTCTAATTTAAAATTACTCAATCAATTATTACACATAATCTTTATACCCATTTAATATACTCAAAATATGTATATACAATTTTATTGAATTTTCTTTTGAAATATGATCTTGAGTTTCATGTATCCTTTAAAGATTATAGAACCAAACCTTTGCTTTTAGAATTTGTAAATTGTCTTTTTATGATAAATAAAATAAAAAAGATATGCTCGATTTTTAATTTATGGATTTTTAATTTAAAAATAAATTAAAAGTAATTTTACCAAAAAGAAAATATAAAGATATTTGACTTGAGATAAATATGAACTAAAGAGACTTCGAGAGGGTGTAATAAATAACAAGAAGTTAGTAGGGATTAACATTTATGATTAATGAACTATAAACTCAAAAAAATAGCCACCACTACTAGATGTCTTTGCCTTTCTCACTTCCTCACTTTAGACTCCTCTGCCAACCATTACCACTACCACCACCCTTACCACCACCACAACTAGATGTCTTTGCCTTTCTCACTTCCTCACTTTAGACTCCTCTGCCAACCATTACCACTACCACCACCCTTACCACCAACCATCTTATGATTGAAACATCAACTAGTCAACAATCCCTCGCAACCCCTTTAGCTCCTCTGTCTGTCACTACATTATTGACAAAATAAATATCGTTATTTTCTCACTCATAGTCTATGACAAACCCACAAAGTCACAACTCCTCCTAGAGTTTCTTTATTTAGTTAGGCCTCCTTCAATTTTTAGCCTGAAGAAGTTTAGCAATGCACAAAACTTTTTAGTGTAAGGCCAAACTTTGAATATGGGGAAATAATTGACTTATGATGCATTTGAATTAGTTGAAAAAATTATATCGACATCTATTGATTGATTACGAACAAAAGGGTGTTAGCGGAAGCCCATAGGAATGGAGCCCCGCGCTTCAGTTGAATCTAATATGCAAGCAATCTATAAATATATGTTAGTCATAATAACTAGCAAATCAACAATAAACAAATTGCTCAAAAAATGAAATTCATATGAAAAGGTAATGGTACCCTCAGATCTCACACAATACAAGAAGGTTTAGGGTCAAATGTTTATTGTTAATGTCTCCGGTCTAGAGTGTACTATTAAATTTAGGGTTTAATATTTAAGATTTATAATTAATATAATGTTTTAGAGTTTAAGATTTACCGTTAAGGTTTATAATATGAGGTTTAGAGTTTATAATTTAAAGTACAGATTTTAATGTTAAGTTTTAGTATTGCTCATTGAAGTATACCTCTTTATACAAACGAGGTCTAATGTACCAGTTAAGAAGTAAAAATGAGGGACACTATCTAGAACAAGAAACCCAACATAAGTACAATGACGAGTCATTTATAGACATCACAAACACTGATTTTCAAGTAATCCATGTGGGATCCTGAAATCAGATCAACAACGACAGCAACAAGATTGATTAATAATTTGGAACTTCTTTGCCCCAAGTATGATAAAACACAGTACATATGGTCCCTCTTTCGTTCAGTTCTGAGCATATGACAGTTGGGTCACACTAAAATAATTTGTTTTCAAAAGCATGAAGAGAGAATGTAAACTCAGTTGGGATCTGGGATAAACATTCATCATTAATTAAGGGATTATTATCAGCATAAAGGATAAGTTTCCATAAGTTTGCTTCTTGCATTTTTATTGACCAACTTCGCCAGACTTGACTGATTTGAACACTCTTATTCGGGAAAAGTGTCATGAGAAGTAAAAGACATCCACCGATACATGGTGGTCTACAGGTTTCAGGATGAAACAATGCAGGAGGTCAAGCTGATAAAATTAAAGTACAAACTAAAACGACTTTAGAGAAGAAACATCAACGCTGCTTCTTCCCTGTCGCTGCTTCCCAACCCTGTAAAATGTGGTTCACTATTTCCTCAACACCAAGCCCATGCTTGACCTGTATATGAAAAATTCACATAAATCATCAAGAAATAAAATCCTGACAGTTTCAATAGCAGGTTGCAGACCAAAAGTAACAAAATATTCATGGGTCAACTATATATTAATTTGTCATCACTGGGTAAGGCAAGCAGTTTGTTGGATATTTACAACTAGGTTCTAGTTCAAAAATAAAAATATCATACCAACAATGAAAACAGTTAAGTATAAATTATTTGTAGTAAAGTCCCTTTCCAATTATGCAAAGTAAAAAAGCCGTTTCTACTTCATTTCTCTCGTTCCTTCTTTTTTTCCCTTCATTCACTTACTTATGGAAGTCATAAAACATTACACTCACATAAAAGCATTAGTTGTCAAGTTCACTTGCCAAAGTCCAAAATATCAGCAGAACACCTTATTAATCTTTTCAGAGGCAAAAAGGGATTGAAAATATGAAAGCTCAGGGATACAGATTATATAATAACTTCATTTTGTAGGACTGTGAATCTTGCGCAAGTCAAAAAAACATCACGCTATTTCATGTTTATATTAAGGAAATGCTACTAGTGGCCGAACCAACCTGAGCAAAGACAAAAGGCCCTCCATCACGCATCCGCAGTGCATCACGCTCCATTACTGCCAAATCAGCTCCAACTGCAGGTGCAAGGTCAGTCTTGTTTATCACCTATAACCAAATGCAACAATTCATTTACATCAACTTCTAGACACCACAACATAAACTATAATTTATCAAGCTATTAGTAATATGAAGCTACATACTAGAAGATCAGCTTGGGTAATGCCTGGGCCACCCTTACGAGGAATTTTATCACCACCAGATACATCTATTATATAAATGATATAGTCGGCCAGTTCCCTGCTGAAGTTGGCTGCTAAATTATCTGCAGACAGAAAATTTTGTAAATGTTGAATTCCTCAAGTTGTAACCCAGAGAAAAACACTTGTGCGACACAAAAAATTTGTTCACAACTTATCATAAGCTTTTAATATTACTTTAATCATTAACAGGTACCATGAGTATAAAACATAAGTTCTGAATTTCAAGCATGGGCCTTCTCGTTCTTCGTGAAATTTTTATTAGAATGGATTGCCAGAATTGGATAACAACAGGCTTTTCATGCTGTTTTTATATTTTCCCAATATTATTGTCACTACAGTAAACTTATTCAAAATGTAATCAGTATAATTCTGCTGTGACCACCAGTAAAATTGATAAATCAGGATAAGCCGATTCCATCAATCAATTAGTATCAGTTTAATAAAGATCAGAAAGATCACTTCACTAGAAAATGCATATTGAGGAAATGCATTTACTAATAGACTACCTCCCCCAGATTCACAAAGAAGTATGTCTGCTTTGAACAAGTTAGAAAGTTCCTCCAGAGGGCCAAGATTTATGCTAATGTCTTCACGAATTGCAGCATGAGGACAGCCTCCTGTTTCCACAGCACGTATCCTTTCCTCAGGAAGAGCACCATTCTTCATCAGGAACTCACCATCCTCTTTTGTGAAAATATCATTTGTCACCTGAAGTAATGGCATTCTTCTTAAACCATCATTCAACAGAAATAATCGGTCAACAATAAAAATATAGGAAACAAGATAATTAACCCATTTAGAAGTTAACGATTTAGGAGATTGTAGCCAAACACCCAAAAGAAATGGTTGTTCTGAATGACGCTGATGAAGTTTAAATTGAGAATATAGAACTGTAAAGTATTCATCAGTTTATCCACCTCTCAAGTGCAGGGAAAATGAAGTAAATAGATGACAATTCATTATGAGATGAAAATGGGGCCATGGACATCACTAACAATCTTCCACCAAGAATAGATTAACTACTCCAAGATTTGAAAAACAAAATATCACAGGTATAGAACTTCAAACAACATAAGGGCTCCTAATGCTCCTCTATGACAGTCATCTTTTTGAGGAATACTATCGCATAATTTAAGTTTGGGCAATTTAAAGAAAATTACTTTCATCGCTTCATCCTTCCCTTTTTTTTTTTTTTCGAAACACAATTTAATATTAAGGTGGGTAATTGGGAGAGTAACCAAATATTATGCACAAGTTAAAAGCATAAAACATAAAATACCATCCATAAATCTGTCTATGACGAAGCATTTTGTTGTCGCTCTAACACAGTAAACAGAGTTAACTTGACCAGGCCATGCACAAGAAGGACCAAAATTCAAAATTTGAAATAGCTCAAATTAAAACATGAGAACTTCAGAGAGATGGTTGAGGGGGGAAGTTCAAAATTATAAGGAATGTCAAGGATCTACGATAGATGATACTTACCGCAGCAAGACTGTACTTGTCCCGTAAGAATTTACATAAAGCCAGCATCAAAGCTGTTTTCCTGTAAAGTAGTAACCAATGCTTCATCAACACCCATCATTTAGTTTATTTGTGCCAGTAACAAGGAGCATAATCTACATGAAAATGGAGAACACTCGGCCAATACAGAATACCCAAATCAAAGCATACTAAAACGGGTCCTCAACAAGATAACTGCAGATGCCAAAACAAGTATGCACTCATATATTTAGAAATAATATTTAAGGAAAACAATGAAACCCTTGTCAGATAAAAAATATAATCGAACTAGAAAATTATATTTAGAACTTAAAATTAAAATTTAGAGAGAAAACCCAAAGTACCCAGTACCAACAGGACCACCAATACCAACAGTGAAGGCTCTCTCATTGAAGTTTCTTGAGAGAAGAGGAGGAGCTCTTCTACTGAAGAAGCCAGGAGAGTAAATGGGTTCATGCGAGTGTGGTGCAAGTCCATCGTGGCTATGGTACACCCTCCCGTCTGCACCTACCCATGATTTAGTTGCTGAATCTTCATCGCTTCAAATGTGTTGTTTCATGAAAACAGTTAGTAATTTCATTATAGCACATAAATAATGCTCAACCAAAAAAGAAAAGAAACAAAAAATTTTAAAAAGATTACTGATGGTGATGATCATGGTGATGATCATGATGATGATGGTCATGGGAAGCCATCGACTAGAAGTGAAGTGGACTTTAGTAAGAAACTTTTAAGACTGAAGACAAATCACGAGAGATGCAAGAGAGGCAGATTCCTTTTGGTACTCTTTCTATGACGATGAACAAGTAATTTACAAAAAAACCCTTGTCACATATAATAATTACATTGCACTGTAAAATATTTTTGAGCAATACTATGTGTATCCACTTTAGGTACACAAATGTATACATACTCATATGTGTCATCATATGATTGATTATTGTTTTATTCTTAATTCAAAATCATCTAATTACATGATGATATATATAAATGTGTATATATTTATGTATCTAAAATAGGTACACATAGTTTTATTGAATATTTTTTTGTTCACACAATAAATTACTCTCACGTTGAACCTTATTATCACCACACGAACCCCACGTGTTACAACTTACAACATTTTCTCACCACGTGTACCCTATGAGTCACAGCTTACAATATTTTCTCACCATGTGGGCTCATGTGTTATAACTATTCTGACCATGCTGACCCCATGTGCTCCAACCTATTCTGACCATGCGCACCTCGCGTATAAGGGTTTTCGATTATTTTCTACCACAAGTGGTGGTGAGTGCTCTTTGCAATTTTTTAATTTGGGAGGTTTTTTTTGTCCTTTTCCATATGAATGGCAAATTAGAATTCTTCTATTTAAAGAATTTTTAATGTATAAATTTTAAATTAATGTATTTTTATTTATATTCTTATATAAAATAAGAAAAAAAAAGAAAGATAAATTTGAATTAAATTAAATAATAAATTTAAATTATTAATTTAAGTTATAAATTCGAATTAAATTGAGACGTAAATTTAAGATACCAATTCGAGTTAAAAATTCAAACAAAACACAATATCTCAGCTCCATTTCAAAATAAATCGAATCTTTTAGTTAGAATTCGAATAGAACTAAGCCAACTTCTGAAATCAAGCTGAATCAATTCAAATTCAATCCTAATTGACGAACAAATTCCAAATTTTTTTTAAATATCACAAGTAAAAATATATTTTAAAATATTCAATACAAAACTTGAAAAATATCAATTTACCTTTTATATAGTAAAATATCAACCACCACAAACAATTAAATCGTTAAAAAATTAGATAAATATCAATTTGACACTTATATAATTAAATATCAAATAACACTACATGATATAATATATATTTAATAACCTCACATGATAAAGTATGGCTCCACCTTATTGTAAAAACAAAGCAACAAACAAGTAGCTCAATTTGCCGCAGTCACCTGTAACTCCTTACTCGATCAATAAGACAATGCGCCGGTTTCACGCTTTCTCAACCTGAAAGCTACTTCCCTGCTTCCACTTCCACATTGTTGTTATTATTATTATTATAAAGTTCTTTTTCACAGAGAGATTGTCATTAGAAAGAAACTGTAATAATATATATGTATATATATGTATGCACGTTTAAAGCATTTTTAATCGTGAAGCTGAAGTACTGGATCGCGTGAATGTTGCTTGGTCCAAGGTATAATGATTTAGTAGATGATTGAAGGCTGTTTTAATCGTGAATTTTTTTTTATTTCTGATTGACTTTTATCAGTGTTCTTCGCCAATTATGCGAACTCGTGTCGTTGTCTACTTATTTGCATGAAGAATTTTGGACAATTTCGTCGTTTTGTATAAGCTGCGACTTTTACCAGCCAAGATTCCTCCAGATCTAGAAGATCTCTGTTTCTTCATATAACCGACGTTGTTACGGAGATTTCTCTGATTTACTTGCCTTCTTTCGTACTGAGTCAGTCTGGATTCAGATTATATTAAATATTAGAGGCAATGCAAGGTAGATTCATTTATACATTTAATCCAACGTTTCCTTTTTAGTTTTTATTGATACTTAGTCAAATTGTTTCTTCTTTTTCAGAGGTAATTTGGATTGAAGAAGGTGAGAAGTTTAAAGGTGGCTTAGATGTTGACACATCCGAGGACGAGAGACGGAGAAGTCGGAGCAGATCTCTGAGGAAGAAAGCTATGAGTGCATCAACAAGACTGACACACAGTCTCAGAAAACGCGGCAAGCATGTTTCTAATTCTCGATATGCTTCGATTTCGATTGAAGATGTGAGAGATGCGGAGGAGGAAAAGGCAGTTAATGCCTTTCGCCAGGCATTGATTTCCCATGACCTTCTTCCACCTCGCCACGATGATTACCACACCATGTTGAGGTATCCTGATCATCAATTTTTAATAGCCAGTTGTGAACATGAGACGATCAGATCGATTGCTTTCTCAGTTTTGCAATGATTTTGATGGAGTTATCACAATGCATATAGGATTGTGGTTTTCGTAAATATTTATGAAATTTTATCATAATTAATTTAAATCTCTTAATTTAATGGACGAAGAAAGGGAATATTTAGTCCATTTTTATAGCCTTTATCCATAGTCGATTATACAAACATTGAATTTGTTGCTATTTCTTTTGGGATTTCGCTCCTTAGTTTCTTTAATCTTATTCTAATAAAATGCAGAACACTGGGATTTCTTGCCGCAGATTCTTGAAGGCAAGGAAATTTGATTTTGACAAAACTGTACAGATGTGGGCAGAAATGCTGAAGTGGAGGCAAGAGTTTGGGGCTGATTCTATCTTACAGGTAATTCTAACAATCAGGACTGCATTACAAGAGTAAAATGGATTTATCATGGGATAATATAATGAAATGAGTGATACTAAGCTTTGGCTGATGTATGAGTCAGAATGGGCAACTGATCTATGCGGTCTCACTCAGATTTAAACTTAGCGATGGTTGTTCAAATTTCTGTCTTAGCCTATCACTTGTGTCAGAAGCTCTTATTTACTATCTTAATTTTTTTTATTTTTATGATGGCTTGAACAATATGATGACTTTCCAGGATTTTGTCTATGATGAATTCGAAGAAGTCCAGTGTTACTATCCTCATGGTTACCATGGTGTAGATAAAGAGGGTCGGCCTGTTTACATTGAGAGACTTGACAGAGCTGAACCCAGCAAGCTTTTGAATGTCACCACAGTGGAAAGATTTTTAAAATATCATGTTCAGGGTTTTGAGAAGACATTCGCCATGAAGTTCCCAGCATGTTCTATCGCTGCCAAGAGGCACGTAGATACAACAATAACCATACTGGATGTCCATGGATTGGTAATTTCTAAACCTTCTCTGGTCTACCCTTTTTGCTCTGTAAGTCATCTTATAACCTTATTGTTTCTTATTTGTAATTGATCATGCAGAAGTGGATGAGTTTTGGTAGGGTTGCGCATGACCTTTTAATGCGCATACAGAAAATTGATGGTGACAACTATCCTGAGGTAGCTGCATTATTAAAGTAAAGAAAAGCATTTAAACATTGGTCTTTAAATTTAGTGATTATCACTGACATTTGTTCATTCTCATTTACAACAGACATTACACCGGATGTTCATTGTTAATGCTGGCAATGGATTCAAACTGCTATGGAGCACAGCTAAAACCTTTCTGGACCCAAAAACAACTGCAAAGATTCATGTAAGCAATGTTTTTATTTGTATGTCTTCTATTCTGGAGGTTGTATGAAATAATCTGAGATGGTTGTGTCAATAATGCAGGTTTTAGGCAATAGGTTCCATAAACAACTGTTGGAGATTATAGACTCGAGGTTGGGATTTTCTAATTGCCATTGCTGCATTATGAAATTAGTGCTGGAATATATCTGTAACTCTCCTCACAAAATCTTTTAAATTTTCTTTAAAAACAGCCAATTACCAGATTTTCTTGGAGGAACCTGCTCATGTCCAAACGAAGGCGGATGCATTAGATCTGACAAGGGACCTTGGAATGATCCAGGAATTATGAAAGTTAGACCCTAACCTGTAGTTAAAAAATATTTTTGGTGAAGTTCGTTACAAGCTATTGATATATATTATTTCTCTTTCTTTTATGTCTGGAAAACTTTTACATTGTGAATCTTCTATTTGAAGCTGGTACATGCTAGTCATGCTATGTCCCCAAGGAAGACAATAAGTTCTTCTAATGGCGATGATTTAGAACTAAAATTATTCACCTCTAAGGTAAGTTGTTAATTAGTCAACCGTTCTAATAATCTTATGTCATCTTAACCTTGCATTTTGTAATATGTTACTTTATTGATGCATGTTACTTTATCGATGCAGGTTGCAAATAATGAAATATCTTCTATTGATTCAACTGTAGATTCAAGGCCAAGTACATCAGGCTTCATACAGTTGATGCCATTTCATAACAAAGTTAGTTTAGAGCATATAGTACTCTTTTTTCCATTCTAATTTCCATTTTTAATCTTTCTGCATTATCTTTAAACATACATCTTTATCATAAGGTTTAACTCTGAGCTGGATATTTTTTCTCATAAATTTGGGCCTTATCTTTCCTTTTACTGTAAAAATATTTTACTTGTTAACTGGATCAAGAAAAATGAAATTGTATATAAGAACATAGAATGTTTGAAGGATTCTGCAAGCCTCAATGATTTCTGTTGTCTGGAGAATTTAACAAAATCCATTTCCATAAATATATTTTGCCAAAGTTTTGAAATTACAAAAATTATTTTTTTTTTTTTTTTTTGTGCTTTTCCTTTTTTGATCATAAAATAGACATCCATCAGCATAGAGACTATTTCAATAGATGGCATTTTCTAGTTTATCTTGTATGCTATGAAAACATAATTACTATTTATCCCTCGCTTTGCATCATATTTCTCAGCGAAGGATGAATGGTCCTACTTCTATCTGCAGTGTGGTTGAACCAGTTGATGCCACAGGAGCTGATGGTGCCAGATCTACAAGTAAGTTATTTACACATTCGAATATAATGAAAATGTCATTAGTTTATTCAAATGATGTAATATATGCTTATCACATATGATGGAATCTCTGGTGTTGTGGATGAGGCAATTAGGATCATGTTGAAGCAAAACAAATATATTTTATCCAATGGTGCATCTATATCCAACCATATCAGGGTATAGAAGCCTGCAGCTTTATGCTTGGTTCTATTTGGCCAGGATTCAAGCTGGTCTGTCAGTGAGGTCTTCTCTTTATCCGTGAAATAAAAAGATTTTACTGCTAGGTAGTCTTTTGGCTGCCAGTATAGATTGCCTGCCTGTCATACCCATGTGAAATTAAAAAAATTAATAAATAATATAGTGTTTGATGTCGCTAGGTGCTTGGTGTGATGGTACATTTTTGCTCCCAATCTTGTGCTTGTATTCTTGTTCAAATTGATCGACAAAATTTTTAATTTGTATCAATAGTGATATATAAATCTTTAAAGTTTTACCGTATGATTAATTGTAATAGAGTTATTATTATTATTATTTTTTACATTATTGGATAAGTTATAAACTTGATACTTTTTTTCTTTGTCGTGTTTACTCCATTGGATTTAGCAATTTGTTTGTTGCTTCTGTGTCCGAGATTTACATGTACCAAATTTTGTGCTTCTGACAGATGATTTAGCCATAGAAGATAATCCAAGAAGGTCACTAAAGAAGTTCATTCCTTATGTAACAAGTCAAGTGGTTCACTTTGTATTCAATCTGTTTGCATGTATCTATCTTCTACTTCCAGGATTGAGAAAACTTTTTATGGTGCAACATGCAAATATACCATTAGAAAATCAGACAAAATCTCAGATAGCACACTCAATGTCTCAAGAGCAAAATCTTCCTGAGGCAGTTGAGCAGGACTCATTTTATCCATGCTGTGAGAGACTGCAGCGTTTAGAAGCGTTGGTAGGCGATCTACTTAAAAAACCTAAAAGTATTCCTCCAGAGAAAGAAGACATGCTTTTTGAATCATTGAATCGCATTAAATCCATTGAACAAGATTTACAAAAGACAAAAAGAGTAAGTACTCTTCTTTTTGCACTATGCTGGTAATTCAGAGGAGCTCAGAGGAATCAGTTGATGTATTTAATTTTCTTTGTGATTAAAACCATCCTTCCTTTCTGTAGGCACTTATTGCTACTGCAACAAGACAAGTAGAGCTTGCCGAGTCACTGGAAAATTTAAAGGAAAGCAGCTTACCTGTAAGTTAGTAGTTTCTGTGATCAAGATATAAACTATCTTCTTCAGGAGTTTACGTGGTTAGTCAGCAATAGCAGTTGCCATCAGAAAAATTAAATCTGTAGTCTAATGACTTTAGGGGTCATTCCTATGAGTTGTGAGAGTAGATTAATATGGATAAAATTTTCAATAAAACTATATGTAAAACTTTAGGCATAAACAATGACATCACCAAATAATTTGATATTATTTTATCTCAAATTTAAAACTATTTAATCACATGTTTGTATGTAAAGTCGTGTATATTATTTATGTATATAACATTACTCTAAAATTTTATTCGGTTGTGAAATTTCTCAAGGTATAACTGTGTGGTATTGTTGTAGTTGGAGGGTACTGACTTATGGAATGCTTGATCTCTTCAAACTCTATCAGTTGAAATAAAAATAGTTAGATAAGCATATTGTCAATCATGAAAGTGATGTTTGAGACATAAACAGTAGTGAGCATATATATGATTCATGGATGGACATTGGGTTTGCATTTATTCAGTTTACATAAACAAAGTACCTATATCTAAATTCTTTGTCAATCATTAAAGTTCTTGTTTACTTTAATCGCAGGTGGCAAACGCATGTTGGCTGAGAAAATGCAGATCATATACCCCATCAAGATGAGCATCGTTATTTAGAAAACATGTTTAATTAAGCTGTCTTTCAAATTTGCCCAGACATTCAACAATGCGAACTAGTCAGCGAGTCTTTCTTCTTAAAGTTGTAAATCATAATAATGCAGGTTAGTCTTGATATCTGTTTCTCTCTCTCTCTGTGGCAGTAACTCATCTTAGTTTCTTTCTCCTAGGTTCTTTTAATTGGAGCAGAGAGTAGCCAGCCATCCAGCCAGCGAAGTGAAAGTGTGGCACTGTTTTTAGGGCTCATAACACGGTTGTCAATAGGGATAATTTTGGCAGTGAGCGGGACACTGATGTACAAATAATGTTTGATGTTTCTGTACATATTATATTGTCTCTTTCCTTCTCTTTGTTTTTTTTTTTCTTACAGGGTACCTTGAGTTCAACCAATTTTTAGTCAATTGTGAAACGTAACTAATTATTTCTCTCTCTTGTTTATGAGCTAGTAGTTGGATTCGATGTGAGAATCCAATTGACCAAGTTGTTGATTGATATTTGTATTGTGTTGACGCAGAGATGGGAAGATCATATGAAGCAATAAATCATAGTTAATATGTGGAGCGTGAATAACATTTAATAAATTTTGGCATACTTGGATTGTAAAAGCTTATTTGTTAGTTGGAAGGGTTGAATTCGAGTCAAACTAAATTTAAACAAGATGAAACTCATTTTTGGCTCATTTTTAAGTGGGCTCGGCTCATAAACTGTTTGAGCTTGTCAAGCATGGAGAAACACCAGTTTGTGTTTGGTTTGTTTTGCGATTTAAAAGTCTATGATCTACTCACATCTAGCTCAGATTTGTATAAATAGACTAGATTTAGTTTGAGTTTGCACGAGATGTTTGGTTCGACTCCTTTAAACAACATCATTCATTTTAATTTTTTTTAATGATACAAATCGTGTTTGACTCGCAAGTCGAGTACAACCTCTATTCGAGTTTGAATTTATATTTGTTTTCTCTAACACTTTGTATTCAAATTCATATTTGTTTGCTTTATGTTTATATTCAGACTTATTCAAACAAAATTTATTTGAAATTCAATCCTACTCCATGGGGTTGCACTAAACAAATTTTGGAATCGGAAAAGCAGCCATCATAATTTTTTTTTGTTGTCTTTTATTCTAATTTTAAAATGGCATATGACTATTTTTCACCAGCATAATTATATTTTAACGGATAAAAATAGTTTTTTTAATCATTTTATATAACATTATAAAAGTAATATTATGCATATTTATAATCAAATTACATTTTCACTTTAACTAGTTTAACAGTAAAGGAAAAGAAACAGGTGACGTTTAGTAAAGGGAAAGAGGCAGATGACCATTGTTGTGATTGAGGGATAGAGGTGCGCTGCGGTGGTGATGGAGGGAAGGAGAGACTCATTGCGGCGAAGAAGAGTTTAAGAACGACAATTCCCGCCAGGGAGAGCAACTTTACTGTCTTTGAACGAGGGAAAAAAAAAACCATTAAAATAACTTTTTTAAATGTAAAATCAAACTTAATTTAATAAAATTTTGTTTGAAAAACTAACCATAAGAAATATAATATAATAATTTTATTACTAATAAAAAAATTAAAAATAATTATTTTACAAATCACACTCAAATTTTTTAATTTAATAATTTAGATCTTAAAAAAAGTTTGAAATTTGTAAATAAGTTCTTGAAAATTTTTTAAAAACCCTACCTCTGACGTCATTAAGATCTTATTGTTCTCACCCCAAGATTTAAAATATTACAATAACAACCTTTTGAAACTAAATTGTGAACAGTAATTTTGGTAATATGAATGTTAATTTTTGAAAGAAAAATAGACATTTTTCCCTTTCTTATTTAAAAAATTATCATGTTTATCCCCCTATTTAAAAAAAAAACATTTTGACTTTAATAATTTGTAATATTATATCTATATTTCTAATTTATTGAGTTTTGTTTAATTCTTAAAAAATGTAATTAACAATTTTAAAAATATTGATTGACATATTGAATTTTAAAAAATTTCAAAACACCCAAACTTTTTTTTGAATTTTAGAAACCTCTTAAATTTTTTTTACACCCTAATATTTTCAAATATTATAATTCACCCTAAATACATGATTATACTTTTTAACATCCCTATCTAATTTTTATAGATTTGGGACTATATTTGGAAATAAAAGAGTAGAAATTTAACCGAAATTTTGCTCCAACCACCGTATTTAATATTGGGTCAGAAAAGTGGCTTTCGGGTGGGAAATCTATATCAACCAAAAGAATTGTTCCCGCCCAAGGTTTAATGTAATTGTACAGTCGCATCCGTTAACTTTAAAAAACTCAAACATTTTTTCATACGCTAATTCTGTTAAAAAATTATGTTGGAGTTAGAGATAAAAGCGTTATTAAATAAAAAATTAAAGTTTGATCATATTTGCCCCCTTAAATGTAAAAATTTAACAATTTTTTCTCATTTAAAGTTTGAAAAATAAATATTTTCCCCTTAAGATTTGTAGTTTTCCCTTATTGCTATTATTCCATCTGATGATTGGAGCTTACCAACCTTCATACCGACGCTCCTCCCTCTCATAGAAGATAATAATATAAAGGTTGATTAGCTCAAGTTACTAGAAGAGCAACAATAAGAGAAAACTACAAATACTAAAAGGAAAATATTCATTTTTAAAACTTTTGGTGGAGAAGAGAGAATTGTTAAATTTTTAAACTTAAAGAAAATATGTAATAAAATTTTAATTTTTAAATTTTTTTATTAAATAATAATATTACTCTTAAATTTAACTAAGTTTTTAAATTAAAAATTGGCTCATAAATAAGTATTTGAATATTTTAAAATTAGCGGGTAGGACTTTGAAATTATATAAAAGCTTGAATAGGAACAAGCTTTTTGGCCACCTCTATCAAATGAATCTCTATATGCAGTGGGTGGGTGTTACGCTAGAACACATAGGTCCACCTTAGCGAAACATTGTTATAGAGAGACCACCTAACCCACCCACTAACACAGGAAGAAGAAAGAAGAAGAAAGAAACCTAAACCTATCCATTCCAATCCAAATTTTCAAATTAGTGTTTGAGAATGGGCACACACGCAGTTTCAGTTTCATCACCGATAAAGAAACCTCAACCAATTCCCTGGACAAACCAAGAGACTTTTCACCTCATCCAAGCCTATCAAGATAAATGGTATTCTATGGAGCGGAGCCCCCTCAAGGCTACTCACTGGGAAGAAGTCGCCGTAACCGTCGCCTTACGTTGTGGTTACGACCACTCTAACCCATCAACAAAATCCGGTATCCAGTGTCGTCACAAGATCGAAAAGCTCCGGAAACGCTACCATTCCGAAAAACAACGCGCCCCAGTCTCTTCTTCTTGGAATTTTTTTAACCTTATGGATTGCTTGCTAAATGGTCCTTTGCCTCTCTCAGCACTCCCGCCCGTAGAAATTGAAGAGGAAGAGGATGATAGTTTTGTTATTAAATCAGAGAGTATTGATAATATAGATGGGAGGTGGGATGATGAGGTTTTTGGAGTGAGATTAGCTGAGGAAATAAGGGGGTTTGCAGGGAGGATTGAGAGGATGGAGAAGAGGAAGATTAAAGTTATGAGGGAATTTGAGAGGAGGAGAGTGGAGATGGAGAATAAACGAATTCAGATGATCGTTGACTCACAGAGGAAGATGGTAGATATTATTGAGAATACTTTTGGAGATAACAAGAAGCCTAAGATTGACCACCTCTTGGCCTGAATTTACGCTCTCTTTTCTCTTCTTTTCTTTAGGTGTTTTATTTTGCTGCTCATATTGTTCTAAATTGTGAAACTTGAAGCATTATGAAGAATTTAAAGAATTTGCAAATTCAGGGCTTTTTTTTTTTTTCTTTTAATTTATTATTTTGAGACGTGCCAGATAATCCGTTAACAGAAAGAACCAAATTCAGAAATCTGGGCAGGCTTCATAAAATAAAGTTCTCTTTCTGTTGTTAATGTGATTTCTCCGTGACTTTGCATAGCAACGCAATGATAACAAAAATTGCAGTGAAACTTCACAATTAGTTCAATTTAAGTTCTACCTTACACACACCCAAAAAAAAAAAAAGAAGAAAAAAAAAGGCGTGATTCCAGAACTGATGAAGTATTAAAATTTCTAAATAATACTTGAGTTTAAATCTCTCTCACACTTGTAAAATTCAATAATTATTTACCTGAAAAAAAAAAATTCTTCCTTAAATCCATAAAAGTTAAATAAACAAGAATTAGGCGACAAAATTGTCCCATGTAATCGAAAATTTACCTGGGCTAAAGGAAATCATTATGGAATTATCTGTCACCGCTTGGATATCATTGGATTACCAGCTGCTGCTGCTATTGGTAAATTTTCTGTAATTGCTCGACAAGGAGCTTCTAAATACCATTTAGTTATGAGCTGATGAGGTGTTTAATTACCTGCCTAAGAAATTATTATAAAAAGACACAGTTACAATTACAAACATGGCAGTTAAAAAGGAAGAAGAAATGTACAAGGCAGGCATTTGATATATACAGGAAGAAAATGGAAGAGCTTTCATTTAAAAGATTGTTCCACTAGAAAAATTACAATAAGAGGCCAGCCAGCGCCCATGGCAGTGACAGAAGCTTGCTGATCATTCTAATTCTAATACCATTGAGCAGATGCCTTATATTCACAAAATTTCCAAGGGCATTTGCCCATATCATATCAATGATTGCTTGCCACCCACTAAACCTGAAGAGGATAATAATACATTCACATTCACTAATCTACTGGGGCAAAAACGAATAAAGCCCACCTGGGAAAATGGGGAAAAGAACATGAGGGAAAATGAGAGACCCCTGTACACAAACCTCTATATTTGTCTCTACCTCCCCTAAGCTCTAAACCAGTGGTAATTTACATAATCCCCAAAACTAACCAAAAGTTAAAAACAGACAAAGAAGAGAAAGAAAAAGGAATTAGCTTGCTAACATCTCTTCTGTGAACTTTTGACAGAACCGGCAGAAGACAATCTCCTATTTTGCATTGCCCAATAAAATAATCAGCTTCATCTGCATATGACACATAAATCTCTATTGCTTAAAATCAAACCATTGAACAAAGACAGTGTAGATTCTGAACAAAAAATTAACCCAGAGAAAGGCCAACATGGTCAAAACATGACAAAAATGGCCAAGAAAATGGAAAATAATTCAAAATTCTAGTCTTCAAAATTTAAAAGATTCAATTTGACAAGGAAACCAAGGTGTCAAAATATTGACAGGAATTTTCTGGCATACTGAGCATGGCCCCGATGACTAAAAAGCACTCCTTTAGATTTATGATATAATTAGCATAAGTAATCTGTCAATAATTTCTAACTTAAAAATGATAAAATTTAGTCAATGTGTAGCAGAAAAATGTTTGTAAAAAATGGTATATTAAAAAAAACCAAAACATTTTGCCTGATAATGCCATGCAAATCTATGCTTTAATATCTATGTCAGGCCACAGTTTAAAGTTTGCCAAAGATCAAACTATCCAGATTGCAGAATTACCTGTACACTGCTGTTACAAGGGCATACAAACTCAACCCTTGCAGGGACCGACTGCTCTCAGAACTGCTCAATCCACAGACTGCTTCATTCCTTAGTGGGTCTGATATACATACTGCCCTGCACTGCCTGCAGATGCTGCGTCTGCTGCTGAGACTGCTGTGGTGGGAGCTGTTGTTGGGGCAATTGTAGTTGATCTTGTTGCAGAACTTGTTGATCATGTGCCTGGCAGTATTGTTGCGATGTGGTTGGCAGTGTAGGGGACTGTTGTAGCTGAGAATGATGCTGCCACTGGGTCGCTGCGTTATGCCCATGAGGTGGCAAGCCACCTGATAACTGCCTCTGTCCTAAACCTTGACTAATAGATGATACTGCATCACTCCCAGCTGAATTCGAAAGAGATGAGCTCCCAATGGAACCCACTTGATTGGCCATATTCGGCATGCCAGAATCATATACTGGCTCTGATGTTTTCCATTGAGAAGCAACAGCAGAAGAAGAAATCGGCACAACATTAGCTGAATCCATACAGACCTGAGGCATTGTCGTAGTTGTACTGGTACCCATTATTGAAGCATTGTTTACAGTCTGCTGGTCAGGTTGAAATTGATCAATTTGAGACTTGCTTAGTGGATCAGAATTTAATTGATGATTCTGTTTAAGCATTCTCTGAGCAGTTGCGTGCGTTTGAGTTTGATTAACCTGCTTTTGTTGTGCCTGTGGCTGAGGCTGTAGCTGCAGATGCTGATGATTGGAAGCCATAATTGCCGGCAAAACATTTTGATGCGTAGCTGATAATGTATGTCCGGAAGTGGTGGACTGAACCTGGCCTTGAGGGCTATTATCAGAATGAGAAGGCATCTGCTGGAGTTGCTTTGATGAATATAGTTTTTGCTGTGGCTGTGAGTGATTAGAGCCTTGAGAAGGAACTAACGGTTTAGATGGTTGAACAGGGCTTAAGCTGGACCCAGAGTACGAACCTTGACCTTGCATTAAGTGCATGATCTGCTCTCCTTTATCGGTAGCTTGGTTACCTGGAGTCCCTGTTAAACCATTTAGATGAGATGGATCAACAGTTAGGTTCTGGTGCATCACCATATTCCCTCTTCCAATTCCCTTTAAAAGCTTAGCCTGCTGTTGAGATTGTGCATGCAGTCGCTGCTGAGGATGGTGCCTGCCAGGTTGTTGAAACTGCTGCTGTGGTGGCTGTCGTTGTCTTTGCTTACTCATCTGATTGTTTAAACCGCTGGCACCAGATTGAGGATTGCGGCTCAGCCCGTGAGAAGGTAATGGTAAATGTTGCTTCTGCTGGTGCTGCAATGATATTGGTGTCATTGGGGAAGATGCTGTAAGTGTGGGTATAGTTACAGGCTGTGATGAGGTTTGTGGTTGGACCTGGGAATTACTTTGCAGAGAAGATGATATGGGAAGTTGATTCTGAGGTTGGACATGGGGCATCAAAGCACCTGAAGCAGCAGATTGCTGTTGCTGTTGCTGTTGCTGCTGCTGCAAAAACCGCTGCTGCAAATGCCTTTCTTTAGCAAGCTGGATTGCATAGGCTTGCTGCTGTGATCCTGTAGCATGATTTGTGCCCTGAAGATGAGGATGATGGTTGCTTAGCCCATGGGATGGTGGTGCAGATGCTTGATGCTGCTGCTGGGGATGGCCTGGATACAACTGAACGGCTGGAGGTGTAGTCTGATTAGAGAAAGAACTCAACCCATTGAAAGCCGGAAGCCCTTGACCATTTCCTTGTGTGGCCTGCATCTGGAGCTCTGGTACTATCAATTGCCTTTGATGATCCGGATTGTGGCCAGGCTATCACCACAATAATAGTAACAAAAACATGAGCACTATAAAGCAAGAGAAAAATCAGTGTACATTTTAAATTACAAGTGTCAAATTCAACCAGTAAACAGTCCAAATGCTAGTTTCACCATCTTCCACAATGACAGATTATTTAAATCAGTGCTAAACAAATGCAAAACAATATCACTGTTTAACTTCCAGAAATCATTTAAACTAGATAAGTCAACCAAATATGTTGCAAAGCCATCTGGTCATTGCATCAAACAGTAGTTTATTATCTACATGTCATGAGCAAAATTTAACGGAAGAAAATTATATCGAAACTCAGATTTTGAGATAGATTCTCTAACACTTGTTATTAAAAAGATATGTAATAAGTACAGGCAAACCAAGAATCAGAGTATTAACCATTCATGCAAGACAATTAAATTATTCTTAGTCCTGTTAGGTGGTTGCATGAAAGCTTTGCCAAAAGTAAAAATTTTACGTTCCTGATATAGATTTGAAGCCATTGGCAAGAGTAATTACCTAACAGCTCAGATATTATGCATACATAAGTCAAAAGTAGACTCACAGAATTCAATTTGTTAAATACATTCATGAACATATGTCATCACTACTAAAATTTCCGACTCCACCCAAAATCAATAGATCACAAATATTGTGGTCACAGACTTCGCTAACATTACTGTGAGCTGCTTCTTCAAATCTCAACTTCTTGTCTCATATATATAACAGTTTTACCATATTTAATGGCAGATTCTCTGTACATGGTTGCCTAACAAACAATATTACTTGGGCATCCTAAAGCAGACAATATTATATTCTCGTAATAGTGGCATGTGTTATTGACATGATATATTGCCGCATTTAACAGTTTTGATTAAGAGTAAATATCATCTGAACGTATGAGCATGCATTTGTTTTCAACTGAAATTCAATTAATAGCAAATGCAGCTTATGATATAACTAGCAGATAAGTTGAAACGAGAAGGAAGTGATAATATATATATACTTAACTAAAGTGGGATGTGACTTTGGTAATTGGGTTGTTATAAACCAGTTCCAACTTCTAACCAACTTTATAAATTGTTCAGGATAAACTAGACGCGAAACTAAATAAACTTACAACTATCACAAGTTCTGGAAATCTTGGCTTTAAAAATAATTCAATACTCATTTCAGAGACAAATAAACAGCTACAACTCTAACTTCAGAAAGGTAACAACTCCACCCAATCATCCCATCTCATTGCAACAAGTACTAAGTTTATAGTTCCACCATCCATCTTATTACAGATGTGTCAATGATTATAACTCTAACTTCAGAGGGGTAACAAAAACCCAGCCAAATCATCCCATCTTATTGCAAAGGGTAATAAGTTAATAGATCCACTGTTCAGACATTGAACTCTGACACAAGAAGCAATATAATTCCCTCTTTAAACTTTGAAATATCAAAATGTGGGCCTAGATAGTCACAAGTAACAATAGGGACTTCAGATGTTGAACATCAGAACAATTCATCATAACCCAAGACCCTCAAACTACAATCCAAGAGAGACTCTGCCACCACTAGCAATAGTTCCAACTAATTAAAATTTGCTACACAAAACCTTTTGCTCCATTCACCCCTAACTGGAGCTATATCACTTATTGAGCCCATAGTTTATAGTGCCCTAATTTTTTTTACTGACTTCATACACTTTCCTGGCCCTCACTTTTTTTTGAGGCCTTCTACTAGTTCAAAGACACAACTTAGTACCAGTGGTAAAGGCCACCAAAATACTCTGGCAATAATGCAGAATCCATGATTGCAGGAAAGGTAGGCATATTTCAGATACTTTAAAAGTAAGTCTAAGGCAAATTCAAAGAATTCAAAAGTAAGGGCCTGCTTATACTACATAGACTCACTCATTACTACTTTAAAATAAGAAACACAACCATAACAGAAGCACTGAGAAGAATGTTAGACTATCTACTTACTCGCATCATATGCATAGCCTCACGGGGCCTCAACATCGGATTTCCTTGACCAGAACCAGCTCCAGAGTGCATATTCACAGGGCTTGGCATCCCCGCCATACTCGATGAAAGCATACTCCCAGAGTTCAACATTGATGACGAACCCATTCCTTGAAATCCTGGCCTCGTAATTGGCATGCTTCTGTTCATCCCACACATCACACCCATACCATTTCCACCAGAAAGCATACGCACACCACATTCAGCTCCAGGAAGAGCCCCAGAAACAGTAGACAAGTTGGGCTGCTGCATATTCCTACCTGATAACATCTGATTGTAATGTTGCAATCTCTGCTGCTCGTCAAGTGGCAGAGACGTTCTTGGAACATTGTATCTACTATCCCTGAGAACAAATAAAATAAACCAGAAGCCAGTATAAAGGAATTAGCTGGTGATAATTAAGACAAAATTAGGCTATTTGTTGGCATACTACCTGATAGAAGGATTGAGAGGACGAGATGATGATGACAAGTTACTGCTAAGAACAATCCTGGACGATCCTTGCAGAGAAGAATTAGCCCCAGAAGCTGAAAGCATAGATGCTACAGCTCCTTGGTTTGATATTGCTAAACCACTTGCATGAGAACCTTGAAACCCAAGAGGAAGATCTGTGCTCGATGCAGTCACATCACAGAGCTCAAGGGGCCTTCATCAAGTTGACGAGAATAAATGTAGTAGCATGATACAAAGTAAGTAATGAAAATGAAAAAAATTAGACAAAAATATTATGATGAAGATAAATAAGTAAAAGACAACCAGATATACCAACACTTACGTTGGAACAGCTCCACTAAGATTATTTGGGCACACTTGAGAAAGAGCAAGAACATGAGAATTATGTACAGCAACTATTTGTCTCAGATCCTGGTTATCATTCTTCATATCATACACAAATACGCAAAATAATCAGTGTGAGCAAATATTAAGAGAAGCAAGATGAACACAGGGAAGAAAAAAATGGAATACTTTCAGTTTCAAACTTGAGCTTTTGATATCTGCACAGTAATCTGTTTTCCATATGCATGGAGGATGCAACATGAATTGTCTTACACTACTCTACTAAATGGGTATTTGTATCACAAAAGTCTAAAGGAAGGCAAGCCCAAAAAAGAATGATGAGATTTAGCCATAATGGATTAATGGAATATAAAATAACTATGAAGAAATAGAAAAGTCATTGCAATTTCCGAAAATACTTGGGGAATTTTTATAATTAAAAAAGGAAGTTTATATTGAAAGTATAATTTCATGACAGTATAAAGGATTCAAGTAACCAAGATGCAAGTAAACACATGTACAGTGCAAATACAAGTTCAGATGTAAAATGAACAAGGCTTTGTTAAAATTAAAGGAGACTATACAGAATAATTGATTATAGCTTTCTGAAAACAACTTGTGTAGACCTAGACAATTAGAACATGACAAACCTGACTCTTTCGATAATGCTGCTTTTTTCCGATCATAATAATTTTCTCAAAATGAGACTTGACAGTATCCTCCTCCATTGGCCCTTGTAAACGTTGGAACAACTGTCTCGCACTTCCCTGCATAGCATACAGCAAACAAGCCAAACAATGCAGCAAGATTAGCCAAAGGTAGAAAAGGTCTCACATAAATACAAGTAATGTGTGATTTAGCAGAGCTGGAAAGCCAGAGGAATTTAAATGATCTTGACCTTCGGAATGCCAGGCAATGTAGATGGATAAGACTGAGAAGATCCTGAATCTTCAGCACTATCAGCTCCATCCCCAGCACCCCTATCCATTAAAATCTTGTGACGCTCCTTGCATTCTTTAGGCTTGCGGAATATGCACTAAACATATAGCACAAATTAATAAAACGAAAAATGGAGGGATAAAAAAGAAACATCATGCTTCACCATTATCTCCAGTAACCAAATATGCACCATATGACAGCTGAAAAAGACAGGATAGGTAATATAGGACCCCAACATAAATATGTTTACCTTAAACTGAAGTGTACTGTTGATGGCATCACTAACAAGCTCCCAATTTGGACCCATATCATGCACAAGGACAACCAGTGCCTAAAATAATATATGCACTTAATAATTCAGGTACATGATCATAAGTTTAAGAGGAAAAGAAAAACAATGCCATCAAAACCAAGGAGGTAAAGCAACCTGATCTTCAAACGAAGACCATGGACTTCCAGAACCAGGCTGCCCAGCAGAAATCTGCAGAAAAGGCTAAACTCTCAAATTACTAGAAAAATTATTTGAAAACATGGGGAAATATTAAACACAGGACCATTTGGCTGACACCAACTAATACCTTCAGTGCTTTGGTTTTCCTCCCCCTATCCCGGCCACTGATCGGTTTAATGAATTTAGTTGGGTTGGACATATTACTCATTTGCGATGCCGCAGGAGAAGGGATCGATCCGCTCATTGGAGTAATGTTGTCAAAGGTAGTATCCAAAGGTTGTTTCATTATCTTCAGCCTCCTTGCGTTATGTTGTCCGTATAAGCCTTAAAAGAAGACATAAAAAAATAAAGATGAAGAAACCACTAAGTACATATTACTAAAACCTAGGGATAAAAAAAGAGCCTCACCAATATTTCCACTAGAATCAAAATGATGACTCTCCAGTCTCTTTCTAGAATGGTCCCTCTGCATGTAAAAAGGCATCATTTAAGAATTTAATAGATCATTTGACAAGAGAGTTAGGATAGGAATTTGGGTAGCAGCAGGACAGCTAACACTCCCATCACTCAATACAAACACCCAAAAAGAATGTCATACAGGTTCTTAGAAGATAAAATGAAATTTCTCGTGAAAAGCACACAAATCCATTGCACAAACTTATAAATTGTGTTAACCTGATACTCATAAGATTGAAAGCTAAACCAACGCAATCTTAGAAAGGGAGAGGGAGAGCAGAGGACAAGGAAAACCAATCAGTCAGATTACAGTGCCCTCCTGTCAAAGCTAATGATAACCACCCTACTGAGACTTCACTGACTACAAAAACTTTATATCAGCCTGGTTATGAGTGTCAAGCTGAGTCCACAAAATTCCAAAGATCATATGCCATCCTAAAACTAATTCTCCATATGAGGCTCTTTTATGATTTAGATATGGACAATTCATTTGTGAATCCACAAACATGGTTGTCAAGAATTACACCAAGCCTTCACATAGCAGTTTGTACCATATATCTATAACTTTGTTGTACAGCATGAAGCCACTCAATGAAAAGGAAATGAAAAACAAAGAATATATATATATAAAATATTTAGGCCGTAACTTTACCCAATAAGCAGAATTAAATTACCTGCTCATTACAGGCAGTTGAATCAAGCTGCCAACCCGGCTCATATGCTGAACCCTGCAACTAAAAAAATTCAGACAACTTATGAAAGTTAAAAATATAAGTAAATGTAACACCAAAGCAACAAAACCAGCAGAAAAGAAAGAAAAAGATTTGAGGCAAATGCCAATATTTTTCTTAAGATATGTCAGTCCAGGGTCTGATCTAACACAAGATTTCCTACACACCAGATGCTTTGCTTTTTTCTTCTTCTTAGGTTTAGTTGACGTTTCTGCACAATCATAAGGTAACTGCCTGTCAAAGTCCCCAGTTGACTCAACCTCAACACTTTTCTGAATCTGTGCTCCACCATGCAAAGTACTTTGGTCATCCTGATAAGAACTAGTATCCCCACTCGAGGCATCTGTTTTAGTGGGCACTTGTAAACTCCCACCAGCTCCAGCACTAAACGGACTGATAATCCTCTGTCTGGAAGCAGTGCGCATGCGTTTTGTTGGAATTGGGCCAACATTAAGATTACTGGCAGGCCTTTTTCCAATTGACATGCTCTGTTGGAAACCCACAATGCCATGTCCATAAGGCATGCTCTTCCGTTTTTTCTGGGAAAACTTTGATGACTTGCTACCTTCGAAGGTGCCCGGCAAATAATAAGCACTCGTTTCACCCTCTTCTTCATCATATCCAACGTTATGATAGCCCAACTCTATATTTGAGCAAGAACTTATTAGCACAAAACACAAGTTCAATCAGCAAGGAACTTACAAAACAAATTGCCCAGGCATTACCTGCCATAGCATCATACATAGATGTGTCAACTTCCTCTTGCATGCTACTGCCAGTTTTCTGAGGGAAAAATAATTTAATGAATAAACAAAACACCAACATAACCCGATTATGTACTAGCAGCAATCAACTTTTGCAAAACAGCCATGAAAAATATTCATAATAGTCTATTAAACAGTAGAAGGTAGAACAATATACTCTACAACAGGAGAGGGAACAGTTGCAGAGTTATCAGCAAATTGCATGAGGGCCTGTCCACTAGAAAATATCATTCCTTATTGTTCAACCTTCTTTTATTGACATCCTTAGTTTCTAACTCAGTAATTAATTGTTCCTCAATTCATTTAATATTCTATTCACAGTTAAGAAGGGATAAGCAGACTCAAAGCATGCTTGCACAGATATATTTACCTCACACTGAGCTAAATGAGATTCAATAGACTTTCTATAAGTCTCCATTGCACCTGAGGAAACTGCATAGAATAGACTTTCCTGAAAAATAAAAAAGACCAATCAGAAACAAATATTTCATGGACACACTTGTAAATTAACTCAGGTAGAAAATTGAACCAAACCAACCCACCATTTAGGCAGTTCAGGCCCAAGACCAGCCAACCCAATCAGCTGGGCCTGGCAGGACCTAAACACCCAACCAATTGGGTCTATCAAAAGACCTATTGCAGTGGACTTGCTAAGAAGTGCATGGCACCCTCTTAGAAGACTTTTCAAGGACATGAAGCTATTACAAACAGAACATAAAGCAGGTGCATCAAAAAGGCCTATCTAAGATAATTCACAGAATCACTTATTCCAGTGATCAAAAGACAGAGATGAATGAGTCACCCAGACTATTAATGAAATAAACGAGATATAAAGACATGGTCCATACTTCTGCAAGGTGGTCATCCCAAGACACTTCCATAATGCCCAAATCTGATATTCTATCAGGAGTTGCTGGAGCTTCTGCTTGAAGAGAAGGGACAGATGAGCTGTGATGTTTCAAAAATCTTACTGCATATCCCTGAATGGCACCTGTTATATTTTTTCTTGGAGACTGTTGATCCAAATCTTTCCTCCCTTCCTGCTCAAAACCACACAACATATCAATAACATATTCATGTTGCTTATAAATTAAAGCCACATACTTTATGTTTAAAACAGCCAAAAGTAATTGCAATCCATATCATTAAATCAATCAAAAGTCACTACAGAAAAGATTCAAGTATATAACCACCATGTCAAGTTCTCCAATCTTGTCCTCAGAAAATTTATTCTCATCAACTTTTGTTGATCCATGCCAGCTCTTTTTCTGGACACTTGGATCATCACTATTTAGCAGCACCTCAGCTGAATGCCAGAACTGCATGACAGCCTTTGCAATGGTGAGAGCTACTTTTTTGAGTTTCCATCGTTGATTTTGTTCTTCAGATCTCAGCCGAGAAGTAAACGCAACCCGACAACATATTTGGGCAGCAGCAGTCATCTTCCAAAGACGCTCCTATGAAGAAATAACGAAATAGAGCAAAATTTTCCAGCAGATATCAGAAACCGCATTCGTAATGACTACTGATATAGAAATCAACTTGTAACATCCGAATATGAATAAAACATCAGAGGAAAAATGACCTACGAGAAACAGGAAAAGAGACAATTTATTCAGACCTGAGCAAAATCATTTGCCAACCATGCCATTTCCTCAAGGACAAAGTCCCAGTGAGATTTTCGGCGACTCTCAGAGGTCCAGGAACCCACAGATAACTCAGCAATTCTCTTCCGCTTAGCCTGCTTATAATATTGTATCAAAGCATAAAAGCATTGAGACCAAGGAAAAAGAGACAACTAGGAGGCCATAAATAAAAGGAGAATGAAAGATTTTCTTTTTCCTTAAAGAAAGTAAAATTTTGACTTTTAGAAAATAAACTCAAGTCCAAAAGAAGATAACAAGATAACCTCTATAATCCGAGCCTCTTCCAAGATTGAGTCCTCATGAGCCTTATCTGCCAATTTACGAGAGTTACCAGATTCAGTTTGCACATCGGGGGCATCAGCAGAATTTCTCTCGGTGAAATTTTTCGGTGGCTCACAAATAGAGATATCCATGGGACCCTGAGATCTGTTGGTGCAGAGGTTTGCCCTGTCAATGTTGGAATCAGTATTCAACACATTACCCAAAGTTTGATCAGTATTTGTCTTGGTATTGTCATTTTTTTGCACTCCCTCAATCTTGGAAGTAAACTTCACCTCATAATTCAAGTCTGATCCACTTTCATTAGTTTCTTCCTCAACTTTGACAATAGAACTGCTCCCACTCTGATCTTTATACACGGAATTCTGATTAGCACTCATGACAGAACTGTTTTTTGCAATCTTGTTCTCATTTTTGTCCATTATCTCACATCCTGCTGAATTTCTTGTCTCTTCCAATTGTGGAATTTTTTCCATCAGAATTCCATTAGAATCAAAATCTTTTGGATTAATGCATGCATCACTATCAATATTTACATCCAAGTTTAGGCTGTTCTGGGTGCCAGATGATTCTGAATCTAATCTTGTACCAATTACAGCAGTGTTATTTTGGCCATCATTTGATATCAATTTCCTATCCCTATCTTGATCACCAAACCCATTCCGCCAAACAACACAACTTTCATTCTCAGCGTCTCCTGTGGCTGCAGAATGCTGACATTCAACTCCTGTTGAAACTATCTCTTCCTTTCCTCCAACAAGATTAGGCTCCCCAGCAGCCACCTCATTGGGCGTTTGCTGAGCATCAACTTGTGTAGAATGATTAAGTTGGTCATTTATCAAGCTTTTCGGAACTGTACCATCAAAATTATCTTCAGGCAAACTAACTTTGGGGTTTGTTGATACTGCTGGACTCTGCGTGCTATCTAACTCCATATTTAATTGATTGTCGAAAGTTACAATCTTAGGTACCACATCACCATTGGAAGTTACTGACTTTGGGTCAGAAGTAAGAATTATATGCCGCTCCTTTTGGTTGTTTGAATCAGATATTGATCCCTTTCCATCCCTTGAAACCCCACGAACAGTTAAAGAAGATCCATGCCCAGCACGAGCCTGGACTATATCATTCGAACTTGATCGAGCACTGTCACGATTTATTTTGGACCTGTTCCTGCGAGCATATGGGCGAAAAATAGCAGAATCTTCAGATTCCTTAGCATTTTGAGTCCCATCCATCTGGAAAGATTGTTCTGATGGAACAACACTATTCTTTTTAGCAGGATGTAAAGAGTGCCTTTCGCCTTCAAGTAACTCATTTTCACCATCAAAAAGTAAGAGATTATCAGCACTATTGGGTTCACAAATGGTAGGAACCCCTGGCCTACCACTACTTTCCACAGAATCACCATGAGGTGAGGCAGTCAATGCAAAACTACCTTTTGCTTCACTGTTATAACAATAAAAAGGAGGGTGAAGCATTAGACTCTCAATTAGACACAATGTGCTAATGCAAAATAGCCAAAAACAATATACCTGGTCACAAAATGTTCTGCTAGCTGATCAGTAAGTGAAGTTGACTGGACACTAACAGACACTGCATTCCCAAATTTAAAATCCAAAGGGTTGCCACCCTGCAAGAAAAAAGAGTTTAAATGCTGAATTTTTTATTTCTCTTTTTTTTTTTAGGAATAATGTGATTTCCAATTACACAAAGCATTTGAAAATAGCAAGACCAAGATCCAACTACCATACTTTCTCAAGAAATTCTAGCTCTCTTCTTCTCTCCTCACGGACATCATACTCCTGGCTGTTAATGGCAAAAGAAAATCTCCTTATCTTTACATTTGACAACAATACACTAATTAAGCATACATTAAAAGGAACAAAAATACAAATGGCAGTGTTACCGAAGCTCTGCTTGAGCCTTCGCAATTGCAGCTCGACATGGAGAGGTTTTGACACCAATACCTACTCCACCGTCAACAACTCCTCCCATGGAATCAACCTCAGCATTTACTAGGATAGCAGCTCCTGATCCACATCCATGCATCCCTACCTTGATAGCTACAAGCTCAACTTTCCCATCAATTAGGATACAGATTCCTGAACCCACAAAAAAAAAAAAAAAACTGTAAGAAAAGTCTCATAAGAATGGACAGGCTAAAAGAATAACTGTCATAATGAAAATAAATTTCTCCTTAAATCAATAACTAACAAATTTATCAGCCACAGAACATTGAAAAGTCTGCGGTTCATGAGCATAATAAACTTCACCCTCATCCTTTAACTTTTTTACTTTTCATAAACAAAAATCCCTTCACATATCTTATGGATTTAATGGTTTCTAGACTACTTACTATCAAAACCCTAAGAGGAGTTGAACCCTCGCCCTCTTTAAGTGAAAGTAGGGCCCAAACCTGTCAATGCAACCCTTAGGGTTGGCTGTCTTTGATTGATGATTCAAGAGAAGTTCACATAATTGGAAAGAGAACATTGACTAACAAGTTAAACCATGGAACTGGATAAATGTAAAAGGAAAACAGAATTAAAAGCATTGATAAAAGCACCTAATATGTGAAACATTATATTACCAAATTCTAAATTCCAAGTACACTAAGAGTGGACAATAATAAAGACAAATAAAATGTATATTAAGAGTAAAAAAAATCCATCCAACATCACTGTGTCAATTAATCTATCTTGAATAAATTGATTTAGATCAATGTATTATTAATCTCCAAGCAAAGCAAAGACATCTGAAAGTCCATACAGTAAAATTTTAAAAGAAAGAAGTGCTAGTAATGTGTTTAACAATCTTCATATAAGCTTTCTCAATATCAATTATATAATAAGGGTTTCTCATGTCTAAATTAAATACATAATTGTCAAATTTCCAAGCAAAACTATTGGAAAAATCCAGTAAATTAGCTAAAAGATAACCCAATGTATTAAAGGAGTATGCTGAACAAAAGAAAATTTGCATTACCAAGGCACATGTTGGAAGATATGATTCATTTCAAGTTTTGATAGTACTGATTGAATTCAGTAGATTAGGAAAAGAATTATCGAAATATTATATTTCCTTTTTTCTTTAATTTATTTTCTTTTGTATAGATTGTATTTCCTTAAATTTTTATAACATCTTTGAATAAATTCCCTTAAAGAATTAATTGACAGCATGGAAGAAATTATTCAAACCGGAAACCTTCGTTTCATGGTATCAGAGCCCATTGATCCAAAACCCTTTTAAGCATAGTGGGGTGAGCTGAAAGAAGTCAAACCCTTCAGTTAAACCCCAAGTGGACCCAAGGGCTAACTAAGAAGAGCTAGACCCTATTTCAGGCTAAGCCAATAATAGTCAAATCCAAGTTTAAATGGGCCACCCCATGTATGACAAGTGTCAATTGGTAGCTTAGTTGCAATTGAGGGAAAGTGTTGGAATATATATGTCTCACATTAGGAAGAAAAATAAAAATGAAAGGGTATATAATGTAATGGATATCCAAGTTAGATTGACTTAAATAATTTAACAATTGGCATCCAAAACACATTAAAGTCCATAATTAATAAAGATGTTGATCCACACTCCAAGTTTAAAGGGCCCTAGATATTCAACACCGTGTCTATTGATAACTGCGTAACTGAGTTTCAATATTTAAAGAAAAATAAGAAATAGATGGAAAGCTCGTATGAAGAGAAAGTTTTGCCCAAACTTGTTTCTTTATTTCATGGCACTAAGTTGTAGGGAGACATTAAGAGGCTTTCACCTCTATTTTTCTAACCCTATTTTACACAACATGTCCCATTGCTGTATGCACAGAACAGTTTTACATCTCTTTTTCCACCATTATAGAGCTTAATTTAGTTTTCATTCAATATATAAACACCTAATGACTTATGCCGGTGGTTAGCCTCAATATAAAGATACTAACAGACAGTGGCAGCACAGTTATCACCAGATGGTTATAGCTAAGATTAGAAAATGGCATAAAACTTGATGGCCAAGAAAAGTCTTTAGCACCAAACTACATGTTGTAACTAAACATGGAAGTAAAATTTAAAAGTGAAAGTTCAACAAAGGAAATGCATTTTTGAATTCATAAATGAGAGCAAACAAATCAATGTGAAATAATAGCAACTCACGATTGCACAACTACATACACTTCATAGTGAACAGATGCAGGTAATAAGCGGCAAATCCTGTAAGATGCTCAGCACGAACAATTCTCCTCAAATTCTCTAATGGGAACCTTCAAATAACCACAGGAAAGTAAAACAACACTTGCTTACCCAAAAAAATACATCTAACATGTTTCCCCATGTATGCAGCACAAATTTTAGCATTAAACTCTGGATAAACGAAAGCATGCATCTAAAATAACAAGCATTCAATCAGAAACACGTCCCACAAACGAATTCGCATCCATTGAACACCCAAAAAAACCCTAAACGAAATGAATTCAGCAAAATGCACAAAATTGCATGTGAGTAAATTCTAGGGTTTGTAAAATCACAGTGAAATAGAAGAAAAATAACCTGAATTGATAACTTAATGACAAAAACTTTAGCCAGGGCACAGCAGTGAGTGGACCTGAGAAGCCAGACACACTGCCCTCTCACCTAGGGTTTTCAAAATAAACAATCAAATACGACACGGATTTGCCCTAAAAGACAACACGTCGTTGCAAATGTAAGCCATGATTAGAACGACGTGGTGCCCGTCTCTCTATAATACAAGTGATTTTGTATTTCTAATTTCTAATTCTATTCGAATTTCGTTCCTGTTCTCTTCTTTCTTTCTCTATCTATCTCTGTGCCTGGGTATGGTTTTTGTTTCGAAAGCAGTCTGCGAGGTCTCTCTCTGCGATTGATTATGGGCCGGATTGGGTTTGGGAAGAAGACGAAGTAGAGGGCTTTACAGAATTTGGTCCATTTTGGGCCTGTTTTCTTATAAACAATTTGTAAAATTAGGTAATTAACAATTTAATTCTTCTAAAATACATAAATATTTCTAAAAAAAATTGAAATAATTGTTGCATCATAAACCAATCATATATACATTCTCCAAGTCCAACCGTCCCACCAAGTAGTAAAATATTAATATTAATTCATTTTTAAACAATAATTAAAAGAAAATAACAAATTGATGTAACGTGTCTTTTAATTATTAACACCAAAATTGGCCAATCAAATTTAGAGAGCGCCTATGATCTATCGAAATTACCAAGTATGGTTAATTGGAAAACAGGGCTGAATGCTCGTGCGGCATGAAAATTCAAAAACTACACAAACTGCCACTGCCTCTGCCAGCCTCTATTTTTGACTGCTTCATCCGGGACCCGCCAATTTGCTTTTGTTGCTATTCTTTTTTATTCTGAAACCACTGTTGGATTTTTTTGGTACGTGATTTATTTATGAGAATTAATTTAAGTATAAATAATAATTTATTATAATTTAATTTAATTATTTTAAATTAAATATAAAATATTATTTAATTATATAATAATAAATTCTTATTGAATTTTAAAAATAATACTCATCATAATTATATCACTTTTTTTTATAAGAATTTAAATCGGTTTAAGTTATCTTATAATATTTAAAATATTATCTGTTTTTTTATACAGAGTTTATCATAGTTTTGTTTCTGAATTTTATAATTTAAAATGCATCTTAAAATTTAAAAAGTTCATAGGTTATTTAATTAATCAAATTTTTTCATTCTCAAGTGATATAAGATATACAGATATATCTAATATTTTTTTCGTATTTTATCAATATGAGATTTATCTAAAGGTATTACATATATTTCATGTGTTATAGTGTCAAGGTTACGGAACTTAAGATTGTAATAGTACTTAGGTAAATATATAAGCAATTCTTTGGGTGAATCTTTCAAATTTTAATTTATTCAAAGTTCGGTCTTGGCACGTCATATTTATGTGTATGAAAGGTTTATCTTATATCAATCTCATATCAACTTTATGTGCACTTAATTCAACATAAATTGTATCTTCAAACTCAAAATCTTTGATCAAAATATTATTTACTGTTGCCATTTGATCCAAAGCATCCCAAGTCAGAGTATTGTCCTTTGGTCTATTAACTCATTTTTTAATTATCAACAACTTTATACCATAAACTTTTGAAAGATCTTTCAAATCAATACCAGTGTTCACATTAAACTCTTCTTTTTGATCTTTTATAGTTGTGAAAATTTCACATTGATTAGAAATTATGAACAATATTAATCATATTTACATGTGGTGGAAGGTTGAACAGTATATTATTATTTGAAAATCTTTTAAAAAATTTTACCTTAATTTCGTTACGGTTAATTGTTATATAAAAATGTGTTATTTGTATTATCATCTTAGTTAAAGGATAACACATTTGATATCATGATCATTTAAAATCTCGTAAAACAATCCAATGATACAATTTTTAACCTTTATTGTTATGTAGATGTAATTCTATTTTGAAAATTTTATGATATGTGATGTTACCGAAAATCTGGATGGAAATGAATCAAAGGGACTAAGGTATACAAAATATTTGACCAACCATATAAAAGATATTATTTCATTTTCTTGACTATATCTGTATAATAATTAATGTGTTGCCTAAAATTGAACACGCTCTCCCTAGTTTGTATAATTTGGTTAATCCTGCAGGTTCAGAAATTTTCCTCCGAAAATAAATGCTAATTCCTTGCTTACTAGAACTTCTGTAAATGCTTGATATTTTAAAAGCTTCCTTGTTCAATTCTTTCGTTTGCTTAATTTAGGTGGAATGGAGAAGTAATACACACCCTTCAAAAAGAGAATTAAAAAGACAAGGTTACTTCATTAACCCAAAGAATGTATACATTAATTGTTTATCTGTGATAACATACACAAAAAGAATACAACAAACAAGCATACAATCTACATAGATCTCAGAGATGTTTGAACTGTGAAAATTCTTCATCTCAGAAATCGGGCTTATTCATCCCCATTCGAGTCTGTTCTGCTGACTTAATAAGATCTTGGGTCTCCTTCGCATGGCTAATCATCCCATTCATTGAATATGCTTTAGCCATAGTTCTATAAGTAATCTTATCAGGCTTACATCCTCTCAGCTCCATCATCTCAAGTACTCCTTTCATCTCTGCCAAGAGTCCCAGCCTCCCATAAGCATCAACCAAACAATTAAAAAATACAGTATCCAAAGTTACATCCGAATTCTCAATAAACCGCAGGACACCCCCGATTTTTTCAGGTTTACCGGCTTTTCCATAAGCCCTTACAAGAGAGCAAAATGTGACACAGCTTGGTTTGATTCTCTCGGACCGCATTAGCCGAAATAAGTATTCCATCTGTTTCAAATCCCCAGCCCTGCCAAATGCATCTATCACAATGTTGTAGGTTACAATGGTCCAAGAATAATGGTATTTCTGCATATACTCCATGACAGCACTCATTTTCTCATATTCCGCAGCTTTTCCATATGAATCAAGAAGTATATTGAAAGTATTGATGCTGGGATCGATCCCAGCTCTCTGGAACTTCTCATAACATTTCTCCATGGTCTCTATCTGACCACTATTGCCAAAGGCTCTGAGTGTGGAGTTCATGGTCCAAACATCAGGCTCACATTCCTCACCAAGCATCTTCACAAGTGTGGATTCCATCTCTGCAAACCTTTCAAGGAAATAGGAAGAATGGGTTACCTTTACTCATATAATTGCAACATTTTGCTCCATCTGATAGCCAAAAGCACATAAGAAAAGAAAAAGGAGACAAACAATTTTTTCCCATTTCAGTTAAATTGGATAAATTGAATTAAATTATTTTATTGTGGCAAAAGAGGTTAAGTTGGAGTTGGGTTCAGTGTAGACATGGGTAGTTCATGGAAAAAGCAGAAGTGATGAATGCAATTTATCCACCTTATTGTCTAAGAAAAATAAAACTAAATACAGAGATAATCAGCACATGGCAAAGTTATGATGCAACACCATATACATCCCATTACTCTTAGCAAGAAAAAAGAGCATTCAAAACTGTGAAATGATTGCGGAAAGATTTACATTTTTGCTTTCCCATAGGCATCAACGAGGGTGTTGTATGTGATGGTGTTGGGTCTGATTCCCTGGGTTTTCATGTCAGAAAGCAAAGCTTGCACTTCATCAAAGGCAGCAACCTGAAGGCATGATTTAATGAGGATAGAGTATGTGTTGACATCTGGATGACAGTCAGGAGTGCTCTTCATCTGCTCAAGGAGGAAAAATGCTTTATCAAATCGAGCACTCCTACCATATGCAGACAAAAGAGCAGTATAGGATTGATGGTTCACAGCACAGCCTTCATCAACCATGGCTTGAAAAAGCTCATGCGCTTTTTCAGGTTGTTTACATTTCCCAAGCATGACAATTAGCTTTATGTAAACACCAGAGTTAGGCCTGTACCAGAGCTGCTCACGCAGTAGTTCAAAAACCTGATAACATAAAAAATAACACAATTATGACATAATACACTCATAAAATTATAGAACTCTTCCACTTCAGAAAATCAAATTGCTCAGAAAAAATTACAATCTAAGTAGAACATTCCAACAGTCAGGCAAGAAATCTCAACACTTAATTAACAGAAATCAGTGAAACATGGCAAACAAATATTGTATATTTGTAAATCCCACTGACTATTCTGATAATGCAGCTGCCAGGTATCCGTTATCCACAAATTGACACGCTGATCATAAATACTCGTCCAAACTCAATTCAACCAAATCACAAAATATCACCTTAACTGACTAACCATGATAAAAGAAAATTAATAAAAACCTTAAATTCTACCAATTCACTAATTTGTAAGCCCAATTAAACCGTTTCGTGGTAATTGAAGTAAAAACTGTATCTAAATTACAACTTGGGGAACAAACAGTTATATATCTATATACACACAAAAAAAAAAAAAACCCGTTTCTGAAAAAAAAAAATTGATATCAAGTACTAAGAGAGAGAACCTTGAGAGCAGACTCCCAACGCAGAGCAGTAATTCTGTCATGAAGAGCTTCAAGAACAGTCCTGGGTAACAGCCTTTTGGAACTAATTTTTCCCCACTTCTTATCAATGACAGCTTTGGTTGCCTCTCTCCGCAATATGACTGATAACGCTTTCTTTGAGGCTATCTTCCTGTTCACTTCCTCTTTTCTCTCTCTTTCCTCTGTTTCCTTCAGCTTCTTTAAATCAACTGTTCCTCTTTTTCGGCTTTGCTCTGTAACAGCATTGTTAGAAGTGACAGAGGGTGGTTCTTCAATTTCGGGTTTAGATATGGGTAGTGGTATGGATGTTCTTTGAATGGGTTTTATGTTATTCATGGGCTTCCGGTTAAACGCCGGTGAGTAGGGATAAGTGGAGGAGGAGAGGGAGGCCATGTTGATACGAAATGGTGTATGGTAGTGGAACTCCAAAACCAGAAAGTCGATAACCATCTAATTCTATGTTATGAGGCTTATTTCTTTTGGGCTTTTTCAATAATAAATATTATGAAAACCTTGGGCCACTCATAAACAAACCTTCTTTCTTAACTAGGGGCCTCCCTCATCGATTTGCGTCATCAGTAGTTTTGGATTTGGATGGTTGGATAGAAATTTTGTGAACCTCAATAAGATGGAAAATTGAAGGTTTCGGTGGGCTGTGTCATTGAGCCCGATCATCCTTTGAGGTTAAACCCTATTCAGACAAGTGAGAACTATTGAGAAGTCACCAATGAGATTTAAATCTAGTTCTCTCATTTGCAGGTACGGCTTTATTTGATTATTCATTCAATGATGTCTGGCTGTTACTGACATCATTCAGAGCGAGCATTAATGATTTTGTTCCATGGATTAATAGAATGTACACCATTTTAATCTATTCCATCGTGTTATTATTAGGGAAACACAGAATCCAAATGTACATCATTACTCGGCCTTCTCACCATGACCTTCTCCTGCGGTCCGCCTTCCAACATAGAAGAACCATGCTAACAAATTACATCTCCATTTTTTCCAGTTACTTCTTATTCGCTTTCCCTCCACCGCCACCTGCATTCACCCCTCCCTTGGCTGCTGCCTACACCGCCTTTCTATTCTAGCAGCCTTCTCTTGCAAAGCTTTCGCGTCTCTGCAAATTGTTACTGAATTTTTACATCAAATTAAAAATTCAATCAATAATAAAAATGATTTGCTTTAAAAAAGACTGAAAACATCTCACGGAGTTAATATATGTCAAAGCAAATATCTTAATCGTTCACGTGTCATTCAACAGTGTAAAAAAGTTGAAGAAATTTTGAAGCTTTGCTAGTTAGTATTCTAAGAACTAAGATAATTGATGTATTAGTAAGACTTTTTCTTTTTTAATTAATTTCACATAAACAATGACAAAAAGGCAATTAGTCGGAACATAATCAATACCTAAATTGTATGTTTGACAAGTTATAAAATATATACGTTGATCCATATCATAGTACAAGTAGAAGATCTTTTTATCTAAAAAGAAAATAGAGTAACTCATGATAGTTGTGACTATTTCTCATAATTTTTTCAATATGTCTTTCTTGTTCTTTGTATTACGAGGCAACAAAATCACTTCCTACCAAATCATAAACATATGATCCTCCACTTTTCAAAACAACAAGAGTTAGTATCCCATTATGTACCCATTATTAGAATCTTAAGTACAAGGTATAAGACTTGAATCTCACATTAGAAAATACAGACAACTAGTATAAGATTTATATGGTCTTGGACTCTTTCATCTCAATAACTAATTTTTTATGTGTGATTTTTTTAAGGTTCAATAACAAACAAAACAACATTAAAAGTAACACTTTGTTTATTATAATCTCAACATTTTCACGTACAAAATCCAACATAGTTTTTGGTGGTTGTGATTTTTAATATCTAACACATCTGAAAACGTAACTAGTTTTTGGTTTTGTCCATTTATTTATTGTTAAACTCTAGACAATGGAATAGAATCATAATGGGTAGATAGATAAGTCTGCAATAAGAGAGTGGTCCACTGAAAGGCAATTATAGATATCATATGCCCATAATAATATAAACATAACCCAAAATGTTGTTAGAAATTAAAAGAAGAGAAAGAAAGCAGGGTGGCCTAATAAACACATAAAAATAATAACTACGATGGTCATACAAGTGAAGTCATCAAATACTAAATGCATGAAGAGATAAGAGTTAGAATAAGTTAGTTTATCTTGTCAACTAATGCCAAACCACTCTTACCAATAATAACCAACAAAACTATGTTTTATTTTAACCCATAAAAAAAAAAAAAAAGATAGCATGATTAAGAAAGAAAAAATATTGTAACTATAATAAGGGTAAAGATTCAAATCTTAATATTTTACGGTTAAATTTTTCATATACTTAATACAATGATTATATAATAAATCATTAAATATAAAGTTTTTATCTGTTTAGTGTGATTGATTTAAATGATTTAATTCAAATAAAGTTTTCTCATTAAAAAAAAAAATCTTATTTACGTGGGATTTTCTTCTTTTATTTATTTTTTGTTATTAGGTATTTGATTTTTAAGATTGTAAACTTGTTGAACAGGTCAAAGTGTTGATCTACCTAACTCTTGAAACACCTTCCTATGCTGCAAGGAATAATAGAATTAATTGTTCTCATACTTTAGAAGTTTAGATTAGTGTCTCCTAAACTAAACTTGATCAAACAAATGGAATAATATTAGTCAATTATAAATAAAATACTATAAACTGTATAGTTGAGTAGGCTACCGGATCACATTACAGAACACTTGTTTGTTTTATTAATTTGTCATCAATGTGTATTCTGTTTCTATTGGATAAATGGTTTATCTAGGTTTTGTTTGCCCTTTTTCCCACAAGTAGCACACCTAATGCTTAATTTATATTATGTGAAATTACTATCAAGGAAGAATGTTTGATCGATCATAAACTTGAATTTTCAGACCTAAAAAAGGGTTAATACATATGAAAAAAGAAGAATGTTGGTTAAAGGAGGTGTAAGCTTAATTAGGTCAAATATATTAAACAAAAATTAACCAAACTTAGATTAATTTGGTCAAGATCCTCCGTCCGATCAAATAGATAAACCTTTGTTAGCTTAAGTTGGTTAACACCCTTTTTCTTTTTTAAATTAACTTCATTCTTCATTTATTAAACTTATTATTATTATTAAAATCAGGATTTTAGATCAAAATCCATCATTTTTATTAAAAAAAAAAATTAGGTTTAAAATCCTAATTTTTAGGTCAAAACCCATGGCTATAACAAAAAAAAAAAAAAACACAACAATTAAAATTTAGCCCAAAGCACTATTTCCCACCCAAGGTATGTTGCATTCTCAAGTTTCCCCCCTTTAACTATGAAAATACCAAATACCCACATATGAGCAGTTAAATTTAACGAAAACCTAACTCCTTAAGATTTTATCTTTTTTCCCCCCCCTAACCCCTAAAAACTAACTATTTTTCCCTAGGTCAAGTTTTGAAAAATAGCACTCTCCCCCTAGGGTTTAGTTTTCAATCCCCGATGTCAAATCCGACGCCATCGCCGATGACGAAGCTTTCCTGACACACCACCATGCTCCAACGACCTCTCTTCTCTCCTCTGGAACGTCAATCGACCCAGATCTGGGAAGACACCTCTCTTCTCTCTGACTTTTGGGAAGACAATAGACGTTCCAGAGGAGAGAAGAGAGGCCGTCGGAGCATGGTGGTGCATCAGGGATTGAAAACTAAACCCTAAGGGGGGGAATGCTATTTTTCAAAACTTGACCTAAGAGAAAATGGTTAGTTTTAGAGGTTAAAGAGGAAAAAGAGGATTAAATTTTAATTTATTTTTAATATTACAGATAAAATGACGATTTTACCCTTGAATCCATTTTTTTAACAGCTCATAGATAGATAAATAGGCTTTTCAAAGTTAATGGATGGTAATGTACAGAAAAAGTATACCTTAGATGGAAAATAATCCTTTGGCCTAAAATTTAAATACTCTTCAAACCATTAATTTAAGAGTTTCGAGTAATTTACATAATTTAATTTTTAATAAAGATCACATCAATAATTTATTTTAATATTTAAGTAGAAGAATATTACCATAAGAGGGAGATTCAATGAAGTAGTCGTGATCCCAGAAAGAAGAAGACTTTGTAAAGTCGGAGAAGGGTGAATATAAAGATTGAGGGAATATTCAAGTGTTTTTGCAGTAAAAATAGTTAAAATTAAAGAAATATAATTCACTGTGAAAAAGCAATAAAATGTACGAGTTATTAATAAATACTCGTCTCCAACTTGTGTCCTTTCATATCATTTCTATTTAATGATTGCTTTTAGGTTAATTAATTAATTAATTATTGCAAAAAAAAAAAACCCTCTTATTCTAATCTCTAAGTGTCTCAAGTAAGTTAAATGATTTGTTTGTTTGTTTGTCTTTTGGGGGGAAATAGTGAATACCAATTATACCCCGACAGGATAAAATTGAAAGACACACGTTTAACGTGAATCCACTGAATAAGACAAGCCATAAATAAACAAACAAATGAATGAATTAGAAAACAGAAGGTGGCAAATTAGTAAAAGCACAGTCCAACGAGCATAGAAAGGTTCCCGTCAAGAAAGGGATGCGCAAGACTCGCTCAACTGTCCAAAACTCATCTCTCTCAAAGCAAGCACACATCCATTCTTTATCTCTTTCCCCTTGACCCTTAAAATTTCTTCTTTTGTTGCGTCTTCTTCTCTATTCATTTTCTTTAGATTCTGAATTTCTGAGAATATTTTGGTTTTTATCGTTGTTAAAGTCTTGAACAGATAAATAAGTGGAAGAACGGAAGGCTGAAAAGTTTCCAGATCTGCTCCTCTGCTCTGCATCCGCTCTCAGGTATCCAATGCTTATTTATTTTTTTTACTATAATATAAATAAATTTATTATTATGAAAACTTTATATAAAATTTATTATTTATTTTTCAGTTTTTTTTCCAATAGAATTTTAATGCGGAAACCAAGTTTGGAACTTTCCAATGCTTGAATTCATCACATCATCTGCGTTTCCCGAGATATTATATATTATCAAGTTATTTGTTTTATTGCTTTTTATAAATTTAATTTTTTTTTATCGAATTCTGTGACTTCTGGTTTAAAAGAAAGAACCTGCTGGTGTTGTAAGCTGGAGGCTTTCGCTTTTGTTGGACCAAATGTCAGCTGTGCCAGATCGGCGTGACCATTTACCCGGCTTGACGCTTCACGCCATCTTGGCTCATGATAAAAGATATCTGCCGCAGCCTACTCCCCGGCCTCCACCGGAAACTTCTTCAGGCCGCACGCTTCTTGATATAATCCGTGACGAGGACCCCGCCAACAGAACCGGTGATCCCAAAGACAGGAGAAGTTGGAAAATATTCCGAGACCGGCTTCGGCTTAAGCGCGCCGGCGCTGCTTGGACCTCGAGCGTACGTATCCCGGCTTCGGATATCCCTATCCAGAGTAACAATGCCGATCTTGGCTCGCAACTTTCCCGGCGATCTTCGGCGAGGATTCAGACTAACCCCTCCAATAACTTGGGCGAGTCAACTCAGTCTGAAGATCAAGTTATCGCTTCTAGACCTACGTTCACACGCCGGACATCGACTAGGCTTGCCGCGACTCCAATTTCAACCGAGTCAACTCAAAACGACGGCACGCCGGATGTTTCCATGCCTAGTGAACTTCCGCCGTCTCGTAGCTTCAGGCCCCAGATGTCCCACCGTAACTCAACGCGGGTTTCGTCATCGAACCCTGATTCCGACGAGCCCTATGTGGACCCTTTCGAAGTTGGGCGGGAGGGAACTCGGCGGCTGGCAGCGGCCTTGGCCGAGGAGAGAGCGTTGTCTGCACGTGAGGCTGTTGTAGCCCAAGAGGCAGCACAAGCAGAGGCCGCTGCTGGGGAAGATGCAGAAGAAACACCGGCGGCTGAAACTCCTACCGCGACGGATGTGGCACCTGAAGTTGCTGCGGAAGAACCGCAGCCTCAAAGGATATCATTAATGGATTTGTTAGAGGAGACGGATAGAGAGACGGGGTTGGAGGGATCTAGATACTTGGGTGAAGATAAAGAGGAAGAGGAGGAAGAAGGCGACATGCAAGAAATTGCAGGAGGAATAGAGTATAATTGCTGCGTGTGCATGGTGAGGCATAAAGGTTCGGCGTTTATACCATGCGGACATACGTTTTGCAGATTGTGTTCAAGGGAGCTCTGGGTTCAGAGGGGAAATTGTCCCTTATGCAATGGTTTCATTTTGGAAATACTTGACATATTTTGATTTGTGATTTGTCTCCCACCATTTTGTTTGACGGAGGAGAAAAATTTCCTCTCACACTTCTCTCTGTGTTAGTGTTCTTTTTTTTTTTTCAACTTGGTTTTATGTTGAATTGTTTTGATAAATTTTGGAATAGCAAGTAAATATTAATTTAAGAATTATTGGAGGCTGTATCTAGTTAATGTTATTGGTGTTTCTGTAATGTATTTTGTCATGTTGGTATTTTTCTTTTGTCTTGTCTGAGAACTAAAGAGAATATGCATTGGCGGGTACTGAGCTAAACAAGATGAAGATGAGAGAGATGAAGATGGGTTTTTTCCTTTTCTAAAAGAGGATCAGGGTCTTTATCTTTTTCAAGTGATGATGTGATGGATTAAAGCAAAGTTGTCTTCCTCTTTATCGCAAAATAAGAATTTAGAAATGCTAAAAATCAGGAAGGAGGGATTTGTTTGGTTTATTTAAAAGTTGGTGGAACAGAACAGTTATGTCGTTGTGACAGAGACTGAATGGTGTTATCCAACTACTAATCCAGACTCCTAATTTACATCAAAGATAATGAAATAAGTTGGATTTATGAAAGGAAGCTCTTAACAATACAGCTTTTTACAAACAAGCAAATAACAATTGCAACTTTTCAATTGGAGGAGAATGTGCTTGAATGATGAGGAATAGGTAAATTAATAATGATGTTTATCTACACCTGTCAACCCAAATATTGTCCTCGAGGAACCCACATACCTAATCTAATTACAAAGCTTAACAACCTAATTTTTTCCAGCCAACATGCCCAAAACAGAAACAACACACACCAAACTAATACCAAATTAATCTTCAATCCGATTTTTATTAAAAAATATGATATGTGAATATTGTTATAAGTGATTATTGGTTGCTGTTGATAGAAAAGAAAACACTTAATTAGTACACATAACTGGCTGTTGGAGGACAGGCAAATGCTCTAGCTCAATCCTCACAACCAATTTCAACCATAACTAAATGAATTAATTCTACTTCAAGAAAAGGAAGTGGGAACTTACAAATGCTTTTGTTGCTCAGAAGAGCATCATGTTGTGAGATTATGTATCAATGATAGTGAAATACCTCATTACGATGAGCCTATGCAAATTATTTCTCTTCCTTCTCGTCTTCAACTCTTCATATCATACTGCCATGAAATTTGACAAGTTCGTAAGATTGGCACTTTATGTAAAACAATGGCCATCGACAACTCTTTCCACTTAACCATAAGTTTTCCGGAAAAGCTCCCTTGCAACTTTTTATGATCAATAATTACTGATTCCTCCATCACTCAACTTGGTTAAAAATTTCATCAGAGGTGATTGTAATGCTCCCTTGAAGGAAAAGACGAGAGAGTTTACCAGGAATGGAGTTTAGCTTGATGCAAACCAATGTTTAGGTTTAGGTAGGGTATAATGAACAGGGCACTTATCAGGTTGCCTGACAATGTAAATTTGATCCCCAACTTCATTGTGGAGTCCTGATTTCGATACCATGTCCACAGTGCCCACGTCTCATTCTTTACCTGCAATCCGCACATTGGAAAGATCCATCAGATTTTATGCAATGGTGGTTTGAGTTGTGTTAATAGGAGCTAATTTTTCTCCATGGCTTAAGGAATAGATTATTAGGGCCCAACCATAACCCTGCAGATCACACCCTAATAGATAGTTTGCTTCTCCATAAATGCTTTTCATCCAGTGCCTTGTGGTATCAGAATAGAGAAGTTGGGAATCAAACTTAGTTGACAAACTTGACACCCACCAACTGCATAGATTTTCCAAGGAGACCCGGGTAACTAATGATAAGTACTATTTTCAATACAGTTCAGAAACCACTTTACAAGCACAGGCCATAAGTTCGAATTCAGTCCCACGTTAGGAATTTACACATTAAAATTACTGCAGAATCAAATTTGGGTTGAATTCAAGGAAATGAGAGAGAGTACCTCTAGAATCCCATGCCCAAAACTACTCTCTCTGAAGGCACTATAATTAGGTTGCTGATCCCAACAGAAATTACCCACAGCTGGACCATGTGTAAAGTTTGTTGCACAGATGCCACCCATATATGTATCAGGAGTTGTTGATGGCTCTGGACACTCACCAGGTTCATCAGCATGTTTAATAGCCATCTTTTCGCGGTTACCACCATCACCGATTGTGATATATACAGGACCACAAGAATCTAATGTATAATTATAAACTCTATTTGACCTCTCATAAGCATGAACCTGGTGCATTTTTCAGATGAACAGGTAAAAAAGTTCAGCATACTTGAAAACAAAAGTAAGAAATGTTTTCATTCAAATGTTCATTAATATTTTGATTTGTGTTTTCCATAATCCTAATCCTCTTTCAATTTCTTATTTCTCTGTGTTGATGTTCGGTGCATAGGACCACCTGCCTTTCTTAAAAGCTATAAAGAGTACTGCAAGTAATTTCATATATATTTTATTACCTAATAATTCCCATATTCTTAGTCATCCTGACTTACATGTCCATTGAAAACAATGTCAACACCACAAGAGTAGAGTAATTCTTCCATCTCCACTCTCATACACTCTGCTTCTCTGTAATGAGCTACGTAAGAACTGTACCACGGGGGATGCCAAGCAGCTACTAGCCAAGGAGTTATAGATCTGTCAAAATTTGCTAAGTCTCTCTCTAGCCATTTGTATTGATCACCTGCAAAAGAAAAAATAACAGAGATTTGCATGGCATCTTCTTAAATAGCCGATCAAGTAGAGGTAAATAAATTTCAAATTGATCACAGTTGGTCATATTACTGGATTTATTATACGCAATGTAGGCTCCAAGCATTATAAAATGAATCCCCCCAGCATTGAAAGAGTAGTAGAATGGGGATGAAGATCCACTCTCTTCTGAAGGAAAGGCAAATCTAGAACTGTAAGCTGCAAATGTCTTGTTTCCAGCTTGTTCTTCTATCTCATGGTTCCCTTCAACAACCATTATTGGTATTTTAGAAACTAAATTCTGCATAAACCTGCAAATAAGAGTGAAATGGAATAGCACAAGCTAAGGTACATTATTAAACTACAAGCTAATAAGGTATTACACAATTTCCAGAAGAAAAAGGAACCATTAAATGAAAGAGAAAATAAAGTTCAACCTTCCCCAATAATCCCAACGAGGCTGATAGGTCTCGTGTATAGGAGTTTGTGAAAATGAGCAAGAGTAGCAGTCAGAGCCAGTTCCATTTGTGAGGTATAAGTTTGCATAAGTGACATCACCAACCAATAGCAGAAGATCAGGTTGATTACTAATCAAATGACTGATTGTGGTTGATGTATTGTAAGTAAGACCAAGATCTCCCACTATTGCTATTCTCTTCAGATAGTTCAGTGGACTAGAAACTGGCATAGTTGTGAAATAGAATATCTCACTCATGGCTGATATAGAAGGATCTCCACACCGATAATAGTATCGTGTGCTGGGTTTCAACCCTATACTGACAAAAAAAATACCGTTCAAGTTTAACTAAAACCTTGTGATGACATATAAACATCATTAAAGAATGTAGAACACAACCTTGATTAATCTACACATTTCCTCATCTGGTATCAAGTCCAACCACCAGTTGAATCCTAATTATAAGATGGAAAAACAAAATGTACCTGTAAGTCGGACATGGTGAATAATTCCAGAAGTATAGTTTTTCAGGCCTTCAAATGGATAAAGCTGATTATAAACAAGAGAATATCCTGTCGCTTTATGACTCAATGGTTTTCTTAATCTTCCATAGCGAACAACGCTGGACACTGTTTTTGGGTCTAACGGCTTTATTCTGTCCCCAATTTGGAATTCCCCTGCATCCATGTCAAATAGGTTCATTGCATTGCTCTATTTCTTTTACCAAAATTAAAATAATAGTAAAAATTACAAACCAAAGCATCTCCACTATTACCACTTTTATTGCCTTAATTATCATACTACTTCTATATACTATCACAAATGACCTTTCCAGCTCAGGTTTCAACTGCTTTAAACTACTTTAACCCTGTGTTCTAAAACAGAAACACACAAGACAAGAAATACTGAGTTCGATTTTTGAAAACAATTTTCAACATAAAAAGGGACGCTGGGATGCATCATGCATCAGAATTTGAACCAATTATATATCTGTAATCTGTAAAAATTTCTTACAAGGGCTCTGCAAAAATCTAATATACATGAAGCAAAAGTGGAATGTTATAACACTATAGGATCGTTTTAGTGGCAATAAATATTTAAATGAACCTACCTAGAATTGACATGAATAAAAACAAATAATTTTAGAGTCATGCATCGGAATGAAATCCGTAAGCTCGAAAATTGATTGATTACGATAAAAATAAAAGGAAATGAAAGAGAACCTGTGATCCAGGAGATCCAAACAGAATCAAAACTAGTGGATAGTGAGAGTGATATTTGCTCGGGCTGGAAACCTTTGACACGGCGGCATACCCTAGGATCGGTGTCTGGAATATCAACAGCTTTGCCGCGTAAACTGGTATCATATGGTACGGTGACGGGTGTGAACGGTCCGTCCAAAGTTGAAGGAATATTGTGGGCGCGAATGGGGATAAGATTTAACAGAAAGATGAAACAACAGTAAGGGATTGCGTAATAAAGGGAATAGGTGAAAAAAGCCATAGAGAGAGAGAGAGAACAGAAGTCTGTGAGAACGAAGGAACAAGCATAAATAAAGTTAGAGGTGATGCAATTGGCGTGGGTTTTAAGACACTGGCCGTTGCGTGGGTTTTAAGACAGTTGCCGTTGCGTTGTGGTCAAGTGTATGCAATACCGACAGTGAAGTCAAGACCGTTAGCGGTTTCAAATAAATCAGTCAGGCCTTTTATAACCAAATAATTGAGAACCATTTTAATCAGATGAGCATCTAATATTTTGCTTTTGTCTGTTACAGAAAGCTTCAATTTCTAGTTCAAAGTTACCTATGCAGATTAACCGAAGTCAAAACTGACAGACAGTGACACAAGATTTGAAGCTTATTTCTAAGAACATTTTACTCTTGAGGTGCAGTTGCCACCATTCTTCTGCCAACGTACATAATTTTAAGCCACTTTCTGATGAATGTTTTTATTTTCATCATTCTTTTCCTTGAAGCGCAGTTTTGAATGAATAAATTACAAAAGTAGAACCATGCGGCTTAGCAATTAGTACTCAAATATCACTCCACCCGTTTCCTGCCACAGATGTTATGCCAATAGTAAAACAAGACCATAAAATAAAAATAAAATAATTATTGATACACCATTTTATTAAAATATTCCATAAGAAATATTTAATTACTCACAAAACTGAAGGAAATTACAATCCCAAATTCCATAATGCGAATAAAGATGAACATCACTCTCCAATATAATAGCAAACAAGACCACAAGAATTGATGGATACCTAACCCCGACTGACTTGAGTTCAAGCTCATTATAAAATCCATGTCATTTACAATCACTTATCCATAGATGTAGTAAATGAAACTTGACATCAAGTCTACCGAGGACTCTCCATATGGTCCAAACTGTTGATTAGGGTCCGCCTCCAGTCTGATGGAGCATTGCATCAATTTCATCTCCGTCCTCCATCTCAAGCTATTTCCAAACGAAAGTACCAAAAATCAGTAAACAAGAATGCATGGACTAAATACTTCAAAACTACAATTTTGGTGGTTTTGACAATGCTGACTCCTATATCATCATATCGATTAAGCTGTTGCTGATAAGGCCAGGTAGGTAGAAACTTAACAGGAATGAAACATGATTGCAAATTTTCCTTACTATCAGCTAAATCATGGTTCATTTTGGACTCCTACAAAAGAGTATGCCATCTATGCTTTATAATAACCAATGGACCACACATTCAACAAAATACCTCATCTGGAGTCTGCTCTCCCCGGAGCCTGCGTCCATCAAACAAGAAAGCAATGGAGTTTAACTCCACTGATTGTCGATCGCAGTAAGCAGTCATGAGTTTGCGGAGTTGGGTGCTCCGTTTAATTCTGAAAAACACTTCATTCCCATCCTGCAACAATTCGACAAATACAGAGACTAAGAAAGCAGCACACATTGAAAATTCATGGAAACCCCACAATCAATCCTTTCCCAAAAAGGACTCAACAGAGAGCACGAGAATGATTAATGGTCAACTTCAAATTAAAACTAAGGAGAACTTTACTGTGTACCAAGTGTAAGAGACACCATCACAACAGAACAGAGCAGACAATTAAAATATGCTAGACACTTACTATCAATCCCTAGTGTTCCCACAATAATCGTCCAACGAATTTATTAAATCACTTAAATAACAACATGCAGTTTAAAAAACAAATTTCCACACTACGTTCTATTTGAAATTTCAAAAGCCAGTGATTATCCTTTTCACTTCCAAAATCGCTACAAATCAACGGTGATAAACCTTCTGTTCATGAGTTAGTTAAAAACAAAATTGCTTTTGAGGAAAGCATGAAAGACAAGTATCATTAGGTCAAATTACTAGATTGAAGAAAGTGCAGTAAACAAATGATAAGTTTATCAGAATACAACCATGCTCATGTAAAAAAAATTGTTAAACAACAATAATAAAAAACACAAAAGTGCACTAATTTATGTTTAGAGTCAAATATTCGTAAACCTTCTCGTCAAAGAGTTGAATAACTTATCTGTCTGATCTCATGATCTTAAATGTTTCCATTTAAATATTCGAAAACCTTCTCCTCAGAAAGTTAACTTGCCTATCCACCTGATCTCATCACCATCCCGCGACAGGCATTGTAACCAATCAATCAAATAATTAAGAAATAATTTCATGAATATCAGAATTGCTGTCCACATAAATTATTCACATACTAAGAATTCATGAGTGTAAATTCCAATTCACTTCTATCAAAACGAAAGTCACAACTGCTTCCATTCGAACCGAATGATAAAGAAACAGCTAATCCATATTTCGCAATCATTAAACGAATAGATTAAGTAACAGGATCATAAAAATTAATGCATTATACATATACATGTAATTTACATGCCTGGCCCTTGACTTTAAGGTTAATGTGTGCCGACTGATCCATGGGCTTCTTATATTCCTCCTGGCCACCACTATCACCACCCCCAGTCGCTGACATTGTTGCAGATTACTAATGATTTCTCTTTCTGAAACTCTCTGATTAGGGTTTGGGTTTACGCTTCTCCTCTGCCGCTACAAATAAGCACCACCAAACGACACTTTGAAGACGAACTTGCGTTTTCGGCACGCTATCTAACTAATCAGACCCACACTCGCGGCATTACCAAAGACGCAAAATTCAGGGTCTATTCAGTGATTTCATTTCAAATATCTGATTGTGAAATTACATTCATGCCCTTCTATGTCGAGATGTCTGTTTGAGAGAGCGTGTTAATAGCCTGCTCTTACGCGCAAGGATGTAGGGAGAGATGATCGGAATTGAGCGCGTGGAAAAACTGGATTTTATAAAAAGATTGGATTCCGAAGAAGAGCAAGAATCATTTGATTTGATGTTGGAAATTGGAGAATCGTGATTGACGGTTGAAATTGAATCAGACAGGGTGGTGTGATTCGTGTGAATGCGGCGTGCAGACTGCAGTCGTCATCTACTTTACGATGAGTACGATGCGTACTTTTTTATTGATGATTGATAGATAGTTGACGCACATGTTTCAGATTCTTCCATATCCATTTACTAAGCTCACCTTCAAATGGGCCTTCCTGGACCGGGTTCAAAGAGAGAAATCATCTACATATGGCAAGCAATAAGTAACATTATAATTTTATTACGAAAATCCGCCTTCAACTTGTTTACTTAGAATTGATTCTAATTAGAATTAATTATGATAATCAAATGCCTCTGCATTATTGTAGCACTGCCATCTCCTTGATAGCTTGTAAATGAATGAAATGCATATATCCCTCCCTACATTATGAATTTTGGAACACTGTCAGTGGTACCCAATTAATAAATCCTGCATAAAACATCTATTACAAACTTAGAAATTGTTTGTTTATACTATATGAGTTGGTTCTGATGTTGGAATTGTTTCTCTGCGTTAAGAAAGAATCATTTTAGTAGGTGGTACCTTGCTTTGATGGTTTATTTATGTCAACAGGATGTTGCATCCTTTGCCTCAGAAGTGAAAGCTTTGAGGAAATGGGAATTCAATGGCTTCAACCCAGCATTGGGCTGCATAGCAACATGGTTCTCAGGTACTGAATCCGAATCTCAAACACTGCAAAGCAATCTGGTCCTTCTTCATGAGAAAGTTCCTTTCCTTTGTTCACGCGAAATTACTATTGCTTCTGAAGAATTGTTGCTTAATAATGCATCTCAAGCGGAGCTATTTTCAGAAGCTGTATTCTTTGATGTTAGAGAATGTCCAACTGACACAAATGATATACTTACAGGGATTGTCCGGTGGCAGAAACACATGGGAATAGAGAACTAAACAAGGAAATGAATGGTAGCATTGGGTCTATGGAATGTAGGGACAACTTTCTACTGTTTACTTTCAATTATGCTGATCTTTCCACGTAAATTATAACAAATGATCACTTCTGATTTGAAGCTTCTTACTTTGCTTGAGACAACCCTTCCCATTTGGCTCATCTTTCTTCAATCCTATCCATTATTCTGTAAGACTTGTGATTGTATTGTATCATCTGACTCCTCTATAAAAACTTTCTTCTCTTATAAGAAAAACAAGGCTTGGAAAAGAAACTTCTTTCAATAAATATGCTTTCAAAACCTTTCTCGTAGAACTTTTTTATTTGACATAATAAGCCCAGTCCAATCATTAACCCTTGTTCAATATCTAATTAAGAGTATGTTCTATACTTGTTTTAATTTGATATTTTACATATTAAAAACTGATTACAAAATAGTATTGATTTTTCATTAGGAGTCAAACTTAGAGTAGTGAGTAACAAAAAAAAAAAAAAATCAAAAATCACCTATCACCGTTTTGAGAGAAGTAATACACTTTTAATTATACTTGGTTTAATTTTTATCGTTTAATTTTAATTATTTCATACGTACTTTTATACCTGTCATACCTTGATACTAATCCCAACTCAACTATGTTCTGTTGAGTTTAGTCCCTAGACTTAGGTGGAAAATAGTTATTTGGGTGAATTACCCTAGATAAGTAATATTATTTTGTGTAAAGATTTTGTCATTATATCAATTCAAAATTTTGGATGTGAAATATAGTAGAGATTCTTTTTTAGATGAATGATCCAATTAACCAAATATGAACAAACACTTAAGAATTGGAATGGAGGACATTGGGCATTGAATTGGCGTAAAATATAGCTCCTTTATGGGCAAATTTTGTACATCATAAAATCAGAAAAAAAACAAAAAACAAACTAGTTGGAAGCATGATGGGCTGACGAGTACACAATGGCAAGCCCATCATGCCTGCAGACCCTACCAGTTTATCCGTTATCTTCCTCGTTTCGAGCTCCCATAACTCTTGAAAACTACGAGACAAATTTTTAATGTCAGTCACCAATGCACAATTCAACCATAGTGCTATAACAGAGATTTTATATGATACAATGTGATGGATAAGGTTAGTTGCAGGGGATAAAATGAAGAAATCAAGAGGAGAAGGCTCATGATCTTGAAAACTATATGCAGAGATCATGATAATTGATTCTATAATCTTAGGAAATCAATCAATGATTTCAGAAGATCAAGACATGAAATCATAGCACTGAACAGAGGATATTCTACATAATCACACCCTTTCAGTTTGCTCCTTAATTATGGGTTCATGGGAAGCTACTTGGTTTCAATATTTATACAATTCTCTTATATAAATTCACCAATGCAATGCTTGTTAGGGCTCAAGAATAGATATAGATAGAATGCCTTTCTCGGTAGTAGCAGTAGTAGTAATTTTGCTTTCATTTTTTTGTACAGTATTTGCACAGAGCAACTGCGGTGATAGTAATACTGATACCGATACTAACTTCGATCAAAACTATTACATTACATGGGGCAAAGATCATTTTCAGTCCACCAATCAAGGAAAAGAAATTCAGCTCTCTCTGGATGCATCTTCTGGTTATTCTTTTTACTTTTCAATTACATCATCTTCATGTTTAGGATTCTTCAGTTGATTCTAAAGTCTGTTTGCAGGTTCTGGTTTTGCATCAAAGCTAAACTATGGCTCAGGATTCTTTCATTCCAGGATGATGATACCAGGCACAAATTTGGCAGGAGTCATCACAACTTTTTATGTACGTATAATTTCCTTACTCTTGATCAAATTCTCTTCTAGCATTGTTGATTAAGTAAAAATATTGATTGAAATGGCAGCTAAAGTCACCAGATAAATATGGGCACGATGAACTTGACTTCGAATTCCTTGGAAACACAGAGGGCAAACCAATTACCTTACAGACAAACGTGTTTGTTAATGGCAAAGGAAATAGAGAACAAAGATTGAACCTCTGGTTTGACCCAACAGCTGATTTCATTCTTACAAAATTCTTTGGAACCCACATCAGATTGTGTAAGCTTTCCGCATCCCTCTTCATCCATCGGGGATTTAACATATCTATGTTTATATATATTTGATTATATTGTATATATGATCAGATTTTATGTGGACAACATACCCATTAGAGTGTTCAAGAATAATAGTGATGCTGGAATAGCCTACCCTTCACTTTCAATGCAAATACAAGCAAGCTTGTGGAATGGAGATTGGGCAACAGCCGGAGCAAAGATCAACTGGACATTTGCACCATTCAAGGCTCACTTCCAAGAATTTGGCATTAGTGGTTGCCCATCTCAAACCTCAAAGGTTGATCAACAATGTTATTCTTCCAAGTATTGTTGGAATACAAATGAATTTTCGAAACTAAACTCTGCCCAACAAAGCCTGTATACGATTGTGAAGAACAAATATGTGTATTATGATTATTGTTCTGATAGAGATAGATTTCCAACACCTCCCCCAGAGTGCCTTCATGTATGATAATGCCCATTACACCCTCCTTATCTTATCTCCTTAAATTAAAATATAATAAAACTATATATACTCATTTTTATACACAATTCGTATATACAGATAGTATGTTATTATATAATTATATGTTGTTTTATCACATGAATTGTATACCAAAAATTGATACACATAATATTACTCTTTAGATATATGCTATTTAATCTGTGTAATTATCCTTAATAAAGTTAATTTATTATATGAAATTTTGGGTTGCATTGCAGGAATCTGTAAAATTAATTATTCAATCTTCACAAGTACATATTAATTTGACATTACATAATTAAATGGGGCTGTTAGTTATTTTAATAAATTGATTAATAATTTCAAATTACAAATCCTGAAAAAATAACTTTATGTCATTAGGATCGTAAAAAGAAGAAAAAAATATATCGAAGGCTAACTAAGAGAACCTCATAGCCAAAATTGCTCTCAAAGTTTCAATATACAGGACACGAAAAAAGAATTGTATCCGATGTTAACAGATTCACAAAATTTCAAATCCTGACAATTGCTTAGTTGTGTGTTGTGTGTGTATATATATATCAATGGATGTGATGTCATATCAAGCCCATCAAGCCTCCCAGGCCCTGCAATTTCCCTACAGGTTCCTTTCTCAGCAGCTTTCCCATAACTAACTGTAATTAAACCTACGAATCAACAATTTAATTATTGTGTTACAATCCCATATGGTAGTTAACATGGAGAAATCAACAACTAGTAGGTGGAGAAAACAAAGCTAGGAATCACTCACACCCTTTCACTTTGCTATTTTATGGGTTCATGGGAAGCTGCTTGCCTCAAAAATATCATACTTTTCTCCATAAATTCACCGAGGCATTGGCCAAGGTTGTTGGGGTTCAAAAAATAAGTACAACTAAATTGGATTTCTGGGCGGTGGTAGTAGTAGTTTTGCTTTCACTCTGTGTTCTGCTTGGTGGGGTGGGGTGGGGTGTTTTCACAATGCAATTACATGGGGCAAAGACCACTTTGTGTTCCGAGTCTTAAGTTTTCTTTAAAACCAGGCTGTCTGTTTGGATAGAAGCGATGCTATAGTTCTGGATACTGTTTCTTTTAAACAGTATGCATATTATTTTGTACCAACCATTCCTTATACTCTCCATCACTTTACATTCATCATTCCAAATCCTATTCTGTACCTCTGACCATTTGTTAATTCAGCTCTAAGTTTGTCTCTCGCTCTTCCAGCATTATTAATGTAATGTTGTTGATAAATTCTAAGTTGCATACATATAACAAAGATATATATAAAATGATTGATTGTGGGTAATTCAATGGGAGCTAATGTCAGAAGAGAATGGGGGCATGATGAACTTGACTTGGAATTCCTGGAGCAATAGAGAGGGCAGGCAAACCAATTAGCTTACAGACAAACATATAGATGGTGTAGGTGGTAGAGAACAGAAAATTCATCTCTGGTTTGACCCATCAGCTCATTTTCACACTTACAAAATTCATTGGAGCCCGTATCAGATTGTGTGAGCTCTCTTTAGCCCTCTCCATCAATCTATGATTCCAGGGTAGACATTCCCTCAGAGTGTTGAGGAACAACAGAAATGTTGGAATAAGCTACCCATCACACCCAAAGCAAATACAAGCAAGCTTGTGGAATGGATCAGAATGGGCAACCGATGGAGGCAGCAGAACAAAGATTAACTGGGCATACGCACCATTCAGGGCTCACTTCCAAAAATTTGGAATCGATGGCTGCTCATCTCAAACCTAAAATATTAATCAAGAATGCTTTTCTTCCAATTATTGGTGGAATACAAATGAATATCAGAGACTAAACTCTACCCATCGAAGGCAGTATGAGAATGTGAGAAATTATTATATGCATTATAACTATTGTTCTGATAGGAGCAAATATCCCATACCTCCTCAAGAGTGCCTTTACATGAAATAATCCCACTATACCCTCCAGTTATGTTCGAAAATAATAAAACTATATACTCCCAATTTCGTGTAACCAAGTACCAATGTTTCAAGTGAAATTTGTTTTTATTTTATTTGATTGGACTGGAGACAAAGAAATGGGCTGACTCTCATCGAAAGGGGTCAAAAAGGCCGATAAATTTCTATCTAAAAATAAAAGCCCAGTAGTTTGAGTTATGCAAACAGATTAGTCTACTTACTGATGTTATTCTTTCAACAAGTTAACTCTATTCGGAGCTCCAACAAGGCGCCCTCCTCTTGGTCAATTGGTCATGGCGGATTCTGATTACCCCATCACATGAGAAAGAATACACTCTCCCTTTACCCATATTTAATGGCTCAGATTTTAAAATCGAATCTATTACTAAGTCTCCTACTTCTACTTCTATTACAACTATCGTATGGTACATATGTTTTTGGATCGGTTGTTGATCAAGAAGAAGAGTTTTCAGAAGAGTTGTTGTTAAAGCCATTGCCGGATCGGAAAGTTTTGTCTCATTTTCACTTTGAAAGCAGAGCTCCTCCTTCTAACACTCATGGCCGCCATCATCATCTATTTCCCAAAGCCATTTCTCAGTTGGTAAGCCTTTTTTTTTTTTAATTATTATTATTAGCAAGTGTTTAAGAAAAGAGAAAATTCCATAATTGCGTGGTTAAAGGCTGAAATGAAAAAGTAACATAAAATAAAACCACTTCGATGAAGTCAGATTCAGTCATGGGATTTGGGTCAGGACTATGGTGAAGATTGCTGCGAGTGTAGACTCGTTAATTTTTAAAAAAGTTTTGTTTTTAAAAAAAAAAAAAAAACTAATCTTACACCTTTACAGCTACAAGTTAATTTATTTGTGATTTGAATCCGGTGTCTACTTGGATATCTTCAAAGTTTGATCTTAAGCTCAGGATTAGGGTTTAGTCAGCTTTAGGGGTTGCTGGAGTGGTTTTAAAATCTGCCCTTTCGTGCATACAACCTTTTAAGGTCAATTGCATCTAATAACTGAAAATAATTTTAGAAATGGACCGGTATCATTCTTTTTATCCGTCAGTTTGTGGGATATGAAAGTGAAATCTTTATTCATGGCATATTGTTGCTTTATAGGTTAAGAAATTTCGAATTAAGGAAATGGAATTATCTTTCACTCAAGGACGGTGGAGATATGAACAGTGGGGTGGGTTTGATCCCATATCAAGCAACAATGCCAAGCCCCCAGGAGTTGAGTTATGGGCTGTGTTTGATGTTCCTCAATCTCTAGTTGATGCTTATTGGAAGAATTTAACCCACACACTTTCGGGTCTTTTCTGTGCTTCGATTAACTTCCTTGAGTCTTCTACCGCTTATTCTTCTCCTGAGTGGGCGTTTCGGCCAGCTTCTGGCAACCTAAGGTATGGTACATTGCCTCGTGAGGCTGTTTGCACAGAGAACCTTACTCCATGGTTGAAGCTGCTTCCTTGTCGAGACAAGTCTGGTCTTTCAGCATTAATGGACAGACCGTCTGTTTACAGAGGCTTTTATCATGCTCAGAGGCTGCACTTGTTCTCAACTGAATCTGATTCTGATGGGTTGGACTCAGGAATTGTACTAGAACAAACACTTACAGTGGTTCTTCAGCCTAGTGGTTGGAAAAACGGTAAGAGTTATGCTGGCAAGACTAATATGCAACCAAATTGGTCTATTAGTTCAATTTTTGGGAGGAAAGTCCACGGAAAATGTTTACTTGCCAAGTCTAGTAATGTATATCTTCAACTTGATGAGGGTCTAGTTTGTGAGCTGAAGAATCTTCAAAAGGAAAATGCTGAATATGGGATCAATAATTTGGAATCTGAACGTAGCTTTGAACTGTCTGTTAATCCAGACAAGTTGTATGAAGAAATGGATAGCTTGCATGGCAAGGGCTCATCTGTTATGTATAAGTATTCAGTTGAGAATTGCAGTGATTCTCAACCATTTGATCTGGGTCTTTCATGGAAAGTTCCTGTTGTTTGGTTTAATCAACAAGCACCACTACGGGCTAGTAGGTTTTTAATGGGAAGTGGGAATGAAAGGGGTGCTATTGCTATCTACTTGAGATCCGCAGATATAAGTGAGGGCGCACAGAGCATTAATGCTATTGGCAAGGGATGTGAGTTGCAAGTTGATATTTTCCAAGTTGTACCTTGGTATATTAAGGTGTACTTTCATACTCTTCAAGTGTATGTTAATCAACAACCTAGGGCAGTGGCAGAAATTGTAAAAAAGATACACGTTTCACCTTCCAAAGATAAGTTATCTCCTGGGGTAATGGAGATGATTCTGAAGCTTCCTTGTGGTGTTGAATCAGCTGCATTAACTTTAGAATTTGACAAGGTATGCTTTACAATTTGTTTATTTGGTAAGGAATTGTGGATCACATTTGCATATTTATACAAAACCACCAATTTGTACATAAATATAGGGTGTCAATATAGTAATTTGCATCCATACAGCTGTGAATTTTGCTTGTTCTCTATAAGTTATGATTTGATTCTGAGGATCAATAAAACTGAATGCACCCTATCTGACTTGACTTCAAGAAAGTAAACCATTTCTCTCTGATAGGTCCAGTATTCTTCTAACTTTCTTTTTTTCTCAACTTTGTCAAGAAAGCCCATTGTTCCTCTAACTGGTGATACCAAACTTTGCTTGAGTAGTTCTAGCATGGTGCTAAAGATCCTATTTTTAGGAGTCTGTTAAAACAAAGATATCTTTGGTTTTGGACAATAACCATCTTTTTCCTTATATTCAGTCTCTTCTTAAAGGATAAGCTATAAAGTTATTTTTCTTAATTGGCAGTCACTAGGCTGAGATTATATGCATTCAGTTTATTTCATAAGCACTTGAGTTTCTTATCTTAATAGTCTAAAATATCTCAACAGGGTTTCTTGCACATTGATGAATATCCTCCTGATGCCAATCAAGGGTTCGACATTCCTTCAGCAGTAGTAAGCTTTCCCCACTTCGATGCAAGCATGAAATTTTCTCAGGACGATTCTTCGAAAAAGTCACCTTTGCTGTCTAAATTTCAGGTGTGATATTTTCTATTTAAGCTATTAATATCTCCATTCTGGATATTTTGTATAGTTTCAACTAATTCTCTTAGTGCACAACGCAGGAAAAGAGTCGTGTCCTTTCCTACACAGAAGTATTACTTGTACCCTTGACGACTCCTGATTTCAGCATGCCTTACAATGTCCTCACAATCACGTGCACGGTATTTGCGTTGTATTTTGGATCTCTGCTTAATGTTCTTTGGAAACGTGCCGGTGAGGAGGAAAGATTACTTAAAGGTAGAGACCCTTACAAAAATGAAAAAAAAAAAGAAGAAAATTCTGATCTCTTTTAAGTTCTAGTATCCTCTGTGAGAAAGCATTAAACCAACTCCTGATGTTTCTTTCTAATTTTTTCTGCGTGCAGCTGGCAAGAAAACTAGTCGGCTTTCTCAGCTGCTATCTAAATTGATTGCTAAGCTTAGAGGGAGATCACAGGAGCCAAAGCCACTGCCATCTGCTTCAGCTCCATCATCCTTTGTTAGTCCTAAAGTAATATTCAAAATCTTATTAGTGGCTGGGATTGCTGTTGCTTGGCAGCACTATTTTGGATGACTTGATTAGTTAGTTAATTGGGTATTTCCATGTACAATATGTGCAATAGAAAACAATACCAAACCGGAGAGATTAGAAAAATTATATTCTTCTACCATTACCACGAAAAAAAGTTGCTCCAGATTATACTCAATTTTGTATTATTTTCTGAGTCATTTGCACTTTTTTTTTTTCCATTATGTTTTTATTGTATACGCTTTAAACTAGTTTTTGAAGAGTCATCGGTTTGTTTTGTAATGCTTTTCCAGTTTCAGAGAGTTTAGATACACCCTTTTTAACTCATTCTGGAAATTAGTACTTGTGGTTGGTTTCTTTTGAAGCCCATACCATCGGTTATCGGTATGGACGCATATGCATACATATTTTTGATATATAAATAATATGTTATCATGTAATTAAATAATTTTGAATTAAAAATAAAATAACATTCAATTATATAATAACGTATCATCTAGATATCTAAATTGTGTATTAAAAATGTATATACATATATAATATTGCTGAAATCACAGTTTCACACCCTACTAAAGTTAGTTGTTTCTTAATGGAATAGTGGCATATACAACAAAATAACGCCTATATTATAGCATCTTAACCATGAGAAGCACATTGTTAACTTCAAAATGCTACGTCCTGCAATTGAGGGTGCTCCTTAACAGCTTTGTAATCATTATATTGTTGGTCGAATGAATATTTCTTACACAAACTTTGATGAAATCAGGATTTTTTACCTCTTATGTTAAAAAAGTCAAATTTTTTATTAATATGTCAATTTTAGGCGTTTGTTTTAATATTTAAAGAATATTTTTTTTATTTTGTTTAATATAATAAGTTAATATTACTTACACCCTTAATAATATAAACAAATAACATTTTTATATTAACTACTTTATATTTTCCTTTTTCTTATTATCATTTTTTGTTTTCTATTCTTTATTTCCTAATCGTCGTAAAACATTCATTATAACTCAATGGATATAGAATTTATTGTTTTTATATTTAAGATGTGAGTTATAGGTTGGAGGAGAGGAAAGACTATGTTCTCCACTAGAGCATAGTGAGAAAGGATTAAGAAGAAGAAGAAATCATTGAAATTGATGAAGAAAAAGAGATGGTGATAAAGTGGCAACGACGTGGAAAGAAACAAGTTGTTAGTGTAATTTTTGAAAGAGACAATGCAATCATTAATCGAGTTTTAAAAGAGGACAAATAATAAGAGATGAATAATCTCAAGATTTCAATCTTGCCCACGTCCTATTATAATTTTTAGTTTTGATAATTATTAAGAGAAAAAAATTATAAATTTTGAGGAATAAACTATTATTTAATTTTAAAACAATTTTATAATTTCATCAAATTATCATATTTTATTAACAAATTGTGTAGACAGGCATACTCACAAATGAACAGGTGATTGTAGGTACCCAAAAAAAATTAAAAATTGATAAATATATCCTAACAGTTAAAATCCCATTCTACTCCAATTCACCCTATCGATTTCCTTTCCATTAACCCCCCTGTCGTCAATTTCCTTCCAACCGCATTTTAGGGGTTCTCAAAGGCGTAGTTGGACAATTTGAAGGGGGTTTTGGGGAAATAAAATAAAATTGAAATATTGCATCACCAAACGGTGCGTATCATCAGTTTTATTGCTGGAATTTCGAAGGTTAAAGCTCGCTTCCTTTGACGTAGGTCTCGACACCGGAGCCTTAGCCTATGGATAAATCCACTTTGTCTTCTCCTAATTGTTGCTGCTGTGATTGTTGACTCTCGAATCGTTCAGCTGCTAATAAATTTCACCACTGTCTCAAAATCCCTATAACAAAACCATTTATTATGCATTTTGAATAAGGGTTTTATGTTTTTCCCCCTCTAGAATTTCAATTTCATGTGCTCTCGTTACCCCAATCTCCTTTAGGGTTAGGGTTAGGGTTTGAGTTCAAAGATACGAAGATGTACGCTGATCGAGTGGAGGCTACCTCCAAGAGGTCAGTTAAGGACCGTTTAAATGGCAATTTAACCCTTGACGACTCTACTCGCAGGCCATCAATCACTGGCAAAAGGTTCGCTTTCCCTCTATATGAGAGCCATTATATGTCGAGTCATTTAACTTCACCTGTATTTAAGTAAACTCGCCCTTTTTATAATAAGGACCTGATTATGGTCATATTTGGTTGCGAGTTTCTTTTTTTCATTTTGCAATTGCTTTAGAAGTATCCATTTCACCGGATTTTACTGGTTTTCAGGTGATAATGTTGTCTAATCTGGTCCATGAACTTAGTAATGATCGGTCGTATGATGGAAGGGCTTGTAGTTCCCTGAGTTTGTTTATGCTATTGTAGTTTGTACAATTTAGGACCAGATGTGGATCAGACTGGAATTAAGAAAGATGTTACACGCTTGTTTGTTTCTCTAATTCTGATTATTTATTTATTTAAGGAAATAAAAATTCTTGTGAATTGCTCTGTTCCTTTTCTTCATGAAATTTATTATTAATCCCACTGAAGTAACATTCCTAGATGTCAAGTAAGTTGAAATTTCATATCTTTTGCTGTATGATGATTTTAAAATTTGTTGTTGTTTCATCTTATTAGCTGAATTAGTACCTCACTATCTTGAGGTCAAACTGAACTAATAGTATTTTGCAGGCAGAGGCAAGACGACAAGTGGGAACATGATCTTTATGACAATGATGAACGTCAAGCTTCAAGTATGGATTGACTGTGAAACAGTAACTTGAAACTAAATATTGTTACTAGTCTTGGATGTGACTATATGATCTTTGATTGATTTTGACTGTGTGTTAATGGTTTGTGAAGATCGCATAGTTGGTGTACGAGATCTTCGTTTAAAGCTGCAAAAGAAAAGCGTACAACAGGTATCTCAAAGTGGAAAGAGTACTCTTTCAGGTGTGCGAGATCTTCGTGAAAAGTTATCTGGGACAATGAATTCGCAACCACTGAACTCTGATCCGCCAAAACCAAAATTGTTGGCTGCTAAGCCGGCCCGAAAGAGTGTTGCTGCTGAAGCTCCGGGTGCAGAGACCATAAGAGTTGCTGATCCAACACTGAGAAAGAAAGTTCAGCAGAAGGCATAAATTCTGTTTCCTTTTAATATTAATTTTCAGCATTCACTGGCACCTAAATTTCATTAATGGAAAAGAATATCTCTTTTTCTGTTTTCATGATTTAAATATATACAATGATCCCTGCAGTACATTACCTGCATCTAAACAGTTGAAATAATTGGTATTGCTGCTTTTTGATTTCTAAGCCCAGCTTCTTGTCATGCAGGCTGATACATCAGTTGATGGGTTTTTGCGGTCATTGGGTCTTGAGAAATATTCCATTACTTTTCAAGCCGAGGAGGTATGCAAATCTAAGGCATTCTTCTATATTGCGCAAAATTGTTGATATTATTTGTTATTTCCTTTCATTACCCTATGGAATCTTGTCTTATACTTTGAGACATGCTCCTGTTTCTGTAGGTTGATATGGCAGCCCTTGTACACATGACTGATGAGGACCTCAAGGCTATGGGAATACCAATGGTAAATTTAAATTGGACTCTCAGTTGCAGTGTGTTTTGTTTTGTAATTTCAGTGCAGCAATTATATGATATGAACAAATTTGATTCTAAATATATAATAGTTGAAAGTGAGAGAAGAATTTGAGTTACCTGGTCTTTTGGTCCTTCCTGGCCAGTTGCTTAACATCCAGTCACAGCCAATCTCCCATTCTCAACCATCATCTACCCAGTAATGCTTTCATTGCCCCTTACGCCCAAAACTATCCTCTTCAGTGGTCAGGCCCTGAAGACTCATTAAAGTAATTTATGCAAATTCATGTCTCTTAGGATTCAGAAGTCTGTTTTCTGAAAAAGTCCTGCCTTCTTATAGTTCCTGTTATTTTATGCGATGCATCACCAATTTTTGGGTGGTGGACCTGGCCATTTTGAAAAGGTCTAATTCTTTTCTTAAAATCATTTAATTGCAGTTTTGAAATAATGCCACTATGAACATCTGTTCTATATCTTCCAGGTTATATATGCTGTTTATCTGGATTCAAAATTTTGGTCATGCTTACTTGTACAACCTGAAAATTGTCATGGTAATACAAGGAAATTACATCCGTATTACTGGAATTCTAGTGAATTGAAAATCTTCTTGGATAGCATCATAGTTGGAATTCTGGTTTATAGATGCAAGGATTTTCTTAGTATTGAAAAACAGGACCATCTGTTTTTTTTCTCTGAAACGTACTGATAGTTTCAACTTCTGCTGACATTTAATTTGGTTTTAAGGATTTTTATGTTTTGTTAAATAAGCTGTGGAGTTGCTTGCTATACTTTCATGGAGGGCAATTGGGAAGCTTGATGTGGCACAGACTCTCAATGTTTTTTTCTTTTGGGGGTTATTTCTCTTTATTAGTGCATTCCATGGTCTTCATTCCAATTTCTTCATCTGTACCGGAGTCTGTGTCACATCTATTTTTATTTGTGCTTGTCTGCCAATGAAAGATAAGTCCTAGTTGACATTCATGGTTGCTGTGTCTTTATTTATGTCTCTCCTTTATTTCCTGATAATTAATTGAAGCTCTTTAATCCATTCTGGTGGTTTCAGGGCCCAAGAAAGAAGATACTGCTGGCATTGGAATCTAAAGGCTGACATTTTGGGGTGCAGCTGCATTTTGATGTTGGCATTGATCCCCAAGTCTGAAACATGTTTTGTTGTCCTTCATAATTGTAGACTTGTGTTTTGGTTGATATGAGACTTGGCTTAACATTTCCCCCCTTTTTTAATAGTTATTATTTTCTCTTTACCATTTGTATGCTGAAATTAGCTTGAAACTAAACTGGATTTGGAATTGATAGTTGCGAATTTGTAGAAACTTTTTGATTGATGACTTTGCTCCCTTTGTTTTAATATTCCTGGTGTGGAGAGAGAGATTTTAGGTGCATCATATGTGACGTTATGATGAATCTTTTGTTGAGATGACTGAGATGTTAGCATGACTCTTATTGTCACGATGAATGTGATGTTATTATGTCTCTATTGCCATTAATCGAATGGAAGAAAATGTGTTAAATTTAGCAGCTGACTCGACACCAAGCTTTTGATTGGACTCGTTTCCTTACCAAATTCAAAATCAGAAATCAAAATGGGTATGTAAAACAAACAGCCGAAAGGGCCAAAATGTGGCATATCAATCATGCATAATGAAATTGGATAAATAACACATGCAATAACACTCCATAAAATAGTATAAAACTACCCAAGCGCCTTATTTCAAAATTTGTACACTCTTATGTCTACCAACTGTCTATCAGCATCATTGAAAAAATTTCTGAAGTATACATGGACTGTCTACCACCCACACAGACGCTGGCTGCTGACTAGATTCAGTTTGTTTTGCAGTAAGTTATGTATTTCTCTAGTTATGGGCTCAAGGAATGATTACGACACTGCCTTTTCATTGGCTATCCATGCCAAGTACTTGGCCTTTTCTTGCTTGTACCTTTTCCATTCTCTCAGGGCGGCTAGAAGGATATGCATCGAAACTGGCAAAAAGAATGGCTGTGCAAATACAAGTGACCACATTATAGGAGAAAAAGTCCACCAGAAACAGGCATGTTATAACAATAGACAAGTAGTAGAAAGAATTTCTTAGGTAACAGTTCTTAATTGGGTATTTTGGAAATTCAATTAGTAGAAAGAATTGACAAGTATTTATATATACCTGAGTTGTTTATATATAAGTTCAGTAGAATCAAACAAAAAACAGTGCATAAGATGATTTTCCTGTGACTTGGTGGCAGGATAAGATGTTATTGAAAGACTAACTGAGTAGACTGCAAAACAGCGCTCAAATGAGTAGTAACTGACAGACATAATCGATGGGTGAAAAAAGCATCTTCTGCCAGGGACCTTGCTTGCCTTGAAGAAACTGATAAAAGGGATGGTATAAAATATTTTAGGCTCATTCCATGCTGGTAGGAAATGTGGAGGCAGCCTTCAAAACTGAGGCCCAAAACAAATGAGAACCTCCTAAAAGTAGAACAGAAACTTACCAGCCGAAGCTTCATAAACCCCTACAGAGGCACTATTCTGAGCCAGTTTTGCTGCATTAAGAGAAAAACTTAACCTGCTCACAAGTTCACACAGATCAACATAGAATTAGCTACTTAATGATGCAGGCCTGAGTTCGTCGGAGCTGTTATGCTGCTGCAGTGTTTCACCTGTGTCTCAGCCTAGTCAAGTGACCAAGCAGCAATCGACTGCCCAAGCCAAGTCTCCAGCCTCACTCTCACAAACAACACAATTTGTAAACAAGCAGAAGTGATTTGGAACAATTGTAATTTGTAGATTGTATTAAACCTTAATGGATATAAATATTGAGTTTGGCTACATATTGTTCCTGCAAAAATAAACACTGAATAACTGTTACCCAATACTGTGGATAATCCACGAGAATCAAAATACAGATCAACAAAATGCAAAAATACAAAATAACTAGGCTCTCAGCCCCCACTAATCCAGCACTCAAGGGCTGGCCCTCCCTTCTTTTCCTGCTTGATTCTCCTTAGTCCAGGAACGTTTCCTCTCCAGGTTTATATCTCTCTCCCTCTCTCTCCTCTGCTTGGCTGTCGGCTACCTTTGCATTTGTCGCCTGACGCTTCTGTTCTTCTGCTACAGTCTCTCTGAACCTGCTAAGGTGGTCGGGAGATTTTCCTTTCTTGTGATAGTTGACATTTCCCCACTCCAGTTTGTCTTTTCCTTTTCCATGCTGGTTGAAAACTCTGCTGCCAATTGTCTTCAATTGTTGGCTGACCTGTATCTTTCTTAATTCACTGCCATGTGTCCTTCTTTTATCCTTCCTTCTCACAAATACTTTGGCTCTAACACTTAACCACATCAGAACAGAAACTTGAAACATCAAGCTCTCATAAATAAACAAAAATTGCAGGGATTCAAACAAATAAGAACAGTAGCTCAGATCAAAACTCGGAGTAGAATTGCACCTATAAAGTTTAGACTTGGACTACTACATCTTGAAAACTTAATCTAGGCAACAGTTTCAATTCACATACAACTAAAATACCAGGAAATGAAGAAAGGACAATGTGCAGTGACTTATTAATATAGATCACAAATTAACCTAAAGATCTGATTCAGAAAAGTAAAGGACAATAAAAATAATATTTTCTGCATCAATCATACAAATATAAATAGTTAAACATGTAACAAATTCCTAATTGCCTAAACTCGTGGTTCAGATTGAAAATTCATATAGCCATTCAATCAACAAAACCATCTTGACAACTCACCTGTTTTCCTATTTCATCCATAATTATCATCCTTGGAAGTGATTGAACCTGGAAAAAACAAGTTTATCATACTTGCATCAGAAATGCCAGCTAAATGAGAGAGATTATCATTTTATTGATGCTGCACATACCAATCTAGAAAGGGACCATAGTGTTGTGGCACATGAATGAAGATTAAAGCATGAATGCTGCCGTGACAAGACATCTAATTCCCTACAGAAGAACAAAATAAAGAAAAAAAGAATGGTATATTGACTGCACTCAACTGCCTTCAAAATTCCTTTTAACAATATTGTCCCAAAAAGCATCTGCATGAGATCAACTGCAATCAACATTACACTTGCCAAAAAATTTTAATATGAAAACTTATATAAGAAGATATTAACCGAGATGTGATAAAATTAGTCAAACCACCAAGTTCTTTTGATTAATTCTAGAAGAAAGTTATCCTTACCATTCTGTGAAGCCTCTTTCACTAGGTAAAAGGTGAAATTTGTCTAATGCACCTACATATAGGTTATCTGATTTAAGACCAAAAAGCTGCCTGAACTGCCCCATGAAAACCTCAAAAACATCCTGAAGATTCTGTTTCACAATATGCATGTATCAATTTAGAGAAAATTAAATCAACAACTACTAAAAATGGGTTGCTAGTTATTTTAAAATATAGTTATGAGAAAAATGATATAGTCTAATCTTTCAGGCATATATTAGACTATACTGTTCAGCAAGCTTCAAATATATTTTACACTTGTCTTTCCTTCTAAGCTTAGCATGAATCATAATTTAACAATAAATTATGAATAAGTCCAATGAAGCTAAGCTCTAGTCAGCTTCCATACAGAATTGAAAAGCTAAAGCTCATTTAAGAAATGTTATTTGAATGATATACTCAAGATAACTATGGACAAACATCTAACCTCAGGGGACATTGTATGCCTGGCAGTATGCTTACTTTCAGAATCTTTCAAACAGCTTTGAGGGTTCCAGACAATAACACCTCCCCACATCTATAAGTTCTCATCAGAAATGTCATAATTATATGAAATTGAAAACAATGAATATGATATAATGAAAATATGATAACTTACTGGGGATATAAAGCCATTTGTCCTAGAAATTTCCCCATTTGGAGGCTGTAAGAGAAGAGGGCACTCCTTTGCAGATGGTATGTATCTGGAAGCACAAGGAAAGAAAGCTGATATGTGAACTCTGAAATGAGATAATATTCTTCTTATTAGTGATAACATACTTTCAACATCTCTCTCATCAACATAAACTAAACAAATTGTGAAAGCACTTGAGATGATGGAATTAGAAAAAGTACAAAAATGTCTAGAATATATAGCACACTTATATAAACAAAATTAACATGATGCAAATTACTCTGTATAGGTCCAAGACCATCCACAGAAACTTAGTCATAAATCTGCACCCCATCCAATTAGAATTGGTCCCATGACTGTCTTTGTAAAGATCAATTGTAAAAAAAAAAAAAGAGAAGTTGAAAAATACCAAATGCTGTTGCCGGTAGCATATGTGTGTCTATAAAAGCATAAGAGAGTGCAGAAATAAATTCTTAAAATTATATGAAGGTTTAGTCAGTAAGCATTATTTAGGCTAAGTAGACAGTACCATCCATTCATATCAATTCAACAAAATCATGCTATAACAACTAGATTTATACATTAATATGAAGAAAGAAATATATGGAGAATGAGTTAAAGGATATACACCACAAATTGTAATATCTTTGATCGCCCGCCTGCTGCAATTGAAGTATCTAAGTGCCACTCATTTCAATTCACCTATTGAATGTGGATAGCAACATTATTAGTAAAAAGAATAAAATCAGTACATTTTGAAGCATGATAAATAACCATTCTTTTATGTTTGTGTGTCTGTGTGGGTGGATGGCATTTGTTTAATATTAACATTGTTCAAATATTTCCAGGTAAAGCTTTCAGACATAAAAAGTGAAGAAAAGAAACATACAAAGAAAGGAAGATCCTTAGTACTAAAGATGTAGCTCTTCCTCTTTTCATCCCAATACAAAAATGACGATTTTGGTGCATGGCATAAAACCTAAAAGTGAGCAGGAAGAACAAAACTGAAACCACAATCAGAAGCACATGAATGGTTATAATACCAAATAATGAACGTTCTTTTTTTTTAAAAAAAAAAAAGGTGCACACAAAAGGAAGAAAGAAACATTACCTGACTTTCAGCACTTATGTTTGCAATAGGTCCCAAAAATTCAATTATAGGGGTCAAAAATGTTTCATCTATTCTCTGGAAATCCCTACAGATACATGGGAATAGAAAATGAAAATCTGCTAGAAAACGATTTGAAATTAAGTTCAAACATGTTTGTGGGATCCCATCCAAACTTCTTGATATATCATAGAATGTTTTGAATTTTACTATTATACAAACAAACAAGGATTCTAATTTCAAACTGAATTATCCAACTGAAAAGTATATTTTAGGTCATTAGTGACAATCCTTTTCGGATATTTCTTATTCTTCTTGATTTAAGAATAATAAGCAGCACTCAAACTAGAACCATTAACCCAATCATTGGGTTCAGCATTAAGCAAATTAAATGAAAGCACAATCCTGCCATCAGCACCCACTGGCATAAACTCCTCATGAATCAACCCTTTCTCTGTTCCTCCATCCACAAACACCTTCACAAATATCTCCGCAACTCTCAACACAACTTCTGCCTCATCGTCAACCCTCCCAACAATCCGCCCATGTCTATACTTCCCTACCACTGCCTTAACCCCCTCTCCAACCCCATCCCCATTTACCACCACCACACTATAAACATTCTTCCCTTTCATAACCGACTCCAAAAACTCATCAACATCTTCATCATTCTGATGGAAATCAATGACAGTGATGGTGCCACATCGGTAGAGATTATCAGTAAAATTTGTTTGAACACAGTGAGAACTAGAGTCAACGGTGACAGAGAGGGCGGGGTTATTAGTACAGGAACCGCATTGCGAGTGACTGGAGGTTAGTTTAGTAATATGGTTAAGAATAGAAAGTTGGAGACGGTTAGGGTTGAAATTTGAATTAAAGTTCAAAAATATAGCTTGAAACCGGCACGAGAATGATAAAGATGGATTTGATTCCAATTCTGAAATTTCGGTAAATGGAAGCGAGGAGCGATAGATTTCTACCGATTTCCATAAGAAAGGGAAACCTGAACGAAAAATAAAGCAACAAGTAAATGTACCAGAAGTGAATGTGACGAATATTACCTAGGAGGAAGGAGAATAAGACGGATAGTGCCAGGAATAGCCGCTTTGTCCCAGGTTTGGTGGTGCGCACGCTTCCAGGGTCCAGTTCCGATGATTTGCTAGTTTCTTTAGCTTTAGTATCGGAAGGTTCCGATATTTCGGTTGAGATTTCGGACATTTTTCAAGCTTTGAAGCTCGTTTTCAGTTGAACTGCCTTTACTTACTCTCAGTAAAATTAGACACAAATTACATTATTGAAATGTATTACTTTTTCAGCTTAAGAAACCGAAGCCTCTTAGCTCAGTCATTTGATCTCTTGACTTTCAGCATGTGGTCATAAAGCTGAATTTAAACCGAACTGAGCTTGAGTCCATCGACGCATCATCCATAACAAACTGAAAAATAATTGCTTTGCTTGGTCTTATCCTAACAACACAATACAAATGATCCTTTATTTTTTGAATAGTGTTAAGTATATAATTTTTTGTATACAATTTTATGTATAAACAATAACGTATTATTATACGAATAAACAGTTCAAAATTAAATATAAAAAAAATTCAATCACATTATAACATATCATTGTTTGTATGCATAATTTTATTAGTATTTTCCAACTACAAAATCAATCTGATGGTCCAGAGATTTTTGTTTCCTTCAATTGTTCAGCTATCTTTTTCGCTTCAGCTTCTGCCTTTACAGCTCTATCAGCTTGCGTTCCAGCAAACTTCTCCCTGAACAACTTGACATCCTCATCTTTCTGTATATTATAAACAGTAACAATTGCTTAGACTTAGCAATTCTTTGGCAGAAAAATATGCTGGAACAAGTAAACAAACAAGTTGAATTGAAGAAAATTTATACCATTTCCTTAAATAGTGGAGATGGTGTCCCAATTCTATGACCAACAGGTATAAGCTCCCATGGCTTTCTTGCCCTCTCCAGACTCCCAGTCTCATCAGAAAGCGAAAATTGTTTATCAATGGGAAAATTAAGTTGTTTCAGTACCTTGAGAGTTCAAAAAAAAAAAACAAAGCATTAGAATCACCAAGTACATTTTAAGTATGTGATGAAGTGAAATTGCAGAGAATGGATACCTCCAGAGAAAATGAGGGCATGAAAGGTTCTAACAGACATGCTAGAAGGTAAACTAGCCCCACCGAAGTTTTTATAACGACAGAGCAGGAAGCTTTATCTTCATTGTAAAGCTTCCAGAACTTGCTCTCCTGAATTCCATATCAGAAGGTTCATGAAATGATCAGTATATAAAGATAGAAAGAACTATGATTAACATATTGATGACTTCAAGATTAAGCAAGTTTTAATGGAGTCTTACTTGCAGATATGCATTCCCCTCACTTGAGATGCTCATTCCAATTCTGAGTCCTTGCTTAAGTTTAACCTATGTCAAATCCAAAATGAATACATCCTTATTTGTAATACGTAAATTGATACAGAAAAAAAAAAAAAAAGATTTCACATGGCTCTTAGCAATATAATTGAATTACAACAGACAATATTTGTGATGTTTAATTCACCACCTTCTCCATGGCTTCTACATATTGGTCAATGTAGTTTCCGAGTTTTTCAGCTAACGCCTTTGTTAAGGGGTGTAAATCTGCCTCTGGAGCATCAGGAATGACAGATCCATATCCTCGTCCTGAAAAAAGAAATTATCACAGAAAACCAACTTATATGAAGGAGAGATTTATAAACCAAAAGATTATTTTAGGAAGGAATTGAAGGACCTAAATCTTTTGAGGCAGCTAACCTGGAGGTTTGATAATGAAGCTCAATACTCGGTTAACAAAATTTCCCAAATTATTCAGCAACTCAGTATTTAATTTTGCTTGGAAGTCCTCCCATGTAAACAGTGTATCTGAGACCTAACCAAACAAACCCATCTGCATCAGCAAGCAGAAAATTATAGATGATAACTAGATGCTACCTCTATTGAACTCACCTCTGGCCTGTTAGTTAGCAAATAATATCTCCACACTTCAGCAGGAATATTTGTATCTTTGGCATCATTGCCAAAAACTCCTACTCCCTTGCTCTTGGAGAACTTTCCTGTAGTATCATGCAATTAATCATGAAAAAACTATCTGCAAAAATTTTATCAAATTGCAGAAACTAAAACGTCAGCAACCAGCATAAGTAAATTGGATGTTCCAGGCGCCCAATGATTATGACTTTGAGGAAATATTATTGGGCAATTTTATGTTAAGACAAGTGCTTATACCTGCTTCATAGTTTAAGTACTCTGTAACACTAATGCTCTTCATTAGTGTCCAGTTTTCTCCAGTCCCAAGAAGTGTGGATGGAAACATAACCTAGAATCAGAAAATTCAAGGAAAGAATCATCTCAAATATCAAACTCTACAGTTAGCATATAAATCCTGTAACATATACCAAACTACATGTATACAAGTCCCCCCGTTTATTTCTCAACTATACAGAACACCTAGTTTAATAAATACTGTGACTAATAATCAAGGTTGGACTTGGAAGGTGTGGTTTGTGGGCATACATATGTCTGGTGTCAGTTGATTAGTTCCAAGAGCTGGATTCTCAATATTACCTTCTATTACTTGAACACTATCATGGATTAATTACAAAAGGTAGAATTCTACCTATAGTCCTTCAGTGAAACTCAATAGCAGTACTAGTTAGAAGAAAACAATCACAGAAATTAAGAGAAAACTCTTACGGTGTGGAATGGCACATTGTCCTTTCCCATAAATTGATATAGCTCCACATTTTCAGGGTTGTTCCACCACTTCTTCCAATCAGAAGTATAACATGAAGTAATAGAGATATAACCAATAGGTGCATCAAACCATACATAGAAGACCTAAACATCATGTGATTGGAAAAGTTTGATCAATCAACTTTAAATAAGATTAGAATACTAAACTTCCGTGCTTGAAAGAGAAGGGTCAGTCTCAGGTATCTAAATTTTATGCCAACCTTATCCTTAAATTTTTCATGTGGAACAGGAACACCCCACTTAAGATCCCTGGTAATGCAGCGAGGTTTCAGCCCTTCTTTGAGCCATGCATATGTGGCTTGCACAGCATTCTGGCTCCAAGATCCAGCAACTGACATGTTACTGATATATTCTTCCAGTTTATCTTTAATCAGTGGGAGCTCCAAAAACAAGTGATTTGTATCACGAATTCTTGGAGTCATCTGACATACCTGTAGAGAATACAAGTTTAAACAAATTATATGTTTGGCACCTATGGTTCAAAATTATAAATAGCATAATCAACAATAGCATTTAATCAACGAAATTCTTCTGAAGTGTCATCATAGGAACAGGCTTGAATGGTATAGATGAAAAGGCTGTGTGTACCTTGCATCTAGGATCTATAAGTTCAGTTGGATTCAACAGTCTTCCACACTTTTCACATTGATCCCCCCGAGCAGAATCATAATTGCAGCCAAGAGTTGGGCAGGCGCCTTCCACAAGCCGGTCAGCTAAGAATCGCTCACATTTATCACAGTAAAGCTGCAACATTTTTCAAATTCAAGTTCATGAAAGAGCAATTTAGCCCCAGGTTAGCACAAAAGCAGATTTCTTGCCAAGAAAAGATATCAGAACATTAATTATTGAACTTTTAAGTGCAGGAAAGCCTTTGTGAGCCCCCATAGCAGAATAGCATCTATATGTTGCCTTACTACTTACCTGCTGCATTGTATTTTCAGAAAGCCAATTGTTTTCCAACAATTTCTTGAAAATTGCTTGGCAAATTTCAGTTTGCTGAGGAGTTGATGTGCGTCCAAATTCATCAAAACTTATATTAAACCAATCGTAAACTGCTTTGTGTATTGCATGGTATCTGAAAGGCAGGAAGCACAAGCTAAAAGAAATGAACATAAATTTTTCAAACCATTCAACAAGTGGAATAACCTATTCTTAACTTCAAAATGATACCAAAGCAATTTAACAAAGAACAGAAGCCATGGCTATGTAAGGAATTAACATGGCCATAACTTATTAATCAAAGATGTAATGAAGAGACAGAACAACATCTTCAAGAGATAAAAGATGGAACACAACAACTTATTGTTTCTCTAAACCACAAATTATGTTAACTTTAGAACTCTACTATATTGACCATATATACATATATAAGACTGGATGTATATATATAAGAACTCACTTATCGCAAATCTGTTGCGGGGTACAATTCTCCTCCATAGCCTTAGTTTCAGTGGCCGTACCATATTCATCAGTCCCACATATGTAAACAATATTATAGCCACGGAGTCGGCAGTAACGAGCAAAAACATCAGCACTTAAAACACCTGATATATATACAAGTGAAGCAATTATGGAACTCCCTGTAAATAGAAACAACCAAAGCTAAAGAGATCAAAAACAAGGAACTTTCATAGTTTATATACTCACAGCCAATTATGTTGCCAAGATGAGGGACGTTGTTGACGTAAGGCAAAGCGCTGGTTATTAGTATGTTTCTCTTTCCGGGTATCGGTAGCTTTGCTTCTTTCTTATCTGTTTCACTATCTAGTCGTTGCTCCTCCATATAAACCACCGCAGAGAAAGATAAGGATGATAAAGAAGATTGTTTCAGCTTGCCAAGCGACAGAGCGCAGTAACTGAAACGCGGTGTTTCAAAGGGTTGGAGAAGAATTGACAAGCAAGACAGTGGGTAGTTGTGATGTTATGGTATTAGACTCTTAAACAAGATTAGTTGTAAAAGCAAGTAGGGTTTTTAATTCCACCAACTTTCCCTTATGAATATTGACTTTTTCAAGCAAATGAAACGTTAAAAAGATTAGTGATATGACCACCCAACAAATAAATGCTTGAGGCCGTTACAATGAAAGTATTCTCTTGACATAGAGTAATTGTCTCTTTTGAGTGAAAAATTCTACATGGGTTTGTCAACTAGTTAAAGGAGGAAGTGGGAGAATCAGAACCCACTCACCCAGCAACTTAATAGGCGGACAAGAGGAAGCCAGTGGAGCATGAATGTTCATCCACAGCACAAAAAGAAGAAAGAAAAGAGCTATAACACCACCAGCCTCCCACTGGAATCTAATTGATTAATGAAAAAGAAATGGAATTGGAATGTAAACTTTATCTTCTTTATGAAATGATGAAATTTTATTGGAGGATAATGATTTTTTCCCCCTCTCTTTTTGGAAGATTTTTACGCTTTTTTATCTAGCTAATTTTTTTCCTCGGAAAAGAGTCTTTCTCAAGCAAGATAAAAGTTCGCCGAAAGAATAAAATCACATATGCTTCCGATGGAATACAGAACATTTGAAGTTACAGCTCTTTTACCTTTAACTATTATGTGATCGACTCGGGTTCTTGTTCCCATCTGCATAGCCCAGTTACCGGTATAGGAAGAGCCTTAAGCGTTGTGTTTTGCTGCCATACTATTTTTGACAATCTCATTTATTTTTAATGTTACATTCGGGCTCCTTAACCTCCATTTTCTCCCCTGTCCAGCTATAGGGTTTTAAGTTGTATTAACAAATTAAAGATTTTGCTCCCCCAAATGTGCAGTTTTACATTTTCAAAGCACCTAAAAGCCCTCCTCTTAACCGCTAAAGAGAAAACAACCATAATGAAAATCCATGCTTTCATGCTTAAAACTAAGCTCTCCACATATGGAAACTCCATTGGCCGACTCATTGCTACGTATGCTCGTATTAACGATATCATATCAGCTCGTAAAGTGTTCGATGAATTGCCCCAACGAAGTGTAGATAGCTTCAATGCGATGATCATAGCATATTCTCGTAAAGGATCCCCATCTGAAGTCCTGGGTATTTATAATCAAATGATAAAAGAGAGTGCCAGACCAGATAGCTCTACTTTTACCGTTGCACTTAAGGCATGTGTGAGCTTGATGAACTTGAACATGGGAGATAAAATTTGGAGTAAAGCAATGGATTCTGGTTATGAAAACGATGTGTTTGTTGGGTCATCTATGTTGAATTTGTATGCCAAGTGTGGCAAAATGGATGCGGCTATGGTTGTGTTTGATAAGAGGCAAAGAAAGGACCTTGTTTCTTGGAGTTGTATGATAAATGGGTTTGCCTATAATGGCCAGCCAAGTGAAGCGATCCATGTATATAGAAGGATGCAAAAGGAGGGGACTGAAGGAGATGAGATTGTGATGGTGGGGTTGATTCAAGCTTGTGCTGATCTTGGGGACTTGAAAATGGGGCTCTCAATTCATGGTTATATGATTAGGAGAGATCTCGATTTAACTGTCATAGTTCAAACCAGCCTTGTGGATATGTATGCTAAGAGTGGACATTTAAATCTTGCTTATCAGGTTTTCAAGAAGATGTCCCGCAAAAACGTTGTTTCTTGGGCTGCACTAATTTCTGGCTCTGCGCAAAACGGTTTACCAGGAAATACCCTTGAACTTTTAATTGAGATGCAGAGTTGTGGGTTTGAACCCAATTCGGTGTCTCTCATGAGTGCACTTTTGGCATGTTCACAAATTGGTTTTCTAAAATTGGGCAAGTCTATACATGGATATATTGTCAGGAGGCTTGAGTTTGATCGAGTTTTGGGCACTACAGTGATCGACATGTATTCAAAATGTGGAGCTCCTTCTTGTGCACGTGCAATCTTTGATCAGATGGATTATAGGGATGTAATCTCCTGGAATGTAATAATTGATACCTATGGGATCCATGGACATGGAAAGGAAGCTCTATCACTCTTCCTCCAGATGACACAAACAAAAATAAAACCAGATCATTCTACATTTGCATCTCTTCTATCAGCTCTTAGTCACTCAGGACTGGTAGAAGAAGGTCAATACTGGTTTGATCTCATGGTTAGTGAATATAAAATTCTACCAACTGATAAGCACTGTGCTTGTATGGTTGATCTTTTGGCTCGTGCAGGACGAGTGGAAGAAGCACTCGAGCTTATAAATTCCATGAAAAATGAACCGGGGCTTGCTGTTTGGGTTGCCCTGCTATCAGGCTGCCGGAATCATAGGAAATTGTCCATTGGAGAGATCGTGGCAAAGAAGGTCCTTGAGTTAAATCCGGATGACTTGGGAATTCATGCGTTGGTATCAAACTTCTTTGCCATGGGAAAGAAGTGGGATGAAGTAGCTGGAGTAAGGAAGATGATGAGAAAAACAGGGATGAAGAAAGTGCCAGGCTATAGTGTAGTTGAAGTGAATGGAGAGCTCCATGCATTTATAATGGAAGATAAGAGTCACCATCAATACGGAAATATCGCGTATTTATTGGATAAGTTGGACCAAGAGATGAGAGAAACAGCAAGTCTTCCAAAGATTGAATATTGCATTAGTTGACAAGAAAGTGAACGAAATTGCTGATTAGAGTAAGAGACTTGCCATCGCTTATGGCCTTCAAGAGATGAGCAAAGGCCAGAGTACTGTTAAAAATGGAACCTTAAAGTGGGTGGAGATAACCATAAAGCAACCAAGTTAATCTTCAAAATTAACAGAAGATTTTCTGAGAGAAATTTCAATTACTTTTTCAGTTTAAAATTTGCTCTCCTTGTTGGCCAATACTTCAACCCCAAACCTAAAATTGCGCAGAAGAACCATTTTTCAGTTCATCAATACTGCAACTGGCTCACAGAGGTTAAACAGAGCCTGTAATACTAAATTAATCACTATTTTATATTTTATGCACTCGAGGAAACCATGGCTACCAAAATTAGTATATGATTTCCGAAGAAAATCCATCTGTAGATCGAATCCATAAAACGAAATCCAGGAATGCTAGGTGATTTTGCGTGTTATATTTTGCATGTCGTAATTTATTCATATACTCAGTCTCTACCCATGCCCGTGCTTATCCAAAAAAGAAAAACTTGATGAATTCTGAACAGACTTCCTGAAATCTGAGCTTGATTATGATATCTGGCAATTTCCAACACTCTTGTACCGGCTAACTGATTTGAATCGCAAGGAAAATCTAACTTGCAATATCAGTTTTTTTTTTTTTTCAAAAAATAAATATAAAAATCCTTAAAACACCAGGAAACAAAAGCTGAGCAAACAAAAATTTCTACATTAGGATAATTGCAAATTTTCAACAACACTGGGTAGGCAAAACGATAGCCAGGCCCCTTCACTCCTTCCAAATCAACAACCCGGGAGCATTTCCGTGAAATTTGGAGATGTTTATTCAACATCACCATTGAAAGAAGTAATTTTCAGAACTTGAATTGTTGGTGTCATTCAAAATTTTCTCAACTCTTGTATCCTTGAGCTTGATTCTGAAGATTTTGGTTGTCTTCTAATAAACGGTCATATTCAAGCAGTAGATCAGCAGATTGTTTCTGGAGGGAGAGGACATGAGCTTCAGCTGTTTCAAGCTTCTTGTCCTTTTCTTCACATTCGAACTTTAGCTTCTTTAGTTTCTCTGATAGAGATAAAAGTTCATCTTTTAGCTGCTTCATTTCCTTCGAAGTTGTCTCCTCCTCCTCTTTAAGCTGCATTTTTTCTTTTTGTAGAGATATAACTTCCTCTTTTGAAGATTCCACACCATCCTTAAACTGAATAAGCTTTGTAAGATAATGATGGGTGCGATCTATTATGAATCCAAGAAACAGGGTAAAGCCTGCAAAATAAGCTCAGGCAATTATAGATGAGTTACAGGTATAAAAATAAGGAGATAGGAGATATAACAATATAATTATAGCCAACAACAATCAAAATTTACTCATTAATCAACATTGAGCTTCTCTCTCAAATGCCAGGGTGCCAATTACCAGATATATTCAGTTGATCTGAAAAAACATGTAGTCAACAAGAAATTTCCCCATTTTGTTTTATGATAGCAAAAGCATAAACAGAAACATCATGCCCGTAAATGCAACCACTAGCTGGCGAAAGCAACAAGCACAGAGAATCTCAGAGTGGAGAGAACCTCTCAAGAAACCTAAGCACATTTTAACTGTTTACACAGAGAAATGCCATACAGCTGCAGTATTATCTGACCCAAGCAGGAAAAAGAAAACAACTGGAAAACACAAACAATAGGAGTATTTACTCATTTCAACAAATCCCATTGACAGAAAAATGGCAGTTAATTTGTTCATTCATGATAACACATTGTTTTATGAGGCCTGACAGTATTAAAGTTCTAGTGATCAGGCACCATAATTAACATCATTTCTCTAAATTTCTTCAAATAAACATTCCATGTTAGAGTAAGATCAGAGGAGATCACATTCTGTAGGACAAAATCAGTACACTCTTCATCATTTGAGTCATTAATAAGCCAGTCACCATTCTTTCTAGTACATTAGCTTTCTCATTAACTGCTTTATATGTTCCTCAATTTCAAAGTACAAATATAGCCATATTTGATGCAAAATTCATCCAATACTTAAATGCACTTACCGACGGTATTCAATCTAAAAATGCATTGTTTCTATGCTATAAGTCTTACAAAGAAACTCAGCAACCAGTGTTATGTGATGAGAGAACAACAGAGAAAATAAAAATGATTTAGAGAGAAGAGCTGATCAACTAACTTATGGAGATGGAAGCATGAAGTTCTTATGGTAATAAGTTAGATCACCCCAAGTAATTTAGGAATAGTGCAATTTAATTAGGATATTAGGATTTTAGGAATATTAGGATTTATTTTGGAGTTTATCAATTTATTAAATATCATTAGTAATATTATATTAGAATTATAAATAGTATATAGAATCCAATTAAAATTAATTATTGCCAGTTCTTATTAATATAAAATTGTAAATAGTAAGGTGTTGGGAAGATTTGGGAGAGCTTTTTGAGAATTATATTCAATGTATATTCAGAGAGGTGGAGCACCTTCCTAGTCTCTTGGGGGAATGCCGAAGATTTTATCCTTTAAAGTTTAAATTGTAATCCAAATCTTTTCTGTTTAAAAAAAATACATATTACATTCAGTTCTAAAATTCAGAATTTCCAATGTACATTCCAGGGGACGTAACATAATATGTGTGTAATTGACATTTTCAAAGCAACACCAGGAAAGAACCGCATTTTAAACAATTCAAATCCATTCATATGGAGAAAATTGATGCAAAAACATGAAAAACATGACTTACATTAGACATGATATAACTCATCAAAATCACATTGGAAATTTCAGCTTGGGAAGAAAAAGATAACAGCCTCAAGTCTAAAAAAGCAAGCTGTAATCGGTGTTAACCAAATGTAGAATTTTGGGCCTGTTGGCCTCTGAAAGAAGTTAACAGCTTGAGTTCTTTTGTAAATTATAGAGTGATTTTTGTAGAACTGCCCGCTTGTTTTTTTTTTTTTTCCTATAAGAGACCATATGTTTGGTAGAAACTTCAAACAAGCCACAGAGTTTGTTAGTAACTTAGCCAATAGTCCATAATTACTCCAGACTCCGTCGTATCAGTTAAACATAATGTGGCTCCATGAATTTCATGAAATTTAAACATATTTTAGACTTGTTGTATGTATAATCACAAATCTGAAACTTTAAAATACTATCTCTTAAAGCATTAGATCGTATACCCCCAGGAAAGGTTGAGTTTTCCTTATTTTACAATTGGAAAGCACAACCCTTTCCATGTAAACCAGTGTCATTAAGCACCACAAGAGAATCTAAATGAGGCACAAGTACAAAAATCCGATGGAAAAACAAATTATAGAAACAAAGCACAAAACAGAAGGACCCACAGAGAGCGAGATCATACCAATGAGTGAAGCCTCGAGCAAATGAGTTCTCCAAAGAACCTGATCCATTGGTGACATGGTACCCAGCTTCGCACCTTTGTTCTGGATCTTCACAATGCTGGTGAGGCTTGACAGAAGAATCACAAACATAGTACCGGCAATAGTTTTCACAGTAGCAGGACCTTTCCCCATCTTCAGCTGATCCAAACTCTTTATCACAAGCTCTCTGAAAGGTCCAATCTTTACCAATAAAAGAAAAGCCAAAGCACCCTCAGCAAAAAGAACCAAAAACAACAACTGAATCATCTCTGCTTCTGCCAAAAACTTTCCCTAGCTAGCAACTTTTAAAAATTTCTTGAACTTTCTGTCAATGTGTATTACACTTCAAGACTTACAGATCCATCGAAGTGAAAAAAATTATGTTAAACACCTTGTGTTCTTTACATGAGACCAATAACAGTAACTGATACATGAGGCACGGAAATCGCTGTATTTCTTCTTTGAAAAAAAAAACACTTGATAAGTGAAGGTTTATGTTAGAAGATGAGGAATTTTAGGGCAAAGATCTGCGGATTTAGCCTTAAGTAGGAAGAATGAAGCTTTTTTGAAGAAACCCAGTTCTGCAATCCACTAATACTGGCACTGGTGTGTGAAATGGGGATAAGCAGCGGTCCGTGATTGGGCTGACTGGTTGAAACAGGTTTTGCTATCCTTTATGACAGAATCGGAGCCCAAAAGAAAAAAGGCCAATTGTCAAAAAAGTGAAAACATGAGAAATGAAACGGGGTTTAAAAACATAAAAAACTAGAAAAAAGAAAACAAAAAGGTAAGATGACAATGTAGCTTAGGCAGCGTTTGGTTGTAAAATGGATGTTAAACTGTCTTAATAGTGTGTGCTTGTGAAGAAAGGAAAGGGAAACAGAGTGTGTATGGCTGTATTTGACAACTGGACAATAACAACAAGGTGCACACTTCCCTAGTTCACGCTCACGTCAGAATATTTCTATTTCTAATTTCTCTTACTGGTTCACAAATTACAGCGTTTGCTCTTCTTTTCAAACTACGTATCTAACTGGTGAGAGTCGTGAGACTCTTCCTCTTACTTTCATTCTCATGGCAAAGTCGGTACAATTGTACTAACACTCCTAGCAGACTATTTCACAATCGCTTTGTGAGCAAAACCAACGCTCAACTTCCTCTTATTCCAAACTACAAGCAATTAACACTCCAAACAAATCCAACAACAATCAAATAAAATCTTACTTCCAATCAACCCCACAACGAACAACTACCAATTATCCAATAAACCCAGAGAAGTTGCATGCGAAAAGTAAACCAAGCTGTGATAATTCCATCTCTTAAATTATTAGCTGCTGGAAAATATGATTATTTTTCTGTTTGTTTCTATGCTGGTGTTACTGGAATTTTAATCGCTTTATGGTCACTTGCTGCAGATACCTAGGTCTTGTGATATTGAGAGTAATTTGGTCCTGGATGAATGTTGTAACTCTGACCATAATGTGATGGAAAAATTTGTAGGTGCAAATGCAATGTACCACATTCCAAAAATGAATACCATGCAATTTTCTCGTGGCCTGAAAGCTCGTTTTCTAGGCTCCGGGTGTTGACAAATTCTGTATGCTATATGCATTTTTCCCATTTTCTTTTGTTAACTTGGATGACTGATAACCTCTGGAATATGGTCTTGGATTGCAGGCTAATTGTACAAGTATCAGCTCCATATTTTCAAACACATCATCCCAATTTCATTGGTAAAGCAATTGGTAACTTTTTTAGTTCATTATTCACTTTGATAGATCACAATAAATACATCGTGCAGTTGAAAAGAGATGAAAAACGATAATAAAATCCAAAATATTAATTAGCATCGAACTTGAGGGAAATGAAATCATCTTTTAATTTTTATAATTATTAATCAAAAGTGGCCGAAAATGTTATAAAATTTTCAGATTTAACTTTTGGAAAATTTATCGGTTAATTTTGTCTTTTCATATATTTCATAAACTTTTCAAATTTGTATAAAGAACTATCCTTTTAACAAAATTTGAGTGGAAATAGTCATTTGAACTTCTCTAAAATGCAATCTTTGCTTCTTTGACTTTATTTCAATCCTGCTTGTTATTAATTTTTTTATTGAAGATAAACTTTTTTTTTCCAAAATAAAGTTGAGCTTCTTCCTTGTTAAAAGTGTTAGGAAATGGAAAAGCTATGAATATAAAATCAAGCATGACTTGTTAAAAGTTAATGAAAGTTGCAATTATTTTCTAAATACACATTAAATTTGTTTTTTTTTTTTAAATCATAATCCATCAAAGATTGGTTAAATACAGCAATTCTCTTAACCTAAGCTTCACCGACAGAGCCCAAGGACTGACCACATAAGAGGAAGGCTTGGTTAATCAGTGTTGACCAAGCCTTTGGGCTTTTTTTTTTCTTCATTATTATAAAGTCTTGATCAAATGGTGTTGACTGGGGTTCTCTTTGACCTTTTCAGCAAGAAAATCAACCAACAGTCATTGATGTATTATCAATCCTGTTCAATTTGTTGTCTCTCACTCTAGGGAATGTACCTTTCTGGCTTTCTCTTATAATCACCAATTGAAATTATATATGTCAGTATCAACTCTTGATACTTCTATAAATAGGAGAAGATTTATAAGTTATGAAATTATGCACACAAAAGTTGAAGCATAAAATAGTTTAATAAATTAAGGCAATTAATTAGCTCCATCTTGTTTTTAATAATGTTGTCAATTTATTTTCTTTTCTTTTTTGGGTTAAGGTACTCTCTGTCACCACAAGCACCAATCCTTTTGTGAAGAATTTTCATCGTCACGAACAATGATTGAATACTTTCCAATAACCCAGAACAAGTTAGTTGACTTGACTTTACCTGTTGAATCAATTCTATAATCTAAAGTTGTGCAAGTCACGTACGTGTAAAACAAAGAAAGAAGATGCAAGTTGCAATGTATGTTCTGTTCTGTCAAAGAAGCCGGCCTTATTTTTACATGTTGAAAAGTCTTTACCGTATATTTAATTTACCAAATATATTTGTTGTTGATTTTTTTTTTTTACTGTAAACCCACCTCAGATTGATTGCATGGATAAATTTTAAATATAATAACTAAATAAATCAAGATTTTATAGGAATGATAAATGTTTGAATCCAAATTCTTTTCTTATAAATTTTAGTGTTTTGTCATTTTTACTAAACCCTAAAATGGATTTGTTGTTAGTAATTTTTCTATTTGTAAAATGCATTAATAGAAGTAGAAGAAAAACTGGTTTTAATGATGAAAAAGACGGCAGATAAAAGTTAAAAGTTGGAACTTTAAAGACTGAACTGAGGATGAAAGTTGGAGATGGTCCATTGTTATTAACCGCGGAGAAGGACAAGTGCAGCTTTTAAAAGTCAGCCGCCATTTACAGTAACGGCGTTAACCAGAGGGACCCCGTTTGCCAACCACCATTTATGGCTAAACCATCCCCTGCCATACCCTCTAATTTTCATTCTTCACGTCACAATTCAACCTTGGAAACATTTTTTGTTTTGTCTTGGTAAAATTATGTTTTACGTATATATGGAACTACGGTGACTGGTTGACAGGGACGTTTGAATCCGAGAGAAGAAACAGAGATTTACTTACCTAAAAAATAAAAAAGAAACAGAGATTTTATTTTACAGAGAGAGAAAGACTTAGAATGGTCTAATATTGCCAGTCAATGGTTGATAACCTTCTCTCTCCCCCTTTAAATGGTCTGTATTATATAAAACGAGTCTACGTTTCTCTTTCTTGCTGTATAGCTCCAGGGTCTTTAAGAGCTGCTGAATCTTATTTGAGGTGGCCTGGTCGACTTGTTTTGTTTGATCACCAAACTTTTAATTTCTCCTTCTTTTCCGTACCTGGGTGTTTTGCTATTCCTAGTTTTGTGGAGCCTGCTGAGACAAATGGAGGTAAGTTCCTCTTTCTTATCCTGTTTTTGAAATTTTTTTATCCCTTTGTTGCTTTTTTCGCCCCTTCTTGTTCAAGCTTCTTTTGAAATTTTGTTTGCATTATTTGTCTTCTTTCTTTGCTGGAAATTCGATTAATATTAGATTGTATGAGAATTTTATTTTTTTTCTTTTGGTGTCGTTTGATTTTTTTTACAGGATCAAAAGATATAAACTTGAATCCATCTTTAAAAGTTCAACCTTTTAGTGGGCCCATTAAAAAAGTTTTGCTTTAGTTTTATACGATTTAAAAACAAAAACTCTGTAATTGAAGTATTTACTGTTGCCTTTGGCGGTGAAGATTGTATAGTATCCTTGATTTTGGGATTTTTTTTAACATAATATTTTCTGGTTTGATTGGTAATACTGGATTTTCTGTGCTTGAATCATTCTGAGTTTTATATAAGATTTGTTTTTCTGGTTATTTGGGTTATTCTTCGTAATGGATTTTTAGATTTGACCTTTTTCTAAAATAGGATGAATTCTAGAACTAATCAATAATTGGTTAATGGATTTCAATTTATCAACCATTTAACTTTGAAACCGGTTATAAAAGAAGAAGAAGCTCGATAATGTGGAACAACATCAGATAAAGTGGGGCAATTTGGATTTTTAGTTTTGTTTTTAGTTGCTTATTGATGAGTTTGATGAAGTTAGATTATTATGAGAACAGAGGATTTTGCTAGAAACATGTTGGTTGTATCTTTTTTATTGCATTTTTGAGTAGGACTGATGAGTTTGATTTCAAAATAAAGTGAAATTTCTAAAGCTTTGGGTATAAGTTGGCTTTCGTTGTCAAACAATTTCTCTATTGGTTTTGACAGTAGGCACATTTGAGCATGAGAGTTGATAAGGTCAAATGCTTTTAACCAATCGGTGTTGCCGTTTGAGGGAGCATTTTCCATGTTTATGTATTTAAGATATATGTTGATTAACAGCCATTAGAATATAGAAAAATGTTTCCATGGAGAAATCTGGTCTTAATTTTTTTCTTGCATCTCCGAGTATCTGAATATTCTAACAGTGATTCAGCCAATCCTCTTGGCCATGTTGCTGAAAGAGAATTCACATATTATATTTGCAACTTTCTTCAATTTAAAATCATAATTTGAGCCGGGCTGTATTTTTAGATGAAAATTGAAAATGACTTGTTCAAGGAAGAACATTTTAAGTGAAATATTAAAAAGCTCTTGTTGTTCTTGCAGCAACGTTCGCATGTACCGCAGTTTGGAAATTGGGAGAGTGAGGAGAATGTTCCTTACACCATGTACTTTGACAAGGCCCGGAAGGGTAGAACTGGGGGGAAGTTGATCAATCCAAACGATCCTCAAGAAAACCCGGACATACTTTCTAGTTTTGAAGCTCCAGATCCAGCTCCTCCCAAAATCACAGCTGAACCTGAGAATCAAAGGGGACAGGGAGCAGTTAGAACCGAGCAACGGAGGAGCAGAGAAGATAGTGAACATAGACAATACAGGGACTCTCCTGCACGTCATGATGATACAAGCCGCAAATCTGTCACTGAATCAAATCATCAACGGCAGGGAGGGCGAGTAGTCGGTTCTGGTGAAACTTACAAGAGACCTGTAAGAAACAGTGTTGGGTCTGAGAACAGCTTTGACCAGTCGCCTCTGCACAACCAGGCGAGAAACACTGGGAGAGGTAGTGGGGATCCATCCTCTCCTGCTTGGGAAGGGAAGAATCTTTACAAAAATAGCCATGGGACACCCGGAAGATCCAGAATGAAGCCAACTGCTAGAGGCGATGAAAGTGTAATTTTCTCATTCCCTATCGTTTTCTTATCATATTGTAAGCATAAAAGAATGTGTTTTGATTGAGTCGTAAATTTATGAGTCATTTCTCTTCTTACTGCTGACACTAACAATGTGGTTGCCTGGTGACAGCCTGATGCAGGTGCTGCAGTTCCAAAATTCGGTGCTTGGGATGAGAATAACCCGGCATCAGCTGACGGCTATACTCATATCTTTGACAGAGTGCGACAAGAAAGGAACAATGGCCCGAGAGCTCCGGGCATGGCAAGTCCATCTCCATACAACAACGTTCATCGGCAAAAAGCAAGCGACAGCGTCAAGGTCTGCAAGCCTTACCAAATTGTATTCCACACGAACCACAAAAGCACATTTGATTTATGCTAAAATACTAATATATGAAATTGTTGGATTTTGCAGTGTTGTTGCTTTCCATGGGGGAAGAAATGAAGTTATCTAAATTGATTGATGATGATGATGGTGAGACTGAGAGCTGTAAATACTTTGCAGTCTCTCTGCAAAGAGAGTAAGTTCATTTAAGTGTCTCTCTAATGGTAATGGTGTGATTTATTATGTCATAATAAACATAGGCTTTTGATGAGAAAGGTTTTCCTTTTGTTGAGAAAGGTTTTCCTTTTGTTTTGTCCATTTTGATTTTCTGGTAGTAGATTCTTTGGTTCTATTTGAATTCTTAATGTATTCTGCTCTCTGTTTTTATCTCTGTTGTATTAATTAAGATATTCATCTAATACTCAGCCGGCTTATTTGTAATTGTAAGTATTTCATAAGATTTAAACTCCAGAAAAATAACAAAATTCCAACTTAGTTCAAGATTTAAAATTTATATCAGATTTGGATCCTAATGGAGTCAAATTTATAATAAATGTTATTATTTATCAAAGAATAAGGATAATTAATTAAATCAATCTTATTTGAGGGGCATAAATAGAGGTGTCAATTGAGTTAGAAAGCTCGAGAAAATAGTCTGACCCAATATTATAGTGTGTCAGACCTGACCCAATGCTATTTACATAATATTAAAAAGATTAATTAATTAATAATTATAATATTAACAATTAATTTTTTATTAAAATTAATGGATCTACCCGTTTAATGCTTGACATCATAAATATTAAGTTGGACCTTGGGCTTTCTACATCTCATGGATCGGTTTGGCTCAAAGGCCAATAGTTGTCGCAAGTCTTAAACTAGACTTGATTTGACCTGTAAACACTTTTAAGTATAAATAATTTTATCATTTATTTTGAGGATTGTATAGATATAATTATTAAAATAGAATGAATAATTAGACCTAACACATAAAGGAGATTATAACTTAAGTTGATTTATATTCAAGGCCAAAAAAACATATTCACACCCAAGGTTTGATGCAAATTCAATCTCTCATCCACTAACTGTTGAAAATTTAAACTTTCATTTATAGAGAATTAAAATTAACATAAATAATTAACTTTAGAAATAAAATTATTATTTAATTAATAATATATTAAAAATAATAAAACATTATCAAATTTCTCCTAAGATTTAGAAAATTAACAATTTCCCTCAAGATTAAACTTTAAAATCTTACATTTCCCTCCTAAGATTTAAGGTTTTTTTTCCTCCCCTTTTTTAGTGTCAGAATCGATTGATTTCTCTCTTTCTCTCATTTTCTAACGCCTCTTCTACGTCTTTCCCCATCATGAATTATGATGGTCATTGGATGAAGATTTGTCCAATAAAGAAGATGATTTGTCTTTGTTCGGAGATGAAGACAATTCACAATAGAGGGAAGAACGCCATAAAAGGGGAGGGAGAGTGAAGCTAACTAGTTTTGGTGTCAAAAAAGGGAGAGAGAAACTTTAGGGGAGAAATGTAAAATTTGAAAATTTAATCTTGTGAAAAATTATTTATTTTTTAAATGTAAGAAAAAATAGATAATATTTTATTATTTTTAATTAATTACTAGTTAAATAACGATTTTACTTTCAAAGTTAACATTTATGTTAATTTTAACAATCCACATATAAGATTTCGAATTTTTAACAATTAATAAGTAGGAGATTGAGTTTGTATTAAACCTTAAGCGAAAAATAATCATTTGGCTATATTCAAACCAAAAACCCTATGAAAAATATAGAATTTTGAGCCAAAATCTGTTTTAATATTTTTTTCTTTTTGTACAAATTTTAGATGTTCTTATAATTTGATTTGTATTTTGATGAATTTCATTCTAAATAACGTATTTTTTTTTTTTTTAAAGAAAACAATATTTGGATAGATTATGAAATTTTACGATAAAGATAAATTTTATTTTTTCTTATTCCTGGTGGATAATTTTTTTTTACTTATAAAATATAAAATATCCTTTACTCCCTCACTATATACCTTAGCTGTACACAATTACGTTCCCTGATCCTTTACCTAAAGGTCAAAGTAGGCAAAAGAATCCATCGCCGTTTGATTAATCTCTTTAATCAAGCAGCGGTATTACAGAGGCTGTACTCTGAGGACGCTCGCATGTTATAATTCTTAACAATACCGCAACGTGATAGCGCCAAAACTTGGCGGCTGGTTTAAAACTTTAAAATTTTGGCTCAACGCTCTCTTAATTCAAAAATCAAATGAAACACATCAAAAAGTAAATCCCTCCCTCCCTCCCATTTCATTCTCAGATCAGATCTAATCCCACAAAATTTTGCCATGACAGATATATCCTCATTCTTGATTGAATTCTAAAAATCTCAGGTACTTCCCTTCCAATCTCTAACTGTAAATTATAATTTCTTGCTTTTGGGTTTATTAAATTTCTGGGAATTTTTCCCATTGAGTTGTTATGTAGTCAAAATCTCGAATTTTAATTAGGGACTTTAGATTTCGAGCTAGAAAATTTCTATTTATTCGAGAAATCATGGTTAGAGAGCAGAGGCTAGAGTCCTTCTATACACGGCTTCGAGAATCGGCCTTGGCTTCATCTGAATCTCCTCTTCTTATATTCCCATCAACGTCTGATGTGGACTCGCTCTGTGCCTTAAAAATTATTCTTCATGTACTCGAATCTGATTCGGTTCGTTATGCATGTTATCCGGTCTCTTCTTTCGGAGAGATTCACAAATATGCGGGTCCTAATTTGTGTTCTTCCTCTAAAACTAACATTTCTATTTTGTTAATTAATTGGGGTTCTCAACGTGACTTGAAAAGTGCTCTTAATTTAGGTCCTAAGGCCCGTGTTTTTGTGGTTGATAGTCACCGTCCGATTCACTTGCATAATTTGAGCAATGGGAATGATAATGTGATAGTGTTGTACACGCCTGATGATGAGCAGCAAGCTGATTTAGCTTACGATTTTGATGTTTCGGCTTTGTCGAATGCTTGTAATTTGGAGATAGATGATGCGGATTTAGATAGTGACGACGAAAACGAGAGTGATAGCGAGGAAGAAGAAAATGATGATGGGTCAAGGAAACGAAGAAGGGTTTCTTTAGATAATCAAGATGATCCGGAACAGCTTTTCAAAAAGCTAAAGAGAGAGTATTACAAAATGGGTACTTTTTATGGCAAGCCATCTGGGTGTTTGATGTATGACTTATCGCATTCTTTGAGGAAGAACACAAATGAGTTGCTTTGGTTGGCTTGTGTTTCGTTGACTGATCAGTTCGTTCACGAGAGATTGACTGATGAGAGGTACCAAGCTGGGGTTATGGAGCTTGAACAGCATATTAATGGCTCAGGGAATTTGGATGCAGTTACTTCTGTGACACTTAAAGATGGGACAAAAATTAGAGCACCTGAATCATCAAGAATTGCATATGAAGATGAACCAAGACTTATGCTGTTACAGGAGTGGAATTTATTTGATTCAATGTTGTGCTCTTCCTACATTGCAACTAAATTGAAGACATGGAGTGACAATGGTATCAAAAAACTTAAGCTTCTCCTCGCTAGAATGGGATTTGCACTTGTAGATTGCCAGCAAAAATTTCAATACATGAATCTTGAAGTGAAACGGAAGATGAAGGATGAATTTGAAAGGTTTCTGCCTGAGTATGGGCTTACTGATTTCTACTACAGGAGTTTCCTGAGGTTACATGGTTACAGCTCAAGAGTGTCAGCTGCAGATGTGGTGTATGGGGTTACTGCATTGCTTGAGTCATTTGTGAAATCTGATGGTTCTTGTGCTTCAAAGCAGTTTGGAGTGGCTTATGATGCTTTGTCATTAAGCAATGTGGATAAGTTGAAGGCGGGGATGCAGCAGGCAATCAAGATTCAAAGAGCAATTCTTAGGCAAGGAAGTGCAGCCATTACCAAGAATGGTGCCATTAGAAGTGGAAGGAAATTTAGGTGGGTGAAGCTTGAAGATTCAGTGGATGCACAGTTGTTGGGGCATCCTCAGGCTTTGACTAAATTCTGCTATTTCTTAATGGATGCTTTGAGAGAAAAGGGAGCTAGAATGAAGCCTCTACTTTGTGCTTGCTTATCACAGGAACCAAACAAGGTATTGATTGTTGGGGTTTATGGGAAGCCTCGACTAGGGGCAGTTCAAGGAAATGCATTTGGGATTGCCTTCAGAAATGCCGCTACAGAGATTGAAGCTGAGTTCTTCCATGAGCTATTTGAATCTTCGTGGATTGTATTGGACAAAGGTGCAGTCAATTCTTTTATGATCAGATTAACGGAGAAACTCTAATGTTAAATTTCAGTAAATGTCTAGATTAATTTGTGTTTAACTTCAAAATCTTCCCAAGAGAACATTTGTTGTAATTTTATCCACTTTCTTTTCCTGTTTCGAATAATTCATAAATGAGAAATCATATATGATTTAATTCAGCAAAGAAGGTTGCTATTTTCGTCTTAGTTTGTAGGTTGCTTTGAATGCAATGACTTTATAGTTTCACATTCTCAATAACATTATCGTTGTAAAATACAAAAAATTAACATGGCAAAAGTGGGTATGGGTGTTTGCCGTAGCAGAGAACAAAACACTACTTATACCTTTTCGACTGAGTCAAGTTCCAGTAGAGGTTTCCTTCGCCATAAGAGAGAGCAAGACACCACTAGGACAATTCCTTGTTCCATATCAAGTAACAAAAAGGCAAAAGATTACCAATTGCATTTATAAATGATTAGGCTATTAGCTATATTTCTAAAAGCATTTTATTCTTTCGTGGTATGTATTTGAAGTTCCAGATCCTGTTGGATTTGGAACCCAAAGAGAAGATTGTTTGAAATTCATCAACGCTAAGCTAATTACGTTAATACAGTTTACGCCAATAAATTTGTAGAATTTGTTTTTACGTGTACGTTCGCACGTGAGACTTCTTCGTCCAATAATGTAGTCGGAGACTGAAAGACGCAAAGACGCGGCCCACCTATGGATTGGAAGCATCTGTTGACACGTTGACATGTCCTAGAAACTATGCCACGTGGCTGCCCTCTGCAGTTACCCGACCCCTGTGTCATCATATCTACGGCCCACAGTGCAAAAGCCCATTATTTTTTTATTTTCCAGAGACTTGAGTTCCGTTTAACCTTTCCATAATTCTTCTTCCTTCTAACTCAAACCCTAGAGACCCCAAGACTTGTTTAATATCATTAAGTCCCTCTCTGTACCTTCGACATTTTGGCGATAATCCTCGGTGTTGAATTTATTCTCTGAGGTTAGAATCCTCAATTTTATTTTTTTTTCTTTTTGATGATTTAAATTGCTTAGTTTTTTTTTTTTAATCGGCTAGGTTTTGTCTCGATTCACTCTCCGCTCTTTAATTTCTTGCTGCATTTATACATGGATGGATCGACGTTCAGTTTTTCTTTAGTTTTTCGAAGTATGATTCAATTTTCTCAAGTTTTAGTGGTTTGAGACTTGAATTCTGATTAAGAGCTTTCATTTTTTGTTGATTGTGAAGTTCGAAATTGATCTTAGATGATGTTTGTCGTTATAGTTTTAGCATTCAAAGCAGAATTGTCTAAAATCCGATTTGCTGATGGTTAAATTTGATATATTACTTTATGATTAGTGACTTTATTTGAAGTCTCTGGTCTGATACTGGAAAAGGTTGATATCAGATTAAATGTTAAATTTTTCTGGTATATTGTTGTAACAATACTGCTTTGGTTGCACATAACTGGAATTGACTTGGACTTCAAATTTTTAAGACTGTTTTTTTTTTTTTTTGCATGCATTTTAATTTTGGATATGTTAAAGGACGTCTAAACCAAAATTTGCATTGAACTTGTGAAAGGAAAGTGAACGTGATGTATCTCAGTGTACAATTGTCTTTTGCACATTTAAGTAAATATTTGTGTACTGATACTCAGTCAAAAATGAAGTGTTTTTGCCTTCCTATCTTTTCTGGAGTTTTAAGGCTGCGGAAAACTTGAATATAAGCTCCTTAGAGCATGAGCACTCAGACAGCGAGGGGAGCTCCTTTAAGAGGATATCGTCGAAGGAAGGCACTGCCGGATCTTAATTCACCACCATGTGAAAGCAGAGATCGGGAGGGGACGTCGAATGATATCAGTTTACAGGAAGTGCAAGCTAGGCAACAAGGGTCGACAATACCACCTGCTCCTATTGATGTTGAGGCAATTGATGACGATGTTATTGAGTCATCTCCTAGGGCTTTTGCCGAAGTAATTTTTTTCATTTTTATATATATATGTATATTCATATGGTAATTGTTGCAAAAAATTTACTTACTGTTAAATTTCATGTTAGGCTAAAAACAATTCTAGAAGGAACCATGGAAGGAGTTTAGTGGTTGATTTAGATTCAGGTAACATTGGTAATCTTCTTTACCTCTGTTATCTTTCTCTACATATTTTTTTTTGGTGTGTTTATTTTCCCTTCATTTTCTTATATATTATCCTCATTATTTTATCTTTTTTTATCTGATAATATTATATTATCTTTACATATAGTTTTATAAGGTGGGGGGATGGGTAGAGAGTCCATCTATGGGAAATCAATCAGTTCTTGAGGAAATATTACTCTCCTTTTTCCATTTAATAGTTAACAAATAGATTTAATGGGAGGAAGGATAAGGTTTGCAAATGAGAAGCCTGAATCTAAAGAAATCAAATATTATTTGAGGCTGTGTGCACATTGCAGTTGGCTCTATCAGAGGTGTAGTGCATAACATACTGTTTACTTTTTGCTTGGATATTTCTAGCTTTTTCTGCTGTCCTACAGGTGGAAGTCTGATTCAAATTATGCTACAAATGAGAAGCATGGAAAGTTTCTTGGAATTCCCTATTCTGTTTGTGCTTTTTGCTATATAAACAATTATTGTAGTTTTCCCAGATAAGATAAAACAATTGAAAAGGTATCTGTTCTTTCTTATGTGTGTAGGTGGGAATGGGAATTGGGTTGGGGGAGTAGGGATTGTTGTTTTTTGATTCCCTGCTCTCAGATAGCAACATAATTTTGATTTTGGAGGCAGACCTGAACAGTAGTAACTAGCAGGTTTCTATTGTCACTTGGTTTATTTTGTGTTAGATGGTCTAAATTGGCTATTGGTAGTAGTTGGTTAAGTTATAGTTTTCTTGGCTGAATCTTTGTATTAGTGTACGTTACTTGAAGCTATTGGTGTAGGTCACATTACTCTCTTCTTACTGATAGGAATATTGTATATGCAGGAAGATCTGCAAGGTTGACTAATAATAACTGTAGCAAGCGCAGAAGGGTATCACCTAACTCAAGTGTTACCAATTGTGATGTGTACATAAATTTGGAAAGCACTAGCAACTCTATGGTAAGAACTGTAATCTTCATTGTTATCAATAAATTTACTGCACTGAGAAATTAAGAAAATCTATAAGTTGTTGAAATCTAAATGTTTTCTTGGTTTAGTTTGTATCTCTCTCCTTCTCCTTGCCGCTTTCCACTGTTTCTGTACCTGCAAGCTTTGTGCTTGTATGGCTATTAAAAATTAAGGTTTTGACTCATTTAATATTCCATCTTTAGAGAGAGACTGTTAGTGTGCCTCAACCACCTCCACCTCGACCTCCACCTCCTAAGGAGCCTATATTTACTTGCCCAATTTGCATGGGCCCATTAGTGGAGGAGATGTCAACAAAGTGTGGTCACATATTCTGCAAGGGATGCATTCGGGCTGCAATATCAGCACAGGCTAAATGCCCCACATGTAGGAAAAAGGTCACAGCAAAAGAACTCTTTAGGGTCTTCCTTCCTGCAACCAGTTAAATGACAGTTTCAAGCCCAATAACTAATCATGTAAGTTTGCTTGATAATTTAAGTTATTGGTTTCAACATGTTTGTAACTTGTTCTTGTACATTATATATGCTTTTTTGTAGGTTTATTTAAGTGCTGATGGAAGTTGTACTGCAACAGGGTTATGCGGATTAGTTGTCTGACCTTTAATATATATGGAAGAAGAGAAGATTAAATTATCTGGGTTGCATGTACTGTTCAATTACCAGTCTTCCTTTGTCCTTTGTGTAATTAGATGCCTAAAATCTGGAGATGGAAATTGTTTAATCTTATGAATTGGCTTTAGGGTCTTATTTGGTGGATTTGGTAGAGTTAGGCGTATGAAAACCCAAGCAGTATCAGGGAGCCTGAGTAACTTGTGTCTCGATAAAATACTTGGCTGATCTTATTTCGTCTGGTTTGCCTCTTCTAGTTAATTTATTATCAACTCGTTTTAAAAATATTTTAAATGTCAAATTTATTGCAGCTATCCCTATGCTTCAACCAAGAGATAAGGGGACGTACTTTCCGAAAAATGTGTCGTCTGTGGTATGCTTGCATTAGAGTTTTGCTGGGCAGTAACCTCTGCGCAAAATCTGGTAGGACTGATGCCAAGAGGATATCTCCTGCTGAATACTTTCTAAAGCTTTTCTAACCTGTTCGACATTAGAATATTTCCCAAGACTGCTTGATAGACAAGATTTTAACCCTTCAAGTTCTGATATAGTTACATACTTTGGACAACCCACAGTAGGAGTGGTGTTGATCCTACGATTAGCCCCGTTTCCATGAATGAATTGTGTTGGATCCAAGTAGACTGAAAGTCCGAAACCTCACAAAAGACATTACCCTGGAAATGGGAAATAATAGGACACAACACACAATCAGACCATGTAGAATACCGGATTTTCTAATTACTTGGGGTTTTCTTTATAGTCATTTGCTGACAATGTTTGGGGCAGCTCAATTTAATTCTATCTGCCCGGTGCGTCAATGTTTTATTACACATTATGTGGTGCTAAAGGTATATTCAAATTGAATCGAGTTTGAGTTTAAGTTATCTTAAGTTTGGCTTGGTTTGCCAAAGTGGAATTTATGTTTGGTTCGAATTTAATTATAGTATCTAGTTGAATTCAAGTTTAGTTCTATTTTGTATATCAAAATCAATTAAAATGATGACGTTTTAATAGATTGCTTAAAACAACATTGTTTTAACGATTTGAATTGAATTTTTCTACACTCACAAACTTGGGGGAGTCAAATTACCTCCAAGTTCAAGTTTGACAACATAAAAACTTTATGTTCTAGTTTAAGCTTGTATAAGTTAAGTTTCTTTTGGGTTTATTCAAATAAAGTCAGAAAACATGTTTGAGTTCGATTGATTCAAATCCACTCCTATTTGGCACAATGGTAATTCAATTAGCACTCAGGGAAGAGAAATTTGAAAAATAGATAGGTAAGTGTTAGTCTACTTTGAAGAGCTAAAAGCCCAGCAAAGAAATGAAAAACTATTTTTCACATAGTACTGAACGCAGCTTACAGCAGAAAACCATATTGCTCAAACTCATGTTTCTTTATTCATAATAATAATAATAAAAGAGACGCCCTTCGTTGGGACGGCCTCATCATGGATAGCCGATGTTGGCCCCTTTATTGCCACCTTCAGGTGTATCTGTGACGGCAGCATTAGCATTATCCTTGGGGGGCAGCGAGAATAAGGAAGTGACCAAAAAGCGGTAAACCCAATCCAAACGGTAACGGCAGTGGCAACGGCAAAACCAAAGGCCCCAAACCACCAAGACCGAGGAACTGTGGACTGTAGACTTTGTCATCATTGGTTGGCATCTCTCTTCCTCCATCAGTGCCAACGATAACCCCCAGAAGCAAAAGTGTGAAAACCAGCAATGCCTTAATAGTATTCTTCTCCATTGCTTGAGTTAGTTTCTGCTTTACGATTATCTCGGAGTGACCCTAATTTATACTGCTTATCGAAGAGAAGAAGCTTGGTAGGTAGATTTTCATTTACTTGGATCGGGATTAATATTAACAAGTTTATGCAAGAGGATTTGGATGCGTTTAGAAAATAATAATTGGTGGTTGATGATGATTTCCATTATTGTTTAGTTATTACGTTGATCTGATGCTGAGAGTTGTGGATATATAGTATCTCTATTGATGGCCTCCTGGTCCCATGGATTCAACGGGTTCCAGTGATGATTGCTTTTGAATTAAGCTTTGTCATTCGTGTGTGGAAGGGTAAGAATTAGGAGAAGCTAAGCAGGTGATGGTAGAAGGCTTAGGTGAAATCTCTTTTTCCATAGCTAAGAAACTCCACAGAGGAGCTTACCGATAAGAAAAGAAGATGGTTTTCAAACGTCTGCAGAACTGCTACATCAGGTTTTCCTTTTCATAATTTATATTTTAAGCAGTTTGTGAAAATATAGTTGAAAAAAATAATTATGCAACTCTTGATGAATGTCATCCAAATAAATAATGCCACATTTATTCCATTCGAATTAAAATCAAATCGAAGAATATCACTTGAATATATGATAAAAAGCTCTAATTCAACACATAATCAGTTCTGTAAAACTAAAATGAACTAAAGAAGAAGATAAAAATTTTAAGAATTTAATGAAAAGACATTATTAAAAAAAATACCTTCTTAAATTTTCAAAATGTTAAATTTCATGTTGGCGAAACAGAGTCCCAAACCTTACACCAAATGCAGAGCCTGAAAACTAGGAATCTAATTCCATATGGACTTTTCAAACAAGAAACATTACATATAAACACGAAAGCTTCTGACAAAATTACAAACAGTAAAGATACAACAATTGATGGATGACCGACCGGAAAAAAAACTACACATTTGCCTCGTAATCTACTGATGATTCTAAAGTTCCCAACAACACACAGATTTGGAGCCAAACCCCCTTATGAAAGGCAAAAGAAACAGAAACAAACAACTTTTCCGAACACATTGAAGAGAGGAGACTGGGGTAAACTACACTATTTCCTTATCTACCAGGTTTCCTTCTCCACTCAGTGCGACCTCGGTTTATTTCAGAGCCATCGCTTGACAATCTCAGCAAGTGCAAAAATTGACGGTAGTCTTCTTTGTCTCCTGTTGCAGGAGACCCATTTGCTCCTTTAAGATTTGAAATTGCATCAGAATCCTCGATCAGTTCAGGACTTGTGAGGGAATCGACTATATCGTCTCGTTGGCATTCTCGTCTGTAATCTAAGGTGATCGTTTGCAGTTCGTGAGTGTCAATGATATCTTGAGGCATGCTCTGTCAGACAGATTAAGAAAACTCATTATAGCTAGAGACAGAAACCATTTCAGAATAATTAATAGTTTACAAACAGGAAACAAGTATTGGTTCTGGCTTAAATCCAACAAGATCTATTTTGAGGAAAGGAAATTCCTTTTCCAATAAAAAAAACAAAGAGCGGCTATCGTACTATTATATTTCTAGCAAGGGCAATAGAAAACTAGAGGAAAGTACAGGTTCTACCAACCTCTAGAACCCATCCAATGTAGGTAACATTGTTAACGTGCTGGTTCATGTCAAGATCAGCTCTCCTAGGCTGCAGATCACAAAGCATAATGAGAACTAGGAAGATATCAAAGGCATCTTATATGAATCAAACTATCTTACCATAAGCCCTGTCCTGGAATACTCAGCAGGATCTTCGAGTTTAGAAATTTTCCTCAGGCTGGCATTGTCCTTCTCTGGAAAAGAGTATCTATATATGCCAGAAAAAACAGATTATAGAAGCAAAAATGTGTTATCCAAATTCATACATTATGCAAGAATAAAGTGGAATTAGGGCCATGAAGTTTAGCGGAATCAATGATCTAACATTGTTTTGCAGACCCAAGAAATGTTCTTAGGACAGCTAATTTCATCATGTAAGCCTGTATATTCACCGTGACAACATACACTGATGAAAAGAAAAGAAAAAACAAAGAACTCCCAGAAATGTTAGTTAATCAAGACACTTTATTTTCCAACCAATGTAAAATCAGTAACACTGCCACATGTCTGAAACTGGTAAACACGTTCAGTTAGTGAGAGAGAGAAGGCATAAGCCATCCAATTATCCCATCTACCCACACACAGAAAGGGAAAAAAATATGCCTAATAATCCATTTAAATTATTTGACATAGTGTTAATAGTGTCAATGGTTAGTGTAGGCAACATCTACTACCGTTCAACTCCCATATACCGTATCCCCTGAGCTGCACCTACTGGTTCACTCATTCAGAGAGAGTAGACATAGGTCTTGAACAATTTGCCTGACAGAAAAGACAGCGAACACATCTACCAATGGAGATAACCTCTATCATATTGTGTTTTTCAAACTATGACCAAATACACATGTGATTGCATTACATAATAACCTATGTAAACAAAAGGGAATAACTAAGGCAAGAATGAAAGAAGAGCACCTACCTGGGTTCTCGTGGACAGAAAACTAAATATTCTTCTCGAACTTCATCACTGGCTTTCTGTAGCCGCCTAGTGACCGTGTTCATCATCACCCACTTGCTGAAACCATAAGATTTATTATTGTCAACTTCTATACAAATCAATACAGGAAATAATGAAAAATAGACATAAGGACACAATGCATTCTAATTTATAGAAACCCATGAAGAAATTTAATAAATTATAATAGACAAAGGAGATCTTCAAATCAAGATGAAAAAGAAGAGATAGCCAGATGAGACTGTTGATAGCCATAAAAATAGACATTTTTAATTGTCCAATAACATGCTGCCAAGAAGATGGCCCAATTAAAATGTCCTTTTTTGACTTTTTATAATGTGAACAAACCAAGACTGTAAGGAGTCTAAACTTATATCATAAGGAAATTCAATGGAGCAAAGCAGAAATCTTACAGGGCCTCATTATTTACAAAAACATGCTAGTGTATATAAATGGTTGTTTAAAGAATCCCGTATAGTTTCCTATCAACAAACCTATATGGTTGTATATTTCCCTGAAATTTGTCAGAGAATGAAACTTCTACCGAATTTAGGTTAAGAACTGTTTTACTACATCCCAATCAGAAGTTCTACAAGTAGCAAATAACACCATTTTCCCATGGTAAGAAAGAAAGGTTACACTGCATATAGCCTTAAGACTAGGGGAAAATGCCAAGAACATCAATGAAATTTCCTTCTGTTCATTTTTGGAAACCATATGAAGTTAACAGAATCTCAAGAAAGTCTCAATATTATTGGTTATATTTAAATTTAGAAATTTGCAAAGATTTGAAGTTGTGGCATATAAACCTTATAGTAGCAAAAGACATTGAAAAGCTGAAAAGAGGTTTCTCAAATCCAGAAGCAACAGCCTATAACTGAGGTTAGATAACATTCTAGTATCACCAAACAAACCACATGCTACCAAATGCCAACCCTGAAAAATTGCAAACCTCTTACAAGGGATAATCAGGAAAAAACTTAAATGAGACTCAAAAACATTTGTTGTGGAAGAAAAACATTCACTTTTTGTATCTTACTATTTATATAATTCTTGAGTTCTTATACTTTGCAATACTTAGAAAAGAAGCACAAAAGAAAAGCTTTAAAACACACCTTGTTGCTCTTCCAATAACTTGACCAGTGGCATAGTCTTTTATAATCCAATCACGTCTAGTTCCAATTCTGCCTTCACTATGACACCATGTTTCGATTTCAACCACATCACTCCTACACGACAAACCCAACATTTTTATTGTTGAAAAGAAATTATGAACTCAAAACCTCTAAAGTTTCGAACAAAACCAAAGCAAATCCTACCAAGCTGGATATTTTAAGATTTCAATATGCATCCGAGCCGTCACCCATATAAGATTGAATTTTCTCATGGTGGGGGTTGTTGCAAATCCATCCGTTGAAAATCCAACACTTTGAGCATGGTTACATCCAACCTCCTACAATAAATTTATCCTCAATATATTAAATAAAAAAAATATGTATTTCCATAATTCTATTGGAAAATTATTTATTTCAAATAAAAGATTTTCTCTATAAAAATTGAGATCCATTCTGTCAAGTTTTTTTTTTTTTTTCTAAAGAAAACAACTTTTTCATCTCCTCAAAAAATGGTTTTCTAAATGCTGATTCCAAATACGCAATACAGGATTTAAAAAAATGTCAAAACCAACTAAAAGAAAATAAATTTATAAAGTGTCCTTGAGTATTAACCAACATTACCAAAAATTGAAAATCCAAAGATGCAATAACATTAAGCAAATAAATAAAGAACAATAAATACATTTTTTTAATTAAGAAGAATACCTGCAGGAGATTAGCAATGGTTTCAACCGTGGCAGTTTTGTTAATCCCAACCTCATAACATCTCACTATAAACTTCTCCTTATAGGACAATCCATCTTCCGTTAAGCTCCCTAAACGGAGTCTGTCCGCCAACGTACCAGACCCAGTGTCGGTGACAGCTGGACCTCCGTGTTCCGATACTACAGCCTGAATTTTGACCGGATTTCGAGGTTTAGGAATCGGAAGGGAAGAAGAAACGACATCGTTTCGTCGGCGAAAAGAGGATACAGGCTTCGGAAGGCCCATGAATCTGCATTGGGGCTGGTTTCGAATGTGAATTTGGTCCGTGACATTGCATGTAAACTGCGACATGTTCTGTTGTTCTATGTAAAGCTGAAACAAAAACAAAGGCTCGCCGGAGCAATATAGTTATCTCTGTAGAATCGTGAGAGAGAGATACAGAGACGAGGAGCCGTGCGACTGCCTTAGTATTTAAAGTGTATGTTTGATTTTGTCGATGGGACCGAGGTTGTGCCGTGACAAAGTAAATGACACTAGGTTTTGCCATAAATTACGAGGCTGCCATGGTCCAACATCAGTTCGGAGTTGGAGTTGGGGTTGGGATAGGGCTTTTTTCCAATAGACAGTGGAGGAGAGGCAAATTATTAGGTACATATTCACACGTGCTATTTTCGACGCGTGGGTGTTAAGTATGCATTCACACTCCGAAGTTTCAATTTTACATTTACTGCACTACACGTGTCTCATGCCTGATGACTTGTTCAAATCACTGCCATAATTCTTAATTAAACAATATTACATATATTTAATTGAAAATAAATATTTAAATAATATATTATTATATAATTAATTATTATTTTAATTTTAATTTTAATTTAAAATTATTATATATCACAACAATAGACTATAAGTTTTGTTATTGTTAATAATAATTTCAAAATTATTATTTTTTAAATTTTAAATGAGAAAAAAAATTTTAAATTTTAAATTGAAGAGAAAAATATAATTAATTTTTAATTTTTAAAATTTTTTATTAAATAACAATTTTATCTATTATTTTAATTAAAAATCTTAATAAAATTTTACATTTAAATATAATTTTAAGTTTTTAAAAATTAAAATATATAAGCTAAGATTTAGACCTATCTTTAGGTGGAACAAGTCTTTCAACCTAATTATTAATTAAGTACCCTCTAGATAGATAGAACTTCCCATTTGTCACTCGGTTGCCCCAAGTTTGGCCTATTAATTTGAATTTTTTTAATATCATAATTTTTAAATTTTAATCACTTAAAATTGTATCTTAGTTAATAAAAAAAAGTATTTTATTTATTTTGTTATCAAAAACGTGTTAGACATTTTTATTTATTCACACATTTTTTAATAACAAAAAAAAATAAAAAAACCATAATTTCACCATGATTTTATAATTTAATCATTTCAAATTAAAAAAAAAAAGTTCAATCAACTAAAAGTTGTATCCTGATTATTATTTTTGAATTAAAAACAAAAATTCACATTAATAATTTTTAATAGTGTTAAATGCTAGATCCATTTTTGTGTGACAAAATATGAGAAATAGGATAATCGGAAAGTTTAATTTCTTTAATAAATAAAAAAAAATCAAAATTCAGTTCTTCCATTAGAAAAAAGAAGATTATTCGATAACTGCAAATGGTAATATTTATTTATAAGAATAATAACAAAGTATAAATTTAAGTAGTCTATGGCTGGCTGGCTGGCTGGCTACACAAATGATCAGGTGACAAATTTGGTCATGTACCAGATAAATAAAGAGTTATAATTCACCTATTAAAATTGGCAAAGACACTTGGAAGGTTAAACAATTCTAGAAGATAGAATGAAATATAAGAAATTCTAACTAATTTTCAAATGAACAATCACACTAAGAATTTAAAAATTTTCAAACAATTTTTTATGATCAATTTATTGGAATATAATGAGTAAATAAAATACCCACTTTCAACTTATTTCTATATCTATTGGATCCTAATAATGATTAAAAAAAAAAAAAATAAATATCTCTTGGTATAGAAAATATTTCGATCATTTTTAAAGTTATTATTTTATTTTTACAAAATCAATTAAATTGAATAACATACAACAAATAAATAATTACTTTTAAAATGATCGAAATATTTTGAAAAATTATATATATATAAGTGAATTATGTTATAAAGTCTATAATTGAATGGTAACCTACAAATACTGAGCAAATATGGATGGATCCTAAATGACTGTTCAACCCAAACAACAATCACCTGGGTGAATCTTTTTATTCATCTTCAATCGGTCTGCACAAAGTCACAACAAATTAGATACACTCTTGTGTAAATTGAGCAAGAATAAAAGAGCTGTAATAAAAGGGAAATTTATATATATATATATTTCTTGTTGGCCTTGTTTGGGTATGAAACTCACAGAGAATAATGATTCAGAGCATCCATCTCGGAGATGAATGAACAACACTTTGGCGAGCTCTGCTATGCTCTGAGTTGTTTCGCTTCTTCATGATTGAAGAGACTGTTGGGGTGTAGTAGTCATTACTCCTATGGGAAGTTGCTCCTTGTGAATGCATCTTCTTTCCATGGATGAAGCTTCTCTGCTTTTCCAGCATTGTCCGGCGTGCCACTAGGTTCCTTTGAGCTGTTCCCAATCTATTATAACTTACACAACTTTGGCTCCTTCCCACTTGCTGAAATCTCCCTTCTCTAGGACTTGTATAGTTTCGACTCTCAGCAGTTTCTGCCGAGTACATTGTTGTCTCTCCCTCGCTGCTATATCCGTTATGTATCTCTGAAGCTTCTATCGGAGATGAACTAGACTGGACCTCACATTGGGCACCATTTACAGAACCTGTTGAGGAAATATCAGCATCTTCAATAGGAATGGCCAAACCTCTGACCTGGATTTGGTCTTCTCCTCTCAATTCACTTTGTGGAGGAAGTTCTTTGACACAACGCTCATCAGAGTCTAGAGACAGTTGTTTGCATGACTGTAACTGGATCGCAGCTTTGGCAACCTTTCGAGGGAAGTTAATATCTAATAGCTGGATTTGACCACTCACTTTCTTCTGGATTGGGGCTGAAGTCAACTTAGGCGATTCATATATTTCTGGAGTTGGGATCCCTTGCACATGTGTAGCATGTGGATCAGAGTTGAAGGTTTCTCCCTCGACAGTCCTAACCGCATTGGAACAGCCTGATCCATTCTGATCCCTAACTTTTGATATAACATTTGATGAAGATGGTGCCCAAGCATCCTTGTCTTCTGTTGACTTAAACACCTGTCTCATTGTAAAGGAAGCACAACAATATTCGCTCTTCTGGCCTGTGGACATCAATCTAATAATTGGTAGTTTTGGTTTCGTAAGTTCATCAAGGCTGCCTTCCCAATGCTGGTTTAACCAATCAAGGATGATGGGAATAGGAATGCTAAATTGCATAGGGGTATCCTTCTTCCACGATGAAGACGAAGACGATGAATTTGAAGATGATTTCGTATTAGGGGATGTTGATAGTTTCATAGGATCACAAATCATAAATGCAAGATTGCCTTGAACATCAAATCCGGCAGATCCAGGGCTCCACATTATTCCGTCGGTTGATAGTTTAATTAGATTGTCCGTGGCTATCACCACCTTTCCCTCACCAACTATTAGTTCTTCCTTCTCTGCATATCCCAGCAGGTAGACAACACTTCCCAGATCCAGATTTCCTTTAGAACAGGTCTTCAAGGGATGAGGCTGCTGACCCTGGGAATTGGAGTCTCCATCCATGGAATCCAAACCCACTATTGTAAGATCTAGGATTGAGCTTGTGATAAAAAACCTAACCAGATGAAAGTTTGTTAAAGAATGCATGATATTGCAGACAGGACCTTAAAAGGTAAGTATTTTAGGAAAGTCACGATCTTTCTGCCAATTAACCTGAGCATACAACTACGGATAAAACAGTTATACTAGGACATGATGAAGTCCAACAAGAAATTTATCCAAGGGAGCAATGTTTAACACACCAACCCAGAGTAAAAGGCAGCAGACATACAAATAACCAACCAAACAAACAATTGCTATTGACAAATAGATATAAACTGGTAACAGAGGCAAAAACCTCAGGACATCAAATCCCAAATAGTATAACAAGCTAACCTGAAGTCTAGGTACTCTCTTATCAACTCAGAGCATCTTTAAGGACTCCCCATCAAACATTCTTGAGTTAATTTCTGTTTTCAACTCAGAGCCGAACAAACTATGCTCTATCTAAGCTCATTGTGTATAAATTTGCAGAATAAATAAGATAGTGGAAAAGAAAACATGCTTTAACATATGTCTAAAAACTTGTAAAATTGCATACTATTTGTCCACATCTAAGCCATCACGTTCATCAACAACTCATTACTTGTCATATTCCATCACCTTGATATAAAAATTCAATGAAATTATGTGTACTCACTTTGAATACACAAATAAGTATACATTTTTGTGTGTTATCATATAATTGAATAATTTTGAATTAAAAATAAAATAACACTCAATCATGTAATGATATACATAAGTATATACATATTTGTGCACTTAAAGTGAGTACGTATAATATTGCTCAAAAAAATTATACATAGAGAAAACATCTCCGTATTAAAATATCACAAACTCCTGAATCTTTCATGCAACAAGCTCTTGTATGACAATTTGAATTTATCCTCTTTAATCCTACATTTTGTTACATCAAGCCTCACTGTGTGTTATATTCACTCTTTTTAATATAATGTTTACAAGTACCAGCTATACCTGTAAGCTTCTCAAAAAATGTATATAGTTGCTTTACCTAGTTTCTGAAGGAAAAAATGAAATAAATCTTCCGGATACTAAACTGATAACTTAATCACCATCTCCATAAACTCTATGATAAGAAGCCTTAAACAATAAAACTACCCAGCTTAGCAATAACATTAATTAATTATATACCTAATTCTATATAATAGAAAAGGTTATGACTTCGAAAATATTATAGAAAAGGTTCTGGGTCCAAGTTTCCCACTCGAGTTCATTGGAATTCTAGGAATCAAAATATACATAATTCTATACGATCCAGCATCTATGCAAAGCAATGCTTAAACTTAAAATTAAAACAAGTCTTAAGTCTCCGTCTAATTTCTATTATGGCCCCGCTTATTTTCTCAGCTACAATGTAAACCCAAATAAGTAAATTAGACCCAAAAAGGAGTAAAGTAATTAAGAAACCTGTAAGGAACGAGAGTTGCGGCGACGCCGTTTTTGAGACGGATGCGAGCAGTCTCAGCAGCAGCGACAGAAGGTAGATTAACATGAGTAGTCAAAAGAAGATTCCGGTGGATCAAGAAACCGGTACCAGAGATCCCATTTCCGGCGGCAGAGATTCTGGCTATGGCGGGACCTTTGCCGGAGAAAATGGCATCTTTCATTCTCTCGGTTTTGGAGACTCCTTTGCAGAAACACCATGACTCAGTTAAGAGTCCCATAATTAGAAGGTTAAGCAGCAGTCGTGGAGTCAAAGAGATTGAAATGTAATGATTTAGCAGTTTCAATGTGTGAGAAAGGTGAATCTAGACTGGAAGAGTGAAGCATTTGAGTTCATGAATGCAGTTAATTAAGAAAAGAAAGAAAAATGACAGACGGAAAGAGGACGAAATGAGGAGATGCCGTGAAATGAGTAAAGGTTTGAGCTGGAATTTGGGGGCCCAAGAGACTATTAGAAAACGATTCTGTTACTGTAAATTTTATTACCAAGCAAGCATTGATATTGATGATGATAGAGAAACGTGGTGGCTTGCTTTGCTTGCCTGGATACAATTTACAATTCACCAAAACGAAGAAATTAACCCATCCAACCAAAAACGCTTTTGGTTTGGTTGAATGGGAACATCAACATTCCATCAATCAAATAAAGTGAAATTGAGATGAAAACGTTGTGAATTATGACGTCATTTATAATCATCAAACTCATATTAGCCCAAAATGTCTAATGTACTGTGTGTACACACGGGTTTCCCTTCCTTCTCCGGTAGGAAAATGAGAAGTTCGATTTCAAACTCTTTTTTTTTTAATTTTTTTTAGTTCTAATACTTTATGAATATTGTTAACTCTAAAGGTCTTATTTTATCTTCTTATTCTCTTATACTACTTTTATTTTGGCCGAAAAGATTTGTTCTTATTTAAGATTTGACGTAATTTCAAATTTTTATTTATCAATTTTAAAAAACTTAAAGTTTCATCCACAAGTTAAATTCGGTTAAAAATTTTAATTAGATATAAGAATAAAATCATTATTTCAATAATAATTTTACAAAAACTAAAACTTAATTTTATTTTTTCACTTTGGTTTCGAAAAATGACAATTTTTTCTAAACTCATAGTTTTAAGTTTTAAAAAGTTTTTATTTCCCCTTTCACTTTAGGATTTCATCTCTTTTAATTTATATAATTACAACTGTCTCCCAAAAATTTTGAACATTTTTCACCCCCAACTCAGTGGTTTCAGCTCTAAAAATCTGGTCGCCAGCTAATCTTCGTCAAACAATATTGTCGATGCTCTCCTTCTCTCTGATGACATCGCTTCTTCGTGTCGATGGCCTTTCTTCTGTTTGATTTCTCATTGGTCATCTATCTTTCATCTCTCCTGTTTCATCGATGGTCAACAAAACGAAGTTGGGAATAAAGATGGAAGACGATTCGATCATCTTCCAAGACATTCATTTTGAACGACAAAGTGTTTAGACGAATCATCTAGATGATACTGTGTTTAAACGATTTGTTGAATTTAGACAAAAATCGTTTGGATGAGGAGTTCTATGGTCAGAGAGATGAAAGAACTTTGACGACAACGATTTATGATAGATTCGACGGTTGATGGAGAAAGAGATAGTCATCTATGAGTAAAACTTAACATTTTTAAAAGTTGATAAAATGAAAATTTGAGACTATATCAATCCTTAGGTGGAAACAAGTCCTTTGGCCTTTTATTTTTATTTTCTCTTTTGCCACCTCCTCGTTACAAAAAGTCATATCAGTAAAAACCGTTCTTTATATTATATTTGCTAAACTCTTATTTTCATAAAAAACAGAGAACTACTTCAACAAAATGACCCGAAAACTTTAGAACATACCATAACCTATATCTTATGTGCAACATCGATTTTTTGTTTTTAGTCATTGAATTTTTTGTTTGTGTTCCGTCTGACAGCAGTGAGAAAAGGTGGCGGTGATGGTTTTGGGCTTTGGATTGCAACAATGTGAGTAATGTTAGAAGTCATCTTCACGGGATTAGTAGCTTTCACATTTATCCATCCACAAACTTCCTCCAGCAGCCCGCAATCTTGGCCGATAGCCGCCCCCATTTTTCGCTCTGGCATTCCATGATGACCCAAGAGATTCACTCCATTAGCATCCTACACAACAGCACAATGCCAGACAAATGATTGAGAAAATTAATACTTATCAGTAAACAAAGCAAATATCAGTTCACAAAAGTGATCATTGAGCTCCTCCCAAGCAGCCTCGTTGCACTTCTCAATAATTGAAGCAATGAGAATCCTGTCCGGATACTCTCCTTCAATTGCCTAAATTCTCATGGCCTTGTTTTGAGTGGCCGATTACTAATAAGTTCAAACCAGGGCTGCCGGAAGGGTTTATTCTTGGGACTTGGGTTGTTAAATGCTCCCACAGCAGCTGGTAGTAATTAAAATTTGACTGAAAAGATATGATTTATATAATAAAAATACAATTCTTAAAGCCAAACTTTGGTGAGAAAATGTTATTTCACCCTTATTATTATTACATAAATTTTTTTTACAAAATATTTCCTCCAATTTAGATCATTCTTTGATAACAAAACTAATCACATTAAATAAGCCAAACCTCATGTCTAATATCTAACCTAACAACTATGAAAGATCACACGCTTCAAGGAAAGGCCAAAAGATGAAACAAATTAAAAAAAGACAGACACTATAAAAAGTAGGACAATTGATTAAACTTCACAAAATTAACGAACTTCCAACCGCCATCACCTTACCAAAACAAAGATATAAATAATAATGCATTAAAATTGCAATTACTTTTTTTTTTTTAATTTGGATATATATAATTTTCACAATTATGGTAAAACTTAAATTTAGAAACAAAAATATAGTCGGCCGCATAATAATATTATTATTCTTCTTACTTAAGTAGATTTTTCGATTTGTAAGCTTTGTGTAGATATTTTTTATGACTTCAGAGTTACAAAATCTACTAATTTGACCAAAATATTAGTCAGTAAAATATCTCAAGAACCCATATTGCTTTAAATATAAAGTCAATTGATGTGTAGTGAAAAATTCTCACACACCAGACAGGCATCGAGAGTGTTCATATAATGAAAGAAAATTTCTTTAGTTTCCTGCATTTGTAACGTATACCAATTTGCACTACCGAAAAGTCAAGATTAAGTTTCAATGCATTCCCCTGCCAACTTGGGTTCTTCCTTTGCATCCGTAACAAATAGAAACCACCTTCAACCCATCAATCAGAGCCAACATCAACCTTGTTTTGCTTCAGGTATTCTTTGGCCTCTTTGATGTCCTGCAACAAAATAATACAAATACATTAAAACGAGAGATGCATAAAACTCACAGGGACAGATTAATTCTTAATAAAATCCATAATGGAAAACCAATAATTAGCACCAGATTTATGTAAACAAATTTGCATTTTGAATTGGATTGAATTTCGACGAAACACTATTTCAGAAGCCATTAGCCCCAAGTGGCAATTGGTCTGCCCATTAGCGTTGGAACATTAGTAAGACTCATAAGTTTGATTAGACCAGATGGATGGTTATGATAAAAATAAAAGATAAGAAAACAATATGACAACAAAAGAAAAACTTGCTTTACTTAATTCACTCTCTGAAGAAATTTTGTTTTAAATGATAAATATCATCATGATCAGAAAAAACCTCGCTGCTAAGTTATTAAGGCCATTCTGATATTATTAGCCTCCCCAGTGGCATGTTCTTTTTTATTTCTTTCTCAGAGTTGGAGTGAGGTAGGGAGACGTTTGCAAGAAACCAATCCAAAAGAACATGAAAGTAAACTACCTGCTGCAATAGAAGTGCTTCTTGAGGGCAAGTTGGAAAACACATCAACCCAATACCAACCATTAATAATCCGTAGCAACCCAGGGACACAACAAAATAGATAGGCAGCTGACAGAAAGTAGCAATAGAAAAGTAAGAGTTATTTAGTAAGAAAAATATGCAAACCTAAAAGCACTAGCACATATGTAAATAAACGCTTATTTATGAACAGAACACACATACACTTCCAAACATTCAACATAAGAACTTGAGAGAGGAAAACACCCACCAACCAAGTATGGCTACTCGGGATAACAGATGTCTGCAAGAGGCCGATCCAAAAGGAAGTGATGGCCACAACTAGTGTCAAGATCTTCACAACATGCTTCATTGAATTTGCAATAATAAACTGCTCCACAATCCTGCTGTTGTTTTATAGAACTATCAAATTCTAATTTATATTTGAACTTGAATGATTGATAGGACAATAATTGATATTTGAATTTGAAAATTAAGATCTTAAGATTAGAATATTGGAAAAATTAAAAAGGTAGATGAACTAAGGAAATATTGTATAAGGTTTTGGACAACCTGATTGGGAGGCTAGACCTAGGGAAAGCTAGCATACTAGTTATGTGCCAGACACAACTGCATCTCAATGACACAAATCACGCAACCCAAATCAATTGATGATTAGAAAAGCATACAACAAAAACTTTTGATAAGTAGAAAGTAAAACCCCAGAAAACAGTGAGAGAAAGCTGAATACAAAGTTAGATAAGAGGATGTGGGTGATAATTTGATTAGCAAAGCCAACAAGGGAACAAAATAACGCCACACTTATTCCCCATCAGGAAAATAAATAAGAACTAACCCACTTTAGTTTATGCCTCAATAAATAAAATTTTTAATGAAAATCTACTAATATCCACTTGGGAAACATCCACAATGTCACCCTAAAAGGGAATTTCTCTGTCAAAAAACTACCATTTATTAATCACTTAAAAGAAAATTCAAAAGCAATCAGTTCTTGGCTTCCATCAGAAGGAATAGGTAATATACAAAATATTGCATTAATCCATGAAAAATGGAAGTCAAAGCCCTTGCACAATATCTCAATCATCATCTGGCAGATTAATTAATTTAAAAAATTCTATGTCAACCTACTTAGAAACCGCAACCAAGGAGCCAAAAACAAATTTCAGTAAGTAAAACTAATCAAATGCATACAGAAAGCAGAGAAGCGAATATCCAGAATATCAGAATCAAAGAAAAAACATGCACAGTAAAATCATAAAAGCACTGCCATCAGAAGGGATAAGTATTGAAATTTCTCAAAGTCCCATTCCACAATATTAAAGATTACAGGACTCAAAGCCCTTGCGCATTCTCCCAAAGCATCATTTGGCAGTGTAATTCGATCCAGTTATAAGAACGCTGATCACAAATCAACCTTAGGGTTTAAGCGGTACTTACTGATTTATGTTTGACCGCGACAGATGAGAGAGACCTTAAAAATCGTAATAATGGGTCAAACAACAGAGACCTAATTTCCACTTTAATTTTGTTAGAGCCGAGTTGCCACAAATACCATATGATGGCATGCACATTTCTTATTTAAATAATTGGTTTATTATTATTTTTTAATGAATCTATTTCTTAATGTGAAAAACATCGATAAAAAAGAAACCGTTCTTAAACCAGATCAATGTGGAAACATCAACCAAAAGTCAAGATACCATACCACACTACATCAATCTGGTAATATCAAACAAGTTAATTGTATCGAATGAATATTAATTTTATAAATATTCTATTAAAAATAAATAAAATTTTGAAAATGAAAACCTGTTGGAGCTTAATAAACGATTTCTGTAGCAAATGAACGGAATGAAGGCTGGAAATCCCGCCGGCGTCCCGTCAATATTACGTAGTGATTCGCGCAAAGTTGAAATCAGACTGCCTTTGGCGACGGGTTGCTAGTGTCCTAGGTTGACGTTGGCCAGGCGGAAACAGCGCAGGTAATGGTATCGGTACTTAAATTTAGGGAGGAGGAGACGGTGACTGTTGTTTTTAGAGACCTCGTACATGTCAATTAGGTTTTGTTAGTTCTCAAGTTTCATTTTGTTATTTAGATGTTAATTAAAAAATACCCGGGTCCGAGTATCTTTAAAGACCCGTGCAATTCTAATCCAAAATTTAGAAACCAGGTCCGGATAATATTAAACCTTCATACAAACACTTTTTTAACTCGCAAAAACAAACAAATGGCCCCTTAATTTACCTTGCTTCTCGAATCTCCTTCGGCCAAGTCGCTAGGACGAGAACCATGGGCACGATCAGCGGAAACGACGTAGAAGCAGGCTTCGCAAAGCTGCAAGGCGAAGATTTCGAGTATTACATGCAGACGTACTCCATAATCCTCGGTCGAAATTCGAAGAAATCAACGGTGGACGTCGATCTCTCCAGCTTAGGAGGCGGCATGAACATCTCCCGCCACCACGCTCGCATATTCTACGATTTCACGCGCCGTCGCTTTGCATTGGAAGTGCTGGGGAAGAACGGTTGCCTGGTGGAGGGAGTTCTTCATCTTCCTGGAAATCCCCCGGTGAAATTAGATTCTCAAGATTTGTTGCAAATCGGAGATAAAGAGTTTTACTTTCTATTGCCTGTGAGGAGTATTTTGGGTGGGCCCATCGGGCCGAGGCATTATGTGGGGTCGGTGGTCCCGCATTACGGTTATGGGGCGACGGAGGCGGGGCGGATGGCGGGTTCGGTGGGGGTTCAATCGTCGAAGAAAGGGAGAGGGAGAGAATATTACGAGGAGGATTATGAGGAAGATGAAGAGGGGAGTAGTGGAAAGAAGGTCAGGAGAGAAGGAGGTTTTGAGGGCTACGGTGCTGGTAGTGGCGGCAAGCCTGGATTGGCTGGAGCTTTGGGTTAGTTGTGTAAAGTTTTTTATCAGTCTGTTCGTTATGGAGATTAAGCATTTGAATATATTGTTACTGTAAAGTTAGTATCAGATCATGTGGGTAGAATTGTTGTCTTTCTTTTATGATTAATAATTTAATACGGCAGAAAAAGTTTATATTCTGTGGTATGCTATGTTTCTTCATTGAATTGTTGCATTTGGATCTGGTTGGTAGTGTTCTTGGTGCAGATATTATCAGGGTTTTGACATATAGTTTGCAATTGTTTGATACTCTGCAATATTTGATTGGATTTCTGGTATTTCTACTATCTGTATGCGACCAATATTCTGGTAGGCTGAATTAGAAGATTTTGTTTTAATATAAATCGTATTTGGGCGTAGCTAGTGTTGACATTAATTTATAAAATTCTTTGGTTGAATGTTTTTAAGCTTTCTGCCAGGCATTCCATAGTTTGCAAATAAGGAATTTGTATTTGCTTCAACGTAACAAAAACTTGTATACAAAATGCTATTAATTGTAATTGGCTTTATCTTGTTCTCACTAAACATCATGTGGTATCATTACTATAATTTGTATAGTTTTCTAGCATAGATGTTTGAGAATTAATAAACATTTTATTAAAGGAACTCTGGTTGTAAAAGGAAAAGTAACATATTGATCAAATAACAAGTTTTACTGCTTAAGGTTTCTTAGAATGAAATGAGAAGAAGTCAATCCTATAAGATACAAAGTAATTAATTTTAAATGCAAGTTGATGAGAATAAGTAAAATTGTCTTCAAAACAAGGACACTTTCTTGCATTTGCTTTACATATTCTGTGATATCAGTTAGTTTCTCTATTGTGCTTTAAAGGGCCACTTTTGATTTTGGTATTTCCCAATCTTCTTTTCTTTTTCCTTTGTGGATTTGAGGATCTAGTGTTCTTTCCTTGTGTTTCAAATATTCGTCATGTTCTTAATTTGTGCTGGCTTAATTTTCTGTGACAAATATTCTGGAGAAGTTAATTTTGGCTTGACATGAATTATTGTAGTCAAATTAAAAAAATGACAGAGTCAGTGGCTTTGTTAATTGCCTTGAAGCTTTGTCTCTTGGTGTTTTATTGTTCCATCCGATCATATTGGTCATTTTCAATCGGTTTTGTTCCTTTTAACTAGTAATTTCCTTTACTGTACATGTGTCATTCCACTTTGGTCTAATGGTATGTCCTCTTGTTGGCATATTACTATTTTCAGTTCCTGCAGACAAGAAGACAGAGGGAAGGTCTAGGATCGATCGTGAATCTGATAATCAGCAACTTCTGCAGTTGGAAGAAAAGGATGTGGTCTCATCTGTGGCTACTCTTCTCTCCGATCTTTGTGGCCCTGGAGAGTGGATGCCTATGGAGAGACTTTATAATGAGGTTATTATTATTATTTTTTTAAACTCAAGTGTCCTGAAATCATGCACTGGGGGTTGAATCATATTATGTCAGTATGCAAATCTGCCTAAATTCTTGATGAAATTATGTATGTGATGTTTGTCCTGTTATATTATTGGATGCCACTTTCAACAGGTTATGCTAGATGAAACTAGTTGGTATCTTGGCTTAAAAGTTGTTTAACAAATATATCACTGATGAAGGTTCTTGGTAAGTGCCTGGGTGATAGTACTAGCTCCTTAACAGGAACAAGTGATGATTCTTGAGTGCTGATACCTGTTACATTGTTTTGATTTGCACCTTACAAAATTTACTCCTCAATTATTTGTAATTAGTGTCAGAACTTTGATTGCTCAGCATAGTTACTTTGCCCCTATTGATAAGCTGTATGCTGTATTTAAATTAAAGCATTTTGGAATTCTGTCTTTTAAATTCTGAATTTGCATGATTCCAAATGGATATTTGAGGGGCACTAAATCATATTTTGGGCCGTAGCAGTGAACATAGTTCATTTCATTAACTGTATAGCAATTCATAATTGATTCATCTTTATTTGATGGGTGTATCCCTCATGCTTTCTTTCATCCTACGGTTTATTCTAATTTTATGATTTTTGAACCTTGTTATCTTGCTGGATTGCTTACACTTTGTACTTTTCTTCCTCTTGTTCAGTTGGTAGAGCAATATGGTAGTGTCTGGCATCATGGTCGAGTAAGGAGATATCTGACTGCTGAGGACTGGCCTGGTCCTGAATCTAAGGAAAAACCATGGTATGGCCTGCTTATGTTGTTGAGAAAATACCCAGAACACTTTGTGATTAACAAGAGGTCCAAGGGTCCGGTAACATTAGAATTTGTCTCTCTGGTCTCTCTGATTTCATAACATCATGAAGCATCAGAGAGTACTTTCCTTACATGGGTTATCTAATATGTGAACTTTTCTGTGAAGCAGCAAGATGGCAAATTGTTGATTTTAATAATATTGTTGTGAATTAACATTTAATTGTTAGGGCATTCTTAGGACCCCGCTTGGAAACATATAGACGATTGGGTTGGATCTGAGCTTTTATGTCTTAGATTTACGCTATATACTTATGACGTGATATCTTTGTAAATGGTATGTTAGTGTTAATTGAAGTTGCAATTTTCGTTTTTAAGGACATCTGCCTTTCATTGTTTTTATTTTGTTTGTAAAAATTAGGTTCTGGAAGTAGTTGGATTTTGTAAATGTAGCGACCCTGACTAAAGCTCTAGTGTAGTAATATACTGGTAATTCCCAAATCCGAATCCTACTAAGCATATCTTTTTCTTTGAACTTGGCTTTTGATAAAAGAGATCGCGCATAGAAATTAAGCAGCATAATCAAGATATTAACAAATATGGCTATCTCGCAAGCCAATCAAAACTGAGTATGACCAAAGTTAAACTTGGTTCTTTATAATATACAACAAGAACTCATGAATTAAGTTTGAATTGAGTTGGATCTATTCAAGTTCAATCAAATCTCTCTTCTTTTTTAAATGAACCTGCGAGTAGGGCTGGATTCGAACCGAGCCAGCTCGAGCTCTAGCTCGAGCTCGGCTCGGCTCGGCTCGGTTCGAGCCGGGCTTTGCTCGGCTCGATCGAGCCCGAGCTGGCTTGGGTTGGCTCGGTATATTTTTTTAAAAATTTTTTATACAAAACAACATCGTTTTGATCTTCATATATACACAAAATAGTGCCGTTTTGATATGAAAAATGAGCCGAGCCGAGCCGTTACCGAGCCGAACTCAAGCCGGCCATTAAAAAACCGAGCCAAGCCCGAGCTCGGCTCGGCTCGGCTCGAATCCAGCCCTACCTGCGAGCTAGTTTGTAAACTTCCAATAGAAGATTTTTCAATCATTAAAAACCAATTTCAATTATTATCAGGAATAGAATTTTGGATTATTAATAATTTAACACAAGCTGAGGGTTTTTTAATAGTTCACCTACTTTTCCTAAACCTATGGAAGCACCAAATGAGTAACTTTTCAAGTATACCTTAATATAAAACCAAAAGGACTTTTAGAATGCAATCACTTATCATACATTAATCACTGTAGAGACTGATTAAAGTGATTACCTTGCTCGTAATATTAAAACTTTCGACATGTTGGGAAAATAACCCAAATTTGTTAGTATAAATTTAAGAAAAATGTTAGGGTTTAAGATAAGATGTAAAAATTTTATAACTTTGACGGACTTCTTGATGTGCCATTGTTTTTATGGATGTTATTATAATTGACTCTGTTTAAAAGCGTTGAGGGTTTAATTAATTTGGATTAGATTTGCTTCGGCAACACATGATTTTCCCATATTTCATGCAAACTGGGAAAATACCACAATAACCAAAGATAGAGTCTGGCTAGCCTAAGCGAAAAAATGACTTTAAACAAGATAAATCATGCTAAAAGAATTTGCTTCTTGCCAGATTGGTGACAAGGGTGGCTCGCTATTTAAAAAAATAAGTTGATTACAAAATTATATGCCGAGAAAAGTTGAGTAATTATCAGTGCCCAATTTTGGCTAAATGTTATTAATAACCACAAAGTTTTTATGGTACCGCAAAAGAGTTAAACAATTACCTAATTATCTTTCCTGAGTTCGGAAGAGATCCTAACAGTAAAACTGTAGACAGAAGGGGCAACCAAAACATAGACCCGGTTAACTTCAAAGTTCACTCGAGTCTGAACTAATAACCCAGAACATTATTTTCAGTTGACATGATAATACAAAATTTTATATGGAAAGGAGCACATTGTCAAGATTCTTCTTTGCTTAGTTTACCTAGTGCTCGTTGTGCAAAAAGTTTTTGTTCCCGAGCTTGTTTTTCAGCCAGGGCTTCATCATCAAGAACCTGAATTGGAGACCACTCTGGCAACTTCAACCAATCACCATTCTTCCATGATTCTTGGAAATTCCTTAACATTGGTTTTAGCCTGATAGTAGCATAATCCACTGTTGTCCCCACAACGGCAAAGATGATTGAGTAACGGATTGCGCCAACTTGACCACCTAAAATGCCATCAAATATAAATTTTAACTACCACAGGAAGAAGGATCATAGACAATTGAACACACAGACTAATAATATATATATATCCTCAAGTTGAAATTCTGGCATAGAAATTTTAGTTGTTGTTCAATCTCAGCTCTGAAAAATATAAATTTCTCAGCCAAAAATTAAAAAAAAAAAAATGGAACAAAACAAATGCCTAGTTACATTAAATATAATGGATCTCAAACAAAACAAGCAGTTCAAATCTAACCAAAATTGATTTTGAATGAGAAACTAAATCAATAACTATTAGAAAAAATACATATCCAGGCACAAACACATGAGATAGAGCCATAAATTTCACCTTGAAGACGCCCAAGAATGGCTCCACTACCAAAGCCAGCAATTGCGGAGTTGAATAGATCATCAGGTCCTGTTTTACGACTTGCTCCTACAAATTCACGTGCTCCTGTAATATCAAAGAAACAATAAGATTTATAGTTTAAACAAGTCATACAGCACAAATTACATTGGTCCTACAACAAAATATCAGACCCACTTATCAGCAACTCTTTTCATTGCGCAAAAATTATATTGGTCCTACAACAAAGTTCCAGACCTACTCATCAGCAAGTCCCTTCATTGCCAAAAAAGCTCTTTCCTCACTTTCCATTTCGAGACAGAATATGTGCATCTTTTAAAGAAACAGGAATCTACCTTTAACACATGAGTCCCAACAAGTACCCAATTTTCATATAAACCATACAAAATTCTAGCCAAGGACACTAGCCCTGAACTCCTGCATGTCTCTGTACTGTTGCTTTTCTTCAAATCACTCAAGCTTACGTAAAAGATCTTAAACAATTATTTCTTTATTTAATGATGATATTATGAGGAACAAATTGGTAATATAAGTTCACTTACACAACATCTCCACCTTAACGTGCATTCTAGATGTGCGAGCTTGTAAGCAATAGATCCTAAATCTGAGGATAGGCTGGCCAAATGACCAATTGGCTATAGGTGGTGTTAGTATGACGAGTCCATTAATATCCACTGTGCCAAGAATGGCCTATTTTTAGTTTTTATTGCTTGCAGTTGCAGACTATATGCCAATCTTTTACAGGATACAGATTGAACTAAGTTAGAAATCATGATTCATGAAACAACTTTTAGATAGATGTAGAAGCCAGTGATTGTATAAATAAAACAGCTAAACACAAGTTACTTGTATTCCTCAGGATTGAAAAAGAAGCTAAAAAGGATCAAATAATGAACTACAAAGCATTTTATATAGCATAATAAAGGTAAAAAAATAAAAATAAAAATAAAAATAAGGACTAGAGTCATCAGCAATACATAAAAACTCACTACGACCAGGAAGTACATAAGCTCCATAAATGTTCTTAACATTTCTACTTCAATTAATTTGTGATTCAGTATCAATGTAAAATTATAATAATGAATATGTTAATTAGAGAGTGATGATCCGATCCACTACTGTCAGTTGCAAAATACAAAGTGAGATGAAGTTTACCGCAATAGCAGGCGGTGACGATGGAAAAATTAGTAGCATAAGTAGAAGATATATTAGCCAGACCATAAACTTTTCGATGTTTTGATATTAAGCCATATCCTGCGCCCGCAACCCCTGCCAAACAAAAACAATTCCAAAATTTCTTATCATAAATTAATGAATTACCAAAAAGTTAAGTTGAGAAAGCAAGCTAGACCTGCGACGACGGTAGGAATGAAGATTCGCTCTTTCCAGCCGTCAGATGACGGTGATGGTGATGGGGACTCTCCTTCTTGGCTCTTCGAAGACATTCGATTCTCCCTTTGTAATTGGTTCTAGTTCTGGTGTCCGATGTTGTGTTGTGAGTGAGTTTTACCAGAAGGTGCTAAGCGGCACTGGGCCGGGTACGGCTCGATAATTATTTTAGGTCGAGATCCGCCAAAACGGACTTCAACCCGAGCGTCGTTACTTAAACGATAATCAATAATCCTGACTTTTTATCATAATTTCTTCCGTACGTGTAGTGTGAAACTAACAGGGGTTAATGTAATTTGACTATGTGGGACCGTGGTTTAGGGTAATTCTAATATACGTAAGGGGGGTTTTGAATATAATTACACATAAAGGGGCTAAGTGAAATTTAACTACAAGCCTGGGGGTTTTTTAATTTTAATACATATAGTGAGGTAATGCATAACCTGGGTATTTGATATTCTACTATGTGCATGCATCATCAATATTTCCACATTCTTCGATCTTCTTTGTCTTTGATGATTTTAATACTTTTTAATGACTTATTTGACAATTTGTTGTCACCTTCTACAAGTTCAACATTTTATATTTAAATCAAGTTTAAATTGATCTATTTTAAATTTGATTTGAATCAAATCTATCCCTAAGAAAAACAACAAAGTAAAGTCTTTAAATTATATAATTTTTACCAAGAAATACGTGCACAAAATTTGGATCGATTTCCCCCAAAGGAAAATTTCTACTTTGCATGTTTCTGTTGTCCTATTGACGGTTCATTAGTAAGAATAACAGACTATCTAATACTTAAAATAATTATTGCATTAAGGCTAAAAATCTCTTTGCTTTCCCAATAATTTTAGAGATTTACCCTGATTTGCCCTATAATAGGGGCCTTTTATATGCTGAAAAAATTGGAGGCTACTCAGTTACAGGCGAACTGTTAGAATTATTCAGCCTCGTTTTCATGACATTACTTTCAAGATCAGGCTGATGAGTCTGGCCCAGCATCTTCTGACCCCGACAAGCCGTCCACTCCTTGCTTAACATCCCAGTCACCATTTTCGAATGGAGACTCAGACCTCTTATGCGGCCCTGCCCCAAGTCTCCTCTTGTACTCTGAAAATATTAACAGAGCCAAATCCGTTAAACATCATGTATGAAAACCGTGATATGCTCGATGTTTAAGCCTAAAATGAATAGGATTACTTTTATGAGTAATTGAACGGCGAGTGAATGCCAAGAATTCATCCCACTTGAATTGCCGAAGCTCTTGCTTCTCCTCTTCAGAGAGCTCAAAGTTGGGCTCCCTCCCACACATGAAAGCTGCCCTGCAGACATGCAAAACAACCAATAAGTTTATCCGTCTGCGAATACATCCCACCGAATGCAGAACTTATCAATCTTTGGTTTACAAGTACATCCAGCTACAAACTATGCATACAACAGTTTTGGAACATATCAGTTCAATTTGTTAATTGGAATTTTTAGAACTTGCATAAGAGTGGCCCCCACCAGGGGTTGCAACAAAGGCAAATGTATACATTAATGGAATCTAACTAAGAAGTCAGGACAAAGTTCAAACACAAGAAAATAGAGCTGATGGTGCTTATAACAATGCTCAAAAAAGGTCATCTAACATAAAAGCAGCTCAAGGTAGAAAAATAGCCAAAAGATTGTAACCACATCCATCCAAATATTTTTGGGTTATTGTTTCTAAATTCAGTCATTGTATCTATCCTGTTCATTTCAGAATTAGAATCCTATTAGGAACAACACTTCCTCTTGGGCAAGAATACCAAGATCTTATATTATTATGGTTCAAAAGAATATTATCCTCTTGCTTCCTTAGAAATGGCAATAACTCTCTCATTGAAAAAGTCATGCAGTCAACTAACACATGCACAAAAATATATATCTACATTTACATGTATGCATTTGTGCACCATGAAGGTATTCTTGATCAGAACCACACTTTTCCAAATCTAATACTGGAGTTTCCACATATATCAAAGACCGAGAAAATTGGTATTTAACCACATGAATTGTACATGTTGTGTAAAATTAACTAATATGAGGTTGGAATTCAGTATATTACCTGTCATACAAACGAGCAGCCTCCTCTTGTGAACCAACAGTTCCCAAGTGGATTTGTTTCTTGTCCACTTTTATCGCTGCCTGCCATTTCATATTTTTGAAGTAGACACCTCTCATCAGACATGGTTCTTGGTTTTGAATCTGCTTCCTTCTATGTCGCTTTCTGCGTTTGATTGGTAGCCCTATGAATACAAAATCCATGCATTAGCCTGAGTCAAATTCATGCAGCTTTAAAACAAACCCAACAGATATATTCACAAGGGTATCTACAAATTTCATGGTGAAACTGGTTCTAAGAAATATTTGAATCCTTTTTGCCATTATCCACCAAAAAATTTTAAAAAAATAAAATATAGATAAATATGCGATGTACACAAAACTGAAAGCAAAATGAGTTCTCCACTTCCATCTAAATTTTAGCAAAAAGATCATAGCTTTATCAAACCACTGCAACATTTTGTGATCATTCGAAGATACTCCATAAAGACCCAAATAGTAAGCATCAACTTGTAATCAACTCTGTATGATATCATAATTTATGGGTCATTGACTACATTTTATATAATCTACTTTGGTCGTTGGCTCCATAAAGCACATAAATTCTAGAAGTATCCTAATAAACAACTCAAAATCAATGATTTCATCCAGAATTTGCTTATGGTTGCTTCAAGATCATGATAAAGTTATCACCTGATAACTCTGGTAGACGAGATTTCTCACTTTTCTCACCGCTCTATTACTTGCAGCCCAATCACCAAGTGCAAGCTCAGATTGTAGAACTAGCAGCTCCCACCAGATTAGAGTCAGATGATGTGAGGAAGAAGCCTAATTTTATAGACATTTCATATACAGTGCCAACTTTAGCACTTTTTTTCTTTTGAACTTCCCCTAATTTCTCATTAGCATATGATGTAACCATAATTAAATTTTGAACGTAAAGAAAAATTGAATTGGTTGTGTCCTTATAAGAGAGAGCAAGAGATAGACACATCCAGCAAATGTGATCAACATGAACAAAAATGTACTAGTGGAAACTGAATAGTTGATGACTTTTGGGAGAAAGTTAGTCTTAAAGTTTAGCAACTATTGGGAGCCCTTTCCTACGGACTGAAACTTTGGGCATTAATAATTAATTAATATGATATTAATTCTAAATTGATTGAGAGATCATGATTATGAATCCGCATTTCACAAATAAAATATTCAAATATCAGTGTAAAACAAATTGGGCCTGTGTATGATAACAACCATTGGATATGACTTAAGCTTTGACATTAGTGGCTCCTTAGAAGATACAAACTTGCGCCCATTTGGTTATAATCAAGAACCAGGAAGAAGAAAAAATCTCTCAACTGACAAACCTGAAAATGATTGACTATGTTGCTCTTTTTCAACATGCTGTAATATTGGTTTTTCTTCAGGTGAGCTTGAACCAGACACATTGGAGGACAGAGGTCCTAATTTTGCAGTGGCTTTCTGGAAATAACATTGAATAATATAAAAGATTAGAAACAAATTATGTAAACAAAACATACAGCATTCAAAAATTTGCTATACAGAATTTCTTACTGAGGCTAGTACTTTAACTTTTTTGATGCATTTATCAAGGACAACATGCATTTAGTTCATGTTTTTTCATCATGTACCATAAAATCAAACCCAGGGTACAGAAAATGATGGATATGAATCTAGAATCTCAAGTTTGTTTGCCAAACAATAAGATGACCTTTCAAAGACAGGCACCTGTCAACTTCAAAGTCAATACTAGCGTAAATTAAGATAAGAGTTGGCCAATATGCCGGGCCTAGAGGCACTACAAGAACCTTCAGGGTGGCAACTCCTACCAGCTATGTGATTCCAGATATGAAAATCACATTATCCAAATAAACTTTTCTCGGACAGAAAGGATGTCTCAGTCTGCAATTGGTTGACAAAATGCCACCCTGAGGGGCACTTATTATATCTATAATTTCACTCTTACCAAATGACATTAGACTTTCCCCCCCCCCCCCCCCCCCCCCCCCCCCCCCCCCCCCCCTTCCTTTTCCCTCTAAATTTCAGGGGAAACCATTGCCATAGATATTACATACTTGAGTTCAATGACAAAATACAATCCTTCATCAAGAAACTGTTGTTTGGTAAAGTTTATGGAGCATTCAGAGTTGCGAACTGCTCCTTATCTTTTCCCCCATACAAGATCCCTCATTTCCCTTCCACATAGCACAGCCACATTTTGAAATACATTACATGGCTACTATATAAGTACACTAACGTCAACCATTTTCACAGAATAATACACTATGGCACTTAGGCATAAAGTGGATTCCCAAAATAAAGATAAAAAAGAAGCAATCAATTTTTAAAAAGGAGCAGTTTAAGGTATGATAGTAGTCATATAATGATTTGAGCATCAAGTTTTTGTATATTTCTCAACATAGCAAATTTCTCATAACTTGGGAGATGCATGGTTACATAACCAAATATCTGAAAGAAAGATTCTCACTAGTCGGAAACCTGGATAAGCAACTATGGAAGGATACATTTCTGTGTTTACTTTCTACACAACAATACAATTTTGAGCTTTGATACACCTGACAACAAGCTATATAATGAACAAAACTGCAAAAATACCATGAGCTTCAATTCTAAAGATGTGGTCAAAAGTATCTCATACCAATGTAATAAAAATTGCTTAAAGTAAGATCTTCAAAGTAATAGTGACCTATCTGACGGATATGACTATATCTATACATCACAACCCTTACCCATGGTGACCGACTCAGATCATCAGATGTAATGGGATGTACAGTGAGAGGTTTGGTGTTCTGGGTCTCAGGAGCAATACCATTAACAGAATTCCTAGGAAATGGAGCTAGAAAAGAACTTTTTCCTGCAAAGGCACACCAAAATTTGGTTAATAATATTATTCAAGCATGATGACAAGCTATTTAAAGAGAATATCATTGTCTGAAATTGTAGATTACTTAAAAAGAATCATCTTTTACAGTGCAACATATAAACACATATAAAATGTATCAACAAGTGTATTGTCTTGCAAACTGCTAAGGTGCAGTAGAGGCATTTAATCGTTATGATGTATAGTAGCAAATTTCGACAAATGCTTACCAGAGCAGAGTCCCAGGAGCTTGCGTCTTCTTAAACTCACCATGATGGACCTAAATATTTCTAAGATTGCACAATGCTTTAGTTGATGTCCTTCAACATCTGGCAGTCCACTCCTAGGATAGTTAGAGACAGAACAAACACGGAGACATTAGAAAGTAAATTTCTGATGGCAAAGAGTTATAAAATAAAGCTATTTTTAAAAAATCCATTATATGAATAGGAACAAGAAACGTTATCCTAGAAAATAACATGACAAGTAATAGTTAAAGAAAGAAGAAAAGTAATAACAGAATGCCGGTAGCTCTAGAAAAGAGGATCAGAAAAATGTATTCTCAAGTCATTCGGCTGAAAAGAGAGAAATTTAGCAGTTTTCTTAGGCTAACATAAGCCAAGCTCTTAGTCAAAAGGGAAACCTTTTGAGTTCGATGCATGTTAAAACCTGAAAAGAACTTTGTTAGAACTTGAAAGCAACTGATGCACAACACAGAAGTATGTAACCTACAAAAAGAAAATCTGAAAAAGCAAATAAGTTTTTCCATCAGAGGCCCGTTATCTTACTTGACGTGTTATTATTAAATTTCTCACCATGTGAGCTACGACTACTTTTTATAAAACTAATATCTCCATCTAAAGAGGACAATCTATGGGTGTCAGCTTTTAATTCACCAGCGAAGCCACTAAAATCCCCAAAACTTTCATTATCTCAGAAAAAATCACGAGGAAAAATTAACAATAGATCCCAGTGAATTTGAACAAAAACCAACTTGTAGCTTAGATTGCATATCCAGTTTTAAAGAAACATCGTTGATTCTAATACCGCACCAACCTTTCCCACATAGAATTAGAATAAGAACCAACCAGTACACTAAACATTTAACGAACCTTTTTCAGTCAACCCCGCCTGAGTTGGGATCAAAAGTAAAATCTTTTTGTGGATACAGAAACAGGTTGACAATGATAAGCAAAACAATAGTAAATTAAAACAAGAATAGATTGCAAAATTGTATAAAGTAAAACTCGAATAACACTCATGTTAAACCAAGCAAATTGCCCAAAAGTGGTTTCTTGAAAAGAATTGTTAGTCCATCTCCGTGAAGACTAAGTCAACCCCACCAACCTACCACCTTTCATAGCCAGACAAAATCAAGAACAACCCACAAAGCCAAAACAAAAGCACCACCCATCAAAGAAGAAGAATGCTTAACCATGAAAAGCACAAGCGGAGGTAGCCATTACAAAGAGATAACAACAAAATAAGAAAGTCATTCATGTTTTGTACGTACCTGGGTGAGAGTGATAGACAGATAAGGGGAAAAAGAAAAAAAAAAAGGTGGTGGTTGAGAGAGCGTAGAAACCAAGAAGAGAGAGAAGAGAGGCTTAGTTGAAATCTGAAAAAAAAAAAAGGGCAAAGAAGGAGATTAGGATTACAGAAAGGGAAGGTGGCCAGTATGTTTAAAAGAGAAAGAGAAAGAGAAAGAGAAAGAGAAAGAAAAAGAGGAAGAGGAAGAGGAGAGAGATCTTATGTGTGTGCTTGTGGCTCATCTCATGCATCATCAATCTATCTACCACCTTTTGTTTTTGGTGTTTCTATAGCGGTCTTGCCATTCTTATGACTTTTATGATGAGAGGGCTGTTATCTTGTGTTGGTGTCTTCTTTTCCTTCTAATTTTCTTTGATTATAATGGGAAAATTTAAAAAGAAAGTTTAATCAACGAGAGAAGCTCAAGGAAGGAGAACGTTTGTATGCTTGGATTCCTGTTTTGCCCTTTGCAACTTTGCCCAAGACTTAGCCACCCCAACTAGCATTCTTTTGGTTTTCCTTTCATTTACTTTTATGCCCCTCTATTTTTCTTTTTGGTTCACGCCAGTGAATGGAAAAGAGATAAAAAAAAATATCATGACTGAGAGTTACGAAGAATTGGGTAAGGGTTAAAACAAATTTTAACTTTACAATGATCTTCATATGAAAAGCGCTGGATGGTATGTTGGCAAGCAATTATTTCTTTGAGCAATATCATCTATATATATATTTTTTTACATATAATTTATATATATATAATAATATTAATTTTATTTTAATTTAAAATCATTCAATCACAAAATTGACATATTATTTATACACTTAAATTATTTAATAAAAATATATAAGTATAGTTTTATCATATTTGTTGTATATAAATAATTTATACTCAAGTTTCTTGAGTATTATTGAATACAGGCTAATTTGGCATACCAAATTTCAGAAATTATCAAGTTTTGACATAAAAAACAAGGTGAATCGAAGAAAAATAAAAATAATAGTTAAAATTCATAATATCACAAGAAACTCAATTAAGGTGAAAGTTACAGTAAAAATCAATTATGATAATTTGTCTAATTAATTTTACAATAATTATATATACTGTAGATATGGATTGAATTGAATCAATCAAATGATTCAATTCAATAAATATTAAATAAGATTTAATTATTATGACCTTCTCAAAGTATAATTTGACGTCGTCTAAACTTTGGTCAATCCCAAGTGTTGATATCAACACTAAAATTGAAAAATTTTCAAGACTAAGATTCAAAGTCAATCTTAACATTTGTAAAAGAATTATCGAATTAATATTTAATTTTATTTTAAAAATATTGGATATAAATATAGTCATAGAAAGCCATGCATAATAAATGAATTTGAATATTTTATATATTACATAAAACATACATTAAATTATATTAAATGCTATATGTTTTAATATATGTTCTATAGGCCTCCTTCATTACAAAGTAAGATGATTGTTTGAATATTACAAATAAAGCCTAAAAATTGTTATAACTGATTAAACAATATTCAATTTTTATGTACTATAAAAATATGAAGATGTCAAAGAAATTATATGTCAGTCACCAACGACCTCTAGAAAGTATCAAACCGGGCTTGTATTAAATTCCATCCCCAGCAAATTCTTAAATACCCAGGTTATTTATGTCTTTTCTCATATAAACCAGTTTAGTTGCCTGGTTCCCAAAGAGACAAAACAATTGTTAATGGTTTGACCAAAAGAAGAAGCCATGAAATTGCACTTATAAGCAAAATCTAGGAAATACCGTGTTAAAATGACCTTGGGGGGTCTTCTATGGTTGATTGACATTTTACTACATTCAACCAATAAAATTACATATATAAATAATAACATATTATTATTATATAATTAAATAATTTTAAATTAAATATAAAATAAAATATAATTATATAATAATATATTATTCTTTATATATAATATTATATTTATTATTTGTATATATAGTATTACTTAAACCATAAAAAGTAAATTATATTTTTTTCACCTAAAGTTTGGCTTTAAAACATTTTTCTACCTTAGGTAACATAAATAATACTTTTTCATCCATGATTAAACTCGGTTAATGAAACAATAATATTAGGAAATTAAATCATAATTTTATCTCAATTATTTCATTTTTAAAATTATCATATAATCTTAAATTAATAATAATTAAAAATAACATTTTAAATATAAAAAGATTTTTATTCTTCATTATTTTTACTTTCATCATATCTTTAGCTCTGATTATATATCGGAGATAAACTATAAATTTTGTAAATATTAGAGGTATTTATGAAAATAGTAATAGAGATCTTTTGGATATTTTCGAAATATCTATCAGTAACTAATGATAATTATAACCCTAAATAATTGAATGAAATACAATAAATTATAACCGTAAATATTATTTTATAACTATTAAGTCATATAGTAGCTTTAAAATATATAAAATATGTGAAAAATTTAGATTAAATGGTTATGTTTAAAATATATGACTCTAATAAAAAACTATTTTTTTAATTGAAAGATGATAAAAGTATTTTTTTTTATATTTATGTTGTTAATTATTTTTAATATAATTTAATTTTGGGTGAAAAAAAGTTATTTACCCTTTCATAAATTTCAACTTTAACTTTTACTGTTTCACAAAAAACAAAAATATGTAATTCAGTGCATATAACTTATATTGGTGTCTATTTATATCAACTTTAAAACTTACGGTCTAAATTCCAATATAATAAAAATATTAAATTTACTTTATATTAATACAATATAATGTCTTCCATAGTGTAATAAAATAAAGATTAATGGTTATGATTTAAGAAAATGATATTAATAAATTTAGTGACTATGGACTGTTGTCAATACGGCAAGTTGGTGACGGAAGGATAATTATGTAAAACAACATACAGGGATAGAAGAGGGAATAAAAAGAAATGTGTAGGGTAGTCAAAGGGGTTCGAGAAATTAAAATTAAGTGTACGTTGGTTAGTAGGGAGGCAGGGCCAAGGGCACCGACGAAGCTCTGATTGGATGAGCGGCCTGTCCTTGCTACAGAAGGTTTATGTAGATAATGTCCCGCCAACCTCAACTGTCAATTCAATTTACCTTATCAACCTCATCTATTCACTGAATAATTAAAAAAGTCAATGTCATTTGCATTAATATTATTAAATTCAATAATGTTGTGTATTTAATTTATATATATAATTTTATATATAAATAATAATATATTTTCATCTTTAATTTTTAATTATAAATTATATATATGTTATTATTTTTATATAGAATTATATATAAACATTTTATAGATAATTCTATTTTATTGAATTATAGAAGTCAAATATGGTCATCTTTTTTTAATTATTAATATTATGTAATCATTTTAAGAGTAATATTATATGTTTTTATTTTAAGTATACAAATAAATATATATTTATGTGTATTATCATATGATTAGATATTATTTTATATTTAATTTAAAATTATATAATCATGTGATGACATATATTAATATATATCTATTTATATATTTAAAATAAGTATACATAAATTTATTATTTTTTTAATTTTTGAATTAAGTTTAAGAATAAAATTCTTGTGATGCTTAACCTACCATCAAAACGCTAATGATTTATTAAATACGTGGGTTGGCCCAAATCCATCGGGTTTTTGGCCCATCACTCCGTTAGTTTATGGGGAAATTTAACCCTGTTCACATGACACCGCTAGTCTAAAGTTGCCGCATGATCGTTTGACTTTCTACATTTTTTATGGTATTTTCAGAATTTGTGGTGTAGAAGGCCACGCGTTCCATTGGGTCCCACCTTATCTGATAGGGGGATTGTGGCCGTTGAATGTTGTTCACGTGATTTTCGTGGTCTATCTGACGGTTAAAAATGCACTTTTGGCGGATGAAGGATTAGAGAAAGTAATGAAAAATCTTTCTGACATCATCGGCCAAAATCATAGCAATACCAGAGTTCAAAACAATGGTCTTCGAAGTTTCGTTTGGGCCCTTCGAGGCCTGTTTTTAGTTTACGAGCGAGTAGGAAGAAGACCCGAACCCAAAATAATAACCCGAACCACCCTAAACCTCAAGTCCAGTATATTAAGCGCATACGTCCGTCCGTTCGAATTGTCAAACATAACCTGTTGCAAAGATTATAGAAGCTGTGCGTCGGCAGAGAGCTAGGGTTTTAAAAGACACAAATCTCCAACCATGATTTACGACGTCAACTCTCCTCTCTTCCGCTCCTTCCTCAGCCAGAAGGGTGGTTCTTCTGACAAGAGGTATGTGTTTTATGCCAGACATCTTTGCTTTTTATTGTTATAGTTCCTTTATTCGTAATGAGTACTAAGGTATCTGGTGCGATCCAAATGGACGACTATAATAGGATGACTAATTTTGTTGAAATTTTGAATAAAATTTGTTATATTGGAGTCGCTTAAATTCCATTTGAGTTCGTTTTGGTTCGATTTGAAAAAGAAAAGTTATCTATATTGGATACATGTAATTTGAAAACGGTTGAATCAGAATAGAAATATATTTAGTTTTCTGAAACGCTGAATGCCCTTTGATATCTAAGTAGAATCAGCGGGTTTAGTAAGTGGCTTTTTCGCAGGATGATCATTGGTCTTATTTATCGAATGTTTATTCAACGTATTTTTGGATTTATTTTTTACAGAATCTGGCAAGCTTTAATCCATACCTTACAATTATTTTGATTTGAACCGATTTTGGCATGTTGTGATCAGAACTAAAACAAATTATAGATACCTAGTATGATCATTAATAACCGATTCTGCCTTGACTGTCCAACTTCAATTTTTGATACCCATGAATCCTGCAAAATTTTTTTTATATTTCACCATGAACTTCCCAAAACTTGATAATCTGGAAAGTGGTGGAATGATGGGATATGATATCCTGTGTAACCCTTTGGAGGATTGAACCTTTGTCCTCTTTTGTTTGAAATTAAAGTCTTAATGCTGAAATTCAGCTGATCCTCTTTTGAAATCAAAGGTTTTCAGATTGGTTGGAGCTGGGTTTTGGTTGTCTATAATATGTTTTTTGGTGTATGGTTTAACTTTTCTGCGATATTTTAGGAAAATGGAAGAACAGAAGCCGAAGGAACAGAAACCCAAAGCTAATGAGAACAAGCCAGTTATGACAGAATGAGATGTGCTATGAAGCTTCAGGGATGAGATAGGATGGTAGATTATTCTCGTTGCTATTGAAAATGTTGTTTATTACAAATTCAAAGTGAAGTTACTGCTATATCATGGCCGTTTGAGTTTGTGGTGTTGTCTGTTATGTGACTGATCTTTGGTAAGATTAAAAATTTTCAGTGATGTTGCATCTTAGAGAATGGTTGCTGTTTGTATGTGTTGTGGCTGTTATCCTAGTAGTTAAAATTGGATAATTGTGTTACTCAAATTGGGAGCATTTATTTTGAGCATATTTATGGAAATTCTATAGGTTGGTTTTCAAACTTTGAGAAGACATCAGCTGATTCACCCAAGACAAATTTACAACCAATGGTCTGTCTTGTGTTATGCATACTTTGAAACAGGGCAAGGTGGGTAAATTTAACCTTTTTTTCATGAAACCCTTTTTTTTTTTTTGGAGCTAAGTGATGGTCATAGTGATAGGGCATAAATTCAGGACTTGCGTAGCCCAGCTAGTTCTAACAGTAAATGAATTATATTTTATAAGTTATCACTCCTAAAATAAATAACTAAAGTAGCCAACTCCAATAAAGATGATCATCCATGTGTCGATCAATTTTGCACAACCCCCAACTCTGCAATGAGATGAAAGTCTCAGTTGAAGGAATTTAAGAGTGCAGAAGGTTATAACTTCAATTAGATGACAGGGTCAAGTGGAGAAGTAATAGAAAAGTATACCTGGAGTTGTTTTGTACTTGGCTCAGGTGATTTCAGTATTTATGTTGAAGTAACTGCAAGTCCAGATAAAGTTTGATTCTGTCCGGTTTCTCTGTTGTGTGGCTTCTAGTACTTTAATGGTTGTCCATCACAGAAGACATATTCACTGTTCAGTCATATTGAGAAAGTCTCCTAAAATACTAATGGACAATCAACGGATTCCAAGACCTGCAGCTTGCAGAGGAAGTCAATGGAAGTTCTGGGTTAAAATGCTGCTATTATTCTTGTGCGATATTTGAATTGATATGATATTTATTTTGAAAGAGCTGGGATGGGCTATGGCTTACATGCGATTCTCTGTCCACAAGAAAACAAATTCTGTTAAGGTCGTCCTCTGCGGTTGAACATCGCCAGTCGCCACCGTCTGAAATCATATCAGAGAGAGTATTAAAAAATGAATGAGCATATTCAAGGAGTGAGCATGTAGTAGGTGTGAGTGGTGTCATTTTGAAATATTTTGCTAGGAAATCACATTTGGTGAGGCCTGTTGGAAGAAGTTGGCAATATTGGATACCATGTTGGTTGGCCTTCATTTGATGTAATTCTAGGTGCTGGCAGTAGTTTTAACTACTGAAAGAAAAAGGAGAGTATCGCATATTCACGCTGACACGACACAGGGTCGTTAATTTGATTAGAGGTCGCTTTGGGTGAAAGGGAAAAGAGGTAGGTCTCCTTTTTGTCTGTGGTTGAATAAAAAAGATTAATGTTTTAACAGCCCACAAGCTATGCGAAAACAATTAGTTTAGTCTTGAGTGGGACACCATGGAATATTACCCAACGTCAATAGGAGGGGACTCATTCACCATCATTACATAATAGGGCCGTTATGGACCTTCACAACCCTATTAGCAATTCAATCGGAAATCTGACTCTAAATTAGTCATGGTTTCTGAGTGGAGAAAGGAAAATTAGTCCAACCTCTTTATTTATCTACTTGGCCTTTTGTTTTTACCAAAGGGAGGAGGGTGAAAAAGTTTCAGTAGCCAGAGTTACCACCATAGATTCTTTTCGTAATTTTCACTACTCTCTTACTTAAAAGAAGAAATGGAGAAGTCTCTTTTTTCTATTTTTGTTGCGCCAATTTTTTTTTCACAAAACAAGGTGTTTGAAAAAAAAAATTTATAGTCAAAAGAATGACATATCAAAATCAAACTCTTTATTTATCAAATATAATATTTATAACAATAGTCATTAGATTTAGAGTTCTTTCCTATTTAATGTATATTATTAAACGACAGTTTGACTTGAGTGGTATTACCCTTATTAAAAAAAACAATAATAAATAAAATGGTGGGTCCTAATAGAGGTGAAAAGCAGAGGACCAAAGGTTATATGCACTTGAATGGTTATAAGTGGTTTCCCATGTGCAACTGCAACCATTTCTAAATCCTAACCTCCCAAAACTCCTCAATCACCTCTGGTCTCTTCTTTGCATCATACATCAGATTTATATTATCAGAAATTTACCTTTTTGAAAGTAGGAAATATGTAGTTTTGTGGTGAAGGTTCCATGCTCTGCAATTAAATGTTGAAGGGTTTTATGATGAACTTAAGATTTGCTTGTATGATCTTCATTCCATGTGGGTGTCTTGTTTAATTCACGTTAAGATGGAAGTTGACAAAGATAGCATAGTCTTTACAACAAAGCGCAGTTATATGTGACAAAACAGTAATCCAAACAAATCTTTAACTGGACATTGGAATCAATTAAGATAGCAAAACTTAATGATTCTTGCTTTAAGCCTGCTGCTCAGTGCTAAAATAAAATGTAATTAAGAAGCTGGTGCTTCAATGACACAACTGATAAAGAAAAGAAAAATTAAAAAAGCTTTATCTCCCTTTAATAAATCCCAGACCCATACTGAGGTTAGTCAAATTTGTCTAGATCTGATGTGTTATTAATAGTTTTTGATGTACAGAATCAGCTTCTTCCAAAGAAGTTATGTATATTCCTTGATATGAGGCAATTAGCAATTGATTTGGCTTAGTAAGATCATATATAATGATGATAAAAATGCCCAGCAAATTCAAAAGGGGATCCCAGTGTTGGTTCTGGTTAAAAAAGATTGATTTTCAACAGGGAAAAGCAGCTTCTAAAAAAGTGCTTTTTTTCTTGCCAATATTGTTAGTTATACAATCTCTTTCTCTCTTAATCTTGGGATCTCTCAGTTTCCTTCCTTTATTCACGCCGCTCTTACTGCCAATTTCACACATTCTCTTCACATTTTTCTTCAACAAAAACAAAACTTTCACCCATCTTCATCTTATTCTATTCTATTCTGTTCCAATTTCTTTCATTTTCCAAGAGAAGAAAGAAAATGTCAGAATTTTCTTTCTCATCACCAAACACTACCAACTCCAAGAAAATTCACCACTGCTTGTCTAGTCTTCTTCTCTCTGACTTGTTCCTCCTCTGTTCTTTCATTATTTCTCACCCTCTTTACTTCTCTTACATCGTTTTCTTCTCACCATACATTATCAAGATCCTTTCTTTCCTTTCTCCTCTCTTCATCACCACCTCTCTTTTGCTGCTTGCTCTCTTCTCCACTCTTCTTCGCGATAATTCTTCACTAGAATTCTCCTTCCAAAATGTCTTAGACAGGCTGCACTCTAATGCAGACGATGAAAACCAAGAATTCCGAGGCTTTGAGGAGCTTGAAGCCTATAAAATCGTGTTTGATACGTCTATTCTTGAGATCAGAGAAACTTCCGTTCAAGATTCTGAAGAAAATTGCTTATCAGTCTTCGAAGAAGCGCCTGTGGACAAGCATTCAATTCATGAAACTCGTGGAACAAATGTATCTCAAGAACTGACAAGTGAAGTTAACGAAAGCTTAGCTGAGATTATGCGGGCTGAAAGTACTGAGCTGATAGCGGAAGGTGAAAGTTTAGGAGGGTTCTTGAAGGAGGACCTCGAGCTTGTCGATGCAATGTGCGAAAAGGGAGAAAAAGAAGTCATAGTCAAGGCACTAAGCGTAGAGTTCAATAAAGATGATCATCAAGAGCAAAAGGAAGCAGCAGCAATGAAAGGTGGATCCAAGGCAGTAGGCAGTAAAATAAGTGATGATAATGGAGTGTTGGAATATTTGTCAAAAGTAAGAGCAAATTCTCAGAGACTTGGGAGAAATGATAGTGATGGAGGAGAGTACTATGCTTCAAAAGTTATGGATATTAATTATTCTCAGCCATTAATGGGTGGGTCAAATCTTGGAAGTTTTGGGTCGATGAGAAAAGAAAAAGAATGGAGAAGGACATTGGCATGCAAGCTTTTTGAGGAGAGACACAATGCAAATGGAACTGAAGGGATGGATTCGCTTTGGGAGACTTACGAGACAGACTCAAATAAGCTTCAAACTAGAAACAAATCAAAGAAGGTTAAGAAAGGTAGCAGTAAGTACCATGGGGAAGATGAAGACGAAGAAGAAGAAGAAGAGATTGATGATGGGCAATTGTGCTGCTTACAGGCTCTCAAGTTCTCAGCAGGGAAGATGAATTTGGGAATGGGAAGGCCCAATCTTGTCAAGTTTTCCAAGGCGCTCAAAGGCATTGGCTGGTTGCACCATGTGACAAAGCATGGCAAGAAGATCTACCATTAATGGTTGCACTTTCACCCACTTGTTTTATTTTTAATTATTGGGCATAACATAAATGTGTACTTCTTTGAGAATCTGAAGTAAATATGGTCTTTTTTTTCTCTTCTTTATTAACCCCCAAAATTCCAGAAACTAGTCAGTGCTTGTGTGGATGATTTTAGTTTGAGGGGAATTGTTGTGTGCTGAGTGGGTCATAGTTGTTGGTAGATAACTACTGCTGCAATCATACTGCATTGTCGCATGCACAAGGCCTAACGAGGTGGTTTAACATTATTATGTATTAGCCATGTTTTGGGCCATTCCCAAATAATGTCACAAGTGACATATGGCATGCAGCTATGATTATAACCAAATAGAATAGGAGAGATGTGGCCAATTGTTTGATAGATGTTCACTTGTTTTCTGCTGTTTCATTAGCATTAATTATATACTTCCAGTGGCTTTATTTTTTATAGACATTCTACTTCTTACTCTTCAAGTAGATTCATTCGGTTGAGTTGCTGAATATGACTCAACCAAAGTCACTCTTTCTTCTTGTGGCTATTTCTAACCTTGAGGGGCAACATGTTAGATTGGAGTTTTCATGCTTTAAATGTGTGTCTAATAAATTGTGTTAGGCAGAATGGCATTAACTGTGTCTGTTCTGTTCATCATTAAATTTTGGTTCAAAGCCACAAAGTAAGCCATTAAAAAATAGTGATTAATATATGCTGATTCCCCATCTGATGGATATGGATCCAAGTCCAATTCCTTCTTTTGTCCCCCTTTTATTTCGTGTATCTAACCGGAAGGTTGTCAAAAATATTTTGTCTGACCACAGAAACAGACCGTGATCTCTTGCATGATTATTTGTGAAAGATGATGTGCCTCAAGACAAGACCTAGTGTAAAGGAATCTCTTCATGTGTCTGGGAATTATAAATTATGTATGAGTAATATATTATATACCCACATTTTAATTTTAATTTTATATATATATATAAAATAAAATAATATTTTATTTTTAATTTAATATCAACCGCCAATCTTGCTCATCTGGACTGCAAATTGGTGTGCTATTGACTGTCTACGTTGAAGTTGAGAGTCTATAGCTGGAATTGGATGCCAACTGTAGTGTTGAAAACTTACTTGGAATTATTTGGGTGAACAGATTTAATACGGAGTTGTTACTTTCATTTCATGTACTTAAGCACCAAGAATATTTGTTTAAAATTATCTAACTTGGATTATTTTGTGACTCAAATCAAATCCAATTTTTAATGTGCAAAATTGTCATTTTAAATGTTACTAATTTACCCGAGGGATAAATTTAGAAAGTATCCTCTAAACTAGACTATTCCGCGTTGCTTGAAGTGGCAAACCCACCAATCGACGGTTTACATCCATTCGATCGCTGCCGTGACCGCAGGCTAGACATCTCATCTCATCTCATCTTTCATTATTAATCTCCATTCCAAGCTAGAGCCAGGCAGGCAGCGACTGAGTGAGTGATGAGTGAGTGAGAGATATAAATCTCTATCACTTTCACATTACTTATTAATCGGCAATGGCCAACACTCGAACCGCACGCACCGGACCATGCCTCATCGGACGATTTGGTTTCACCATGAAAATGCTAGCCTTCGGCTTTAGTATTCTCGTCTTTACCTTCTTAAGTCTCTCCTTTGCCTTCACTTTCCACTCAGATTCTCACCATCTTCTGCCCTCGGTGAGTACACACGCTCTCTCCCTTTCTCTCTCCGTGTGTGTGTGTGTGTTTGTTTTACTTTTAATTGATTCTCTTTCTAAGAAGAAAGCAAATTGTAGATATGAATTAGAATTGTTCTAAGAAGTGTTATTGTTTAATTGAATGGGATCAGGGTACGTACAGAATTTCATCCTTTGGGAGATCCCTTTTGGGGCAAAAATCGGATCCACTGAAGCCTCGATTGGATCAGATCCGAAAGCAAGCGGATGATCACCGAGCTTTGGTTATGGCCTACGCATCTTATGCACGGAAGCTAAAGCTGGAGAACTCCAAATTGGTTAGAAACTTTGCTGATCTTTCTAGAAATTTTACGGATCTCATCAATAAACCATCTTATCGGGCTCTCACAGAGTCTGACTCCATCCAAATCGATGAATCCATACTACGGCAATTTGAAAAGGAAGTGAAAGAAAGAATCAAATTAACTCGCCAGATAATAGCAGAAGCTAAAGAGTCCTTTGATAATCAGTTGAAGATTCAGAAACTAAAAGACACTATTTTTGCAGTGAATGAACAGTTAACAAAAGCTAAAAAGCAAGGAGCTTTTTCAAGTTTGATAGCTGCAAAATCGATACCTAAGAGTTTGCATTGTCTGGCTATGAGGTTGATGGAGGAGCGAATTGCACATCCTGAGAAATACAATGAGGAAGGGAAAGCAAGGCCCCCAGAATTTGAAGACCCTAAGCTTTACCATTATGCTATATTTTCAGATAATGTGCTTGCAGCTTCTGTGGTGGTGAATTCCGCTGTTAAGAACTCCAGAGAGCCATCGAAACATGTGTTTCATGTAGTTACTGATAAGATGAATCTTGGGGCCATGCAGGTTATGTTTAAATTGAAGGATTATAATGGGGCCCATATAGAAGTTAAGGCAGTTGAAGATTATAAGTTTTTGAATTCATCCTATGTGCCTGTTTTGAGGCAGTTGGAGTCTGCTAATTTGCAGAGGTTTTACTTTGAGAACAAGCTCGAGAATGCAACAAAAGATACGACAAATATGAAATTTAGAAATCCCAAGTACTTGTCGATATTGAATCATTTGAGGTTTTATTTGCCTGAGATGTACCCGAAATTGCATAGGATTTTGTTCTTGGATGATGATATAGTTGTTCAAAGGGACTTAACAGGGTAAAAAAAGATTGATTTTCAACAGGGAAAAGCAGCTTCTAAAAAAGTGCTTTTTTTCTTGCCAATATTGTTAGTTATACAATCTCTTTCTCTCTTAATCTTGGGATCTCTCAGTCTCCTTCCTTTATTCACGCCGCTCTTACTGCCAATTTCACACATTCTCTTCACATTTTTCTTCAACAAAAACAAAACTTTCACCCATCTTCATCTTATTCTATTCTATTCTATTCTGTTCCAATTTCTTTCATTTTCCAAGAGAAGAAAGAAAATGTCAGAATTTTCTTTCTCATCACCAAACACTACCAACTCCAAGAAAATTCACCACTGCTTGTCTAGTCTTCTTCTCTCTGACTTGTTCCTCCTCTGTTCTTTCATTATTTCTCACCCTCTTTACTTCTCTTACATCGTTTTCTTCTCACCATACATTATCAAGATCCTTTCTTTCCTTTCTCCTCTCTTCATCACCACCTCTCTTTTGCTGCTTGCTCTCTTCTCCACTCTTCTTCGCGATAATTCTTCACTAGAATTCTCCTTCCAAAATGTCTTAGACAGGCTGCACTCTAATGCAGACGATGAAAACCAAGAATTCCGAGGCTTTGAGGAGCTTGAAGCCTATAAAATCGTGTTTGATACGTCTATTCTTGAGATCAGAGAAACTTCCGTTCAAGATTCTGAAGAAAATTGCTTATCAGTCTTCGAAGAAGAGCCTGTGGACAAGCATTCAATTCATGAAACTCGTGGAACAAATGTATCTCAAGAACTGACAAGTGAAGTTAACGAAAGCTTAGCTGAGATTATGCGGGCTGAAAGTACTGAGCTGATAGCGGAAGGTGAAAGTTTAGGAGGGTTCTTGAAGGAGGACCTCGAGCTTGTCGGTGCAATGTGCGAAAAGGGAGAAAAAGAAGTCATAGTCAAGGCACTACGCGTAGAGTTCAATAAAGATGATCATCAAGAGCAAAAGGAAGCAACAGCAATGAAAGGTGGATCCAAGGCAGTAGGCAGTAAAATAAGTGATGATAATGGAGTGTTGGAATATTTGTCAAAAGTAAGAGCAAATTCTCAGAGACTTGGGAGAAATGATAGTGATGGAGGAGAGTACTATGCTTCAAAAGTTATGGATATTAATTATTCTCAGCCATTAATGGGTGGGTCAAATCTTGGAAGTTTTGGGTCGATGAGAAAAGAAAAAGAATGGAGAAGGACATTGGCATGCAAGCTTTTTGAGGAGAGACACAATGCAAATGGAACTGAAGGGATGGATTCGCTTTGGGAGACTTACGAGACAGACTCAAATAAGCTTCAAACTAGAAACAAATCAAGGAAGGTTAAGAAAGGTAGCAGTAAGTACCATGGGGAAGATGAAGACGAAGAAGAAGAAGAAGAGATTGATGATGGGCAATTGTGCTGCTTACAGGCTCTCAAGTTCTCAGCAGGGAAGATGAATTTGGGAATGGGAAGGCCCAATCTTGTCAAGTTTTCCAAGGCGCTCAAAGGCATTGGCTGGTTGCACCATGTGACAAAGCATGGCAAGAAGATCTACCATTAATGGTTGCACTTTCACCCACTTGTTTTATTTTTAATTATTGGGCATAACATAAATGTGTACTTCTTTGAGAATCTGAAGTAAATATGGTCTTTTTTTTCTCTTCTTTATTAACCCCCAAAATTCCAGAAACTAGTCAGTGCTTGTGTGGATGATTTTAGTTTGAGGGGAATTGTTGTGTGCTGAGTGGGTCATAGTTGTTGGTAGATAACTACTGCTGCAATCATACTGCATTGTCGCATGCACAAGGCCTAACGAGGTGGTTTAACATTATTATGCATTAGCCATGTTTTGGGCCATTCCCAAATAATGTCACAAGTGACATATGGCATGCAGCTATGATTATAACCAAATAGAATAGGAGAGATGTGGCCAATTGTTTGATAGATGTTCACTTGTTTTCTGCTGTTTCATTAGCATTAATTATATACTTCCAGTGGCTTTATTTTTTATAGACATTCTACTTCTTACTCTTCAAGTAGATTCATTCGGTTGAGTTGCTGAATATGACTCAACCAAAGTCACTCTTTCTAACCTTGAGGAGCAACATGTTATATCGGAGTTTTCATGCTTTAAATGTGTGTTTAATAAATTGTGTTAGGCAGAATGGCATTGACTGTATCTGTTCATCATTAAATTTTGGTTCAAAGCCACAAAGTAAGCCATTAAAAAACAGTGATTAACATGTGCTGATTCCCCATCTGATGGATATGGATTCAAGTCCAATTCCTTCTTTTTTCCCCCTTTTATTTCGTGTATCTAACCGGAAGGTTGTCAAAAATATTTTGTCTGACCACAGAAACAGACCGTGATTTCTTGCATGATTATTTGTGAAAGATGATGTGCCTCAAGACAAGACCTAGTGTAAAGGAATCTCTTCATGTGTCTGGGAATTATAAATTATGTATGATATACCCACATTTTAATTACATATATATATATAAAATAAAATATTATTTTATTTTTAATTTAATATCAACCGCCAATCTTGCTCATCTGGACTGCAAATTGGTGTGGTATTGACTGTCTACGTTGAAGTTGAGAGTCTATAGCTGGAACTGGATGCCAACTGTAGTGTTGAAAACTTACTTGGAATTATTTGGGTGAACAGCTTTAATACGGAGTTGTTACTTTCATTTCATGTACTTAAGCACCAAGAATATTTGTTTAAAATTATCTAACTTGGATTATTTTGTGACTCAAATCAAATCCAATTTTTAATGTGCAAAATTGTCATTTTAAATGTTACTAATTTACCCGAGGGATAAATTTAGAAAGTATCCTCTAAACTAGACTATTCCGCGTTGCTTGAAGTGGCAAACCCACCAATCGACGGTTTACATCCATTCGATCGCTGCCGTGACCGCAGGCTAGACATCTCATCTCATCTCATCTTTCATTATTAATCTCCATTCCAAGCTAGAGCCAGGCAGGCAGCGACTGAGTGAGTGATGAGTGAGTGAGAGATATAAATCTCTATCACTTTCACATTACTTATTAATCGGCAATGGCCAACACTCGAACCGCACGCACCGGACCATGCCTCATCGGACGATTTGGTTTCACCATGAAAATGCTAGCCTTCGGCTTTAGTATTGTCGTCTTTACCTTCTTAAGTCTCTCCTTTGCCTTCACTTTCCACTCAGATTCTCACCATCTTCTGCCCTCGGTGAGTACACACGCTCTCTCCCTCTCTCTCTCCGTGTGTGTGTGTGTGTGTTTGTTTTACTTTTAATTGATTCTCTTTCTAAGAAGAAAGCAAATTGTAGATATGAATTAGAATTGTTCTAAGAAGTGTTATTGTTTAATTGAATGGGATCAGGGTACGTACAGAATTTCATCCTTTGGGAGATCCCTTTTGGGGCAAAAATCGGATCCACTGAAGCCTCGATTGGATCAGATCCGAAAGCAAGCGGATGATCACCGAGCTTTGGTTATGGCCTACGCATCTTATGCACGGAAGCTAAAGCTGGAGAACTCCAAATTGGTTAGAAACTTTGCTGATCTTTCTAGAAATTTTACGGATCTCATCAATAAACCATCTTATCGGGCTCTCACAGAGTCTGACTCCATCCAAATCGATGAATCCATACTACGGCAATTTGAAAAGGAAGTGAAAGAAAGAATCAAATTAACTCGCCAGATAATAGCAGAAGCTAAAGAGTCCTTTGATAATCAGTTGAAGATTCAGAAACTAAAAGACACTATTTTTGCAGTGAATGAACAGTTAACAAAAGCTAAAAAGCAAGGAGCTTTTTCGAGTTTGATAGCTGCAAAATCGATACCTAAGAGTTTGCATTGTCTGGCTATGAGGTTGATGGAGGAGCGAATTGCACATCCTGAGAAATACAATGAGGAAGGGAAAGCAAGGCCCCCAGAATTTGAAGACCCTAAGCTTTACCATTATGCTATATTTTCAGATAATGTGCTTGCAGCTTCTGTGGTGGTGAATTCCGCTGTTAAGAACTCCAAAGAGCCATCGAAACATGTGTTTCATGTAGTTACTGATAAGATGAATCTTGGGGCCATGCAGGTTATGTTTAAATTGAAGGATTATAATGGGGCCCATATAGAAGTTAAGGCAGTTGAAGATTATGAGTTTTTGAATTCATCCTATGTGCCTGTTTTGAGGCAGTTGGAGTCTGCTAATTTGCAGAGGTTTTACTTTGAGAACAAGCTCGAGAATGCAACAAAAGATACGACAAATATGAAATTTAGAAATCCCAAGTACTTGTCGATATTGAATCATTTGAGGTTTTATTTGCCTGAGATGTACCCGAAATTGCATAGGATTTTGTTCTTGGATGATGATATAGTTGTTCAAAGGGACTTAACAGGGTTGTGGAACGTAGATATGGATGGGAAGGTGAATGGGGCAGTTGAGACTTGTTTTGGGTCATTTCATAGGTATGCACAGTACATGAATTTCTCACATCCTTTGATTAAGGAGAAGTTTAATCCAAAGGCATGTGCGTGGGCGTATGGGATGAATTTCTTTGATTTGGATGCTTGGAGAAGAGAGAAGTGTACAGAAGAATATCATTACTGGCAGAATCTGGTAAGATTAATTTTTATGCATTACTTGTTTCCACTTGTGTTATACCGGTTTATGCCTCATCTTTTATGATGCTACTGATGATTGGAAAAAGGAAACTAATGTATTTAGTTGCTTTAGTTTACCTGGGCGAATTGATCCCCCTGTCCCTTTTGTAGCTGCTACAGTTTTATATTCATTAATGTGCTCTGTATTACTAATTTTTGGATTAAACCTTATGTGCATTTTACCAAATTTGCAGAACGAGAACAGAACCTTGTGGAAATTGGGGACATTACCTCCAGGTTTAATCACATTTTACTCTACTACAAAGCCACTGGACAAATCATGGCATGTTCTGGGACTTGGCTATAATCCAAGCATCAGTGTGGATGAGATTAGAAATGCTGCAGTGGTACACTTCAACGGAAACATGAAGCCGTGGCTTGACATTGCCATGAACCAGTTCAAGCCTCTTTGGACTAAGTATGTTGATTATGACCTTGAATTTGTTCAAGCCTGTAATTTTGGTGCCTGAATAATCTCTGTCATAGTCAAGTCTGATATGGTATCTCTCATAGGATCATGCTCAAGTCTGATATGATATCTCACTAGTAGGATTTGGCTCTATCTGTTCATAGAATTCTCGCAGCTGCGATTAAAATTATTCGGCAAACGTTAAAATGTATTTATAACTTCATGCAAATTTGCAATTAAAGTTTTTAGTTGTTATAACTCAACTCTATACATGTAGTGATTTAACTACAGCATATCGTGTACCTGTTTTAGCTCTTGAATCCTGTATCCGAATGTTATCATCTTGGATACTCATTCAAAGCAAAAGAATTTTTTAAGACTACGAGTCTAGAAGGCAAGATGGTTTGTTAGTAGCCACTACCACCAAAGTAATATAGGTAAGGTTGTTAATAACACCTCCTTGCGTGGGTATGGACACCAATAAAAAAACATAGAACATTCTCCATTAGCCATTTCTTCAAAATTGTCGAGGAAAACTTGTCTTGCAACCTAACAATTATCATTTTTCATGTACGAGAAACATGGATTAATGTTATCCACTGTAACCCCCTAAAAAAGAAACTCCCGCAATATATGGGAAAAAATTTTGATCACAACTCATTATGGGCAAAAAATGGCTAAGCTCCATGATAAATCCTAAAGAAAATTGGGGTAGTTAATCCACTAAAATAGCATATCCTTCCCCTTAACCTATTAAACCACTTGCCAAATCACTAAACTACAAACAGAAAATTTTATCCTTACTCTATGACTGCCTCACAAATAAATGCTTTCCTCATGCAGGAGCAGGTACACGTGGTGCTACATTTTTAGTTGCCGCATTAACAGTCATCCTGCCAACGCGGTTGATGCGACCACCGGTGCCCCCCATCTGATCAGTCCTCCGGTATCCATCACCTCCACGGTTAGAAAATCCTCCCCTATTGCCACTCCTGTTTTCATACTCATTCCTGTTACCAAAATCACCCCGGCCATAGCCTCTGCTAGCTCCATAGTTTCCACGCCCTCTGGCTCCATCATTCCTATATCCATTTCCCGGTCCTGATGAAAACCATCCCCTATTTCCTCCTGCCAATAAAAAACACAGTTTTAGCAAAAATTTAAACTAGCAAAGGTCAACCTTTGGTCTTAATTAGTAATCCCTTTTCGCCATCCTAACATAACCTACTATGGCAAAAGACACAGGCCCCGGAATTCTAGCCCATCACCATCAATCAAGTATTTCTAGTCAGAAAGAATGAAATGCAGCTTGTCATAGCACACAAACACAGCAGCACACAGCTGTTTGCTCCAAACCCTTGAACAGTGATAATTAACCATTGTTTGAAATCAATTTTTTAAAAATTAATAATAATTAATTTAAACATAAACCCAGGCCCAGGTCAGAACTATGAAATTAATCCAGGGCCTGGTCCAGGTGGGCTCAGGGTATGGAAAACTCCCAGAGACCATTTTGAATTTTCTTGGTGACAGACTGCTTATGAGACTGATGTTAATTGCAATACAGGGAACCTCATCTCTTCCAAGAGGTAACGACAGTTGCCATGTCAAGCATTATGTATTGGCAATTCAAATTGTAGAATGAATCAAATTTTAAAAGATAGAAATTCACAATAAAATTCCAACTTGCCTCGAGTTGACTTCTTCGGTTCAACAATGACTCGTCGCCCACTGATCATCATGGGAGATGCCTGAGGAAAAAGATAGAAACATACTTAACACAAAACCCTTAGGAGTTTTTAGCATAAGAAACTAATCAATGCAACAAGGAAACAAAAAATCTAAGAGAATGGTGCAAATAAATAAGTAGACACTGATCCTTCCCCGTTCTTAACAGGAAGGTAAACTGAGGATCAAGAAATGAATTTATGCACTGCTAAAGGTGCCCCCTCATGGCAATCTCAGCCGACAAAAAATATGGAAAGATAACTGAACACTGAATTGTATAAAAATTAGGATAAAATAGAAAGTAATAATCAGATGAAATTTAAAAAAAAATCATCCTATACCTCCATCATGAATGGGGCTCCTACAATTAGCTTGATTAATTATATTCACAGAGTTGACTGGTATAGTTTCCTATAATTGTCCATACAAGGTTTAGACACTGTATGAATACCATCAAGAACTCACACATAACCGTTATGTAAACATCTTAAAATAACAGCATATAGCATTTGCAACATAAAATTTTACACACGATGGCAAAATTAATAACCAAAACACACAATGGAAGATTCCAGGACATGCTAGTTTTAAGCATGAATTTCTCCACGAAAGTAGTGCATCCCAAACATGTCACTTAAGATGTAAAACAGACATCAAAATGATAAGAGAAAAAACCTAAAAATTCTGCTTAAGATTGTGTGAAACCAAATTATGTTGTTACAACATTAAAAATGGCATCAAAGCTTACAATGTCTAAAATACCAAAAACTCCATGGCAGAGGTGAACATCATAAATAGACAAAAGGAACTCAGAAATAATCTGTTTCTTCTTAATCCATGGTGAACACAATCTATGAATTTCATTGAAATCCATGTCCTCGAGATACAGCATACAAAAAGATAACAACAAACAAGTCATAGCAGAAAAAATTGATGCACACCTCTATTGCATTTTGCACAGAGACTTCCTCTTCAAATTCAACAAAGCCAAAACAAAATCCCTGTTCTAAAGAGAATAAATATCAGTTTCAGATTGACTAAACAGTAAATAATGAGAAAAATGAGATTAAATATACCTTTTGGGTTTTAATTTGAATACCACCACTCCTTATAGTTCCAAACTTCTTGAACTCATTCTCAAGTATGGAATGTGTGGCACTCACAGGCAGACCTTTAAGATAGATAGATGGACCCTCAGCTGTTTATCAACAAACAAAAGAATGAATCAATAGAAGATACAGAATGAATCAATAACCACATGTGCATACCTGAAAAATAAATTGAAAATTTAACATAAGAAATCCAGCAAGCATGATAAATAACCACATACCTCCACCCTCGGGGTTATTCCCATTTTCAGTAGCATTGACACTCGAAACAGGTTTCTCCGGAACCTGAGCTGGAGGCGATGCAGAGTTAGGTTGTTGCTCCTGGCCCTTCATTATAGACCTTAGAGAAGATGGAGGGGATGACATAGAGACAGCACTGTCCTTCATAACCTTCACCAGGAACAGCAATACTTGGCAATTCAGAGCATGATAGAAAAAGTAATGTGAACATAGCTACTAAAAAACCTTTTATACACCACTAACTATCATCAGTTCTAAAGATAACAGAAAAATGCAATTACTGAAGCAAAACTCAAAGAATCTACAAACATAATGACTCATGTAGATGTAGCTGAGGCTAATTACAATTGAGGCATACGACTTCTTCGCCACTTCTTCCATTTTAGAGTTAGATTCAGCAACCATGTGTGTATCATCTGGAACCTCATCAACAACCTCAGTTACCGGAGTCTCCTCTTCTTCAACTGTGTTGTACCCATTTTCATTGGAATCACGAATGCCCTCATTGTTGACTTCCCCTGATAAAACAGCTGTTTGATCAGAAACACAAGTCCCGTGCACTAGAGAGCCGCCTGCAGAAAGAAACATCATCTTAACATTAGTCAGATATGAGTAAAATATGTAATCTATAACCAGAGTGTTGGCCTCAATTACCTTGGTCAGGAGTAACAGGCAATTCAACATCATTAACAGAAGCATGGTTTCCATCATAGTTAGCCTCATCTACATATCTAAAGACATCATTCAGAACAAAGTAGCCCTTTTCTTGAGGAGCCAGGAAGAAACTCTGAGTAAATTTTTGCCTCACATTGTTCTTTTCAGTCAAATACCCAGTCACAAGAACAAGAACTCCCCCATTGTAAGATTCTTGTGCATCCACAGTCATTATCTCAGTGCTGAAATCTCGATTATGGAGTGAAAGTATCTTATCATTGATAGCCTGCCCAAAGAGCCAAACAAACATGTGAATGTCAATTTTCACTATCATTAATGAAAAACTTCACTACCGTTAATTCATACATATGCTACTCTGTGAGAATATCTCATATCCAAATGAAACATAAATACATCTTTTGCTTGCTGTAAAATACAAATTTTGACATCATATGAGACCCAGGAAAACAGAAACTTCATCATTAATACCTCATTCAAACAATTCATAATATATTGAAGTTTTAAAAAAAAAAAATTTTCTAACACGTTTATTTTTTATCCATTCTCTAACAAATGGAAAATTCAAAAGTTTAAACAAGCTAAGCAGCAATAAATATAACACAAAAATAAAAAGCAACACAGATGTACAGAAACAGAGAACAGGACAAGAGTTACTCACTTGCATTGTGGTTGTGATACTCATGACCCCATTTTCTTCTGGGCGACCAAGCTTACTAACATTCTGGTAAAATCGATGAACATGCTCGGGCGACTGGTGTAAAATAAGGTAGTATTGGTGAACAAATGCATTCCCCACCTAATAGTCCACCACAATAATTACCTCATCTCAATCAAAGACATAAAGTTGAATTAAAATCAAAATTAAATAATATAATACAGAATCAAAATAAAAAAAGTAACATACAACATCAGCAGTAGGAGCTGGAACTGGAGTAGGCTGAACCGTAGACGCCATCACTACTCTTAGTACTTGATCTCACAAAAGCAATCAAAAACCCTATTTAATTAAACACGCAAATCATCATCACTAAATTTTATATATTTTTCAAGAAAAAAAATGAAACCAAGCCCTAACGGTGTCGCCACAAACATTTCTACAGAGGAGCCGCGAAATGATTTTCCAGTGAAACAAACAAACAGAACCATAAACGATCCACCAAGATGTGAGCTCAAGCTTCACACCAAACACTAACTACTTAAGCACGCAAAAACTTTTAGTTTCCTCAGCAACAAATAAAAGGCAAACAGACCAGGCGTAAAACGAAGTATACTTAGCAGAGCAAAAGCAAGACATATATATACAAAAAGAGAGAAATAAATAATGCGCAGATTAGAGCACCTGAAATGAAGATTTGGATGGGAGAGAGTGAGGTGAGAGGAGTGTTAACAAAGTGGCTCTAAAAATTGGCCTCTCACCTCCCTTAAAGTATCTAGGGTTTGTAAAAATTGGCGTCTCGTGATCTTGAAGGAGTGCGAAACTTAAGAGGGTTTTAGTGGTTTATGGTATAAAACGTAGGCCGGACAAGTAAGCATCGCCAAGTTTTAATATAAAACTAAATACATATTTATAAAATTTGAAAAATTTAAATATAATTAATTTATATTAATTTTCTTGAAAATAAAGATAAAATTATCATTTATCATAATCATAAAACCTTATAAAATTTATATTTTTTTCTCTTAAATAAAATAATTTTTTTAAAGTTTAATTTAAGAGAAAATATTAATTTTTAAATTAAAAAAGAGAAATTGATATAAATTTTATAGGGTTTTATGATAATGATAAAATTATGATTTTATTTTTATCTTTAACAAAAAAATTCTAATAAAAATTAATTCTTATATAAGAATTTAAATTTTTAAAAACTTACAAATATATATTTGTTTTTGTATCAGAATATAGTTGGAAAATAGCCCTTTGGCCTAAAATGCATTAAATTGGTTCCGGCTTTCGGAAATATAAATCATTTGGCAATATGTAAAGATAAAGTCATATTAAGATGTTAATTCCATTATAAATTATTTAAGTATTTTTAAACTACAATTAAAATAAATAAATAAATATAATGGTTAATATCTGCCATTACATTAAAAAATTTTGAATTATAAAAGTTCCTGTAGTCATATTTCAAATCAAATAACTAAGTTAATACTGAAAATGTAGAATAGAAGGCAGAATAGTAAAGAAAGACATTAAAATTTAATCATAGTTATAAGTAACATTTCTCCTAATCATATAAAATTTGATTATCTAATGTATTTATTAAATGTTACAAATATAAAACTCATATGGGTTCGGATAATCTTTTGATTACCCTGCTATTTTCTTTAAAATTAAAATAATCTTACCTTAATTTTTTTGAAAAAATAGCTCTTGTATTAAATTAAAATAATTAATAATCTTAAATTTTATTATGGTTATTTTATATGTACTCAAATAATTATTAAGACAAAAAATTACCCATTATAAATTACTCTTTCATTACCCATATCACCACCAGCCACATCACCATTTGCCAAACAACCACCTCAATATCACCACTGGAACAATTGCACCACTCACACTACCACTGGTTGACACCATCACCACCAACAAACATGTCAGTCTCCAAAAATCTGTCTTATAAGATTGGTCATATATGATAATTTTGTGATGCTTCATCAAGCAATTATGTCAAATGAGTTGAGAAAAAGATTGTTTTGCTACCACTCTCATCAGATGGATCTCGCAGCAATCATCCTAGACCTATAACAAAAAGCCTAGTTGTCACATATTCATTTGTTACATTTTTCTCACGTCCCTAAAAATTTGATTTACTTTAACAGATTTATCAACATTTAAATAAAATAATAACCCAATATTTTATTTTTAATTACTGATAGCATAATAATCTTTCAAACAATCCATGTGTTATAATATCAATCAAGTCAAAGCACGCATAGAATCATATCACTCTATATGTGGAAGGCCAATTTTTGAAAGCTCGATTTCTTTAATTAGGGTGGCGAGGAATTAGTGTGGCCTACGAATATTCATGTCATCATTTAAAGGCGGTGTAGAACCAAATACACAACACACTTAGAATGTACATAAGAAAAAGGGGGGTCACCAGGAGAAGTTCCACCATACGAAGGTGCCAACCCTTTACTTCAGAGACTGAAATCAGCCCAATGCACATGCATTGTTTTTTTTTTTTTTTAAAAATTATTATTTTAAACTATATTTTTATCATATATATGTAATCAGATTGTAAGTTTTCTTTTTTTGGTTTTATAATGGTACAACTGCAAAACAAAAAGCATAATGTGATCGGCACATCCTACATTAATCAGCATATGCATTTGTCGAAAAACAGTAGAAAAAAGGGGGAAAATTAAAACAGACCCATGACCTGAAATCAGCTCTGTTCAGTTAAGAAGAGTTTATAAAAAATATAAGGATAGGAGAGTCTCCTCCGTTTACTTGCCAGGAAGAGCTCCATGAAGTCAAAAGTATATACCATCTACCTGGCTAACTCATACAACAAAGCCATCAGCCTTCTCTGCAACTTCATGTTCAAAATCAAAAGGCAGATCGAATCACGGTAATATGCTTCAGAGGATTTGATACATCCGTGCCACCAGCATGCCGAACAAACTCAGCAGGCGAGAAGGAAGTTCCGTGGCAGACACAAATGATGCTAACCTCCGTTTTTGTATATCTGTACAGAAACCCATTAATGGTTTTTCCATTGGGACCATTCCCAGTTGTCGAAACACATGGCATTTGGGGAAGGGAAAGAGTATTTTGATTCTGAATTTGAGGCTTTGGAGGCTTCTCTATGTCCCTCTTGGATTCCTGCAATACACAAGGGGCCGGTCGATTTTCAGTAGAAGACACACCTTCCACAGGTTTATTCGTTGAGCTCAACTGGACAATCTTGGATGCAATACAGTTTGGCGTGCAGTTTGCAGCAGGGCTGCATTGAGCATTATTTGATGTATGCTTTGGCTTGGTACAGTTTGTCATTTCATCATCAACTTGAGCAGCTTCCCTCAAATGCGATGATGCACTGTGTTCAGACTGGCCTTTTGTATCATTTACTTTTGAGCCATGCAATTCATAATGTTGTTCTGGCAGGGAGTAAATTGAATGACTTCTGGTTTCGCTACTGCCACCACCTGAAAAATACAATGAAACATTACATGTTTAGTCACAGTTTGAAGGATAAGTCCTTTGAATTACTATCTACGTCAGAATCACCACGAATGTATAAATCATCGAGATCAAAAGATGCAATGTACATCCAAGAAGTATCTATGAATACAACACCACTGGTCAAGTCTTTCCGGCAATATAATTATGTACTAAGATATTGATTCGGAATTTAGCTTTCAAAATTTTATGAAGTACTCCATCACATGACTCAATCAAGTAAAGAGATGATGTGGACTGAACTAATAGAAGAAGATGATGATGAAGATAAAGAGCAAACGGAGAAAGAAAATCTAGAATCAAGGAGAAAGAGAGGAAATAGAATAGATGGGGAGAGAAACAGAGAAGCACAATTGATTGTATTTTTTTCCTTTCCAAATCTGCACAACCAACACGCATTTTATAACAAGACTCTTTCACTCTCCTAATTACAATTTTGATATCTAAAAGACACATTTCTCCGCTATTTTCTGTCTGCCCCTTTATTTACTTGAAAACATTTCCAAACCGTATCAAGATATCTCAAATAAGAAAACAATATTTTCTGTATTCCTCAAAAAAAGGCTATTATCTCAATGCTATTCTTCCATAGATTTATCAAAGTATTTGTTTCCCCTATCAAGGCCACTCTCCAGGTCATTGCCCACATCTTTTTATCTGAAATCTTACAGCAGGATGTTTCATACTATAAATTTGACATCAATACAAAAACAAGAGAAATGGAGTCAAGCAATCCCATGAGTAGAATGAACAATGACTTAGGATTATTTACTGCCTAGTGGGACAGCCAGATATTGGAAACTAATAACGCACAGACAAGGTCATATTTCTCAGCGTTTTTTTTGTTCTACATCTCCATATATGATCTCTGTCTTCCTATTCGATCCTTTTTTCACAAGTTGCAAAATAAATATCATCAAAACTCAATGGCTTCATACAATTGTGCTTCAATTATGAAAACAAATGATGGCTGCTCCGATATATGCTTGAGAATGATATCAACAATGAACCCAATTCACAAAACATCAACATCAATCACAAAATTATTATATAATGCATAAATATCCGTAAGATATAGAAAGAAAATTGAAGAAAAAAACTTGCTGCAGGTATGAGAATAAAAGTACCTTCATAAGAAGCGTCCCGGTAATCCGAAACTACAGAGGAACTGCCCATGGGCGAGCGATGGGACCCTGCTTTCCTGTTATCCTGGTTCGAAGCACACCCATCACCTACATTGAAAGCCAGTAGATGACCACCAACGGGTTGAAACAGCCTAAAACTCTGACTCACCAAGGACTGCACCACATTTGCATCCTGCTCATTCCCCGTACAAACTCCGCCATATCCCCAAAACGGTACTACATTCACACAAGGATATGGTACTCCGTGCGGGAACTGGACGAACTGTATAGGTGGGTAAGGGAACATAACCGGATAGACTGTAGACGAGGAGAATGCTGATGGATTAGAACTTAAGCTGAGATTTTGATTCATGTTATTGACGTTTTGCTCTCCGGTAAAATTCAGATTCACATTTTTCATTTTCATCTCCGCATTGTTGTCTCGGGATCCGTTATCCTCTACTCTACTTTTCTTGCATTCTCTTTCGTTTGCACCGAACTCCCGTTCTGCAGTCTCCAGTTTTGGTGATTTTAACCACATCTTGGTATCGTGAATAACTCCAAGACCACTGTCGATGCACTCTTCACCTTTTGTTATTCTTTTCTGTTGATGTTTCTCTTGTCGTTTCTTCTTAGCTTCCTGTCTCCTTAATACCTCAATCTCGCGTTTTGCCAGGGAATGAACACCCACTCTGGCAAGCCGGAGATCAGTCGAAAATGATGGATGATTATCTCTCAGATCTATATCGAAACAACTAGTTCTTGGATCTCTCATCCTTTCAATCTGAACCTGTTCGCTTTTGATGGGGTTCACTTTCTCTGATCTTTTAAAACCTCCACCAATTGACAATCCTAACTCCAGCTCCATTTCTTCTTCTTTCTTCAGCGCTATCATTGTAAATCAATTGTCTATTTAACGACTCACAAACTTCAAGTTACAATTGCATATTCAAAACAAACACATAAACCAACGAAATCACTTAAATTGTTTTCTAGGGGGTTCCTCTCTGTGTCCGTTTGTCAGATTTTATGAGAGGAGAAAAAGAAACCAAGGGAAAGGAAGCCAAAGAGATACAGAAACCTCCACTTGGCAAGACAGGAGAAGTGAACAAGGCGGTAATTGACACGTAATAGCTTCCGTTGGCTGATGATTTTACATTAATCGCTAAAATCTAGCAGGAATGCGCTTTTGACGTTTATCAAACATGCGCCTGCATAATCGTGAATCTGCCACATGGCATACTGCATGAAGAGATAAGAAAACGACACGTGTTGTCTGATGATGTCCTTATTAACAGCACTGTGACTAACATCAAACAAGAATACGGACACGTGGTGAGAGATATTGGTGTCCCCTCGAATCTCCTCCGTCGTTTTCATTTACGAATGCCCAGGTAAATTAGGCTACGTAGTGGTTTTTGGTTTCGACACTTGTATAAGACAGACAAATGTAGGTCCGAGTACCCATGCATCGGACTGTCTGAATCGAACACGTGGCTGGAGTGAAAGGCGTCACAGCTCAGCACATCAAGTTGCTTTGCAGCTTTTAGAAGTTGATTTAGACGTGCACAGTTACCCTACGGTGATTGGTGAGTACGTTGTATACGTGGAACGCGTGGAGATGAAGAGTTTAGCCTACACTGAATAACACGTGGAGGTGAAGTATCGGTGGGTGGGATGAGGGGTGGAGCCGGCAGGTTTTGAAAGTTTGAAGACGTGAAGTGACGCATGGAAGAAACGTTTCAGTAAGTGATAAGTGGTGACAGAAAATCACGAGGCGTGTTGTTGTGGTGTGATCAGGAAAACTGACCCTGTTTCATCAATGATTAATTTTCTGATGTGAGGTTTTGACACTTGCCTGTGAGATTTAAAAAAACAATGGGTAATTAATTCAAATAATATTTTTTTAGTGGGCTTTCACAAAATAATCTTTAACTAATAGTTACCAATAAATTTGGGGCCAACGAAATCACACTTTCATAAAAAAAAATTGTCCTTTTAATTAATTAAAATTTTATAAATATAATATAAGTTTGAACCTAAATTTTTATTTTAAAAATTTTAATATTCCTTAAATTTGTTAACTTGTAGGGTCTTTATTTTAACTCAATTTGATTCATTTAAAAATTGTATATACTTAAATATATCAAGTAGTCATCACATGCTAATTTTTTATTGTCAATCTTTAGCATCCCATCAACTTTTCAAGAGAAGAAAAAAGCCTTTTATTATTTTGGGAGTAGAAATTTAGGCTATTTGAATCGAAATTGAAAACATGATAGGTATGAAATTGATTTTTTTTGGTTTTAGGGTTTATTTATAATTGTCTTTTATAAAGTTATGTGAATGTAATTGCTAGTAATAATGAAATTAGGTATAAAATTTATTTTACAAAATTTTCACCATGTGTGATTTGTATTCAATATACGAGTTTTTATAGGCATGTGTAAAGTGTATGGTAATGGGTAACTCAATTATTTTATGCAATGGAGGGTAACTGAAATTTTATATTTTATTTAAGTCATACACGATGGGATATTATCAAAATTTTGCAATGTGTGATTCACATATGTTGGATTTTCAAAAGTGGGGGGCTAATTAATTAAAAAATTTTCATGCATGATTGAAGGAAGGGCTTGTCATGGATGTTTGAAGGGCATGTGAGTGATTGAAATTTCGTCACAGTATAAGGTAATTGAAAGTTGCTTATACTACATAATGTTGTGATTTTTATACAATAATTGATGGTAAGAAATCGTAGCTACAAAACCAAAGAACAATAGACCATCATCATACATATATATAATTTAAAGTTAATTATTGGTGGATAAGATATATGAATGTGATGAACTTTCTTCATTGATTTCATATTTTAAGTTGGAACTTGGGTGTGAAAGTGAAAATGAGATTTTTAATTTCTTAAAAATAGTAGAGTTCTTTTTTAATTTAAAAAAATAGGGTTTCGTTAAGAGTAACAAAAAAATCACAATTTGTCTGTAAGGTAGGACAGGTGGATGGACAATTTGTCTTTGTGCTTTTCTTTGCTTGTTGCTTTCTTTGGATTGTTAAGTTTTGATTGTTCCTTTTCTGAATTGTTTTTTATAAACTCACGTTTTATTATTTTGTCAGGAATACTTATTTGCTTAATTAAAAATAAATAAATAAATAAATAAAATACAGTGATGGAACACACCCCACCCTCTTCAAAAGGGTTATTTTAATTTATTTTCCTTTATGGTGTGATAAATTTGTTTAAATAGATTTTATCATGCAAGTGATAATTTATTAATTTATTTATGATTTTGGTGATTATTACCGAAAAGAAAAAAACTAGCACACAGCGACACACATGATAAAATATCTTCAATAGTGTCAAAAATGGTCTTCACGGCATAAACCCTGAGAAACTGACAAAATATTCGATTACCTTCATGCCACGAAGCTTATTTAAAATTCAAAAAAGCTGGGCTTAAATGTACATCCATTTTGCTAGTAATTAACATGTCAAAATCTAAACTTTGAAATTTAAACAGGCATCCTCATGATAAGTTCTCCAACCTTTAAACTGCAATAACCCAAAAAAAAAAAAAAAAAGAAATATGACCATGAAAATGGACGGTTTGAAGGTGAAAATAATTAATAAAATTATATATACAAATAATAAACATAAATTTATATACAAATAATTATTATGTAATTATATGATAATAATATATAATTATTTATATATAAATTTATTTATGTCTATTATTTATGTACATAATAATCCTAAAAATAATATTGGTGAAAGAAAGAAGTGTACCTTTTGATATAATAATAACAAAAATCAGCCAAGATGAACGTCTGAACCATTTCAGCAACGAAAGCCATCGGGAACCAGAGGTATCCTTGTCCAATCAAAAATAAATAATGCCCTCTTCTTTCAATAACCTATAAGCAAATAAATTGCAAAATGTTGAGTTCTATTATAAAAAGAGCCCAAAAATGGGGATAAATTGGAGAATAAATTTGTACCCATCAGGAAAATATTAGAACTAACCTGTAAAATCCAGTGAGCGCAAGACAAGAATCTTGCAACACCCAACGCAAATACATAACGAGATGTAAATGGTTCAATCATCTGAAACCATGTAACAGGAAAATCATAAGTTAACTACTGTAACTGCTAAATCAATACAAAACTGAGTTTCTTATACCTTTGCGTTCTGCATCATTCGAAGCTGAGGAAACACAGAGACTGACTCCAAGTACACACAGAATGCCCAAAGAAACCCATTAAGGCTTAAATGGTAGCTAAAAGGATGGATTAATAAAGCAAGGATAGCACAAGGTACCACCTGTCATAGAGTTTCAAGACAAGTAAAATAAGATTTTACAAGTCACAACAATCAATGCTCTTCTAGAGAATGGATATGAATAAATTAAACATTCTATCTAGATCTCCAGTCATATATGAAACTAAAATTTTCACACAACTGGCACACAATATGAATTACAACAGCTAATTAGTCAATTACCATATAATATATGGCAGTGGAAATTGGATCCTGATTAAATAAATTGTTCATCTAGTATTATTTATAGATGGCATTGAACAGGGTACTTACTATATAGTATAAGGGGAAGTTGTCTAAGTCCTTGATGTACGTTGATTTCAACTTGAAGCGGATCATATATATAACCCATGCTGTGGGTACAAGAGTTGCAAAATCTAGCACTGTATGAATGTCACCTTCCATAAGGAAGCTACAAACCAACCTTACAGCTAGGAACAGGGCTGTGAGTTCTTGAGACCTTAGTGAGAGACCTGAAAATCATAATTGCAAGGGAACTTTTACATATCAGAACATGGTTTAAAAAATCTTTGGCAGCCTACACGACTGAATGGAAAACTTTCTCATGAGATGATTAAATGATCAACGAACTACTCGCAACAAGATCATCATTTAAGCTTGTGTCGCTATTAATAACTGATATTATCACGAAAATCAGTCAATATTTAATTTCAAAAGTGAAAATGTTGCCATGGTGGATATTAAATCTATGAATCTGAGGTCCACAACAGCACAGGCTTGATTCCAAATGCAGCAATAGACAAACTGAAATGTACAAGAATCATGGATTATAACAGAGTGTAAATTTAGATTTAGGTCGCCAATCTACTGCAAAATAACTTCAATTCCTTAAAAACAACAAAATCCCGTTTAAACTTAGAAGAGGCAATAAAAATCATCCTTTTAATATTGTGCATTCGATTCTTTGAATTGTAATTTATTTCAAATGAACTCCAAAGACAATATATAATTTCCAAAAAGAAAAATTTCTTGAATTGAATTAATAATCTTCACGCACAAAAATATTGTCAAGTTACCCATCGGAAAATCACCACAAACTCTCACATTCAAAATCATTTAAAAAAACAATAAAATTAATCACCAAAAACAAGATAATTAACGAAACGAGAGATGATCGATGGGAATATTATACCAGAACAGGTCTTCGTGGTTTTGAGCTTGTAGATCAAGACAATGATACCAACAGCATGGATAGCCTCCGATGCAATGAAGAAATAATCATGATTTTTAACCCAAAGCTTCATAGCCATCAAAGAACACACCACAAAAGTCACTGCAAGAAAACTCTTCACCTTCATAGGCTGTCGTTTCAACCATTGCAGCACCACATTCACACCAGATCCTCCTCTCTTCGCCCCCATAATCACGGCTTTCTTCTTCTTCTTGTTTTTCAGGATAGATAACAAATTAACGCAGTTATTTTTATCTAAATATCTAGGGCTTTGTGTGCGTTTGGGTTTGTTTTGCTAAAGATGGCGGAGAGAGGGGAGGGAATTAAGACGACACGACGACCACATGCAGTCGGTGAAGTGGCCTTGAATTGTTTCCATATTGACAGCTAATAATAGATTGACACGTACGTTTTGTAGTTAAGCCAGTGTCTTGCCTTTTTGGTAACTTTGATTTGCGCCTTTATTTTTTTGTTAAATTTGACATTCTGTTGACTTGTCATTTGGAATTGTTTGACTTTAGGTGAGAATTTTTAAGGTGTACATCGGATGTACAGTGTAGTTTGCATCTAGACCGTTCGATTGGTTATAATCTAATCAGAATGGTCAAATCATGAAGTTAATTGCAGTACTTTTGCTAGGTTATACTTCACACGAGTTTATTATAATTTAAGGCTAATAATAGCTCAAATTGAGGTGACAATTTGTAATATAATAAAATATAAAAAATTACATTAAAATTAATTTTTTTAATACAAAATTTATTTTTAATTAATTTGATATAATTAAAAATTTAATTTGATAATATTAAAGTTTATGTAAAAGTAACTCAATATAATTCGAATCGATTTAAATATTTTAAAAAAATATTACTTTAATAAAATTTATTATGATAAATAATAAAAATATTGAAAGACTGTATCAACAATAGTTGATTTACAAATAATATTTTATAAAATTATAATCACTTATATTATATTATATTATATTTATATTGACACAATATAAATTCGAATTAATGATAGGAGTTGTAAGTTGTAATCTAGACATGGGATGCGCCATACTTATTCTAGCACAGTTTTTATCATATACGAATGGTTGTACTATATTTTAATATAAGCATTCATTATGACTTAAACTATGCAATAACAACAGTTTTCTAGAAACTAAAATTTCATTTATTTCACCAATACCAAGCATAAACGTTCACGTCATGCCCGAAGGACTCAAATGGTACATCAATCTCATATCTCAGTTACAGTTTTTCAACTAAATCTCTTTTACAAAAAGCTCATTCATCTTAACACAATAATAGATAATCAGATCCACGCCTAATCATCCTATACCAAGATTTTTCACACGTCTCATGCATACATCTATGAAGTTAAATCTAGATATTCTATAACAACATTCAATTTATGTAGAGCTTTAAAATCACCTACATAGTTCAATGACAAGCACTTTTTCAACCTTGACTTTCCTCTCCTATCTGTTCTTTGGTCAAGGGAAGGCTATGAAGATATGAAAATTATCAATTTCAGGGTAAATATTGTGTACAGAGATAACATCAATTTGTGGGATCATGGTTATTTTATAAAATTTCAATTAGATAACATCTAATATGAGTTTTCATTTTATTAAAACGATAATTTATTATTTAATTTATTTATAACGTGATGTTATTTGAATTGTTTATTTGACATAAATTGAACGAGTATTCCGCACTTTGGAATGATTGTTCAAGTTCTTATTTTATTACTTTAACTTAATTTCTCATGATCCGCACTGACATCAATTCATAAGTAATGAAAATGGCTTACTTAGTTAACTTTGCAGGCAGATATTTCTCTTTACTAACGTAGATTGGGTGGGTTCACTTGAATATAGCTTTTCCACCTCAGGTTTTCGTGTAAAATTATGGGGTAATTTAGTAATTTGACAAAGCAAAAAGCAGCTAGTGGCTGCTCTTGGTAATGTTGAGGCTGAGTTTAAGGCAATTGCGGAAGAAATTTGTTAGTTGATCTACTTAGAAAATTTTATTGAAGACTTACAACTATCCATTCTGTAGTGATGTTAAATCTGCTATTAATATAGTGTACAACTTTGTTTAACATGATTCAATGCAGGCCATGCAACATGTAACAACAGACAAAAACTTTATCAAGAGAGAAATTGAAAATGATTGACATTTATTTACGAGTTTGGGTCTGATTTGTTTCAAATTTAGAAAGTATTGAATAAGTATAATATATTAGAAAAAAAAAATTCCAATAATGCATTTATTTTATAGATTGTATTTCCTTAAATTGGTATGACAATTTTTTTTATTCTTTTGACGAATAAACAGAAAGTCAGAAAAAAATTGTAACTAAGAAATCACTGAGTAAATATATATTTTTTAAATGAATAAGCATATGACAGATGTGACATTTATGACCGTTCCTTATCTCCACTGGAACCACCGTTGAGTTGATGGAGCACAGGCCTTCAAAATTTAAGTAAGAGACGTCATCAAGTATGACTGCCAATCCGAAACAAAAAGAAAAGGTCTGAGAAGGCTGCCACTTTTAGTTCTTTTTTGTTTTTCAACAAAAACGGGTCCAGGGAAATTTACATCTCCATAATAATCATAATTAATCTCCCAAGTCCCAAGTGGGGAATTACGTATAATTTCCAGTTTCGGCTGCCGGCAGCCAACTTGTTGAAATCAATTTCCTTCTACCTAATCTTCAATCTGTCCCCATTGCAAACATTACGACTTCCCTCGCTTTATAAGCGATTCAAAGGTAAACAGAGAAAGCAACATAAAGATCGCAATTCAAAGGTAAACAGAAAAAGCAAATAAAGATTGAGCAATAAGCCCATGATCGGTTCAGCTGTAAGACAACCATGCTTCCAAAGCTGCATCACATTAACCTTCTCAACCACAAACTCCATGCTTCAACCTTGTTCTAACGTTGCTTTCAATTCCCATCTCCATCTTCAAAAACTAAGTTTTCCCCGAAAAACTCAATCTGGGTCTTTTCAAAATAGACCCGGGGCCTCTATCATTAACAATTTGTACGTTGGCACAGAGAATTTGTACGAATTGTTGGGCATTTCAGAGACTGGAACACTCGCAGAGATCAAGCAATCTTACAAGCAACTTGCACTAAAATACCATCCAGATGTGTCGCCGCCAGAAAGAATAGAAGAACACACAAAGAGGTTTATTCAGGTAAAAGAAGCTTATGAGACTCTGTCCGACCCTGTAAGCAGAGCTTTGTACGACAAACAACTGGCTTTCTCTTCGAGGAAACGATTACATTGCAAAGAGGTAGCTTGCTCAATTTCCAACTACTCAACATTTTTTATTTACATTACAAACTATATTTTATTGATAATGGATTTTCAGGAATTGGATGAGAAAAGAGAGTGGAGGAAGCAATGGGAGTCTCAACTAACACGGCTAAATAGAAGGAGCAGGAGCAGGGATTCAAGGGCCAACATGTCACGGGGAGCTAGAATCCGCAGAAGATCAAATCAAAGCTAGAGATTATCATCATGGTTTCCAAATTATATATATATATGTTGCATAATTGGCAATTTGACAACATTTTTATTTACGACACATCCTATCTCATACTTGAAAGATTGATCGTCCCGGAATGTTGTCGGTTTCTGCTATTTCTTCTTAGCCTGCTTCTTCGCTGCAATGCATAACTCGTAAGTAGAAACAATCTAAATTAGAACCTTAAACTACGATTGAAAAAAGGAAAAAGTGTGCAACTAACCCAATTTTCTCTTGGCTTCAGATGCTGCAAAAAACTCTCTCCATTCATCAGTTAGAACAAAGATGGGCTCCTCAGCTTCTTCCTCTTCCTCTTCTGCTAAACCTGTGTTCTCTTCATCTTGCAACGTCCACGTCCTACTCATCACACAGGACCAGGAAAACTCAGAAAAACCACATAACTGCATTTCAACTTATGCAAGTTAATAAACCAATTGTAGATGTACAATTTAAAAAAAGAAAGGAATTTTGGCCAATTCCGTTTCAAATTTATTTAAGATATTGGGCTTGGAGGTAGACAAACGATGATGAATAAATTGAAACGTGGTGCCAGAGATTTCGACTGCAAACCTAAAAATCAAATGAAGTAGGAAACAACAAAAGAAAAGAGTTGAGGCAAACTTACTGAGCATCGTAATGAGAAGTATGTTTGAAAAGGCGAGCTTCCGCCTGTAACTTGAAAGGATTCTGCGAAGGCTGATCTGAATTTTGGGGCGGAAGAGGAGTAAAAGTAGCGTTTACATGATAGCTATGATGATTTATGTGGTGGTAAGGGCAGATGATCAAGTGATGATGGTGAGGCAAGAAGATCAAGGGACCGTGGTGATGGTGGTGGTGGTGGTGCTGATGGTGATGGTGAAAATGATGATGATGATGACGAGGGGGAAGGGAGGATGACGATGACCGTGCTCTGCATCTGTGTGAAGGTTCCATGGCATACTGGTTTTGTTTGTGTTAGGGTTTAGGGTCCTATAACGACTGCTTGCAATTTTCTTGGGCTTTCTAAGCCCAAATTTATCTTTATCCAGATATCGTTAGATTTCAATTGGACCGAGCCACAACTTCGTTTCCATAAGCTTCATCCACAGTCGTAGATGATGTCCCATGGCAACCTTATCATTTTTTTTTTTTTTTTTATATCGAGCAAATGTTATATGAGCCTGATTATCCCTCTGAAGCTGAATCTATCCTATTAAACAGGTGAAATCGAATCTGATACAGTGATAATCCAGTGATCGGCCATAATCACTATCCCAAATTTGTCAAAATTTAATTTTGACAAATGTCTCCACATAAAGTTGCTTCTTTTATTTTAAAATATGTAACTGATCAATAATCTTAAAAAAAAAAATAAAGTCCCCCAACTCCATTCAACTAAACGGAGGTTTGGTAAATGAACCTGTCACTTACATTAATCAATTCAATCTATTTGACAACTAAATCAATACTCAACTTTCACCAACTCAATTCAAATGTTATAGATGTTGATTCGTAATGAAATCTTATCAGTTGGAAGTATTTGATTAAAGTAAGTGAACAAAAATAAAATAAAATAAGATTTTATTTATGTAAATAAAGCGAAGGAGAAATGTACTAGGATGGAGAAAATTTTAACTCATCCATCTAAACTGGTAAATTAAAAAGGGGAGAGGCGGCGATAGAAAGTTGTTTCCAAGTGAAATCTTTAAAAAATGGTCAAAAAGTGTGGGAAAGTACAAAAGGCATATTAGATGTAGATCCGGAAGAGGCGGTGGGTTCATATTTTCTTTAGTGGGTTGGTAAAATGTTGTTGTCTCTTCCCTAACTCCACCCATTTTTGGTTAGTTTTGGTCCCACATTTTTTCAGTCAATATTTACGGGCCAAATAAACGATTAGACCATTTTGGTCATTTCACTAACAAAAAATAAAATAGTAATTTACACTGAAATCAAATGGATAGATAAATGAGCTTTTTAAATTTTAAAGGTGAAAAATCGATAGTTCATTAAAGTTTGCGTGGTGAATGGTCATATAGCCAAATTTACACGACCAAACCAGCCAACCCAATCGTTCGTTTTGTGTGTTTGGTCATTGGCAAATTGGGTCGCGCGGGAGATAGCGATTAACGAACGAGAAAAGAGGACAGTAAAGGAAGTAGTTTTAGTTTCAGTTTCAGACGTAGGGACAAGATCTTGCAATCCCGTACAAAAGCAGCACCTCACGTGGAGATGGTTCCCTATTAATATTTCCTTTTTTTTTTTTAAATTTATATAATCTTAATACTACATTTATATTACATTGCAAGATCCAGCATCCACACATTCCGATAATCAACGCCAACCCTACGATTTTCTCCTTTTATTTTATTATTATTGTCTTGGCCTCTCTCTCTCTATATTTCTCAATCCGATTTCTCACTTCGGTTCCTCATTGCTGTCATTTCAGTTCCTCTGGGCTCAGTAGCGTTTGTTTTCGATTCATGTTTTTTTTTTTTTTTAATTCTTTCTATCATTTACTTAGCTAGTGTTTAGTTTTGTCATTCATTCATTTGTCGTTTGCATTTGTTTTGTATCTGACTACTTTGGATTTTCGATATCAGTATTGTTTCTTTTGCTGCTGATTGTTGTTTGATAGATTTTTTTTTTTTGGTGCTTCATTGATAGGCTGTGTTTTGTTTTTAAATCTTGTCTCTGATTAGTTGCAAAGCTCTGGTTGTTGTTTGATTCGTTTGGTTTGATTTGTGATCTGGGTCTGTGGTATTTGTGGGATTTGTTGAGTCTATCAATGGGCGCTTTGGATGAGGGGCATTTCCATGTGGAGCTTGAAAATGGAGCGAAACTGAGTGGCCTTGAGCTTGGTTTTGAGCAACAACCTGAGACTCTCGCTATTGAAGAGGCTGTTAAAGTTCTCTTGCAGGGCTTAGGTGAAGATGTCAGTAGGGAAGGTCTCAAAAAGACCCCTCTTCGCGTCGCCAAGGCTCTTCATGAAGGAACAAGAGGTGCCTATTACCTTTATTCACTTTTATTCTGGTGATTTTACTTAATTAGTGAAAACAGCATATTTGTATTCTAGTGATTGTTTTTCGTTGAACCTTAGTCGGTTGGACGCTATTTTTTCAATCGTAGCATGTCAACTTCTCCTGTGAAGTATCGATAATGGGAAATCTTTTAAAATTTTAGGTGGTTAGGCTATTTCATGTTTTTTGCTGTGTAGTTCAATAAATAGAGGCATGAATGTTGTTTTCTATAACCTTCATCACGACATCATTTAGTTTAGTTCTTGGTCCTTTTCAGGCTGTTTGGTGGACAGCTGAGCAGATTGATTTTTACTATGAAAATTAGGGGGGTTACCTTGTGTGACTTTTCTTCATTGAACTCCGGCTGTTTTATTATCAGCTCTTTCAACATTTCTGTTTTTGTTTCATAATTGCTTTCTCTCTATATGCTGCATGTTCACTACGATTGCTTATCCTTTCTATATTGCTAGGCCACTCTGATTGCTTACCCAGGCCCCTCTCCATATGCAAGATCACTTGGATTCTCATCCTAGAACGTGCTCCATTCATATATACCCTGTCCTTGTTATGCCAAATAAAGCAGAATATGTTTCAACTAGCCCTCATGGATAGAGAGTACATCGGAGAGTATGATAGAGTTTTACTTTTTCCTCTCCCTTGTCGACCAACCCCAGCCACCAGATGTGGTTGAGCTAAACCATTGTGAAAAAAGTTCATCTTCTGTTCATATATATAATCGGGAAACCAGTGTGTGATTAATTTATTGTATCATTTTGTTCATTGGTGGTGATGGATTAGGGTTCTTAAACATGTGAAATAGTGAAGGGGGTCTAGATATGTAGTTTACACAAGTTATACCTAGGTTCAATAATAAGAAGGATTATTAATTATTGATCTCTTTATGTTTTCTCTTGTGCGATGCTTCTGTAACTAGTTGGTAATTTTTGGGTGTATTGAGCCTAGCATCTAATGTTGGCTGGGGTCCAGGGTGAGGTGAGATGTACCATTGTTGATAAATGCCTAGAGCAGCATGAACTGGTTTACTTACCTATATTCACACAATATATCTGTTATTATTTGGTTTATTGGTAAATTCTTCAAGCTTATTGCACTAAGAATTTGGTGACTGATTCGGTAGTGGTTTTCTAGACATCTTGACTCCCCAATAATGAAATTGGTATAATAGTTGTTCCTCACAATGCCAATCTGTTGTAAATTCTTTTTTTCTTTCATCATATCTTGCTTTTCTGCATTAATATCTGTAGTGGTTCCGTGGCCCATACCTAGTTCTAGTAGGTGAAAGAGAGATTGTCAGCATGGCCCATACCTACCTCATATTTCTCCTTTTTATCAATGGAAATATACAAGGTGCAGAAGATTTATTGTGCTGTGGGAATGTTGACACACTCAAACATATAAGGCAGGGCAGTTGGAATCAATTAAATCATTTGGTGTAAACAGATAATCACTCATCTTTAATTGAGTCAGAGGCCTTTCTTTTCAGAATTCTCTAGTTGTGAAGCCTAAATGCATTATTCCATGACATAAAATAATTGATCTTGTTAACTTGTATTTTATATTTGTTATTTAATAGTTTTTTTTCTAGCTATGTAGTTTCATATAGATTTTGTTTTGGAAATATTGGTTTTCCTTTTAATTGTTGATCAAGTGGTTTCTTACCTTTCCAGGTTACAGACAAAATGTGAAAGACATTGTTCAAGGTGCTTTGTTTCCTGAAGTAGGTTTAGATAATGGAATTGGTCATGCAGGTGGAGCAGGTGGGCTTGTGATTGTTCGAGATCTTGACCTCTTCTCATACTGTGAATCCTGTTTGCTTCCATTCCAAGTTAAGTGTCATGTTGGCTACGTGCCTTCTGGTCAACGGGTTCTGGGATTAAGCAAGCTCTCCAGAGTTGCTGATATTTTTGGAAAACGGCTCCAAGACCCACAGCGTCTCGTATACGAAGTGTGTTCAGCTTTGCATCATGGGATTAAGCCTGCCGGTGTTGCTGTTATAATGCAATGCTTACACTTGCATTTCCCAAGTCTGGAGTCAGCCTTTCTTGAGCCAAATCATCAAGGTTGGGTGAAGGCACTGGTGTGTTCAGGTTCAGGAGTCTTCGAAGATCAAGATGCAGATGTTTGGAGTGATTTTTTGAGTCTTCTGAGATTCAGAGGTGTAAATGTTAATAAAATTCATATGAAAGACTTTGTTGAAAAATGTTGGTGTCCATCCAAGTCTTCCTTAACTGCTAAAATTTCTTCAAAGCTAGAACCAGCCCACCAAGGAATGGTCGCTGCAGTTACTTCAATTCTCAGATCTCTGGGGGAGGATCCAGCCAGGCAAGAACTTTTAGGAACTCCTAGTCGTTTTGTGAAGTGGTTCATGAACTTTCAGAACACAAATCTGGAGATGAAGTTTAACAGCTTTGCTTGTAGAAGAATGGATATACATAAACCCAATAGAGAACACAATAAGGAACAAGTACACTCTGAGCTTAGCTTACCGTTTTGGTCTCAATGTGAGCATCATTTACTTCCTTTTCATGGTGTCGTACATATTGGATTCTTCTGCACTGAAGGATTTAATCCAATTGGAAAATCCCTTCTACAGTCGATAGTACATTTTTATGGTTTCAAGCTCCAAGTACAAGAAAGACTCACTAGGCAGATTGCTGAGACTGCTTCATCAATCTTAGGGGGTGATGTGATGGTAGTTGTGGAGGCTAGCCACACCTGCATGATCTCTAGAGGGATTGAGAAGTTTGGAAGTAGTACAGCAACTGTTGCTGTGCTGGGTCGATTTTCAACTGATCCTGCAGTCAGGGCAATGTTTTTACAGAGTATTCCAAAGACTACATTGGGAGGTTGATAATTGGGACCCCCACCCATGTTGATTGTGATAGAAACAAATCGATAAAGCCATTTCTTTGCTATTCTTGTTGGATGCTTGCATCTGCACTGGCGATTGCATGGCAGTGGATGAGTTGTGATAGACCTGTCATGGTTGACTCAAAGTCATTCTTGGTATCGCTGAGGATGGTATTGCATCTGCACCTAGTCAGAAGTGGCATCATAACTGAGGATTCAAATTTCATGATCATTTATTTTAGGTTCAAGTTCAACTTACATTACTGTAGCATAAACCCCTTCGTATAGAAATTTTGGAAGGCATGCCAATTTTTCATGGTTTTTTCTCGGTACACCATTTTTCTTTTCTAAAATATGCTTCCGATATTGGAAAAAACTCCCATATTTTTACTGCAGTTCATCACATGGAAATGGAAAAAAAAAAAAGTTTAGTGTGATTCTGTTTTGAGATTCTCTCTCTCTCTCTTTTTTTTTTTTATTCCTCCAAGGGAAAGATGTATTTTCTTGATAGTAAAAACCTTCTGCAAAGAGTAGAGAATGGCAGAAATACACATATGTGCAACTTTTGCAAAGAGTATAGAATGCTATAAAGATCATGTCTATATATAAAAAGAAAAAGATTATTCGGAATTCATACAGGTAACATGCACTTATTGAAATAAAGGCACTTTCAAGTCAGTCGGATTTATTTACATGGAGCAGTAGATACCAGATGCATAAGCCAGTAATCCTATCCTAACCACAAATGCCTGATGGTACGCCACTCCAAATGAGGATTTGATTTTGGGGCACGATGAATAGGCAGGTGTTGTAGCTTGAATGATAATATGACAATCCCCAACACTATTATTAAAACTTGTTTCCATGACAATATAGAAAGATGAAAAACCTGCATACAAGCGATCCTAGTCAGCAAGCTTTTGAATAAACAGAAACAATATGATAAAATTAAAATATCAGAAAGTACTGAAACCACAAACTGCAGGTTGGTGTCATTAGTGTGATATCATTGTGAATTGTGATGACAAAAATAAATAATAATAATTTATCAAACATTATCGTCAGAAGAAAATTTCTACAAGCAAAAAAGAGGGGTTAACAAAACTGGTGAAGTATTAAAACTTCTAGAGAAATCCAAAACAAATGAAACCAAATTCTTGTTAAGCACAGTGATCAAATAAAACAAGGGTACAAACAAGAAAACCATTTCCTTATTTTTCGTTTTTTTGGGTGCGGGTTAAGGGAAAGGATGCATAACAATAACAGTAAAGAAGATTCCAAATCAAGAAGTCATCCTTTTTAACAAGGAAAGCTTTAGACAAAAAAAAAAAAACCATAAAATTTATTGTTTACATATTTGACTTTCTAATGGTATGTTTGGAGGCATATATAAACAAGGGTTCACCAAGCAGAAGCAAAATAGAAGTTTCTATTATTTAATTTCATGAATACATATGATTAAAAGACAATGAAAAGACAAAGACAAAGAAAAGGATTATAACAATTAAGAAGGTAAATCTTCAAAGAATACCAAACCTTGTTCCTGGCAGAGTTTTTATGGGGAAGATTTTTATCAGCATGTTCAAGGCAGTAGAGCAACATATCAACTATTACCAACTCATTTTCTGGATCATCATTTTCTGCTAGCAAAAGAAGCTAGTAACTGATGGTTAGTTCCTCGAAATTATCACATCATTCATGCTAACAACAGGCCAAAATGTGAATCACAGAGAATCAAAATAACAGTGATAAGGATCAAATAACTTGTTCAGATCACCTGGAATGTCAAAAATTTGTTTCACAGGTGGTACACCCAGCAGCTCCCCTAGATAAATGCGGATGCGAGCTCGATCAGTGAGTGAAAGTAAATCACCATGTGTCACTACAACAACAGGTTTATCATCTGGAACAAAGAAACAAGTTTTACCACCATAAAGAGATATTGCTCACTGATATGAAATAATATAAGAAGAATAAATAAAGGAACATGAGGAGAAGATAGATGGATGAAACATTTAACATAAAGATTATATAATTCACTTGCAAAAGTTATGTGATTGAATTGGTCACACGAACTCTGTTAGGACTCATGTCTATGTCCCACAAGAAGGAAAACAAGCACGAGTGGCAGAAAATTGAGAAGCACAAGTGGCAGTCACATAGAAAGCAAGGCAGGACCACAAGGAATTGAGGAAGAACATGGCACACTGTGAGTGGTCTGCCGGTTATGAAGAGAATAAAGGCTGGAGAGGAATCAAGGATGTTAAGGATATAAAAGGATAAGCGGAAGGAGAGTGATGGCCTCTTGAATGCCAAGCAATATACTGTTCTGGATTTACTGTTACACTGTATACTTGGCTGAAATCAAGACATACTGCAGTATTTTGCCATTTCCATTTGTTATTATTTGTCATATTGCTTTGGGTTGAGAATTGGTTGAGTGTAGGTTGCTGTGTGTGGGTTTCTTAGTGAAGAGACTGAAGTTGCTGGAGTGGAATGCAAGTCAAGTACCTTCCCCCAACAAAATGGTATAAAAAGATTGAGAACCATATACCTTTGAATGACAAGTAGGGACAGTTGAAAGCTGTTTTAATTATTTGGTTATATTGCTTCTCTGCATCACCATCATCTTCCATGGATTTCAGAACTGCAAGTCCATCAACAACAAATATGCAAAAATTAACCATCTTGGCCTCACCGGGATGACAACCATTATTGCGAGCTTTGCACTTCATTCTGCTCCTTAAATTTAAATCATCGGATTTCCTGAAAAACATCACAGAATTTAAGTTATTCAAAATAGATAGAATGCTGATCTACAACGATCTCCCGAAAAAAATGAACAGATGGAAAAAATTTGAAGTCAGCAATTCCGACCTGATAACAAGTTCCCCGTGACGAACTCCTTTGGTAATCCAATGCTTTATCATATTAATATTATCATATGAGTCATCAGACAAACTGCGGGTATCATAAAGACAAAAAGAATTTGAATCCCTCGGTATCATATATTCCTGAAGGAAGTAGGTTCCATCTCCGACAGATGAATTATCTAGTAATGGAAGACAAGACGTGAAAAAAAGTTAATTAAACCAGAACGACTGCAATTAATGTACTACCACATGATTCAAATTTAGATTTCCTCAATTACAACTTGCAGAAATTTACTTTAAAGTTAAAAGTACAAGTTAAGTGACACATACATGTTACTTGGGCTCGTTCTGATGCAAACTTGTCATCTTCGAACACCTTTGAAATTCTATTGACCAGACTGCTCTTTCCAGAACCTTTAGGACCAATTAAAATAAGTGATATTGTCTCTGGGACATCATAATCACTCAATCTTTTGCCCCCAGCATTCTCAATCCATCCTCCAGGGACATAGCTGTGAATATCAAAATACACATCAAATCAAGCAAATATATAATGAATTTTCAGACATGTTTGTAAACAGTTTCATCACCAGAACAATTTCAAATGTCGTTGCTTTAAGAAAATAAATTGTCCTACTCAATAGAAGTAATTTCATAAAAGTAATCCTGTTATGACATATCATGCAATTGGCATGCTAATTGTAGGCAAGTTCAACGCATAAGTCAGGATGTAGTGTTAGTAAAGGCTATAGAAGTGGATCGGATGCCACCAAAATTGGAGATGATTTATAAGGATCCATAAGAACATTTGGTATTTAGTTTAATTTAGTACCAACAATTCTTGATATGTAAAATTTACTTGGTGTCTGTTTCATAATCAATATTACACTTCACAGAAGGCCTCAAAACAACCAGAATTACTAAGACATATCCATTGTGTAACATAGATGGTTTTCATTCAGTCATTGCAGAGCCTCTGTAATGTTGTTAGACCTAAGAAATATACTCTTTTGGAGGCTCTTGAAGCTATATATGATAAAAATGATGGAAGAACTTTATCCTCATTTCTCATTAGATTGACAGGCCAGCAATGTTCTTTCAGACTGGTAGAGATCAGTATTATATGTAAGAAAAAAAATTAAAAAAATGAAGCAATCATCGGTAAAAATTCCTTAACTCATGTATCCGAGAACATATAATAAGTCAAAACATATAAAAAAAATGTGTTTTTAATGGAACACAGAGAGTGCGCTGCATGTTTAGTAGAACCAGTGTCCATGTGGAGATGTTAAAATTATAGTAAATACCTCAAAATTTTGTTCTTCGCATCACTCAAACTCCCAAGACGAGTACGCAACTCATCATAACTGTGCAAGACTTGTGTGTAACTTCTCCTCCTCTGTTCTGCTTCAAAGTCCAAGGAAGCTGGAGATAGTTGACCAGTTTCTTGCGGGAATTCCCCAAACACGGCCCCATCCTCATCATTCACAAGTGTTCCTTTACAAAACTTCATGCTTAAAATGAAATGACCTTCAATCTTTGGCAGAAATGAAAGGGTAATAAATCGAGTAATAAAATGAAAAACATTTACATACCTGAGGAAAGAAGGGGCTTGAGATGATGGCAATAGAGGGGAAACACGAGATTCCTCTGAATAATCAAAATAACGTCACCAATTTTTATTCACAATGAAAAAGACGAACAGAGAAAGGGAGAAGGTGTAGTTATACCAGGAGTGATTGAGATTGTATCACCACCCATGCCTATACCTCGGTTGTCTTCAGAGATAAGCAAAGTGCCTTTGGAGAAGATTGACCACAACTTCGCCACAAATGGCCTTTCATTATTTCATCACCCTTTAATTTGATTCCGTTGACCGATGATAAGAAGTCTAGATAATTTCTGCAGCTCTTACACTAGGGATTTCATTTTGTAATATTATAATGTTAAATTTAACAATAAACCCTATTTTTCTCATTTCGAAAATATAAATAAATACATATTTATATAATTAAATAATTTTAAATTAAAAATAAAATAATATTTAATCACATAATAATATAAATATATACCTATTTACAAAATTAAAATAAATCCATATAGAATTGCTCTAAATTGAAAGCCATATCAGGGAGAGACCAGTGATAGTAATTGTATATTACTGTATAATCAATTACTTAAGCAGCGAAGAAAAGTTTCAATGGTTTGTCACGTTGGGAAACCGGCCCATGCGCGACAAATAAATAATTATCAGTGCACCGTCCAAATTACAGATCATCATCGTTCTGGAAATTATATTCTGTCATAGAATGACAAAAAGTCCAATCAGTCTAACCAATCAAATGGGGCTGAAAAATGTGTTCTGAAAGTACGAACGCAACCCTTCCCAGCTTGTGCTTCAAAGGCAAGGATTACCAGAATGTCTACAGAAGTCAAGGATCGAATGAATAATAATGCCTCTTTCCTTTCTCCCACTCTAATGTAAATTTTAAGATTTATCATCTTTACAAAACTGTGTGCGCAACAAGGACCACAAAATCCTACTCACTTTGTACGATATTTCTAACTTTAAACTCTAAGCTAACAAAAAATGACCCCTAACCATCTCAGAATCCTCAATTAACACATCCCCTTCTCCAAATTCATTTAGGGATATTCTTCCAATAACACCTAAACAGCGTTCTCACATGTACAATCAACTTCAAAACCTCTTTAACAGTCCTGAAAAGAAGAAAATTCCTCTTACACAATCCTGAAAGACGCACCACATCACTTCCAAGACAAGCATTTTGGACACCAATAGCATGACTGCAACAGAAATTAAAGTACTGCAATCAAAAGTAAATGCAGTAATAAACCGATAACCGCAGGAGCCTGGGATATACCTTCAAAACAGGTCTGTTTAGACTTCCGGGTAACAGCCAAATCGGCAATGATGGAAGTGGAAGAGAAGTTATCTATTAGAATGGGATGACATATGGCAGACCTGTTACACCAGCAGACTCTATGGGCAGAGCTTCTGCCCACACTTGCAATGTCACATCACCCCCAGGAGAACCCACTTTAGCCTTCTTTGACTGCAAACTATTGCTGCGAAACAGCCATTCATCGTCATCAAAATCAGACCAATTCTCCACTTTGGGCACAGTAGAAAGGATCTGATTCAGATACTTGGAATCAGGGTGTGGTGGTTTGGCAGATGCTTTGCAATTCTCACTACCTTGATCAATAGTTGGCGAAGGCTTAGTTGAGCATAAAATTTGTTGTGGAACTTTACTTAAACCATTAATCGTGTGTTCCTTGGAATGCACTTTATGATTACAATCTGCCCCTTGAAACTCAGTCACAAAGTGGATCAAAGTTTGGCATGGTTCCATTTTTCTTCCATTTTTGGTGACCAGGTGAGAGGATGAGACAGGTATCGGCAATTTATTAGGCCAAATTCCGTAGTCTGTCACAAAGTGAAAAGAATAAGGTACAAAATAAAAAAGAAATGATACAAAACTAGACACCTACAACCAAAGGTTTCATCCCAAAGTTTTGCTACAAGGTTCTTAAGTAAATAGGCCAAAGCAATGAAAATAAAGTACTGCACCTTAACAAGTTTTTCAATATTAAATTACCACTGATATTCCCATGGCATAGGAGGTTTAAGCACTAGACCATCCAAGAACTAAAATGCAACAGAAAGGACTCACCATGTGAAATTCCATTTATCTCAAGCTCCTTACGTTTACCAAGACTTCCCTGACCAGGAGGTTTGTTGTTGCCAGTCTTTGAAACATCTGTTGGTCTAATATTGGAAGAATTCAGGAGGCCCTTGCCTTTTGGGCTGTCTTTTAATTTAAGCTGGTCTTTACTTGGTTGAACTATCTCCCTCGCTCTCTCCTCCCATATCTTTTCTTTATCCCTGCTTTTGTCTTTTGATCTGCTTTTCTTCTCTCGATCCCTATCCCTCTGTTTATCACCCTTCTTATCAGTTTCTTTGCACTTATCCTTTTCTATCTCCTCCAACTGCTTCTCAACATCATATTTCTCCACGGGTTTAGTGATTCCTTGAAATCTCTTTTGATCAGTACCAGAGAATCCTGAAACGATTGAATTTCCGAAACCTCTAGCCTCAACATGGTTCCTTTGCCCATTGATTTTCTTATCAACTTCTTTCTTATTCTTTCCTTTCTCTTTCTCTTTCTCTTCCAATTTGGCAGTACTGCACTCCAAAATCCTTCCTGGAAGTTCTGCTCTTCTTCGATCTGTAACAGTAATATTCTGAACAATTTGGCTTCCTGCTGCTTTATCTTCATCCCTAATTCTCTCTGCCAAATCTTGCACATATTTAGAATCATTGATCCCTTTATTCTGCAGGCGGTTCGGACTAATCTTCCCTCCATTGCAGCACTCTTGCGGCCCTTCAACTCTCTCTGCATCTGAGATCCGGTTCTTGTCTTTATCCTTATCCCTGTCCTTCTTGTATTTGTGCTTCTCCTTCCGATCTTTCTTATCACTGTGTTTTTCTTTACTAATCTCTTTCTCTTTGTTCCTTTTTACTTTACCTTCCCGCTTTTCCTTGTCCTTATCCTTTTTACATTTTTTCTCCTTGTAAGAGAAAATAATATTTTTTTACTAGAAGTAGATGGGGAAATAATGAACGGCTAAGCATGGTAAGGTAAAGAGCTATCTAAACAACAAAGGGCAAGTTTCCAGATTGGGTGCAAAAATGATAAGCAAATGGAATTCAAAACTGTTACCAAGCTGATGAATTGTCACCATTAAATCTTTAATTCATATGTTTTTTGTCATATACTATGCCAAATATAAAATCATTTCTCCTTTTTAACAAGGAGACAAATACTTCAAATAAAAGAACATAATCATCAAACAAACACTTTTGATTCATTCCACATGAAAAGGATTCTTAACGGCAAGGACAAAGGAGATTATTAATCAGCATCAAGAAAAGTCATGTCAGTTAGTACCAAAAGTACATTTTCCTAATTCGATCTTCCAGAAGGAACTATAAATATAAATATATAACAATTCCATATAAAGAAGGCACCAGCCTAAATTATCAGTAAATCTCAAAAAACAAAAAGTGCTATCTCATAACATTTCATGTAGAAACAGGGAAAAAAAAAAAAAAAAGATAAGGATGCTACCACATGCATAGATACATATGCAGATCCTTACATGTGATAGATTATAACAGAAGATCTCTTCTTTATTTTAAATGACCACTACGTCAGGAGTTTAAGCTTATAGATAAGGAATAATTTAAAGCATTTTGTTAAGAAGAATATAGGTTGCATGGAAAACTACAACCTTAGGGAATTTCCTTCCAGTATATAAATCTATATGACCCGTCAGTGCTAATGTCTGATATATTAACATTGTGAAGAAGGATAAGTCAAATAAGACACCAAGAAAATTATGGACGGAGACAAAAATGCATTCATATAAATCATGCAAGAAAAACACCATTTTTGTGATACAAGATGCAAACGCATGAAGCAATCCGATCAAAGCGACAAGAGAAGAAATAGGGCATACTCCTGAAATAAACAAACGAAGAAAAAATCTCATGTGTTCGCATATTTCAAAAGCAGGTAATGTGGCTCATGTATCACAATTACTTAACATCATAATTCTCAGTATTCAAATTAACATACAGAAACATTAATGGTGATACACGAAACATATCAGTCAAAACAACCATCCCTTACATCTTTTTGCAGATTGAGATCACTTGAATTTTGGCATTTGGATAACATTTGCATTAGAATCCATGAATTTACTGATGCAATATTTATTCCTATCCAGTGGAACTAAACAAGGCCCTATGATGCAACCAAGGCATACCAGGAAACACCTATCATCTCTTCAAATCTCTTAAGGTACTATACCACAATTATTCTTAAGTCATAAATTAGAAAAACATGGAAATGTGATTACTCTGCAAAGGTGTTTCAGTTCCCTCAAGATGTAATTATGAAAGCATGCTCACAACATAAAATCAGCAGAAAGCATATATAACTACTACAGAACCAAAGCAAGAGTAGCATTTGCATTTCCACAGTAGATAACAGTTCAATATAGAAATGATTGCTCAACTGCTGCAGGTCAACAATGAACAAGAGTGGCAACACCATGGTAGATATCAATAGTTTGTTTTGCTTCAACTGATAGTAAGCCACATTTTGCTAGATTTTGGAATAACTTTCTTTAATATAAAGATTTAGATTGCCAAAACGAGAAAGAGATTTCAGAACACAGTAAAATATGCACCCAACTGAGTATTCAAAATTAACTAGAATGAGGCATATGACAGAGCATTTGAACTGTTCAATATAAAGTTTTCAATTTCTGCTAATAACCTAGTTCTTCCTTTACAAATTGAATATCTTAAATATACTTTATTCAAAATTAAAAACTAGAGCTAAAGGAACCAAAATGCCACTAATGTGCAAATATTAAAATCGTAAGATAAGAAGTCTCTGCAGATAAGAAAGATCAAATATTCCTGATCCAATTCCATTGTAACTGAGTTCTATGCTAGTACACTATACAGACTACCATGAAAAGTGAAAAGTTCAAGTAGTGACAATTAGAGGATGATGAAAAATTATTTGTGCTAAACTCAACAATGCTTACCAGAATGTTATATTAGTTCATAATAAAGATGGGGATGCTCAATTAGAAATAATACTTCTGAATCCAGTTGCATTACCTTAATAATTATTGTATCCTCAATTTCCTAAAACTCCCTTTTCATCTAACACTATACCATAGATAGTAAAAGATAATATTAATATTATCCAGTTTTGGCAATTTTTCACCAACCAAACGGAGTTTACCCAAAGAACAAGATGTGAACCACTTCTAATCTAAAATACTAGAACAAGTAAACAACTCCAACACATCATATCCTACATTTTCAGCACATTCAATACCATAAATATCAGATTATACCTTTTAAGAAAACCTTGTCAATCTTATGCCTAAGAGGATACATTACTTATATAACCAAACTTCACACATATTTAATATGGTCACATTTAAATCCCCTAGTAGAAATCATGCATTTACCTTATCCCTATTCAAAAAACACATCAAGCAAAACAATGTCCCAGTAATTAAAGGAGCCTTTTGCCTTTAAGTCGTCACATATTAATCCAAACTGCAGCTTCAGTAAAAGGAATAAGTGTTAAAACAAAGTTACTACCAGTTCGAGACCAAACAAGCATTTTAATTTTCAGCGCTAAAAACATATGAACATATATGGAAAGAAAACTATATCTTGACAACTGTATCATTATCAAAGTGTATCCTTGGAACAAAGTTTATAAGGTAGATACATAAATGGGCTATATAATCATTATCAAGTGTAGCCTTGTAAGTTGTATCAATTATTTATAAGAAAAATATGTAAATGGGAAATTTCAAGATCTAGCTAATATTAATTGTTACAACATTAAAAAACTGTAAGTGATTGAGCTGTGCACATTATTTATGAGTAGACGAAAAAAAGCATGCCACTGAGCATAGGTTAAAAAATTAAACAAAAATGTTATCTGATTCAAATCAGAGTGCATATTTTTTAGTGCGTGTGTTTGTGTTAAAATGTCCACTCTATAATAGGGCTACTGTGCCACATTGCAGTAAACATTCCACTTTGTTCTCTAAAAATTTCCTAAGCTAAAACGACAACCTGTATGAACAGTTGCACTGGTTTACAATCTTACACAGATACAATTTTTCATTTGGCTGCAATTTTGTTCAGATAACAAATTTATCAGATGGCAACTCCTTCAAACTCCTAAAGGTCTATGCAAGGGTACTTCTTGTATGATGCAGCCAACCGAAAGTAAAACATATTGAGAGTTGACAAAGTTCTCAATCTTCCTTCAATAGGCATGCCAACACAGTGTGTCTACAAGACAAATATCCCAGATATAAAATAAAAATTCAGCACCCTGTAATCTCAATGACTGTCAGATGGTTAAATTGTAAGCAACTTCTTCCTACTTCTAACAGCATCCAATCATATTACCAAAATTTTATTACAGTCATCTATAATTTACTGCTAAAAATGTATTGTAAGAGTGTGTGCCTTTGAACTTAACATAGCCTTACAATTTGGTCCATGTTCAAGCTTCGAAGGGCAATCTTTCCCCCTATATTATTTTCCAAACAATTGTCCCCTATACAATATTTTCAGTATTTTTATGCCTTGTTATGACCATCCCTTCTGAGTGGCCCAAATAAACAATCTTCTAGCTTGCAAAAATTTTGCTCATGGTTTCCAAAAACTATATCTAAACTTACTTATCTACACATATTTTCTTTTCCTTTTTTATCTGGAGCCAAATGTACCTTGATAGTTAACTCTACATCCAGGACCAACTTCCGGAAGTTAAAAGATACAAAATTAATATGATCTAATATAAACAAAAAAGGTAGATATAACAGAAATCAAAAGCAATATCCAAATAAAATGTGCAGGACTCATGCTAATAATGGCAGGTAAATAAAGCTACGGCATATAAACCTTTGCTAGCAAGTCTGTATCTTCAACTCTGGCACACTTTTCATATCCAGGAGGCGGGAATGGAAAGCAGCGAGACATTGCACGTGATCCTTAAAAACAGCAAAGCAGAATCCTTCTACCAACTGAAAAGTTTTTCCTAGTTTTTATACCTTTGTTCCAACACAGGAATAGACCAGAAACTATGCCCCTGTCCATGCACCATGCCCTCGCAATCATTTCCAGCTTTAATATCACAAAATGATCATTCAAATTCACCTCCCAGACAAAAGATACCTGATACCCAGTAAATAAAATATCTTTTTCTTTACACTCAAATCCTAAGAATTGCAAAATTATGTCAAAAAATTCGCATGGAACTAAGTGAACCCACAAGGCTTGAATGCTCAACTCTACTTAAACACTGATCTAACTTCAATGCCGCCAAATAATCAAAGTTTCAACCATAATGATTTGTCGACAAATGCAGAAGTTCCAATAAAATTCAATTCTTCTCGTGATTACTACAGGCCAACAGGGATAACATCACCTGCTCATCAGCAAAAACCAACCAATGTAAGGAAAAATTCCCAGACTGTGAAGATCAAATAATTAGAGGAAGTAAAAATACACCACAATCTTAACCTTTTGATGAAAAAATCTTCACTTCCTTATCACCATCTATTATCTATGTCAAGCTTCCAGCCACTGGGTGTTCAAAAGCAATTCTCAAAATCCCTTTTTGCAGATTAAAGTTCAGCCTCTAGACCGCCCTTTGCAGATTCAATGAGAAGATTTTAATCCCAATAACTTAAACTATTCTAAATACAAGCTATACAACCCAAAGTCCTCGGTTTCTATATGCAGCGTGTATTCTTCTTATGACCTAATAGTTTAAAAACCACAATCCACAATCAACAATTAATTCTAGTACGACCCCACCAAACCCTAGATAAATGAAGCAACACAAAATATGTCAACAGATTCCTCTAGTCATTAAAAACCGTAATTTCAATTGTTCAAACCCAAAAAAATGCTAATAAAACTAGATAATTGTTTGACGAAAAACTAATAATTAAACACAAGTAAGAAAGAGAAAACATTAATAGAAAATCATAATAAAAGTTGTTATCGAATTAAATTGAATAATGAAAGATAAATTATGGATTTTAAAAAATTTTGTTAAGTATGACAGAAAGTAGACAGTTTTGGTAAAAAAGATAGAAAACAAAACTCTTCATTAAAAGATTGGGAGAAAATTATAGTATAAATGGAAGTGTGTTTATGTGGGCGTGTCAATAAAGGAAAACAAGGAGTTGTCCGAGTAGGTGAGTGAGTGGTATCATTAGAGATCTCTTGCTCAAAGAATCGAAGTTAGCAAGGGTTTTGTTTGATGTTGTTGGGAAAGGCTTAAAAACCCCTTATCAAAGGGAAGAGAAACCACAATGGAGTTTGGGAAAGAGTATTTATAAGAGGGTGAGAGGTGAGAGAAACCTCCAAAAAGAAGGATCCGGACACGAGAGAATGCGAACATTAACGTCAACGAAACATTATATTACATTTAAATGAACTTTTATACGGTAAAGAAATACAATAATTATTTTTATTTAATATAATTATTTTTTATTTTTATTATATTTAATTAAATATAATAATTATTTATAATTATCAAAATTTATATTTATAATCTTATAAATAATTTTTTATTTTTAATAAAATATTATTTAAATAAAATATATCCTAAAATTATGATAGGAAACTTTTGTCTTATCAAATAAAACGGTTGTGAGATGTTCATAAGTTTATAATTTTATTTGTTTAATATAGTTAAGTTAGTCATTTAAAACTATCTAAATATTTATTTGTTTAATTATCAATTTTTTGTTTTAGATAAATTTTGCAAATATAATATAATTTTAAATTTAAATATTTATTTTAAAAATTATAATATTTTACTAATTTTATTATTTTTAATAATCATTTATAGATCTATTTTGTTAATTCTTCCATAACACCACTTAATTTATGGTTATCACATACATGCGCTTAAAATGAAGTAATTATTATACGGTCAAGACAATTATTGATTTATCCTTACTTTTTGCCTTTTTCTTTATATTATAATAATAATAATAATATGGTTAATTTAATTCACTAGATGTGTAGAATAAATTATCGGAAGGCTCCACTGTAAAATTATACCTAATGTTTTATAAAGAAATTGGTATTTACCTTATTTTATTTGAAAGTTTTAATTTTTTAATAAAATTGATAATTCATTACACTTATATGTATTATCAAATCGGTAATATATGTCATATATTTATCTAACTAAGATTGTTGCCTATCATATCACATATTCACATATATAAAGGAGAAGTTGGTTGATTTGGAGCAGAGTCACAAGGCTAAGTAAGATTCGAGTTTCTACGGCTTGAACTTGTAGCCAAAGAAAAGAGCGTGCTGAAAAGGAACTTCGATTGTTGCAAGTTGCAATCCAGGCTGATTAGGTAGAGCAAGCTCATCCATTTTCAGAAGAAGTGTTGCAATGAACAAACAGACTGCAAATTGACTAGAGGCGACACTCATAGAAGGTCTTGAGGAGAATAACAAGCTTAAAAATAAATTGGCCACGGTTGACGTGGGATCGACAATAAAGTCAAGAGTAATTCATTCATCCGGAAGAGGCATTCAATCCAGAAGGAAATTGGGCGATCAATGTTGGTCCATTAGATTTGATTGGGCTTTCAATTTAATTTGTCTTCAGTCCTTTTTTTATGGCCTTATTCTATCTATGTTAACTTAAAAAAGTAGAATTTGAATGGGCTTGATATCTTGGTTGGGCCGAAACTACAATCTGGTTTGAGTTGGTCAGGCTTTAGCATGGCAGAAACAATTGGACCAATTGCGATAAACAGCCCACTCCATGAAACTTTGTTGCATTTCAAGGATTTTTTATGTCATATGAAACCTGCCCGTAAAGTTACGTTGGAGCTCTAAGATTTATGCCAATCAATGTGGTTGCCAGGGTCCAGATTTGCCTTTCAGGGCGTCTAGCCCAATAGTGGCACTCTGACGTAATCATGGCCTATGGTTATGATTTTATTTATTTTTAATAAAATATTATTTAGATAAATTATTTTGATGAAATCATTTATACAATATATATATTTTTTATATATAAGTAATATTATGTATATATATTTATTTTAAATATATAAATCAATACATATTTAATATATATATAATCATATAATTAAATAATTTTAAATTAAAGATAAAATAATATTTAATAATATAATAATATATATAAATATGTAACTATTTATATATTAAAAATAAATAAATTAAAATAATTAAACTTGAAGGACTGAAATATTGATAACTCTAATCTTATAGCAATGTAGTCAATTTCACTCAGTTAAGTACAATTTCTTTCTCACCCTCAACCTTTCAACAAAAAACAAGTTAACCACAATCCTATCAATCTCTTAACTCTTAAAACATGAATTTAAGCAATAAAGATAATTACATCTTATTATTAGGATTAATTTTAACACAAAATCGTGATACATAATTTGTGCAATTATTTGAGGTTCAAATTTTTTTAGAAGAAGTTATTTTTTAAAATTTATAGGCTGAATTTTGTGAATATGATTATTGTTTGTTTTGGTAATTTCGTTGTAAATATGGTTAATATTGAAGTGCGTATGAAAGTATTTGCAGGAGATTAAATTGATTTTTGGGTAAGTTAAGCATTTTGATAATATATAGCTTATTGAAAAAATTATTAAACCCCCTAAATTATGTAAAATTACAATAACCATCAAAAATTTTGGAGCTTATTAGAAATCAACAATGCGTAATATGCTATGGAGATAATTAAAATTTTACTTAGCATAGCGGGGGTGAAGGTAATTTTACCATGCATGATATAGAGCAAATGTAAAAATACCATGCATAATGGGATGTAAGAGTAAGAATTTTAAATTAAAGGGGGTCATGTACTTTTCTAATACACACAATCTAAACATAGAAATATAAGATTTCGAATATACACATTTTTCAATGTTCATTCAATAATTTTATAATCATTTTTGGAATTCATAATTGAATTTATTCAAATTTTATGAATGTAAATCAAAATTTTTCATCTTTTATTTTCATATATAGTTAAAAAACCCTAAATCAAGACATGCTAATGCAATTTAGGGTCTAGGGGTATCATTTTTATTTACTTATTTACGATACATTGGTTGAACTAATGCAAAATCTAAGGGTCATATTATCGACTATGTTAATTTGCCGAACTATATATATACTACTTTCAATTTATCATACACATTTTTTAAACTTTTATTAAGTAAATATAAGAAAATTAAATATTGCACTAGTATTTATAATATATTAGGCACATTTATGCTGTATATTATTTCCTCTTATTTGAATTAAGCACTACACTAGGTTTTCTAAAGTAGGGTTTAAGTTTTAGTTTAGATTTTGGGTTTATAAAACCCTAAATTAAAACACTATATATGTTAAAAAAATTTAATTTTTTTACTTAATGAAATTTACTAATGAAAATAGATGACAAATGAAATTTTAATTTTTTAAAATTTAAATGGTAAGAATTTGTAATTTCAGAAAACCTTTGATGGGAAATAGAGTTTTGGTCTTATTTCATTTGAAAAGATGATTCATATGGAATATTAAATAGGGGAGTACAGAGGTAGACCTACAAAAGGTGAAGAGAAGTCAATTGATTCCCATAACTTTGAAAAATATTCAAATAGGTCACTTAAATTTTTATTTAACCTTCTCTAATTTTAAAAAAAATTTAAATATAACTTTTAAATTTTGTTTGACCCATTTTAAGATTTATTATCTCTTCATTTATTCTTCTATATTTTAACCTTCTCAATTTTATTTGACCGATAAAATATCGGAAAATGACAATTTCATCCTCAATTTTTGGTTTAAGTCATAGTAATCTTGGAGAGTACTAGAATCTTGAAGAATATTCAAATACTAAGATGAAATAGGGAGTAGAACTATTCAAATACCGGGAAATGAACAATTTCTTCCTTAACTTTTGCCTTAAATAAACTATAATATTTATTTATATCTGGTTTTATCATGGCATTTGCAAACCTTAGGGACCAATGGTTATTAAAAGAATTTACAAGGACGACATTGCCATAATTGATCCCTCAATTATCCAACAAGGAATTGGGCCTCGAGCGACTCAATGCTGAAAATGAAGGACTTGTCCTCTTATTGCACAAAATTTAATGATGTTACGCTTGGTTATTGTTACTTCGCAATGATTGGGAGTTTGGGGGACTTTTTGTTAAATTTCAATGTTCCCATTCTCATCAAAAGAGACACTTTTCAACCACCCAAAAAGTTAAAGATCAAATGTAAGGTCTATATTTTTGGGTAAGTCATCTCAAACAATATTTAAAGATCAAAGTTTTTATTTACTTATTCAATAGTTATGAGTTTAATCATTTAATTTAGAGTTTGATTTATTTGATATGATTAATTCTATTTCTTTACTCTAGTTAATACTAGACTCAAATTGAACTGACTCAACCTCAAAATCTAATTCAATTCAGATTAAATTTGTTTAGTCTAAATTTAAATAAAGTTCGAGTTAGGAGGTTTAACTTCTTTTGAAACTAAACAAAATTCAAGTTAAAAAGAGTTCGGTTTGGTTTGACTCATAGTGAGGTAGATGGTTCAATTTAATTTGAACTTGATTTGTGGTTCAATTTAAATTATGTTAAGTAACTAATAAATCATGTCGTTTTGTCAAAGATTTACAAATTCAAACCATTAATTTGAATCATATATTTGAACTATAAATTTAAATTATAAATTTGAATATAATCATTTTCATTTGAACTGAACTAAAATCACTTTTTATGTTGGCTTGAAGAATTCGAGTCAAACTCAAATTGAACTATTTTTTATTCGAATCAAAGAGATTTCAGACTCAATTCGGTTCGTATCCAATCCGTATAGTAAAAAAATAAATTTATTTGAGAACAAGAAGAAGATTAAATTGCAGCTCAAAGATCAACCATGGCGATTGAATCAACTGAAGCACTTCACGTAGTGATGTTCCCATTTTTTGCATTTGGTCACATAAGTCCCTTCGTTCAACTATCTAATAAGCTTTCTCTTCATGGAATCAAAATCTCTTTCTTGTCAGCTGCTGGTAACATTTCACGCATTAGAAACACACTGAAGCTCAATCCTAGTGCCCAAATAATTCCTCTCTCAATCCCACATGTTGAAGGTCTCCCACCTGATCTACAAATCACCTCCGATATGACACCAGCCATGGCAGAACTCGTTAAGTTAGCCATAGATCTCATGCAACCACAAATCAAGATTATTTTATCGGAACTCAAACCCCATTTTGTCTTCTTTGATTTTGCACAAAATTGGCTACCTCACCTAGCCTCACAATTTGGCATCAAATCAATTTCCTTCTCTGTTTTTGCCGCCCTTACAGGTTCTTACATTATGGTCCCTGAAAGGCGAAACAACCACTCCACCGATGTTCTAATTAAGCCTCCAACAGGGTTTCCTGCTACTTCCATTACCTCTCTCAGAGAGTTTGAGGGTAAAAACCTCCAATACGTATTCATGAACTTCGGCGGCCCTTGTGTTTATGACAGAGTCTTAGATGGGCTAAACAACTGCGATGCCGTTGTCATAAAAACCTGTAATGAAATAGAACGCCCGTACGTAGATTTCCAGAGAAGCATTTTTCAAAAGCCGGTTCTTTTAACTGGTCCTCTCGTCCCAGAGGCACCATCTGGGGAGCTTGAAGAGACATGGGCTAAGTGGCTCGGTCAGTTTGCCACAAAGTTAGTAATATTTTGCTCCTTTGGCAGTGAAACATTTCTCAATGATGACCAGATAAATGGAGTGGCTCTGGGCTTGGAACTCAGTGGGTTACCATTTATTCTGGTCCTAAATTTTCCTGCTAATGTGGATGCCCAAACTGAGTTGCTCCGTGCTCTACCAGAAGGGTTCATTGATAGAGTAAGAGACAGGGGAATTGTGCACACAGGGTGGGTGCAACAACAGCTGATTTTAGCACATAATAGTGTTGGTTGTTATGTCTGTCATTCAGGATTTACTTCAGTGATAGAAGCTATAATGAATGATTGCCAATTGGTTCTTTTGCCTTTTAAAGGTGACCAGTTCTTCAACGCCAAGCTCATAGCTGGGGAACTGAGGGCTGGGGTGGAGGTGAAAAGAAGAGGAGAGGATGGGCATTTTAACAAAGAGGATATATTTGAGGCTGTTAAAACTGTAATGGTGGAGATTAACAAGGAGCCGGGTTTGTCTATTGCAGGAAATCATCAGAAATGGAGAGAATTCTTTTCGAATGAGGGGATTCAGAATAAGTATATTGAAGATTTGGTGAAGGAACTCAAAGTGCTTCTTGCTGTTTAATCGTAGCAATGACGTTGTTGTCTCGTACTCTTTATCTTGTATCTGTTTTTGTACTTAATAAATCCCTGTTTGAGCTCGCAATAAAATTAAATCACATTTGTGATGTGAGTTTCATTTAAGACTGAAATAGTGAAATCTAACGTCTGAACATTAACATATATCTTTCCTAATTCTAGTGCCTTTAGTATGTTCCAGTTTACTTATAGAATCACATTAATAACTTGCATACACAATTTAAAGCTTTACATAAGATTAGCTACGGTAATAGCAATTAAAACTTGAGAATACTAATTAAGTTTACTACTTATGTTTGAAAATTTCTATGGGGATGTGAGCATGAAAGCGTAATAAAGAGAAAAATTGATATTGGGATTTTATGTGATTCATCCCAATAATTAAAATACCTATGTCCACAATATTCACACTAACTTATGTTGAGACATAGACTCTCCCCTCTCCCTGAACTAGATTCATAAATTTGAGACAGATTTATAGACGCGAGGGTTAGATGGCATTTCTGTATTTTTAAAAAGATTATGAACGTTAAATTTTACTTTGGAAAATGATTACTGTCCAACGTAAAAACACTTTTTCCTACCACCCATATTCGTTTTTGTTTAGATTGAAATCAATTATCTATGTTCCGAAGCACCTGAATACATAAATTTTCCTTGTACCTTGATAATTCAGTCCTTTCGTCCGAGAGAGGGGAAAATGAAATTTTCTTTATAGAAGCTTTTTCCAGGATTTGTGGTTACCTAAACAAATGCTCGGCGGAGTCAGCAAACAATCCGATTGACCCTTTACAAATAACAAATAAAATAAATTACAAAATATTTTCTACAGGTCTCTCATATTACATCACGTGAATAATCTCGGTCAAAGGCACCGTTCTTGTTGCAATGGGGAAGACACAGCCAACAATTGACAATCTAATATCAATCAGGCTGTGATCATGCATTTGTAAACACAGCCAATTGTTCAATTTAACTGCCAAAGGGAAATTAAAAAATCACAAAAATGCAAGAACAGACCAACTATACAAAGGCAATTGTATGCAGAGTAAACAATAACTAACCTGAATGACAGAGACAAGGAAGACTGAACTGGTGGACGAATTCCATTTTCACCGGGTGAAAGTAGTGACCAGAAAACTGTTATACATGAAATCATAATCCATAAGTAGCCATCATGAAAAATTTGATGTAAAAGAAATTTCTTCTATTTTCAGGAAAAGATTAGAACTGATACACTATCATGACTCTCAAAAGTTAAATGAATCCTGCACTTAATGTCTATGGACAAGGAATGCTACAGGTAAAGTTTGAAACAGCAAACTTTTATCCTCTGCCCATTAGGCTCACCTTCCAAAGTGTATCTTTCAGTCTAAAATAAGCAGGAAATGAATCCTGAAGAAGACTACAAAATTTCCTCAATCATCACAATAGTGATATCCATCAAAACTAGTTAAAAGATTATCCGTGAAACATTCTTTATAAAAGCTTTTTTCCAATTAAATGCAGAAAGAACTAAGACTAAATTTATCATCAAATTTATTCTTGCACCAAGCATTCTTATTCATTGATCAATTGGGGAGTTATTAGAAACAGACATTACCTGACTGATCTGAATGATCTTTAAGACCAGAGCAAAACAGTATATCCTGCATCATGAAGTTCAGTCTGTTTCAGAATATGGAATATTCAGTTTCACAGTACAAAAATATCATTCAATAATGTGTGTGCATATATCTGTTTGTGTGTGTTCAGAATACAGCAATTCTAACTCACCTTTCCCATGCCTTGAGATGTGTTATGCACCATTTCTGCAGAAGATGATTCTGAGTCAGAACCTTAATAAAAGTAATTCTTAAGTCCTTCAGTCTAAAATCAACTCTAGTGGAGCCTATTGACTCCAGAAACACAAAGAAAAGCCCTTGGCTCCAGTGAAGAATTTTGAACTGGTAATACTACAATCTGACGCACTTACTCTGCAAACAAAGGCTTTAATTGAAGGAGCTTAAAAGCAGAAAGTAGTTACAGATACTACAAAAGAAGGGCTGAAAATGGAATTCTACAAGGTGATATACCTATAAAGAACATCCACTTCTTTTCTTTGGGAATTGTGTCATTTAACTAATAAGTTTGATGTGATTCCTCATGAGGATGATTCTTTTTTGTTGCTTTTAGCCTCCAATATGCACAATTTGGTTTTTATCCAAGAATTATAATATATGTAAAAAATGATTTTACACGCTCCAGCACCATCTGTATCCCTGACTAGACAAACATAACAATTCAATAAAACTATATATATCACAGGTAAAACAATATTTACCCAAGTTGGAAACACTGGGCTTTACTGCCAATGTTAAGCCCAGGAAACCGTCATCAGGTTCTGAGCCGAAGTCCCACAGATTCAGCTCAAGATTTGGTGTAGCTCCTGTCGAACAATACCAGAGGAAAATGTTTATTTAGCCCAAAGAAGTAAACCAGAAACCAGATCATATATATTATGGAAACCAGTTGTGAACTTCAATAACTTACCCATGTTATTTAGCCTGAGCTCAAGTGGATCATGGAGGGGGTAAGGAACCCATGTACCCATCTGCAAAGCACATGTTAGAAAATTGAGCTAATAGAGCAAGAATAAACTTAAGATACAGTTGGGAAAGCTAATTACATTGAAAAAAGAATGCTGCAATGCTTGATCTGCAGTTGGCCTCCTTAATGGATCCCATGAACAAAGTTGCTGTTGACAGTCAAGAAATATCATAAGTCAATTAAGCAAAATTAATGAAGGAAAAAGCAAGTCACAATTGATTAATCATTCAAGTTAGTTATACAATGACAATGTACAGACAGCACACCTGGATTAAATCAATAGCTTCCAAGCTAGCATTAGGAATGATATCAGCGAGGTTAATGGGCAAAATCTATAAAAAAGTAATGAGAATTAAAGATACTGAGGGAAATGCAGAAAGAGACATCTAAAAAACGAACCAATGGTACAACCAAGATCTTACCTCAGAATAACTGATACTGATTAATCGAGAGATATTGGTTGCCTCAGGAAAAGCAGTCCAATCTGGAGCACCAAGAACACAGCATATCTTGTACAACTGATCAGTTTCACTGCCATGGGAGAAAGTGGTTCCTATAAGATAGAAGTTTAAGAACTATGCTAGATTTCTCGTTTTCATAAATGAAATTTAATCATTGAATTGAACATATTCCACTTACCATAATTTTAGAAAACTTGAATGAATAGAAACAGCATACAAGGGTAGTAAAACAAATAAGTATCAGGATATGAAAAAAAAAAAAAAAGAAGAAAATTTAAAAAGCCACTCCCACATACAGAGCATGCAGGAGACAAGATATTAGATCCTACAATCATTTATTGTACCTTTTCGGGAATATTCTTAAAGTTAATTGCCATATGTTTATAGGTCAATATCTATATTCATGTACATCCATTTAATGAGTTCTGAAGCAGGAGAAAATCTGAACATTATCTTATGCTGGATAGGTGTGGACTGTAACTGCACACACTAGCACAAAAATATGTTCACAGACCCAAACAAAAAAAAAAAAATCAAATTTGCAACGATATCAGAAATACAACACTAAACAATTAGGGAGTAGACAATCATGTTGAGGCATTTAGTTGCACCAATTTAAATATAGCATAATTACATAACTATCCGTAGATTAAACTGTTTAATTGTAATTAGCAAAAACAATAAAACAGTAAAAGAAGAGAAAAATTTTTGAGTGGTTTGGTTGCCTGAGCAAAATCTACATCCGCTGTAGTGTTATTCCCTTTTTTTAAACAATTTGTTCATAGGGAACAATTGCAAAGAGTGATCAAGAATCTTTTGGATAGAATTCAGAGAATGTGTTTTGTGTGAGCTTAAGACAATGTTGTCGTTTCAAAAGATCAATCCAAAAGATTCCTTCTTTTGCTTTGTTTTTGGTTCATATAATTAAAACAAAAGGATGTTGTCGCCACTTAGGGGCACGTGATGCCTGGAGTCTTCACTAAGCTTGTATGTCTGTTCGATTGAGAGAGTATGTGTACCGTCAAGATCGTTAAACGTTAAAAGAGGTGTTTTCCATTAAATGTGATACATGTTTGTTTGGTTAGCTCAAACACTACATTTAATATGATACAACTAACATGGCTGACAAATACCAAGTTGCTTACTTCGACAACCGGAATAACTTACTTAATGGTAGACACATGACCATGACTAAGTAGCTCAAAATATTCTTTTGCTCAGAGAACATGCACCTACACTACACAGGTAAACTTGTCTAGACGACGTGAGTTATCTACATGCTCTTAGCGTGAGTTGTCTACGTGTTTTGTGGTAAGGCGCTAGGTTGCTGAACTACTAGATTCACATCAAGAAGTTGCCACCTGGCAATAAGTGCTGCCCGAGGTACCATTACTAAGGGAAAAATTCTGCTCACATAATATATGTATACACACACACACACACACATACGGGAAGGGACAACAATTAAAGAATAAGATAATTGACTTATATATACATTGAAAAAAACTGCCTTCAAATATTTCCCATCAACACCTAAGCATAAAAACTTGAGAAAGCATTATGATAATTGAATCACCTTTCACCAGGGAAAATAGGAGAAAATGTGAAAAGTTCAGCCAATATTGCACCAACAGCCCACATATCTGCATAATTCTCTCAATTGTTGGTCTTCAAGTGATAAAGAATGAGTCCAGAATATATATATAAATATCATATAATCATGTTACATAAATCGATTATGACCTAGCAAATATGTAGTCTTACCTGAGTCACCTAAAAATGTTCAACTGAGAAATGATTAGAACAGCATAAAAGCACAGGTGCAGATACATATAAATAGAGAAAAAAAAACAAGGAAAAAGTAATGCATGTGTGTACTGTCACATACAGATGGAAAAAGGAAATTAAAAAAGTGTAGAAATCATCCAGATTCTTGCTTCTAACTCAAGAATCAAACCATAAAATATGCTCAAAGTCACCTGGACAATCAAAATGCCTGTGAAGCATCCTCAACTTTTGAAAAAAAGAAACCATGGTTTAGAATTCCATCTAAGTCCTTATAGAACAGGATCAAGATTCCTAGCCATAACTGATAAGTATACTAAATCGCCTTTAAAGGACATAATAAAATTGGATTTCTTTTTCCTTTTCTAATTCACTTGCACATATGCAATGATATCTAATAGTTAATGTGACTTGACAATTTTATTTGAGATCTAAAAATCATGATTGTTATATTGAAAATGAAAAGTGGCTTCATTTAATACTCAAAAGTAGATGATAGAAGGAGAAAGATTTAAAGGCTTTGCTAACAGAACTTCAGTTTTAACATGTAATCTCCCATCTCAATACATCAATGGGTTCAAGTCAGAAAACCAAACTGGTTACAAACCCTGCCACTTAGCAAGAGTAGTTGAAAATTAATAATATGAAAATAAAAAATTCCATAACCAACAAAAAGTAGATATACTCTTTACCTATTGCAGGAGTGTACGATGAGGACTGAAACAAAACTTCAGGAGCTCGATACCTGGTAAATCATTACTTATCTCATGAAATGTGAAAAATACAATCACAAAAGAGTGTTAAATAATGGAAGGCCAATGAAATCATACATACACACACATGCACACTGATACACAGGTATGGGCACAAAAATTCAATTAGATGACACAAAAAAAGATGACTCACCAGCGTGTGGAAACATATTCGGTGTATGGAGGCATTGATGACAGTTCTCTAGCTAGCCCAAAGTCAGCAATCTTGAGAAAGTCATTTGTTACCAGCAAATTCTCTTTCAAAAGGAAATAACATTTGATTAATAAATCAACACACTCTATGGAGATGTGACATGACAATGTTAATGTTACAAAAGCAAAATATTAGGTCAAAGACAAATTTTACCTGGTTTTAAATCCCGATGAAAATAGCCATTTCTATGCATATGAGAAAGTCCTTCCAGCAACTGAGACATAAAGCTCCTTATTTCTCCTTCTGAAAATGGTCTTTGCCGTTCTCGCATTAGATGGTAAAGGTTATGCTCCTGGAAAGTCAGAGTGCAAAATTAGGTAATAAGGAACAATGGGTGTGTGCTCATTCATCAAACCATCACTCTCAGAAGACAATATAGCTTTCCAATATTAAACAGGACAATTTTCAATTCTATTTACGATAATTCAGTAAGATTTTTTTAATCATAAACAAAATAATTCCTCTAAGAAAAACACAAGTTATAACTGTACAATGCACTGACATTCATGCTAAACAATAACATAAATTCCAAATGGTAATAGTTAGCTTAGCCACTATGGTATATAATAGTTGTTCAAGAAATCTAGGGATCAAATCAGACTGACACACTTACCTGGATGAGTTACATTAGATTTGAAGGGGTGGGGGGTTAACCAATTAAACACATGTTACCTCAATTTTCACCAAATTCCAATTTCATTATTTTAGAAGGCAACAAATGATGCATCAGAGAGCATGACCTAAATCATAGTAAGAAAATCTAGAGAATGAAAGCCCAACTCTAGAAACCCGTATTTTCTTGGAAACTGATTTGTCTTTATTTCTATCAGAGATATCAAATAAGAAAAATTGCCGCCCTTGTTCAATTGTATTCATAAGAATATCTTTATGCTAGATCAAAGATGGCTATTAAGTCTAGCAATAGCCATCTTACCTAACTTTATTGAATGCCAAAACACTTCATAATCTAAAGTTATTTTTTTAAGGTCTTTCTGTGATACCTAAAATCCCTTGGAGGTTAATAAACTAGAGACTAATACCACCCCCCCCCCCCCCCCCCCCCCCCCCCAACTTTGGTAGTTAGGAATCTTGATTTGCAATTTAATAAAACACCAAGAATCTAGATCCATCCTGAGCCAAAAAAATTCAGTTGAGTGGCCTCTCAGCTTCCTAATAAAAAATTATATGAATAAGTGTTAATTTAGATATTATTAAAAAAAAAAAACACACGAGCTATGGTTTCATGTTCTCAATAGCTCGTTACGTACAAGCATCTGAAGAGGTGTTAATACCCTAGCTTGACACATTGTTGGATAAAGTATACAAAAAAATATTTGTAAAAATATTTAAAATTTGAAACAATAGCACCTACCATGTATTCAAAAATGAAGAATAGTTCGTTGTTTTCCCTAACAACCTCCTTCAACTTTATAATATTGGGATGATTCATTTTACGAAGGGCCTGCCAAAAATAGAGTTACTCTTAAAGCTTTGGATATTACTTATAATCCATGGAAGTTGATTTCTTAAAACCCTTCCAGAAACCGTGCATTAGAATATCGCTTTGTGAATACATACCTTAACTTCTCGTAAATTCATGCATTCTTCCCAAAAATAAAACTTCCTCTTCATTCTCTTGACAGCAACCTAGTAGCAGAGAACAACATCATAAAATATTGAAAAGAAAAAAAATATGACAAATTATACTTTCTAACAACAGTTGGCACAATATCTATGATCAGAAGTGAAATGATGAATATTTGAGATTCCACAAAATCTATGAGATGCCAAAGTGAAACAATGGATATTTGCATTGTAGTTGTATACATCATATCTATGATGTTTTCACACAATATGCAGCCGTTGAGCCAATTTAGTTGTTTTTTTAAGATTTAATACTCCTTTCTCCATTTTCCTTTCCCAGTGAAAAAGAAAAATAATCATTCACCAACAAAGATACAGCTAGCTAATGTCACTTTATTGGAATGTTTTTAGTAAAGACACAGCATTACATAACAATAGAATCGAATGTCCACAATAAAATTGAGTGATCTAAAGCAGGTGCTCCAAAGAAAAATACAAAGTCACCATATACTGACTAAATGCTCCTGACAAGGAAATAGTTTGGTAACAGAGACAGATAAGCAAGAAATTACCAGGAAGACAACAAGAACAATGAAAGTTAAAAAGCAATCCACTGAGAAAATTCCTTACAATTTCATAAGTTTCAACATTGAAAGCCTTATATACACTACCACAAGTACCATCTCCAAGTTCTTCCAAAATTTTATACCTATAGAAAAAAAATATAGGAATATCAGCAAACGTACACAATAATAGTCACAAAAGATAACAATCTTGTTCAATCCAGAGCACTGAAGGGCAACTCACCTTTCCATTTTATTTGTTTCAAATGACAACAGAGTTTGTCAATGAACTTTTAATAACCTCCACGTAGAGGTGTCTACTCTATCGACACAATGTCGCTTACTAGCTTGAATATGCTGTTTAGTGCTAAACTGTAGCTTGAAAAGTAAGATGTTGAACAGAATCCACTTTTCATTGTAAGAGTGATTGAATATCAGCCAAAAATTTATCAACATTCTTATGTGCAGCTTCTACAAGCTGCAATCAGTTTGAATCATCTAAAAAGAACCAGCCTATATGACCCCCACCAGAACACCAGCAGAAGCCCAATTTAATTTAGCACCACAATCCATTTTCACTAATGCCCATCTTTCAAAAACTAGGGCAGAGCTGCAAAAACAGACCAAACAAACTGTAAAAACCAAATTCTTCAGTATAGAAACAGAAGAAAAAAGGACAATTTATGAAAGATTTTTATATCCTTTTTTTGCTTCATAAAATACATAAATATGACTGAAAAAGATTTAGTTCCATTACATACAATGAAACATCTAATTTGCACAAATAAATATCTAGATAAGAATGAATATACAAAGCAAGCCCTCCCTCCCTTTGAACAAGAAAGAAATGGAGAAGAAGATAACTTTTAAACAAGGACGCCGTTTTTGGCTGATTTCAGTGTAGGTTTCTGTTTTTTCAGTCTTCAAAAGATAATAAATGGAAAGAATTAAAATTACCATAAAAATCCTTCTTAGCATAGCTTATGATAGAAGTTCTATCATAAGCGCGGCATGTAGGCATCAAAAAGCCAATTCTCAAAATTAAAACCACAGATATTAAATCACAACTCACGTCATCACCACAGACTTACAATTCAAGCACTTAACTTTCAAAAACAAAACACATAATAAATCCAAATCCGAGAATTAAGAAAAAATTGCAATAAGATATAAAACAATCTAACCGTGCGTATGTAGGTGTGTATATTCTCACCTTTTAAGCATAAATTCAGTTTTTCTCTTCTAAAGAAATGAAAATTTTAATCAAAGCAGTAAAATAATCAGACAATTACAAACAGACCGGAATTAATCATCAGTCAAATATAAATGCTCTATCTGGTGATCGAGAAATTGAGGAAAAGAGGAAAGAAAACTGTAAAACAGAATTTCAACACTCAACTGAAGACTCACCAAAATTAAATTACTATCTCCCTTTTTTTTTCATTTTTTAATCTTGTTAGCTAAAGCAACGCAAAATCAAGGGGTTTTTTTTCTTCTCTCTCCGTTTTATCGGCAGGCAAACAAAGAAACGAAATAAAACTATAAGTCCAACTGCATTCCAATAAGCAAGTAAATGACGGCTGCGAACCAAAATCAAAATAAAATTCTACATAAACAAACTTAACAGATATATTTTTCATTAAGAAACAATAAAGAGATCGATTGAGATTGGGCTCACCATTGATGTTTAATAGGAGAAAATAAAGGATCACAGGAAATAGATCACCAACAATGTATAAGCAAATTCGTTCAAAACAAGATAAAAAAGTATAAAAAAATTATGGATAGAGAAATTTAGATCACTGGCTAAGGCCTGAGAGAGGATTCCGCAGAAGAAGCGAAGGAGAAGAAACCAAATAAATTTGTATAATTTATTAAAATATTAAAACAGATTATATTTTAATTGATTTTTAAATTGAAACGAAGAAATGCTTGGTTGTGGTGGGGGAAGGTAGGTGGTCCCCACTGTGTTAAATTAGTATTTAGTTTGGAATGACAGAAATATCCTTCAACTACTAGGATATTACGGGAAATTTAATTGACGACATTAACCCGAATTGCTGGATAAGGATGACGCGTAGCTTGTTGTAATTGGACAAAGATAGGGTATTTAAGAATTGGAAAGAGATGATTAGTGGGTATTTTCGTCAATGAAAAATTCTTCTGGTACCCTGGGTTATTGGTTTGTCTGATATGCAGTGTGGTTGATGCGGTTCAGATTTCGGGTCATTGACCTGCAGCGCGTGAGAATTGGGTCTGGATCCAAAGCGGATCGCTTGAAAACCGAACCGGCTGTTAATGACAAAGCAGTACCAAACACTCGTGTCTCCATTTTTTTGGGTGGCACGTGCCAGCCAAATTTAGAAAAGGGTTTATCTTTTACTGAATAATTACATATACGAAGATATGTTTTTATATGATTAGATAATTTTAAATTAAAGATAAAATAATATTCGATTATATGATATCGTATTATTATTTGTGTTTATAATTTATACACATAGTACTACCTTTACATAAATATTTATGTCTTTTAAAATTTAGTGAAGCTGACCAAATCCTCAGACCTCTAATTCTTGAATTGAAACCATGCAGAGTGAAATAAGAGATTATTAATTTGGTTGGTTAAAAGAATCCATAATAAAACTTTAGTCTAAATCTCAATTATGAAAACTTAGTCACATGTATCTTTCTCCGTCAATATTTTCTATTTCATAAATATATTATCCATTGAATCATCAGTATGATGCTATCAAAAAGAGTTTTAATTTTTTTCTGCCCATATGTTTGTCTTTGGTTAACAATGGCTCATAATCATCACCTAAAAATACATGGTTACAATTTCGTCTCAGATTGAGTGCGTGATGTTGATAAAGACAAATCTTTTCCTAGTGAGATGAGAGATTCTGTGCCAAGAAGCAAAACGAGATGTAATTTCCCAACCAAGCGTTTTCTTTTTAAATAAATAGCAATATAGAACATTCACATACCAGATGCCATGCTCATATACTTCACACAAATCATAACTAGATCATAAAAAACTGCAATACCATGCTAATTATATTCACCTAAGGTTCCACAATGATCTTACCAGTAGCATGACCTTCAATACTCCTGGCCCAAGCTTCTTCAGCTTTGCTGAGGGGATGCTTTGAGTCGATCACTGTCTTAAGCTTCCCTTCCTTCACTAACTTAACAAGAAAATCTAGGTTCTCCTTCTTTGGTATTAAGAGCAAAGGGACCAGCTGCTTCTTGGAGAAGGTAAGTTTCTTCAAGGCAAAAGTCCACATCGCCCTGGGTCCAGGAGTGATATCTATCACCTTCCCATTTGAGCTCAAATTTGGCTCAAATGTACACCAGGGCATGGCTGATGCACAGTGGATCACTGCATCATATTTTCGACCAGATGGGCTCTTTAGAGCAGCTCCATCAGGGGTCTTGTAATCAAGAACCTCATCAGCCCCTAAACTCTTGACAAATTCTATGTTGCGAGCCCCACAAGTGGCAGTCACATGCGTGTTTCCAAGCTTTGCCAGCTGAACAGCATAGTGACCTACACCACCTGAAGCAGCAGTGATCAGAATGTTTTTCTCCATGCCACTTCCATCAAGCTTGATCCCAGCAGACTGAGTGAGGGCCTGGTGAGCAGTGAGACCGGCAACAGGTAAGCCAGCACCTTCAGCTGCAGAAACTTCTGGGGACCTACTAACTGTCAAGCTTTCCTTAGCCACAGCAAATTCAGCTAGTCCACCTCCAGTCTATCATCAGGTAACATGACATTCAAAACAGAAACAAAATGATTTGTGAGATCAAAATAATTGAAGTATGATATAGTATAGGTGAAATACAAGATGGGCAATTTTTTATATCCTAAATTGGAAAGCAGCAGCCCATTTGCATCCACGCTAATGGTGCAACATCTCCTCTTAAGCCCAAACACGCTAAATAATTGTATTATTTTATGTCAAACCACCCTGAATTGTCCACTTAGAACAGCATGAGGTTAAGAGGTTTTTTTTTTTTTTTGGAAAATCAGATTCTAAATAAAAATAGTAATGTTAAAACGTGAAGTCAGAGGGTAAAGCAGAGGAAACAGTCCGGTCAAAAAACCTAAACAATACATATGAAAGATGATTACTACTGATTCTTTTTAAATGAACCAGAATCAGGAAGGTTGATGATGTGATGTCATCACCAGTTGCCCAAATCTTCACAATCAGAATTTCAATGTTAATTATTAACTAGTAGAAAATGAACCTTGAAGCTCAAGTTAAATAATTCAAAAGTTGATAGAAGACAAAAATTAAGCCTAAGTATATCAATGAGCACATACAAGGTGGTTAAGAATAGCTACAACTTTGTCACCAGCTTTGAAATCTTTAACTTCTGACCCTACACCTATGACTTCCCCAGCTACATCAGTCGCTGTTCCAAAAAAAGACCTCCTCAGCCCAAACAAATAAAAATAATAATTAATATAATATAAAATAAAACTGCAGGTCATTGTTTCTCATCATTTACAGTACACATTGAAAAGCAATATGACACCAAAAGAAATACACATAGAAACCCAATAAACAAAAGAAACATAAAAGCGCAATTTTTTTTCCTGATAGAAGACATAAAAAATGTATTTGTATAGGAAAATTCGTGAAAGTAGACTAGATGTTAGCAAAAGTGCTTGCCAGCCACACAAAGGGCAAAAACTATCAAACCTTATAAATCATATTTGTATGCAATATATCCAAACTTCATAACGGAAAAGCCAAAATTTTAGTTTGGGGATATATACAAGTTTGGAGTTGGCAATATTTCACTATGATTTCAGTACAATATAAATGTCATACCAACAACTAAGTTTTTCTTTCAAGATTTATGATCTTGAGGTGGCATAAACGCATATGTTGTATGCGAAGATGCAGCTGTTCTTCAAACAATTACAAGTGAATAAAAAAGTGAAGCGTAGCTGAAATAAGGCTGATTTGCTGCAAGTCAGACATAACCGAAGAAAAAGAAATATCAAATCAGAGACAGCATGATACAACACAAAGCTTCCAAAGCTGTCATAGCACAGCACTGCAGGTAGGAGTCTGGAAGGCCGAGGGGGTCTGAAAATTCAAAGCTGTGCTGGTATTGAATTGAAACATAAGAAAAATCAAAATTTCAATGGAATGAAAATTGCACCATTTTGTTTCAGCAGATACTAATGCACTTACAACAATCTACAGAGACTCACTATTTAAAAACAGAAAAAGAAAAAATGATTACCAAAATCCATATCACAGTTGAAGCATAACTAAGATCCGTACATACATATAATATATATGTGTGTGTGCGCGCGCGCATACATATAATATACATATAGATACCTGGCATAAGTATAGAATTTGTCAAAGATCCACCGCATAGGAATAATAGATTTACCAGGTATGTAAGGAAATTTGCGAGGCAAAAAAGGCCTCAGCATGCCCTTCTGCATTTTCCAATCTACTGGATTTAGACTAGCTGCTTCCAGTTTCAGCAAAACCTCATCTTTTTCTGGAGAGGGAACTGGTACATCAACGTGCTGCAACAGGTATATATCATTGTCATTATCTTGAAAATTACTATAACAGTGGATTTGATGATTTCTTAATCTATGTATAAACCTAAGAAGAAAATGGGCAAAACATGTTTACATATATCAATATTTCAAGCCAACCTTGAAACTTGTTTGAATGAGTTTTATGTTGGAAAGTCGAATTTTTTCTTTCATTTCAGTTGCAGAAAACATTTGAAAATCAAAAGAATGAGATTGTTCCGCCAATCAAAAAATTCCAAATGAATTCCGTAACATCAGAACTAAGGTCAACTAAATGTTCTCATAAGAAAAATTAACAGCCCCTTATTTCAAAGTCAAGTGAGCAAATTCAGTGCACAATAACTACACAACAAAGAATTACGGTGAAATGAATCATCACTTCTGACTTTAGTGTAACATTCACTCTTTTTCATTCTTGATTTACTAACTCCACAAAATCAAATCGAAAAGACAAATATAAACACATTCGTGGTTGGGATAAGAGCAGATTCAAATACACATGGCTGAAAAATTAATATATAAAAAAAAAACCCTGACAAATATAAAGAGATAATATAATTAATTTAAAAAAAAAAAAAACCTTTAAACCGGCGGGTCCTCCACCATAAGTATCATACTGAAGAGCGTGCATGGTAAGCTTGGAAGCCATTGCAAGAGGTGATGAAGCGAGAGAGGCAGAGAGGATAAAACCACTGTTTTTCTGGCGTGGCTTCGTAATGTTCACTAGAAGTGGCTGGGCGCGTTGCACTAAAATTACGATAGGCGCGTCGTGGCGAGTTCTTGTCATGCAATAATGTGGGTGAGAAAAATGATGAAAATAAGTTTGGTATGTAAAGCATTTTAGCCTTTTGGAGAGTAATTTATCTTTATCATCACTTTTTTAAATGAAAAGTAATATAAATGGTAATTTAAATAATAAGTTTTTATATATATAAAATTATAAAATATTATAATAAAAGATATTTATATTATTTTATTATTATTAATTGAATATAATAATTATATATATATATATTAAATTTATTAACTACTAATAAAATATTATTTTAATATAAAAATATTTTATTATGTACCATACATGTTAATTTAATCATCATTAATGAATATCTCACCAGTCACGATGTTTGATTATTGAAGGCCAACAGAATAATTGCACTGTTTTTCAAATATCTTATAAACTATTAGGACATCAAAGCCCCTCTACCTTTTTTACTTCTTTAAAATCAAAAGCTCTCAAGCAAAGTAAATGTTTCAGCCAATTTTCAAATTAATAATATATATAATTTATAATAAAATTATGGATATAATTTTTATCCATAATTTTATATATAAATAATAATAATATATCATTATATAATTAAACATTAATTTATATTTAATTTTTAATTATTTAATTACATAAAAAATATTATTATTTGTACATAAAAATTGTACACATACTATAACTTATATTTTTATATGAATCAAATTAAGATAACAGCAATTCTTTATTCCTTCTTCGAAATCCATTAAATTTTAGCAAGAATGGAAAAACAAAAATTTGACCCTCATCGATACACGTGTGTCGTTATTTTGAAGAGAAGCCATGGGATGGGATGGGTAGGTATGCCTCTTTCGAAATTCATTCTCCTACGTGCAAATTAAGAGTATGCAGGGCAGGCAGGCAGGCATGGGCACCAATATCTATAGGCTTTAGATAAAACTGTAAAATTCATTACGTGGTATGATTATGATACAAATATTAATCAAAATCAATAAATTAAGAAATAGAACTTCCCAACAATATATAAATTCCCAATTGATGAACCATTTTCATTCTATTCCATTCTCCTACTTCTTTAACAATTGTAGAAATCTTCCTCAATCATAACTGGAAAAGACACCAATCATCACAACAAAAGAAAATGAGCGATTAAGATAAACATTAATCAAACTGAACGATGGAATAATTGATGACATGAAATTTACAAACAAATACCGGTAGAAACTGATTTTACAAGTGTTATTATTTATTAAACAATATACACTATTCGACCAGAAACCGGAAATCACTGAGCGCTCACAATCTAATCCAAACTCCATGTACAAGAAAACAACCACCTCAACCTTTATTTATAGTTTACCTATCCCTCTGAACGGTTTTCCTGTAGCTTATATACACAGTTCACATATTCTTCTGTGTCCCAAAGAAAAGATCCAAAGGCAATTGCCTCCAAAACCAACCTCTTCAGGCTTGAAAATGACGTCGAGATCACCTCATCAGTCACAAGCAAACCCTTTTCATCCCCAAAGAGTGCAAGGCTGTGCTTCTCAATCAAATTTACTCCTTCCCTAAATTTCAGTTTTGCACATCGCTGCAAGGTTTCTGAGTCAAACCCCATGACATAGCACTTCAAATTTTCTCGATTTGATTCCAGTTTAGTTGACCCTTGACCCAAAGCAACAGATTGTAAATTGTTAATGCGGCCAAAAACAATATTTTTCATTCCACCTGGCCACATTTCTGGGAGCTGAAGGGAGTTCCTATTACTAACATGAAGATCTTGATGTGCTAATGCAAGACTACATTCCAAGTGATGCCTTAATGAAGCTGACTTAAGGAAGTAACCATATAAGATTGAAGCAGCATATACACGACCAAGGTGGAGTCGTCGTATCTGAGTCGTTGCCCAATTGTCTGTGACACTGGAATTAGCTCTCAAGCCAATAACAGTAGAGATATGTTCCCTTATCATCTCCAAAACCTCCAGGCTATGAATGGATTCTAGTTCCCAAACCTTTGAAGGCCAAATTTCTAGTCTGCCATTGTAGATGCATCTAGAGAGCTTTGGTACCAAGGGAACTCTGCTCTCACAGAACTTGTAAAATATTAACATGTACATAACATCTTCAACAGCAGTTTGGCATTCATGTTCTTTCGACTGGGCAATCCTTCTGGCATCCAAAATACAAAAAAGCTTTGTTACAATAAATAACAACAGACATACTTTTAAAATGAAATTATTTAGGCCAACAAGGTGTTCCAAGTTCCAATGGTAGTTTCTATCTACTCTAATCTGTTAAAAGCTTGCAAACAAGCTGCTAAACTTTGAGGTTACTGGAACAGTAACATTGGCCCTGGTGCTTGGTGCAGATTAACAGCCCAATACTATCCATGTCAAGCATAGCTAAGACATTTAATTCCCCCCTCAACTAGTGATCATTTTTATTACCTTAAGATTCACAATTCATGCAATAATAGAGTAACAAAAACGCCTATTAAGTTCAACTTCATAGTAAGTAAACTAAAAGAAAGCCTATAACAATTTAGGAAACTCAGGTTTCAATTTTATATAAAGTGAAATGGTATAAAGTTGAAAAGGTTATAGAAGAAAATCAATCAATGAGTTTCAAGTTACTGAAAGAACAGGAAAATATATATATATGGTTCACACAAAAGGCATAAGTGAATTTACCATTAACACTTTCAGCTCAACATTAAAATCAGAGAGCATAGACCCTACAATCCTACATAATTGAAATCTATTACTTTACAGCACCCAGGAAAACCAAATGTCCTGGTAATTCTTGGCCACTCAAACTCCGTTATGGCTACAGATGCAAGAGCTTTTGACAGTTCAAAAATGATATATGAAAGAGCTATTCTAAAGCAGATAATAAATAATTATTAGGTTCATAAACATAAGTGACAATAGCTTGGTTTCTCGCAATTTAAGAAAAGGGTTGTGTATGAGAAAAGTCATGGGTATAAAATTCACACAATAATCCTACAGTGGATTCCATTCTAGCATGGGATTAACATCTAAACATGTCTGGAACTTGATTCCATTACTACACCATGGACCGATATAGACATCATTCACATATCTTATCATCAAGTTCCATTCAAGCACACTCATAGGAGTTATAAAAATCCAAGACACATCAGTGAAATCAAATGGTAGCTTCAGAAAACCATGCTAATCATATCAAGCATGATCTATCAAATTATACCCATTGTATAGCTGACTTAGCTTTACTCCACTAAAAACATAGAGGACAGATCTATGAAATCTAAGGAATCTATAGAAAGTCAAAAGCCTGGTTCAGAACCAGAAATTAATTTAATTTTCCTCTTTATTTTAAAATTTCTGCACGCTTCGGAGTTACAATTCTTCTTAACCTTATATTCTGCATCACCTATGAGCATCTAGATTCTCTTTAGGGTATCCTATACAGTAAACCATGGTTGGATGTTCATTCAAGTGAAAAGCATAATATTCCTGGAGACTGCTCAAAGAGGAGCATTTTCTAGTTCTCAAAGAAATCATTTTTTCTCTGAATGCCCTCAATTTTTACAGTAGAAGAGATGGGACTGTACTGCATGTGAAGCGAATTATGCAATAATGCATAAGTTGTTGAAAATGATCATTGATCCAGTGTTCTATCCCTTAAAAAAAAACCTAACTCTAATAAATTAAAATTATTATAGACAAACATGAAATCAATTAGAAGTAAAAAATAATAATAATAAAAGCTCCACCAGCTTTTTAGAGATAAGATAAATCGAACTTACCGACACAATAATCATAACTTACCAGGAATCACCACCTTAAGCGGAACCAGAACAACTCTGTACAACAACACCCAGTTACTCTAACAAGTGGAGTACACTAATCCATTTTCATCAGCGCCAAACACACACAATCAATCACAATTGAACCAACAAAAACTCCAAACACATGAACAAAAAACATAGTACCTATGAAGTGAAGCTTCATCGGAGCCAGAGCTCAGTAACATCCGAGTAACGGCCGCGTCACGATCATCAGCCAACTGTTTCAACTCATCAGACACCGCCACATTAAAGAATTGCCGTTGGTTCTGCAAGACGCTGCTCAAAAACTTGCCGGCCGCTGAGTTCAACTCGATCGGCGTGTTCAACGGGCTACTACTGAACTCACAGTGACTAGGCCCCGCCCTCGCAACAACGAGGCTCCGATGGAGGGACCTCCGGCCAGTAAAATTATTGGTAAGTAAGGAATGGGGGGCTTTAGGTTTTACCGCGAAAGGTAAAAACGGCAGCGTTCGGGTGGTCCTGTGAAGGGAGGAACTATAGTCCATCAACAGTGTGTGGTGGCCCTAAGAAAAAACAATAATTGAAATGATAGGATTAGTTGGAAGTTGAGTCAGTCATCAATATATGGCATTTGGATAAGGGTTTACTTTATTTGTAGTTTTGTTGATCACTGATTTTGATAGGAATACGAAAATGGTGGGAGGCTGCAATTTGGTGGTTTATGGTGTATTTTTTTTCTCATGTTCACGTTTATGAAATTGCCACATGGGCAAAGTTAGGTGCATGTTTGATTGATAAATTTTTATTGGTGGTATCAATTGGCTGTTATAGTAGACGATTTTTTTATCAAAATATGACGTAATTATTAAGGTAACTTATTTATTTTAAGCCTTATCCAGAATGAGAAAGGATTTATTTCTACCAAAAATATCTCCTTATCTTAGTTCCAGCTTTTAATTTTAAAAATTTTAAATATTTATCTAAAAATTATTAAAATTAATAATTTTAAAAATAAAATTATTATTTTATTTATAATATTAAAAATAAACTAAAATTTAATCTTCTTTTTCTTTTCTTAAATTTTAAAAACTACAAGTTTTTTCTAACTCAAATTTAAAAAAATAACAATTCCCCTTAAGGTTTAATTTCTATATCTTTAATGTCAAATTTAACATTATCGTCAATGACGAATATTTCTCGATATCTTCTCTTCCTCTAATGGTCAAGATTCTCTTATTTGGAAGCTTAAATGACATAGATTGATATTGGAAATAACTCAGCTTCATCAGAAAAGACTAAAATGAGATCTGACAAGGATGAGAGATTTTGTCTTCATCAAAGAGAAGATTTTTCGTCTTTCCTGACCAAACATCTTCTCTTATTGAGTTTAGAACCATCGATCAAAAGGAAAAACAATGAGGAAACGACCGCCGAAGAAAAAGAAAAGAGATATCGTTGAAGAAGCATCAGAGATGACATTGGGTTTTGAAAACCAAACCCTAAGAGAGAAATATTTTTTTAAAAACTTGATCTATAGAAAAAATTATTAGTTTTTTAGATTTAAAAATAAAATAAAATAAAATTTTTAATAGTTTATATTTTATTAAATTTAATTACTTATAAATAAATAAATAAAAATTTTAAAGTGAACGAATAAAAACTGACATGAGAGGGTACTTTGGCCATTGATAAAAGATAATGTTTGACACCTGGATGGAGTTCTAAATCTAAAACCAGTGGCGAATTAATTAATTAGTTGTCTTTAATCATTTATTCTAAACATGTTTAATATATTTAATAGTGCTTTAAATTTAGGTAATCTTTTCATTAAAATTTTGATTCTAAAATAAAATACAATTCACTCTAGTTGTATTAGATATCATTAAATAACAGAATACCATTAAAAGTTGAAGATGGCTAATTAATGAATAAACAACTGCAATTCTAAAACAATCAAAACAGGATACCGTCAATATTTTATGATATAAATATTATATGATATGATATAATATAAAAATAATATATATTATAAGATATATCAAATTAATATTATATAATAAATATATTATATAATACGATATATTTTGTCACTATTAATTAATACACTTTTTTAAATAAAATGAAGATATAATTGAAATATATATAAAAAATTTTAAATTTTTAAAAGTATTTGTGATATTTTTTAAAATAATAATGTGTCAATATAATTATTTTATTTTTTAAAAATGACATCATGTAATATTAGCTATGTGATACTAAAAATTAAATTTTTAATAAGTTAGTATTCCACTGTAAAAGCCTTTGCGCATAACAAAGTGTGGCAAAATTTCAAGTTGAAACCTTCAGAACTTACTAGACCCGCATTCAAATCTATAAATTGATATAAAGTTTTTAGTTTCAAGATTAGTGTTAATTATAAGAGATTAGTGGACTAAAGCAAAATAAATCTCTTTTTATGTGACAAAAACTCTCTTTTACAATAAGGTATGAAAAAATAAATCAAAATCGTTGCAATTATTTGTCAAATTAGTGTTTATTCTTCTTTATTTTTACAATCGATATTAAATTAAAGCAAGAATCACCGCTAGATGAACACCCACCCCTTTCAACCCCAACAAATAACAGCAGCGAAGTTTTTAAATGAAATTACGTTTTAGCCCTAATTGTAATCTGATTGAAATGTTGGAGAACTTGACGCTGACATTGATTCCTAACTTGGTACTGTAAGTCTGTAACTGGTCTACTTTGCCATACGGACGACATTCCATTTATGGGCCAATTGGGTGCTAATGAATTTGCATCTGGGTTCTGAGTAGTTGGGTTTTACCGATAAACATGCTTAAAGCCCATTTAAATTAAAAGAATAAAAATATAAAATAACATTAAAATTATGTGTGTATATTTTTTATATATAATTTAGATATATAGATAATATATCATTATATAATTGATTAATTTTTAATAAAAAATAAAACAACACCTAATCATTTAATGACACATCATCTATGTATCTAAATTGTATATTAAAAGTATATACACATAATATTACTCATGGGTAACAATCGCATTCATGTATATATATTTCTATCGAATTGCATCAATTGAAACTTAAGAAGTTCCTAATTTAAATCAAAGTGCGTGGCCTGAACTTCAACCATTATTGCAAGCACTTATTTGCATTTTTATCTACCCGTATTAAACTTATGTATGACAAATTTAGTACATTTAAATTATAATGGTACATTTAATTAACTACAAAATATGCTTTGATATATGATATATGTTGACATGCTTCTCATTGCAAAAAAGCATGAGAGTCGCTTTCTTTTCATGCATTGCAAAAAGTCGCTTTAGCTCTGTAAAGGCAGAGATGGATGAACTGCCCACATTTAATTCAGACTTAAGTTTCAATTTGTTCAAGTAAAATTCATCGTCGTACCAGGCATGTGATTAGTTGAAAACGTACGAGCAATTGCTTTTATTAAAGACACGCCATCTTTTATTTGCTTTTTTAAATGTTACGCTTTTACTTGGCTGGATCCAAACAGCTGATTAAGAGAATTTTTGGGTCCATGTGAGCGGTGACTTTTCCCTTTCAAAAAGGGTTCGGACCAACACTGTTATTAGTTTAAACCTACCTAAAGTAACAATATATATATATATTATATAATATTTATATAAATTATTAATCATGATCCATCCATCATCTGCCAGTAGCTATACTGCGCGCCTCCAAGTTGAGGAACCCAATGGTCCAATTGACCGTTGGGTTGGCGCACTGGGCAGGCTCCATAAATTAAAACAATGATTTATCAACAATAGCCGTTGCTGGTCTGTCAGGTCTGCTATGAAAGTTATTTAGTAGCCGTTGAAAGTGGTAACACTTGCAGAAAATATGCCAAAAATAGTAATATAAGCAAGCAAATAGACATACCAAGCAATAATGTTATTCAACTCAAGTAACCAAGTGATTTGGGTGCCCATTTCATATTTGCCTTCTGAGAAGGTTTTACCCTAAAAAAATTATAAACCTAAATTGTGTGGAAAATAATAGAAAATGGCACCCCTATCACTACCTAAATCAAAGGATAGATTAATGACTCATGAAAGATGCCAACCTCAAAGACTGACACTTGGGAACTTGCACGATCCATGGCCTGCAAAATTAAATAATAAACAAATATTAACTATAAATAATAAAATACTTGATTAAAATTATATAATGATATATCTATATTTTATTAATGTTGAAAATTTTATAGCATAATTAAAACTACTCACTTGGATCCTTAATTGTTTGGGTAGCCAGCCCATCAAAGTAACAAGTTCCGCCTAGGGGTCTAAACTGAGCCCAATACGAGCTAAACGCATAGCTGGCATGCCATTTCAACGAATCGGGTTTAAAGCAGGCCTTTCCGGGTTGGATCAGGTCACAAGTTTTATTCCCCTGTGAACATGCATATGATAGAGCCGACTCCAACTTCTTAGTATTAGCCTTCTCAGCCGCAACACACCAAATCTTTCCTTTATATGGCTCATTGTTAGTCGGCTTAGGCAATGGCTTGTACACTTCTGTCGGTGTCTCTCCACTTAAATCTATTTCATACACCTCTGTTTTGTTCGGATAAAATACCCCGAAATGCCTCTCCGTACCCGGACCCGGTTTCTGATTCTCGTTGTATAGCGAAAAAATAAAAGAAGGTATAACCCAACCGGGTCGAGCGGGGGTGCCAATGGGTGGTGTGGCGGTTAGTTTTTTGACGATATTCCGATTGTAAGTGGCAGCATTGTAAATATTAGCTCCAATCTGGTCATAATCTCCGCCATTGGGCCAACCCGTTTCGGCAATCCAAATACGGATGTCGGGGTATCCAAGTCTTTTCATAGCAAAAATGAGAGCATCTACCATTTGATCAAAGAGGTTGGTGTAAGTCAAGTGGGTGACTGGATCGGTGTAGGTAATATTTGTAGCTTGGAAAAGTGCGTAATCAAGATTAATGTTTTTAGGGTCGGAAATCCAAGGAAAATACGTGTAAACGTCTGCGAAAAAGAAAGATTTCGTCCGGTTCAAGAATTGCAACATCGGTTTCATGATAGAATCCGAAACATCGGACCGGAAGGTCCCGTTTGAGGGTGGAAAGGACGATTGCAGGACGTCCATGGCTAACGGTGTCCCTACTTTAATCTTTCGGGCTCCATGGGTTTTTAAGGAACGTCTGATTTTTCGCATCGCAGGTACGAGGCTTGACCAGGTTAAGTTATCGGGGGAGCTAAGGATTTCGTTTCCGACAAGGAGATATCGGATTTTGGTATCGGGGTAATAAGGGAGGACGTATTTTTTGACCCATTTGTCGGCAAGAGTTTGACTTGAGGAAATGTTGACTATGAGATTGTTGGGGACCATGATTGAAGCTTGAAGGTCTGTGCTCTTGAGGGCTTTGAGGATCTTTGGATTGGCATCGTAGATTTTGACACGTGATGCTTTCAGGGATTGAATGAGCTTCACCGAGTCTGATGGAGATGGAAGGTTGTTCCCCAGTTGACCATAGCATATCCCGACTTTGCTCGAGATCTCAGCACCTGATGAAAACAAAAAGCAATGAAAATGAACCAACAAACAAAACCCATATCATCCACTTTGATCAGATTTGTAGAAGAAAAGAACTCACTTGAAATAGAAAACAGGAGACTGAAGGCGACGAAGAAGAGATGACCAAGGCCCATCTGCTCTAATGGTGGTATCTAAAGCTTACTTCAGTAGAATTGCCAAAAGATTCAAGTAAGAAGTGTTTGGCAAGAGGGTTGGTAAGAAATTAAAGAACCCTTGAAACGAAGAATCGCTTTAATTAAAGACCGTGTAGTCGGATATTGAACGGATTGGAAAATGTGTCACTGGTTGGGAATAATGAAATGGAAGTTTTTCTCATTCTCTTCGGCCTTCGTCTTTTTAAACAGGCGAAGAAGTATAGAAGTAAGGAAGTATAGAAATAAAGAAATGATAGTGTGGTGCGCGAGAGAATCAGGTCACATGGGTGAGCCAATTTGTAAAGAAAGAAAAGTTAAAAAAAGATTGGGGTTTTTTATGGGTTCAGATTGTGACTTTAAGAAAGGGTACGTAGATGCCAAAAAGTGCAAATAGCCGTTCCGGGGCTTCCTGGTTACGCTGTTGTTTCGTGTTGCGTGGTGGGTTTAGACTTTAGAGTCATTGGCATTTCACAAACCACGCTGCTGTGTCTTGGAAGATGAAGAAAGTAATCTTCCGTTTAGGAAAGTTAAAATGGGAGAAGGGCAAGCCATACCTATCTGTCGCTGCCTTTTGCGAACAATTTTTATGTGCTTATTGCTTGTACGAATCACTGCAGTTAATTTCAAAATGCCAAAAATATTGAGATAACCGTCGATAATAATCTGATTGGACTTTAAAAAAAACAATCAGAGATTTTTTTTTAAGGTTACACGCACGCACGTTGAGGGAATTTGGTGGGATTTGTTGGGATTTGGATGAAATAGGTATATCAAATATTAGACTTTGAAATAATCAAATCTCAATTAGGCATCTCTTGAGATAAAAAGTAAGGTTAAACCTAACTTGTTGAAGATACGGGAATTTTGTAGAAGTTCATCTACTCCTTCACTTGCAGAGGATTCATATTAATGCATTTAACTTAATCCCAGATTCAACTTTGTTAAGTGCATGATAACTTGAATTTGACTTTTATGTTCCCAATTAAGGAAGTCGTAAAGCCACTTGAATGCTTGAGCATGTGATCCAATCCAAAAAATGGAAAAACTCGTGACTCTATACAAATATTTGCTTATTCAAACTTTAAATTGAAGGAATATTTATTATATTTTAATTCAAAAAGTTGCCAACATAATCATTAGTATCAGAAATCATGAGACAATGAATTTCTCACATTCAACATGAACTGACTGACAAAAGAATATTTAATTTTATCTTGTAAATTAGATCTGTTTACATTACAATTATTAAGTTAATCTGACCCTCGAACCCGCTCTAAAATTAGAGTCCGAATAGTTTAGTGGAAAAGGTGGATTAAAAAAAAAATCAAATTGTTGAAAATGAACTTTCCAATAATTTTTTAGCATACGGTGGTTAAGATTGGATTTAAAGTAAACTTATTTAAGTTTGATATGAGTTTTGTTTAAATATGAGTTTGATATACACAAATTCGAGTTTAAACCTAAAATAAAATATATTTATAATTTTTTTTAAACGATATTGCACAAATCATAAGGGAATCAAATTTGAACAAACGAGTTTGGTGAGTTTGAGGTAAGTTTAATTTGTCTATACGAGTTAAACACAAATTATCAATCTATGAAATAAGTTGAATACAAATGAGCTATTCTCCACAATAGGCAACTGCTAGTTGAGCCTTAAAAAAATAAGGATATTGATTAAAATAATCATTTATTTTACCCCATATATATATATATATATATATATATATATATATATATATATATATATATATATATAAAATCATTTTTTTTCTTATTATACAAATATAATCACTTTTAAATTAATTTTCTTTTGAAATAAGGAGATTATAAGATTTGAGATTAATCAGATGGGTTGACTGGCCAACTAACCATCGGACAACCTTTCCACAATCAAAGTCATCAAAAATTTTTATATTATTATCTCATTTCACCTCATATTTCAATTTTGATTAGATAAGTAAATGAATTTTATATCTTAATTAAGTGAGTATATGTTTGATTGAATAAGTTTTAGCTAGATAAATATAAACTCTAAAAATATTTTATATTTTACATTATATTTGTTTAATGAAAAAAACTCTTTATATATAAAAAAATTATTTTAACAATATCTTATAAAGTAAGTTTTATCATATTTAAATTTGATTCATCCAAATCCCATCGTAATGATGAAGTAATCTCGGAAGACATTCTTGTTATTAATTTTAAATAAGGAGGGGGCGTGTTAGATGGAGACTCCAAACAAATTTGTAATTGATGTCATGTATAAGTGTTGGTTGGTTAGCAAAATGAAGGATGTTAAGTAAGCCATGTTTCCAAGTTTGAACTAATGGAATCGTCTATTGGCCAAGAAAGTAATAAAATATGCCATTCTTCAAGCTACTGCGTCACAGAGCCTACACACTCTAGCCACGAGAAAAAGACGTGAAGATTCTCAGGCAATCGTGCTCGTTCAACTTCAATTTAATTAGCAAAACTTAATTTTTAAAAAGCCAAATGATCATGTCCCACCTAAGGTTTGATGTAAATATAATTTTTCGTATATTAATTATCAAAAATCTAAATATATATCCATCTATTAAATTTTATTGTTATTTTTAAGAATAAAATTATTATTTTTTATAAATATTTAAAAATACAAAAAAATTATTACATTTTCCCTTCAAAAAAATTAAAAAATATAATAATTTTTTTTTCTATTTAAATTTTGAAGAATCAACATTTTCTCGTAAAGTTTTTTCAACCATCATTGTTGACAATGTTTTCCTCTCTCTTGACTTCTCTCCCATTGGTGTTTTATTTTTGGTCATCATCGACTGATAAAATAAACCAACAAAAATGAATCGATCGTCTCCAAATAAAGACGACGCTTCATCATTGGTTGAGAGACGACAATGCATCATTTTCATCTGAGATAAAGACATTTCGTTTTTAACTTTGACGAAGATGAATCGTGTCTTCATCTGGAGACGATCGATGATGATCAAAAATAGAGTACCACTAAGAGAGAAATAGGGAGAGAGAGAGAACACCACCATCGTCATGGTCTCTGGCTGCCAACAATGCACTAAAAAAATTTATGGGGAAATAAAAGTTTTTCAAACTTCAGGTGTGAAGAATTTATTAGGTTTTAAATCTGAGGGTGAAAATATGATAAATTTTTAAAAATATTTTTGTTAAATAAGAATTTTATCTCTAATAGTAATAGTAAAATTTAATAAATATGTGTATAATTAAATTTTTAATAATTAACAAATAAAAAGTTAGATTGTACCAAACCTTGAGTGAGAAATAGTCATTCGGCCTTTAAAAAATGAGTGTCACTGAATTGGATAAAAGTTCGACGGCCCCAACCAATGACCCAGACCAGACTTCAGCCACGTCTTTATGTTAACTGCAACCGTTTCAACAGGGCTAAGCCACTAAGGAAAAAAAGGCCCAGCCCAGAAATCTGTCCTAGTTAAAAGTGTACCGTATGCTGACCTCATTATGACGCCACTTATTTTCTAGTTTTTTTTATTACAGAATATGAATAATAATATGTTATGTGAGTGGATAATTCTAAATTAAACATATAATAATATTTTATTGTATAATTAATATTTAAAATAAATATACATAACATTACTCATTATTATATTTTTAATTTTTAGTGCATCCTTAATTCCATTCTTAAAAACTCAAAATTTATCTATTTCCTCCAGGTACCCTAAATTCCCACCACTGCCTCCATCCATGGTCTATCCAGTATTTTATCACTACCGCCCCATCTATTTCTCACTCAACCTACTTAATCTAATTTGAATAAAAACTTTCTTTGAATAACAATTCAAAACCTAGATCAACATCTCAAACCCAACTTCACCCCATTCAATGTCATCTATGTCTTGCAAGCATAATTCAACCCCAATCTTGCCCTCAACATCTTTCGATGGATGACCCAACAACATAAATATAAGCATAACCACAAAACTTATAACATAATGATTATATTTTTAATATTCGAAACTAAAACCTTGATTTGAATATGATATAGTTGGTAATAGTCAAATGTTTATTCTTCAATATAATTGCATAATTAGATTTTGTTATGGCGAAAACTATTAATCAATCATGTTTTTGACTAGTATAATAAAATGTTGAAATTAAATAATTGCGAGCTCACACTTGAGATAGACACTTTCTTATTGAATTTATTGCTTAAGAGGTTTGTTATGTTTATTTGCACGGAATGTTGGATTTTGGGATTAAAAACATGTAATCACAACAAAAATTATCAACAGAAACCTCAAAGTATTTTGTAATTTTAATTACAATAAGGAGAGATAAATAATCCATGATTGCCCAATAATTTACGGTGAAACCAAATAGTGTTATGATGGGTGGAAAATGAATTTTTTAAACTTAAAGGATAGAAAATTGCTTCATCAAAGTTTGCGTGGGAGTCATTCGGCCTGGATAAAATTCGTAGAAAGAAATTTTTTTCTACTTAACCAATATATACATATTGCTTAGTTTATATACAAGACTTACAGTTACAGCTGTGCAGAATTTAATGGGCCAAGGGCCGTCTTTTATGGGTTGACCACATTGAAGTCCACAACCCACTACTCGAGTCCATTGTTTACGATAAATTTCAAGACAAAGAGAGAAAGAGCGTGAGCGAGAGAGGAAGACTAGCAGGATGAGTTTCAACTCTGTTATGAAGACCGCCGCCACAATTTTATTTTTGTTGGTTGTTTCGACATTAGGTATTAACCATTTGTTTTTACGGTTTTGTTTGTGATCAATGGTTATTAGATTTTTGTTTTAAGTTAACATAATTTTTGTTCAGATCGGATCATTTACCAAATAAAATTTTTCTTTGAATATAGAATTGTATCACAAATTCAATTCCATTAATGTGTTAATTTTATTTCTTTTTCAGTTTCTGCGAAGAAGTCGGGCGATGTTACAGAGTTACAGATTGGTGTAAAGGTAAACCCTCTCGTGTAATTAGATACCTTAATTGCTTTAGACGGGTTAATATGTTTTATTTTTTAAGTGTTTGCGGTTATGCCACTGTTTACTTTTTATCTTCCTCACTTTAGATTCATATCATACAAGTCTTGGATATTCTTTCACTGGCATGATATTCTTCTTTGATGTTTGTATAGATTTTGGTTTTCAGTTTCAAAATAATATAATTTTGCTCAACAACATTGCTGTTTGCTTTCTATTCTTCAGCACAAGCCTAAATCCTGTGACATTCAGGCCCACAAAGGTGATAGAGTCAAAGTACATTATCGGGTAAGTTATATGCATATACGGATTCCCTTTATTTTTGTGGAATAAATGAACCTTCAACCATTACTCCTAATGAATCACTAGAAATCTTTTAGACGACCAACCATTTACAGTGATTTGTTTATGCAAATATACTTTAAACTTGTCATATTAATTTATCTTTTTTGAATTTTCTTCCCTTGAATTTAACCATGCAGTTGAATGAACTTATTTTATACCCACATAGTTCTTGATCTAGAGTACATTTATCTATCCCTGCAGGGAAAACTCACAGATGGAACTGTTTTTGATTCGAGCTTCGAAAGAGGTGATCCAATCGAGTTTGAGCTTGGCAGTGGCCAAGTTATCAAAGGTGTGTATGTGTTCAAAATTTACTCTGTTTCACTGAATTCTTGTCTTTATATTCTTTTTTTTTTAATTTGCATATGCCGAGCTTGTTTGATGTATTGAAGTTAATGATGCTTAAAAAAAAAAAAAAATTCTTTGTAGGTTGGGACCAAGGACTGTTAGGAATGTGTGTAGGTGAGAAGCGAAAGTTGAAAATCCCTTCAAAGATGGGTTACGGGGATCATGGCTCTCCCCCTAAAATTCCAGGTAATATTATTTCTTATCCTTTTGTCTCTAAATCTCTTGCCAGTCATTGCAATTAATAATGTTATAGTGGTGTCTTTGTAAGTGCGATAATTGGAAGATTTTTCATTTCTATATGTAGCTAAGTAAGGAATACCCTCCTTCAATGAAACATGTTTTAAAAAAATAATAATAATAATAATAAGGATGAGTGGGTTCGGAGACCTTACCATAAAAGTGGGAACCAAAACGACCTACCTAGTCGGTTTTGGTTATACCTGGTATTATCTTGAGTAGGAACACCTTAATTTTTTTGGGTTACACAGCACAAAGAAAGAACAATCAAAAAGCTTGTACAATTACCTTTTTAGTTAATGTAGAAGTTGAGAGATGAATGGCTCTTTACTATATATAAATCTTGATGCTGGTGTTTGAGCGGTGAAATAATTATTTTGGATCAGAGCTTTTACTCTCTCTTTCTCTCCTTGTATATTTTTCTTCCTTTTCCTCCTCACTCATTTCTGGCCTTTACTCTGTTTTTTTTGGCCTCTCAAAACACCACAGATACTAAAAACACTGCTGTGCCATGTGCACACTTTTTCTATGAAACAATGACAGCTGTTAGTGGTAGGCCCATGCTTGGCCTGGAGAGGCTGGCCTTCCAGACCAAAGTTATCATAACCCCAGAATTTGATTTCACTGTTCACAGTCTACCACTGCAACTCTGTTAGAGTCTATTGCTTTGGGCCTGGTTGATGTCCCCATCACGCTACTGGTTGGCTGCAATTTTTTTAGATTTTGGTTATTTAACTTTTGGAACAAAACGACATTGTTTTATTACATTGTATTTGGAAAAAAAGGGTGTCTAATTGGGTACCTCAAATTTGTTCTAGATCCAGTTCTTGGGTCAGTTGAAATTGAAACCTACCTGAACAGTTCCAGTACCACAAAAATCAAATTTGAAACTTACCTGGGATAAGCTGGTTCCGGAACTGAAACGTTGGATACCCGGTAGTTTGGGTTCCTTGTGGCTTCCAAGCTCATTTTGCACTGCTCTAATAATGTTAGAATTGCAGCTACTTTAGTTAGTGCACCAAGTGAAAAATGATTCAATTAGGTTATTGAATTTGAAAGTCTAGAAGGATGGATTTTGCTGTTAATACTGCTTTAATATAATTCCATTTTAGTGCTTCTAGATGACGATGACCAAGAGGTCTGGTTTCTAGCCTTAATGATATTATTAATGCAGTAAAAATATATTCTGGAGCATTGATCTTTAGCACATTTGATTTTATCTGATGTATCTGAATAGTTGATAAGAGTTAATAAGTGATTGTCTGAAAAACACAGGTGGAGCAACACTGATCTTTGACACAGAGCTTGTCGCTGTAAATGGGAAACCATCAAGCGAGGATGGTGAGCTGTAGTCATCAGTCAAAGGAGCAGATTTCACTTTTTTTTTTTCCTTTTACGTACATCTTTCATGTTTGGTAGGCTAAAACTAGATTTGAGTCTCGGGTTATGCCAAACTATTTAATTATGGAGCTTAACATGGGAGAAAGTTATGTGATCATGCCACATAATTATTGTGTTTGGATAAGAAATCTTCATTGCCTAAGCAGTGAAGAATGAACTGAAGTTTAAGATAAATGGAGTTGGACAATCAGTGTAATGAACTATTGCTGCTTTTTTCATATAAGATTGATCAAATAAGGATTTCCACTATGTTATTCATTTCTCGATCTCAAAAGGGAAATTTTGTTTACTAATATTCAGTGTTGCGTCTGATGAGATTTCATTATCAATACCTCTGATCTCATTTGTGCAGGTGGATCATGCACATGAGCATGCATTATATATTATATCAAATGTCCTCTTTTCACATTCTCAGTATCTACTCAGGTTCAGTCTCTCTTCCCCGCTCCCCGAACTGGCTTTCATCTTTCTAAAGGACATTCTTACTATCTACTTCTCGCACCTTTCTATCATTGCCTTTGCCCCCAAAATCTCTCATCAACCCAAGTCACCAAACCTGTCATCGCCTTGGCCACCTCAACCATCTCATGCAGGTCCTTGTTCATCTCCGTATTGTTCTTATTGACGACTCCTTGTACACTTGAACACTTTAATGTTACAACTTCGGCTATTAATTTATCTAATTCGGCGGCCGCTTTCACTGTTGCGAAACAATTTAGAAAGTGGATGGTGTGTTATTGATTTATCAAAGCTTATTTTTCATAAAATCAGAGGCACAGTTAAAATATTGAGCTTGCTATGATGCCAATGATCGAGCAGGAATCAGTGGCCCTTTTTTTTAATTATTTAAATTTAAGGAAATAAATATGACAACTATACATCTTTCATATTAACTTTCGGGAAATTATAATAAATAGTCAAAATTAAGGGGGTTTAAGTGAAATTGCCCAAAACATTCAGATTAAAGCAAAAATGTTCAACTTTTGTGAAATGTTGAAACTGCCCCTATATATAAGCACAGCAAATTTCCTAGGTTCTCATGGTAATCTTTGGGTATTTCACTGTTTAAAAACAGTGGAAAATTCGAAATTTTCCCCTGTCCCATAGTCATCCCACGGTCGCCCAGATTTTTGGCAATTTTCGTGCTATTCGGCAACCGCAAATGGCAAAGAACGTTAGCATGTCTTCCGTCATCATGTTTGAATCAAGTTATTGTTCATATTATTGAGATTTGAGTGAGATTTTGCGGTTTGAAACTTTAGGGTTTTGATTTTGAACAATGCTTGAAATGTTTTGATTATTGGTTGTTTTCATTGAATTGGTTGAAGGGTTTTGTGTTATAGGCTATGTGGATTTGATTTGTGTTGAAATTGGAGGTCGAACGACTAATTTTTGGCCGAAAAATCCTTTCGAAGCAATCGACAGTTCGACCGTGGGAACAATGTTTCCCACGGTCAAACACTATATTTTTTAAATATTTTTTTTACCCCATACAATTACCTAACATTGCATTGACCATCCTTTTATGTTGTCTCATATCAAAATACATCTATCTATTCCTAAAATTTCATTTATAATGCTCTTACAATGTTTAATATCAAAATGCCCCCTATTTTAATAACATTTCATTTGACCCCTCATAATTATCTCTTTATTTATTTAACAACCTTGTATGTTATCTTATATTAAAGTATACATATATATTCTTAACATGTTATTTAAATTCTTTATATATTGTATACAATCAAAATACCCCCCATATTTATCTAACATTGCATTTAACCCTTATATTATGACATATAAACTAGATTTAATAAATAAAATTAAGTTTTTAGGCTAAAATTGGTATAAATACATTTTTTCCATGAATAGTCTTTTTTCGAGTTAAATTCAGAAATACGAACTTTTTTCATCCGAACGAACCCCTACTAATTGATTTTGAATAAAAATGAGAGTGAAAGTGAATTGTATGAAAAGTGTGTATAATAAGAGTGAGCGAGGAGGGTTTATATAGATGAAGTGAGGGGTAATTTTGGTATTTTAAAAAAAGTTATAGGCATTTTTGTTTAGGAATAGTGAATTTGGGTATTTTTGTTTAAAAATAATGAATTTGAGCATTTTTACTTAATGGAAATGTATTTTGACCATTTTTTATAATTTCCCTTAACTTTATGTCAATATACTTAGGTTTTAGGTAAGAAGTTGTGATTTATGCATTTTGCCACGAAAAATAGTGTATTTAAGCCATACCTATAGTGGGAAAATGTTAATCACTTACCTAATGACATTACATTTCATTTAATTCTCCTATACTATTTGCTTTTCAAGTGAACTCGTACCTAAGTAAAGAACCAGGTACTTGTCTACTGTATAAATATTTTTGGAATAATTTCTATAAAATTTATGTATTTTTAATTTTAAATAATATTATTCATGACAATCGTCCAAAAAACTTTATTGGAAATTTTAGATAAGATTCTCCAGTTGTTTTAAAAAAAATGTTAAGAGCAAAGATTCCATAATAGCTTTTGAACTTAAATTCAATGTAGTGGAACTTAGCCTCTTTTTTTTTTTTTAAGATAATTTTTGGATTAAGAAAATTTCTTAAAGTATATATTAAAAAAATATATTCCAGAGATTAAAAATTTTATTACAAAATGATCTTATTTTAATCAATATATATTAAAATAATATTGTTTTAATAATAAACTATTTAAAAATTTGAGTTTAAAATAAGTCGAATCGAATTTAAAATTAGTTTGAGTTTAACTTTTACAAGCTTGATAAATTCAAATTCAGTTCGATTTGAATCTAACTTGTTCATAATTATTTGGAGATTTCATTGGAACATATAAATTTTAAAATATGTTATGGATTATTTATTTATTACTGTTATAAAATTTAATGAAAATTCAACTGATAAGGTACAGCCGGCATCACGGTAACACAATCAACAAGGCCGGTTAAATAAATACTACCACGAAGAAAAGAATAATAAAGTGCGGAAGGGAAGTCGCGTCCCGTCTTCACTCGAAAGTGGAAGCCCTCATACCAAAGAAGTCTCTAGAACTCCAGCCCCCTCACTAAAGTACCTCAATAACTCCCGTCTTTTATCCATTTCATTCTCATTAGCTTTAACCTCCCTAAACTAGATCCTTCCTTGTTATTTAGCAAATTAAGAGAGCCATGGATGAGGATTTCGATATTCCAGCTGCCAATGAGATGATGGATGAAGACATGGGTCTACCTGACGATCCTCCGATTTTGAAAGTGGGTGAAGAAAAGGAGATCGGTAACCAAGGACTCAAAAAGAAGCTTCTCAAGGAGGCTGAAGGCTGGGACACTCCTGACAACGGCGATGAAGTTGAAGGTAATTTTATTGATGTATTTATTATTATTTTCTATTTTTATATTTTGTGTATGATTAATTCGGTGTTGTACTGTGCTATGCAGTCCATTACACTGGAACTTTGTTGGATGGTAGCAAGTTTGATTCCAGTCGCGATAGGGGCACGCCTTTCAAGTTCACTCTTGGTCAAGGTAAGAGATGAGATACCATTTATTGTTTAGGTGACATCTCAGCTGCTTAGTGATAATGAAATATATTGTATTAAGTAAGAAATGGAAGATAATGTGATATTCTTGGGGTACAATGCCCGGCATTCTTGGTTAGTAGAGGCATGAGAACAAAATGTCATTAAATTAGTTTGTTTAGTCACAAATTGCTTGAGGGTAAGAAGACAGCCCCATTTGATTGTTTTCAGTTTTTTTTTTTCCTTTTCAACAACTTTATATCTTAAGAGTTTTTTGAGCCAGAGCAAAGCCCGGTGGTTAAAGGATTTGGAAGATAAAAAGAAAAAAATGGTCATATGCAGGAGTTGTCCTTTTATGAGTACATGGTGATAAGTAAGCTGGTTTGAAGAAATCAATCTAGATAACAAATTGGAAGCAGTATGGAATTTTTGATAATGTTTTGTTTGCAGGAAGTGTTATTAAAGGATGGGACTTGGGTATTAAGACGATGAAGAAAGGTGAAAATGCACTTTTCACCATTCCTCCTGAGCTTGCTTATGGTGAACGAGGTTCACCACCAACAATTCCTCCTAGTGCAACACTTCAGTTCGATGTTGAACTGCTTTCTTGGACTAGTGTCAAGGACATTTGCAAGGATGGTGGGATTTTCAAAAAGATTCTCGTTAAAGGAGAGAAATGGGAGAATCCAGGGGATCTGGACGAAGTGTTAGGTGTGTGTGTGTGTATATAAATAATATTTATGTTGTAATTTCCTCTCAGCTTGTGATCATTGATTGTAGCTTTGTTTGATAGCTTTGTTAGCAACTACTTATGTGCTTACTATTGCAGTGAATTATGAAGCAAGACTGGAGGATGGCACAGTTGTGGCAAAAGCAGAGTGTGTAGAGTTCACAGTCAAGGATGGTTAGCATCATTTGTAATTTGTGTCAAGGATTCTAAAATTCCTACTTGGTGTTTCATATATTATTTCTCATTTGATTATTTCTCTTGTTTTAGGTCATTTCTGTCCTGCTTTGTCGCATGCCGTTAAGACCATGAAAAAGGGAGAGAAAGTACTTCTTACAGTGAAGCCACAATGTAGGGTTTTATCTAGTGGACCTGATCTATATAGAGATGACATGCTTCAGTGCAATTTACTGATTTTGTTGCCTTTGATATGTTTTAGATGGATTTGGAGAGAAGGGAAAACCCCCCTTGATTAGTGAAGGTGCAGTTCCACCAAATACAAATCTTCAGATTGCTTTGGAGTTAGTTTCATGGAAGACTGTGTCAGAGGTGACTGATGACAAGAAGGTTATCAAGAAGATCCTAAAAGAAGGGGAGGGATATGAGCATCCCAATGATGGATCAGTTGTTAAAGGTCGGTTTAAAAAGTGGAGATGAATATATTGTGTTTGACTACTGAGTGCAAAATTTCTGAGCCTTTGATGCTTTTCCTGGCAGTGAAATTGATTGGGAAACTGCAAGATGGTACAGTTTTTTTGAAAAAGGGCCATGGTGAGGGAGAGGAACTGTTTGAGTTTAAGACCGATGAAGGTAGTAACATGATTGGCAAGTGTTTTTCTTTTATTCAGATATCCAGCTTCCAGTTGACTGTCATCATATTATGATTTGATTTTTTGGGACAGAACAAGTTATTGATGGACTTGATAGAGCCGTGATGAAAATGAAGAAAAGTGAGGTAGCACTGCTGACTATAGCACCTGCGTATGCTTTTGGTTCATCTGAGTCAAAACAGGACCTGGCTGTGGTACCTCCTAACTCAACTGTGCACTATGAGGTTGAGCTGGTGTCATTTGACAAGGTTAGTTGATCTGTAGGCCTAGGATGGTTGTGCTCTGACTAAGTTGTATGACTATATTAGTATATATTGTGGGGATGTTTGTGAATATGTATATTCACCATTATTGTTTCCTTCAGGAGAAGGAATCATGGGACATGAACACCCTCGAAAAGATTGAAGCTGCTGGTAAGAAGAAGGAAGAAGGCAATACATTGTTCAAGGCAGGTAAATATGCGAAAGCGTCAAAGAGATATGAAAAGGTATGCTTTAGTTTGAAGTTGTATGGGACCTTACTACTTGAAGTATTCATTGCTAGGATTAATTCAATCTGTTTCCTCTTTTTATACACAGGGTGTGAAGTACATTGAGTTTGATTCTACCTTCAGTGAAGAGGAGAAAAAGCAGGCAAAGACACTGAAAGTTGCTTGCAATCTGAATGATGCTGCTTGCAAGCTAAAATTGAAAGAATACAATCAGGCAGAAAAATTGTGCACAAAGGTTTGGATACCCAAGTAAATGTTTGTTTCTCATCTTTCAGCCCCAATTTTTATACTGTATTGATAATCTATAATATCCATTCAGGTGCTTGACTTAGAGAGTAGAAATGTCAAAGCCCTGTATAGAAGGGCCCAAGCATACATTCATATGTCGGATTTGGATTTGGCCGAGTTTGATATCAAGAAAGCACTTGAGATTGATCCGGACAACAGGTATATTTGAAGCAATGAGCAAATGAATTTTCTGGTCTTGAAAAAATTTCATGACTCAGGATGAGTACATTGGTGTTGATACCTTTGTTTGGCTATAGAGATAGTAGCATTATCACCTGGATCAAATTTAATTAATTTCATCATTTTTATTTATCTGGAAATCAGGGATGTCAAGCTGGAATACAAAACTTTGAAGGAGAAGATGAAGGAATTCAATAAAAAGGAGGCCAAGTTTTACGGCAACATGTTTGCCAAGATGAGTAAATAGAGCTCTGAATCTCATGTAAGTTTCAGCTTCAGGCAGAATGGATGAATAAGCAATGATTTGGAATCTTTAGTTTCATATCATAAGAGTAATGGTTGAATTCTATTTTACATGTTTTTTTGGTTGGAGGTGGTGGGAGTTGATACTGATATCATTATTTGTGCATCACATTTTCTAGCCTAGGATGTGGTTTAGGCATTCATCAATGAATGAATTTAATGGCAGCATTATCACGATGATATCTTTCTTTATTACTCCGATCCTATCCTTTATATTCTTATGATCTTTTTTGGGAATTTGCAGAAAGCCTAAGCCAAGGAGGCAGAGCCCATGAGCATTGACAGCAAGGCATAAATGGAGTTGAAAAAAAAAAAAAATCTAATTTTGAAAGCAGCAGTTTGCTAGTTTCTATGTCAAGCACTTATTTTAGACCAAGAATGGAAAGCTGTATTGAACCTTTAATAGCCTGTGAAACTGACCAAAATTTATCAATGAATTGTTGACAATATAAAGAGATTTGTTTAATAAGTCAAATTTGTGTAGTTGTTAAGCATAAAATATGTGTTTTATGTTAGATTTTGATGTGGTAACATCTTAACCGAATAATGATTTTCAAGAAAATCACTCTAGTTTTTCAAGTCGTTAAGGTCTACTCAACTCTAGCGGCTCAGAAAAATCACCTCAGCGTTTGAGTCACTCACTAAAGTCTAGCGTAAGGGTTCAATTAATTCCACTATTGAAGTAAAAATTTCTCTGACTTTAGCATGGAGAGTCACGATAACTCTACAAAAGATAGCAAAATAAAAAGTTGTTTATTGATCTTGGGGCTGAAGTATTAATTAAAACTTTTAAAGACAAAATTTAGGCTTGAGTTTCAGTGGTGTCCATTTGATTTGCTGGAAAAAAAAAAAATGTTTCTTTAGCAAAGAATACACGTCTTAATGTTTGATTCTGGGAATTAGCCATTGAAGCATCTTGACCCATCAATAACAAATAAAATTGCCCATGTTCCGGCTTTAAAACATAGAGTATAAACAACATTATACTCACATATCTAAGGAAGTGATATTATTATAATCTTAAATATTACAGTAAAATGATGTTTTCATTTAAAAGAAAATCGTTGTTACCTATAAATAAAATAAAAAATAAATAAAATAAACTTATTCATAATATTTCTCTAATTTCTACTATTTTTACTCACAAAAATATCCTTGAATTTAAACATAACCCTTTCAATTTTGCCTGAATCAACACTTCAATCCATTCACATTGATTTTTTTTAAATTTCGAAATCACTAAATTAAATATTACTATACTTGGTTGTATAAATGAGTTTATATATATAGTATTACTTTCTAATTAATGGTTTGGTTTGTAAAACCTCATAGCTAAATCTAATTTAAAGTGAGTACAAACTCAACTAAATCCTAAACACTATCTACATTAATTCATCACCTCTATTCTACTTGATTAATAATAACCAACAAAATAATATTACATCTTTAACACGGTAATAAATATGGAGTAAAAAATTGTTATACACCTTGGATTAGTAAATACACCAAGATTGAATAAAAATAAGACTAAAGGACTTATTCCCACCTAAACTTTACTTTTTTCTTAAGTTCTCACCCGTTATTTTTTTAAAATTCAAATACTTATTTATGAATTATTAAATTTAATTAAATTTATTAGATCTAGAGGTAAAATTGTTATTTGATGAGTAATATTAAAAAAATATATAACTTTATCTCATTTTTCTCTTTATACCTTAAAAACTAGTAATTTTTTCTAAACTTAAGTTTTGAAAAAAATTACATTTTTCCTTATTAGGTTTAGGGTTCCTCTAGCAATAAACTCTCTTCCTTTTTTAACTATCTCTCCATTTGACGATGAACTTTCTCCTTTTATTAGTGACAAACACCTTTATCTTTGATAAATATAACTTTGTTGATGACAATAAAGATAATGTCATTGTCATTAAAGAATGAAGAGAGTTTATCATTAAAGGGAGAGGTCACCAGATAAGAGAGAGAGCTCATTGAGGGGAAACCCATAAACTTAGTAGAGAAAAATGTGACTTTTTTAAAACTTAACATTTGAAAGAAAATTATTAATTTTGAGGGTTTAGAGAGAAAAATGAGAGAAAATTTTACAACTAATTGATTTAATTAATTTTAACAATGAATGAGAAATTGGAGAAAGAGTAAACTTTGAGTGGGGATATCTCTTTTGGCCTAAAAATAGAGTATGAAAGATAGAATATTAAATAGGGCTTTGTTTATATGAGGGATAATTTAGCAACGAAAATAGATAAAAATAAAGAAATATTATTTAATAAGTGAAATAGTGAAAAGTTATATCAAAATAGTGTTATTAATAATATTTAAAAAAAAAAAAAAAAGAGAAGGAAAGCAATTTTCAACTTTCCAACCGGTATGAGAGTAGGAAAAAAATTAAAAGAGAGCCATCTATCCCATTTCATTTTTCAGCCTTCTGCCGAACAACCGCCATCTTATAATCCCTCTCGGTATCGCTCTTTAAATCTTCAAAATTTCTTCCTTACTTCTCTTAACCCTGCAGTATCTTTCTTCGACAGTATAAACAGATCCGTTGGCAAACCTATTCCGGTCTTTTGTCGCGCCTATTTCTTGAAAAACCCTAGCGCAGCCTCTCCAGGTAATCTTCTTCTTTTGTGCTTTTCCTTTTACTGATAAAATTTCTGTGCGTGAAGGAAAATACTTCTTCTTTGATGTTTATTTGGTCATTATAGTTATTAAATAGGGTTTTGATTTCCTGTTAAGTGTTTAACAATTTCAATTGCTGAAGTGATTATTTATTTTACTGGAGATGTTACTTATAGCTCATATGTGTTCATTTTTGTAGTCTCCAAAGCATTCTACATTAATGATACTGCTATTTTGTTAGCCATACTATCAAGTTTGAAAATTTTGAATGTCGCTTGTTGGAGTGAAAATAATCATTCTAGTTTAGTGGTTGTGCTTTTGCTCTAAAGGTTTTGGCTACCTGCGGTGTGCTTATTTATGATAGTTCAATGAAGACTAAATAAAATTAGCTGTTTGGGATAGTGATGGCAGAGAGATAGTTGTACTAATTTGGTTTTGTATTTTGCAGGAAGATCTTTTTGGTCTGAGGTGTCCTTAGGGTAGAAACCCTAAAGATCTTGCAGATTATTAATTTTATGTGAAATTGTTTTGAGATTTTTTGCTGTGTCAGTTTGAACAAAAGTTATTAGTTTCTTCCTAGAATAAATGTTAGGCGCATTGCCAATCCTGCCTCTTCCTGAACCTCCTTCTGACGGGGATCTTGGACCTCTTCCCCCATCGCAAGTGACAGAGCAGAAGGAAGAGAAACCTTCAAATGAGGAGCAGAGCAAAACTAACTCAGCACCTGCATCAGTTGCAACCCATACAAGAACAATTGGAATAATACACCCACCTCCAGATATCAGAAACATTGTTGACAAAACTGCTCAGTTTGTTGCTAAGAATGGACCAGAGTTTGAGAAGAGGATTATTGCCAACAATGCAAACAATGCGAAATTCAATTTTCTGAGTAGTTCGGATCCTTACCATGCATATTATCAACATCGACTGGCCGAATTTCGTGCACAGAATCAATCTTCTACCCAGCAATCTCCTTCTCAACCTGCAGATACTGCTGTGCCCGAATCAGCTCCATCTGCACCCATTGCCGATAGCAATGAAGCTGATGTGAAGCCAGATACTGTTTCCCAGTTTAAGCTGCCCATACGTAAAGTTCTTGAGCCTCCAGAAGCAGAACAGTATACTGTGCGGCTCCCTGAAGGGATTACTGGTGAAGAACTTGATATCATTAAACTCACAGCCCAGTTTGTAGCTCGTAATGGAAAATCGTTCTTGACAGGATTGACTAGTAGGGAGATCAACAACCCACAGTTCCATTTTTTGAAGCCAACGCACAGTATGTTTACATTTTTTACCCAACTTGCTGATGCTTATTCAAAAGTCTTGATGCCTCCTAAGGGGTTGACTGAGAAATTGAAGAAGAGCGTTGCTGACATGACAACTGTCCTTGAACGATGCTTGCATCGTCTAGAATGGGAGCGTTCACAGGAGCAGGCAAGGCAAAAGGCTGAGGATGAGATTGAGCAGGAGAGGATGCAAATGGCTATGATTGATTGGCATGATTTTGTTGTTGTTGAGACAATAGACTTTGCAGATGATGAGGATGACGACCTACCTGCACCTATGACTCTTGAGGAGGTTATAAGGAGGAGTAAGGTATCTTCTATGGATGAAGATGAGATTCTTGAACCTGCAAAGGAGGTGGAAATGGAAATGGATGAAGAAGAGGTACAGCTTGTCGAAGAGGGCATGAGGGCTGCTAGTCTTCAAAATGATGATGAAATGAAAGAGGCAAAGGCAAATGAGGAACCAGAACCACCGATGAGAATTGTGAAGAACTGGAAGAGACCTGAGGAGAGGATCCCTGCTGAAAGAGATCCAACAAAGTATGTTGTTTCTCCCATCACTGGTGAGCTCATTCCTATTAATGAGATGTCTGAACACATGAGAATTTCCCTTATTGATCCGAAGTACAAGGAGCAAAAAGAAAGGATGTTTGCTAAGATTCGAGAGACAACTCTTGCTCAGGATGATGAGATTTCTAGAAATATTGTGGGACTGGCACGGACACGTCCTGATATCTTCGGTACCACGGAGGAAGAAGTTTCTAATGCAGTCAAGGCCGAGATTGAGAAGAAGAAAGATGAACAACCAAAGCAGGTAATATGGGATGGTCATACTGGAAGCATTGGGCGCACAGCAAATCAAGCTATGTCTCAAAATATGAATGTTGATGATCAAAATGATGCTGCCAACAGTGACCTAAGAAACCTACCTGGTCCTGCAGCTCCTCCTCCTCGACCTGGTTTGCCTTCTTTGCGTCCTCTACCCCCACCAGCAGGACTTGCCTTGAATCTTCCTCGTGGGCCTCCAAACATGGTGCAATACCCACCTCCAGCTAGTGGTGGGATGCCAGTACCTCAACCAAGGCCATATAACGTTTCGGCAATTCCATCACTCCGGCCACCCACTCCGCCAATGCCAATGACAGGACAGCAACACATCATGGTGAGTCGACCACCTCCCCTGCCTCCATCAATTTCAGTGAATCCATCTGGTATGCCTGTACCTCCCCCACCTGGATCCCAGTTTACACCCATGCCAGTTCCCCAACCTTATGCCCATCTCCCAGTACCTCCACCTCCTTCTATGCCTATGATGCAGCTGCCACCTTTGCCGCAAGGAATGCCTCCTCCACCACCACTAGAAGCTCCTCCGCCACTTCCTGATGAACCAGAGCCAAAGAGGCAGAAGCTTGATGATTCTATGCTTATTCCTGAAGATCAATTTCTGGCCCAACATCCAGTGAGTATATTTTTAAATTAGTTCCTTTTCTACTTATGGTTTTTTTTTTTCATTTTTTTAATTTTTTATTTACAGATGAGTAATTTCTACTTGATCTGATTGAAATCGTGCATTTTTCTTTTTTGTGCAGGGACCTGTTCGCATCAATGTGTCTGTTCCCAATGTTGACGAAGGAAATCTCAAAGGGCAACTTCTTGAGATTACATTGCAGTCTTTATCTGAAACTGTTGGCAGCTTGAAGGAGAAAATTTCTGGGGAGATCCAACTTCCTGCAAACAAACAGAAATTGAGTGGAAAAGCTGGTTTTCTTAAGGACAATATGTCGCTGGCATATTATAATGTTGGAGCTGGGGAAACACTTGCCCTTTCTTTGAGAGAGCGTGGTGGTAGAAAGAGATAATGGGTTCCTTAACTGGGTTTTTTTTAAGGTTTTCGTTGGAACTTCCTTATTATCATTAGAGTTTTACAATTTCCCTATAGTATGACTGTAGTCTTTTATTCTACCTTTGATGTTATATGATGGATATTGTATTGTCATTTACCTTTAGGGTAACTATTTGAGACCTCTTACTGGTATCTTTTGAACTGATGATTAATTCGATATCTACTACAGATCCAGCTTCTTGGCATCTCTCAGATGCAATGAAAATTATAGGAGTTTGTTTTGCTTAGGCAGAGCAAGTCATCTACTTATCCTACTATATAACTGCTCTTTTTTGCATCTTTAGTCAGTTCTCTTGAGAATCTATTCTTGGCAGTCTTATTTTTGTTCTACATTAGCCATTAGTAGGATTTCTTGGTGTTGAACAGACTCATATATTATTTCTTGAGTCTATTTTTAATTTTATAATTGTGAGATTTTATCCTGAGCAATTTGGTGAATTAAAGCAGACTCGAACCGCTGACATCCGCCACAGGGTAAACCACTGCCTCTCAGGCCTCCACTGATTCTACCATAGAGGCCAATGATAGACAATAACTCTCCCCCCGAACACAGGCGTTGATAAGATGCTTCCATTTAGTAGCACCTTCGGATGGCATAGCCTTAAAGCAAAGTGAAGGGTGAGGTTCAAACAAGGGAAGGCTTACGGTGGATACCTAGGCACCCAAAGAGGAGGAAGGGTGTAGTAAGCGACGAAATGCTTCGGGGGGTTGAAAATAAGCATAGATCAGGAGATTTCCGAATAGATCAACCTTTCGAATTGTTGTTGAATCCATGGCAAGCAAGAGACAACCTGACAAACTGAAATATCTTAATAGCCAGAGGAAAATAAAACAAAATTCCCATAGTAGCAACTACCGAAATAAGAACAACCTTCTTTAAAAATTGAATATTTGTCTTTCTGTTAGAGTTGAAAAAATGTTTTATATGATGATACGGATCATTTATGTATTAGATATTTGCAAATTATAAAAACTTTAAATTATATTATTTCTCCAAATTTATTTTATCTAATCATACAATATATATTCAAAATAAATAGAAAAGTAATGGGACGTATATTTTAAATAAATATCAGTTTAAGTATTAATAATAATATATTATTATATAATTTAATATAATTTAATATTTAATTTAAAATTATTAAATATATAATAATATATTATTATTATTAATATTTAAATTAGAATTTTATTATAAATAATAGCCATCAAGAATTATCAAAACTCAATCATGTTTAATTTTTTTTAAAACCTAGGCACCAAGCTCTCAACCGGTTTTAGTTTTCACAATGACCAATATACCCTTCTATACTTAGAAAAAAAAACAGGCAACTAGGGATTAAATGATAGCTTCGCGGGGGAGACAGTTTGATTCAGGCGACAGCGGCGTTCGGGCAATATTGGTATGAATCAGATGTTCGTTCTCACTCTTAATTTCTCCAATTTCTTGGAATGTTAAAGCAAGATTTGTGCTTCTCTTTTCATATGTTGAAAATTCTTTGTGACGTTTTTAGTTTGTTGAATATTCAGTTATTTCCAGGGATTCTCTGCACAACAGGCGTGCCACTGGTGGCAAGAAGAAAGCCTGGAGGAAGAAGCGTAAGTAAGTAGTTCTACCGGTTTTATCTTATGTATGTTATGTGTTATTCCACACATTTATTCATGTAAAGTTTCGTATGTTTATATTACAGGGTGACTTTTGGTAACTTGGTTTGTGGTAAACCTTTAGTTTTAGCCTAAGAGATCAATTAACTTGTGGGTGAAATTTGTACTTCAAATTGATTTTCTTCCTTCCGTGTCATATGTACTCTTTTATTTTAGCAGATAAGCCATTTACATGATAGATAGCTAGTCTTGTAGAATTTTTTTTTCCTTTTTCCATTTCATCCTTGGTTTAGAAACAGGAACCATCATATGGGTGGGTGGGCTTTCAGTAAATGTTTGAGATATTGATCCCTAGTGGGTACTTTTTTAGATTTGGTTAACTGTCGTTTAATGTTTGCTTATTCATCATGTTTGGTTGGTTTATTAAGGTATGAACTTGGTCGTCAACCTGCAAATACCAAGCTCTCAAGCAATAAGACTCTGAGGAGAGTTCGTGTCAGAGGGGGCAATGTGAAGTGGAGAGCCCTGAGATTGGACACAGGGAACTATTCTTGAGGTAGTGAGGCTGTTACACGGAAGACTCGGATCGTTGATGTGGTTTACAATGCATCAAACAATGAACTTGTTAGGACACAAACTTTGGTGAAGAGTGCCATCATTCAGGTGGATGCTGCTCCACTTAAACAATGGTACCTTCAGCATTATTGTGACATGGTGAATTTTACCAGGAGGGAGAAGGTGCAGCTGCTGCAGCAGAAGAATCTAAGGAGAGGAACCATGTTGTAAGGAAGCTTGAAAAGCGCCAGAAGGATAGGAAGCTTGAAAAGCGCCAGAAGGATAGGAAGCTTGATCCCCACATTGAAGAGCAATTTGGGGCTGGTAGGTTGTTAGCCTTCATTTCTTCCCGCCCTGGCCAACGCGGCAGAGCTGATGGGTAAGTTATTGTAGCTTTTTAGATTGACCTTGTCATGTAGTATACCTGACTTGGCTTGTATTTGTAAATTGGTACGTATTGGAAGGAAAAGAGCTGGAGTTCGACATGAAGAAACTCCAATGGAAGAAGGGCAAGGGTGCCGGAGCTGCTGCTTAGACTATGTATTTCCCTGCTTCTGGCTTCAGTTAGTTGATTTTGCTTGCTCTGGTTTGGTCCTTTTGAAGGGCATTGCCATTTTCGAGCATGATATGACTAGGCATAATTAATATGAAACATGTTACTATCTTTACAATGTCTTTTATTTTATAATGGGCACTTTCTTTAACACTTTACTGTCAGATGATAATTTTGTAGCGGTAAGAAAGCAACTTGTTTTCGAATTTGAATTCTTAGTTTTCTAAACTAAAGGGACATAAGTTAAAATTTTAGTATATTTTATATATTATTGATTCAATAATAATTTTATTTTTAAATTTAATTGATTCTATTAATTTTAATAATTTATAAACAAAAATTTAGGTTTTTAATATTTAATGGTACTGATTTGGGCATCAACAAACCTCGGTGGGATTAAGTCCTTTGGCCCACTAAGTAATTATAGAATGGAAAAAGAGTTGGGACACTATTGTGCATTTTCCATTTTGGTTTTGAAAGGGATTACCATTGTTTTAATTGGATTCGGCCTAAAATGTGCGAACCAAAGTACGATTCTGTCATCTCAGTCTAGACAGGTTTAATCTTGCGAGTTGCGACAGTCAATTTTTTTTTTTTTTTTTTTAAATTTTAAGAAGCTTAAAAGATTTTTATATCTATTTATTTGTTAAATTTTTCTATAATCAGGTTAAAAACAAGCCCTCGAATTCCTATTAAAGAAAATGTTAATATTATCTATTACTAGCAAAGTTTTTAAAATTGGATTAATAATCAAATTAATTATTTTATTAATTCATAATTTAATCGATTTAATTAATCAATTTTTATTTAAACAATTATAATTAAATAAATATCGTAAAAAATTGAATTAATACTTTATAATATTATTTAATTATTTAATTAATTAATTTGAGTATTTATCTATTAAATATTTTTAAATATATTACTATAAAGAACCAATACAATTTTTAATCTCTTTATTTATACTAATAATACAATACACAACAATAAAATATAAATAATTCATGTAAACCGTATTTAATTCATCTTGAGTTTTTTATTTCAAATTTTAACAACATAAACTTTTTCGTATTCAAAACCAAATATATACATAGATTCTCAAAAACTAGAATTCCTATATTACTCGTATAACCAATTTTGATTGGGTTTAACCAATTTTTTAATTAGACAATAATTACATGAAAATTAAACCGAATTACAGATCGGTTCCTGATTGAACCAGCCAATCTAGTTTGGTTTTCGAAACACTGATTGCTAGAGAAGTTCTGGTCTTTCTATAGCTCTAGGTTTCAAATAAATAAAAAAAAATAGTCCGAACCACACATTTGGATCTCACTAAAACAACATATACCACTTTTATGTGAACTGAACATCAATTAAATTATCACCGACTAAATCAAGATTCCAATAGTGCATGTGCATCTAATCGCACACAATGTAACAAAAAATAATAATAAAGAATGAAAAATGTAATAATTTGACAGTGCTTGCCTCAGATCACACAGGCAAGCAAGTATACAGAGTCAACTTCTAAACAAATCACCTGGACGAAAGAATCCATTCCTACCCGATAATTTTCAGCCTCTCTTTCCTATGTTCAGCACTTGTGACTCAATTTTGCCTTAATCAACGCCCAATCAAAATGATAGATGGTTCTAGTAACTAAAACATATAGAGTGCTTCGATAGCCTGGAGCCCGGAACTCTAATGGTGGGTAAGATTGTCCTTGATAGCCAAATCAAATCAAGACCAAAATAGAAACGGATTTAAAATCTGCGGCAGTATAATCGGAGGCACTCCAAGTTATGGTAAAAGAGTTTCAACTCTACTCGGCTAGTGGAAGGTTCAACTCACCTGCTCTCCAATCAAATCAAGTCCAACAAGAAGGAAAGTAATTCCTTGAAACAAGAGGAAGTAGAAGTGAATTCCTTGCGCAGATAACAAGCTTCTCACTGAGGCAGTCAACAAAATAAATGCAAGTGCAAGTTCCTTCCTATACAATCTGTTTCTTTTTTTAACTCCAGCTTTCTTGGTTATCTCTAGTTTGTTCAGCTCAGCAAGGCCTGATTCTGAGGAGGACCTAAGGAGAGCGGTGGTATCAACTAGAGTTTCAGATTCCTTTTCAGCAAAAGCAACAAGGTCTGCTTCTGATGATCTTCCCAACTTTTTTGTAACTACCCACTCATAAGAGCTTCCAAAACGAAACAGTCCTGATATCATGGCATTGAATTTGGTAACTGACATGGTATTTTCAAATAGAAGGTAAGGGACTATAAAAGGAAATGATCGTGGTTCTGGAAGGATATTTAAGATGGACATGATTCCAGGCACATAAGAAACAACCCAAGCAGGTAATTCAGCTTCTGGTACAAACATGGTCAGTGGAAGTATGATGCAGAAGAGAGTGAATGAATAGAAGGGCAAGATAAGCTTCCGCAGGAGAAAGAAAAGAAAGATCAAATTAGCTTTCTTGGTCCAACTCACCTGAAATAAAGAAAAACAGCATTAACGAAGTGGTTACTTAAAAGTCCTGATGTTCAACTCATGTTCAGTTTCCATTCAAACATCTTAAGCTTTTTCTTCAAATCTATATGTCAAAATTGCATGAACAAAACATTCCCCGTTTATTCGTTGAAACGCATTAAAACTGATGTGGCCAGAGTACCTGTAGAAATACCTAAGTAAAATCTGTTGAGCTTTATAATTTAGTTAATTATCTAGATTTCCTAGACTGCTAAAGTAAAATTATCTCACTAAGAATTCCAGCGGTGTTGCAAACAAACAAATAGCTTGCATACAGTTCCATACCTTTGAACGGAGTATATCAACAAAGCACAACCGGAACAACTGCATTGGACCTGAATGCCAGCGGTATTGCTGTTTTTTGTATGCCTCATAGGATTCCGGAAGCTCACAAAGGGACTGCAAAAGGAGCATATTAACCATTTTAGAATCCAATTTCAAGATAAGAAATAGAACTCCACAAATGAAGATAAATCACATACTTTGACATCATTTAGATATACAAACTTCCATCCACAAAGATGAGCACGAACAGCAATATCCATGTCCTCAACAGTTGTTCGTTCCAACCAACCACCACATTCCTCAAGGGCTTTAATTCTCCATACACCAGCAGTTCCATTGAAACCAAAGAAATTGATGAAGATACCATTGACCTGCTGTTCAACCTCAAAATGGAATGATAAGTTTATGTTCTGCAATCTTGTAAGCAAGTTCTCGTCCTTATTTACAAAAGCCCACCTTGTTTGGACCAATGCTATATCATCATTCCCCTTTAATAAAGAAAAAGGAGAAATTAATATTCAGTAAGGTAAATAGTAATGAGTTAAAACATACAAGAATATAAATCCCCCCCAGATCAATACCTTAAAACATAAATGTGCACCCAAGTAACACTACACAACTTGAACCTAGGAAACCTACACTCAGTGTTAATTAACTCAGCCACTTGAACTAAAAGCCTTCCAGGACCTCAAGCCCATTTATAGCTTTCTAGGTTGAGTCTGAGCTAGAGTATTGCTATTTTTTCCTAAATCTATGCCTTCTCAGAGATGAAATTAATAAGCAATCAGGTCATCATGTCGAGTTGTCAATAACCAACAGTATGTCAAAATAAAATGAACAACATGCCTAGTTTGCACATTAATCGACCAAATTACTGCAGCAACACCAAATGGAATACACTCAATTACAAGGCACCTTTTGGCTGTCCACAATCATTCCACATTATAAATAGTTCCATGACTTTGTTATCAGCAATCAGCACAAAGACATAGCATAAATTGAAATGTCAGTTTATGACTATATTACATAAAAAAAGTATATATATAAACCAATGATCAAATCAAATCCAATCAGTTCAGCATACCTGAAAACACAAACTTCAAATTTTAAACATGTTTGAGCAAATAAAAAATTTAATTAACATGGATTATTGAGTTACCTTGAAAAACGGAATTGTTTTCTTCAAGAAATCTGGTCCAGGCTGAAAATCTGCGTCAAAGATTGCCACAAATTCGTAATCTTTTACGTAATCGCAGCCCATTGCAGATTTTAGATTCCCAGCCTTATAGCCTGTTCTTATAAGACGATGTCTGTATAAAATCCTAAAACCTCTCTGCTGCCATTTCTGTACTTCTGCCTTGATAAGGTGCTGCACATCTAAATCATCTGAATCGTCAAGAACCTGTATGAGCATTCTCTCCCTTGGCCAGTCCTGGATACAAACTGCAGCAATAGATTGTTGATAAACCTGTGAAGCATCGGTCAAAAAACATCAAGAATTAGTACCAAGATGAGGTAAAAGAACAAAAAATGCAAAACCAAATAAGAGCAGTTTACATAACAGTATAAATGTCAAAGTACCTATTGTTGCAGCAGAAAACAAAAGAAAGCATCACAAATGCACAATCAATGAATTTTGAGGAAAAAAGGGAAAAAAGAAGTACATTTTATTTGTAGTCAAGATGTACTCAGAATTTGAGTAAATCAGATGAAACAGAATCACAGAAGTTAATTACAAGTATGATATTTAAGGAAAGATTAATTAGTTTTTTTCTCAGGGAGGTTTCTTCCACCTTCTTTCTCCTTGCTTTCCACAAATACCAGCTCATTTAATTACACAAAATAATGATAACCACAGTCATATCTAAAGAATTTAACTAAAAATGAAATTTGCCACTGTTCATGTTCATGCTGCTGAATACAAAACAAAGCTTTGCATGTAGATTCAGTAACAGTTAAATGGGCTTCATTATATTAAACATTTCAACTAGCTCAACTAAACTAACACAATACTTGGTTAAAATTAAAATACACAAACTCGTAAATTAATTAAGAAACTAAATGGTTCAATGAAGTCGGGATTCGAAACCTACATCAGCTTACCTCCCTCTCATTGCACATAGGAATCTGTAACAAAACCATGGGATAGTCCTCTAAATTCTCTCCCTCTACATCTCCAACCGGATACTCCATTACAGCCGTCGGTTTCAGTCTCTTTAACTTGATCCAAACACATCCCAACAACAATGCCACACGATCCACTGACTGTACCAAAAACAATACAATACACATGTTGGACAAACTCTTTAACGGTGGCCCTATATAATCCGCTCTAATCTCCAACCATTTGGCGTATACCAACTCCACCATTAGCTCGGCCGACCCCACAGACGGCGGACTGAAATGCCATCCCTTAAAATAAGCAACTAATTCGAAACAGAGTAATACAATAACTAGAATCAAGAAGCCTTTTATTAGACGGTACATCTTCGAGTGTGCTGAATCCGACGGTGAAGAATCAGAGGATTTGATTCTACGATTGGCAGTGCGAAGGATATAAATTAAGGAGTTGGTAATCCATGCCAGGGAGTTCCCGATTTGCTGGAATTTAATGAGATAGATCCCTGAGAGTTGTCGAGCGCTCCGAGTCCGAACTTCCTTCTCCACCGTCGGATCGGAGTTAGGGGAGCCGATCTCAACGGCAAAGAAGGAAGTGGTAGGAACGGAGATGTCGGACTTATCTTGAAAGAGTTCGTGGCCATTCTCTCTTTGCTTGTTCCACCATTCTTGAAATTCATAGTTTGGTGGACGAGGCATAGATTAGAAGAAATGTGAATAAATCTGAATAATAAAAAGTAACTACAGGTATTTGCTATTGCTTTGGTTTTGGATCTGTGTTATTAGGTATGGGAGTGTGATACGGAAGATGAAGGGCTCTGGCTCTGCTAATTCTGGTAACCAAAAATAGTGGAGCTCTAGCTCTACTTTGCTACTTTGCTTTACCTTGCCTTGCCCTTGCTATGTAGTGCGATGTTTGTTGGCGATGTAAACAGGCCAAGCGAGGTTAATTGCTTCATTTTACAATCTCCACGCGCTAAATCGCGGAGAGGAGTCGGTGCGCGTGCCTTACTTGCTGCGTCATCCTTGTCAACATGATGTGTGTAAGCTAATGACAATTAAGAAGAATACTTTATTATTAAAATTAAAAAGTTATTTTAAAAATATATATGGTTATATTAGATTAAATTTAAAAAAAAATTAAAAGAATATAAATAATTATTATATTTAATTAATGATAATCATTAATCATTTCTTCCTTTTCTATCGCACATTGATAAACCCCCTGCCAATGTTATTTTCATCAAGCCACTACACTCTATAAGCCAATCCACACTCCTAAGCCCTTAAGTTACCATTATCTCACTCTCTAAAACCTTTTTTTTTGACTCAAATGAAGTTGACATTATTGAGGTCGGTTGCACTCAAATTATAAGGTTATGATGGTATGGCAGGGTTATGGTTGTTTATAGGCCAAACGACTATTTCCCACCCAAGGTTTAACGTTTTCTTAAATGTCTCCCCTTTAACTATAGAAACACCAAACACCTACCCATGACCGGTTAGATTTAACCAAACCCTAACGCCTAAACATTTTATCTCTTTTTAACCCCCTAAACTTTAAAAACTAACATTTTTTCCCAGCCTAAGTTTTAAAAAACCGTAGTTTCACCCTAGGGTTTGATTTTGAAATCTCCGGCGACCTCTCCGGCTCCGTTGCTGACGGCCTCTCCCTCCCGAAGCAATCTCTCCTTCCGGCGATATCTTTCCTCCCATTTGGAGGTCCGATCGGCTCCCAGAGACGCCGTGGGAGACGAAGAACTTCGTCGGGAAGACGAAGTTCTCCCAGACGAAGACGAAGCCGTCTTCTTCGTCTGGGAAGACGAAGAACTTCGTCTCCCACGGCTCTCCGGGCGCCGATCGAACCTCCAAATGGGAGGAAATAGATCACCGGAAGGAGAGGTTGCTTCGGGAGGGAGAGACCGTCGGTAACGGAGCCGGAGAGGTCGCCAGAGATTTCAAAACCAAACCCTAGGGTGAAACTGCGGTTTTTTAAAACTTAGGCTGGGGAAAAATGTTAGTTTTTAAAGTTTAGGGGGGTAAAAGTATTTCTATTTTAGTTTATTTTTAATATTATAGCGAAAATGACGATTTTACCCTTACCACCGTTAGGGTTTAGTTAAATCTAACCGGCCATGGGTGGGTGTTTGGTGTTTCCATAGTTAAAGGGGGGACATTTGAGAAAACGCTAAACCTTGGGTGGGAAATAGTCGTTTGGCCTTGTTTATAATAATGATTATAGTTTTCAAACTAAAATTGTAAGGATTGAATTGTAAATTTTTAAACTTGTAACATGGTTAAATGCATGTTCAAAATGTTAATGTAAGATATGTGAGTGGATGAAAAGCTTTAAGGCTAACCTTGAATGGAAAACGTAAATTACTCATGTTGTGTTATTGATTCATTGACTTATCATAATCAGTTTCATACACAAAGTGTTACGCGTAATATGAAGACTTCAAATATTTTTTAATATTATAATTTCTTTAGACTTAGACTTTTCAAATAGCTTAATTTTTTTTTAGGAGAAAAGATTTATTCCCACACAAGGTTTGTTGGAATAACCAAGTTTTACTTGTTAAATTTAAAAAACTTAAATATCAAACTTTTTATTAAAATTTATTATTAGAGTTAAAAATAAAAATATTATTTAGTTAAAAATATTTAAAAAACTAAAAACTTATCATATTTTTCTTTCTTAGTTTAAAAATATAATAATTTTTTTCATCTAAAGTTTAAAAAGTGATAATTCCCCCTCAAAGGTTTTGAAACTATCACGAAGAAGACAAACTTCCCCATCTTCTTCACTGGTCTCTTTCCCTCCCTCTCCAACAAATTTATCGATCTCTCTCCCTCTTTCCTAAATCATTTTCGTCTTTCAAACGAAGATGACTAACGATCAAGGGAGAAAGATTAAAAGGGAAAGAGAAGTCAGGAGGGAGAGAGAATACGATCGAACATGGCGATAGTCACTAGAAATGGTGACAGTTTTAAAATCCTAAAAAGAAAATTATTACTTTTTAAACTTGAGTAGGGGAAATTATTATATTTTAAAACTAAAAGAGGAAAATATAATAAATTTTTAGTTTGTTTAATATTTTTAGTTAAATAATATTTTTATTTTTTTAATTATAATGATGAATTTTAACATAATAGTGGATATTTAAGTTTGTAAAACTTAAAAGTAAATATTTAGCATTTCAGCAAACCTTGGGTGGGAAAAGGCTTTTCGCCATTTTTTTATATTATTATCACGTTACAATCTTAATGACATTTATTAGATCACACCGACATACATGGTGACGGGATTATCTGAGGTTGTTGCAGTAGAAACTTGAGTCGTCTAGCTGTAAACTTCGATCAGTAACAAATAATATCATGAAGCTGCAAATTCTGCAAAATCAGTTGTAGTGGAGTGGGGGAAAATTCTGAAATATTATGTGGTGGACAAACCGATAATCCCCACTGCAACACTATCACCACCTGTTTGATGTGGATGTGAGAATAAAGTTGTTTTCCCGTTCTAGAGTTCAAGGGCAGTAGAACACGAGCTGAGTAACTGTCTTTCAAACACATCTTCTTTGGAACCACTACCAAAAGAAATAAATTACCTCAAAATTTATAACTTCCTCGAGAATCTTGGGTAAATAGTTGGTGGGTGGGAGAGAAAAGAATTTATAATAAAGAATTAAGTATGTGCTTAGGCCTTTCTGTATTGGCGTAGGACCATTTAGCTTCAAGAAAGTGACAGCACCTAAACTCGTATGGCTGGAGTTAAAATGGTAAGAGTGCAGCAGTACAACATACATTAATTTGTAGGGTCAATTTAACTGTATTATGGCACAGAGTTATGATAAAAATTATACAGATACATGCAGATTGTATTTGGGGTGAGCTTTGTGAAGTCTGTGGATGGATTGAACCACCTGGTTTTTGCCTTCATCTGACATTGGAATTGGACTTGTCTTTTAGATTTGCTCAAGTCTGGCCCATTAGCTAGGCCACTTTCCCGGAAGCTGGGATCCCCAACTTACTCACCACCGGCCCATACCTATATTTCTATATAACCCACCCATTTATATATATTTATGTACACTTACAATTATATATATATATATATATATTTTATAATACAATATAAAATTAATAAAAAATTATACATATTTTAAAATATATTATATGTTCGTCCATACTACTGGCAGTCGAAGGATTAATGTAGACTAGTTAGTTTCATCAGCATATCATCCAATTTAGCGATCCCACTAAAGACTTTCTCCTCGGTCAAATTTATTGTGATTTTTTTTTTTTCTGAAGAGATGCATGCATATAATGAAGTCAGAAAAACAGTGATTGATACGATGCTCGGGAAACAACTTAGAAATTATCCAATTGGAGAAACAGAGGGTTGGTCTTAGTCCAAATATCTTTTGAAAATCAATGTACAGGAACAGTGATTGGTACCCTTGGCTTTTGAAAATTATTGCATTTTTTCCTATATATCACAATTGAATAGTTTAGAATAATGATTTGACACTCAGAAAACGGGCTGCATCCAGTTTTCAGTTGAAAATTCTTGAAGTTCACATCACAAGGCCCAAAAAAGTCTTGCTTTTTCCTGGAAACTGCGTTGCCTTGGAAGACCATCTAACTTTGACAGCTTTGGGCTCACAATTCCCACCAGCTGGATTAGTGGCATCACTTGAGCTGGGATGTTAAGATGAGAAGAATTCTAATTTTAATATTTAAAAAATTAATGCATGGATCATAAACACCGCAATCTCAACCACGTGGCATTGTTTTAGAGGCTATTTACAATTTTTTTTTTCCTATTCCACAACGTAATTAAAAAAAAAAACAGACTTGATATTCGAAAAGTTGTTGACTTTTGCAGTTTTATATTAGAAGGATTAAAAAGGTTGTAAAAAAGAGTGGCATTCCCTTTTACAGATTATTCTACTCACTCCGTTTTTACTTTGTAAAGTCAATATTAACTGATGGGGCTCAGATTCATCACGATGATCAGTGGTTAAATCTACGGTTTAGAAGGAATGACTGTAAGGGGACCCACCCATGACCCAAGAGAAGAAGTTTAGTAAAACTTTTGAGCAATCCAAGTGATGGACTGACGGTGGACACAAATGATAAAAAATTAAAATTAAAAATTCCTGACAAAATTTGTCTTCAAATGCAGAAAATAAATAAAAAACACGGTTACAGTTGGAGAGCAGGAAATTAATTAATAATGGGTGGTTGTTGAAACAAATGATGGGGTTTTATAAAGAATAACACCAACCAAAAGTAAAAAATAAGACCCCAAGGGGGGTGAATGAATAGTGCTGTGAGGACACCTACCCTAATCATCACTATGATGATCCTTCCTCCCTCCCTTGAAAAATAATCATGCTTGTTAAGATCTACCATCCTAACCGTTCATTTTCGGTAAAGGGGCCTCATTTTTGTTTCGTTTTGGTGGGAATGGGATGATCAAACGCTGATTCGCGGAGACTCGAAGATTTTCTCCTTCAATTAACAATATTGATTTCAGGATTTGAAAATGACAATTGACCTGCAAGTTTCCCTACCAAAACGATAGAATAATCATGCTATTGCCAGGGAAATTAACAGTAGAATTGCAGAAAGATTTTGTTTGAATAATTTCAAAATGATATGAATTTCCACTTACACTTCAATAATTAACAATATTGCAGCTGTTTTCAGATAATTAACCAGGTCCAGGATTGGTTTTGGATTAATAAAGTTACCAGTCCTCTCTGTCAGGAAAATTAAACCAATCCCATCCAATCCAATGGCAAATCATTACAAATTAAAAAACAGCCATGATGGGAAAAATTAAAAAATCAATCCCTAGACACGTCGCGAAATGATTGGGCATTATAAAATTTGTTAGAGACAAGACTGTCACGTAAACATTTTTCAATGCTAATGCAACTGCTCTGAGAACACTCCACTCCACTCCTCTCCACATTCAAAGAATCTTTTTTCTGCAGACCAATAATACAAGGGTAAATTAAAAAAATAAGCATAACTGCGGTGCAGAAATCTTTTGTTAAACCCCAGAAACTGGATTTTACTAACAACCTCTCATGAAAAATATAATATTTTACAAGGGTATCTTTCCACTACAATAACTTATTTTTTAATATTTGGGGAATTACTAATTATATATAAAGGTGATTGGGTCGAGTCAGAATCTCACCACTGCCAACCTGGGATTCTTTATGATGCTTTTAGTTTGTATATTGAAATAAAACCAAATATTCCAAGTAGTAGTTACAACTTCTAATCTTTGATTGATTGATTGATTTGAATAATGTGCAGTAAAAAAGGAAGAACAGAAGAAGCTTCTGTCTCTGGTTAATGTATGAAAATTACACAAGGCCAAGATCTGCCAGAAATCATGGCTGACCCCAGCTCAAGATAATCTATGTTCTAATCACCCAAAACCGACGTCGTAATCACTTCAATTTAGACTTTTTGTATATTGGAAAGTGGCCAACATACACAGCTGGTTAACACTAGTTTTGAATCAAATCCACCTGATTACGCCATCTAACGAGGCCAATATGATGTGACATATTATAAAGTTTCGTAACAAATATTTGTGAAAGATCTTCTTGTTGAATTTTTAATAATGTTGTTCAACAACAATAATAAGGTAGAGATAGTGAAACCTCTGTCAGTCTAATTAGAATTAAGTATATCTTACATGTAGAGCTGCTGCTATACGACTTTGCATAAGATACAGTAGCAGTTTTAGAATTTTACAGTGGATACTTCGTAAAAAATCCACAAAAAAAAGAATTACCAAATCATTGAGAGAAGCTATAAGTAAGATAAAACAAAGACCAGAAAAAAAAAAAATTACTCAGTTCTTGTGCTGGTCCAAATTACATATTGTGTATATACAGCAGCCTTTGTCTTCTTCTGGACCTTGAATTTAGGACCAAAGAATGAATGATGATTGATGACTACAGCTCAAGTTTCATCTGGGTTACTTGATTTGAGCCTGCATTAGATGATTACTTATATCATTAATCACAATTTAATACTTCAATGAAAGTATTAGTTGTTGTTAATGACTTGATTTTCAGTTGGGTAGTCCTTTAATTACCATGAAAGCCCTGTGACTGTAACCGTGTTTCACTGTTCAGATTCTGACCTAAACCCATCTGAACAATGCTTTGAAGATCACCCTCACAGAAACTTGGAAACTGTAGAAATTCAGATATACAAATGAGAAAAATAACCCCGGAAAGGGAGTTTTATTTTATTTGTTTAATGTTAAATGAATTAATTACCTGAGGGACAGATTCTGGAAAATGGTCAAGCTGAGTTACTTGCATATTAAGGTTTCGGCATAGTGCGGTAGTATCCAATGGATCTACTGGGCATTGGGTCATTGTCCCATTAGAAATATTGCAATGTAAAGTTGCATTTTGCTGGGGCTGGTGCCCTAAAAAGCCTGGCGCCGAGGAATCTAATGGGAATATTGGATGTGGCAAAGGTTTGTTTGGTTGATATATCTGAAAAAAACATTTATCAATTAAAAAACTTCTTGTAGAAAAAAGAAACTTTTGTTTTAAGAACTTGAACTTACATCCTTTGACATTAAAGCATCCACATTAAAATCCAGCCTGGTGTTAACAGAAGCCAACTTCATGGATAGAAACTGCCATTAAAAAACAATTAACTATTATTAAACAACTTAAATGTGAACACACACTTATAAAAGTTGATTGATTAATAAGATTAAAAAAAAAAAAAGGTTCTTTCACCTCTACTTGACGTTGCAGTGACTGCACATAGTTAATAATTTCATCAAGCATCAAGGCTTTCCCGGTTACCTGGAATGGAAATGCAAATCAAGTGTTAGTGAGGCGACACAATTGATGTTCTTAAGCCTATGTGCTCTGTTCAAGTTTAGCAAATTTTAATCACCTTATTGCATCCTGGTACAAGATCTTGGAGAAGCTTCATTCGTTCGCTAATCTTCTCTCTTCGGACCTGAGAAATTGAGCATAATTGAGCAATATAAACAAAGAAAAAAAAAAACCTAATTATAGGTTGAATTAAATGTTGAATTGAGAGAATTGGGTTGAAATTCTCACTCTTTCAGCTAGACTGTGACTGTCAGTGGCTTGGCCCCTTCTTGCTCGAACATGAATGTAGTCCTTGGGAGGCTCCGGGGGCTTCGTATTAGCTTTGCTTTGTTTCTCATCCCCTGAATTTTTGACATCTTCTTTTGCTTCGTCCTCTGCTTTAACACTGCTATTCTCATTGCCATTTTCTTCGTTGGGTTTGCTTCTCTTGGAATTGTTTTTGTCATTACCTTCAGTAACCTGAATAAAAGGATTAATTTCCCCGGTTACAACCAAAAGTAAAAAAGAAATAAAGTTGTAAATAGTCAAAAAGGGGAAACTGAAATCATTTTTTTTTTTACTTAGGAGATGTAGTGTACCTTTGTAGCGGTGTTTGTTGATGGGGATGGTGCAGGTTCCTTTCCTTTTCCCCTAGAAGCAGCTTTTCTTTTCCTGGAATTGAAGTCATTTGTAGACTTTACACCAACCTCACCATTCGGAAGTTGTTGAGAAACTGAGGATTCCTCTTGAGAATTGGCCAATTCAGATCTATCCTGGAAAGGCGAACTTTTATTTCCCTGAACGCCATTAATTTGAGATCCAAGGACCTTGAGAGATGGAGTACTTGAAACACGCGACAGCCTCTCATTTGCCATCAATGAATTAGATCTAAAACCAATCTCAGGATTGCTGGGTCCAAAATGATGGGTTCTACCATTGAAACTTCTGCTGCTAAAGCGAGAAAACCTTGCAGCCCTCTCTGCAAATCCAGGATCAGCAGAGAATTCCGCCACAGTGGAATTCAAAGCCATTGAGTTTCCCAAACCGGGTAACTTGTCTTTAACCAAATGATCCATCATCGGTAAAACTAACTTGGGAGGAGAATTCAGAGGAGTAGTATAACACGAAGTGTTTGTGCTGTTGTTACCATTATTAACATAAGGAGGTAAAGAATGTGGTGAGATCTCGCCAGAATTTCCAATGTTGCCCAACTTGCCTATCAATTCTCTGATCATAAAGCTCTCATTAGAGATGTTTGAATTGGAAGCTGCCGGTGAAGACACTATGGAACTCAGAGCAGAGTCAAAGTGCAGACTATGATCGGTTGACTTTTCCCAATTGGGATTGAAAAAGCACTCAGAAGACTGCTCAGAGGAGCAATTGAGGTCTGTTGCTTGAATTTCCATGGCAGAAGAGAGAGAGTGCCAGGTGGGCATGGTTGATGTGGGTGTTGGTTCAAAGTGCATTGCAGGTGCAGGAATTCCTGCATTTAGGAAAAACTCATTTTCCATGAAGAACTGTTACTGCAATTAACTTACTAATAAAAGACAGTGGTTGAAAGAGTTTTAACACACACAAATGTATTACGGGATTGTTAAATATTGCTTAATGAACAAGAGGCAGAGCAAAAAAAGAAGGTGATTGATGTGCGGTTGGAATGAATTGTGGGTTCAATATGATTGCATTTGTATTGAATAGAGAGAAAGAGAGAGAGAAAGACAGAAAATTATTAGTTTAGTAGAGAAAAGCTAAACAAAAGCAGACAGAGTAGAGGAAGGGGAGTTGGGTTTGGGCTGGGATGGAGTTAAATAGCAGAAAGAGAAAAGGCGGTGTTTGACCTTTTGATATGCAAGCAATCCATTTCTTCTCTGTCTTTCTCCGTAAAAGGCGGAAGGACAAGTGTTGCCGGCCCTCCAACGTTAGACAACCTAATTTCTGTTTTCTTCTCTTCTCTACTGTCTCTATACTCAATGCCTTGAAAATAGATGGGGCAGATTTTCCATTCATAGCATTGGACATGGTTGATTTATGCTCAACTACCTACAGTTTATTACTGTAATTGAGTGTAAAACAAATCAAATATATAACACCCAGAGCTGTGTTCAACGTTTACACAATTTTATCTACTGTTCTTGTCTGTTCCCAATATGTCATTTCATATATCTTATCCCCGAAATAAAGCCTTTTTATGGAATGTAAAATTACACCAGTAATTTTTAATGGTAAGCACAGTGACAGGCAGTATGGTTTCACCGAAAAGAATTAAATGAGTAAGCTATGAATCCAAAGTCAGTTAAACTGGGAAAAATCTTATCTAATATATGTACTGCAGACCCAAACATGCATGCACCAGGAAAGGCTTCATATTGGACACATGGGCAAATCTAACCTGTCGGTATAGGCTTCGCAACCAATGAGTTGGGTGCCACTGAAAATGCATCAATGTCATGGATTTATTATGGGGCCAGCATTGACCTTAAAAACTTTTGAATGCGTTGCTCTGGGCTCTCGCTCGTTGCTTTGAAAAGTGGCGTTCCTTATTTCGATATATTAATTATTAATTCTACTGCTCATTGACAATGGGTTGCTTCCTCTGCATACAATGCATTTTACTAGTAATAATATTATATTTATTTGATTGGTATTAAGTATTAACGATCCACATAATATCATGGTAGATAATTTAATTATTTATTTTTTAAATCAAAATCATGAGATTTAAATAAATATTAAATAATAAATTATGAGATTTTATTTACCTGTATCTCTTTAGTAGTCGATTGATGTATATAATATTTAAACCATAAGTAACAATTATGATTATTATTAAACAAATGAGGGTAAAATTAAAAAAATATATTTTAAAAGTATTAATTTTATTACTTGTCAAGTGGGTTAATTTCAATGTAAAGTTTATTCTTATAAAATTATATGTATCGTATTCCCATAATTCCATAGGGTAAATATCTAATTTTATATGTAACAATGATTGGAGTCAAAAGTCAAAGTAAATTAAATTAAATGCACGGTCATTTTTTTTTTCTGAAATTTAAATAATATTCGCTCAGTCAAATCCTATCTCCCCGGTCAGCCCGGGTTTGGTCGGGTTCACATAACAGACCGACTAACTTGTTTTTATTTATTTTCTATTTCTTATAAGTAAATAACTTTAAACCCGCTTTCTAAGAAATGAGAGGGAACCCTAATTTACAGATATTTGTCGACATCAGCAGATACGAATACGAAATATGGCAAATAGATATTTACCCATTCATCCTCCAAACTTTGAATATTAAATTTAAAATTTTGAATGGTTTATGAAAGAGACAGTAAATATTCGTGTGTGTGTGTGTAGCGTGTTGCTGTAATTGCGTTTATTATGATATAGAGTAACTTAAAAAGAGATGATGACATTTTCATTATTATAACTCATGATGTGAATTTGTTGGATGTACAGGTAGAGATGAAAATTTTGATATGTATTTAAGGTTTTCAGCTTCTTTTTTTTTTTTTATAGAAATGGAGAAAAAAAAAAAGAGTCGAGATTGAGATAAAAAATATCTTCATAATCTAGAATAAAGATATATGTATCTCGCCCCACTTTTTTATATTAATATTTATATTTAAAATATTAACATATTTTTATAGTTTTAAATTATTTATGTTTTTAAAATTTATTTATATTTTATTGTGTATATTAAAATAATTAATATATAATATTTGTGATATTTAAAATAGTAGATTGATTTTAATTTTAATTAATTTTATTATTTAATATTTTTATGTTATATTTAGATAGTACAAAGAGCAAATTTTTTTCTGTGGGAATGGAGAAGAGGACAAGGAGAAGATTTTTTTCGTAAAAAAAAAATTTCTTCATGAGAAACAGGTAAAAAATCTTTGTCATCCCCTTAATGGAGACGAGAGACAAAGATTGAGATCTCCTCCTTGTTATCATCCTTATGTACGCTATTTAGTGTTTTGTCCAATATATTTTATAACAATAAATTATTAAATTTTGAAAATACTCACGTAAATCTATTACAAATATAAAAAAAGTATATAAATTTTTGGGGAGAAAAAATTCTTTTGAATTCTATTTTCTTTTTTTTTTTATCCAATCTCAAACTCATGATTTTGAATTTAAATGAATTAAGCTGTAACTATATTGAAAATATTATATTTATGTAAAAGTTAATATTTTTACTAAATAACAATTATCCAATGTTTTAAAGTGTGGGATTAGGTATGAAATTTTATTTGATGATCACCAAAAAAAAAATCTTTTCTGAATTTGAAATTATCTTATCGCTGGTCACTACTTTTAGTCTGAACTAAATTATTTATTAGTAATTATCTATTGCTTGCTGCATCAAACTGAGTTTGAAAAGTTGACTCCGTGTTGCTCTCTTTTTTTATTTTTAAATGTTTAAGGAGGTATTTTGCGTGTATAATATTTTATTATTAAAATATAAATATTATTTTAAAAATAGATTATTTAAAAAATTGTTAAGTATAAATAATTAATATATTTAATAAAATTGGATAGATATAAATAATTATTGTATTTGATTTAAGGTAATAAAATTATACTAGTAAATTATTTTATTTAAATACCTTTGAATGTAATTATTTTTAAATATTTTTTATATTATTTGTTACTTTAATTAAAAATAAATTTATTTTTATTTCAAAAAATTAATAAATAATAATATAATTATAATAAAATCAAGATTACCCCAGTAATCTTTAAATATCTAAGGTGAAAGTGTCATTTTTTAAAACTTAGGTTGAGAAAAACTTTTAGTTTTTAAAGTTTAGAGGGGTAAAAAAAGATTATATTTTAGTTTATTTTTAATATTATAGAGAAAATGACGATTTTACCTTTACCATCATTAATTTTAACTACTCATAGGTAGTTATTTGGTATTATTAAAGTTAAAGAAAAAAAACTTGAGAATACAACATATCTTGGGTGGAAAATAGTCCTTTGGCCTTTTAAAAATAACGAGCTCCCAACTAATTCACCTAGAACTGTCTCAAGAAACCTTGGACAATGACAAAAATCAAAGTCGCGAAATTAAAATCTGATGGAAATGGAGTTAAAGACAGAAGACATACAATACAAGGAGTATTATTACATAACAAAACCCCTAAACAAACTTATATATTTATTCAAGGAAAAGGTGTTCCATCCAAAGTTGTAATTACAACATTAGTACGAAATGAATTGTAAAGTTGAGCTGATAATTTACTCATAATAATCCTAATGGTGCGTTTGGTTGAGGGTTTATAAAATTATTTTGGTAATCTATTTTTTATTTTCTTGTTTGATTTGTCAGTAATAAAAGATTACATTAATCTTCTATTATCAATGCTGACGTGACAGGTAATATAAGTGGTAATCTGATTATCATATTCACTTTAGGTATTTAAAGATTACTGGAGTAATCTTGAGTTTATTATAATTATATTATTATTTATTAATTTTTTGAGATAAAAATAAATTTATTTTTAATTGATATAACAAATAATATAAAAAATATTTAAAAATAATTATATTCAAGGGCATTTAAGTAAAATAATTTACTAGTAATATTTTATTATCTTTAATCAAACACAATAATTATTTATACCTATCGAATTTTATCAAACATAGTAATCATTTATACTCAGTAATTTTCTAAGTAATTTATCTTCAAGGTAATTTTTCTATTTTAGTAATCAAATATTACTTAAATCAAACGCCCCCTAAAAATATGCAACTCAAAAAATATTGAATAATAAAATTTTAATTATCCAATCTTTGTCTAATGTTTGAGATGTTGTTATTAGAAACGTATCTTATATTATAATTGTGATCAACTTTTTTTAAATACATGTACAAAGTAAGATTCTGGAATAGAAAGGCCCCATTTTGAACACTAAGAAATGATAATCATGATTCCCCCTCCCTACCTACCCAAGGGTAATTTAATTTTAACTTTGGTCTCCTGAATAATAATAAAATATAGAAGAAACTAATTCACCTTATTATTTGTAATATATACTATATTCCATATATTTATGACAATGAAAATAATATTGCATGCACAACTAGTTATATAATACCCATATAAAAATCCAATTTACATCCCATGTATAGTCCATCAATTTGTTGCACATTCATCACCCCTTTTACACAAACTGCAGAAAAAACAAAAACCCAAGTGCAAATTGAGCCAGTGGTTAGGTGTACAAAATGAGAAATTGGGAATTTAAAAAAAGGGAGTTGCTATGTACATCCGTTTTTGTCACATAGCTTTCAACATGAACCAGAGAATATCCCATTCCTAAACGCTAGATATCATTTATTGTAAGTAGCTAGAACAAAAGTCTCTTGGACTTGACACTCCATAACCCGATTCAAAGAAAGAATTAAATCCATGGCAGCTGCCCAGCATTGCTTGGCTACCCATCACTTTCTTCACAACAATTTTTAGACCTAACTAGTAGCGAGCTACCAATAATAGTGAAATCATCATCAGTTCGCTCTGATGGATTCGAATTTGAATTCTGAGTCAAAATTCAACAACTATTTCATTACTTCTCTGGTATGGCAAATTGGCAATTGGCATGACTGACCAGGCAAGAAGCCAAGAACTCCACCGTCTTTAATGGTGATATTGATTTATCAAATAATTTTCATTAATAACTGTATCTTCAAGCTCTCGGTTTCTCTCAAAACTATGGGTATACAAAATCTGTGCCGCAGCAATTTGAGAAACTGTTTCACAAGAAAACATGTAAAAAGTTACATCTGTGTAACATATTGGATAAAATTAAGGTTCATAGCATAGCTTAGCATGTACTCAAAATATTTTATTATGGCTTTCTTTTATTATTAAGCTCAATCAGTTTTTTTATCTATTAATGTTCCTGTAAAGCCAGAGAGAAGAAACATCTTTTCCAGCGCAGCAGGCAGTGCAGGCCAGCTTGTTGAATGACAATTAGGAAAACTTCTTATAAATTTCAATCTTATATTAATTTACAAATACTGAATAGGTTCTGTTCTTGATCTTGTTGGCCTGTGACTCGGCCTATACATTAATTAATATGTAAAGAGATTAAGAGAAAGAGAGAAGATGATGATGATGATGGTGTAGTGCTTTAATTATTTAATATAAAATAATATTTTTCTCGTGTTAAAATAGTATTGGTCGGTGAGTTGTCCAAAACCACAAGTTTGTAAAACTAACGGCGGGTATTAAATACATTATTTATGTGAAACTTCAATTTGAATCATCTCATCTCATCTCAGCTCGTGTCAAAATAGTAAGGCAGTAAGTAAACATTTCACCGTCGACAGTCCTAATCGTGGGCCTTTAAGTTGATGGGCCACCCAATAGTCCATCATAAAAGGCCCAAAGACCGATCTCTTTCTCAAAATATCAGAAATGTTTTATATTGTATTTAATCCAAGGGTTCAGTCTAATTTTTGGGAAATTAATTAAAATAAGCAAAAATCTGTCCGTTTATACGTTTTTAAGCCAACATAAAAAAGTTTCACCAAATTAAACAAACACTAATTTTTTTACTTTTTTTACCCTTATGTTGAAAAACCAAGTAAGATCGAAAGTGAAGGCCGAAATCAGAAATCTAAAAATACAGAGCAAGAATCACCGGCGAATATCCTAAAAGTAGTAAAAACGGGTTTATGTAATCTTTATCGACCGGGTGTAAATAATCTATTGTGGGTATGGTTTAATGTTGGGATGTTATTTATTGGATGGAAAAAATATTTTTTCTGAGAATGTGCGTCGGTTTATGGTGGTTACGATGGTGGCTAGGGATTTTACAGTGAAACCCTAAATTTGTCGAATTATGTGTATGGATATTTTTGAATGTTTCGAATGGTATAAAATGATGTAGTTTCGATGTTAATAGATGTTTGGAAGTGTACCCGTTGAGAGACAAAAGCGCACAAATTTACAGCGCCGCGCAAACACTATTGAAACCGCGTAAAAACTATTCACACCTCGCAAACCGCTTGCAAAATTGCGCAAAATCCTGTTCACATACTATGATATCTGCCTTGTGCGATGTGAACAGTGTTTGCGCTGTTTGAACAGTGTTTGCATGGTGTGAACAATGTTTGCACGGTTTGAACAATGTTTGTGTGGTGTGAACAGTGTTTGCTCGATGTTAGCGCAGTTTGCGCGCTTTTGTCTCTCAACGGTTACACTTCCAGACATCCATTAACATCGAAACTATATCATTTTATACTATTCGAAACATTCAAAAACATCCATATACATAATTCGACATATTTATGGTTTCACTGTAAAATCCCTAGCCACCATCATAACCACCATAAACTGACGCACATTCTCAGAAAAAATATTTTTTTCCATCTAATCAATAACATCCCAACATTAAACCATACCCACAATAGATTATTTATACCCGATCGATAAAGATTACATAAACCCGCTTTTACTACTTTTAGGATATTCGCCGGTGATTCTTGTTCTGTATTTTCAGATTTCTGATTTTGGCCTTCTCTTTTCCTTTTTCGGCAAAAGTAACTTTCAAAGTGTTTCACTTTCGATTTTACTCGGTTTTCCAACATAAGGGTAAAAAGGGTAAAAAAATTAGTGTTTGCTTAATTTGTTAAAACTTTTTTATATTGGCCTAAAAACGTATAAACGGATAAATTTTTGTTTATTTTAATTAATTTCCCCTAATTTTTCCTTATTCATATTAAATCCCACATTGATATTCAACAACTAGTGCCTGCCTCATTCAGCCACAGCCAACACTTTTTAAAATTTTGTGGCTAAAATTAAATTTGATCCACGATACATATGGCTTTGTATTAGAACTTTGAAGTACATGCCATACATTGGTTTTGAATGAGAAGTTATACTGCATTCTTACATTAAAATGTGTACCACTGATCTTTGAAGTTTTATTCTAGACTTAGGGTTATATTATTATTATTATTATTATTGTAATACTAGTTGTGGCATATATAAAATAAATAAAATTATTAACAAGAATTTATATGTTATGTGTGATAAAATATAACATTGAAAAATAACCACAAATTTATGCATTAACGTAATTATTTTCTCATGGTATAATACAACATCCGATTAATCATTTTAATCTAGAAGCAAAGCTACATCATAATGAGTCATGTAATTAAAATAAGATCATATTTATTTTTCTTAATCACTCATCAAGCTCTATAATTGCACAATCTTTATCTCGATACTCTTTCCTTTTGCGATGACATTTTTAATGTCCTTTTTTTTTTTTTCAATCATGGTTGTGCGAGAGATCCTTTGCTCTCACTAATTTTTCCGATGTCGTCTACTTTCTCCTTCAATGGTTGACCTTCGTCCATCATGATGAGTGTTTTTCTCTCTCGTTGATATTTCTCTATCGATTGACTCTTCTTCCATTAACAGTTGCCTTTCACCGTTATTATCTGTGAGTTGTTCATGTCTCTGATTAGGTTTTAATTGCTATACCTTGACTAGAAGACCTACTGACGCCGCTGATCCGGTTGTTTGTGGCTGTTGAATTGTTGTATATATAAATGAATAAGATTATTCACCAGGAAATTAATTAAAATAAGTAAAAATCTGTCTATTTATACGTTTTTAGGTTAACATAAAAAAGTTTTACCAAATTAAGCAAACACTAATTTTTTTACCATTTTTACCCTTATGTTGAAAAACCAAATAAAATCGAAAGTGAAACACTTTGAAAGTTACTTTTACCAAAAACAGAAAAGAGAAGACCGAAATCAAAAATCTAAAAATACAGAAAAAAAATTACCAGCGAAATAATCTTTATCAATCTGGTATAAATAATCTATTGTGGGTATGGTTTAATGTTGGGATGTTATTGATTGGATGGAAAAAATATTTTTTCTAAGAATGTGCGTCGGTTTATGGTGGTTACGATGGTAGCTTGAGATTTTACAGTGAAACCATAAATATGTCGAATTATGTATATAAATGTTTTTGAATGGTCTAAAATGATGTAGTTTCGATGTTAATGGATGTCTGAAAGTGTAGCCGTTGAGAGACAAAAACGCGCAAACTGCGTAAATCTAGCAAACACTGTTCAAACAGCGCAAACCGCTTACAAAATCACGCAAAAATCCTGCTCACAGACTATGATATCTGCTTTGCGTGGTTTGAACAGTGTTTACGTAATGTGAACAGTGTTTACGCGATTTGCGCGGCACTGTAAATTTGCGTGTTTTTATCTCTCAACAGCTACACTTCTAGACATCCATTAACATCGAAACTACATTATTTTATATCATTCGAAACATTCAAAAATATTCATATACATAATTCGACATATTTAGGGTTTCACTGTAAAATCTCTACCCACCATCGTAACCACTATAAACCGACGCACATTCTCAGAAAAAATATTTTTACTTAGTTTTTCAACATAAGGGTAAAAAAATTAGTGTTTACTTAATTTAGTGAAACTTTTTTATGTTGGTCTAAAAACGTATAAACGAACAAATTTTTACTTATTTTAATTAATTACCCTTATTCACCCGACTTAACCAAACTAACCCTACTTCACTCAACGCCGGTTTTTTACCGATTAAATCGTCCATCTTCCTTCCTCGAAACCACCCACTCTGAGTTTTCACTACACTGAAATTCAGCTCAAATTCACGCCACATAAATCCGAAACCCAAATGCACCACTCTAAATGAACTCCGCTCTCCCACTCCCTCTTCTCTCTTAACGCTATCTCCCTCTGCATCTTAGCCCACACAATGTTATGACCGACTACCGGCTGCCACCCACCATTGATCTTGGTTAAGAAGCTGGTGTGGCTGAAGAGTTGACTGTTTGACTGGATTTTGTTTCAGTTTAATAAAACGACGGTGTTTTGGGTTTCAACACTTTAAGTGATATTGGCTGGATTGGAAAAACGCATCACTTTCTTCCGTTGGGGATGTCGTTTCTTTTCTTCCAACGCCTTTTGCTTTCTCTGAACCGTAGAAGAATTTGTAGCAACAGTGTTCAATCGAATGGTTGATATTGTTAGTTTTGTGTTTTCTTGTGTTGAATCGAACGGCGTTGAGGTTTGTTCCCTTGGATTGTCCAGCTGTGCTCCGGTGGAGGTATAAATTGATTGATTTAAACATTGTTTCGAATGAATGAAATATGTGAGGTATTATTCATATGATTTTCTCTGTGTTCTGGAAATTTCTGTTTCTCTACTGATCTTGGGCCTTTTTTCCCTTGATCTTGGTGTTCTCTTTTCTTCTCTTAGTTCTCGAGAAAGTGTGTGTTGATCTGGTGTTAATACATAAGGTTATTATTTTTCATAGATCCAGACCTAAATCTGTAGCTCGACATTTTCTGTTTGTGTTTTCAATCTTTGAACCGACGACAACGTTTCTGTTGTGGAAGCTTTCATGACCTCCAATATAACCGGCATGTGGTCTCCTTCACAATCCTCTGCATCCACATCAGACCTTAAAAAACCCACCTTCCTTCATCTGTACAACTCTTCAATGAAGATACCCTTCAGCAACGCCTTCAGCAATTGATCGAAGGCGCCCGGGAGAGCTGGACCTACGCCATCTTCTGGCAATCCTCTTGTGATTACTCCGGCACTTCCTTTTTGGGCTGGGGTGATGGCTACTATAAGGGCGAAGGCGATAAAGGCAACTGCCACCGCCGACGATTCCGTTGATGAAAAAGTTACCGATACGGAATGGTTCTTTTTGGTTTCTATGACTCGATCGTTTGACGCTAAAGGAGGCGAGCTTCCGGCTCAAGCGTTTTTCAGCAGTAGCCCCGTTTGGGTTTTAGTCAGCGGAGGAGCGCCAGTCGCTGGGTCGGGTTCTGTTTTAGCTTCTAAGCTGTAGATTTCAAAGGGAACGGTGATTGGAGTTAAAAGTCAAAGTAAACTAAATAAAATGCGTGGTTGACTTTTTTTTTTTTTCTGAAAATTAAATAATATTCTCTCAGTCAAATCCCATCTCCCCGGTCAGCCCGGGTTTGGTTGGGTTCACATAACAGACCGACTTAATTATTTTTATTTCTTTTCTACTTCTTATAAATAAATAATATCTCATGTCTCTCATGAAATTCAAGACAATTTGATTAAAAAAAATCTAGAAATTCGACCTTTAATTTAACAGTGAATGGTTTGGAATTGTGGCCGTCATCTGAAAAAGTAATGAGCTCAACCCAATAAGTAAAAATTTCACTGTCAGACACTCCTAAGCGTGGGCTTCTATGGTAAGGGAGTTGATGAGCCATCCAATAGTTCATCATACAAGACCTACAAAGGATCTCTTTCTCAAGGTATTAGAAATGTTTTATGTTGTAGTTGAAATAAAACGAATTTCGATAGTCTTCTGTTGTGCTTTTTAGTTGAAGGGGTTTATTTTGTGTTTGATTCAAGGGCTCAGTCTAATATTTCTTTATATAAACAAGGCTATGGACAAGTAATGTTAAAAGAGTAGAGTTGAGAGCATTTGGCATTGCCAACCCAGAACAAATTTGAATTAGAATATGTACATGTTGGTGAATATGACTCTTAAAGAATATCATGAGAATTCCCTTTACAAATTCAGTATCATCTTTTCCTTAAGATGTTTGCTGTTCTGCTAACAATAGTAAGAGTGAGTTATCACATACACTAATTCTTAAATCCCGCATTGACATTAAACTAGTGCCTCATTTAGCCACAGCCAACACTTTTTTAAAATCTTGTAGCAAAAATATAATTTTATCCTCGACATATATGGTTTCGTATTACAAGTACATGCGATACATATAGTTTTGTATTAGAACATACAGTGTACTCTTACATTTCAATGTGTACAATTGGTCTTTCAAGTTTCATTCTAGACTCAGGGTCATATTTGGTTTGTTTTGCAAACCAAATCTCGTTGGCCTAATAAGATGCAGCCCTTGGTTCTTTGGGTCGGTGTACACAAGATCAAAGGTTAATACATGCTTGATTAGTCCTCATACTTATTTTCCTTTCTTTTTCATCCCTTTCACATTATATTTTCATACTACATCTTTAAATGATATATATATATATATATTCTATTTTTTTTAAATGTCAATCGATTTAACATATAATACTCCTAATCCTGAACCGTGGTCCTGGAGCTGTAGAATCATTCATAAAAGATCATCATCCTTTAATATTACAGTAGTTAGAAGTCCTCTTTTTTCCTTCCCTTTTTTAAAAACTTTTGGCTGGAAATCTAAACGAACTTACAGCTTTGAAAAGTGCAGCTAAATGGCCGAAAAGCGTCGAATAGAAAATTCAAAACATATGGAAAATTAAAATGATAGCTATGTTCTACTCATAGCCTGTGATAACCCGACAACTTCTGAACAGAATATATGGAAAATTAAAATACTAGCTATGTTGAAGCCTGTAATACACGACAACGGTACTCCCCCAATGCCCAAATAGGGAAAATGTTTCTATATGCAGCATAAGTGATCATACAATTTCTATTGAACACTCCCATGATCTCCTGCAATCAAAAGATATGTAAAAAATATGTCGATAGTCATGAAAATTATATTGACCACACAATTCTATTAGTACTATAATTGAATATTTTACTTTCTCTAAAACTGATTATAGATTTGTTGTTGGAGAAGTTGTTTATGCTATAATCACAATAATAAGACCATCAAACATGCATAAGATCAACGAAATTACCTCCTGTGGAAAATCTCCATTCTGCATTTGGGAATTTATCAAATATCTTGCAGCGCGATGCAGCGGTGTTGGATCTCTATTGGCCTGCTCCAGTAATTTTAAAACTATGTCAAGCAGAGAAAAATACCATAACCACAAGAAATATATAACAGTTAACAGAATTAGCTCATGAATGATAGTTTCAAACATCAAAAGAAACTTGACAAAACAGATAGATGCAGCATCCTATGTCAAAAATGTTAACTTGACCCAACTTTACCAATTCAGAAGATATTCCCATTTTTATTATTGCTTCCTTGCATTTGAACAATTTTAATATGACAGGCAGCGTTAATCCATGTAACATTTTAGGAACTGAAGAAAACAGTTGATATATACCTGTCCAGCATCAATAAGAGCCAACATAGCCCATCCAGTATTTACTATATGAGACCTGTCACCTTCGAGGTTCAAATAAACCTGTAGAGAAATCATATGAAAATGTAGAAATTAAAACATTTTGCCTATAAATTTGGCAATCTCCAGCCTCATCAAATTACACCATTATGTATATTATGACTCCATCTCCACATGCTTTCCCCTTTCCAAAGGAAAAGGGAACAATCAGACAATATGTAGGCGCGTTTCATTAGCATTTTGTTAAGAAGGCACTCAGTTCTATGCCCCAAGGTAAAATAATGTTACAGATACATCAACCCTTTCAAATCTCTAATACAGGAAATGTATTTAATCCAACTTGGCAAGAAAAAATTGACCACAGATGTGAAAGTTAATGAAGCCAACCAACCTTATTTTGACATGATAGGTAACTCTCTCCCCAACCACCAGATGAACGCTGTTTGGACAGCAGAAAATCACAAGCTTTGCGGATGCTAGAGCAATTATTGTAATTCTTTCCAGCAGCTACCAAACCTTTCACCGCAAACCATGTACCATAGGTGAAGCACACACCCCATGACCCATACCTATGAAGCAATGTAAGATATTAAAAAGTATTCAAACTGTGAACCACAGATATGATTAGTTGAATCCAAGAGAAAATATAAATCCTTAGTACTTAAGAAGTTATAGAAACTATCAAGCAAATCTCAATATTTATAAGCTGAGAAGCTACAACATATGGACAGATATATTAAAAGTCCAAATTTTGCTTTTGAGAGGAGAGGGCAAACCATGAGCCATCAGATTCTTGAATCTTTTCAATGAACATGGTGGCCTTTCTGATGCAATGATCTATTTCTTCTTGTCGATGCCCAGGATACAATTTCTGAAACGACTTCAAAGCTTGAATTGAAGCTGATGTACATTCCACATAACTACAGAATCAGAGTGGTTGCTATTAAGCAATATGATGCAATTTAAGAAAAGAATACAGCAACAGATTCAACTCAAGTTGTTAACATCTTACGGATAATCAATCACGATATCACCAAAAGTTTCAGCTGGATTGATCAACTGTGATAAAAAAATAAAAGAATAATCATATTACAATGGTCTTAAAAGAACTCAAAAATGAATATTATTTATGGAACAAACTATTCATTGCAGCAAATTCAATTAAAGATCCCTGTTACTCCAATCAAGAAAGGATCATCTCAAGTGGCCAGGATCTAACTGAGAAAGTTTAACACCAAGACTTTCTTTGTCAGATTTTGACCAAACCACTTTTATTACCATCACAAGTTATACAGATGGATACATCTTATAAATAGCACAATCTTGATGCCTCTGTAGTTATTTAACTATAACTAAATAATGATATAATTAGAGTTTACCATAACTCTGATTAAAAAATGAGAAATTAGTAAACAAAAAAAAAAAATTTGTAAACTTCTACATATAGTGTTAAGTGGGAATAAAATCTAATACGTTTTTTAAAGTAAGAAAAAACAAACCATCCTAAATGAAAAAGTAATGGCTAGTGGATACAAATAATTAAAGTAAGCTACCTCCAACCAAGGGTAAGATCTCGTGAGTTCATATGTTGCAAAACCACCATCGGCATTCTGCAAAGTTATAAAGAAAGCTAGTGCATAAATAAATAAAGAAAGAAATTCTTTGCCTTATAACAGTTAACTTTGGAGACATGAAAATGATATCATAACTGATTAGCTGACCTTAGTCTACGCAATTGCAAGTGAGAATATACAGGAATCGATCACAGAAAACTAGGGCTAGATTCGAATTGAGCCCGTTTGAGCTTGAGCTCGAACAAGCCCAAAACAAGTCAGCCCTGTACAAGCTCGTTCGAACTTGAGCTATTTACCAAATTTTCCAATTCAAAATTTTGATACAAAACAACAGTTTTCGATCAATATATATTAAAACGACATTATTTTAATAACGAAATAGTTAAAAACTCGAGCTCGAAATGAGCCGAACCGAGTTCGAACCAAGTTCGAGCCTAGTTTCCACAAGCTCGAGCTCTACTATATACAAACCGAGTCGAGCTCAAGCTCGAGCTCGACTCAAACCTAGCCCTACAAAAAACATTATATGCACTCTCTCCAACATCAGTCTCATAGCATCTCACTCATCTTATTTCCGTCTTCATATGTAACTTTTGTCAAAGATCATATTGGGCCAAAATCCATGGCATTAAATATTCATAATCTTAGAAGTTACACTATGATCATACCAAGTTTCAGGGTGAACACATTTGTGCATTTTGTACATCAGACAGATACATATTGGATGATATTATTCATCAAATCAATAAGTCCAATGTCCTAATAACCTTCAAAATTTCAACCAGTTGAAACATATAAACATGCAAGCCTTATGTTATTTCTTCAAAGAAAACTTAAATGAGAATTAGTAATATTGGATAGAATACCAATATATCTAACAAACTTAGAGCACCAGATTCTGATTTACCTGAAAAGAAAGAATAACATTTACAGCATCATACAACCGATTTGTGTCTAATGGTCTGCCAACAATCTCGACAGGTAATTTTGATAATAAGAGAGCAGCCTGAAAAGGTTAAACTAGAGAGGTTAGAATCAATAAAATATCCACAAGAATTCTTGCAATTTGGTTAACCATTACTTTTAGTCCCTCTGCGGTGCAGTCTGAGATGGGCCATCCATGATCTGCAGTTGAGAAGGGCCAAGCACCTTTTGAAATGTGACGATACCAAGAATCAAGATCACCTGGAGAATCTTCTAAAACCTTCAGAAAAAAAAAAGAAAAACCAATCAACCACATAATTTGGAGAGAAAAATATCAAATGCCCAACATAATCCTTATGAAATAGATTGCAAGCTTCAGATGTACAGAACCTGTGAATTCTTTACGTAAGTATGTGCTTTCTTCAGAATTGTACCATATTCCTTAATAAGATTGGTTGAAATTATTGCTTGAACAGTGAAAGCAGTGTCCCATAATTGACTTCCATTATATCCCTGCAAGAATTTTATTAACTATTGAGTAGATGGTCTTTTTAGCTCTGTCTTTATCATACAACATATAGATCCTCAAAGTAGTTGTGAATGCAGGTTAAAACATATCTTATGGTTATCAGGTAACAACCATTTAATAAGTTACTACCTACTCTCCGGTACCACAAAATTTTAATCGTGGTAGATGTATTAAGTCTACCCAATGATAAATAATGGAAGAATGGCATTGCTTTCTAACCTGCATTTTCATGCCATCTTCAGCAACCCACAGGTAATCATAGATTCTTGGAAGATGCAACTTGAAAGCCTCTGAGTTTGGATCTTCCACCCAACAGCAAAGCATGTTCAATACCTGCACATTACTAAATATATAAAATTAATATACATAAAAAAAATAAAAAGCACACCTTGATACATAATCTTAACCTATGATTATCAAGTAAAATAAATAAAAAATTGGGAGGAAGGGCCACCTAGGGAAATATTAATTAAATCACAGGTTCTGAGAACTATGCAAAGGCCTTAAATACGTCAAACTTAATTTTACTACAAAATGACAAATTGGTAAGATTCACTGTTTGTTAATTTTTCATTCATAAAACTGGAACATTATCAAATTTTCATTACATTTCTGCTCTCCATCTTCAAAGACAAAAGTTTAATAAAAGAAAAGCAATTTTATAAACCTTTGCATTCCCACCTTGTTCACAGGACCTATACAAATATATCGAGTATTTTCATCTTCATAGTGTATGTGCTCAATTGCATTTTGAAGAGCCTTTTCTCTCAACTTCTTTCCAGGCCAATGCATTAGAATGGGTTCAACAATCTTGTGAAGTGATGCCCAAAGTACATCCTGGACCAGTGGGTGTGGATAGTACAAATCTTCCTTCAAAACAAAGCAATAAATTCTTGTCAACAAGCAAGGTAGAAACCCTTCAAAATTTTAATATGCGGACATAACTATAAAGGAAATGACAGAATCACATGTGATATCAAAAATGAGTTTTTTTAATAGTCTAAACAATGCAATAAATTCTTGTCAACAGGCAAGGTAGAAACCCCTCATAAATATAAAATGCAGACATAACTATAAAGGAAATGACAGAATCACATGTGATATCATAAATGATTTTTTTTAATAGTCTATGCTCATTTGAGTTTAACTACACAGCAATATCTTCAAAATTCCAAATTGCAGAATCTACGATAAATCTGACAAATGCTTAAAACATGGTTAGAGCAGGTGGAAGCACAAAATTAACAACTCTATAAATGTTTCATTTATCAACAAAGCCTAGACCTTCATTACAACACTTTTTAAAAATTTCATGCATACGGAAGAGGAAATAACAAACAATGTAACAAAAGTAAAAAGAGCATCTATAGCTGTTAGAAGCACACATCTTTATAAGGACTAATATCAATTTTACCAACCTTTGCACATAGGTTACGTGCTTGATTCCAATCTATTTCATGATATGGGACAGTGTAAAGCTCCTTTCGAAGAGATAAAACTGTGGGAGTGATTGGACCAACAAACCTCTTTCCATACAAGTAAGACATAGGCAAATAGACCATGCGGCAGTGGCACCACATCCTTCCTGAACCACAATACGTCCATAAATACATTCATTTTCTCTTCATTTTTAAGAGAAATAAAAGCATTTAAAGACAACAAAGTGTAACAACCTGGGTGGAAAGGGAGCACATAAGGAAGAAGCCATATTTCAGGGGGCAGGGGATTATTGCCAGACCATTCAAATGCTCCAAGTACCTATTTTCATCATGCAATACAACAAGAATCAAAACAGAGTATCCAGCAGAAGATGAAAAATCAAAATTCAAGTTTGAAAAAAGGGTCAATAGTGAATACTAAACTGAGAGCCACATTTTCCCCCATGATGTTATTGCGGTTGCACCACCATGATTCAGAATCCAGTCACGCCCTCTCTCCATTGCTCCTTCCCCATCATTAGCTCCTTCTCCAAGCAACCTCAAAGCAACATAATTCAGAACTGTACCAAACATGGTGCTCGGACCCTCAATGTGTAAACCCCACCCACCATCTTTGTTCTACAATTGCAAATTAATACATATTAGACAGGCACTTCCCCATGCACAGTTACCAAAACTCATACCAAACCATCAAAAGTCCACAAAATAAAGGACAAAGATGCATGAGAAATATTGCAACCTAGATAAGTTAAAAAGCATTCTTGCCTGATGATTGTAGAGATAACGGCGCATCTCCTTTTCATGTTCTTCAGATAGAACAGCATTCAATGCTCCAGTTATAGACAAAGTAATTACCTGATGCATATGAACAAAGTGAAGACTTAGTTTTCCATTTTTTCAGTTCACAAACCAAGATATAAACACAGATATGAAAGCAACTGGCTTCTACAAGCAGACTACTCTGATACCCCACACATCTACAGAAGAGAACACAATTTTGAAGTAACATGGTCTACCAGCCATAAGATTATACCCAAAAAATTTAAAAGGTGGCAACAGAAGTTGCAGCATAACAATATGAGCACTTACCAAACCAGGCATAAGAAACATTGGACCTCCATAATCCCCCGGCCAATGCCCATCATGAGCCTGGAGAGTTGAATGGTAAGTTAAAGCTCTTCTTAACGTGTTTGTCACTGTCTCTTCAGTAAAATCTTCTTCATCTTTCACTTTGACTTGAGGTAAAATTGCACCAAGTGGATTCTCCTTGGAAAACTACAATATGGGGAGATAGAGAAAGGTTGAAAGAAACTGCAAAGTCAACTTTGTATTAAAATTCAACTATCAACAACCTCATACATCAGGCACAACTACAAATACTACAAGAAGATACCATTATACGGCACACAGGATGGGAAGTCGATAATAAAATGATTATAATTGGTAGGTCTTTCATCTCTCAAGAAGCCACTCTTTTAACGAGGAGAGTAAACAAAAACTTTGAACTAACTTCCATTCAACAGTTAATGCAGAAGCTTTTATATCCAATTTTGAGCATAAAAAAAAAGTGATTTGATACATGTCAAAACCACATAGTAATCAGGGGAAAAGGAGGGAAAAAAGAAAGAAAATGCTGAAATTGTACTCATCATTCCCTAATTAATTTGATCCCTTAAATGATATGTTTAATTCTTATTCTAGCCTCAATAACGATGTGGTTAACAAGAATGTAGGACTTTTAGGGAGCCATGCAACAGTGTCTTCAACTGAACTTTGGTTGAACAAGAATACGTCCTGTGTATCTAAGTAGGGTGTAGGAACTTGCATGAATATGTGCAAACCAATGAATCTCCAAAACCTTTCCTGATGAACACCAGCTTTTGGTCAAGTAGCTCCGAAGGAATCAAACCCCAAACCAACAAGCTTTGCACTCAACTAACCCCTCATTGTTAACTAACTGAAAGTCCATTGATACTTTCTTTCTCTTTATTAGTCACTTATATGTAACTCAATTACTGGCTAGAATAAGATTCTTAGAGTACTGCATTTTCCCCTCTTTTTAAATAAAATCATGCAATCCATGGCGGCAATAAAGCGTTAAACAAGAGTAAAAAAGTGCCTGAAAGTTGAATAATGTCCTGTCACCACTCCATAGATAAAGACTAAAATATAGTACATGAAAATTTAGCCATTAACTTTTCAAGTCCTAAAGAGATTTATTCGCAACATAGCATATCAATACAACAAATAATGAGGTCCATTTACTTAATTACAATTTGCACGGACCAAATACCTCGCAAAAAATTCAAACAGATATATAGATTTCAGAATAGTTAATAGTTTTCGGTACACGTCATTTCGCAAAGAAAGAATATTTGATACCTGAATACGCATGAGAAGATCTGAACTGTGCTTCTTCTCAAAACGGTGGTCCCAAAAATGCTGTCGTACCGTTTCGATCTCCGCCAACTCTTCCGGCGACCCAGCCTTTGGATCGAACTCCCAAATTTGTCTTCCAACATGCTCGTTCGTTGTTCTCAGCCATGCATCCCCACCCTCAGCAATCTTCAGCTTCCACATCTTCTTCTATCTTTAAAAAAAAAAAAAAAAAAAACCATACGTAAACTTACACACTAAGTTGAATGACGAAGAATACGCTAAAATCTCACAGGTTTTCTTCATATAATAACAGCATCCGGTTACAGAAAGAAGGTGATTTACCTGATTAGCGGAGAGAGAGAGTGGACTTCAGGGTAAAGATTTAGCTTTCTGTGTTTCCGTCTAAATGATTCGGAGAGGCGAGGAAATTTTATGTAAAGTGATGAATTATAAAGGCCAAAGGACTATATCCCACCCACGGATTGCTGTTTTATCAAGTATCCCCTTTTAACTTTGAATATCTCAAATATCAACCTATAAATAGTTAAATTTAACAATAATAAAAGTAAAATCGTTATTTTATCTATAATATTAAAAATAAACTAAAATATAATCTCATTTTTCTCCCCTAAACTTTAAAAATTAAAATTTTTCACCCATCCAAAATTTTAATGACCGTTTCCCCCTAAGATTTGGTTTCCAGATCTCCGATGATAAATCTGGTAACATTATCGGCCGTCTATCCCTCTCGAAGCTTCCTCTCCCTCTGACGGTCTCTTTTCACCCATTTGGACGTTCGTTCGACATCAATCTTCTTCTAAAAAACTAAGACGAAGATGTCGTCTTCGTCTGGGAAGATGATCATCTTCCCAGAAGAAGACGTTTGGGAAGACAAAGAGCTTCATCTTTCCCGACGAAGCTCTTTGTCTCTCGTCATTTTCTAAACTTCATTCAATATCGATTGAATATCCAAATGGGTGGAGAAAGACCATTGGAGGGAGAGAAAACTTCGGGAGGGATAAACAGCCGACAATGGCATTAGAGATCTGAAAACCAAACCCTAGGGGAAAATTGTCATTTTTTAAAACTTAGGTTAGGGGAAAACTGTCATTTTTTAAAACTTATGTTAGGGGAAAACTTTTAGTTTTTAAAGTTTAGGGAGGAAAAAGAGATAAAATTTTAAGGGGTTAGAGTTTCGTTAAATTTAACTGCTTATAGATGGGTATTTGGGATTTTCAAAGTTAACAAGGGGATACTTAAAAAAACAGCAATCATTGGGTGGAAAATAGTCCTTTGGCCAATTATAAATGAAAGGCCAAAGGCTAGGGGTGGATTCGAAGCGAGCTTATTCGGGCTCGAAATGAGTTTTGCTCAAATGAGCCCAAGCCCGAACTTGCCTTGAACGAGCTCAAGCCCAAACACGAGCCTGAATTTTAAGTAAAAAATAAATACGAGTTTGAATCTGAACACCGGTTAAGCAAACTGAACTCGGCTTACAAGCCGCTCACTCAAATGAAAAAACATGTAACTTAGAACAAATGACACTATTTGTTCTTTGGAATATGAGCCCAAAGTGAACCCAAGCCCTAACACACGAACCCGAACTAAGTGTGAACCGAGCCCGAACACTAAAATTATGAAACGAGCTGAACACGAACATATGTTTAGCAAGCTCGGTGAGCCCGAGCTCGAGTTTGGGCTCACTGAAAACGAGCCGAAAACAAGTTAGGCCCTGTTCGGGCTTGGCTCAACTCATATTCAGCCCTATTAAAGGCTATTTACCCCCATGTTTTACCCAAATCTAAAATCACACTTGTGAAAGGTATAATTTTGAATGAGTGGTAAGAGTAAAATTATTTTTCCTCTCAACTCTAAAACCTTCAAAATTTATAAAATTTTCCTTTTTAGTTTGAAAACTAATAATTTCCTTGTATAATTAAATTTTAAAAATTTTATTTTTTCTTTTAGAGTTTTGATTTTTTTGGGAAAACTTCTCTCTCTCTCTGACACTCGACATTATTTAACTATCTCTCTCTCTCTCCCTTCTTTCAGACCACTCATCTTTTGTTCGACTCTCAAACGGAGACAAATTTCGACCAATGTCTTCCCTTCTTTCATGCGATTTGTCTCCTTGGCATCATTTGAGTTTTTGTTGTCATTGTGGCCAAATTGAGCATTATGGCTGAGATCGATGAATCGTGTGACATCATCCAAATGTGATAAATAGATGGTCATTTGAGCATCAATCGAAAGATGGGTGGTCTCCCTTCCTTCTTATTTGGCTATTGACCAAAGATAGATGGAGAAAGCCAACTCCAATTGTAAAAGAAAAAACCCTAAAAATTCTAAACCCTAAAAAAAAAATAATGATTTTTCAAATTTGAGATTAGCATGAATGCCAATTTTTAAAACTTGAGAATAAATAAAATAAAATAATATATTTATTAATAATATTATTAAAATAATAATTTTACTCTTATTTATAATAAAAAATTTTAATAAAAGATAATTTATAAATGAATATTTTAATTATTTACTTATTATAAATATAATTAAGATTACACTAAAATTTTAGTGGAAAATCGTCCTTTGGCGTAAATGAAAATCAATCTCACGCTACACGTGGGCTCATTTGGCTATGAGCTGTAAGGCCTGACTAATATTTGGCCTATTGTTAATCGTTGTAGTAACTAGCGGCCACCACCAGAAACGACTGAACCGCCGATTTGTACGTTTCATTCAATTTATGCTGCTTCTTTTTATACGTTTCCTAACTTCAACAACTTACCTGCAAAATTATCTCGATGTAGCGTCTTCAAATTGCTTATCTTATAATTTTTTATGTAGCTCCTCCTTGTTTTTCTTCTCCTCCCGAAATCTTTGAATAGATTCACATAATAAATTGGTCAGAGATCTCATCGCTTATTCAAATGACGCTGGTCAGGCCAGGTTAACATTACTGCATGTTTATAATTTTTAATTTATAATAAAATAATATTTAATTATACGATAATATATATAAATATATATATTTATATACTTGAAATGGATATACATAATATTATTCAATTTTTTTATACTAACTTATTTTTCACACCCAATTTAGCATAAAAATACTCTTCACCCCCATGTAATATAAATAATATTTTTTAATCTAAAATCAAACTTTATTTTAAAAAAATGTCATAAAGGAAAAATAACAATTTCGTTCTCTAAAAATAAAAAATATAAGCTTTAATGATGTTTAAAGTTTGATCATTTAATTATTTCACAAATTTTAAAACTTGTAATTTGATTATTTTAATTCTTCGGATCTCTAACCTTTGGTATTGTAAGTTTACCACTGTCATAATCTTATGTCATAATGAGTTTATCATGACCTTATATCTCTCATCGTGATTTAAGATTTTACTAACAAATGCTTCACTCGATCTAATCGTTAACAAAATCATTTTCTTAATGACTTAATCGAATCATATAATCAAGGAAAAAGGAAATAAAGGTGAAATAAAGAAAAAATAAGAGAGTTTTGGACAAAAAGGATGACATGATAAATTTTAAAAGTGAAATAATTATGAATAATAACTTTTTAGAACATGTTATAATTCTTTCGCATCAATAAAATTTTATTGGATTCAAAATCAAATTTTTGTAAAAATATATATCATTATATAATCAAAATAGTTATGTATAACATTTTTTAAAAAAAATATATTATTTATGCCATTAAATGATGAAAAAGTGTTTCGAGTCAAACTGCAGGTGGGAAAATGTAATCGACTTATTTTCATGGGAAAACATGTGACCGCAAAATTGTCACATGTAAATGATATAAATTAATTTTCTTTTGAATTTAAATATGTAAAATATTGTAACAGTCTTGATAACGACAAAATTGATCAATTAAATAAATATTTTAGCATTACACGCGTCTCATGTGGAAAGACAAAACGTAGGAGACCGAAGGAAGATTATGAAAACGATCTTCTTTAAAATGCCGTTTTTAAATTTTAAAAATTTGGTCGACATGACGTTATATTCGAGATTTAAGAGCCACCTAGATGACCAGATTTATTCCAACTTTGATTGTCTCCCAAAGAAACCAAATTGTGAAACTTTAATTGTGGGCTGGGTTTGGCTGTCCATGTTTATATCCTCAAAATCAACTTAGGCCCATTTAGGCCTCTGAGCTGCCTATCCATTTAAAGACATTTTGGAGTTGGAATGGATATTGTTTTGCTATCAGGATTCATGGAAGTCAATAAAAATTGAAGCACTCGAAAATAATGAAAACATTCACAATGTGTCACATCAATAAGTCTTTCATAATCAACTTAAGGGTGTCTATCTTTCAACATCAAAATTTGAGCTGTATGCATGACAGAAGATGCCTAAGCTGCTAAGCTCCATTGCAATTGAATGAATATTACAAGACCAGTCATAATTCCAATCGCTATCTTAGCTCCACGGTTCAATTGCGGTTAACAAAAGCCCAAGTTTTGGTCCAATAGTCATACAACCTGTCAGAAGACGCCACGCGGGAACACTCTGCGACATTTTATCAATTATACGAGGAGTTGACCTTCAGGACAGGATTTGCCTTAATGGAGAGGGCACCGATACCTGGGCTGGATAGGGATTGTTCACTAAAGGTTGAAGGGATAATGGCCAAGAGAGCCAAGTGAGTTTTAACATGAGAAGAAGATATCTACTGAATAACTTGGGAGTACAACATACAACAACTAGAAAAGTTTTAAGCGGATATTTAGATTGAGTAATATTTTATTATTAAAATAAAAAATTATCTTAAAAATATATTATTTAAAAAATTACTAAGGATAAATAATTATTATGTTTAATAAAATTTAGTAGATATAAATAATTATTATGTTTAGTTAAAAATAATTAAAAAATACTAATAAATTATTTTACTTAACTGTCTTTAAATATAATTATTTTTAAATATTTTTATATTATTTGTTATATTAATTAAAAATACATTTATTTTTACCTCAAAAAATTAATAAATTATAATAAAATCAATATTATTTTAATAATTTTTTAATATATAAGGTAAAAGTGATAATAATATTATCACTTATATTACCTATCATGTCAGCATTGGTAATATAAGATTATCATAATTTTTTATTACTGACAAACCAAATAAGATAATATAAGTAATAAAAAATATATTATTACAGTAATCTTTAAATTCATGAACCAAATGACCCATAAGGGGAACTAGACAAAGATTGTTAATTCGTTGGGCAACTTGGAGCACAATAAAGAGTTGCTATAAAGACCTTGAGAGAAGAAGAGTGAGAGAGATGACTTATTTACTTTGTAAATGTACACTACACCCATTTGTAGAGTTATAAAATTATTAATTCTTTGTCAATACAGTTTTATTTTCCAAGAAGAGATTTTGACACAAATCAAAAAAATGAAAAGGAGATTTTGAAGATATAAACGTGGGACAACCGAAATATTTGATTATTTGAAAGGCCAAAGGACTTATTCTCACTCCAAGAATGGTGATTTTTCAAGTTTTTACTATTTAATTTTAAAAATCTCATTGAACAATTTATAAACAATTAAAATTAACATAACTCTAACTTTTTAAAATTTTATCTTATTTCTCTCCCTAAACTTTAAAAATTAATAATTTTTTCTTATGTCAAGTTTTAGAAAATCACATTTTCCTCCAAGAGTTTATCTTCAATATCTGGACACTTTTTCTAATATCATCATCGATTGTCTCTTATTCTTGACAATTTTTCATCCTCTTATAGTTTACCTCAATGAAATCCTCACTCCTCCAACATTATGTAATGTTTGTCTATGAAGATGAATTGTCTTCCTAGAAACTGAAGACGAGATCAATAATCTCGTCTTTCTAGACAAGGGTCACATGACGTCAAAAGGGCTAGAGTTTCGTTGAGGTAAATTGTCGAATGAAGAGGAATTGTCGAAAGGGAGAGATGGCCGATGATAGTATTGGAGCGAGTCATTAGATATTGAAATAAACCTTATGAGGAATATGATTTTTTAAAACTTGATTTAAAAAAGATTATTAGTTTTTAAGATTTTTAAGAAAAAAGAAGATAAAATTTTAATTTATTTTTAATATTATATATAAAATAATACTTTTATTTTTAAAATTAACAAACTTAATCATTCATAAATATATAAATAAGATTATTAAAATTAAAGGGAAAAAACTTAAAAAATCATCATTTGTGAGAATAACTCTTTTGCCCTATTTAAAATGAAAGATAATTTATAACATCTAGGGCTGGACTCGAGCCGAGCCAGCTCGAGCTCGAGCTCGAGCTAGCTCGGGTTGGCTTGGTAGATTTTTTTTAAATTTTTTTTATACAAAACGACGTCGTTTTGATCTATATATATTAAAAATGATGTCGTTTTAATATGAAAAATGAGCCGAGCCGAGCCGAAAATGAACCAAACTCGAGCCGCCCATAAATAAACCGAGTCGAGTCTGAGCTGGCTGTGAGTCGAGCTCGGCTCGGCTCGAATCCAACCCTAATAACATCTGATTTGACGGAAACAATATTTGTTGTTTGCCATTATGGATGGCACTGGCTCGTGAACAATAGAATTTGAAAAATGTTTGACCAAACGACTATTTCCCACCCAAGGTATGCTGTAATGATAAGTTTCTACCATTTAACTATAGAAACACCAAGCATTCACTCATGACTGGTTAAATTTAACAAAATCCTAACGGTGATAAGGGTAAAATTGTCATTTTCTCTATAATATTAAAAATAAACTAAAATAGAATCAACTTTTGCCCCCCTAAACTTTAAATACTAAAATTTGTTCCCAGCCTAAATTTTAAAAAATCGCAGTTTCACTCTAGGGTTTTGTTTTGAAATCTCCTGCGACATCTCCGGCTCCATTGCCGACGGTCTCTCCCTCCCGAAGCATCCTCTCCTTCGGCCGATCTCTTTCCTCCCATTTGGACGCTCGATCGACGTCGGAGAAGCTGTGGAAGACGAAAAACTTCGTCGGGGAAGTCGAAGTTCTTCGTCTTCCCAGTCGTTGTCGTTTGGGAAGACGATCGTCTTCTCAGACGAAGACGAGACGACTCGTCGTCTTCCCAAACGATGAAGACAAGATCAATCGATCTTGTCTTCATTGTCTGGGAAGACGATTTCTCTTCCCAGACGACGTCTCTCTACGTCGGATGGGTTGGAATGGAGTTGAGGGGGGCTATCGGTGGAAGAAAAACCGTCGGGAGGAGGAGACGGCCGACGATGGCGTCGGAGAAAGTGAAAGGGTTCGGAAACTAAACCCTAAGGGGGGAAATGTAATTTTTTCAAACTTAACGTAGGGAAAAAATGTTAGTTTTTAAACTTTTAGGGAGAAAAATGAGATTAAATTTTCAGGGGTTAGCGTTTCATTAAATTTAACCGATCATGGGTGGATATTTGATATTTTCATAGTTAAAGAGTAGAAACTTGTCATTACAGCATACCTTAGGTGGAAAATGTCGTTTGGCCAAAATGTTTTTTGGAAAGCCCTATTCAAATCGAACTATTTCTTCAAAATTGAATAACTGGGTGGACTGGATCAAATAAGTGCTTGCTACTTGCTATACTGAATAAACGGCCAGCGTAAAAATAAGAATGAACATTGGGAATTACTAATGGTACCGTCCTTTCTGGCAGAATAATGAATCACTTAAAAACGACGAACAGAACACATTGCCAGTTGGGACATCTGGGGCCATCACAAGATGACACGTGGATCATGGGTCCCAGTTAATGATTGTACGGGCAGGAATCCTAGCTGGCATTTGGCTGTGAATATGGGGACCCATGTTATACAACCGATAAAGGGCAGGTAGAGAGATCCTTATTAATTACCCCAGACCGCCGGTGATGGCAATCAATCATGTAAAGGTAGCTGGCGGGTGAGTTGAGACATGAGAATGGCGACAAACGCTCGTCTTGGCTTCCCGTGTCTCCCGCCAAAAGCATATTTAGACTGCAACAGTGTCATCCCTTTTTTACAATGCCCTATTGCCTTTGTCTTTTATCTCTGCCTATTTATCTTTACCTTTTGCGGGCACCTATCAGTCCCATTTATTTAATATTTATTATAAAGTCACAAACAAAAACAGCAGTAATTCATCTAAAATATGATATGGAATTTTCATTCTCTTACCTTTATCGTAACTTAAAAATTGAGAATCGTGAAGTCACAAATCAGGCATATAGTAGCAAGAAAAGCAGATCCTTTTGGGAAAGTATCAAGAGCACGTCATACCTTTTCAAAACTGATAGATTCAATTAAGAATCCATTTGAAGACAAACACTATTTTAAAGTTTGTGACTGATTGATTGATTTGTTTTATATTAGTACCAAACTTAGTCGGCAAGTTAAACGCAAAACACATGGAGCAATATATGTAATGAACATTTCAAATTACCATCATTAATACTAATTAGTTTGACTTTCAATTCCAGATCAAATATATTTAAGTGATCTCAACCAACCTAGCTATTTTCCGGTCTTTTCCTACCCACCTTAAACCTCAAAGTTGGCTGCTTTCTTGTTTTAGTCAATTAGCCTGTTTATACATCAAACAAATCAAAGTTTCGAAAAGAGTATTATTAGGGTTTGTTTTTTTATATACTATTGAATTAATTCAATTGGTTGAGACCACGTACACGTATTCTAAGTACTCTTTGGACCACCGAATGGATTATTTGCCTATTATCTCACGCGTAAACATGTTTTTGTTACTGTTCTTGTGTCAGGGAATAAATATAATTAACACGTGTCCCTACATTCAAGTCTTGCCACAAATCAAACCGCAAGCAAGGTTCAAAAACAAAACCCAGCTGAGTTAATGGAGCTCAGTACTTAGCTAGCTTTCCCCACGCGTCATGCCAGCTGTGCATGCCATAGAATCCGTGTTGCCTACATGTTGGACCATGTGGGCCCTTCTCTTATTGAATTATTTTAATTGACAAATAATAGTGGTATTCCTTTTTATAAATTCAATTAAGTTCATTAAACTAAATTTTTTAATGTTTATGTATTAAAATATCATTTAGTATACTATTAAATGATAATTTCTGAATTATTATTTAATAGTGTTAAATTGGAAGGATATTAATTAAAATCTATAATAGTTAATAGGTTAATTAACTTAATCTTAAAGGTAACTAAAGAGGACGTGGCAGAATATTAATGCAAAGCCATGGATAAATAGAGCAGCACTAAACTTGGTCCCATTAAGAAGAGGCGTGTGGGAGTGAGAAGCTAGTGAGGTCTGCAGTTGCGAATTCAGACAAACGCACAGAGAAGAAAGAGACCATCATCTCTCTAGTCTCTGCTTTCTCTCTGTTCATCGGTTTAGAAGCCTAGAAAGAGAGAGCTAGACCTAGAAAAAAAAAAACAAAACAGAAAAAGAAAACCATAGAATGAAACCAACCAATCTCATTCTCATTTTGATTTCTGATCCTCTGTTGCGCCATTCACGGTAACAGTTAAAATTTTTTTAAGACTGGTTTGGCCTCCGTTAGCCGAACGGCGTTGATTTGATTTTCCGTTAATCTTATGGCCAAAACCGGTGTCTTCGATTCCGATCCGACGTTGATGGCTAAAGCAACGGAATTGAAGAAAGAACTGCAGAGATTAGTGAGGCTTATCGTGGATGATGAGGATTACCGCACGGAAATGATCGATCAAGCCAGAGAGACGCTCTCTGCTTTAAGAGAGCTGAAGATGAAGAAGAGATCGTTGTCTCTCAAGTTACGCGAAACGCTGTTGTGTCCTGAAGAGTATAAGTGTCCGCTTTCCAAGGAGTTGATGAGAGATCCCGTTGTTTTGGCTTCTGGTCAGGTTAGTCTCTGTTTGGTTTCCGGAAAATACGAGAAACGAAATGAAAAGTTTTGTTTTTGGAAATTATTTTTCCAGAGCAATAAGAGAATTGAAATTCTATTTCTTGACTACCTTTCTTTTCAGTTAACTCTCTTGGTAACCAAACAATTTATTTCTAAATAATTTAGACCAAGTGACGTGCCCTGTTCTCTGAACTTTTTTTCGAACCTTTTCAAACATGATTTGTGTATTCCATTTGCTGTTTTTGGTGGCTGAGAAAATGTTTAAACCCAAAAGCTTTTCTCTTTAATTTAATGTTTAATTTATTTTGCATTTTCATTTGGTTAATGATTAAATAACATTGGAGAGGTTAAGCTGCGTGGTGGTTGATGAAATTAAAATACTAAGGAGATTCTTGCTATCCTTCATACCTGCAATTGTTTGATTCGCTGGAGTTTGGATATCTATAAATTATGTTCATCTCTCCCCATTTACTTTCTGATAATAATATTAAATTGCTTACAAAAGATGATAATCTTCACAATAAAAAAAAACTAATTGAGCTTCCTCGCGAACTTTAATGTTGAAAAATGGACAAAAGAAGGGTCCGGAAACAAGAAGCGTTTCAATGATAGGTTAAATGTTAGTCATTGATTCTTGTTGGTAAATCCTTTTTCTCCAATTCAAAATAATTTTCCCATTTTGAATTGTGGGATGTTTTGAGCTTTTTTATGATATTTTATTGTTAATTGATGCTTAATATGTTTCTTCTTGGTACTTCATTTGTTTCATGTGATTTCTCTCTGTTTTTCAGACTTTTGATAGAGCATATATCCAAAGATGGCTAAAAGCAGGCAATCGGACATGCCCAAAAACCCAGCAAGTGCTGTCTCACACTATCCTTACTCCCAATTACCTTATCCGGGAAATGATATCGCAATGGTGTAAGTGTCAGGGAATAGAAATGCCTAATCCAGTTCAGTATGTTAATGAAGAAGGAATATCAGAAGCAGATCGGGATCATTTTCTTTCTTTGCTGGAGAAGATGTCTGCAACTCTTGCTGAACAGAAAGAAGCTGCTAAGGAGCTTCGCTTGTTGACAAAGAGAATGCCCTCATTTCGGGCACTTTTTGGAGAGTCTGTTGATGCCATACCACAATTGCTCAGTCCTCTCTCTGAAAGCAATTCTAAAAGTGTGATTCACCCCAATCTCCAAGAAGACGTGATAACAACACTCTTGAATCTTTCTATCCATGACAACAACAAAAAGCTTGTTGCTGAAACCCCCATGGTGATTCCTCTTCTTATGGAAGCATTGAGATCCGGGACCATCGAAACAAGGAGCAACGCAGCTGCTGCTCTTTTCACTTTATCTGCTCTTGATTCCAATAAGGAACTTATCGGAAAATCTGGAGCCTTAAAACCGCTCATTGATCTTTTAGACGAGGGTCATGCATTAGCAATGAAAGATGTTGCCTCTGCATTGTTTAACCTATGTATTATCCATGAAAACAATGCTAGAGCTGTGAGAGATGGCGCAGTCAAAATTATTTTAAAGAAAATTGCGGATGGTGTGCATGTAGATGAATTATTGGCTATTTTTGCAATGCTTTCTACTAACCAAAGAGCTGTTCAGGAAATGGGTGATCTTGGAGCTGTGTCTTGCTTGCTTCGCATAATTAGGGAAAGTACTTGTGAGCGCAATAAGGAAAATTGCATTGCGATCCTCCACACCATCTTTTTGAATGATCGAACCAAATGGAGAGCAATGAAGGAAGAGGAGAATACCTATGGGACAATATCTAAGCTTGCTCAAGATGGAACTGCAAGGGCCAAGAGAAAAGCTAATGGTATTCTTGAGAGACTCAAGAGGGCTGTTAATATTACTCATACTGCATGAAGAAGTTTGCAGAATTACTGAACACCCATTTGTAAATTCTACTTCTGTTTCCCAGATCTTTGGTTGTCAAAGCTACTCATCTTCAGTCACCATTTTGTAAATTCTTGAATTCCAGTTTCATGTTTATGAGTTAGTTGCTGTGAATAAATACGCCAGGAAGCTTTATTAAAAGATTTTACCCTTTGGTCGGCTCAATAATTTATTTTATTCTTGAATTCCAGTTTCGTGTTAGTTGTCTCTTTTCCTTGTTTTCTACTGTAAGCCATCACTTTCGGAGTCTTAAAAACTCTTGTTTGCTAGTTTCAGCTTATATACTTGTATTTGATTGCCTTTTTAGTGTCTGTCCAATACTTCCTCCACATTCCTATTTGCTAAATAAAATTTTACACTTCAATGCAGAGAGTATTGGATATTTGGGTTATGCAAGATTAAATTTTGTTCTTTTTTAGTAACATGTGACCCTCCCTAAAATGAGAAATAAGAGTAAATAAGATTAAGACAATACCAAAGCTTTTTCACATTGGATGATTCATAAATGAAAGGGAATGGTTGATAAAATATTAGTGGAGTAACGAGAAGAATGTGCCCATATTGAATGGCGCTGTGATTTTCTGTTGTTGTGGTCCATCCAATCCAATCCATCCAAGATGTTGTGAAAAGTCTTCAATGAAATAGTTATACCACCAAAATTTATCATCTCCTTATGGCCAGTGAAAGGGCTGGTAAAATTCAACTCAACAAATCATAAATTTCAAGATCATACCATGTGGCTCTGGCATTAGATTGGTTCAATAAATTCACAATCCTCCAAGCTGTTTTTTGTAGAATGCACCACATGGACTGCTGGGATGGGAACTGGGCACTTGCGTTTCCACCAGAAAAACATATAAAGCAATGATCAATTTTTTATTAAAAAAAAAAAAAGCAAAAGAGAGAGAAAAGTGGGTCTACAAATACAAAATTCATTAGCTGCTTCTATATCGTCTTATTGGGGGTGTGTTTGCTGGCAAGTTTGGAAGTGACATGGGGGGATAGTCTATTCATCCAAATGTCTATTCTTTCATTCATTCCCAGAGTTCGGACGGTTAACAAGGCAAAATTTAGAATCTCTTTTGGGAAGACATTTTCAATGCTGAACTGGATTTGTACCAGGAAAAGTAGATGTAATGCCACCGCAATTGGAAGAAACAAGAACACATTGTCAATTGATAAAACTGTCGTCAAATCATCTTTCGTCATCTCAATGCCCATATCATCCAAATGAGTGAATACAAATGGATGCCATGCCTCATCACTGTACTGAATATCAACAATACCTTGTTCGTTTTTTCCTTCTTTCGACACTTGACCCTTTACAGTTTTATGTTTCGTGCATAAATGTGGTGTGTGTTACTTTTACTTATCACTAAAATTATATGTATAATTTTATATATAAATAATGATATATTATCATATAATTAAGTGTTAATTTATCTTTAATTTTCAACTATCTAATCACATGATAACACATAATTATTTATGCACAAAAATTGTACACATAACATTACTTTTTACTTATGTACTTGTAAATAACATTTGAAATTAACCTTTGAGTGCGTTTGATTCAAATAATATTTTATTATTAAAAATGAAAGATTATCGTAAAAATAAATTACGTTGAAGATTACTAGGGTATAAGTTATTATTATGTTTGATAAAAACATATAGTTATAAATAATTATTATATTTAGTTGAATGCAATAACAAAATATTAAAACATTATTTTATTTGAAATGTTAATGAATATAATTATTCTAAAATATTTTTATATTTTTTGTTATATTAATTAAGAGAAAAGATATTTTAACAAAACAAAAGAAAAAATAAATAGGGCTTTTAATTATTTTGATATTATTTTTTACATCATCATTAATAATATAAAATTATTGAAGTATTTTATTACCTATAAATAAAATAAAATAATATAAATAATAAAAAATAAATTATTAAAATAATCTTTTATTATCAATAACCAAATACTCCATTTAAAATTAAAAATTACTCTGTAGTAATGGAAACCATCAAATTTAAATAGTTAGATAGGTAAGTCGTATTCATTTAATGATCATAAATTCAAATGAATTCAACTTTATTTTAAAAAAGGGTTCATTTTTATGGAAAAAAAAAATTTTGATTTACATTAATTATTTGGATTTGCTGATGAGGGGTGGGCCTTCAAAATGCTGTAAAATGTAATATAACACATCGAAGCCATTATCAACAAACTAGAGATTAGCTCAAGGGTTATTTGTTTCTATGGGCAACCGCAAACAAATTTAAGATATAAAATGCAAGCTCCTTCTTGATTGGTTTCAGACTCAGTGATGATACAAAATGGTAGACTTCTGATTTTCAATGATGATGCCTTGTTACGTACGGTACAAGACAGAAAGACACAAGTTTGTTTTGTTGCGTGGAAGTATAATTTTGGTATTCTCGTTAATTTATTTATTAATTTTGTCATTATAAATCAATTGATTTCATGGTAAATTATTAGTGCGGTCTTTTATGAAATAACAAAATTACCATTAATTATTAATGCAACCGTGAATTATTAATTTATCTTTATTTTACTATTAAAATTATATGAGTACCCTAATCTAATTTTAAATATTAATTATGTTTCTATTATTCAATTTTTTAATTTTTCGTTCTCCCTTTTCCCCCACTTCTCTCTTCTTCACCACCACCAACTTTCTTCATCATCTCAATCACCACCATCTTCGCTACCTCTTTTCCTAACTTTGTTTCACGTATTTACTAAATAGAGAAACTATGTGTTTTAATGATAAAAGTGAAATTCTTTAATTAAAACACAAATGTTTCATAACTGAGGTTAGGTTTTCAAATCTCCCAATTTGCTACATTGGTCATAAATTTCAACACTTTTATGTTGTGACTCATGCAAACATAAATAGCAAAATTATCTATATACCAATAGAGTTTTAAATTATAGTGGTTTCATTTGTTTTGGATTTTATTCAGACTAAATTATTAACAATTTATTCATAAATATTGTTAAAAATGGATAACCATCTTATCGAGATAGAACACAAGAATTTTTAAATGTCGTAAAGAGGATAAAAAAGTTATCCAATGTGTATTTATCAAGTAATAGAAACACCATCACGAAGGTCAATGACTGAAAATTTGTGGTGGCGAGTTGAGACTCAACAAAAGGGGCTTAAAAAAATTGAGTTATGGGATTTACCAACATCACACCTCATCATTTCCATAGAACAACTGGCATGTTAGCCTTAGCTTAATTCCTCGCTCTCTCACATCGAAAGCTGATCGTAGTGGTTGAAGTTTGTGCTTGGTTTGTACGATACTGTGTTGTCTCATAAAAGATTAAAATAGCCAAAAAAAGAATTGAGAAGCACAGAAGAAATACCAATACTGTGGTCCAATGTAATGTTGACCACGTGTTAGAATTGGATTGGGTAATTTTTTCAAATATTTTTTACTCGATTTAAAATAACAATTCAGTTTTATCAATAAAAATCAAAGTTTTAAGAATCAGATCAAAACATAAATGATTTTGAGTATTGGTTATGATCAAATTAGTCGAACCATTTTGACTGATTGATCTAATTAGAATTTTAATTTTATGTAAAAACTTACAAAAATTATATTTGATTATATTTTACATATTAAATTTTAATTTATACATAATTTTCAATTAAAATTTGATAAAACACTTGTTAAAATACTGTTACAAATTAATTATGTAACATAACCCTTATAACACAAATCAAAACAAAAATCAAATCTACTATATCAAGCAAAACACAAGAACAGATTAAATAAAACACAAATCATGATTTAGGAATATTGTAATATATTATATAATAGTTAAAAGTTTAAATTGCAAATTATAATTAATATATTATATAATAATATTGTTTGGGAAGTTGGGAAAACCATCATTCCTAAGATTTCTGATTATGCAAATATTAAAAAACGAGAGTCAACATAATGAGTTTAGAAAGAGACTTAATCGTAGTAGTAAACTTGATAAATAAGTGCCAATATGTACAATAACTTTCGGTAGAAAGAGCCGAATTTGAAGAAGCAAACTTGGACTGAACGGCACAAACACGAAGAACAGTTAAATATCGTCAAATTCTGTAAGTTTTTGGTTGGCCGGATGTGTTTGGTATTGGCCAAAGACACACAGTCGAACGAATTAGGCTTTTTACCCTTTTTATAATTTTTTAAAATTTATTATGTATAATTCGTTGAACCGAATTAATTTAGAACTGGATTAAACCAAAAACCAGCGTTAAACCACCGATCCAGCAGTGCCCTATTCCAAAATATTATTAAAAACGGTTTTTCCCACTTAACACCGGTTCTCACAACCATGACGGAAATAATAACCAGTCGATAACAGGTGAGAAATTGTCATTTGGCTGGGGTATAGTCATTTGGCCTGAACAGAATTATCCCAAAAAGAAAGAAGAAACGTGCCATGCTCAAAAGGCACTCAATAGTCACTCATAATCTTCTAAGAGTAAAAAGATAAATCATTGTGCAACATTGCAGCACACCATGTTTGACTCCTACAGTCCTACGGCCTACGCTTTATTCATTAGACAGCAATGCATTGCATTGAACGCGGCTGCCCAGCATCCTTATAAATCCCTCCCTTTGTGCTTCAACCATTTCTATTAGATTTCAAATTTCATTTCATTACATAGCACCTCTATTCCTGGGCTATACGTTTAAGGTGGACGCCGAGCCACACTAAAATTATTTACTAATGTAATTGGTAGCCCCACTGACATCAACCACCCCTCTTTCTTCCCTTTCCACAACTCAACAAGTGTTAATATTATACACACAGAAAAAGACCCACATTGCCATTGGTAGGAAGGATAAAACAATCTCCACCACAGAGACCAAAAAAAAAAAAAAGCTATCACCACATAAATCAGAAGAGTATTAGCACCTTATTTTCATCTTTGCAAGGTCAGTGATTAGGTGGAAAATACACACGGAAGAAATTTACCCAGAAATCATTAGAAAGAAACAATCTATTCATGTCTACTCAACCATAACCATATGATTCAAAAAAAATACTGTACACCATACCAAGTTAGGAACTAAATTGTATATAAAATCTCTGTACAATTAAAAGGATCACATATTCCAGAGATTATGGCTAGCACATTGACGCCACACTGTATAATTACCTAACTCGATTAATGATTCAATGACCCATATAGCACATAAAACAAAAAACTCATACCAGAAGTCTAGAAACTTGACTCTGCTCCAATAGTCCGCACACATTGAGCACATCAATACAACTAAATTTCAACTTGTCTTGTATGCCCAACCATGTTTATCTAGAAATGCATGAACTGCTTCCTTTATTCCCAGGTTGGGTATAAGCTGGGATTCCTTGAGTGGTTCCCTTGTGATTGGATCAAAGTTACCCACCTAATTTGAAGATTAGAGAGGGTCTGTGAAGGTATGATAACATTAAATACCACCATGCAATAACCAAAGCATACTGTTACCTTTTGAAGATGCTCAAGGATCACTGCTCTCTCATATGTAACTCCACTAGGAGTAATGACAGGATCACGTAATATATCAAGTGTGATTTTACAGCATAGATAGTCAGGCACCTGAAACACCAAATCAGTTTCTCCAACAATAACAGTAAAATATATAAATGGAGCTAATCCAGATACTCACTTCAGTAGGTGTGTCAGCTTCTGCAGCTCTATTAAATACTTGTCTTAGAACCTCCATGTTTCTCGAATGGGTAATAGTAACTTCATCTGATGGTTCTTCTGCTGTAGATATATCAAGAGCATACTTTTCTTCAAGAGCTGCTTCACAAGCTTCCCTGATACACAGAGAAACAAATTACATGAAGCATCACATAGCAACACCAAAGATCTACTTTTGTCAGATAATCAAACCAAACTTCTCAACATTAAAGGTCAAAACTCACAGGGAGCACATACTTCAAGCTTTGTAATTCCCATGAACGTTCACTGGATGCTTGCTCCCACTCCAAGTATTTTGCTCTGGCAAGCTCCTGCCAGATATCCTCTACCATATAACCATTGGGGTCTGCACCTCTCCCAAGATCCAATGCCTGCAAAACCACGTTCTGTAAGAGCTCCTAGAAGATGCTTACAATAAGAATATAGAGCAATGCTTTTACAAAGAAACAGCATGTAACTAGAATCAGATCATTAGTATCGTTATGTGCAATGAAAAGGGCAAAGAAACATCAAGCTCAGTCAGCACCAAACTATTGGTACTTCCAATTGATACTAGGAAACGGTTTTGATTACATTAGACACTCAGCACAAATGACAGCTCAGTTTAAGTTAACAAAACCATAACACATGAATGTAATACCAAAACTAACAACTCCATGATATTGAACTATTATTGCAAAAATAAGTGAAACCTAAAACATCAGTAAATTCTTAAATATCCAAAAGATATTATTGATAAGCCGGTTATTTATCCACATAATTGTTAGTTCTATCATTTTACAGGTAAGAATGGATTGTGAAAAGCAAAAGCAGAAGAAAAGTACCAATGTATTTAACAGCATTTTTGTTGGCAAGATAAAAAGCTGCAATTAATAAGAAAAATCACTGTACTAACATAGCATCCTATGCTCAGTTTACCATTCTTTTTCCCGGCAAAGAAACTGGGCATAAAAGTGGTATACTGAATATGCTGAAAACTAAATAAAAAGATATTAAACAGCAGTAATACTAATAATAATAATAACAAAAATTAATGAACTCAGTCATAAATTATTCCAATGCTTAGATTAAAAACCAATAGAATATTTTCCCTTGTAAAAACATTAACAAAAAGTTAAGAATTATCCAGCATAAAAAATGATTCTGCACCTTCTTCAATTCTTTGACTCCTTCAGAATATTTGCTCTTCCCTAGCAATGCAACTCCCAACATATAGTGGCCCTATCACGTAACAAAACAACTAAAATAGTAAGATTGTTATAATCCAATTAAAAAAAGAGAAAATGATAACATGCAGTATTTTATATGTTCATGCGCATTGTTTTATTTTTATTTTTTTAAATTCAACTTTGATTTAATATCATCTATCTCATTATTAGAATGTCTTATAAACTAAGCTTGTTTTATATGTTCATGTGTCAAGGTTATCATAAATTTTTGTCATGAGAAACATGAATTGTTACAGTTCTTTGCCTTTGCACCGCCATATAGTATTAATCAAATCATAATGATGTACTGTCTCTGTGATTTGTATTTGTGGTTGTGATTATACATGGTCCATGCACATCTTCAAGTGCCTGTAAGGAGTGAGCTATAGCTTAAAATGCAATGATTCACTCTGATCTATCAGCCGCACCTCCCCTTCCCTCCTACTTGAAAAATAACAACACTGTTATTTATAACTACAAAAGGTTCAGCCGCAGTCCATGCCATTCTACACCTCTTTTCATTCAATTCTTAAACTGAAGCTCAAGTTTTATTCAAAATTACCCTGATTCAGTCCATTAAGCAGGAAAACTTAAACCAAACTTTAAATCACGTCAATTTGGCAACTTAAAGACAACCACAGTTACAAGTAAAAACCAGCACAATTCTGAACCACTCAGCTTTTAACACTCTAAACTACAATGCCTTCTCAGAAGTTGATAGGACATGAGGTTAAAAATTCAAACTTCTAGAAGCATTTGCTGAGCCAAAAGGTAGCTCATTCTAAGCAAAAGTCACCTGAAAGCAAGCCATGCTTTTCAACAAGTCAACCAAGGGTAAATGTATGTGATAAAGGTTGCTAAATTCTGTATCATTGATGGCATGCCATTATTCAACAATTGAAGTGCTTGAATGTACTAGACCTACTCGGAAAGAACCTCACCATAGCTTGTGTATCTAAAATAGTTTTGTGCACAACAAGTTAATCAACAGAATAAAGAAAATGAAATAAATTGGAAAAGGGGGAAACATGAAAAACAAGATAGTTAGACTCATGCACAAAAGCCATATTCACACAAAAGGGTGAAATAAATGAAATAACTAGTTAAATAAAAGACAAATGAGATAGAAACATGAATGTGAATACAAAATCTACAACTTTGCGCCAGAGGCAAGTGAGTAAGAACATAGGCTTGGATTGGCCACAAAGAATCTGAGATCATAATCCTATCAAGAGCCTAGTAATAAGAAAACTCCTGCTGTTAACTAACCCATTACAGAGACTTAGAAATGACATTAGAATGATTAACAACCATCAATAGATAGATTGAAAGCAAACAACTAGACACAGTTAACTGTCATGAAACATAAACAAAATTCAATGCTTTCAGATGAAAGAAAAATTCAAGCAATTTCAAGAAACGAAAAGAACACAGAATAAATACCTTAACTGACTTGTGGTCAAGCTGAATCGCTTTCCGACAGTCGTTTTCAACTTTTGTCCAATCACTACAGTTTAACCAATCAGCCAAATGCCTCAACGCAATAATATCATAAAAACATAAACAAAAATATAATTATTTAAGGTGAAAAAAAGTTCAGTGCTCATACTTCCGCCTGAGATGACAGAGAGCGCGATTCGTCCAATATATAGGCACGCTAGGGCACAGGGTAATCGCCTACGAATTCAATGAAGACCAAACCACATATTCATCCGAGAATCAACATCAAAAAACGCCTCCGTTTCTCGGTTTTCGAACTAATAATTTTATAGATAAAATAAGTTAAACAAATGGTTGAATTACCTCAGTGTAGGCATCAATGGCAGCTCCGAAACGACCCTTTGAGAAATAGAGCTTTCCATCTAATCTGAGTTGTTCCGCCTGCTTCGCCACGCCCGTCAATGCTGATCCAGTCTCCATTTTCTCTCTATACGACATCGTACTTATCGGTTGACTTTTTTTCTTCTATTTCTCGAGTTTCTTTATCTATAATATCGTCCTCTATCTTCGTTTCTACAAGTTTCTACACTAAAAGTATGTCGTAAATTGCTTTTGAAACCACGAGTTTTGCAAGGGATCAAGACTGTTCAAGAGACCTCCAGGTGAAAACTTGACGAAGAAGGGAAGACCGAAGAAGCACATTGGGTCAGAAAAAGAAAACTAAAAGACAAATCTGTTAGGGAGAAAAGATAAAGTGACAATGAAGAACACTTTTTAGGTCACGGTAGAATTTGATTGGTTGTCATTGGGTTGGCCCAAGTCAATTCGTGTTTTGATTGGCCCAATTTTACCGCGTTTCGTTCACTGTTGAAGACTTTATGCCCGACTTGAGTCTTTATCCATTCCATAGAAAAATTTGCATTTACACAATAATAAAAGCGCAATGGTATTGGGTTGTTGCCACAACTTTTACAGCATCTTGGACAACTACGTAGTGCATATTTCATGGAGAAAATTATATATATAAATATATGATATAAATTTTTGTATATAATCTAAGGTGATAGTTTATAATGAGAAGATGTTATTATTTATTATTTATTTTTAAAATTAATTGATATACAGTATTATGTATATTTTATTATTGATATTATTTTATTTAAATTATTATTTATTAAATATTTTAAATCATTTTCCGTTAGAGAAAATGAAAATGTGATGTTAATTTTATCAACTTGGGCTTGGGCCTTGAGGATCAGGCTTGTTGCCCACCACATCTAATTGAGAATCAGATTATAATTTCATGTCACTAAAAATAAATAATGAAAGTTTGAATCATTAAAAAAAATAAAAAATTTTGACCGTTTTAATTAAAAAAAAATGAAAAATTGGATTCCTTCTATTAAGAAAAAGTGATAATATCTTTAAGTTTATTTCCCAATTCAATTAAAATTATCAACGTCAGTTTTTAAATCATCATTGTGCTCTTCAAAATTAGAACACTAGAACAACTGGACATAAAGTCTAACTCCTTTAATCATTCATTCATGATCTACCAATTACAGAATTATAAATGACTCAACAAAATATAAAAAGAGAGGCGTTGTTTTTTTGTTTAGAAATTGTGGTCGACATTCTATCTTCTACTGTTCTCACTAGTTTCCAGGAAAAGGAAAATAATATAAATTATTAAGTGAGAGGAAATACTTTTTAAACGAATCACTATGTTTTAATATATATCGAAGAGTATTGTTATATGTATAATTTTTGTTTATAAAAATAATATATTATTATATAATTAAATAGTTAAAAGTTAAAAACAAATCAATTCTTAATTATATAATAATATATTATTATTTATGGATAAAACTGTATATAAAAATTATAAATATAATTTTATTGTATATGAAAAATACATGTTATTAATGTCTTCTACTATGGTTGATTATGAGAGAAATATTTGACTCCTTTTATAAGTAAATCAAATTGGGATAGTGACATAAATCATTCAAGTATGCTATTAAATGTTATATTCCAATTGTAATTGATTGCACCTAGAGTTGAATTTAAAGTGAGTTTATTTAAACTCGAAACATGTTTAGTTTAGATAAGCCTAAACACGAATCAGAGTATGAGTTGAAAAGTAGAATTAAAAACAAACCTGAACTAGAGACGTGCTCAATTCGCTTAGCTCATGAGCCTAATATAACTTGCTTAAACCCTTAGCAAACGATGTCGTTCCCAACCTTATCTAAATATATTTCATTTTCCTTCTAGTCCCAGCCTTAAATGCGTTTTCAGCTTCTCACATTCTGCATTCTACTTTCTTTCCTTCCAGCCCTAAAGACATTTCCACCTCTGCTATATTATGCATTCAGCCGTTCACCAGAAAGCCGAGAAGATAGATGGCTAGACAATAGGCTTACCAACGAGACGACAGGCTCCCGTTCACTCTCTGTTTTGTGGTTGTTGCTACTGCAACTTCTCCTCGATTCTCCAGCATTCCTCCGATGTATCTTTAGCAATTCTCATCATCATCTTCAACTAGAAACAAAATTCCAAGTGGGTTTAGTTCACACTTCTTGAGACTTTTGTATGGATGCTCTTCAACTTGAAGCACGTCTCTCTCACCACTGACCTTCTAATCTATAATTATTACCCTATGTTTTTATTATTTTAATCCAAAAGTTTCACCGATTGAACGGAATTTATTCCATTTTAATTTCCCTAATCTGATTTTTTTTTTAAATTTACTGTTCATCTCTCTGAAAAGCGATTTTGAAATGCAAGCAGGAAACAGTGCATACTGCACACGAACAATAAAATTATCAAGTAAGCTGAACACGAATATGTGATTGAATAAGCTCGGTGAGCCAAAACCAAACTTAGTCCAAAACAAGCCAAAAATGAGCTAGACTCAGCTTGTTTCCAGCCCTTTGCAGTCCAGCCGCGCTCAATTTCAAAAAGTAATTATGCATAGAAAATTGTATTTGGTGAAGCAAGACCAGTAGCGATACAAGATATGGGTTTATGGTGTGAAAATATATGCACGTATAAAAATATTTATCTGAATCAATTTATAACCTAATAAAAATACTCAAAAACAAAATATAAATGGCCAAAAGACTTATTCCAACCCAAGGTTTAGTGAAAATCCAAACTCACAACTGCTAACTTTCGGGTAAATTTGCAACTGAACCTGCATTTTGTTTAAGAACGTGAAAGAGCAGAAACGCTAGAGCAAAGTTGGCTACCAACATTCATGCGGATGATGTTAACACTCAAACATCGTGCCCTATATCCCTCCTATCCCTCTATCAACTACACAAACAGAGACAGGCACAGAGAGGCAACCATTAAAAGAACAACCACATAATATGTCACACTGATAATGTAAGTTATAAATTACAACAATCATTTTGATCCCACTAACATCAGGATTCATGATAGACTGGATTCTATACCCTTAGTTTCTACAGAAATGTTTGATAACTGTTTCCGTACTTGGTCTGCAAGTCGAGAAGTTTCCTGGTCTAACTTCAGGGGATGCCGCCTCAAACTCTGCAAGACTTCAACATTATTTTTCCTTTCAACTAAAAGCTCTGTCCTCAGTTCAAAAAAATAAAGTGACAATGCGCTTACCTCAGATGCCCACAAGCAATCATGTGCTTTTCTGGGGATTATGTGGATATGAGTCTGAAAATATCACATTTCAATAATCAAAATCAATTGGACCTTTAAGTCTTCCTCAATGAACCTTAACAATATCCAAAATAACAGAAAAACTATTTCTGATTCAATTAAAATAAGTGCTAATTTTTTGTCTGCAACAGCACATATATCACTATAAATATTTTGGTCTGAAACTAATGACAACTTACATGAAATATAACTTGCCCTGCAGCTGCACCATTGTTAACCAGCAAGTTGAATGAATCTGCAAGAATCAGATTTCAATAAGAAAAGATTGCCTGCTATTACGAAGAGTTTCATTAGATAATTTATAATAGTACTGTTATATTATACAATAGGATGTCATCCATATATCTCTTGGAAAATAAAAAGCATCCACTGATTTGTAAAATTGGAGTGAATATTTAATAACTTGCTGTTTTCCTGAAGATGTAACAGCATTAAAGCATTTCAATTAGAATACTTTTGAGTTTTAAGAGGATGATCATGAATTGCTCCTCTTATTAAGAAAGTCAAATAAAATATCTTCACAATAACTAAATCTTCTCCCAATCCCTATCATGGAATGCACAAATAATCACCGTTTCAAGTAAATAACTAATCTCCCTGTAGTTAACCTACTTGCTTGAGAGACCCAAAACCAGCCACCTCATATACAATTCCAAACCAACCAAAAAAAAAAAAAAATCACTAACCATGATATGTTAGGAACTGGCACTTCATATGATGATATAACTCATGCAAAAAAAAAACATAACCATGCATTTATTCACATGCACACAGGCTTTTATGTGTATGCTACAGAGATTAGATCAGCTTGCCAAGGATTTACTTGAGAGAGGTATCATTAGATTCAAGAGGCAAACCTTAAAGTTAAGTGGAGTTTAACTCATAAGACATAAGTACATGATCAAATTTTCAAGGCCAATACAATACAAATCTCAAACAACTGATGGCAAATTTTTATATATCATATAGACATTAACCCGAAAAAAAAAAAAGGATAGGAAGTGAGATATAAATTGATCACAACTGCACCAAAGAAAGTTTGATACACACCAGAATCTGTAGTTTTCATGATTGCATTGCTGATAATAGGCACCTTCGAACACATTGCAGCAACCACCTGGATAACATCACGAAACAGGGCCAGAAATAACAAAAGGAAATGAGATAATTTGTTCAAAGAAGATATGATCTCTACACATTTTCAAGAATATTAACATCCTCAAATGTTCTTTTATTATCCATGATAAAAATGCAGGTAGTTGCAGGTATGTCAATGAATACATTAAATTGCTGGCTTACAACAAAGGGACACAAAAGAATTTCCAAGAAAAATCTATCATTAAAACCAAACTACTAAAAGTTTTACAGGAGTCTACATAACATAAAGTAACCATAGCAATGCTTATTACAGATTGACCAAAGCAATTCAAAGGGTACTTACAGACGGAGGAGTTGCTTCCAAGGAAGAAAAATGAGATTTTGGGATAATAAGCGAATGCCTGAGAAACAAAAGTACAAATCCAATGAGTACACAGCAAATTATACTAAATAATCAGATCAACATGTAATCAATCTATAATCTTACGTGACATGTAAGGTATTAGAACCCAAATTTCCTTTCAGACATAAAAGGTTAACGCAATTCTCAAAAATAAAATAAAATAAAATTGACAGTCCTGACTAACTATAAGTTTTAGTTTTGTCGAGAGGATCCAATTCGTAGCTCTTATCAGTATGAATAAATTTAACAATCAAATGAATACTGTATACGCAATACCTTACCCATGACTCAGTGGACTAGTATCCAAGATACAGAGGCACATATCATCTTCATAAAGCTGCAATAAGGAATTCAAGTTAAAACTTATAAAGGCTTGATAAATTTATCGTGTAATTTTATTTTCTGAACCCGAAATAAATTATACCTTAAAAGCCGGGGATTCACCTCGGATAATCTTGCAAAAAACGCAGTCGTTGTTTTGATTAACTTCGTTAGAATCGCTCAATCGCTGTTCACTGGAAGCGCAAAAAGAATGAGAAACGCCTGAAAAAAGGGTAGGAGTTGGAGGCGAATCGGTCGTGCGTAAATGAGAACAGAGAATGGCAAGCCTTCTTTGAGTCGCCGCCATATCAAGTACTAGATTTTGGCAAGTGCGTCGCCATGCTTTTCTCTGTAACAATTTAGCTGCTACTTGTATGAGGAAGATAAAGCTTAAACAGTGACTGGTAGTTTGGTGGCTTATCCAAATCGAACCACAAGAGAATTGCTTTAGTCTTCTATTAGAATTAGATGTTTTGTTGGCTGCGTTACACTGGGTAAATAATTATTATAATTAAAGTCGCATGGGTTTTAAATTACTCTAGTAATTATGTTTCTTTTTTTCACCAAAGGTTTGTCCCCCCCAGGTGCTTCTTTCATCTCAGATCAAATTTTCTTTAAAAATAAAATAATAATTTATTATTTATTAATTTTTAAAAAATTAACCTTTTTACCTATCATACTAAAACGTTCTGAAAATGATAATTTAATTCTTAAATTATTTTAAAAATTCACAAATTAAATCTCTAAATTCTTTTGAAAACTCTAATCATGGTGTTGCTCATTTGAAAATTATTTTGACATTTAATATATTTTGAAAATATTATTACCCAATAATTTATAATATAAATTTTACATACCTAATTTATTGTAGTTTGTCCAGTTATTTAAAATATAAATGTCATTTTTTTAAAATATTGAAGGATATATTGAAGTTTTTAAAACACTTCTAATTTTTTTTTAATTTTTAAAACCCCGAAAATTTTTATTAACATCTATAATATTTTTAAAATTTTAAAAAATTATAATTTGCTCTTAAAATATTATTATAAGTGAATAACACTCATATCTGTACTTTTATTGGTGTAATTACTATCATCATTTGTCATAATTTCTTATTTAAAAATGAAAAAAGAGGAAAAAGAAGAGAAAATAAATGGATTTTTATGTAATTTGGATATTTAAAAAAGTTTATTTTAATATTTGTTAACTTGAGTTTATATGATAATTTTGGAAATTATGATATATATATATATACACGCACACACATAATAGTCATTTCACTTCTTAATACCTTGTTAATAATACTAGCTAAGGGTATAAAGGTATTTTTAGATCAAAAATTGAATAGAGAAACATATATCTTACTTTTTTTCATATTATAATGTATTGGTACAATGTAGTATATCTATATAATGCTTGTTTGATAAATTTATTAATTAAAATAAATTTATTAATCATTCTTATAATATGTTTTTTTTTTTTTTAAGATAAGGCTTGTTTGATACGAAGGGTAGAAAATTGCATGAATTTTCGGGTATGTTTCAATAATTGACCACTATCCGTTACGGCAGCACCATTTTTGTTTGAATTGGCTTTAAATTATTTTAAGTGATTTTTGTTTGCTTAATAACGTGTCTTCACCGGAATTGAAAAGAGAATTATTTGTATCTAGAAGCTCAATATGTTTGAATTTGAATGAAGATTAGATTTTATGAAGATCGGGGTCAGGGGAGACCACTTCCAATTTCATGGACGAGATTTGGCATATGGTGAAGTCATATGTGAGGCCATGGGCTGATGGGGGTGCTCATGGGTCTGCCAGGGGTAGCTGGATGGACGGTTTCTAATTTTCTCTTGGCCAAGGATTTGTCCCACCCAAGGTTTGATACAATCACAACTCCCACCCTCAACTTCAAAAACTTAGATACCTGCTCATCAAAAGTTAAAATTAACATGTTGTATTAATTTAGTTATAACTTATTAATTTACCTTTATTAATATCTATTATTCATACCTGTGGAAAACCAAAATTTTTGAAAAAATGCATTTTTAGAAAAATGACATTTTCCCCCTACCTAGATTTCTCATACTCATCTTCTAATCTTCTCAAAATTTTCATGTTAGCCACCCTCTAAGTTTAGAAAAATTACACTTACACCCCTATCTTCAACAATTTCTCCCTTCCTCTCTGGTAGACCAAAAAATCTAAGACACAACCGGTGTTGTTGACTAAGAAATATAATGAAGAAAGCCTAAGTTGCCAATGAAAATTTGAGAAAACTGAGGGAAGGAAAAACTTAGCTCTCCTTCTCATGTTCCTGCAAACGAATCAAAAAAAGAGAGGGGAGAGGAATCAACCCTTTCCTTCTGTGGTCAATGATGCTGGAAAAAACAAGTAAGAGATCCAAATCTCTTTCTCATTTTTTGATAAAAAATCTTGATAGAGGTGTCGAAAATACCACTAAGGAGGGAGAGGAAGTGTTGACGAAGATTTAGGGTGGGAAGAAAGAATTGTCAGATACAAAGACGATGACTAGAGAGGGTAGAAAAGAAAACTCTAAAGACTGTGGAGAAAATATCATTTTTTAAAACTAAAAAATTTGAGTTTGAGATGAAATTATTAATTTTCAAAACTTTGAAAAAAATGAGATAAAATAACTATATTTTTTAATATTATTAATAAAATGATATTTTTACCTTTACAATTAAGTTAGAAATGTAATAAAACATAGATAATACGTAGGTATTTAGATTTTTGAAAAATTTAGAACGAGAGTTAAGAATACATCAAACCTAGGGTGGGAACAAGACGTTTGGCCTTTTCTTTTCATTTCAAATCCATTATTGAATTAATTTAGTAAAATTTAAGTTTGCAGATACACAATTAAAGTTTTGCAGATACACAATTAAAGTAAGTTCAACGCAAACTTAGAAATGTAACAAAATAAAGTTGCATCCAGAATGACAATATTAACACATGCAAGCAAACTAAATTTGAGTTATTTTTCAAATGACAACTAATTTTATATTGACAAATTTCGCTAGGGGTAGACTAGGGGAGTCACCCATGGGCCAGGGCTGCCTCTAATCTAAAACATTAGACCACGTGCCTACTTACCACGGGGTTATTATAAAATAATCAAATTATTATTTGTTAGGAAGAAGACTATAATCATATTTTTTTCATCTTCAGTGTAATTTATTTCTTTAACTTTAAATGTAAAGTGATATTTATATAATTTTTCTATATAATTCAGCATTTTAATTTTAATTATATTATATTAGTATTTTTCTTTTATTAGTTTTATTATCTAATTTTCTTTTGTATATTTTCATAATTTCAACAATTTATGTAGTATTAATATAGATCATTAGAAGATTAAGACAGATAATTAGAACAGAATCGACCACTTGGTTAGTAGAGTCAACAAAAAAGATACACTAATAAGAGAAAGTCTGAGTTGCATAACTCAAAGATAAATAAAGAAAATGAAATAGTAGATAATAATTGCTTCAATTTTCTCATCAAAATAAGTAATTGAGCAAGTTATGTTCAAAGAAAGCAACACTAATTATTTGTGTTTGGCTGAGTGGGGGGGTGGGGTGTGCGGTGTATGTCATTAGATGTTAGATATAACATCTATGAGTCAAATTAGCAATCAAAATCTCTTATAATTTTATTCTTCTCTTAATTACATATGATATCAAAATTTAAATTTTTATTAAAAAAATTTGTGAGGATATAATCAAAGTATGATCACTCTAATATTCTGAGTGAGGATAGTTCGAGGAATGAATTTATGTAATTAAGTGGAGATCAACTATCAATTATTATATTAATATTAAAACTTTAAAAATCAACTATCAATGGTTTTATTATATTAACCCTAAAATTTGATGAAATTTTTTTATGGAGTCCAACAATGTGACGGTGGAACTGGAAACTTATCACTAAAAAACAAAGAAGAAGTGAAATATAGTGTCATCCTATCTTTTTAATTACAATTTAATATGGAACACTTTAAAGTATTTTATATTAACCTCGTGACTCCACTTTAAAGTCCTGTTGTTAATTAAGATTCACCGACCCGCTTTTGCATAACTTCCAACAAATTGCTGACTAACCGCCGTTGAAGGTCCTTTGTGGTTTCGTATGGCATAATTTCTAGAACAACCACTACCATGTAACAGCTTATACATTTTACACTTTCTTAATATCCATCCAACATCCCATCTGTCGCCACATGTCAAAATTCCACCCTGATCTCCACATGTCAAAATTGTATTTCTCTACCAGTTCGTTCCAATACTTCGTCGGCAAGCAAAACTTGCCTCTTTTAAGACGCGGTGCACAACAACCCAACCCAGTTACGTGCCTACCAATCCTCAAATCGCCAAACCATATTCTCCACTATGAATGACAACGTAAAGAAGCACCGATTTTATCATCAAGTCCCAACTTTGGATTTCCGGCGATTGAAAGTCGTATCAGCCCTCGGGCGTGGAGCAAAGGGAGTTGTTTTTCTGGTTAACGACCAGGAATTGAGTGAGTTTTTGGCTCTTAAAGTTATTCAGAGGGATTTGATTGAGAAGAAAAGCAAGGACTCAAACAATACCAATGATGGCGAAGATGATTACAAGAGGTTTACCTTTGAACAACAAGTCTTACAGTCCTTCGATCATCCACTTCTGCCCAGATTACGAGGAGTTTTATCAACCGATAAAATTATCGGGTACGCTATTGATTATTGTCCAGGGCGTGATATGAATTCTCTCAGGAAAAAGCAGACAGAGAAAATGTTCTCTGATGATACCATCAGGTAATTTTTTTCCCCTTTCTTATAGAATTTCTATACGATCACTTAACATTATTTTGATAAAGAACGTATTCAATGTATTTTACAGATTTTATGCTGCGGAGATGGTTCTCGCATTGGAGTATCTTCACAGTCAAGGCATAGCGTACAGAGATTTGAAACCAGAGAACATAATGATTCAAGAGAACGGCCACATAATGTTAGTCGATTTCGATCTCTCAACAAAACTATCACCGAAAACTCCACAAGCTTCTACGGAAAAGACTCCGGCGTCCTTTACAAAAAGACCTTCTGACTCCGTCCGGAGAAAACGGCGGCATCTCTTTCATTGCATTTGCAACGCTGGCATTTCTCCAGAAGATTCGGTCTCTTCAGCGCAACACAGTTTCAAGACAGTACCGAAAAGAGACTCCGATCACTCGACGGAGAAGTCTAACTCGTTCGTAGGAACGGAAGAGTACGTGGCACCGGAGATCATATCAGGTGAAGGTCACGATTTCAGTGCAGATTGGTGGTCCTTAGGAATCGTTCTCCACGAAATGTTGTATGGAGTGACGCCGTTTAAGGGAAGCAATAGGAAAGAGACTTTTTATCGAATTTTATGCAGACCGGCTGAACTCATGGGTGAACCGACGCCGCTGAGGGACTTAATAAGGAAATTGCTGGAAAAAGATCCAACGAAGAGGATTGGAGTAGAGGAAATCAAAGGCCACGATTTTTTCAGAGGGTTGGATTGGGATTTACTATTAAACATCGCCAGAGCACCGTATATTCCTCCTTCTCAGTTGGGGAACACCAACAATGATGGGGGTCTTGAAGGCATTAAAGAAATTGATGTGGAATGGTTTGTCCAAGAAATATTCCCAAGCAGTGATGAAGGCGATAAAAGAATTGTCAATAAAACGGTGCGGAGCAATGGTTCAAATGACCAACTCCCCGGAACCGATTATTCTTCTGTTTTCTAACTTTGTATTGTTTTTTAATCACATCAGATGACCACAAATACGAAACTTAATCAAAATATGGTAGTTGTAGTGAGAATTAGAATCCTAAATAACAATTTTTTCTTTTTAGGTTTTCCATATATTTATATAACGTGTTGGTGATTTTGATGTGGTGTTCGTGCTCGATAAGTAATTTTGAATTTTTAACACAAGATATGTTTGCTCATTGATTAAATCTAGTTGGGTGGAGAATTTGATAAGTGGTTTGATGTTGAAAGGGGGACTCATTGATATGGCTGGTTAGGTGTTTGCATAAAAACTTATATAGCTATATTAGAACTACTCCAATTAAAAATACATGAACAAAGTATGATTTGGCTACATCCATATTTTCAATGTGATTGGGTCACATGATCTAACTAGATTGTCAATTATCCTTGCAGAGGAAATTTGCTAAGAACAAATAAATTAAATTTAAGAACTTGACAGCATTCAAAATATCGTGATTCGTTAATTAGTTCAAATGTAAGGTTTGGCCTCCTTTGCAATTCTCAGATATGATATCCCATAGCTTAATCATTAAACCGTATTTATATTGCCAACCAAGGAACGATTTCTAGAGATTCCGAAAATCCGGGAAACATAACTCCTGGAAATCCGAAATCGAATCCAACAGAAATTTAAATTTGTTTTTAACTTTGGTCGAAATGGAATGCGTCATAAGTGTTTGAAAATCAAAGCATACTTAAAGCCTTAAAAAGTGATTGTTTCAATGTGATCTAGATTTGACCAAACTTGGTCTATTTTGGTGATCTTTTCTTATATCGAAACAAACTTGAAAATTTCAACACATTTATGGACCACATAGCAATTACAGGTCATGTGGTTGATTTTTTATTTCCTAGTACAAAGCTATAATCCGAAAATCTTGTTATTGGTGTTTCAATTGGAAACATCAGCTTTTTTTGTTTTTTTTTTAAATTTCTGGCAATAGATAAATTGCAGTGGACCTTGTAACATTAAGTGTAAGCCAATCAGTGGCAATAATTTATTGTATAGGGTAACTTTTGCACATGACCTTACTAACTTGTACCCGACGATCGCTATCCATCAATGCCAAAATTTAGATATGGCGTCTCCTAGTATGCCCCCTTTACCGTGATCTTTTGGAATAGCTACCGCAAATTCTTGTTGCGATCGAGGCCAATAATTTCAGCTGCCTAAGCAGAAAGCCACTGGAGATTAGAGCTAGAACAGAGCTGACCTGGATTGGGTTCCCATCCTAGCTTGGATCAAGTATGATTCATTGGTTGGACACTTTGACTCATAGTTGTTATCGATCCAAGCTAAAGTTGGACATTATTTGGTTCAGTATAACTTTTAAACTTACTAAGGGGTTGATTTGATTGTAGTTCAAATTGAGTCATTGATAAAAATAGTTAGAATGACATTGTTTTGATATAATCAAAATAACGTTGTTTTATAGTATTTTATTAAAATTGTTACCTCCAATAAACTTATTTAAGTCAAATATTACAATCAATGAATTACATTTCTCTATCTCTTTTATTCATTCCTTTGTTGAACATTTATAGTCAAGGATAGCAAAGACGCACTCTTTCTCATGCCACATAATTAACCATTCAACCTTTATTTCTCTATTATCATCTTGATACACTTGAACCTAAGCTTTCCAATATCCCTCCAGAGCACTGGTAAAAACCTTGATCATCCTGACTCTAATTTGTTTCACATATTTATATATATAATTTTGTAATACTTCTTTAAAAAAAAAAAAAATTCTTGTGTGTGATTGGAGTGTGATGTACATATAAGATAACTTGTTAAATGACTCAATTTATATTGAAAGTTTTTATCCATTGAAAAATTTTCAATACATACTATGACATTCAATTGTTGGAACCCTAACCACCACTTTTTTATTAGAATTTTACCATTATCACCACTTTCACAACATTGCCACCATTGCAACTAGTTTAACATTCAACATGTGGAGAAGTGATATTGTTAATTGTTGGATGCCCACTAAGTGAATATCATTGGTTTATATTCTTTTTAAGTGAGATTGAAAAAATAATCTGGCGATGATGACGACGATATAGAGTCTATCAAGGACGGTAAGGCCAGAAAGACTAAAAACAGTGAAACAGAAAGCATAAAAAAGCTGAACATTACTGTGGCGAAAGCTACAGCTAAATCGTCAGCAAGGAGACAACAACAACGGATGCCTAATATCGAGAATTCGAGTGATTTGGGTTGAGTCAGAAGAGGAATAAGGTTCCTGAGGCATCTTTGGGACAATTTAGGAAGAGAAGAGGCTTGTCTGTTACTGGCATTAAGGATTTGAGTGACTTGGTGCAGGAGAAAGAGGGGTTAGTGCGATTGGGAGCATGGGATAACTTGTGGAAGTAAGGGATTGAAAATCAGGGCATTTAAGAAAAAGAGGATAAAATTATTTTTTAAAATAAATTAATTTAAAGTAATATAATAATTTTAAAAAATAATATTTTTTAAAGATTTTAAGTGAAAAAATAGTTATTAATTACAGTTGATTTAATTGTTGGAAAGTCGAGACATAGAATAGAAGTGATTGAAGTGTTTATTTATTAATGTGAATGACATGACTTGATAGGTATTATTAATACAACATTTTCGGAAGTCATATGAGCACTCGCAAAGCTAGAAAAATGGTCGTCAAATATGGACTACCAAAATTTAATGAACCCTAATTTGACCACGTGATCAAAATCTGTTTTGCACGTTTTTTTCCCACTACATTTGACACGTTTAACGCATGCCATATAGTAGCAATAAAGTTGAACTTAACCATTAAATAATTATTAATAATTTCGTAGTTGAGAAGATCCAACTATTATTGTTATATTATATTTTTTAACTATTATATGCAAATTATATCTTGTACTAGGATTGAAAAATTTTAAATAAACAAAGAATTAAATCAATACAAAATTATTTTGCCTGACTGATCAAAGAAAATTAGGTAAAACAACCTCACGAAAATTGTTTCTCGATGGAAATCTCTCAATTCAGTTATATCCCAATTTTAGAGAGCGGCAATACCAAATGCGGTAATGATTGTTTACGCTAACGTTAGTATGAACGCTATTTAAAGAACCAAAATGAATGATCAACCATACTGAGTTCTTCAGTTAATGGCATACACAAGTTCATCCCTGGTTGAGCCTGTGTATGATATAAATTCATACACAAGATCTAAATCAGATAACTTGAATATGATATGAATTCTAATTCAAACTTAAAAGAACTATCCAAATAAAACATAATAACCTCAAAAAAAATTTAATCCAAAGGCCAGAAATGCCTAATGCTTAAAATATTCAAGTCCATTTCAAAATTATAACATAATTTAGAGACCAGCGTTTACTCATCTTCCTGGCTGCGCAACCTGGCCAATTTGTTGGTAACAACAACATCCAATTGTGCAGCACGCTCAACAATCTCCTTTCTCTTTCTGGTTGATACGTTGTGGGCAATCTCAGCACAGTAAGTCCTACAATAGAAAGCATGAAATAGTTGAAAATTAAAGACCCAAATACAAGGAAAACCTAAACTGTCAAGCATCCATGATGCTAAATTGACATTCACCTGTTGTGCATCATCAAAATTTCCAACTCTTTGACATTGTGCACAACAAACTTCTTAAATCCATTGGGGAGGTAGTGGCGAGTTTTCTTGTCAGAGCCATAACCAACATTGGGCATCAGGGTGCATCCCTTGAACTTTCTCCTAACGCGTGAATCAATACCCTTAGGCCTTCTCCAGTTTTCCTGTTGCAATAACACTTAAAATTACATTGGAAATCTAAAAACTTCTGATTTAAATGTTTCAAGTTGGCAACACCACCAAAAATATCTCATTCTCAGAAATTTAAATGTATCAAGTAAGACCAAAATTGGGGAAACTTTAGGAAACCTAATTTTATTTGTAACTACTAGCACAGATCAAGTCTTCTATACTGAAGCATAGATTAAAGTCCAGAAATGCATCAAACACAACATTATTGCATGATTCAATTACTAACAATTGGATGAATATTAAAGTGACAGTAAAAAATGTAGAGTATGAAGATGAACAAAGAATATCAAACTTTCATGCAATTCATTGGGTTCAACATGCTGCATATATTTCAAAAAGCAAAGATGTAATGCTATATGCAGTTATACTCCCGGAAAATAGAATATGAATAAACTGAAATAAACAGGTAGATACGTTGACAGAAATCTTTCTGTCACTCTGGGGCCTCTTGAACTTCTTGACACGCTTCTTCACAATCTTCTTCGTCAACAAAGGAACAGCCATTTTTCCTGCTATGGAACATCGAAAGAGGACACAAACTGAGGAACTTCCTACATATGAATGGAACTCAACAACACATAAATAATCAACTACAAAAGGAAAACAAAGCCTTCCCTCGATAGATACTAATCAGGGACTGTGACAGACAGGAAAATCTAACAATATTTGGCAACTGAAAAACTATAAATTATTTAATTGGAAAAAAAACTTATGAACATATAGTATTTTCGTATTCTAATAGGTATTATTTAAAAAGTAATAAGTAGATTCGCAATTCTAAACATCATCTAATACCGAGTTCCCAGTTGTCACTTTAACTTGTTGAATCTAAAAACAAAAACGCTTACGAGTTCTCATCAACTGCAAAATTCAGAAATGACGATTATATCCATTTTTCTTTGTTCGAGAAGAGCATATTATCTGAACTATGCAAGATTCATAACTAAAGGAATTTCCAAACAGATCCCTAGCAGCTCAAGCAAGCCTTTAACCAAACGCATTTTCATCCAGATAGTAACTATTTTTGAACAATCTCAGCCATAGATCTACTACTTGAGGAAAATATCTAACCACCAAAAAATCATATGAAGCTAATCTCAATACGGTAAAGCGAAAATGCTGAATTATCACAACAAGCTTTCTCGTGATAAATTTCGTTATAGATGCAACCGATTCGTATCTATGTGCATGCATAACGATATCATATAGACGTTAATGAAAACGAAGAGTAACTGATTAGAGTTTCAAACCTGACGAAAACCGTACTGTGCGCCTGCCGTAAACCCTAGTGCCAGAGCAGACGATAGTGGGAGCTAAAAACTAGGGTTTTAAGGCAATGAGCTATATATATTTACGAGTGGCTAGCGAAGCGATACGGCATTTGGGCTTTTAGTTCAACCATTTTACAAGAACTTCCGTGGTTGTGGGTTTTCTTGTGATCCAAATAAAAGTTCATAAAAAGGCCCACTAGAATGAGCCCAATATTCAGAGGCGTTAAAAAATGTCTCCAACATGTGTACCACCATAAATTGTTAAAAAACAATATTATATATATTTATTCTAGGTATATAAATATATTTATATTTATATATATCATCATATGATTAAATATTATTTTATTATTAATTTAAAATCATTCAATCATATAATAATACATATAAATATGTACATACTTATGTATTTAAAATAAATATATATAGTTTTATTAATTATTAAAAAGGAAAAACTTTTATGTGTATTCATTCTTTTCCTTTTTCATTATTTAAAATAAGTTACTAGATATGGTTGGTGTGATTGTGAAACTTTTTAAAATTTTGACTAGTGATATTTATACAAATAATGTATACAATGTTATATACTAATAATAACAGATCATTAGGTAATTAAATAATTTTAAATTACTGATAAAACTAAATATAACTTTTATGCGTATAATTTTATTGAAAAATTTAAAAGATTCTTTTGAAGAATTAGTATGGTTATATAATTGTTGAACACAGTGGAAAACCAATTTGACTTAAGTTGTTATTGTATAATTTCTAAAAATATAAAATGGGACCAAAAAATCTTAGTTGTGTATTTGTCAATAACAGTATTATGTGTATAACAATGATATGTTTTTATGTAATTAGTTAATTAAAAATTAAAGATAAAATAATATTTAATTATATAATAATATATCGTTGTTGTTTGTATATAAAGTTGTACATGTAGTAGTATTAATTTGTTAATCAGCAGCATGGCTCTGCAGTAGTCTGGAACCATCTTTTATATACTATTGGCCTAACTCAAGTGTCTTGTGAAAAATAAGGTAATTAAGAAAGAATACTCGGAATCTGGCACTCCAAACAAATAGCATTAACTGTATTTTCTAATAATTTAGCACAAGTGATATAAAAGCATATCAACACCTTGAGTCAAAGCAGTTATTCTTAATTATCCCCTCAGCTTCGTTCATCTTCATCATATCTGGGTTTTCCATGTATGTCAGGGAAACAAAGTAAACTTGCATGCATGTGATTTCTTCATCACTCACCAAAGCAAAATCTCGCGGTAAGCTCAAACGCTCAGTGATTATTCTGTGCTTCTCAAATTTGCTCACCATGTTTGGAGGCTTTATCACCGACTCTTTCTTCACAAGATTCACCACTTTCTATGATTTGTGTTACAAACTAATACAGTGTATCAAACCCAAAGAATAACTAATACCAAATATATTTATAGGGACTTTTACTGCTTACAACTCAAGCTCAATGTAGCAGCTTACAGCCTCCTATAAATGCAAGGCCGTCTCACTCTCAAGCTGCTCTTCTTTATACCGGACTCTACTCTATGGCCACAGGCATTGGTGGCATTAAAGGCGTCATTGCCTGGACATGGAGCTGATCAGCTTGACGACACCAACCAGCGACTTATATCTGCCTTCTTCAATTGGTTTTTCTTTTCGCAATGCACTGGTGGGCTCATTGCTGCAACCATTACGGTTTGGATCGAAGAGAAAAAAGGATGGAACAGGAGTTTTAAGATTTCTGTCGTTGCATTGAGTTTGCCAATATGCATTTTCGCAATGGGATTTCCTTTTCATAGACACGCTGGCAGTCCACTTACAAGAGTCCTTAAGGTAAGGCATTAAACTCAAGTTGACATGGTACCCATATAGAATCATTCAACATTGCATCATTACACACAATGCTTTATTTCAAGTGGGCATCTTAACTATTTTTTGCTTTTGCTGTCAAGGTACTTGTTTCTGCAGTTCGAAACAGGGAAGCCTCAGCTGTGGTCGATTTGGGAGATCATAATGCAATTTCAGTAGAAAAAAGGTCCTCTGACATGTTCAGGTAATTTGAATGGCATCTTCAACTTTGATTAAAATAGGAACGTCCATCATTGCTGCAATAATTTACGACTGCAACAGCGAGGAAGAATTAGTGGCAGACAGAGCCTTCGAGATTAGAGTGGCGACTGGCTAATTAAAGCAAAAAGAAGTTCCAGCACTTGAAAATGCACCAACTTTAGACAAGTTTACAGCATGCTGTTTCCAGCAATTGTTTGATATTATCATTGATAAGGATTTAACAAATTAAACAAAATAATGCAGCTTCCTCGATAAAGCATTATGCGATGACACCATAACTGCAGCTGAGGTTGACGAAACAAAGATATTCCTTGGCCTGTTTCCCATATCTGCCAGCACAATCATGATGAACTGCTGTCTCGCACAACTACAAACCTTCTCAGCACAACAAGGGGACATTATGAATAGAACACTAAACAGTTTCAAAATTCCCACCCAATCATTAACAGTATTACCCTTAACAACCATGCTTCTTTCCATACCCTTATACCAACGTTTTGTACACAGTTTCGGAAGCAAAGTTTCACCAAAATACAACATTTTTCTACCACTTAAGAGGATCGGATTGGGGCTAGCACTAGCGTCAGGGTCCATGGAGGTGGCTGCCGTGATGGAGGCCAAGAGGCGGTCAGCGGCAACACAAAATAATGAGACATTGTCTGTGTTTTGGCTAGTCTGGCAGTACCTTTTACGTGGGGTCCCTGATATGCTCACTCTTTGTGGGATGCTTGAGTTCTTTTTCTTAGAGGCGCCACATAGCATGATTAGTGTTTGCACTGCACTCTCTTGGTGCTCTACATCAATGGGGTTTTTCCTTGGTTCAATTTTAGCGTCAATTACCAATTTAGTGAGTAGAAAATTAGGTCAAGAATGGCTTGGTGGGAGCGATCTGAATAGTGCTTGTCTGGATCTGTTTTATGCACTCATCAGCATTCTTAATTTACTCAATTTTCTAAATTATGTGCACTGGGCAAACCGTTATTAAGAATTTGGATAGTAATTTAGTAAGAAAAATTGTATCTTTTTTTATGTAAGTATAATTATTGAAAATATTTATTCAAAGAGACCATGTCTAGAATTTAGAATTATGGTTAGATAAAAATACATATAATAACATTTTTTTAATGATTTCAGTTAAAGCTTTACTAAGTATTGTGGTCGAAATGGAAGGGAGCAAATTCCGACTTGTCTGCCGTGTGAAGAGCAAGTGGAACAGTGCGTGTAGATAATGTACGTGGGGAAAGGAGAAATATAAATAAATTCGTACACATATTCAACGCGTAACGTGAACAAAGTGGCACGCAATTCTCACATGCTTCCACATTTAAAATTTCCGAACTTGATCGATCTGTCGTTGATGTCAGTCAACTATTTTATATTGAAGTAAAGTCATAATGGGGAACCGAGCTATGCCAAGAAACAGGTCAGCTCAACTAGCTCGTTTTAAATTTGATGTTCCACTTTAGTGGGCTTTCCCCATGCATTTGGAATAAAATATTGTTTGTTTTCTCTCTCTCTCTCTCTCTCTCTCTCTCTCACACATATATATATTTTAAATAATGTTTAGCAATTAAAATTACTTTATTTTATTCTCTTACATATATATATATTTTTTTATATATAAAACCATAATAATCTGAGTTACCATGATACAGTACATCATGATCGGACGACTATTTTTCATGCAAATTTGGTTGAAACAACAAAGTTTAATTATTCAAGTATGAAAAGGCTTACTCAATTTGGCCAATAAAATCTATTGACTTTAACCATGATTTATTGAAAAATTCAATATATCTTTTAATAATTGATCAAAAATTTTTAACAATTAAGAAAATTTCAACTCTCTCCTTTTTCTCTTTTGTTTCCTGCTCAATTCGTGGAGCTATTGATTCTCTTTCCAAAATCTAAATAATATACCATAAATCATAGAGTCATTCTTTTATTTTTCTGTTCAAAATAAAGGATAAGAAAATGAAAGAATCAAATCTACTTGTCTTAAACTTCTAAAACTCCTTAAATAAAAATCAATTGGAAAAGCCATTGACAAAAGCTATATTGTGGAGATACAAGTTTCTCTTCCATTCGGCACACTAGAAACCAAAATTTGTCCTTTGAAGCATATAATCTAGAACGATCAAATGATCACAAGTTTTCTTTAAGTTTAACGTACACTTTTGTATGATAGTAGAGTATAACTGACATATTTGATGTAATGGTGAAAGGAGATGAGTGGGTTGTTTCTACACTATTGATAATTGTTTAAGAAAGAAAAATAATACAAGATTTGTTTAGTTTTCACATATTTATAATACAAAAATGATGGGGATGAAAAAGATATAAAATAAAAAATGATAAAAATGAATTTGTTTGTATTATTTGAGGTGTAAGAAATATGAATTATAATAAATTGTGAATCAAGTAATAAAAAATATTATATTCTTTTATTATTTATAAATAAAATAAAATAATATTATTAATAAAAAATAAATTATCATGATTTTTTATTATTATTAAGCAAACAATTTTTTCTGCCTAATTCAGGTGAAAAATAGTCTATAAAATAATGTGTTGGCGCAAATAATTTTATTAAAAAAGAATATTAAAAATTTCTAGCTTTAATTAACGATTTTGATGCTGACAAGAAGGATCAACGTTTCATTAATGACCGATTAATATTTGTTGACCAAACGACGCCGTACTATTAGGTCCCTCTCCCTCATGTCTTATATATTCATCCGAGGCTGGTGGTAGAGCCCTAGCCCCAGAAGATAGATCAGAGGCAGTTCTCGGTTTCTCCTTCCATACTTGTTAACAATGCCGTCTCCCCTTTTTTCTTCGGTAATACTATGCATTTCTCTCTGGATTTTGCTATTATCACCCGCACAGTCACTCACCTGCACCTCCCAAAAACTCCCAAACAACAAGCAATATGCTAACTGTTCTGACCTCCCTACACTCGACTCCTACCTTCACTATACTTACAATGCCTCCAACTCCTCCCTCTCAATCGCCTTCCTCTCCACTCCGGCCTCATCCGACGGCTGGGTCGCCTGGGCCATCAACCCCACCGCCACCGGCATGGCTGGATCCCAGGCGTTAATCGCTTTCAAATCCAGCGGCTCCTTTGTCGTCCAAACTTACAACATCAGCTCCTACAGTTCCATTGTGCAATCAAAGTTGTCTTTCGACGTCTGGGACCTGAAAGCAGAATCTGCTTCCAACGGTGCTTGGGTAATCTATGGGTCGTTGAAAGTTCCGGTTAAAGCGGAGAAGTTGAACCAAGTTTGGCAGGTTGGTGCTAAAGTTACGAATGGTTTTCCCGATAAGCATGACTTCAAGCCGGCCAATCTCGATGCTAAGGGAACTTTAGTTCTGGTTGGAACTCCAGTGAGTCCAACGCCTGCATCGGCGCCTGCGCCTTCAGGCTCAGCTGGGGGGTCCCCAGCCCCCGAAAAGGGTGGACAGTCAACACTCACAGCTAATTATTTGGGCTTCTTTCTGGGTTCATTAATTGTTTTGGCCTTTTGATTTAGCTGTCCATGTTCCTCCCATTGATTCCGGATGAATAATAGTATTGTTTTAGCCAATTTGCAGTTTTTTAATTTAGAAATGCCGCTTCTGAATAAATCTAACACCGTCGTTGTCACGATCATAGACGACGAGTCTTGTGACCCCATAAATTTATGGCATGTGCCACAATTTTATGGTCGGTCGTATCTATGGATTCATTGCCTTGGTTGGCACAGCACAAGCAAAGCGATTGTATTGCCAAATGTGAACAATTAACTTTATTTTACCCTCTCAGATGCTTTGTGTTATGGGCCATTCAATATATGCCATAAGAAAACATGTTTTTACTAAAAAGTTTCAGACTTTTGAACGTAATGTATCTTTAATTTCCATGTAACGTTAATTGGGTATAATCCAAAGATTATGAATATCTTAGAATATTAAAAAGTAAAATATAATCTCTTTAATCAAGCACATAATTATTTTTTCGTTGGCGTGTGATATTGTCAGCGTACGCTATTGGGGTATAGGCTTTTTATAAACAAATGAATAATTTAGATGAAAAATGAATAATTGTAAAATTGTAAATAAATGAATGGTTGATTTTATTTGCCGAGTCTCTTGTTACAATCAAATAGGGCGAATAATACCACAAGCGAAAACGACTATTGGAAAAGCATATACTGTTTTTTATTGTTAAACGTAACCAATGACGACATATAAATCTTATATCCCATTAAAAGAAAAAAAATAAAGATTGAATGTGAAAGCATGAAACTTCCTGGATTTCCATGACCATGAATGTCGATACTCACAGAAATATACAAAGCTTACCCATCTCCCAATATCGAAATAAATTAATTCAAAACCCAACGTGATCGACGGGAAACACACTTAAATTTTTTTGACAAATCCATTGACCACTGCCAGCCATTCTTCGCTGCACAGCATCAACTCCTGCTCCTCCATTTGCCAAATCATATATGGAAAACACTGGACTGGACACACTCCAATCTAAGACAAGACTGTTTGTATTCACCATCCTTTTCACATTCCTAACAATATTATACACAAAACAGAATTAGGTGAACTAGAATATTCACATCATCAGTTTAAGGTTGAACAACCGTTTCCCACCCTTTTTTTTATGTCCACTTTTCTCACTTGAACTTTAGAATTTATGATACTTCTATTTGGAGGAAGGTGTTCGAATCAAATACAAATATTATAAATAAATTATTTTTATGTAATATAATTTTTGATTTTTATATTTATAAATCTGATATGTTTCTATGTGAATGATATTCTTCACTTTGACCTTCTAAATTTGTTAAATTTTAAACTAAAAACATGAAAAAAAAATGATGATTTTAATTATTTTTTTATCTTTATGATATGGATTAAAAGACTTTTTATTATTTTCTAATATTTACTAAAATTTATATTAATTTTAAAGTTAACAATTATAAAAATAAATTAAAAAGTTTATGATAATCGCCATTCACCAGAGACGCAATAAAAACTCTTCAAGCTGGTCTTTTTCTCATAAACATGTTGGTGTTTCGCCGACAGATTGGTTGCTGAGCACATCTACCGATTTGAGCGGTAATTTTTTGTCGAGATCTTAAGGTAAGTTGTCAGTGAGTTTGAGCAGTTGTTAGAAGCAGAAGACACTCTCACACCCAAATCAAGATCTTTCAACTTTGCACAAGTAGAAATAACAGAAAGCCATCATTACCAAGTCAGGTATAATTCCTTCCCCCACCTCGTCAAGAACAAGTCAACAACCTCTTGGCAAATACCTTGGAGAACAGACATTTCATCAAATATTTTTCTTCCATCTTCAATCTCTCCACATTCGCCGAGAAATTAATCAAAGAATTATCTACCAACAGCCTCTTGTGAAACTTTACTTTGACTGTTTTGTAACAATAAATTGTAACATATAGTTGTGTATTTGTATACGTGTTATTATATAATTAATTGATTTTAAATTAAAAATAAAATAATATTTAATCATATAATAATATATATAAATATATATGTATTTATATATCTAAAATAAATATATATAATTTTTTTATAAATAAAAGACAAATAAAACAGAACTAAATGAGAAGAACTGATATAAATTATACTAGAAAAGATTTTATGTTTGATCACCTATGTCAAGATGTACTTGGATTACTTTTATGCACATTTTGTTATGTGTGTATATTATGAATTAAGTTTATAAATTTATTAGACACTTTTTGCTTGTTTTTCAGTAAAGTTTATTCATGCACAATGTTTTTAAGCATAATCCGCTAAATGTATAAGGTTGTATTCATGTTTTAAGAAATTTAAATTGAAATGTCTCTTAAGATGGGGTTACAAATATAAGTTTCTAACTAATGTCTCATTTTTTTTTCTAGTAACATAATAATAATAATAATAACAAGAAGAAGTAAGAACCAAACCCGGAAATTGGATTGAACAGGGAGTTGCAACTTTCTTACTGAGGTGCAATATTGTTTAGTGGAGATAAAAACCCATAATATAGTTGATGCAGAAGTGAAATACAAGTAAGAGAGTAGTGAAGCTTATCAGATTCTATGATAAATATTTAATTTAGAAATGAATTAAATAATTGATTTTTAAAGATGAAATTTTGACTTTTAAGGATGTTTTTTTTATTTTTAAAAATCACCTTTTATCAAAATTGTTGTAGAGATGATAAAGATAGGGTTTAAGAAAACTCAAAAGATATTGAAAATTCAAGGCTTTGATCGATTTTTTTAACAAAATGACATCTTTTGCCCTTCCCTAACTGCGATGGTATAAAATTAATTAACCAAATTTAACATTTCAGTCCAATGGGTTCTATTTTTACTTTGGCCCAAAATTCAATATGTTGAATCAGCTCAGCCCAAACTACGATCACGCAAACAGTAATCATGACTCATGGCTTGGGTGATGGTCATTCAAAACTTATGATGAAATTGGAACACAAACTACTCTCGTTTAAAAATAAAAATAAAAATAAAAATAAAATTTAATCACCCCACGACCCCACGTCCCTTAAACCTCAATTCAAGTCCTCCGCACCACCCTCCCATTTCACGCTAGAGACGAGGAGTAACTAAGTCAACCACACTACTCCACCTCACTGTCTTACAGAATTTTATTTCCACTTGTCATTACACAATTAGCGATCACCTTTCTTAAACAGGTTCAAAATTTCCATTTAATTTTTCACTCCCTCTCCCTAAAAGGTCGCTATAAAATCCGCCACTTATATTCTCGCCTCTCCTAAATCCACCCCAAACTTAGCATCAATGGCCGTTTCTTTCTCTTCTCCTTCCTTAATTTTGGGAATCTCAATTCTGTGTTTGCTAATTTCACCCGCGCTGTCACAGACTTGCAAGTCTCAGAAGCTCACAAACAACAACGTGTACAGTCATTGCTTGGACCTCCCAACACTTACTTCCTATCTTCACTTTTCCTACGATTCCGCCAACAGATCTTTATCAGTAGCATTCGTTGCGACTCCATCGAATTCCAATGGATGGGTCGCTTGGGCTATAAATCCCACGGGGACGGGCATGGCAGGTGCTCAGTCACTGGTCGCTTACAAAGATTCTACCGGCGCCGTTACCGTTAAGACATTTAATATAAGTGGTTACAGCTCTGTGGTCCCGGAGAATCTGTCGTTTGAAGTGTGGGACACGGGAGCCGACGAGTCGGGAGGGTTCATTAGAATTTATGGGAAGCTTAAGATGCCGGAGGAGCTAGCCAAGGCGGGAAAGGTTAACCAGATTTGGCAGGTGGGCCCTGGTGTTGGCGCTGATGGTATGCTGGAAAAACACGCTTTTGAGTCGCAAAACGTGAACGCTAAGGGGACTCTTGATTTGAGTGGGGGTCAGAGTACCGTTGTTAGTACTGGAACTGACTCCAGAACCAAGAAGAAAAATGTCAGTATTTCTTTTTGTTTTAATTGTTTTTGACTTCTGTTTTTTAGCCCTTTATATTTTATTTTGCATATCTTAAATCTAGACAATTTTGACCCAGTAAAACATAATTCATGTTTACTTATTGTTGACTGAAATCGAGAAAGAAAGAATTGGGATAATTTAGTTACAGAATGTTATGAATATATTTATGGCGTTCTTTGATTTGGATCGATTAAAAGTGTGATCAAAATGGCTAATGGATTTTGACAAATTGTGAAATCTGATTTTTGCTTTATAGATTCATGGGATATTGAACGCTGTGAGTTGGGGAATTTTGTTTCCACTTGGAGTGATTATTGCAAGGTATGTGAGGACTTTTGAGTCTGCAGATCCAGCATGGTTTTATCTTCATGTATCCTGCCAATTATCTGCCTATGTCATTGGGGTTGCTGGCTGGGGAACTGGTCTCAAGCTTGGAAGTGAATCAAAAGGAGTTACATACTACACCCACCGTAATATTGGAATTGCCCTTTTCTGCCTTGCTACTATTCAGGTAATTCCTTTTACTATTCTGCCTTTTCTTCCCCTGTTATCTGTTGGACAGTCATAACATAAACTTTGTTCAGATCTGTTTTCAAATGTGGATTGAATTGATCCTGATAGATATTTATTCATTCATTTATACTCCAACTGTCTTTGATACTAAAGTTTAGTTGATTTATGTTCTAATGGCCACTGTATTTTTGGTTCTTGTTAGATTTTCGCATTGTTATTGAGACCAAAGAATGACCACAAGTACCGATTCTACTGGAATATTTATCACCACGGTGTTGGATATGCCATACTGGTCCTTGGCATCCTCAATGTCTTCAAAGGTCTGAACATCTTGAATCCTGCAGAAAAGTGGAAAACAGCCTACATCATTGTAATCTCAGTCTTGGGTGGGATTGCTGTACTGTTGGAAGCTATTACTTGGATTGTCGTTCTCAAGAGAAAATCTAACAAGTCGACAAAGCCATATGAATACAACAATGGGCAAGGCAGGCAACAGCCACTTGCTCCCTGAACAAACAATATATGTGGGCTTCATTGAAGATTCTGATTTTAGTATCTCTTTTGTAATGAGGTTTATCTATTTCATTAAGTTTGTAGAAGGTTTTGGTTTCACCTGGTATTAATGATTAGGATGTAAGTATCGATTTGGCAGTCTCTCGTATATTTTGTTTGTGTCACTACAGATTCGATTTTCCAGTATCATTGTGAATTTTTGAAGATCTATATTTATTACCTTTTTCTTTCTTCTACGCCTCACCTCATCTTTCTATTTTGTCTTGATACCTTTTGAAGCGTGAATATTACTTAACCAAAATTTGTCTCGTAATAGCAGAACAAATATCCCAGTTATGTGATTCATGATGTGATTTCAAGCAAGCTACTACCTTTATAGACTTATATTTTAAGTTTTGTTTTTGAAGTGTCATCTATGAGCACACATGCCAATCTGGAATAAGTAGCATTCAAGTGTACATAAGCTAAATTATCCACTCTGCAAGAAATCACAATAGCAACAAAGTTCCTACTTCTTGTGGTTCTCGCAGAATTTATGGTCATTTTCACATGTTGCTGTGCTGCTAAACTTGTTGACAACCAAGTTCGAGCTAAAATTTCTCTTCATTGATGTGCTTAAACCGAGTTTCAATTTTTCAAATGTCTAGGGATCTTAGTCATGCAAATAAAAAAATATTTTTGTCAAACTTTGAATTCAGGATTTTGGTGGTGAATGACAGCTCGAGCAGGTTGTTTCTTAGAAGTTCATTCCTACAAAGAATTGATTAGCCCTTGACAATTAGGTGTTTAATTAATGAGTGCGGTAACCCCAATCACCGCGCACACTACGACGTGGCCTTATCACATAAATATTCGGTTTGACAGAGACTTCCATCACTACACGATTAATGGTGTCTGTTAGTTTATTAGTTTAAATCAAACCAACTTTGGTGCTTACTCGCCATACTTTTTACATTACATGTCAAAACATAATCAGGAAATTTCTTAACTTGTCGGAAATCAGATCAACTGTAGATTTAAATTATATTTTCATGGAATTCAAAATATTTGTTTAGTTACACTTACGACACGTTTTGAGCGTCCCATCTTGACTATTTATATAAATGGGTTCCCCAATCTATGCATTCTGTTGTTAGTCCCACGCTGCTTTCACTTGTTTGATTCTCAAATGGAAAAGTTTTGTTTATGGATTCCCATGTGATGTGAGTGTGATTAACAAATCTATCACTCGTTAGTTGGATTTGGAACCAAATGCATAAACTTTTCAAGAGTAATGGTTGGCTTGTCTTCTCAACTAGTAGTTCAGAATTAGGAATATGGTTAATTAACAAGGTGAAAAAGTAGGTGGGATGGGATGTAAGTTTGTGTTTGGATACCAGGAAACGATGGAACTGGGTGGGTGTGGGAGTGGCTTTACACCAAAGCAATGTTTTATTATGACCTTTGACCCACACATTGGCCCACCAGCTACTTTTGGCAATGAGTGCGCATTTCTAGGGAAAGATGAGCCTGTGAGCTCAATTAAGTGGGGAGTTGAAGCTTTTTACTTTCTATTAGATTATGCAAATAAATAAATCTTATAACTTTTATATATATATATATAAATATATATATATATATATATATTATCATATAATTATATATTATTTTATTTATAATTAAAAATTATTAAATTATGTATAATATATTATTATTTATATATAAAATTATATATATTATTTATATACATAATATAATTCACTTTTATTTTACCAATATTTTAATATTTTTTTATTTAAATTAAATCAAATTCAAACTTAAACAAATTTATTTTTGGTTTGACTCCAATTTAATCATATTTGTTAGTATAATTTTTTAAACTTTTTTTAGTAGAACTTTTGCTGAACATTACATTTTGAGCCCTTGAGGTTTGAACATGTTTTTCTCATTTGGGGCTTAACTCAGTTAACTCACCTTGCTAAACTTTAGAAAGATATCATAGACTATCGCTTAGATTTAACTTTTCAATTATTTTATTTTTAAATAAACCTTCAAAATTTAAAGATTGTATCATCGGTGCCCCTTACCTTAATATTGTAAGGATTAATAAATATAATTTAATTATGATAAAATCTTATAAAAAAATTTTGTTTTAAACGTGAGAGGTGTTAATATGCTTTAATACAATTTATTTATAAAAATAAAGAAATAAAAAATATTATTAATATCATCCATTTTTTAACCATTAAAAGCTTAAAAGCAGCATAATTTTAATTGAAGTTGTTAACAAATGATTACCTATTTGATTGAAAAAGGATTTTAAAATCATTTTTGCAATTAAAATGTCACCCATGTAAGATCTATTGAAAACAACATACGTGGTTGATATTATAAATGTTAATATTCACTCAAAATCGTGGCCAATTTCCTTCATTTATGTGAACTAAAGATTGTGACAGGCCCTGTTACGAAATATTAAATATAATATATAGAAAAGGACCGTTTTTTCAGTGTGTCACAATGATGGCTAGGTGACTTAAAATAAATAAAGTTTCAAAGCAATTGACATGTGACATCATTACTTCATCACACTTATCTCATACTCGTGGCTGACAACTGCCAACTGTCCGTTTGCTGAAATAGTCTAAATACGCCGGGACTTACGGAAATTAAGTTCAACTAATTTTAATAATCACGCTTGATCCCGATCTGCAGAGCGATTTTCAAAATGTTTTTTGAATTAATAATTAATTATTAAACAATATATATTTATATTTTACACACAATGATGTTTTGAAAGTTGTAACTAAATAAAAAAATTAGATGGCATGAGATGAGCCAATTCATCCACTGCCATTAAGACATTTTTGTGTACACATGTGGGATTTGCTAATGAATAAAAATATATACATATTTTTTATATATAATTTAGATAAATATATATCATTAAATAATTAAATAATTTTAAATTAAAAATAAAATATTATAAATTATATAATAATATATTATTAGATTAAGTTTACCAATAATTTTAATCATTACGTTTTTTGATAAAATAAATTCTTTGATTACTAATATAAAGGAAGAAAATAGATATCTTGTCAAAACGTTACATTACATATATTTATAAGCTCACAATAAGAACAAAAACACAATGATATATATATAATGTTTCTTTTTGGATGGAAATGACTTACTCAAACTGTTTTGATACATATTTCATCTGAAATAAAAGTACAATCTTCTCAACCTTTCCCTTCGGTTGGTGTTGACGTAAAAAAATTAAAAAAGTGTGATCTGACGCAGGGAAAGATAATGGGCCAAATGAGTAGCATTATTTCCGGCATAAAACAAAACATAAGATGAAAAGGATCAAAGATTTGCGTAAAAACATATCACACTGTTTAAATTTTAGAAGTAATGCCAAAACGAGGGCCGGGCCAGGCCAGGCCAGGCCGAGCCCTGCCATGTCCCAACACAAGTAACGAATGTGGGCCTACGCAGGTAAAGCCCAAAATGAGCATCTAGCTTATTTCGGCATACACTTAGTTTCTTCATTCAAATAGTCTGAACTTTGAAGGAAACCTTTAATTTCTTTTTGAAATATGCCAAACCTATATGCGAAATATGAGAAAGTGGTCCAAGCAATTTTCTTCCACATAAAAAATGACAGAAACCGAAAGGCCAAAGGGCTTATTCCCACCCAGAGTTTGTTGCTTTACCAAATTCCCACCATTAAACTTTGAAAATAAAATTACTCACAATTTTAAATTTTATATTTATATTGCCAAATTAACATTGCTTTTTGCATTGTGTTGTTACTGTTGTATTAGTAAACAATATCGAAACGTCCTTCTGTGGAGATGAATATGGGTGGGTGGGCCTAATGAGCCGAGCAAGCCTCATAAAAAGTATATGGATCAAAACCCAAGATTGGGCCTGAAGGGGGATCTGCTAGTACAAGTTGGGTCTGATAGGAAACTTGATCTTCAAAATCACGCATCTAAATTGTCCTTTTACAATGACACGCTTATTTATAATTCCATTTATAGCCCTCTTGAATAATTTATGTTTCCACTAAATATTTAAGTCTTTTTAAGAACCTGCGTTACAAAAAACTGATTAATATCTCATTCTAACTTTAAAATAAATAATGTAGATTTTTTGGTGAGAGAAAAATTCAATCGACCTTAGAAAGATAGATTTGGACTGAATGGAAGTGTTACACTGTTATTTGTACAAGTATTTTGGTTTTAATTAAACAAAAAAATACACATAAATTATACATATTACCAGTAAATATTATTTTATATATTAATAATTATGTATTATAATATGATTAGATAATATTATATTTTTAATTCAAAATTAACTAATTATATAATATTATATCACCTTAACACATAAATTAGTGATTATTATAAAGACATTTTTATTTAATCTAAACATATGTAAATATCTTTTTATTTTTATTTAGTTAAAAATACAAAAAACAACCCATTTGAATTTCATACACTTAGTTTTACTGAGGGAAGAATCTTGGATTTACTATGCCATCAGAATTAAGCTCCTCGGCCATGTCCATCGCGCTTAAATGGCATTATTACATTTCCCATGAATTTTCGTATTTTTATTTAAAAAAACCCGCTTTTTTAAATATAAATGTTCGTATTCATCAGCTACACGATTCAGCGAGCCAAACAAGTCCTTACTCCTTACGACATTGTATACAGTATTGTGGGTTGGGTAACCGCCTTACAAGGGCAAAAAGGTAAAAACAGACATAAGAAGGTTTAAAACGCAAAGACGGAAAAAACAGAACGCGAAAATCAAATGATTTGAGTATATGCTTCCCCGATAACGCTCAGATTCTTGCTGTCTTCTTCGTTTCCTTAACGCGCATCGAAATATCTCTCTCGTGCGCCTCACTTCACTTTAACAAAATCACTAAGTAACTTATCTATTTCTCCGAGATGCAGGCAATACAGAGTAGAGTGGAGACCTGGATCAGAGATCAGAAGGCGAAGATGCTGAAGGTGTCATGGGGCCCACTGCAGTGGAGAATGAGGTGGCCGCCTTGGAACGGTAACGACAGAGAACAGAGGAAGAGGATTCAGGAAGAGTATGAGAGACGAAAGAAGCAACTTCAAGATCTTTGCCGAGCCGTTAAGGCTGAGTCTGTGACTGAACTTCAAGACATTCTTTGTTGCATGGTGCTCGCTGAGTGCGTTTACAAGGTAACAATCCTTTTTTAACTCAAAACATTGTGATTGTTATCGTGTATGAGCTTGGGAAACACATCGTGTTTTGCTTCTGATTGTCTAATTTGTTGCCTCAAATCTGTACCGAATCAAGTGCTCTACTGTATTCCTGATATATTACTGTTCTTTGGATTATGCTAATTTTAGTTATCAAATATTTTGAGTTCATTTGAAAGAATTAGGTTTGTTGCGCGTCTTTCTTGTGTTGATTAGGAAAAATAATGGAGGATTGCTTGGGTTGTAAATAAAAATTATATAATCTGAGAAGTGAGAATATCTTTAATTGGTTGTTGTTTATTGTGTTCCGAATTTTACAAACAAGGACTGCAGGATTGGGTTGAGGCGAGAATATTGTATTACTTTGGTATTAGCTTTTATGTCAATTTTTTTTTTTTACCTTGCACAATTTAACGGGCTTTGTAAGCAATCAATTTTGTTCCAAATGATCATAGTAATCTGCGTTTTCGTGGAGAAGGGGGAATAATGTTGAAATGCCAAATTTGATTATTCATTGTTGTACTTCTATTGGAAATGAGAAGCGTATTTTCACACAACTTGGATATGTATGGATAAAGTTCATTTTGGCATTAAGAAAGGAGGTGGTAGCTGTTATGTTCATATTGTGAACCTGTTTGTTGCTGGAGTTGTTTGCTCAGATAGATGTGTTGTTGTTATGCTATTTGTCTCATGTTCAAACTAGCAGTTTATAGTGTTATGAAGTTTAGTATATTTACAAAACCTGTAAAGCTTTTTGTTGAGTAACCACTCTGTAATGATAGAGAAATTATGAAGGACACGTATTTGTTTGATTTTACAAAAAGCAATGTCTATGAGTTATTCTTGAAGAGGAATGATTAAAATGGTTTCATCCACTATGCCTGAATGCCATGAATATTTGGAACCCTATAAAAGTATGTCTGGTGAGACTGTATTTTGTGTCAGTATTTTTGCTAGCTGACAAATTTTTATTAATATTTTTTGCTTTTTGAAATAATTTTTTATACCTTTATTGACATGCTTCTTGTTTTACGGCAGAGACCTGCTGCAGAGGTTATCCGTGCTGTAAACAAGTTTAAGGCTGACTTTGGAGGGCAAATTGTTTCTCTGGAGCGTGTGCAACCTTCTTCTGATCATGTTCCACACAGGTTTTTCTTTATTGTATAATTTGGTTTTTATTATGATTTCCGTTTTCCTTAATAAAATAATTGCCTTTTTATAATTTTTATTTTATAAAATGGAAAATTTTTCAAAATCTATTTAAAGCGTATATTGTAATAATAATAATAATTGGGTGTGATTGCCCTTTTCATTTTTTTCTAGACTTTTTCAGTCAAATATTGCTAGAAATTTGATCACTGAGTGGACATTTAGTGTTTTGTCTGATAGGGTTCCTGTGGTTAGATTGTTTACAAATGCTAAGTCATAATTTTCTGTTGTTCTGCATACTGTTGGATCAGCTGGTCCAAGCAATATTTTAGAATTAATAATAGCCAAGAGAAGTTTAAAATTTGCAATTACTAATCGGAGTGTAATATATGTTGTGGGGAAAATCTTGTTGTCCCCAGGAATCACATGCTTTTTTTCTCTTTTAAATGTCTTGTTGCATGCATTAGCCAAGCTAGTTGGCTCTAATCCTCTCTAATTGGTGATTAAATAGAAAAATAAAATCTCTGAGAGTTTTTTTATTGATGCATGCATATTGATTGATGTGGAAACACATGGATACACAATTTATGCAAAACATATATTTTCTTTTCTCTTTCTCTGAGTTTGAATATTATGGGCTCTCTTCTACCTGCTTTGCAGGTACCTACTAGCTGAAGCAGGTGACACATTGTTTGCTTCCTTTATTGGAACGAAGCAGTACAAGTAAGCATATTCATATTCCTTTTGAGCTTTCAACTGGCTATTGCTTTTACAAAGTATTATAACTTCTTCCTGTATATAGGGATGTTATGACTGATGCAAACATACTGCAAGGAGCCATATTTCATGAGGATTCTGTTGACATAATTGACGTAGTTGAGTCCAAAAAAGTTGAAGGACAGAAAGGAAATGGAGAAAATCAGTGGAAGCCCCTGGAATCAAAACCGAGGCAACTAAATGATAAACCTAAACCTGCTGCACATCGTGTATGACTGTGATATGTCACTTTTATCATTGCTTTAATTTGTATAAGCAGAATATTTTAAATATGTTTTGGCTACTATCGCCCATACGCTATTTTTCTTTTTTCCTTATACATATTAATGTTTGCTAATGCATACATAAATATCTTTATTATATTTAGGGTTTCATGGCTCGTGCTAAAGGTGTACCTGCTTTAGAGTTGTACAGACTTGCTCAGAAAAAGAAGCGAAAGCTTGTATTATGTGGACACTCATTAGGTGGAGCAGTAAGTCTATTGGCTGCTTTGTTAATATTTTCCAGCTTTTCTGCTTTGTGAGTAATGTAAATGTTGTCTGCTCCATGTTTGCTTTGCGTCTGTAGGTAGCTGCGTTAGCTACACTTGCCATATTGAGGGTTGTTGCTGCATCCTCGTCATCAAAAGCAAATGACAAAGTTCAGGTCAAATGTATAACGTTCTCCCAGCCTCCAGTTGGGAATGCGGCTTTAAGAGAGTAGGTATCAGATCATAAGATAACAATCTTTAATTTTTCCTTTAAAAACTTCATCATATAAATACCTATTAGAGTTAGTAGAAGAAGGAAGTCTTGATGTGTTCTTTTTTTTTTTTTTTTTTCACTTAGAGAGCTATTTAGTAATTTCTTATTTTTTATATGCCAGTTATGTAAATAGAAAAGGATGGCAGCATTATTTCAAGAGTTACTGCATTCCTGAGGATTTAGTGCCTCGTATCCTGTCCCCTGCTTATTTTCATCATTACAATTCACAAGTGGCTTCTGAAGTCGACACTAGTAGTTTGTTAAGGTCAAAACATGAGGAAAGGGTAAAGAGATTAAGAGCAGAGAAGCCGAAAGAAAATGAAGGGGAGCGGTTAGTTCTGGGTTTAGGTCCTGTGCAGCAATCCTTCTGGAGACTTTCAAGGCTTGTTCCTTTAGCGGGTATAAGAAGTCAATTCTATAAGTACAGAGGAAAACAAGTTGGTCCTCTAGAAGCATCTTCTGCAACTGATTCTGCTGTGGCATCTTCAATTGAAGATGTAGCAGATGAGCCACAGTCTCTTGAAATCCAAGAGGGTTCTGATGGTGTCTCTCTTAAACCACTTTCTGACACTAACAATGGGTTGTCAGATGTAGCATCAACCAGAAAATTAGCAGAGAAAAGCAATACTTATGGGGATGGAAGGAAATGGCGAACAGTGCCTTCTTTACCTTCATATGTACCATTTGGGCAGGTATATTTTTTGTATTAGTATATTCTTTAACTTTATTGAAATTATTTTTATGGTGGTTTCTTTTGATGCTAGGATGAAAATAAATAGTAGTTGTGTTATTTTAGATTCCTTTGGGGGTTAGGATTGCACTCTCTTTAGGCATATTGGCTAGTTTTACCAATTCTTAGATCTTATTTTTCTAGCTTGCTTTGTCTTATCAAAGTTATTAATGTGATTAAACTAGAATGAGAAAATGGTATTTTGGTCAAGTTATTTTGAGCAAAAGCATCATGGCTTGCTGTTTCTCCTGACCCTACTTTGTATGATATTTACCTTAAGCTAATGGTCCTATTATTCTGTTGAATATGTTTATAATATCATTTAAGTTTGTTTATTCATAACAGCTTTATCTCTTGGAGAATTCATCCGTGGAATCACTATCAGGTGCAGAGTATTCTAAGTTAACATCGGTACGAGCTTCCTTGCATATTCAACATCCATTATGCTTTATTTTCTTAGAGGAAAGTAAAGAAATTGATCAACTTCTTGTTTTCTGATGGGAATGTTTGGCATATAATTCTGCACATTTTTTTAATAGCACTGCAAGTTTACTGTGTTAGTTGTTGGTCACAGCTTCTAGGATCTCTCATTTTGCTTGATTTCTTCTGGCAAAGGCATTTTCAGGTCAAATCTGTGATTGCTGAACTGAGGGAACGATTTCAATCACATTCAATGAAGTCATATCGGTCTCGATTTCAGAGGTAATGCCATACTCAATATAAATGTGTATGCATATCTTATCTTTTTAGTCTTGATTTGGCAAAGTATATGTACAATTTTTTGGTTGGTAGGTCTAGATTGCTTGTACAAAGTCCATGAATACACATTTGCTACTCTCACTTTAAGATCACCAGCATTGCTGCTGTTATTGTTTCTACCACCACCCAATTTGCTGCTACATCATGGCTACTGCAGCTATCACTAACACGGGCATCAATTTTGATGAATATCAGTACTGCCATGACACCAATGCCTCATCTTCAAATATTGAGATACTAAGATTCTTTGGATTGCATTTGAATTTTTGAAAATTATGCTGGGATCACTGATTAAATAAATTCTTAATTAGTTGGTCTCTGCAGAATATATTAGATGACAGTGCCAGATTTTTATGAGAATAACGAATTGGTGGTCATTTTAATCCATTTACTTCTTACATACACTTTCTTATATTCCTTTCTTGTGTATTTGTGCCTGCTTTCTGCACCAGAAATTTTACAGTTTGACCATTTTTGCAATTATGACTTGCAAAAAAATGAATAAGATTGAGTGAGCGATTAGTTGGTTTTTCTCTAAAAGCTTAAGTTACCCATGGGATTTGTGAAATCTTCTTCCGTTTGTGTATTTTTCAAAGTTTTCCTTCAAGCATGCAGTTGGAGCAGATGTAGCGTGCTTGAAATTTAATATGTTAGGTTTTAACTATTGGTGCATTCTCATTTTCTTTGCAGAATCTATGATCTCTGCATGAATGACGATGCTGGGTTTTTCTCAGGAATGGAGCATTTACAGCAGTTTCCACATTTACAGCAATTGCTTGGCCTTGCAATAGCAGGTACTGTGGAGCTTGGACATATTGTTGAGTCCCCAGTTATTCGAACAGCTACTTCAGTTGTCCCTCTCGGATGGAGTGGGATTCCTGGTGAGAAGAATTCAGAGCCTTTAAAGGTTGATATAACTGGTTTCAGGTTGCATTTGTGTAATCTTGTTCATGCTCAAGTCAATGGTAACTGGTATATGCCTTTCTCCTTTTTCTTTATCATTTTTTCTAAACTGGTTTTGGAACTTTCTGTGCTTATGAGTATTTTCTCTCTCTCTCTCTCTTTTAGATAAGAAACAGTAAAATTTTATTATGATAAAGTATGCATATATCCCCAAACTTTTACCTTAATTAAGATGTAGTTTTGCCTGTTTGAGCTTTGGACCTGACATCTTATAAGTTTCTGGGTTACCCTTTCTCTGTCTCTGTCTGTGCCCTTTGTTTTTGTTTTTAAATTTACTATAGGACAATTCATAGATTTATTAGTGTGCAATACTGAGTTTGGATAATTTAATCAATCAAACCTGGGAGTTATTTGAATATCAAAGGTCTTGTATCAGAAGAGGATTTATAGCTTAGAATTTAAAGCCTAGAGTGTGCATTGCTTATAAAATGTGGGAACTAAACAGGAACTTTTAGACTTCTGGAACAATCATGTTTGGCTACCGAGGGTTTTTTATAGGCTGGATTGAGTTGATGTACATCTTGGTAATTGTAATACATCACACAGGTTGATTTACTACTTTTCTTTATCATCAAAACAGTTGGATTCCTCCTAATTTTTAACATAATTGGTTAATCATTTACATTATTATTTTAAGATCCCATCATTTTTTTATCACATTGTATTTCCCAATCAGGTGTTCAACTACTGTGGAATCATTCCCTTCAACCCCAACATACTCTTCCAATATTGGAATAGAACCAGAGTTACAAGAAATACGAGTCTTAGTTGGAGCTCCATTGAGACGACCGCCAAAGCATCAGATGGTGGCAGACTCTTTGCTGCCCGTGTTTCCTTCTATTGATTCAGAAACTGTTAGTCATAATAGGGAACATAGATCAGGGTCATGCCATAATGAAAAATCGATCTGTCCTGAGGGTTTGAGTGACTTTTTCATATTCTGCACCAGTGATTTTGCTACTGTATCCAAGGAGGTTCATGTTAGAACTCGTAGGGTGCGACTACTTGGCCTTGAGGTATGAATGTGATGCGCTCTAATTAAAATATTAGGTGTTCCTATTTGTTTTTTTGCATAACATTAAGCATAGCTATGTGTATTGTGAAGGGTGCTGGTAAAACTTCTCTTTTAAAGGCAATCCTGACTCAAGGCAAATTAACTACTATTCCCAATAATGAAAATATGCTCTTAGAAGCTGATGTTCAAGAAGGAATTGCTGGTGGTTTATGCTACTCTGATTCTGCTGGCATAAATTTGCAGGTATGTCTGTTTTAACTGCATGCTCTGTTACAATTTCTGTTTCTTTTAATTATTCTGTAAAGTTATATTTTGGCATAGAGTTTGTGCATAATCTATAAATTCATAATCTTTACCTATTCTAAGTTGTGTGATAAATTGCAGAATTTACCCTTGCTGCTTATCTTTTAACCCAGATGTTCTTTTTGTCATATTTTCATTTTTCAGAAAAGCTGGCAGTTGCACTCTTAACCCTCAGGGCTGCCATTGGAATCAATTTGGATGTGTATTGAAAAAAAATTTCTATTTGAATATGATTATTAACAGAGTACCTGACTTTGAAGTGAAATATAGGATCCTCTGAATCTGAAATGAGTTTGAATTTGCTAGGAAATTGTAAGCCCAAGTTTTAAACGTTGGATCCATAGATTGTAATTTGGTTTTTGGTATTCAATTTCTTACCCAATGGAACTAGAGTAAGGCATGGCAGAGAAATTACAAGTTAATGTACACCTGAAAAATAAAATTTCAGATGATCAAATCAAATTATTAAAATTTATGGCATATGTTTTGGAATTAAAATAAATGCGATGCATAACACAAGTAGCAGCATCCATGACAGAACATGCTGCAATGAATTTGAGGGTTGTATTGCCTGGACAGATGGAAAGATTTTGGAATGTTTTTTCTTTTGTTAGGGCTTGATTTCTGTCTGCATCTGGTTGCTTTTTTAACTTTTTATCTTTTCTAATGTTCTCTGTTTTGTACTTTTACTTTATGTATCCTCTCTATGCTTTTAAACTGCAGGAGTTGACCACGGAGGCCATGCGATTCAGGGATGAACTATGGATGGGAATTCGGGACCTCAGTAGAAAGACAGATTTGATTGTTCTTGTGCATAATCTATCACATAAGATACCTAGATACAATCAATCAAATGCATCGCAACAACAGCTGGCTGCCCTTTCACTTTTGTTAGATGAGGCTAAAGCCCTTGGAATCCCCTGGGTCCTTGCCATTACCAATAAATTCTCTGTCAGTGCCCACCAGCAAAGAACAGTGATTGATGCAGTTGTGCAGGCATATCAAGCTTCTCCAAGCACCACAGAAGTTATCAATTCGTGTCCATATGTTATGCCTGGTGCTGCAAGTGCTTCTTTGCCTTGGAATGGAGCTGGTGGAGATTCAGATGGCAGGATGGGTGCTCAGAAGCTTCTTTTAGCTCCAATTAATTTAGTCAGGAAGCCTTTCCAGAGGAAAGACACCATTTTCCCTGTGGAGGGTATAAATTCTCTTTGTCAGCTTGTCCACCGAGTGCTTAGGAGCCATGAGGAGGTCTCTTTACAGGTATGTATGTTGCAGTAGATAAATATATATTGTATGTGTATAATTTATCGGTGAATTCTTTCTGTGTAGTTTATGAGGATCATGGGAATAATGAAATAACTAAGCCTTTCTACAAATTCTAAAAATAGAGAAATAAGAAATTGTTAGTCATATGGAAATGATTGGCAAAAACATCTTGTTATATACCTAGACAATCGGTTCTTGGTACTGCTAAAATCCATGATTGTGGCATAGAATTGGTTGATTAGCATCTTTTATAATATACAAGTTTGCTTTTAGTATTTGACTATTTTCATGAATTTGGATGTCTAATGTTCGATTGGATTCAATTAGTGCCCTGAGCACGTATTATTTTGGTTGGTTGAACATAGGATAATTGTATGTAGAATCAACTTATTGGTTATTCCCTGTTGTTAGAGCTTTCATAATCTCTTCTTATGTTACCTCTTTTTTCCCCAAGGAACTTGCTAGAGACAGGCTGTTGGTTGAGTTGGAAAGGGAACGTGCTACAGCAATAGAGGCAAATTCAAGAGCCAAGGAATCCTCTTTAACAGCAGCTGCTGTGGGTGCTTCTCTTGGGGCTGGTCTGGGCATCGTCTTGGCTGTTGTCATGGGTGCAGCGTCTGCTTTGAGGAAGCCCTGAGAATTCACCCTGTTTTGGGGTCATATTTGACAACCTACTTATCTTATCGATCTGGTTCAGACTTAAGGGCTGCCCGGCTTCAACTATTTCTATTTATATATTTATTTATGTCCCTAAATAGTTCTGGATACAATCCACGGATCTCAGGCCATTTATTAATTCTATTCTTGTAAATTTATTAAAATCTTGTGTAGAGACATGCTACGTCACTACAGAGAAAATTAAGTTGATTTGTCCCAAATAGCATTCTCCTGTTTAGTCATTGATGATCGCTCTAAATTTTGCTCAAGTTGTTTATATGAAGTTAAATCTCTATGTTTTCCTCCAATTTTCTTCGGCAACAAGGGTAACCATATTGGACTTCCGACTTTACAATGGCGAGAGGCAATGACGATTGACCCCTCTGGTATTTTTAGATATCAATATTACAGAATGCAATTGGGGCTGGGCAAGATGCAATTGCTGGAGAATAAATAACGCTAATTGATTGCCCATGAGTGTGCAACCTGTGAGATCCTTTCTATTAAAAGGCTGTCCTTTGTATTAGAGAAAAAATCATCAGACATTTAGAATAATTGGCTTTAGAAATACAAATACAATCATATTTTAGCTCTTACCCAAATGAAAACTTTGATCAAAATTAGAAAAAGAAAAACTTGGTAGGAACATTTTAAGTGAAATGAACAGAGCTCATCTGGTACAGCATGAGAAACTCATCATACTTTCCTTTGATGAGTTGGCCCCATCCTTGATCAGAGTGACTCGTTCGCCAGGCAACTCTGCTTTGTATGCATCAGAGTTTATGACTTTCTTACTAACATTGTTGTAAATTTCCCGGATAACAATCTCAAAAGCCGTTTGAACATTAGTAGACTCAAGTGCAGATGTTTCCATGAAGAATAAACCCTCTTCTTCAGCAAGCTTTTTGCCTTCCTCTATGCTAACATCTCTTATATTCTCCAAATCACACTTGTTTCCTACCAGCATTCTTGCCACAGTAGTGTCACAATGAGCTGCGTGATTATACAACAGAGTTAAACTTTGTTTAAAAAAAAGAAAAAAAAAAAATTGAATCGGTAAGGCTTGTTTTGCCATTCCCTTTTCAGGCTCTTACAAGAATTAATCACTAGGCAGAAAGATTATCCCAATGATAGTAATCTAGCTAATGAAACTGGATTTAAGATTTGAAATTGTCTATGTAGAACCAATCTAGTGATGTTGTACAACATTCAGAAATGAATCCTGACACCATATGTGTCTGCTTCCACCAGTTTAACATGGAATGTTTTAGATGACCAACAGAAATACAAAGTTCAGTCATAATTGCATCAATTTGTGATAAACATGAGAAGGTTCAATTTGCGGAATTTCAATTTCCACCAGGAAAACTAGGCAACAGCAATAAGAGCCAAAAAGTTGACAAGCTGATTAGGGTTAAGGCTTATTCTACAAATATATTATTCACTTCTAAATACAGAGAGTTAAACATCCAATTTACAGAACACAACAGAGCAACATTGAACATAGTTAACTATCAAATATCCTTCTTTCTCGCACACATTTTACTTCCCAACAGAGAAAGCACAGAACACTCGAGGCAATTGAATCAACCGTATCACATTTAACAGAAACTAAAACACAAATAAATAAATAAAATGAAATAGGGAAAAAAAAATACAAGACTTACTAGTGAGCTCTTCAAGCCAACGTTTAATGCTATCAAAGCTACTCCTTCTAGTAATATCATAAACAACAAGTGCACCAACAGCACCTCTGTAGTAAGAAGAAGTAACAGCTCTGAACCTCTCTTGACCAGCAGTGTCCCAGACCTGTGCCTTCACTTCTTTCCCATCAATCTCCACCAGCTGCGTCTGAAACTCAACTCCAATGGTCGCCTTTGAATTATTATCAAACTCGTTCCTGGCAAACCGTGACAGTAGATTTGATTTTCCTACCGCTGAGTCACCTATTAACACAATCTTGAACAAGTAGTCTTCACCTTCTTGCTCCTCTTTCTCCATTGTGTTGTGTGTCTCGATGGGAATGTGAAGTGGGGTTTTAATTTTGATGGAGGGAAAAGTAGCACGGACAAGACTGCGTAATTGGCGGGGCGGGGGTGGCTATTGCGTTTGATTGAATATTCGGGTGGGACTTTGACTCTTACAGAGATGGCAGAAAGTTAGGTAGATAAGCATTTGCCCTTACCGACTTCACTTTCATTAACATGAGAAATTTGCTTGTAACGATTGTTTTATTGTTTTGTTTTATTGGGTCTTCAACATTATTTTTTATTTCTTTGTTTATCATGCCGAGCAAGTATAAGTTAAATTTCAACATCCACCAATTTTCATGCAAGTACCTTCCTTTAATTTCACTTTTGAAGGAGGTGCCCAATAAATTTTGCTCCTCAAAACAACCAACTCTCATCTTCCTCCCACCTATCTACATATATAATTGCCACTAGTGGGATTTGACTTCAACGACATTTCCAATAATCCCAGTAGCTTGTTAAGGCTTTAATGGTGTTTTACTAACAGAATAGTGCAGCTTCCGATTCTTTTCTTGTGTTTAGTTTCTCAGAGACATGAAAATCATCAAACAAAGTTCAACAATCAATGTTGCAGAATTTTGTACTTAGTTTCTCTGAGGATAATCTCAGTTGTGCTATGCATCTCAATTATGAATAGAATAATTTGTATAAAAAGGAAAACAGCAAAGGCTTTCGAGTCTTCCACTCATTATGGTACCTAGTGATCATATGAAGAGAGCTGAGTCAATAATGTCCGCCGTGGTGTCCCACTCCAATAATTTCTTCCACTCACGTCATTATAAGAACCTTCAATTGGGGGAGCTTCAAATGAATAAAAATAAAAACAATGACTTTGCTACCAAGTTTCCTTATATTAACTTTTCTATGCATTTGTTTTGCTGCTGATCCTTTGGGGGATTATTGTAACACCAGCATAAGCGGCAGTAGCCAGATATCAGATAATATTGGTAAGTTGTTGGGTATACTGGTTCCCAATGCTTCCGCAACTGGTTATATTGCTACTTCCTATGGTGAAGACCAAAACAAAGTCTATGGGCTGGCACAATGCAGGGGAGATGTCAGCAGTAAAGATTGTTCAAGTTGTATCCAAGATGCTGAGAAGCAAATTCGCCAACGTTGTCCAGATGAAGCTGATGCTAGACTTTGGTATGACTATTGCTTTCTACGATATAGTGAGGAAAATTTTACTGAGAAAGTTGACACTGGTTATCACATCTTCTACTACAACATCGAAAATGTAACCGACCCTGAAAGTTTCAACAGAGAACTGGGAGCTTTAATGGACAAGATAAGATCAGAGGCTGTTGTGCCTGAAAACGAAGGGCTTGGGAAAGGCGAAGCAACACTTTCATCATTTCTTACTCTTTATGCTTTGGTGCAGTGTACAAGAGACCTAGCTCCCATAGATTGTGCTCAGTGCCTGGCTATTGCTGTTGGAAATTTCCCCATGTTCTGCAATAGAAGTAAGGGATGTCGAGTTCTATATAGCAGTTGTTATGTTCGCTATGAACTCTATCCATTTTTCTTCCCTCTTGATTCAAGCAATACCCAACCTGCTAATTCAATCAATGTAATTGTCTATCCATAGGTCATAGTCTGCCACATAAAAATCAGGTTCTTCAAAGAAAATGAGGCATGAACTTAAATAAATTTCATTTCAATCTGTATTCGCTATTAACTATATTTACAATATGTTTTTTCTGCTTGACCTCAATGTGTCTGTTTACATAACAATTTCTTTCAATAACACAAGCAGATCAAGATCGAATATCTTAGCCTTTGAAGTATACTTTGAATGGAAATCAGACTAATTGTTGGCTTTCCCCAGACTTCTGGGAAAAGGGATTGCATCTTTCACATCAGTGAGGCCAGTAATGAACAGAACCATTAGGTCAAATCCCAGACTAAATCCAGAGTGCTTGACTGTTCCATGCCTGCGCAGATCTAAATACCATTCATACTGCTCTTTTGGCAAGCCCAATTCCTCGATCCTGAAGCAAGATATCAATGAAAAATTCTAAGGACTTGAGAATGATACAGCATTAGAGGGATGTCATAGAAATTCCAGAAAACTAAGCATATTTATTCTCCCAAATTAGTTCGTATAGAATTGAACTGGGATTAGAGTACCACCTTGCATTCAGCTTATTAATACGTTCCTCATTTTGGCTGCCGGTAATCAACTTTCCAACCTGCGAGCATATGCATGGCTTCTTTATAACACATCTAGAATGTAATTTGCAATTAGATCCTCAATTGTTTTAGAAAAAATGTAGAGCTTACCTTTGGTACAACCATATCAAATGCTGCAACTGTTTTTCCATCATCATTAAGGCGTACATAAAATGGTTTAACCGCTTTGGGATAATTATATATGATTACAGGACTCTTATAGATCTCATCAGCCAAATGACTGTCATTAAAATCACAAAAAAAAAAAAAAAAAAATTAACAAGAGTTAACAACTACTTAACGCCTATCTCGGATACTTGCATATACAGATTAAAAATAGAACGTGGATACCTTAGATGCTCTGCTGTGAGAGCCACACCCCACTCAAGTTTTGCTTCGAAAATCTTTTCGGTAACCTGGTTAACAATTAATAGTAAAAGAAAAATACTTTTATGAAATAAAATTGCTGATGTCAACATGCTTTACAAAGTACAATATCAAAGGGATATGCAAAGCTTCAACTTTACCTTTTCCAGAGCTCTCACTGCATCTGTGTAGGTAATCTTTTCAATGGAGCATGACATCATTGATTGCAGCCGTTCAATACTGGTTCTGTCAATCCGACCGGAGATAAATTCCATATCTCTTCCGCATTTTTCAACAATCCAAGTGCAGAGGAACTTGAAATAGTCATCCGCACATTTCATGGCATCCTGAGAAATGCACAATGCACAAATCACAAATATAAACATATAATAATTACTCTACGTCTACAACAGCATGTCTAATCTGTTAATTGTAAAAGGCCTAATGTAGATAGCTCCAAATCTTAGCTGGTTGTTCTCCATAGTATGCAAGCATGAAGTCTTAAATAGAGAATACGTTTATCATTATTTTTTCCGCATAAATCTTTTAGTTGCCTGTCAGAAAGCACCATAACATGCGGTCAATAATGCTAACAGGATATGGTAATTATCTTGAAGGCATATACAGTGTTAATGACACCCAAATCAGTTACATTTGTAAATGAGTATACCTCTATGTTACAAACATGCAAAAACTGAATAACTTCTATAAATCTCCAGACCTTGTGAATGTATAATCAAAATGAAGACTATAGAAATATTAATTTAGATTGTGGTGAAATGACTTTGAAAAAGCAAACTCATACCTCTAATTGGGAAAAAGCAATTTCAGCCTCAGCCGTCCACATCTCTGCCACTTGTTTTGCTGATTCCTTCTTCTCTGCTCGAAATCTGGGTCCAAATGAGTAAACATTTCCGAGGGCACATGCATAACTCTCCAGATGAAGATGACCCGAGACAGTGAGATACGTCTGGCGAGAGAAGAAGTCTTCAGAAATGTTGATTTTATCAATCTTAATTGAAGGCACCGGTTTCGTTTTTTCTTTTGGCTCTAGTTGTGAAGCTAGTTCATTTGTCTTCCTTAGATCCTGAAGTGCTGCAGTGAGTGCTTCCTTATTGCTTTCACTTCTCTTGAGTTCTTCAACTTGATTGCTTTTTTCCTTTATAGCAGCCTTTATATTGTCAAGGGTAACACCTTCAACTTCCTTAGTGGCATTTGGCTCCTCTTTATCTGCTTTTTCTAGAAGAGTTGTAACCTGGAACTTCTCACTAAATCCTTCAGCATCAGTGACTGTGATAATGGGCACTTGAACATAAAAAAACCCATTGTTTTGGAAGAATGTGTGAGTTGCAAAAGTCAGGGAACTACGGATTCGTATAACAGATGACACCTACATGACGTTAAACATTCAAAGATTATTGTAATATCAAGAAGTTATGTGATGAGATAAAAGCCTCCCAATTGTAATGAAGGCTGCAAATTAGGCAGAAGAAAAAGTGAATTACAGAATAGCAATCGATGCAGAAACTACCGTAGTTGTACGAGGCCGAAAATGGGTAGAATCCCTTAGTTGATCGAGTGGTAGACGCTTCCTTGATAAGATATACTTATCACGATCAACCGTCCCAATATGAAGAATTTTTTCTACTTTGAGTTCAACAACATGTTTTCCCTGATTTGATGAATGATTCAACACACCTTCTGCTAATATGCAAGTTCCAGTGGGCAAAAGCCTGGCAGGCGAAGCTAAAGCAGACTCCACCACCACCTAAGATATCGTAATTCAAGTACAGAAGTAAATTTAATTTTCATTGGTTGAAAGAATTAAAAAAAAAAAAAAAGATTTATAGCTTCTAATAACTTATTTTCAGTAAGAAAATAACATGAACATATATAGTCATAACATGTTACCAGGAAAGGAGCTACAGAAGACCCATCACTAATTTGCAAGAAAAGAGTGGAAGGCGGTGGTGGCTTAGGAAGCACAGCTTCCAACTTCTCACGGATAGTGTTGGTACTACCACAACCAGCACCGCCACTCAACACCCTGATAATTGTCCTAAAAAACGGTATTCTTGATTGAAGAATCTCCACACAGGTCACGTCTTTTTCTCCACGTGGAGGGCTTAAATCCATTTCAGCAGCACCATGATCATCAGTTTTCGGTGCTGGTGCTGGTGTCACCAGCTCTTTTTGAACTTCTTTGGAAGACTTAACCCACCCGCCAATTACTAATCTTTCACCAATTAATCCCACCCCACCGTCATCACGTTCAACAATGCTTTTTACCAATACCCGGTTCGAGTACTTCGCTGCTAGACTCACCATGGCGGGGGAATTTCCGGTGACGGTTTCAGTGGCGTTGTTGGCCATGGTGTCAGTTTCTTGTTGAGAAGCCATTTTGGGAAGTGAAATAAGAGAGAATGAGAATTGAACAAACAAGAGAGTTGTTGAAGGAAAGTGCTTATGAGAAGAGACATGCTGACCGTGGCGATGATATAGAAGAGAGAAGGATGCTTTTCTTGGAAGTGATTGGCGAGGCGAAGGAGAATACAAAGGAAAGGGATTGTTTGGAGGAATGGAGAGAGATGTAGGCGGCAAGGTTTGGTATTCTTCATGATCGGGGCATTTCGCGGGAAGACTAACCGTTTTCCAAATAACAAGGCAATCGTTGGGCTTTAAAAAGGCTGGGCTTCTGTGTTACACTAGGAAAATTTTGACAGCCCAAAACTTTTTGGTGATCCTCAATAATTAAAGACCAAGCAAACTTTCTTGCAATGAAAGCCATTTATATACTAATGTAACTGGGAAACGACAATAGCCTGAATCATCATTTCCCAAGCCTGGTGTTAAATTTAGATTAAAACTGTCGTTGAAAATTGTAGATGCTTATTTTAAAACAAGAAGCAGGGATTGCATATGTGCAGTTCAAACTGGAACTCCATTGACCAAATAATATAAAATAATGAGTGTTTCACTGGGCTTCTACATTTATCCAAGGATCTGAGCAAATTTATCAAAGCCTGGAATCCCTAGATGCTTCTTTTGGTGGGTGAGATGCCTCTACCCATCTAGAGACATACGAGTGATTTTCTTGAATTCCCAAACAAAAATTATTCATAGAACTGAAATCCCTCTTTTTACCCTTCAAAATTTAGAACCAATATAATGTAAACAGGTGATTTCTAATAAAAGAAATGAGCATTTGTGTAATTGTAGCAATAGGGTTCGGCCCTCGCATTATGTTTTATTGGTTTAGCCCCAAAAATCAATCTGTCTGTTTAGGGAGCCTGGGGACCTCTAAGGTGTGCTACTCAGATTCACTGCAGATTTTACCAGTCTATCTCTTACGGCCATTATTTGGCCACAACTCTGTGAGTGTCTATCTAATTTATAATAATATTTCATATACCTTTCAACTCCATTTCATATCAACCTTCAAGGTTATTCCTCAAGAATGGCTAAGATTAAACTTTGCAACTTACTCTTGCTGCTCTTCGCTTTACTGCTTTCTGCATTTGTGATACAAGGTCATAATCCCACTTCTTTCTTTCTCCAAATCTTCATTCCTTCATTTTAAGATTATCAGAATTGCATGCTTATCCTTCCAGCATTGCAGGGTCTGGAACTCAGATAACACTTCCTCATCACCAAAGGTTCTTTGATTCCTCTCCATCTCATTTGAAGGTGAGTATTGAGTATACATTGACTCCAATGAGCTCAAACTGTGTTACAATACTTAATCTCCTTGTTTAAACATTTGTTGTCAGCTGGGAAGCAATGAAACTAAGATAAACAGGAATTCAAGAAGATTAATGATTGGATCAACAGCACCAACGTGCACTTATAATGAATGCAGAGGTTGCAAATACAAGTGTAGAGCTGAACAAGTTCCAGTCGAAGGAAACGATCCAATCAACAGTGCATACCACTACAAATGTGTATGCCACAGGTAAAAATTTGACCAAAATCAGTATATTATGGAGCAGATTGTCTCTTCAATTAGCTAATTCCATATTAGCTGTGTAGTGTCCATCTGGGACGCATCAATTTTCAGCTCTTCGATAATAATGCAACTTTATTGGCGAAAATTAATTCAATTTCACACTCTTGCTGCTCTTTCTTGTCTGTTATTTTCTGAATTTGCTGTATCTGGAACTGTAAAATTCATACATCATGAGTCTTATCTTCTATGAATCGTCCTTGTTTGTCTCTAGCTAATTTTATAGGTATATAAATCGTAGTTAAAAACAACTGTAAACTCACATGAAAGCTTTTATATGAGATAAGACACCTGTTCACCACACAGTCACAATCACAATATTTAAATTTGTCTAGTGTTTTTGCTCTATACGTACATGTTATATATATATATATATATATATATATATATATATATATATATATATATATATATATATATATATATACACACATGCCCGAATTTGCCTTCTGAAGTGTTGAAACTCATTGATGTGAAATAAGAAATTACAAGGATGGCTTCTGGGAAACACTATAGACACTGTTCTGTAAGGTGAAATGAATGCATATATATTATTATTATTTTTGTATATTTATTAATTTAATCACAAATAGAATAAAATATGGCGTAATGCATCCGTTCCATCTACTGGTCTTGGTTTCTCTCGTAAAATAATAAGAAATGGCTATAAATGCAGATAGGTAGCAATGCTAGGGTTTAGGGCAGTGCAAAGATGGATAGATAAAAAGAAAAATGGGAAGAAATGGAAGTGGTCTGCAAGTGGGCACATGGAAGTGGTCCCAAATTAAGAAATAAGCTGAAAAAAAATCACATGGGCAACTTATTTGAATTCATTCATCTGCAGAAAAGGTAAAACTGAAACGAATGAATAAAGCCAGAAGCTTATATATCAGGCAATGGAGGACCCATTTTTCAGTGTACAAAAACAAACAAGTCCCCCCAACATATACATACGAACAAATGTTGATATGCATAACGACTTTTATTGAAGAGGGATCCAATGAGATTCTTAGAACAGGGAGGAAATATTATTTATATTATACTATTATAGGAACAAAATTTTCATACAAATTATTCTGGTACAGAATGAATGCAATAGAAAGATTCAAATATATTGAATGATGAAAATAAAAAAAGGATTAAATTAAAGAGTAAATGAAAATGATCACATACATTATAATCATGCCAATTTATATAAATTTAATTATATATCTTTAAAATATTTAATTTTTTTGCGTGTTTTTATTAAGGTCTGGGTAAGAACTGATGAATGAAGGGATAGAGTTAACTTTCGAAGCTCTGAATTCAGCATTAAGTACTGCATATGGGTAGGTTAAGCCCGTGACAACACCGGTACCTGTAAGAAACCAAAATGCCAAATTTTTATTAGTCCAATTGTGAGATGCCCACCATTAATTCCATCCAATTTTCTTGTACTAAAACAATCAAAACCCTCGAAAGCAACTCTTTGGCATCAAGAAAAAGAAATCATCGGCCAATGTTGTCCGTGGTCTAATCAGTAATGACAATTAACCAGTCAACTCTCCTAATTAATTTTTCGAATAAACATTTACCAACTTTTTTTGTCCCACAATGGAAGGTCACAGAAAGACAAGCAATATCTTTGAAAATTCTGGTGTTGTTCCTCGTCCAGTTATATATAGTTTCACTTTCGGTCCGGGATAATATTCAATTCCATATTGATAGCGGCTCTAAAATTTTTTTTCTTTTTAATCTTCATGAAAGTCTAAGACTAGGACTACGTAATATATACGTAAACGTTCAGAATGAAAAGGTTACATGTGATGTGAGAGCATGGAACAGAGAATTTAGCAAAGAAAATCCTTCGTTTCTGAGTGATGTATCTCCTAATTACGGATATCAGGACTTAAGAAGTCAACAATCTTGCATGATATAGCTGTAGAATATACTGCAGAATCATATTTTAGATTCAATAAGGTCTCACTCTAGTTACTGTTCTCTAACGTTGCTCGTGAAAATTTAAGAATAAAAAAGAAAAGGGTTTGAAAGTCAAATTGAGATCTCTCAGAAAAGTCTTATATTGCAGTGGCAGAACATATTGTCTCCAGGTCTTACGAAGACTGTGTCATGAAATAAGAGAGATGTCAATCTATAACTTGCATATTTTTGTTTCTGCAGATACAATATTAATTTGTTCTCAATGTCGAACGCATGGAGATTTTCAACGGGGAAAATCTGATATTTGAAAATAGTCTCCAACAGTAAATTGAGTTAATCGGAAATTTAGGTAGGAATAATTAAAATCAATTTGGAAAATCTGTAGTGATAGCCTGATAGGTATGTATGTTTGATTTTCTTGGACTCATCACATGATCTCCGATTGTCATGGCAATTAAAGAAGGGCACAGTGAGCATGCTTATGTAGCATTACTCTTACAAAATATTACCGTTTTTAAAAGCTTCAGAGTTTTGCAACCTGCTCAACTTTTTGTTTTATCTTTAAACCCTTATTTAGGCTTAGCAATAGAAAAATATAAATTATAAAGCGATTCTAGCATGCATCAGTGTGTGATTAATTTGCAGTAACAACGTTTTTTTGGAAGGGTGGGGGTGTGGCACTTAGGGGGATGATAAATTAAAGAATGTATAGACAATATTTAATGTAGTTGAGAGCCCCTAAACTGGAGCCGAATCGATTAACACCTGGAACAAGTCACCGAGTTGCGCAGCAAAATATATTAAAATTCTGCACGTCTCACGCATGGATATTCAGCCATAATTATCCACTTAGCATTGAAGGGAACAGCTAATATACACAAAACAGCTTTGAACGGTAGCGTAAATGGAAAAATACGTGGAATTTTGAAGGGTAGTTTAAATGGAAAGAACATGTCGAATTCTTAAGGGAAGGGGTTGGAGTTCAAGATTTAGCAGGACCATTTAAAATCAGACTTTAAGCATTTGTTTGGTACATTGGTTGTGCGATGCAAAATATAACAGTATTTTTGACCTAATATTTCAGATTAAATGCAGGCATAATGTTTTACCAGAAATATCATGGAGATCAAATATAAAAGTGAAAATTATGATAACACTTATGTTGACTTTATAAAAACGGTGGGATGGGAGCACCGGCAAAGTGAAAAGGGACACAGATTGGTTTGACAATTCAAGAATCTTCTTCCGTGGACATTGTACATGTAGGGGTCTTATCTTATCTCATTTCCATTTCCTTATTTTCCTCCGGGTCTTGCTTCTTTTTAAGTCAAGCAAGTAACATGTGAAGAAAATGACTATGGCTTTTCTTTGTCTCTTGTTTGCTTGCGCTATTTATTTTATGTCACGCTTTCGTACACAACTATGATTGCTTTCTTGTACAGGGATTTTAATTTTCCAAGTAATTATATATAAAATTAGCGGTGAAGTTGTTGTGTGATTTTGCCCAAATGATGGGATCCAAATAAACAAAAGAAAGGATGAACCTTTTGTAATTAGGAGCTTCTCGTGCGCCACATGACAGTGACTAAAAGATGTGAATGTGATTGAAAGTCACTAGCAAGTTGGAATACGGAAAAGGTTTGTGAGCCCGCGAAGAAAGACCATAGAAAAAAGTGTTAAGTGGAGAAATTTGATAATTCAACACATAACAAACATCAACAATAGGCGAGAGAAAATTCAAATGAGGGAATAACAAAGGTTTCAACAAAAAGGGAAGAAAGAAGAAATAGTTGTCAAAGTAAAGAAGATTTTGAGCCTCAACCAAAGTGAGTTTTTTCAATTTCTTCTAACATATTCTTTTGTACATAATTTTGGTGTATTTGTTATGTGTTCCTCTAAGTTTCTCTATACAACCTTGGTGGTGGTTGTGGATTTATTTTCTATTCGCAGGTATTAGAAATATATAGGGTTCAAGAAAAACTTATATTTTATATTGTTAGAAATATATTGAATCAATCAATTACGTAGATATGTGAATATATAAGTTATTGACATAGATATAAAGTTGTGTTTGGAATCGTAGAAAAAGTCGGTAAGACAATATATTTGAATAAATAAACACAAATAAATGTTGGTTGTTCCAATAAACAATTAGGTTTATAAAACATCACAATGAAATTTTCGTTCCAAGGATTTCTTTCAATCATCTTTATCAATAATACCATCATGAATTATTTTTTTCTTTTCTAGTAATTCTTATTACTAATTGTTAGATTATTCATTTCTTCCGATTATCTTCATCGTTGATCATTGTTCTATTTTCACTATCTTTACTATCATTCCTACTAATTTTCAATTTCCCAGAAAAATACCTTAGTACTGTTATATTTATATTTTTCTGAATTGAAAAAAAGAATGAGTGAAGAAGAATGAAGAGAGAAGAGATACAATGAAAAATAGGTGATAGAACAAAAGAATAAAGAGAAAGATTGTGAAAATAAATAAGTGGGAGAAGAGGATTAGACATAATAGGGAAAATTGGAAAATGAAAATGAAAATCCATAAATATTGTGGATAATAAAGAAAATATATTTTAAAATTTTTTCATAATTTGTGTTAAAAGGCAAAGTTTATTATTAATAAACGTCGGTGAGAGAGAAATTAGACTTTTCCAGTTTTCACATTCGTTTTACCGAACCTCAAGTGGGAAATAGATATTTGGCCTAATAGTAGGAAAGATAGAATGGGTAAGAACAGTAATGAAATAAACCTAACTCTTAATATTTAATTATTAATTATGAGTTTGCAATAAATGATAACCACAGAAAATTTAATTCAATTAATATTATATTTTCCATTTAAAGTAATCATTAAATAAAATAAATAGATGGATATTTATTTGGTAATAAGAAAACAATCTTCCTTAATAAGATAATCTTTATAATAAAAAGGGAAAAAAATATAATTCTTTATTTCTTCTTATAGAAAAATAGTCTAACTGGCGATACACCGTAACTTGTCACGTGTTAAACGTATGTACATTTTGTGCCAGAGAGGAATTTACTAATTCTCTTATTCTCTCGATAGAACATACCCTATTGTTTTTGGGTCTCTTCACGTCTCTCTCTTCTGCTCTTTTTATATTCACATCAGCCTTTTCCAAGAAAATTGTATACTGCAAACTTTCTCTGATTGCTTGCGTTTTACTTTCTCTCTCTTACTCTCCTTCTTCTTCTGACGACTGTTTTTTGTTTTCTTTTTGTTAAGAAATCATGACCGGTGTCTCTCAGGGAGAAAGTGTCACTCTTGATCTTCTCAAGAAGAAGATGGATGAGTTTGCCAAAGAACGCAACTGGGAACGCTTTCATAGCCCCAGAAACCTCCTTTTGGCGCTGGTATGACTCCTTCACGTCTCCACTCTAATACCTTTTATGGGTTTTTCTCCTTTTTCCGTATATGTTGTTTTTGCCTATTTGCCTTGATGTCCTGGTGGCGGTAGAGAGGTAGACGATACGCACTCGCGTCATTATTGTTTCTTTCTTAAATTTTGTAAAGGTTGGATTTTTATTTTTTATTTTTGAAGATTTGACCAATGAATACAACCAAAAGCCAGTTGTATTAACAGAATCTGATTGGTAGGATACCAAATTGAATTTGCAAGTGGGCTTATGCCTTTTCCCTTCTCTTGATTTTCCATCAACTTGCTTAAGCCTCAAGTTAGGGTTTAAACCCTTTAACCATTTCTATAGAAAAGTTGTTTAACCAGATTCATATGACCAAATCTCTTTTTTGTGTTGTTATATGTTGCAAATATCTTTGAAACCAACTTTTTAAAAGCTTTTACATTTTTTCTGTTATTTATTTTGTCTCACTCCGGTAAATTAACAGTGAGTATTGTGATTGATGAACCCTTATATGATTGACAAACAGGTGGGTGAAGTGGGAGAGCTTAGTGAGATATTCCAATGGAAAGGAGAGGTACCAAAGGGATTGCCTGATTGGAAGGAAGAAGAAAAAGTTCATCTTGGGGAAGAGCTCTCAGACGTTTTGCTCTATCTCGTCAGGCTTTCTGACATGTGTGGTGTGGATTTGGGGAAAGCCGCTCTCCGTAAGGTTGAACTTAACGCCATTAAATACCCAGCCAGTGTCACCAAAACTTCATCAGACAAAAACAACAATGCATGATTTCATTTCATCTTTTGATCTCCTGGGCTAATATACAATCTAGTTTGTAGATTTTGATGGGGTTTTAATTTAATGTTGTTTTCATTGCATGGAGATGGAGACTAGTGTTAATTAATGCAGTCTTGGGCTTTTGATCAGTGATTTTACATGTATTGTTGAATCGTATCCCTCTGACATATGTGAGATATGGTATTGTGATCTCATAACAAAGATTTACTTTTTCAGTATTTGATGTTTTGGCTTCTTCGTCTTCTTACCTTATCCAGTTTATACCGGAATCGCCAATGAACAATTTTGCCTTCTGCTCTGCCGCTGTCAGTGCCGCCACCACCAACTTCTTCTGAAAATGAATACTTAGTCAATTCAACTATTACTTATTCAATTTCATTACGCCTAGGTCTTTACTGGTTCTTTTGCAATTGGTTGCCACGTAAGTTTCATCATACTAGTCATTAACTATTCGACAAACCAGCAGATTGTTTGTTTTATTATAAGAAAAATAATAAAATATTTTGTCACTTCAGTAGGATATGGTATTTAATAAATGAATCATTATCCAATTCATTTATTGTATTGGCTTGGATATATATTAATTGTCTTTCATTTTGAGTTATCGTGGTTTGTACTGGATTATTTGTGTTTTCTGGGGAGGTTCTCTTCTGAAGTTTTTTAAATCACTCTACTCCTCTCCGTTAGAAGTGCATAAAATTATCTGCTTTTAACTTCATGAAAGCTTCTAGGTCCTCTATTTTTTAATTTCTTTACGTTTTTTAAGGTGAATTTATAAAGGCCAAAAGACTTGTTCATACTCAAGGTTTGATATAATCTTAAACTCTCATTTATCAATTCTAGGGTTTTGATCGTATTCCTTCCAAAGAAATTTTGTCTTTTCGACTTTAATAGATACTGGTCAAAGGTTCAAATGAAAGGAGAAAAATCGTTGAAAAAAAAAAGAACAATTGAGGGGGAGGGTAGTCAACGAGGATACTGGAGTTTGAGAATTAAATTCAAAGAAAAAAATTGTGATTTTTTAAAATTTACTCTAATAGTGAAATGGTATATTTTTAAGGTTTAAGGGAGGAAGGAAAAGAAAAAAAAATTTAAAAGGTTAAAATTACGTTAATTTTAATTTTTTATAAATAGGTAAATGAGATTTTAAAAAATAAAAATTTGAAAACTATATATTTTAAATGAAAATAAAATTTGTTCCCAATATTTTGTAATAAAAGGATAATTTATTTTGTTATAATTGTCTGTGTCATATATATATATATATATAGGCACACGAATAATTTTAATATATGTATATACTAAAATTAGAATTATTCCTCTTAAAATTTCCAAATTTTATCCGTGAGGTATCATCAAATACAATTAAATATAATTAAAAAATATCACAATTTATCTTATTGAATTGTTTTTCTAGGGTAAAAGATCTGTATTGGATATGATCTTGTCAGCGTACCTTCCTCTGATGATAACTCTGCTCATTAAATTACTAAATTTTTCGATTGATCAATTATCATATATATATATATATATATATTAATACGCGCCTTCGTATTTTGCTCTTTATCCATACAGGTTTGGATTATTGTTATTGTAATTAGGGAAACTTTATGGTATTTGATTACTAGATCAATAATATTTACAAATAATTAAATACTAGCTTTATAAATAAATAAATAAATTTATGTGTTGTCATTAAATGATTTAAATTAAAAAATAAGTACATGATTAATCACCCAAGTATTTATAGGTATACATTAATACCTCTTATTTACCTTTGTAGTTCAATTTTTAAAATATATTAACCAATTATATGATATATTATATATATTTATTTATATATTTAAAAATAAACACACTTAATATTATCTTCTTTGCTTTAAACTCTGAAGCGTACATTCACTCCAGGACAAAGATGGAGGAGGGGCAGTGATGAAGATGAATCAAATATTAAGAAAACAAAAGTGACATTTATTCACAGGCATTAAAGGATTGATAGTGATCAGTAGTACATCACACCAACTACCTAATCATCTTATAGTTTAGAAGAACCCATCTCTTTCAATCATTACCACCACAAACCTAACTTTAAAAATTAAAATCAAGTCCAATATTTTATTACACACCAGCACTGCACTGGGCCTTGTGCTTCATAATGTGTATCATTTTTGCCATTATGACCATCATGATTAACATCATAATCCACCTTTATGGTAAATATATAAGACTTATAGAATGAGTTTGCCCAAACACTTGCTCAAACACCCAACAGTTTGAGACAGACATGCTGAGAAGAGGGACTATAAGTATATCAATGTTCTCAAACTCCGCTCTGTTAGTAGGGTGGTGTCGTGGCACACGCAGGCGGACAAGGAGACGGAGAGGCGGCACCATCCGGTTAGGGAACAAACGGCGGGGGTTCTGCCTTGGATCACGTCCGGTGCTTCAATGGGGAGTCATGGTTGGTCCTTTTAGAATGTTGAAGAAAATTATCATAGAAATCACACCTAATGGAAGGCTGATAGATGCTTGTTATTGGTCTTTGCCTTACTTCTTCCGACCACAAATATTTCCATTGTGTTGACCACTAGAAGCATCAATTTTCTTTTTATTGGCTGTATTTTCTTTTGTTGAATTATGTGATAGAGGGAACATTAATACTTCCCAATTTGATGGCAAGTTATTGCTTTGTAAAATGTTCAAAGTGGTGTTGCATGTAATATAAAGGGAGGTTATCTTTTAGATTTGTGGAAATTTTAATGGGGTTGGAGAAGAATGATCTTGAGTTCAGCTTTGTGGTCTCAAGTGTGTTCATAAAAACCATGATCTGAAAGCAAAATTGGGAGTTTTGTGGTGGTTAGGGATTTGATTGATTACATGGTATAAAACTAGTTCCAAGTCAAAATCATCATCACAATAATTAAGAGCACTTAGCCTGTAGATCTTCCAAACTATGTGTTTAAGGCGTGAAAGAGACATTCAAAATGGATGCTTTCTGGATCTCAACTAAGGGTTCAATGATGATTGCAAAATTAGATACTTTATAAACTTATTAAGCGATGAGATTAACAAATAAAATATGGATATCAATCATTTCATTATCTAATTGAGCAAATGAGACAAGAGATTAAATTTTAAGTCTCTACCGTGTTCTAGTGAGCAACACAAACTAAAACCAAGTTATGAGATTGAACACGTCTTCATTTGACATAAGATGTTACTTATCTATTATAACATAAATAATAATAAAATTGTAAAACCGTTAGACAAATTTTATATTGACAGTTTATGTATGAGTATGATATAATCTATAAAAGGCCGAAAACGTGTGATTCAATAATGAAGAAGCATAACAAAAGTGTGATAGGTTGGATAATATTAAAAACGTTAAAAGTACAAGCTAATTGTAAGAAATATGACAGTAGTAACTAAAAATGACATGATAAATGATGTGACACTCATCAAACATGTAACAAATGGTGTGACGCATCATTGATAATGTTTTTTACTCGTCAAAATATGAAAAAAAAAACTTGATTAGGTGAAAATTCATGTGAAAAAAACAAGAGAATTTAATTAGAGTTTAGTTTTTCAGTATTTCTAGTTTTTTTAATTGTTCAAGAGTTTTATTATATTAATACTTTTAGTTTTATCTATTTAGCTTTTCGTTCTAATACTTTTGCCTTTTTCCACTCCATTATACATTCCTCTTTAATTTTTTATCAATCTAATAGAAGCCAATAAAAGATACACTTATAACAAGCCAAATTTAACAAATTAGACTAAAGGGAGGAATTAGACTTAATATGCATACAAGAGGAATTTAAAGGAACAAAAAGAAAATAAGGTTGCTCCCTTTGATTTTAGTTTATTAGGATTGTTATTATCCTATTTAGACTAGGATTATAAATAAGTGCATAAGCTTTAAGACAAATTGGTTCACATTTATATAATAAAATTGTAAGATACTTTTCGTTCATGTTAATTATAGACGTTTGATCAAAGTTTTTATACATTTGATTTGTGTCAATTATAAATATCGGATCAAAGTTTTTTTAAATTTGAAATTTGATTTAGCTTTCTAAGGCTTCCGACTTCCTTGCTTGCATGTAAAGTTTTATAATTTATCTGGAAGGTTTGCATCAGAGTATCTCTTCATGGGTACTAAATAAATATTGGTTAAATAGTATGTGAAAACTTCTAACTTTGATTTATATATGGAGGCTAAACTATCAAAGTTTATTAATACTATCAAGAAGATTAGAAATTTAGTAGTCTACAACTAAATTATAACTCGAGTTTGGGCCGTCAGATGGATCATGGGCCATACCTGAAGCCCTAATAAAAAATCCAAGAGTCACAGACGTTTTGGTTAAGCTCAAAAGGATAACCTTCCTTCTCGGCTTATCCTCCACCCAGTTCCTCGTGAGACCGAAGGTAACTCTTCCTGTCGTAAGATGGCGACTTCTCTCCTCTTCCACCGAGCGCCACTTTTCCTTTCAAATCCTATCCCCAACCCTAATCACCACTCTCACCGCTACATCCCTCTCTCTCTCCACATAAAAAATAAACCCCTCAAAGTCTTCCTCCGAACTCCCCAAATTCCAACTCAATCCCCCTTCCTCGTCGATTCAACTCGCACCATCACTACAATTTTATCTCTGACATTGTCTCTATCCGGTTTGTTTGCCAAATCCATCCAAAACTTTGCTGTCTCTCTAATCCCCAACCCTCAGAACCTCCTCTCCTTGCAGTCTGTACAAAATAACATGGTCCATACGGTGGGTCCCTTGTTTTTCGCGGCTACCCGTGACCGTCCTATCGGGTTGAACACGCCGCTGACGGTTGTCGCCGCCGGTTTGGCCAAGTGGCTTGATATATACAGTGGGGTTTTGATGGTTAGGGTTTTGCTGAGTTGGTTCCCGAACATTCCATGGGATCGCCAACCGCTTTCGGCGATTCGGGACTTGTGTGATCCTTATTTGAATTTGTTTCGGAATATAATTCCTCCTATTTTCGATACATTGGATGTTAGTCCGCTGTTAGCTTTTGCAGTGTTGGGAACGCTGGGCGCCATTCTGAATGGCAGTAGCGGAATATATTGAGGTGCATTAATGGGTGATGATGGACTAAAAGTAAGGAAAAATATTTTGTTTTTGTTTTAATTTTTTTTTCCGATAAGTCCTAATTGTAGTTCTACCGTAATCGTTCAACCCGTTGAGATAAATGAATTTTATAAGCTCGCCGAATTTTGTCCGTTGACTGAGATTATTATTATTATTATTATTATTTCCTTTTTAATGGAGATATTGTTGGATGGTTTTGATATGTATTGATTTTTTTTGTTTTTTTCTTTTGGGCATTCGCTGGTGATGTAGAACATTGTAGATACTTTTGGATCCTTGCTTGTCTGTTCTTAATCATGCTTCACATATTATTCAATTATTGGAAGTTTTTGCACTAGGTACGTTAGACTGTGAGGTTTCTTGTACAGCTGCAAGAGGCCTTTAGTTCTACGTATAACGGGGAGGCACCAGGTTTTGTAGGGGTTTGGTTTTAGTGTGCAGGTTTAGGTTAAATATCTACTCACGTCATCTGTGTTATCAAATTGCATACTCAAAAGTATCTATATATAACACTACACTTTTCTTGTAAGTTGTGTGAGGCCTTGTGTTTCAATGTCTTGCCTTCAGTGATAATGGAGTTATTTAAATTATTGCATGGATGGGAAAGGAGGGAATGGAAGCATTAGTTAGGTGTAGTTGGTGAAGTTTCTCTCTGGTACAGTATTGTTTGTTAATTAGATAATGGAGTGGTCGATTGGGTTTTCTGGCACTTTGGTAATTTTATCTTTATAATCATGTTTTTATTGATTTTTTGCTTCCCAATTAATTAGACGGTAGTCTGGTTCTTTGCTCAAGCTGAAAGTTATTCTTGTATTCTTCTACATGATGGTTTTCCTTTGGTTTCTTTGTAGTTGCCAACAATATGGAATACCAAGGGAAAATGAACTAGGGAATTTCCATTAATTTCATGTGTCAATTTTAACTTACCGCCAATGTACTTTAGGATATTTTTGTACTGCCAACACTTGGGTTCTTTGCCCTAGCGTACTCTTTTGAAAAGGAGAAACAAAAGGGATATAGGCCGTGCACAAACTGTTCCGGAAATCACAATCACATGTCAAAACGAGCGAAAAAAACAACTGAGCTGATATGTTAGCAAGGTTGAGTTTAAAGCAAGCTGTCACTTAATATTATGAAAGAATTCTACATGAAACTTATTAACATTTGTTGTGGTGGAGGAGTTCTCCAGCAGGAGAACACATTTCCCAAAAACCCGTGGACAGAAAACTCCCCTAGCCATACATTGTTCTATCCACCAAACTGCCACCACACAACCGCCACCTCTACCACCATCACCTAATTCTACATAAAATGTTTTATTTTTTCCCATAGTAGGAAAACAGTGTCGGCTGTTTATCCCCGACATCTGCACGTACTCCTTTCCTCTTGATCGGACTACCTATAGGTGGCTTTGAATCAGCTAAAAACTGCTCATAGTCTCGCTTTGTTTGACACTTTGTAGTACCGTCATTAGGAAGTAATGAAACCCGCGGCTTTGAATCATACTCTACTTCTGATGACAACTGAGCTCCTATGTGATCTGTGCTAAGGGGTTCCTCTTTCAGACTTTTTGATAAATTTGTCCCCGCAGATCTTTCAAATGTATTATAGCTTAGGTTTGATTCTTGTTCTATTCTTATTTCTTTGTGGCACTCTTCCTCCGAGCCTTCTGGCAGATTTGCCTTTATACACTTGTCCATTGAACTACTTTTCACAAAATTTAAACATTCTTCCTTTTTGCTTTCCTTTCTCAAGAAAAAGTTTGAGATAGGATTCTTCCCCCGAGTCTTAAACTGTATCTGCAGAATATGATATAACTACCATTTAGTGTGAAGCAGGAATTAAATCTAATGAAAAATCCTTGAGTGAAAAGCAATCATGTCTGTTTTGATAATCAAAGATGGTGTAAGTCATGAGAAGTCAGAAAGCACAGCAAGCTATGTACCTCATGATTTTTTTCTTTCTTTCAGTTGGTCAGTTATCTTATAATAAAATAAAAGCATAGAATTTTCTAATTCTGTACATTCATGTGAAAAACACGGAGCAAATTTCAGGGTCAATCACAGCAGTAAATGTGAGACATCTGCTCACAGTTAAGATTACAGAACTACTTGAACTATCTAATCGATTTAAGGGAACCCAGGAGATTGAAATTAAAAAAGGCATGATTAAGTTGGGCACAAAAGTTATCCCTATAAATTACATTGGGTAATAGCATATCCTACTGGACGTACCTCCTTAATGCACTCTGGCCCATCAAAAGACGGCTTACCCATAGCAGGTGTAACCGGATACCAAACCTGGGGATAATAAAGTATTAGAGTTCAGGAAACATGAATTTGTAACTGCCTACGCTTCATCCGCTTATCTCTTTCTATATAATACATTTCATATCTTTAGAAGATTTCATGCCATTACAACATTCATAAAGAACATACCAAATCTGAATCTTCATATGGTTTAAGTATCATATCATATCTGGAAGATGAAGAACCATTTAGCCATATGTCCATTGCTCCCTTGTCACCCAAAATCACAGGCATCCTGTCTACAATCATCAATCAATCAATAAATTAGCATGTGAAAGCTGATGAATTGAGTAGTAAACGGATGCTTCAAATTTTGGCAAAGAATGGCATGTGCTGAAAGTCTAGAATATTAAGTACTACATATAAAACTTTGGCATTCGAGTTTCCTTAATCAAAACTATAGACAAGCATAAAAGTTAGTATGACACTAGCACAGGCACTGCATATCGATTAAAACAAGCACAACTCACCATGCAGCCACTGCAAAGCAGATGATGAGGATGTCGTAAGTATGGTAAAAGTGTAAAGTATCTCACCTGGAAGCAAACAAGCACTTAAAGAATAAGCTCCTTAGCTGATGCAAAAAAAAGGAAAAGAAGAAGTAGAAGAAAGGGCTTTCCATCTAAAAGCTTTGAAGTTTTAATGTTTGATAATAGCCCAAAAAAGAAAAGAGAGTAACTATTAAAGTGGAGATTAACAGCAAACGTATGATACTTTAAACAAAAAATTTTATATTATAAGTTTTCCTCAATTAAATTACATCAACAGTTTAGCATTCATACCAAAATAAATATATGAAGAAGTTAGGCACCATCAGTTTGAGAATAAACAATAGTAAATATAAAAAAAACGGGGCACAAAATGCCAAACCAACAAAAGATGGTCATGAAATGTATGACATCTTGTAAAACTGCATATTAGAAGCTGAGGTTCACCTTCAGAGCTTTCCCAAGAATCATAGAGAGCTGCAAACACAAGAGGCTTGCCATCTTTAAAGTGAATGTAGTAAGGCTGCTTTTTTGAGCCATCTTTTTTCCATTCATAGAATCTGAAGAAGTCAATGAGGTCAAGTAAAGCAAGGAAAATTCGAAGAATTACAGGGGTCATCAAATTAAAAACCACTATCAATTTAGAATGTTACAACAAGCAAATGCAGCTCCCAAATATAACAGACATTTAGAAGGAAATATTTCATGGCATTATAGGAAACATGTTCTCTTATCCTTGTACACAAAGAGTGTTTATAAGGAAAAGCTTCAAACAATCAGCTAATCACATCCAGAAAACCTGCAACGGAACAAAAGATCAATAATATACTCATGCAACAAAGGGCACACATTTAATTTATCAACAAACCAAGATAAAATACATGCATACCCTTCTACTGCCACTAGGCACCGGTTTTTAGGAAGCAGGCGACGAAAAGAGGCCTTTTCAGATATTGATTCGGACCGTGCATTGAACTGTAAATAAGATGAAAACAATCTCACTGAACTTTGATAGTTTATGCAAATAAAAGGAAACAAATATGTGCAGTGAGGTTCTGCGAGACAATATAATTTTGAATATCAAAGTCTTTCATAATCAACACAACATCTTATATTTGATACATAGGTAGAATAAAACCACATTTAAAAAAGGACCATAAAAAATATAGGCCACAAAGAATTCAATAATCTGAAGGATCAGGATTTTTCAGACATACAGTGAGACAATTTCTCAACCATTCATCTATCTTAATCCAATTTTTTAATTCCAAACTAGACTCTTGGATTACAATAGACCAGCGGTTTCAATTCGAATTCTCCCAATCTAATATGCGATGTGTGAAATATTTAGCCATAATTTCATGTCATAACAAGTATAATCATAATACATGTATGAGAAAGCAATACCATCTTATAAAAATCAGCTTTCTCAGTTTTCTTAGTGAAACTAGGAATTAGTCCCCATTTCATACAATGGAGAACAACACCTTCGCCGTCAGATCCATCATCTCTCCTGACAACCAGAATATTTGAACCCGGTGCTACATTATACGACGGGCGGTACCTAAATATATTTAATTGGAGCAAAAGCCAAACAATCGTTAAGATTGAAGATATAAATGTAACGTACTAGTAGATGGCGCTCTTAAGAGACTGAAAGTGGGAATACCTGTCCGTGTTAACGCTACGGACGGGGCCGTTAGTGCAGTGACAAGCCCGGGGAATATCATCGACTCTGAGACTGCAACGCGCTCTTCCACACATGTTTGTTATGTTTGGCTTCTGTTGCCACTCCTTGCGCTATCAACAACTCAGTGAGGGCGGGGAACCGAAAAGACCAGAAATCCTTCTAGAAGCCACATTCGAATTGTGATTGCCTTCATCAAAATGTCCACGGTTTCGACACGTAGCTCTTTGCTTTTGATACAACCGTCCTACTCCTGTTTACTTTCTCTAATAAAATTTAAAATTTTAACCAATATAACACAGACACAGGGAAGGAGAAAAAATATTTATAAAATTAATAAAATTAATAAAATTGTCCAATTAAAATAATTAATTTTACAAATCATGCATCATTTTGTACATAAAAAATTTAAAATTTAATATTATATATTTTATATTATTATATATTGTATAATATGTTTTTAAAAATATAAAATTATAAAAAATTATAATTAATATATCATCATTATAAAAAATATAATAAATATCATTAAAATTTTAAAAATTTTCATAAATAAAATATATTAATATGTCTGAATAATATGTATTATATTATAAAATATATTTATTATTTATATTAATTTAATATATTTTATAATATATATTATTTATTATCCATATTATATTGTATAAATATTAGATAAGGTAAGATTTTCACAATCATGATTAGTGCCTCAACTCACGAGTGCTCTTTGGTTTTTTACTCTAAGAAAGTAACAAGAACTCTTGCCTTATAAAGGGTCTCATTCCCCCGTATGGGCTTTCCCCAAGATATAAAAATTCTCACCCAGCTAGATGATAGGATCTTAATTAAACATTAGGCCAGCGGGCCATTTCTTACACGAATTTTAAAACAAAGATAAATATAAATTCTGTGAGGTTTAAAAAATTTAAATATTTATTTATAAATTAATTTTTATTTAAAATTTTAATTAAAATAAAAAATAAAACCATCATTTTAATATTAATATTAAAAAATATATAATTTATTATATTTTTGTTCATAAATTTTAAAAATTTACAATTTTATTAATGTATAAAGTTTTCTAATTTTAAAAACTCACATTTTGTCTTTTCCATCTTTTTCTAATTTTAGTTACCCCTCAAACTTTTAAAAACTTCAATTTAATATACCCTCTTTAACTTCATATTACTCTGATGACCTTTCTCTTCATCGATTGAGCCGATGTCAACTTTTGCTTCTCTCCAGCACTCGAGCTATCTTTCGACAATAACACGGAGCAATGTCCTAGAGATCTCTTTGTCTTGACGAAGAGACTCTTTGTCTCTTTGTTGGATGAAGAGATCTTCGCTTGTGTGTCTTCGTCGCACTTTATACTTCAGCCAATCAATTTGACAGTGAGAGACGATCGATCGAACGAAAGAAAAAGGAGGAGTTGCAAGAGATGGGTGGTGGCCAGAGAGGGGGAAAAAAAACTAAGGGTGGGGGGAAATAGACACTTTTCAAAATTAAAAATGTTTAGGCAAAATTAAAGTTATTAATTTCTAAAATTTTGGGAAGAAAATAAGATAAAATTATATATTTTTTAATATTATTGTTAAAATAATAATTTTACCCTTAATCATGACAAAAAAATTTAATTAAAAATTAATTTATAAGTAGGTGTTTAAATTTTTAAAATTGCATGAGTTTGTATTTATTTTTAAGTTAAAACTTGGTGGGAAATAGTCCTTTGGCCCCTACTTCCTGCAAGGCTACAATAATTATTTATGTAACTTCTACAAGGCCATCAGTCGTGGCTTTCCCAATTTTTGACTAGGAGGTTTTTCCAAAAGAAACTTCTTATTAATTTTAAGACTAACTTTTCATCGATGGAGAATCTAAATATATATACAATTCACAATTTCATAGTTAACATCAGGAGCTATTTTATTTCACAGTCAAATATTTTATTTGTTCTTGTAAATAAGTACCCTTCCATTTACACTTGAATGTATACACAATTTGCACATTCTAAGAGAATTCAAGTTCTCAACGCTTCTTTGCTTCCCTTTCAGCCTGCAAAATCCATTCACCCAAATTAATCACCTTGAGAGATACATAGAAAGAGAAAGCACATTGATATTTCGCATCTATTAATTAAATTTATGTACATACCGCCTTGATAGCCCGTTCAAGCGTTTCCCATCCATATTTATCAACATACTGTATTACTAATTTCCTTGCATCAAAGCTCATCATCTCGAGGACCTTCTTTTGCCCTTCCGTATACTTTGATGAGCCTACCAGCCCACCAATCTTCACATATTTCCGGATGTAATTTGCATAGATATAAGCTGCCCCATGGAACTTCGGCAACACCAACCACAAGCAAAATAGTAGCTTTACGTATGGCCAAAACGGCAGCCTGCATGCGCTCACATAGATTCCATATGTTTTGATCAAAGAGAAACCATTATGATTATTTCTTTCATAAAGACCGCAATTTCTATGAACTATACATACCAAGCCAGGATTTTATAACATGATAACTCAAACAGGGTTATGAAGGAGCACATAATCCAGTATGTTAACCACTGCCGATCATCCAAGGTTGAAGGACTCTCGATTGCTCTCATTGATTCGTATCTGTTCATTCATATAATTAAACACATGCTATTTATTCTTCTTCTGATCTTTATTTTCCCTTTAGAAAATTATTGTCTAGCATTTTACTTACAATGGATAAAGAAACATCACTCCAGGCCTGTTGACAGCCAAAAATAGAATAATAAGGGTAAGCTACCAAAATATATAATCCTTGACATGAAAATTGTGTTCAAATATTATGGATGACAAATCTAGTTCAAAGATCAAAATGAAAAAAATAAATAAATAAAAAATACCCGACTAGTGCATCCAAACGTTTGGCTATTACTGCAAGAACACCCATATTTTCACTGCTGAAAGTGTCTTTGTTTCTCCGGTCGATAGACCGACAAATTAATTAATGAAAGCTTAAATATGACTAATTCACTGTGAGATAATGAGAAGCTTGCGAAGATGCAGTCAAGTATTTAAGGGTATGAAAGGTTGACGAAAGCAAGTAAGGAATTCCTGTTGAGCGAACCATACCCTTTCTTTTCCTTCGACCACAAGAGAAGTAAGAAGAAGATTGAATTAGCGTTCAGCTGAATTATTTTTCACTTCACCTTTTGTGCCTCAAAGTTATATGCCTTACTCTTTCTTTCTCCCTGTGACCAATTTTATGATAAAAGTAGGGAAAGGAAAAAACCTGAGTGTTCTTTGGACAACAGACATATATATTTTAAAACGTTATAATTAAGGTTTTTGGTCTCTGAAACTTTCTTGGAATGTATAAGAAATTATGTCAATACTATATTTTTCAGTTTTAAAAATTGAAACGTTAAAAAGGTAAAAATATCTTACATAACTTTTAATATTTATTAAAAATAAAAAATATTTTAATTAAAAACTTTTTTAAATAGATTTTTATTCATGTTTTATAAATTAACAAAAATACTTTTTAACCAATAAAATTAATATTTGATTTTTGTTGAAATACGAAAACATGTTATTTTTAAATTTAAAGGTAACAACTTTTTGTTTTGACATATAGGATGAGGATGATTTCAAAGCTAATTTGAGGAGGATCCCTAAAATTTGGAGCATGGTTGGGTTTCATGGAAGCTAATTCGAGGAGGATCCCTCCAAGTTATGCCAAACTCGTCAAATTCTCACTTTGATATAAGGCATTAAACTGCATTGAGGTAGAAAATTTGTATTAAATTATAAGCAATTTCTGGCAGCACTGATTTTGTAGTTTTTGCCTGCTACTAAAATTTGGGGTATGAAATAAAATAAGTCATGAATACTTGCTACAATTTCATTCTAATGTGAAATTGTGGCTTTTCATATGATAAAATTAAAAGAAGATTAGAGGTTAGATTTATTTTTTAGGCCTCATTTATGACATTAAAAACTAAATAATATTATTTACTTTAATAATATTATTTTAATCTCAATGCTTCCTTCACTTCAATTCTCTTTTATTTTTGTTTAATTATATTTATAATATATTCTATATAAAATATTTATATTTGCTTCCTAAAATTCAATCAAGGATGTATAAATTTTTATTTTTGTGTTAATCTTAGCCACATTAAAAAGCTAAGTCCATGACTCCATAAATATGATAGGACGTCGGTGAGATTTTAGAATTTGAGTTCTGATTCAGGGCAGTGTCATCGTGACTTCATGAATCATAGACTATATTGGCAAAAATATAATAATTTACATTTTTAATGTACTTTTAAAATAATAAAACTATAATTCCAACTAATGGCAATACCATACATACTGTTGATCGTCTTTAAAATTTAAATTTTATTTACAATTCATATGGATAATGGAGGTGTGATCGTCTTCTGGATTTGGGATAGTAGAATCTGAAATGGTTTATTTTATTTCTTTTAAAATAAATCAATTTTTGTTTTCAACCTAAACTTCAAGGGACGAATAAGGGTTTATCAGTAATGTGGCACAATCGGGCATCCAATTCCCCCAGAAATCTTAGGATAAGCGGCAGCAAGGTTGACGTTCATTTCCATATTTACCCCTATATATAAACCTCACTCTCTCTTGCTTGCGGAAACCACAAGGAAACCCTAATCGAACCCAAATTCGGGTCTCTGCAGCTCGGCTTTGGTTATCCACTGTATGCTCTAAAACCTTATTCATCTTCTTTACTTTATTGTTATGTTGAATTCTTGACTGTTAATTTTTAATTTTATTTATCCAATTCCAAATTCCTAATCGTTACTGGTCCGTACGTCTCCTTTTTAAGTTTCCGATCCGAGACCCGCCGGGTCTTGAATCGGTCTTCTGACCCGATCGGTTATAACCCGTTTAATGCGCCTGGTTCTATCGGGTCGTAGCCGACCCTATTTAGTTGCTGACAGGAAACCCTAAAGTTCCGTCCATGTTCTCCGGTGGTTCTCATTCCCGGGTCAACCCGTAACTGATATGCTTGCTACAAAATAGTATCATGGCTGGGTAACGGAGAACATGATTCTGGGTTTGGACTTGCCTAACCCGAGGGAGCATTAAATTACAGAATGTAGATTAACGAGTTCATTTTTATTATTTAGTTGCATGTTCTTATAGTGTATGGTTTCTTGAATGAAATTTTTTCTCTCATAATTGAATGTATGGCCATGTTATGTCGAAAGGTAAGCTATCGTAACTCAATGTATGTTAATTTGGTTTACATGAATTTCTTGGTTCAGGCGATAGTGATGAACTTGGTGACTTTATATGCACGGCCTCATTGATATGTTAAATTCAACCATTATTTTTTTTGTCCTTTTGTTTGCTAAATTATTTTTTATGACTAGGATTAAAATGGGGCATCAGGGTACTACTTTCTAGTCAACTATTGAATTCAGCTATAAACCCTTGAAGTCTAGTGACAGTGATACCTGTATTAAATGGGTTTGGTCTTCACTTCATGCAGTAGCAAACATTGATGCATCATTCAGGAATGTTTATATATTGGCTTACTCTAATTTGTGATGCGTGTAGTATTCTTGTTGGTTGTTTCGCAGAATTGAAATTCTAGTAGGAGAGGAAAAGTTGAGTCGAGTTAGATATGAACCGAAAATAGTTTCTAATCTTTTTTGCTTATGGATTCTGATAAAAATTACACAAACGTTGAAATTAAAGGGCACTCTATTGACTGGAAAAAATTGCTGCTATAAGATTGTCGTCTTGCTTTGAGTTTTACAACTAAATGGAGGTGTGTCTTTTTAATCTGTTTGTTTCAAAATTATTTAGTTGCTCCTATTAATAGTTCATTTTTGGAGGCATTATTCTTGAAACTTGTATGGACATGTTAAGATGTATATATTTCAAAGAAAATATTGGGTACCTTTGGTAGCATAAAGAAAATGTAGTGAAAAAACATTAAAAATCAAAGTATATGAAAGGAAGCTCCAACTATAAGATTGGAAAATCACGGCACCGTACTGAGTGTGCTTAATGTGAAAAAGGACATGTGACCCACAAATCTAATGAGATCTTCTAGTTGGTTCTGTCTTTTGCATTCCATCAAATAGATTGTGTACTCTTTTAGTGGATACATAATTTTTATAGATTATCTGTAATCTCTCTTTCTGTCAGTTGCTGTGGGGCTGTGAAATTGTAAAGGAAGATTGGCATTATTCATGGAAATTTGCCTCTAATAAAACCTTTGTGAAATACCAGAGGCTTTAATTGATTAGGGTATAATGTTTCATCACGGACATTTCATGAGGGAAACTACGCTGTTTTGTGGAGCATAAAGCTCTCAAACTAGGTGTGTTTGTTCCTAAATAATCCTGACTCCGGAGATGACTTCTTATTGTTTAAGCATTAAATTAGCTTAGATTGCTGCATTTACTTGTTGACAACTAACTTAGATAATGCTTGAAGACTTTGTAATCCCACTTATAATTTTTCTCTCTTACCCTGACCCCTAAAATGTAAGTCAGTAGGAAAAGGAAAAATTTAGTTATAAATATATTTTATTTTTTATGCATGTACCAGAAAGTGTACCTGACATCCTCATCATAATTTTTTCAATCTGAAATTATTTTTCTTAATGATTGTTTTTGGCATCCTTTACGCATTGTCGCTTTTCTAACGCGGAATAACTTTCGTATTATTTTAATGATTACCAAGTTTTTATGTTAAATAATGGATTTAAATTATTTGTGATGCACATTGTTAAATATCAGGTTGGTGCAATGGATATGTCCGATGCAGTCATTGTCAACTCCAGCAGATTAAAATCTGTCGTGTGGAATGACTTTGATCGGATGAAAAAGGGTGATACCTATTTGGCTGTCTGTAGGCATTGTAAAAAGAAACTTAGCGGATCTAGTACTAGTGGAACTTCACATTTGAGGAACCATTTAATTCGGTGTCAGAGAAGATCTAATCATGTTATATCTAACCATGGGTTGGGTCATTGTTTTCCAGCAAGGGGAAAGAAAAAGGAAGGAACCCTTTCCCTGGTGAGCATTGATCAAGAACAGAAAAAGGATGAAGCAATTAACCTTGGGAAAATTAAATATGAGCAAGAGCCAATGGAAGAAGAGACAGTTAACATTGGCAATAACAACTTTGATCAGAGGCGAAGTCGATATGATCTTGCCCGCATGATCATCCTACATGGCTATCCATTGACTATGGTGGAGCATGTTGGATTCAGGATATTTGTTAAGAATCTTCAGCCACTTTTTGAACTTGTAACATCCAATAGAGTTGAGGCTGACTGTATGGAAATCTATGCAAAAGAGAAACAAAAAGTTTATGAGGTGCTGGATAAATTACCTGGGAAAATCAGCATCAGTGCTGATGGGTGGGCTACTACAGGTGATTCTGAGTACTTGTGTTTGACAGCACACTTTATTGATGAAGATTGGCAATTGAAAAAGAAGACTTTGAATTTCATCATGACTGATCCTTCTCTTACAGAAGATGTGAGTTCAGAGGCTATAATGACATGTCTAATGGATTGGGATATAGACCGAAAGTTATTTGCAGTGACATTTGATAATGGGGCCAGCAATGACAACATGGTCTACAGAATTAAAGATAGGCTGTCTCAGAATAGATTCCTCTACTTAAATGGTCAATTGTTTGATGTTCGCTGTGCGACAAATGTTGTCTGTCTGATGGTTCAAGATGCTCTGGAAGCAGTCTGTGATGTGACTTACAAGATTAGGCAAAGCATTCAATATGTTAAAAGTTCGCAATCCACCCTAGCAAAATTCAATGAAGTGGCTCTAGAAATTGGAGTTGAGAGTCCTAAGTGGTTGTGTGTTGATAATCCATCACAATGGAACTCTACATATTCAATGCTAAAAGATGCATCAGAGTGCAGGGAGGTGTTTTTTCGTCTGCAAGAATATGAACCAGACTACAGAATTTGCCCATCTGATTTAGAGTGGGAGAGAGTGAATGCCATTATTGGCTGCTTGAAGCTCTTTGTTGAAGTTACTAACGTTTTCACAAAGAGCAAGTATATGACTGCAAATATATATTTTCCTGAGATTTGTGATATACATCTGCACTTGATTGAATGGTGCAAGAATCCTGATGAATTTCTTAGTTCTTTGGCCTTGAAAATGAGAAGCAAATTTGATGAGTACTGGGATAAATGTAACTTGGGTTTAGCAGTTGCAGCCATGTTAGATCCCCGATTCAAGATGAGATTGATGGAATATTACTATCCGCTCTTATATGAAAATAGTGCTTCAGAGCTCATTGATGATGTTTTTGAGTGTATTAAGACGCTATACAATGAACATTCTATTGGCTCTCCATTAGCTTCTCTCGACCAAGGGCTGACTTGGCAAGTAAGTGGTGGCTCTGGAACTTTGGTTTGCTCTGAAAAGGATTCAAGGGACAAACTAATGGGATTTGACAAATACCTGAATGAAACTTCTCAGACTCAAGGGTCAAAGTCAGATCTGGACAAGTACTTGGAAGAACCTCTCTTCCCACGTAATGTTGATTTCAATGTATTAAACTGGTGGAAAGTTCATACTCCAAGGTATCCAATCCTATCAATGATGGCACGCAATATTCTGGGAATCCCCATGTCAAAAGTTGAACATGGCTCAGCATTCAACATCGGGAAGAGAGTGCTGGACCATGATCGAAGCTCACTACGCCCGACTCTTGTTCAAGCTTTGATGTGTTCTCAAGATTGGATGAGAGAATGAATTGCAAATTGATCTTCAGTTGTTAGTTTCTTGTATCTGTTTAGGTTGTTAATAGACTCTTTTCCTGTATCATTTTGCAAAAAAACATATGTTGGAATTAGGATGTGAAGCCCAGCTACAATCTATAGGCCTCAAATTTAATGTTAATTCAGTGTTGTGCGTGGCATTATTGTATCACTGAAAAACTTATAACCACAACTAAAAACATGAAGACCTACCGTATGGATACAATCAATACGTCGGCTTTGGAGAAGCATGGTGTCACAATTATGTGATAAAATTATTTTAAAACAATCATATCAATATATCATATTATATAGATAAATTAATAAAATTTGTTTATACAACATAGTTTTATTCAAATGATTTTCTTTTTGTTTTTCAGGTTGGACTTGCGTTGGTTTACGTATAGATAAGCAAAAGCATGACACGTCCAACGATAAAACAGAAGAGTTTATATCTTGAAAGCGATATGTAACTTTACCAAATAATTACGCAAAAAGATTGGTTCAAACCTAAAAATTAGTTTGGTCAATTAAAGAAAAATCATTTACGATTAAAATTGAGTTAAGAAGTGCATAAAATTTTAAATTGAAATAAAAATTAATAAATAGCTTAAAATCTATATATATATATATATTTGGGATACTTCAGAGGAATCATAATAACTACAATAATGAAAAAATGTAAATGTGAAAGAATCATGACGTAGTTGTGCAGCAGGAAAAGAAATCCTTGAAATTGTGCAAATATAATATAATATTCTCTTCCAAACAAAGTCATCCTTTTTTTTAATAAAAAAATTTTAAAGTCATTTATTTTTCTCCACTCCAAAATAAATAAATTAATTAATTAAATTAAAATTCTGATGTGGGTGGATGGTGATATTTTATGTTGGCATTTATGTTATTAGGTAATGCATTAAATTTTGGCATCTCCATTCATCATTCATTTTGAAGCTCCAATTTAAGAATCTTACTGCAGCAGCACTGTGGTCCCTTCTCTTCTTCATTCAATTCGCTTACTACCCTTGGAAAATGAAATGTTTAAATAAATTAAATTACAAGCATCATTTTATTTTATATTATATTCCTTAATCCAAATTTTATCATCATTAATTTTCTTAATCATATGTGTTTTAATTATTTATGTTTATTATTTTAATTACAAGCATCATTATATTTTATATTCCTTAATCCAAATTCATGCTTTTGATTTTGACAACAACTAACATATCTTCGTAGAGATTTGGATATCAAGATATTTGCCCATTCTCTTCTTCATAATGTTCACTTTTTTCCAAGTTTGTTCCATTAGTTGTACAGGTTGCCATCACACTCTCTTGTTTGTCAAAATTCCATCCTATTTTGGCTAATTCATTCCCTTTTCTTCTTTTTTCGGACCTTCTTGTTGTTTTAAACTTTGATTTTGCTTCTCTCCGACTAGATCCTTTCCTAACTCCTTCCCTACTTTATGATAGTGGGGCTTAATTTTATACCTCTTTTACTTTTAAATTTAGTAAATATTTTTATATATTCACCACTTTGATTAGATTAGTTCTAAACAGTATTAGAAGAGAGATTTATGCTTTAAATTAAGGGTTTGAAGTAATTCAAGATTACCAATGTTCATGTGTATTTAAGTTAGACTAATGAAATTAAAAAAGAAACAAATAAAAAAAAAACATGGAGATGTGATCTTTAGCATAAATTCGGAGGAACAAACTTGCTTTCCACTCTCTCATTTCGACGAGTTGTCTTATCACAGCCAAAAATTTGAAGATTGCTATCCATTTCATCCTCAATGGTTTTTACCAAAACAAAAAAAACTTAAAGAATGTGTAATTTATATGTTATTCGTACTCAAACATGGCTATTTTTGACACAACTAATTCTCATGGTACATTTGACTAATTAGCGTTTTAGATTAATACAGGAGACATCGTTGGATGATGGGTCACATTTTGTTCTTTCTAACTAAGAATTAAATAGTGTGATCAGCCTCCTCATTAATGATTTAATTCAAGAAATTTCGTTTTGGGATGATAAGGGAAAATTTGGGCACGGTAAGCAGGGCAGTGAGTTTGAAAGAATGAAGCAGCAGCTAGCAGAGCTGAAGCATTAATTGACAGTGAATAAATTTCATGGAAATAAAGGAATAATAGTTGTGATATTGATTTAGGCAGAAGCATGAGTAGTCAGTCACTTTATGAGAGCTCATTCACAGAATAATTTGTTTAAAGATGAGTGAGTGAGACAACCATGTTGATGTTGGTGCAGTAGTGCTGAGATAAGGCCAGATTTCTGGTGGAGCATCCAATATTATTATGTCCTTTTAGCTGCTTTTCCACTATCCATTACCCTACTCTGTTTTCCTTGATATAGAGATAATTTACATCAGATAAATTCCACCAAGCTTTTTACCCTTAGTTTGACCTACAGGACTCTTGTATAACTATTTTTGTGATATGCAGCAATAATCGAACTGAGTCTAAGAGTTGTACGATCAGCATATGTTTCCATGTGACAGGGTGAAGGGGGTGGGGACATTCAGAATGATACAAGAAGAAGAAATGCTACTTCATTGTATTTATTTAATTTAAATTTGTTTTCTGGGTTGGTTCAAGAATATTTCCCTATTTCCCTCCCAGGTTTTTTGGCCTAATATTTATTATTCTACTTATTACTATCCAAATAAATCAACACTCGTATAAATTAAATTTGTTAAAGAATTTTAAATTAATGGTCATTTGATCATACTACTATATTTTGTCTTGAATTTTTTCTCACGTTACTTGTTTAAAAAAGACTATAAAAGGATCTTTTATCCCATATTGTTTGGTTATAAGATTTGTAAGATTAAAAATATCGAGAGAATTAGAGGGACTATTAAGGAGTGTAATAGGATTACACTCCTTAATTTGGCTTGAAAACGCAGAGGTCTAGCACTTTGTACGGATACGTTTTTTAGGTGAAGCATAAATATTTTGGTTTGTATATAATTATTGCTTAGATCTTGACGTGGAGTACACATAATAAGAAATTAATATAACTCCAGTTTAATTATGAAATGAAAGCTTTCTTGGAAAGGCAGGACAAGTATAGAAATACTTTATATTTTGTATACAAGAGAAAGGAAATAGTATTAGTTGTTAACAAAAGCATATTAAGAGTTGGTAGGAATTAGAAGCACCTTTTGGCATATGAAGTTTTGAAAGGGAGCAAGAAAGCAGTCATCTGGCCGGCAATCCCATGTCGTTGAGTAACATTGATCATCTCACTTCAATATTAAAGACTTTGACAATGACCAAATTTGGTTATATGTGAGATGTTGAGAAGTACATTACATGGTTTAAGAAATCTTAAAATTCAAAATCTAGGAAATGCATATTTGTGTGTATGAATTTCTGTAATTTACTTTATTGGGTTAAAAATAAAACTTCATATCCTGCATTGCTTGAAAAATATAGAAGATTGTCAATTTAATTGATGTATTCTTTTTATTCTCATTCTATTTTAACGTACAAATATGTATTGTTTAAAATTACACATCAAAAAAGATTATCGAAACAATCTTTTGAAAAAAAAGAAAGGTTGAAGGCTATGTCATAAATCTTGACTCGAATAAGACTACAAATATCAATAATAATAGTCTTATGGGAGCTATGTTGCGAGTGAAATATCTAATTATTCCACTCATACCGTAAGAAATATACTATGACTGAGATGATTAATTGTGTAAGAATGTGCTTTAAATCATTTTTAAGGTGGAGGTGAGTAACAATACAGTGAGAAAAGAGAATGATAAGAGAGTCGACCAAACTATAAGTGTTTTGGTTGAGAGTTCTCTCCACACATAGGAAGAGAAAACACAATTAAAGAAGAGTTGCTCATAAGATTCAAACACATAGCACACACTCAGATTATGTAATAAGGCCAATGACCTAGAGACAGTCCATGGCACGAAGTCTCTCTAGGGAGACCAACCAAACAATAAAGGAGTGCCTTGGGATATGTCCAGGGAACCATGAAAGATGGTGAACACAGAATTCACATTTCACTTGTATCTCAATAAATCTCAGACTTAGTCAATAGAAAACTTACCTGATAACTGAGCTTTCCATTTGTAGTGGTTAGGAACTCCCACTCATAGGGTAATGTAAAATGCTTCTCACATTATAATTAATAAAAATTGTTTTATGATTAGGATGGAGTTGATTGTACTTGGTAGCTTATAATTGTATTTGACAGCTAATGCTTATGGTAATACTAATACTATTGTAGGCGTCAAACATAATTGACAATTTTACAGACAGTAACAAACCCTAGGGCTAAGGCAGATGTTAATACAGAGTTTGGTTGTGCTGCAAAGCAATATTAATGTTCCTGGAGATCCAATAAGAAAAGAAAAGTGGTCCAAATGGATGGTAAGAAGTGTCCATATCCAAGGCTGTAAAACCATAAGATTCGATTGCTACATTACACATAGGAAACAAGAAGATTTTCATTTTCATTTTTATTTTAGTAGATAGAGACTATAGTAATCAAACATTTATATAGTAAAAAAGAAAAATGCGCTATTTATATCGGTTCATCCAAAACACTACATCTAATAGAATTAATATTATTTTAAATTTCTTGTTACAATGAATATGTTTATTAATGAATTGTATATAGTTTATATGAGAATAATATGTTCATATACCAGCATTTTTATTCCTAAGACAAACCCTATTAAGATTTTTATTCATGAGAAAAATCATATTTTGACTTTTATTCTTAAAAGAAAACTTAAAACAGTTTTTTACTAGTTAGTCAAACTATATATAGGTTCAAGGGTGTCACACTTTGCACCCTGCCCACTCATCAGAGAGTTAGAGCCCATTAATCAGGGAATAAGATTCTGTATGTATAAACAAAACACCTTATAAATAAAGTAATCATTAATTATAATAAACAATATAACAGACACAAAATTAGTCACGGATCACTTCAGTCAAAACTCTATACTAATTCTAGAATAATCAAATAAGTGAATAATTTTCATGTAATCAATCTCCATGTTAAGAGTAAACTATCACATTAGTTGGAATATCAAATTCGGATTCCAACCTTGGTATGTTGTTACTGATGATTAGATAATTAAGTATAAATGTTTTTACTTTAAAATAAAAGTCAATACACTCTGGCTGCTATATAATTCAGCAATAAAAACTAAGTAATACCAAATTGGCCAGGGAGAAGCAGTGATTTAAGCCCCAAAGTAAATGTTAGCATGCTACACCATCTTTACCTTAAAAGAACTAGATATTACAAGATGGGTGAACTGTACATCACATGGGAGTCTATTTTCACTTTGTACTTGGGAAAGGGAAATTGAAACTAACAAGAACTTTAGCAGAACCATACTTCAAAAGCTAACTATCCAGATTAGAGAGCTTAAAATTATATAAATCTCATATTAAAAGTTAATACTTTTTAATATGAGACCTAAATCTTATACCTTACATTTGAGATCTTAACATAGGACCATGCTCCTCAACTTGAGGTCTAGGCAGGCTAATTGTGTGTTAGTTGGGCTAATACTGTAATGTCGATGTCATCATCTGCACTGCACGATTACAACTAAGATATGTGGTGATGATTCTGATACCAAATTATATGTACTTTAAAAGAACTATATCTCACAAGTTAACTATTAATATTAAAGAATGTAAGATCATATAAACCCCACATTAGAAGTCTATACTTTTCAATATGGGATTTGAGTCCTATATTTTACACTTGAAATTTTAACAGAAATATATATATCTACAAAAAATTGTGAATTCCACAATAATATAAGAGGAGAAAGAAGTAATGTAAATTAAGCTTTGAGGCAGGGCGGTAAGATCAGAAACAAATCTAGAATGGAGGCCCTACTAAAAACCCCAAAAGGAAAAACAACATGGAAGGTCTTCTTATTTATTTTGTTTTCATTGAATAATTTTGAAGTCACAATGCATATATAGCTTTCACAATGTCTCATTTCACACCATTATTAGTGACTTTCCCAAGAACCTTTTTGTTTATCACCCTTCTCCCTTTTTTTTTTTCCCATCATGAACTGAATGGATGGTTAATGGAGCCTCAAAATTAACAATAAACTCCCTCTGCATAACTTTTTTTTTTTTTGGTTACTCATGCAATACAAATTATGTGGACAGTAAATATAGTAACTAATAAAGTCTATACATATTCAATCATGATGTACTATTTTATGGTTGAGGAATCTATCTATCTATATATCTATATATCTATCAATATATATATCTATATCTCTTCTGCTAGAGCAACCCACTTCAAGAATCTTTGTTCCTCTTTAGTTCAACTCTTTAGCAGGTTAGACTGCAAAATCAACATCACATTTAGATGCTTAATAGTATGATTTTATGTAGCCTTGATTTAGGCGAGCCACCAAGATTGATATCTTATTTTGCTGACGAGACCATCAATTTTTTTTTTTTTTTGGGCTTTTGCATTCATTTTTTCAGACATCAACCATGGAGTTTCCTAACCAAGAACCAGAAAGCTCTTCTCATAAGAAAACGGGGAGAGGCAAAATTGAGATTAAGCGGATCGAGAACACCACTAACAGACAAGTTACCTTCTGTAAGCGTCGCAATGGATTGCTCAAGAAAGCCTATGAATTGTCTGTTTTGTGTGATGCTGAAGTGGCTTTGGTTGTCTTCTCAAGCCGTGGCCGCCTCTATGAATATGCTAACAACAGGTTTAGTACTTCTTAGATTTTTTTTTTTTTTTGGTTGAGTTTGATATGTTGACGATGGATACTTATGCTTCTGTCCAAGATTGCTTATGATTATGACCATTCTATGCTGTTAAGGTTTTGAGTTTTTGGGGTCTATATATAATAAAGTTTCATCTTTGGGTTTGAGTTTGTTTAGTTCTTTTTCCATTAATTTTCCCTATTTTTTGAGTTGGGAAAGTCGATGATTATATCTGTGATTCCCAGCTTCTTCTGATAAAAGGGTTTTTAATGGATTTTATGGATACATGTTCATCATACGCAGTTTAGGTTAATAAATTAACTTTTGTTGAAGATTGATCGGTTCTCCCTACCTAAGATTCACTGATCTTTCTTTATTTTGTCATTTTATTGGCTTTCCTTTGTGAGATTTGGGAGTATTTCTATTTCTTCCTTGTGCTTCTTCTCAGTTGTTCGGTAAAGAGATGCAGATCTGTAAGTAATAGATACAATTAACCAGAAGTGATGTACAGTAGCTTGTTATAAGAGCAGGAACGAAGGTTATCAAGGTATAACAGGTGTGAAACCAGCTTCTTCATCTTTGGCCTTCATTGGACTCTTCTCTCTATCTCTTTCTCTCTCTCCATCCTTACTAAACAAAAGTCCGAAACCAACAAAGCTGTGAAGGGTCTAATCATTCATTAACTTGTTCTTTGAAGCTTACTTAATAGCTAGTCATTTCAACAAGAATGAATCAAGAATTGAGCCCTTCAACTGGATCATAGCTGGACTTTCAAGACTCAAATCACTGTCTCAAATACTTATCACAAATCTTACGTTCTATCAAACTCTCAAACCTAAACAAGTAGCTCGCTCTGTAGGCTTTCTGATTGTTCCTTCTCCGCTTACCAATTTACCTGTTGGGAAAGTGTTATCTGGTTGAATAGCTGTTGGGTAATTGAAAGATCTCTCAAATTTCATTCTAGGGTTTCATAACTCATTTCTATTTTTCTTCGACACCAGTCACAAATCTCACTTCAATCTCAAATGCAGAAGCTACACAAGGATTTTCTAGGCTAATCGGGTCTTAATCTGTATAGCCCTTCAATGATTTCTTATCTTCACGACACGACACATTATCAAAGAATAGACCTGACGAATTCAAGATTAGGGTTTTAAATCATAATGAGCATTGGGTCAAATCTTATCACAAGTTTTACTCCTCCAGTCTGCCTTTAAGTTTTAGATATATGAGTATCATCGGCAGATGGGTATCCGGATTTCTTAATCTTTTTGACTGTTTTACCCTTCTCTACAACATAAGAGAAAAGAGGGTGGCTGTGATTAGGGTTCTTGTGTCTGAGCTGTATTTCTTAGTTACAACGTCAGATATGATTTTTCCGTTCTTCACATCTGACAAGAAGTCTGTTGTCATTATATTTATATCTTTACTTGGCTTATCTTTATATATTTCGTTTATATCATCTCATCTGATTCAAGTTTTTTTTTTTTTTTTCTCAAATGGTGAAAAATTGCTTCTTTGATTTAGATTTACTTAGATCTCTTTGAGGGGAAAAAGAGTTATAGCTAAAGCGTGCCGTCAGTTTAGGGAAGATCTCCACTTTAATGTGAATTGTATAGAGTGTTTCCTTTTTGTGGAAACAAAAAAATTCTTCAAGATGATGAAGTTCCGCAGCAGGAATAATGATAATTTATTCTTCATAGGTCAAAACAGTGCATAATTTATCCATATAAATATCACCGAAGCTTTTAGACGAGAGGTAGACAATACAAACACAAGATCTTTCACATTTCAAGCAACATACAACTCAAAAATTATTAAGCTGATTATATGTTTTTGATAAAACATTTCATTAGAAAATTTTAAGGTTTTTAGAATTAATAAGAAGAAGGGTTCTCTATAAAATTCAATAGTCAAAGAATTCATACCTTGCTGGCCTTGTTTGATGGAAAGAGAGAAGAAAAGTTGAGGTGACAGAAGAAAAACAAAAGAAATGGTAGGAGCCAATGAGGTTCTCTGCACTTTACTGAATGGTGCATCAATGGCTGCTGCACAGTCTTCCTTGATCATACCACAAGTCTGTTCAGTAGATTTAGACACGAAATGACGCAAATTATTTTCTTTTTATTATTTCAATAAAATATAATATTTTAACACAGTCAAACGCAAGCCATGAAAGCATTCCTTTCTTTCTGAGATTTTGAACAAGTCTCGTGGGTTTTAAAGAGTCCTCTTAGGTTATAGCGCTGTGTTTTTCCACATATTGAAAGGTGTCAAGTATATAGAAGCAATGATAGTCGAGCCAATCATATCGTTAGATCTTCTGCCACCGTGGCAGAAACCGTTCTTCAGTGGCTCGACGAAATTAAGGTAACAGGCTCACTGTGCTTTTTGTAAAAGGAAACGCTAGAAGCTCTGTTTTTTTCCACTCACCCTTTATATTACTTCTTTCCTTTGTCAAAACTATTTCTGCATTTGTTATATTTTTACCTTGTGGCTAGGAATTCGGAATTATCAACATGAAAAAAAAATAATTTTTTTTCTTTTACTTATTAGCAGTTTCTTAAGTTTATTGACAACTTTTATGGATAAATTTTCCTTTTTTGTTTGAAATTTAAAATTTTTTATTATGAAATTTCCAATTTATTTTATCACTGACCATTCTTTCATATCTAACTGAAAGCATGACTGAAAAGTTTGGAAAGCTAAGGAATTAAGGTATTTTATTCCCTTCTCCCCAGTAACTTGAACTTTTGGAATTCTTCTTGAACGGTTGACCATATAAAGATGTCTTGTCTCTGGTTAGTTGTTCATATTTAGTTTGTTTGTTAATTACTTGGTTCTATGGCAAGGTGCTTGTCTGAGTTATATTATGTGTTTGATAAAAATCCTAAATAAGCATTAAAAACGAGTTGGAAACCCAAAAATGTAAGCCTGAATGATGCAAATATTTTAATATCCAAGTTATATAGTCAATAATCATATTGTTCATGGTAATTATTGCACTGATTTTAGTATCTAAGTCTTTCATCTTTCAACGGATTGTTATTGGAGAAAATAGAAGTATGTCAATGAATTCGTAATTCCAATATAAGAGCAAATGAACTATTATATACGGATTGAATTATTTTGACATTCTTTTTCTATTATTTCTGAGTCTTTAGTTTATATATGTAATTTCATGGTCTTGGATTCAACTGCAGTGTCTCTTTGAATATAATATCTATAATTTAATGAAGTTTATAAGTTTTTCTTCTGATGCTTAATATATTCTAGTAAAGAATGATAAATGTGGCATGAAGCTCTGAACCGATTCAGTGGAAATGATAGGAAAATATCCAATCCCAAGGAAAATTTAAATCAACGCTAACCATTCTTTGAATTGTCAGATTTTTGTTTCCCATTTGTTCCTCATAGTTTGTTCTCATTTTCTTTTTTCAAAGTTAATAGTGAATTCAATTTTATGATGACTACTATATTTTTTAATATAAAATTTGGGATTCAAAATCACATAAAAATGCAGTAATCATATAGAGATATTTTCTTGCTCTGCGAAATTTTACTCCTTTGATGTTTTATCTCTATTTTCAGCATCTGAGAATCTTTTTGTAAGAGGGTGTTAAGATAGTAAAACGCTAATTGTAACAGGGAACCCTAACTTTGTTAAACATCCAAGCCCTTAACCTTCCACACCAAAACTTAGATGCCGTGTTTTTTGGAATGTCTTTTTTTCCAGTTTGGTATGATTGAACACAAAATAAACCTGTGTATTAACCATTGCAATACCCAGATATTTTCCTCCATTTCATCAAATATAAAAGAAATATTGCTATGTATCAGTTTGTAGAGCTACTTTTCCTAGCTATGATATATGCACAAATGTCATCTTCAGACATTGTATGACTGATGAATTATTAAACCTTAATTCTTCATTCCATTTGCAGTCAGTATTGAATACTAAGTTCAGCATTTCAACTCCATAGTAGCTTTTTATGGTAGCCCTAATGTTTGACATCATCTTTAAAAAAAAAAAAAAAACTCATCCAGTTATGTTACAATACATCAATTTATTTGAATGAGTTTATACAAAAAGTTTGACATGTTGTATTATTCATCTACAAATAGCATCACCATGTTGGATTTTGATTGTTTAATTATTTCTTTTATTTTCTATTGAACTAAGGCTATACTATTGAACTGTCTTGTTGAATCCATTAATAACACCAAACAATTCATTAAATTACTGTTATATATAGCTGGCATCAAATAGTTGAAAATTTTGGGAAGGAGCCTGTGTTGTCGTATTAGAGTATGAGTGACCTATATAGTGTTTCATATGGAGATAAATATCATAGCTTGATTAGGATTGTCTTTTAAAGGGTCTCCTGATTTGATTTCTGTTTTTTAAGACCCTGGGTAATGCCATTTCAAGATTTTGATATATCAGTTAAAATATGCCTCAAATTTCTCATATTTGTGAGTTATAATTGTAGAGTGATATTTTAAGAATTTACTCATTGATAATTTTGCTTAGATGTAGAAATACCAAGTTGTTTAAATATCCAATAGAAAATGTTTTATTGGATCTCTATATAAGTGTATCTTAATTATGGGGTTAAGAAAAGAGTGAAAGAAGGCTTCCATCCAGATGTTGATGAGGGTGGTTAAAAATCACCTGTGAATGATGAAATGAAAGAAAAGTTCTTGAGCTCTGCTAGTTTTCGTTGTTAAAATTTTTTAATACACTTATATCTTCCCAAACTATCTACTAATGACTTTATTTCTTCATTCCTGATGTTCTCAAACTATCTACTATATTACACCTTGACGTTGTGTCAAGAATTAAGACGATCTTATCTTTAGTGAGAGGCGGAGCTCAAAGTGGGGCTTTTACTGGCTCTTTTAAAGAACTTATGACATATATGGTAAGCGACTCAGCATACCAGTCTTTTCAACCTTTTCCACTAAAACCGTACTCCTACAAGCCTAGGTTTTGAAGTTGAAGCTCTTGTCAAATTTCACGCATGTGCCCACGTCACACCATCCTATCTGTATCTTGTCAAGATCCACAGTCTGTATTATTATTTTCCTCTTGTTTTTCAACTCCTTATGACCAGTTCACCTACATTTTCTTCTTGATAAACATCCTCGTCATGGTTACACATGATTTTTCTTAGTCAAGTGAACTATAATTTTATAGCCAAAACAATCTATGGTGTCACAACACAGCAATTAGCTTTCAAGTTATTGCATTTTGAACAATTCTTTTAAGCTTACTCATTCATTCACCATAATGAGCCGTTGGTCCACTGCTTCAATTTTTGAGAGTGTTCAATTTTTGTATTCTGGACTTGGCTTGCTAGCCATCCATTATCTCCCTTACCCAGTAATGGATGTTACAGAGCTTGACAGCTTGTTAATTTTCTTTCAATTTATTATGCGTTTGCTCATCACTTAACAGTACCTTATATGTCTTCTTAATTGTACAGTAGGAACAAAACCATCAAACTCCTGTTTATCTTGTGTACCAGCGTATATTGGCTTTACTAAAGCAAGTGAACTAATTAATTGTTTAAATGTCCTTTTCGCTAAATGCATTTATTAGATTCTATGCATGTATTGCATTAGGGCAAAGTTGGGTTGGATTGTTTGGGATCCAACCCAACCCCACATACTAGTTTCGAAGTTGAGAGTTAACTGTACTCAAAATCCTAAATTAGATTAAGTTTCCAAAGAGGAACATTAAAAGTGACTGAAGCTCCATCAAGGAAAGAATTTGAAATGATGTAGCTTCATCTTTACTTAGTTGAAATTCCAGTATTCTCATTTTCTATTTCTATAATTTTGGAGATTTTATTACTACAAGGTCGGATTCTTATTTTAAACCATTTAGATTTGATTTGGAAAATTTTTACTATTTCAATATTGATTTGTAATGCAAATAGACTGCTAAAGATCAGAGAAGATTCACATTTTTACCATTTAAGTGTTACTGCAAAGTTTCAACTGGTTGTTACATATATGCATGGCATCTTGTTATTTCTGTCAAAAATCTGTACATAACTGGAAAAAATCTTGCTGAAATGTTTTCGAAGGAATCCCTAGCTCATTAAACAAAATAAATGGCGTCCACACAACTTTTCTTATGTTGTGATCCTTGTGTGGGTTATATTTAAGACTTCATTGAGGTAGCAGAGAATTCAGTTATAATTAAAAAAGAAAAAGAAAAGAGGCAGTTATTTTGCTTCTTGAGTGCTTGCTTCTTTCTGATCATAATTAATACTAAAATAGTCTGGTATTTGTTTTGCAGTGTGAGATCAACAATTGAAAGGTACAAGAAATCATGCGCAGATAGTTCAAACCCAGGATCTGTAACTGAAGCTAATACTCAGGTATTTTTAATAAAACAGCTAATAAAATATATGAAAAATGGTGTTTTACTGAACAAATGGCAAAGTATAAATGATAATATGCGTTTTTCTCTACACGGGAAAACCATATCGCCAGGCATGTTCAGGGTTTAGGGTTGGTCTCAGATCTGTCACCATAGATCTTTTGAGTTCTAATGCTAACCATGAGTCTTTTTGTTTCACTTTTGTGTCATAGTATTTGTTTAACTAAAACAGTCCACCTCTATAGTTGTGGAATAAAGAAGTAGAATTGAATGATTCTTACGTATGGCCTGACTAGAACATTTACATAGGTGATGCTAGGTCTGCGGAGTTGTAGTAAACATGAAATGAAATTGTTGCAAGACATCCGTCACTCTTTAAATAGGTGATGCTAGGTCTGCGGAATTGTAGTAAACAATGAAATGAATTCCTTGTAAGACATCCATCACACTCTTTAATTTCCTCAAGATTTGATCATCACCTAAGCTACCAAGTTCTCAAGCGTAAGAGTTGAAAATTTACTTCTAGTTATGAAGATCACCAAAGTTCTCATGCGTAGGAGTTGAAAGCCAATTATGCGTTATGCTTAGGCAGCCAAGGGCTTCGACTAATTAAAGAGTCTATAGAGAGAGAGAGACATTGGACTTTCCAATTCTAAGTTAGTTCAAGAGGTAAGACTTTTCTTCATGCTTATAAATTAGCAACCAACGCTATTTGCTTTTCATGTGAGAACACTCAACAATTTCCTCTTTACATAAAACTTCTCATCAATCAAATCGCTTATAAACTATCGGCAAAATTATTATAATTTATAAAAAATTTACAAAAGAAATACAAACAAAACAAAAATGATAGAAACTAAACACAATAAAAAAAATACAATAATTATCTCGTGGAAAAACCTTCCCAATGTGTGAGAATGAAAAAACACAACAAATTAATTATTCACTATTATTAATAACAAGAAAATAAAGTTCTCTCTAGATAAAACTAAAATCATACATAGGCAACTCTCAAAATCAAACAATCTTGTTAGAAAAACAAGTTTTTTTTTTTTTTTTTTGCAAAACAAAACAAGAGACCAATATCGGATTAAATAACTCTTTTGTTTGAAACTCTAAAACCAATTTCCACTCTTTAAAATGAAGAATAATAAGCCACACAACTACATGTAAAATTTTAGTTCAATTAGAGCATGAAACAATATTGATAAGAGAAACTAATCAAAGCTGATCAGAACAACTAAACCCAAAAAATTTTGCCTCCTTTCTCTTTTTATTTTCAAACTATTCTTGTTTCTCTTTCTTCTGTAAGATTTAATTTTATTAATATTCTTACATGAGAAAACTGATCAAAACTGGTCGGAGTCATAAAACCCAAAAAATTCTACCTTATTTCACTTTTATCTATTCAAACAACTTTCATATCTTCTTCTCCTCTCTCCCTTTATTTCACTAAAACTTCATATGAGCTTGAGATAATATGAGAGATTTACCAAGGCCAACTTCATATAGGGAGAAATTCAACCCAACAAATCTTCTTTTGTCCCGAATATGTGGGGAGACTAGCCCCACAGAGGGCATCAAATCCCCCTCAAACCTAAGGGAATTAGTCATACTCGCAACTCCTTTAGAAACAACAAACTTCTCCATAGATAAAATCATTATTACCATTTCAATTCCATATCGATATGGATCTAATACATTGGACGTTCTATGAGGAATTGATTATGAAAAGAAATTGTGTTGTTTATTAACTAAACAATGAGTACAAGTTTTCAAGAGTATGCCTACTAAAGGCAACACTTTCTTCTTTGTGAGAATGCCAAGAACTTTCTCACACAATTGTACAAGTCATCTATGCGCAACTCAATCAATAAATTATCAACTAAATTCACCTCTCCAACGCACAACTTGACATGAATAACATAGGAAGTATTTTGCATCAATCCTTTGGTCAACACCAAGTCTTTGTTTATGAGTTTCCAAAGTAACATCACCAAATCAATTATAATAACCCTCTTAATCAAGAGTGTCTATGGAAATCAAATTGAGTCACATATCATAGACATATCTCACATTATTAAGCCTTAATGTGCAATCAACAATGGTTCACAAACATATTTTGCCAAAATATGAGAATTACTCATGATGAGAAGGCACATGGTACGAACCTTCAAAATTAACAATCCATTTGGAGTCAGTTCAAGTGAGATTTACATCACCATCACTCCTTGAAATTATCTTGCTTGTTTCAATTGTGAGGTTGGAATATGCCCGGGTAAGATTTGCATCATTATTACCCCTTGGACAGGCTTGTCATGATTTTCTGAGGTTTAAATCTATTTTATCCTGTCATGGTAAGGGCCACTTTTCCCTTAGGAGACGAGTTACTAAGCGCCATTGTCAAAGTAATGTGCTTAGATCAACATAATGTTACTTTTGATTCTTGTTTAATTTCTCTTATGGAGCTAATACCAATTTGTTTAGTGATCTTAGATCTTTTCAATCCCAGAAACTAGCAAAACAGGTGAGACTTACTCTCACACTAATAAACTAACATCTACCCTTTTATACTTTCAATGTGGGATAACCCGACAATGTTTGCATAGAAAATTTAGAATCAATTACAATCCAGTATCTGTTAACTAAATGATTTATCAACATTATAAGTACTTATTATCATTTACCTATCTTTTTCTTTAATCGAGAAGAGTAAACACCATGTTTAATCACTACAAATAGTTAATAAAATTAATGATTTTTATCTTGTTTATGAATAACACGAACTGGCATCCATAAATAAAGATTTAAAAACACTTGCATGAATCCTTATATACATGCGTGTTTATAGTAAGTAGTGTTTCTTCTTCGGGTGGGTTTGTGGGGTGATTTTTTCATGGATATAATTTGATCTCTTTCTTAATATATCCTAGAGCAACTCTCACTCTACCTTCTGTGTCATTCGTTTACTTTCAAATGTGAATCGAACTATAATGCTTTCGCTTTCTTCTGAATGAATAAGTGTTATTCAAATGATTGAGTATAGAACTGTTATCCTAATTTATGGTATCTTGCAAATCACCTCAGTTTTACCAGCAAGAAGCCACCAAACTCCGGAGACAAATCCGAGAAATTCAGAATCTGAACAGGTAAGTTCATTAGATAATTCTTTAATTCTTTTCAACTCAGTTGTGTAATATATATCACCATTGTAATAAACAATGCTGCTTCTAGGCATATCTTGGGTGAGGCTCTTAGCTCCTTGAGCTTCAAGGAACTCAAGAACCTGGAGGCCAGACTGGAGAAAGGGATCAGCAGAATCAGATCCAAAAAGGTATTATGGTTAATTGACAACCTAACTGAAAATCAGCGATACTTTTATTTATTCAAGTGTACTTGTTATCTCTTTTTTAAAATAAATGTTCCAATTCCTATCATTAAAATGCTCAAAACTTTTGCCAGAACGAAATGTTATTTGCTGAAATCGAGTTCATGCAGAAGAGGGTAAGTTTCTTTCCGTCCTTTTTTTTTTTTTTGGGTTTCTTTTGGGTTTGCTAAAAATGTTGAACATAATTATACTGTATAGATTTAGGGAGAAAAAATAAAATGCAAATCCAATAAACAATAGACAAATTTGTTGAAAGAATTTGAAAATCAATTTATGTTGCCTTAATATTTGACCTTTGAGGGAGTTGAAAATTCCAAATACTCCAAAACCCTAATAAAAGGACATGGAACATAAAAATGAATCCTTAAGTTCTCAATGACTGTTACGCTTATGATTATGCTATTCTTTAACTTATTAGCAATATGTGCACATGTGCAGGAAATTCAGCTACAAAATGATAACATGTACCTGCGGGCAAAGGTTTCTGAATCTCTCTCTCCCCACATGATAGCTAAAATCTGAATTATTTTAATCTTAAAAATCATTATTATATGGTGCAGATAGCTGAAAACGAGAGAGTTGAACAGCAACAATCAAACATGATGCAGGGAGCTGTGTATGATCAATCTGTGCCCTCACAATCCTATGATCGAAATTTCATCCCTGTAAACCTCCTGGAACCCAATCACCAGTACTCTCGCGAAGAGCAGACTGCTCTTCAACTTGTGTAAGGTTCTATCTCCCATTATGCATTGTAATGAACCATTATCATCACCATTATCAATTGAGGATTTATAATCAATTGTCATCACTATTATATGTGCATATATATGTACTGATGTTCATATCTCTTGGTTCTGCAGTTGAATGATGCTGGAAGGCTATCATTTGTTATGAGCAGGCCTTTCAAGTTCACCAAAATTAAGGCCTTGGGTTTCTGTAATAGACTCTTTGGAACGTGTTATCCCAAAAGTATTCCTCTTGTATTATTCTCCAAGATATTTGACAATATTTGTAACTTTGAAACTGTTTTGTTCAGAATATTTGAAGATATTTCTGCAAATTCTACTCAAACGTATCTGTGCCGCAGCCCATCATCCACATTTATGTAGAAGGATGGGTGTCTTTTGGTGCTGTCATATTCAACAATGCGTTCCCAGCTTTATATTTGTCAAAGGAACCCAACCCATACATTGTCCCATTGCTTTCGCTTTACAGCTGGTTATGGAAGTGGTGCAAACAGGATTTGGCATAATAACAACCCAACCCCCCCTCGCCCAAAAAACAAAAGAATTTGGCACTTTTAGCCATGTGATATCGCCTGCTTCCTGCTGAATACTACTGCATGTCCTGCATTCCATGATGTGGGTTAAGGCAGCCTATCATTGGGTTATGTTATACGATAAAATTATGTGCACACAATTAGATGTATAAATGATATATTATCGTACAGTGTCATCATGTTATGTTATAGCATGCACATGCTTCACAGTCCGTTAACACATCATAAAAGAGAATCATATCCTGTTGCTTTCCACAACATTTTATTCCAACAAGTTAGCAGTCAGACAACACAAAATATAAATAAAAGAAAGAAATGCAATATGGGGGATTGTACACACAACATCTTGAACCAGTTTCAACATATGGATAGAACTTTCTGACTAAAATATATACAATATTGTTAAATACATAATTGACCTCATATGTTATCATGCCTTCACATTTTTACTATATATGGCATCATGTCTTAACTAATATCATATTGTGCAAAGCATAAGCAGAGACTGAAGCCAAACCTTCTTCCCTCTGGTCTCATACTGCAAGATGGATCTAGTCCAAAATGAATGTTGAAGTGAGAGAACTTAGTCCTCTTCACCCCATGACTCTACATTTCCTAATGAACTTGTTCGAAAAATTTACATGCCTATTCCATAAGCTTCTCACCTCTGGGAACCCAATCTCAAGCCATGGCTTTGCAGGGCCACTAAAATGTAAAACAGCAGTAGAATTTAACATTTCTCTGTGAGCTTCTGGGGATTGATGTCCCAGCCCCGCCATATGCCATGAAGGATCAATAGGATGCACATTACCATCCAAGGCTAGTAACGCCAGTGGAAGCACTCCTGGTTTCCATAATGTCAATCCAGAATTGAGGTTCTGTGAAATAAAATGCTAGTATTACATACAAACAAAAATTCAACATTTCATTTCATTACTAAGAATACTATCTAGTCATAAATTATCTTTATATATATTTCTAAATCTTGCACCAGAGTTCAAGGCCCCATAACTCTAGCAACATGGAACTCTTTCTTTAGAGCTTGATCACAACAAAGATACCAGGGAAGAATATCTATATCAATAAATATCAAATTCATGTGTTTTCTCCAGAATGTTTGTTGTTTGCAGTGCTCAATTACAGTGGACCTCATCAGCTGGATTGGTACCAAATGAAATCAATAGAGACCGTAGATTTGCTATCCCCTTGTTCTCTAGTTCGGATTTCCTTGGTTTAGATATTATGAAGAATAGGCATGTCTGTGGGAGGGAGAGATAATCCATCTACGGATTAACTTGATATAACATCACACACATTTTATTTAGCAGTATGCAGATGCAATTTTTTTTTTTTTTTTAAATTTAAATGGAGACAGGATACTTACAAGTTTCAACCATTCATGGTAAGTTGCTGTTACATCAGTCTTCCTCCAAGCTTCAAGATCAAGGATATTCATTCCAAAAAGCCAAGCACAGCGCTCTTGGTCAAAATTGGATGAGATTATTGGGTTAGAGAAATTCAAGTAGTCACTGTATTTTCTTCCTACACAACAGTTGTCTCCGCATGATGAGCCAACAACTGCGCCAACAGCTTTCCCTTTGAGATCTAATTCCCACAAAGATGATATGTCATGTTGTACTACAACATCATCGTCCAATAACACTATCTTGTTGAGATCAGGAAACAACTGTTTGGTCCACAATAGTTAATGACAGAACAATCTTCATTAATAATATTCAATTCAAGAGTGTATTCATCTAATTAGAGAAGACAAAGATCATGAAAAATTGTTTTATACTTACCTCATGAATATAAATTCGAAGATGATTCATGAGAGACAAACAGCTAGGGCTTGAGACCTCCAAGTATCGTCGATGCTCTTCCTCATATTCAAAGTCTTCTTGTTTCAAATTGTCGTAAAAATGACTCCAAAGTAAATGGTTAATTTCTAAAATCTCTTTAACCCCAATGTTCACTTCCTGAGACCAATCATATTGGTGCAATCCTTTAACTTCCACAACTGCTGATTTTACAGAATTAATTGCAAACCATGCATGCATTGGAGTGTACGTTTTCCTGTCAGTAACTATGTGAAACACCAACTCTTCAGGTCTGGCAGAGTTTTGGACAGTAGATGAGATAACTACAGAGGCAGCAAGGACATTGTCGGTTAGGAGAACAACATGGTGAAAAGATGGGTCAGTGAGATGGGAAACATATTCAGGTGAAGGTAAACGAGATCTGGCCACTGCATTTACTGCATACTCTTCTGCTAATTTGAGGCAAAGGCAATGTACACTCTCTGGGACACCATGTGAAGCTAAATGCCAGTATATCAATTCCCGATGTCTAGCAGATTGGACCTTCCGTTCCATCCCCAAAAGCTATATATTGAAAGAAAAGCACTTTAATTTGTAAGAGATCTGGCAGCTGATGTTCTAATACTCATAAAAAGGAAGTCACTTATAATGCAAATTAGTGTCAAATATAAATTGTTGATTTATGACGCCCTTTTCAAGCAAAATATTAGTCATCCTAAAGATCATGCACAGATGATTCTGCTGCTGCGGGATAGTTGCTTTCACAGCATATTGTGTTAACTTTTAGACAAACAAGAAGTTGGATGTAAAAAGAAGATAAGAACTAGTTTTAATGAATTTCCCAATGATGGTTGGGTAAACATGAAGGAGGTGGAAAATAGAAGACAGGTATAAGACTCTTCATACCTTGTCAATTTTGTTCTTTGATCAATGTTAGCCTACTCGGGAACCTGACAAATGAATGCTAACTAAATGCTACCTTGAATACGAAGAGGGATGTGTGATTGTGAGATAGAGATTCAACCTTGATTCAGGATGTTTATAAATGTGAGGACAAACATCAAACCAAGCCATAGAAATCAGTACTATATCTAAGAAAAGAATTTATGTTGAAGCTTTTTTTTTTTTTAAATTCTTTTTGAAGAGAAAATCAAAAATATACATTTGCATACTCTAGGAAAGAAATTGGAATTTCAAAAAGAAAGATTATAGGTAAGAAAACAAGTTAAGATGATTACATTTTAATCTCATTGTCGCATTACGTATCAACAATTATTAAATTAATTTTTTGTATACATTCATCAACTTATTTAACAAACTTTAATTTGTATATTTAGTGTTACTCTTTAACTTAACATGATAAAAGGACTAATCACAATAGGAAGAAAATATAACAAAATATTGTTGTATACGTTGTAAGATTATATAAAACTTTATAGAATTAATAATTAGATTAAAGTGACATTAGCCCCACCGATGCCATATAGACGACAGAAATCATAACTCAGAATTAGATTTGTTAATGTGGAAAATAAGTAGTTTCATGTACCATAGCCTTGGTCTTGGTTGCAAAGGCCTTGATGTTTTGTTGTTTGGACGTCATCTCCTTCACAAGCTCGTTGAACGATTCTAAAGAAACCTGTACTCCATCATTACCGGTACCATCTTTTGCTTCTATTAATGCTCTCGTTAGCTCTTCTCTGAGTCTCTTCATGGTACATGTATAACAAAATAAAAGAAATATATATCAAAACTAATCACCAAAATTAATTACTTTATTGCCGTTGGTTCCGCCCAACAGTGTTGACGTATGATGATGAGAAAACATTACAAGACCTCTTGCATCATAAAAAATGAGCTATTGCCACGACTGTTTTTACTGCTTCCATGATAACAGAAGTGCAATCTTGGGGGATTTTCAAACCCTTCATTCAAATCATCATAAAAGCAGCCAGGTGGTCTTGGCAAAGCACTTCAACCACTAATCGTCACTTTTTTAGTGTTTTCTTTTTATTATATCCAGAGAAATTATCATCAAGTGGACAAGAATAATATAATCGCAAGATACTCAACGAAAATATATATATATATATATAAAATCGCAGGATAACTGGCTAGCCACGTATTCTAGAAACAACTGGGGGAAGTGAAATGGTGACAGACTGACAGTTCCTCAAAATGTGATCATCGATGGATTATGCACTGCGAATTTTCATTCTTTCCAAAATTTATGGCCCACGACCGCCTGGTGGAATATGTCATAATCCATCTCAAGTTCATCCACAAGTCCATGACGTTGTCATAGGTGAAAAGATAATGGGTATGTCATTCGATCCAACATTACCTGGTCCCACTTCAGTGTTTAAAATACTGAAAATAATGATAATGTCATGCGCTCAAAATTGATATCTTGTGAGTAAAGGGTGCCCTTTCAATTCCATATATTCTCCCTTCTTTGCAAGTTGTTTCTGCCCTTCCCGTGAACAAAATGTTTTTCCTTTTTTTTTTTATATAAATAAAAGAAAAGAGAACGTGAACGACTAATATCAAGATCCAAATTTCCTATAAACAATCAAGTGGTTGTTAAACAAAATTATATTAAATCTGTCAAACTATTGGCTAGAATAAGAAAATCACAGTTGTCAGGACCAAATGGATGCATAGTTTGGCAAGATGTTGAACTAGTTAAAAAGTGAACACAAATTCTGAAAAAAAAATTATAGCGTCATATAAATTATGAGTGAATGTGGCAAAAGAAACAACTCTAGCAAGTCCTTATCACCTAACAAGAATTAAAAAAACCCCAATTCACAAAATTCTGAAGTTTATACTCCCAATACTATATTGGACAATGACAATATATTTTATTTTTTGGTACGTGACAATGACAATATTTGTTTCCACTAGTTTCCCACAGTTACAGATTTGAGAAGTGAGAATCGTAAGCCAGTTCTGTTTCTTCGGGAATTAAGTGGCATAGGAGATTTGTAAAAAGGCTGTAGTGGAGACATTGTTATTCATGGTGGAAGAGGGAAGAGATTCAACAGAAAGAAAAGGATTTTTTTTAAATTTATTTTTTGATTTTAGAAAATAAAATTGATAATTTTGTTATTTTACATCATTTTCTTTTTATGAAATTTGATTTTGCATAAAATAAGATAACGTCAAAGGTTTCCCAAATCTTGGGTGGAGAAATGTCATTCATTTTCAAAAGTGCAGCTGTTGCCTATTACACGGGTACAGCTGCATGACTAGATGTGGATAAATAGAGTGATACCGTTATTATTATTATTTGGTGATGAACTTTACTAAAAACTTTCTAGTATATTTTCATTACTAACATCAATAATTCTAGTTATTAAATAAATAACAACTTTATTTAAAAATCATATCACGACCATCTATGTATTTTTATACCATCATATTACATTACGACTTACATCATCAATTAAGTGACAACCCAGTATGTACAAATTTATATTTATTATATTACTCTTTAGTGCTTCTGTATTAATCAAACATGACAAAACAGTACTTTATAAAATAAAGCATTATACTTATTTATGTTCCAAGTTGTATTTTGTTAGACAAATTGATGCTGAAGATTATAGATGTTACTATTTATGTTTGCAAATGACGTTTTCAGTCAATATAATAAAATAAAATAAAGGGCTTTACCTTAACATAGGACGTGAACATTGTCTTTTTGAGTAAATTACATTTTCCCACTCATAATTTGGCCTAAAAAATTTTTTTCTAATCTTAAATAACACTTTTCTATATAAAATCAAATTTTGTTAAAAATAACTAATAATACAAAGGCAAAATAACAATTTCCTTTTCTTTAGTGAGTACAAAATAACAATTTCACCATCCATCAATTTCAAAAAGTTCAAAAATAACTCGTTTATTGGTCAAACCCAAACATCATAAATATGATAGTTTTTTTCTTTAAAATATTTAAAAGCTTATAAATAAATTTTTTAATTTTTTTTAAAATGCTAAATGTTAGTGTTGTTCCATCACCGTTGTCACAATCTTATCATTTTTATCTCACTACCATTTCTTTCGTTATGATAAAAGTTGTCATCAATGAAAACTTTCAATTGATTAAATCGTCAATGGAAAGAGATCACTGACAACACCTTTTAATCAATCCATTCGTTAGTGATTCAATCAATTCATTGACAAATAGAACAATTGAACTAAGATAATTGACTCAAAGAAGAATATGAAAGGATAAAGAGGAACAAAAGAATAGAGAAAAAGAAAAAGAGGGTAAAATTGACGACAGTATGAAATCAGGAAGAGAGGAAGAAAGGGATGACAATTAAAGGTTAAAAGAAACAAATAAGATTTTATATAATTTAAATATTTAAAATTTTTATTTTTAACTTTTATTAATTTGAAGTTATATAAAAATTTTGAAAAATAAAATTATAAAAATAAAATAATAATTTTAATTTTTTATATTGTATAATATTTTTTTTATTAGACTTTTATTTTGAGAAATAAGAAGTTATTTATATCATATGAAGATATAAAATTGTTTTTAGATCAAATTTTAGGTGGAACATGTGATTTACTCTTTCTTTTTTTCTCTTATTTAAGTTTTTTTTTTTTTTAATGCGGAAACAAATAAATCGGTGCAATTGAAAGTAAAAGGTAATTTCGCCATTAATTACCAGAGATGAGTCGTTCCCGCTGATACAATCTGCCGAAAAAAAAAATACAATACAGTTGGAAATAATAATGAAATTAAAACATTTTGCCTAAAAATAGAAAATTTGTACTAGAAATTCTGGTTTAACAGAACCACTTCATTTTTTAAGCATAGTTACCCGAAAGAAATATATATATATATAATCATTAAATTATGTTAAAAAAGAAAACCAAAAACGGTAGAAAATTTGTTTTTTCGCCAAACGAAAAAAGCAGAGAAAGGAAATTTACTTACCAAGAGAAGAAGAGCAAACAGAAGAAGATTCCAGCACCAAAAACGCAACTCTAACAAAGAAAAACGGTAAAACGATTCCAAGCACCAGCACCACCGGCAACAAAGTCCGGAAACTAGAAATCCTACGGCTAGCCAGAGTCAGAATCGGGACCGCCAACGATCCCTCGCCGGAGTTCGATATCGTCACTCTGTTTATCCCAGTCGTCGATATGTAGAACTTCATTTCCTCTCACTATAATAAATGCCTTTCCTCAGTTTCCAGCACTTTCTCTCCTTTTCCATCAATCCAATTAACAAACAATAAGATCTAACTTCTACTCGCTCACTCTGCCCGTACACTACAATACATGACGTAAAAAATCGGATCTAGTAAAGAAATTTCCATAGCAGAAGAGAACGAGTAAGCAATTGATGATTGAATTACCTTTTCGAGTCACGAGTTCGATATTCTGTTGAGAGTCGGGTTTTGATTTTAGAGATCACGCTCTTATGTTTCCGCTCAGAAACAAAAAACAAAATATTAACCATATGATTTTTTTCCTTTTTGGAAAAAAAAAAATTTAAATAGTGGAAGAGAGAGAACGGGAAAAGCCAGTCGCGAGGGAAATAATGGCGGATTATGACTTTATAGTAAATTACATATTTGACCTCGTTCTTTCAACTTTCGTCACCGACAGCAGTCCAGGCATGAAATCAACATCTGGCAACTGTATGGCCTTATTCTGCACTGATACTCTAGAATTAATGGTTAAACACTTTCCTTTTCATATGAAAATTAACTTTGATTAATTGTAACGGATAAACTTCATCCTCAAGCTAAGGTCACATGTATTGTCTTGATGAGCTCCAAAATGATTAAATAATATAACTGAAATTTGTACTATTGAACAGTTAATCCAATAATGGCAACGTATACTAAGTAGGATTATACTGCTTGGAGATGTACAGCCATTTAATTCATCATCCATTATATCATGACTAAATATATTATAAAATTATGTATATTTATTTTAAATATATAAATTAATATATATTTGATATATATCATTATATAATTAGATAATTTTAAATTAAAGATAAAATAATATTTAATCACATAATAACATATATAAATATATATATTATGTATTTAAAATAAATACATATAATATTACATGTAAATATAATAATAAATAATCAGATAAATAAATGACTGAATAAAATCAACAATAAAGTTTTGATATGGGTTAACTAATTGTTTAAGAGTTTATATCTAAGGCTATATTATTAATCTCTAATGAACGCATCTCAATACACTTTATGTAGTGATTATTTGAGAAATATGGTATATTTATGATCAATAATAACCAGAATTGTTAGCAAGTTTGAAAATTTTCTTTTAAATCTTTTCTTAGATGCTAACTTCTCTCTCTTTTATCTTTGTGTTGATATTTTATATTTACAAAGCGCGAAGATAGAGTTTTACGTAGATATTGTATTTAACTATTTTAATTTAAATATAAATCTAGAAAATTTTTCTTATAAATTATAGCAAAATATAATAATTATATTGATTACATACTCTAATTACATATGAAACGATTTTTTTTTTCCCATAGCCATAGAGATAACATATTTGATTGTTCTTCTTATAACTGGTTGATTAATTATATCATATCAATGAGTCTGCCCAAAGGAAAATTTTATCACAATTCCCAATTAATAAATATGATTCTGGCAATAAGACATTATATATATATATATATATATATATATATATATATATAGATATAGATATATTTTATATTGAAAAATAAATTGATAGAGTAATTCACGGTTCATATACGGTATAGAATGTTACGTATCCGGAAAGGTTTCTTCGTAGTCTCAAGACCGTAAATCAATGGACAAGTCGAAGCAATTAACAAGACCATCAAACACACTTTGAAGACGAGGCTTGATGATTCGAATTCACTCCTAAACATGGGAGTGGGGCAGGTCAAGTCCAATTCATGATAGACCTAACTCGTTATTTAACTTGGGTTCAGAAGAATTCAAAGCTGGGAAAACCATGTCAATGCTTTTCGGGCTTGGGATTGAAAGTTCGCAAAGTAATCAAATTATATTTCATGGAGTTTTCCTAGTAAATTAAAACTGGTGACCTGTTCCTATGCAGAAGTACATTTTTATCTGAGAGTGTTTTCTAAAAGACTAGTACTATGTTTATAAAGTTAATGATGTGGCATTTTCTTTTAATTGAGAACTCATTTATCTTTATTTAATGAATTGACTAACTCATATAGTAATCACATCAATTTGTATATTACACAAGTAATCTAGAATGGTTATTATTCAGTTGTTACATGATATTATAGTTAAAAATTTATATTGAATAAATGACTTCATAATATAAAATTTAACAGATATATGGCTACCAGCATCCCTTAAACAATGGCCAAACTAATTCACAAAAAATAATAACAATAAATGATATTATTGCTTGATGAAAGAAAGAAATTATTCCAAACCCTATAACCCGAAGAAGTGCAGAGATCAGTCTCGGGGTTTAACTTGATGAAATGCTAAATTTGCTTTCCTTGCTTGGTTCAAAGCCATTACCAATCAGTGAGTCCTTATTTTTAGGGGCTGGAACCGTCGTTGATCTGCCAAGATTAGAATTATCTGTCGGGGAACCAGAATTTCTAATATTATGCCCATCAAATTCTTTCCCAGTTCCGATTCCAGACACCATCAGCATTCTTGGATGGGGAACAAGTGCACCAGAAACATCACCCCACCACTCAGGATTGCTAATATACCATTCCATTGTCTTCTTCAGACCCTCGTTCCATGAAGTTCGTTCATGCCAACCCAGGTCTTTCAGTTTTCGATCATCCAAGAAGTACCTCTGGTCATTAAAAGGCCTATTTGTCACAAACTTAATTTGAGTATCCGGCTTCAAGGAGAAAAGCTGGCAGATATCCCTGGCCACATCAATCACTCTCCTTTCTTTCTTTGTCCCAATATTGTACACATGGCCTACTTCACCTTTGTGGAGAATTGTTTCAAATGCCTCTGCAACATCCTCACAGTAAAGATAACTCCGCACATTTGACCCATCCCCATGAATTGGAAGAGGTTGTCCTCTCATCGCCAAGAGGATAAATTTCGGAATCAGCTTTTCAGGAAACTGATTGGGTCCATAAACATTGTTTCCTCTAGTGGTTATCACAGGTAAACCATAAGAGCGCCCGTAAGCCATGACAAGCATTTCTGCCCCTGCTTTTGTGGCAGAATATGGATTAGTTGGCAGGAGCTGAGATGCCTCGTGGTTTCCCACCAATGCATTCTCATCAGTCTCTCCATAAACCTCATCAGTACTTACATGGATAAACCTCTTGACTTGATGAGTGGTTTTGCAGGCTTCCAAAAGAACATGAGTACCCAGGATGTTGTTCTCAGTGAACTTAATGCTGTTGCCGAAGGAGTTATCAACATGAGTCTGCGCTGCAAAGTGCATAATAGTATCAATGTTTTCTGTTAGGATAATGAAGTTTACCAGGTCAGCACTAAGAATATCTCCTCTAATGAACTTAAAGTTGGGAGATGATTTTGAGAGATTGAGGTTCTTAGGGTTTGAACAATAATCAAGCTTGTCTAAAACAACAATCTTGTAGTCAGGGTAGTTCCGGATTAGCCTGTTGCACACATGGGAAGCAATGAAACCAGCAGCTCCTGTTATAAGAATGTTCTTTGGCTTGTATGCGGTAGCCATACCAGGACAGCCTCTACATGATCAAAAATAAATTAGGATAAAAGAAATATTACCATACAAAAATGAAAACATCACAAGGAGATACTACAGTTATATACTAAAATATAATTGGTGCAGAGCATGAGAAGGAAAGCAGAAGACATGAATACTACAGAGAACTTGAATACAAAGGAATTTATTAACCTCTCTAGACTTTGCTTCTCTCCACTGAATCTCTAATCATCATAAGAATCACCGGTATATATAGGTTCAACTTATTAAATTGATTACAAATAACTTTTGTAGATTAAGATAAAGCATTCTTTTCCTGTTCCTCCTTCAATATTCATCCCATTAAACCAATAAAAGCAACCAAAATATGGCCACGGGAAAAATTTCATTATTTTCTTGAAATATTCGAATCCTTAACTGTTTCATAATACCACTGTGAAGAAAAAGCATACATAACCAACAATTTTTCCGTAATTTTAGATCTTAACTACGAGATCTGTTAAAAATCAGAACATACCCACACTGACAGAACAACATCATCTTTGCATATTAATAAGCTTTAACTACAAAAGTAAAAGTAGAATCACCAAAGAGCAATCAAGTTCAAGAAACCCACTTCAACATCTGAATCTCTCTCAGTGATCACATTATCTATCGCATGTATATAATAATGGAAATACGATCATCATATTTTTTTCCTTTCCCAAAAGATGAGACTTTCCATACCTTGGAAAAGAGAGAGATTGGACTTACTTTTTCTTCTTGGTTTTTGCTTTCTTGTTAAAGACTCTTCAAACAATGTGACAGAAGCAAAGCAGGCTGAAAGACAAACGCAGAAGCAGGAGGAGATCTGCACTGTGTTCTGTGATAAAGTAGTTAAAGAATTTAAAGAGCTCTGGGCTATTTATAAATATGCCTTTTGCTTTCCTACTCTACTTCATTTTTATTATTATTATTTTTTATTTTACAAAATTATGTTGCATAGAACCATTAAGATATTGCCACGTGATGAGACAGACCGCCGAGTAAAGTGACAAATCCAACACGTGACACAAATTCACAAAATGGATACGGATCTTTAAATCTAATAAATATTTCTTCTTGAATAAAGAAATATCAAAATAAAATTGGTGAAAGAAATAATCAATTAATGGCTTAGAAAAACAAGGAATAAAAGTGAAAAATAGTTTGTGAGGATAATAATAACAATTTAGGGTTTATTGTTGTATTTATGGTTTGTCAGTTGTTACAGGTTAAGATTGATGAGTATAACATGAATTTAATTAGAACTAATAATAGATAAATGAGTGTATATGATAATTTAATTTCAGGTGCTATTGGTGGTTGAGAGCGTGCTTCAGTCATAAAATATACGTAATTATTAATCCCCATAAAACCTTAAATAAATAGTTATTTTATGGCCAATTGCAATGAATATGATACACGTGTTCAATCACCCAAGCCCACACCCATCCGTTTCAACTTTACCACAAATCTCTGTTTTTGTTACGCACCTTTCCAAAATGAACTACTGAGCATCTCACTCTTATATTCATGTCATCATCAATCTCTATTTTAATGAAAATAGTCTTATATAAATTTGATTTTCTGTCATTTTTTACCATTTTCAAATATCAATCTTTGCTATTCAGATTTGAATTCTAATCAAAATCCTACCTTTTCCAATTTCTAACTTTCAACTTTTGAATTTTGAAAATTTTCTATTAGTGTCGCCTACAATGATTGTTTACTATTTTTCTAAAAAAATTTGTAGTTCTATCAAGAAAAGAGTTTAAAAGCAACAAAGAAAACTAACAGTTGGTTATCAAAAATCAATAAAATTATGTGTATTTATTTTGAATATATAAATATTTATATATTTATATGTATTATTATGTGATTGAGTAATTTTGAATTGAAGATAAGATAATACCCAATCATGTGATAATACGTATAAGTTTGTGTATATTTATGTATCTAAATTCGATACATATAATATTATTCATAAAAAGTAATCCAGAGAATAAAATATGCTTGTATTTTATAAATGAAAATGATATTAATACTATCATATATCAAACAAACAGACGAACTATTCTTTCACCGTTAAACCATCCTCCTTTAACGGTGGATAAGAAAAAGTTATTTTGAAACTTAAAAAGGATGAAAAAAGTTACATTGAAACTTGCAAGCCCTATCCCAGGCCCAGCCCATAGTTAGAAATTGCTGCGTATTATGGTGCAAACTTGTTCCGCGACTGAAAACCGAAGCCAAGAAATCAACGCCGTGGCGTCCGAGACTGACTCGTTAAACTGGGTTTTTCTCTGTCTTTCAAGACCAATTGTTGAAGGTATGTTCGCAGTTTCATTAACAATTGAATTTATTTAATTTTTTGTTTGGTTAAATGGAAAATTAAGAAATCACGGAAAGAGAAAGAAGATAAAACCTGTTTTCGTTCATTCTTCTCAGCTACCGAACTGAACTCGAGAATTAAAAGCTTTAAATTTGATTATTGTTTTCCAGAAGCTGTATCATTTTCCAATAAGAAATCGTTATTAGTCAGCGGTCTGGAAAGGCATCTGCATCAGGTTTTTTGAGGTGGAGTAGATCAGTTAGTTTTTTAGTAGATTAGGTTTCAGCGGGAATGAAACTGCTAGAAATAAGTATTGAGATTGTCATTTGGAAAGCTATTAGTTTCAGGGCTTCGTTTACAGCTAGGTTTGGATGATTGGGAAGGAACCACTGAAATTTCATTGACATTGTCACTTTATTTTTTGGCTAATGAAAATTCCCTGCGCTCATTACTAGGGCCTCCAAACCTTATGATCATTGGGAAGCAGGGAATTCATGGCATTTGACATCCTGAATACAAAATCAAACAACTCAACCTATTAGCACTGATATTTTTTACTGAGTAATATATTTAATCACAAACTACTCATAATTAAAAAAATAAAAATAAAAAAATCTTGGAGGAAGCTGTCTTTAAGGCAATCAAATCTTTTCTCTACCCTAAAATGTACCCAACTCAAAAAGATAGCCGAAACTGGCATTGTTGTTGCCAAATATGCCTTCACACAGGGAAAGATAATGCCCCAAATTTCTAAAGTGGGGGACTGGATGCAATGATTATCCATCAACTTATTTCCCCCTTATACATATGGCTAAATTTTGCGGCTTCACCAAATTTTTGTAGCTAAATATAATGAGTGCTTTCATTCATCTTATTACAAGTTGAAAGAAAAGATAGAAGATACATGGAGATTAGAATTGAAGTGGCTAACCATAAATGGGTGTTTTTCTCCTTGTACTGAGGGTTTTGGCTTTGGTTGAAATTGAAAGTTCATTTGCATTGATACGCATTCAATAGTTATCTAGGCAATCTAAGTAATTTGCTTGTGTTTAACATGACCTTTTCTTTCATGTGTCTCTATATTGTGCAGCTTAAACTACTTTTGATGACTAGGGCTTATTGCCTGTACAAATTTTGGAATAGCCTCATTGCTAGCCTTCTAATTTCATTACCAATCATATGGCCTTTTATATTAACCTCATTGCGGGTTAGATAGCAGAGGAGTTCTGCTTGGACATTTCATATACAAATGCGACAACTAAATTCTATCCTAGGTCATCTTTCAGTGACAGAGGTAAGACAATCTTTAGAAATTCTTGCATTTGTAGAACCTACCAACTAGCCATTCTTGTGTTTGTTGTTGTTTGATGCAATTGATTACTTTCTTATCTAGTATTGATAAACGGTGATATTTGTCATCGTATAGATGCTGAAATAAACAGTGTTGAGTGGCCTCAGGTTGGGTTGGATGAACTAACACCAGGAGTTTATACTAGACTCTCTCTTTGGTTAAACAGAGGAAAAGATAAAAATTCAAAAACTTTGAATGACTTTTTAATTGATTTTCCTATCTTTAGTTAGTTTAAATAGGTAAATTGTTTTTCTTTTTAAAAATTGATTATGACTTTTTGGTTTTTTCTATTATTTATCTTACTGTTTTCTTACTATCTTCCTATCATGTTTGTTTTCAGGAAAATGTCTCAAGTGAGAGTGTTAGTCATGTACGATGGGGAATGGTTTAGTTCCAGTGGTCATTTTGTCTACAATGGTGGTAAAACAAAAGGGATAATAATTTCTGACAAAATTACTTACCAGGAGCTTGTGGATAGATTGTACCAGCTAGTCAAGGTAGATCCAAATGAATATGCAATCATAATGAAGGCCTTATATAAAGCAAATATACCTACCATACCTGCGGAGATAGTTAATGATGATGATGTGAGATTCTTCATAGATGAAAATGTTGCACAACCCACAGACGCAAGAAGTCCATTATGCATTACTCTCAAGTGTAGGGAATCACAGTTTCAAGAAGGAGAAGGTTGTTATCCCATCTTGGATCATCAAAACCCATTTGCTTCTGGAAGTGAAAGCAACCAACTTTCAGTTATCGTGCCTGCAACACAAGAAGGAACTCAAGTTGAGAAACCAGATCCAATAGCATTTGACGATGATGCAATGCACATCAGTTTTGGAACTCAAGCAGAATTAGGTTGTGGTGATGCATTATTAGCTGACGATTTAGAGGTTGTTGCACAACATAATGCTCAAGATGAAGATGTGCCTCATGTGGAATATGGGGATAAGTTGCATGTTCGACGATGTGATCATTCAGGTGCAATAGATGACCCATTCAACTCTTATGAAGATATAGCATGTGGGAAAATGTTTGCAAATAAAAAGGAATTGCGAAAGAAGCTAAAACTTGGAGCAGTGAAGAACAATTTTGAGTTCAAAGTGAGGAAATCTACAAAAGATAGATTTGAAGTTGTATGTGCAGATGAGAACTGTAAGTGGCGACTTCGTGCAACTAAACCAAAAGATGAAGAATATTTTTTGATAAGAAGATTTTCTAATGTCCACAGTTGTACAAAGCCACCAGCGAAAAAACGCCGGAAGCAAAAGGTTATACTAGCTGGAGAAAGGCCCATTCGAAAGTGTGGGAAATGTGCTGCAATTGGTCATAACCGGCAAACGTGCAAGAATGTTACGCTCACTGAATCATAGCTATAAAAAAAGGACTAGGATTTGCGATTTTTGTGCTTTTTTATTTATCATTATATAGTAAACCTGGCCACGGTAGGGATGGGAATTTGGACTCGATTTTAGGGGCCCCAACCCTCCCCGACCCTAACGAGGAGGGGATTCTCTGATAGAAATGGGGACGGGGACGGGGATGAAAAAAATCCCCACAATCGAGGACGAGCTGGGGATGGGGATACATGTGTCCTCTCCCCGCCCCGACCCTTCCCCTCCCCGCCCCTATCCCCGTCCCTTTATATTAATATATTTATTTAAAATACTAATATATTTTTATAGTTTTAAATTATTTATGTTTTTCAAATTTATTTAGGTTTTTGTTATGCATATTAAAGAAGTTAATATATTATATTTATGATATTTGAAATAGTAGATTAATTTTAATTTTGCTTAATTTTGTTATTTAATATATTTATATTGTATTAACAAGGTAAAATAAATATATTTTTTTTGCAGATACGGGGAGGAGATTTTTCCCCGCAAGGACGAGGAGGGGATAAAGAGGGGATTTTTCTCTGCGGGGAGGAGACGGGGAATCTTTTTCATCCCCGTAGCGGAGACGGAGATTGATATCCTCTACAGGGACGGGAACAGGGATTGAGATCCCCTCCTCGCCCCTCCCCGTTGCCATCCCTAGGCCACAGTTCATGAACCGGCTGTTTCGCAAAATCGCCGGTTCACGGTTCAAAAAAATAAGAACCTTGAACCAGAATCGTTATAGGACGGTTCGTAATCGGTTTGGAACCGACAGTTCTGGTTCATGATCCCAGTTTGAAACCAACATTAAACTGTCGATTCTGATTCATGACTCCGATTTATTTTTTTAATTAATAATTATAATAATTAAGAATAAAAAATCTTAGACTTAATTTTTCAATTAAGTTTTTTACATATTCTTTTGAGATTTAGAAGAATCGAAGTCTATGTAGTTCTATTTATTATTTTTTATAATTAATTTTATTTATCATCTATTATTATTATTATTTTCATTATCTTTCATAATTAATTATATAATTTATTTTATTCATTATCAAAAAATAGTAAATAGAATTACATAGTCTTTGATTTTTCCAAATCTCAAGAGGAATAATTAATTATGAAATTATATAACAAAAAAATAATAATAATTAAATTATAGAAATTAAAATTAGAATTGATAAAAATAAAGGGATAATTTAATTAAATTTGAGATAATTTGATTGAAGAATTAAAAGAGTATTAAGAACGAAGAGAACGAGAAATAAGAGAGTTGAAAGATTTATATTAAAGAATTAAAAAAAACAGTCAAACGGTAGCCATGTTTTAAACATTTGTTGGTTTATGTAAATTTTTTTAAATTTAAAAAATAAAAAAACTGGTTTATGAATTTTTTGAACCATCGGTTCATGAACTGATTATGAATCGACGGTTTTACGATTCAAAAATATTAAAACTGGAACTGAACTGTCAAAAATTGGTTTTGATTCTGATTCATATTGGTTTCAGTTTTGATGGTTTCAGTTCTGGTTTTGATCAGACCGGTTTCAGTCTGATTCACGGGTCAAACCGGCCTGTGGTCAAGACTATTATATAGTCATTTTTTGTCTTTTGCCCTCATTTTGATGTATATTTAACATAATATAATATATTATAATATAATCATGCTAATATTTGGCATTATCATGTTAATTTTAGAGGACATTAAGTGCATTAAAACATAAGCAAAATTATTAGTTAACCAACGAGAGAGGGCTGATCCTTTTTTAATCAGATAGAGCCGAAATTGAAAACTTAAGTTCAAAACCAAGCCCAGGCTCAGGTCTGCCTGTTGAGGTGACTGGAGAAGTCAAGACTAGCCTATTCGCTGCAGGCGCGTAATGTCACGTGAAACCGTTTCGGCAACTGAGAGCCGAAGCCAAAGCTTTATAAAATGAAACCTTAAAACTCCTCCTCACTAATTAAACTGGATCTTGGCTTTTCAATTTCTCATTCTCAAAACCATTTCAACTGGATATTGGGTTTTCAGTTTTCTATTTTCAAGACCAATTTTTACGGGTAAGGTATCGATTTTTCCTTTTTTAAATTCTAGCATTGGAGTAAGTATAATTATCTTTTTGTTTGTTGACGAAACGCTGAAAATTACTCGCAAAAGAAACAGAAACTATGTTATTTTGCTTGTTTCCTAATGGTTTTGCATAATCTCAGTGTTCGAACAAAACTTAAAAGGAATGATGTTGCTTATGATTTTATTTTTTAATCCTCGTTTTGAGCTTTATTTCATGTAAAATCTTAATAATCGAACCACTTATTATTAGATGGACTTCTATAATTAAAGGATCGTAATGTGTGTTAAAGAACTTTCTTCTGTTTCGTATTAATATAGTTGTCAACAACTTATCGATCGCCTAGGAGGCTGGGACAGCCTCTGCTTTTAGTATGACGGTTTATGAGGTTGTTGTAAAGATCTCTGAGTCTTTGAGTAAGTTAGGTTTCTATGTGGAAGATGGAGCTCGAAATTAGTAAATACATTGGAAAAGTTGAACAGCAATTAGTTTCACGATTGGGTTGCTACAGTTTTTTTAAAGCACTATATGTTGAATCTTAGGAGTTTCTCGTTGAATTATTCATTGAGAGGTTAATAATGTTGATCTATGGCTACGGAAAGTAACTACTTTGGCTGCCTTGCTCTTTTGTTTTTGCTGCTAGCTAACCTTGGAATTTGTTTACTATATCTTTCTTTCTTTCTTTTTCTTTTCTACTGTTGCTTGATGTAGAATGGGATGTGCATGTTTGAATCGATGCTGAAGTTCATATCATTGATTTTTCTAATCTCAGTTACTTTAACTTATTGTTGAATTTATAATTGCGATTATTGCTTATTAGTTACAACCTTAATTATTTTTGAAGTGCAGTCCTAAATTTGTAAATATTAGGAATGTTGGTTGGTATGATGGTTCTATGTGGGCATTCTCTATTTATCTTCTGATCAAACTCATTCATGAAATTAATAATTCACTGGGAAAAAAAAATGTATTTCCAGTGAACCTCCATTTAGTTGCTGAGAATTCTTTGGAAAAACTAAGACACTGAAATTGTGAATCTTATGTGTTATTGGTCTGAGAAATTTTGAACGGAGGCATTTGTTTTCTTTGAAACCAGCATTTGAAATTGAATATAAAACTATATATTCACATATTTTTGCCTTCAAATGCTAGGTTATGTAACTGTATTATTTGAGCCAACTTTTGTTGCAATTCTGACATTCCATTTATCTTCTAATCTTTTCTTTTTTACTTTAGAACACCATTAAAAGGAATTAGTTCTCTCTATACAGCAATGTCAAAGCATGGAAGTAGATCAAAGGCATGGCATGGACCTCAAAAGTCTCAGTCGCTAATTTTTGTTACAGCTTTGGTCTTGATCTTTGTGACATTGATATTATTATATTCCAGCAATCACAAAAAGCCTGCTGATTCATCATTTGGACTTTTGAAGCAAAAATGGAATAGCTTTAAGTCTGCAGCAAAATTTGACCCAACTATAGAGTTCAGGAATGGGACAGACATGATATGGCAAATACCTGATTCACCCAAGGCAGTTCTATTTCTGGCACATGGGTGCAATGGCAGGGCTGTTAACTTTTGGGACAGGTCTTCTAAGTGCCCAAAGTGCATTGGCTTGCCTGAGGAAAGGCTGCTTGTCCTGCATGCACTTTCTCGAAAGTATGCTGTTCTTACCATATCTAGTGCAGGGAGATGCTGGACATTAGGGAAAGAAAGGTTAATTGTTAAAGATATAATACAATGGTGGGTTGGGAGACACAAGCTTGAGAAGCTTCCACTTGTGGCTTTGGGGGCCTCTTCTGGTGGGAACTTTGTTTCTGCACTCGCCACTAGTTTGAGGTTTAGTAGTATTACTCTTATGATTGCTGAAGGGGTGTTTGATCACATGGATATTTCGGAGGACTATCCACCTACACTTTTTGTTCATATGCCAAAGGATTCATATAGGCAACAGAAAATAGGTGAGTACTTGGAAGTGCTTAGGAATAAAGGCATTGATGTTGCAGAGGTTGAATGCATGGAGTTTCCCGTGTCTCGAAATTTCTTAGCTGACAGAATTCCAGGATTTGAGCAGGCTGTTTCTGATAAATTATTTAAGCTATTTCGGGAGAAGGGCTTTATTGATGAGAATGGATATATGAGGAATGATGGGCGTGCAACACATTGGAAAGAGGCGCTCTTGGAAAGCAAGACCATTGTGCTAGATAAAAATTTGGTTCATTATGTCCAGGAGGAACTAAATCTTGCATTTGCATACCATGAAATGACTAGCCTGCAGTCTGAGCAAATCTTTAAATGGTTTGAAGCTCATATGAGTTGATCAATACTGCATTATGATTTATGACCACTTTTCTTCCCCAGCCTTAGAGCTTTGTGGCTATATGTGAAATCTGTGCCTTGAAACAAATATGCGAGACAAAATGATAAATCAACACTTGTGGTTAATTAAGATTGGAGCTGCATATAGAATTGAAGAGTGTAGCAGGTAAGTCCCAGAAGTCAGTGAATATTAGCCAGTCTGTAAAAAGAAAAACAAAAATCTCATTACCGTCTTGAAATTTATTTTTACCAAGTAATTTGTGCCGCACCGTGTTGTTTTCAATGGTTCTGCTATGAAGGTACCTTATCACTTATCTACTGTTCCATTTGTCACTATTTGCCGTTTACATAGAGTACATAACAGCATAACATATATAACTAAATCGGATTCACTGTTGCATGTTTATCTTAGTATTTAATATAAGATTGTTTCGAATATTGTTTCCCATTCAGATATTATAATGTCTGCATTACTGTCAAATTGTCTTGCTAAAATGTGAATTTAAATGCTTATTCTAGTGTTATTTGGTGATTGAATTATTGCTGTTGCTGTCGGAATATAAGTCGTCTACTTTGTATTATGGTCATTGAATGCTCATTTATTTTTTAGGAAAAAGCCTTTGTGTAGTTTGCATTGCAGGAGCGTGTACTCATTAATGACAGCATCGCCCTGGCCATACTATTTAATAAGCTAAACATTTGTGGCATTAATTTGTTTCACAAAGCCGAGCTTGTGCTTTTTAGTGAGTTATTTCTGTCAACACCGCAAGAACGACGGATCGCTCTGGGTCCATGGTTGTCCCTACAAATTCTGGAATGTCATTACAAATTCTGGAATGTCATGACATAATTAAATGATTAATAAATAAGTAGTTGAGCTTACAAACTACAAAATATATGAAATATTAATTTTAAAGCCAAGGTTTTTCTTATTAAAAATAAGGAGTAAATATTTTTTCCCACCCAAAGCTTAACCTAAAAAATACTTTTTCAATCCTAATTGGTGTAAGATTTTTTCATGTAAAATTAAATCAATAAGATTATATGTATCTGTTGTGAATATATATATAAATATAAACTAATATACGTTATTATATGATTGAGTAATTTTAAATTAAAGATAAAATAATGTTCAATCATATAATGACACATATAAGTAAAAACCATTTTATATTTTAAAATTATCGTATAACCCAAAATTTGAAAAAATAATAAACTCTTTAAATATAAAGTACATAAAAACCCACATATTTTCTATTTCTTTTAACCTCACCTCCTTTTTCGTTTTCAAGTCAGTAATGATCATAAGTGATGATAGTAACTATATTAGTAGAAGTGTAAATATGGATAAGCAATTACGTCTAATCATATATTTGAAGAAAGATTATAATTTTTTAAAGGCCAAACGACTATTTCCCACCTAAGGTTTAGCGTTTTCTCAAATGTCCCCCCTTTAACTATGGAAATACCAAACACCCACCCATGACCGGTTAGATTTAACAGAATCCTAACGCCTAAAAATTTAATCTCATTTTCCCCCCTAAAAGTTTAAAAACTAACATTTTTTCCTTAAGCTAAGTTTGAAAAGATTGTATTTTCCCCCCTAGGGTTTATTTCCAAACCCTTCCAATTTCCAAACCCTTCTCCGTCGCTTTCTCCGGCTCCATCACCGACCGTCTTTCCCTCCCAACGGTTTCTCTTCCACCGACGACCCCTCTCAACTCGACCTCAACGCATCCGATGTAGAGAGAAGCCTTCTGGGAAGAGAAATCATCTTCCCAGACCACTCGTCGTCTGGGAAGACGAAGAACTTCGTCTTTCCCGGCAAAGTTCTTCGTCTTCCACAGCTTCTCCGACTCCGATTGAAAGTCCAAATGGGAGGAAAGAGATCTCTGAAAAGTGAGGATGCTTCGGGAGGGAGAGACCGTCGGCAATGGAGCCGGAGACCGTCGGCAATGCTTCGGGAGGGTGAAACTGCGATTTTTTAAAATTTAGGCTGGGGGGGGGGAAATTTTAGTTTTTAAAGTTTAGGAGGGCAAAATATATTCTATTTTAGTTTATTTTTAATATTCTAGAGAAAATGACGATTTTACCCTTATCACCGTTAGAGTTTTGTTAAATCTAACCGGTCATGGGTGGGTGTTTGATGTTTCCATAGTTAAAGGGGGGACATTTGAGAAAAAACTAAACCTTGGGTGGGAAATAGTCATTTGGCCTTTTTTAAAATATTAGGAACCATCAATGAAATTATTTTAGTGGTTTTATAGAAACCACTAGACTGACACCCTAATGAACCATTAGTTTTATTTGCGTTATCTTATTTAGTGGTTAATGAAAATTTTAAAGCATCAAGAGGCAAATTTTTAAACCATTAGCCTTTATTAAACAAAGTTTTATTTGGGATTGAAAAGTGTTACGTGGAAAAGTGTTTTGGGGCGTGGGAATAATCTAAACGAAGAATATTATTCGAAACTAGGCAGCATAAACTAAGCATTTTAACGACATAGTATCTATGAAATTAAAATACTGTAACATGACGGATAATGGTGAAGTACTAGAAACACTTAAAAACTCTTAATAAAGTAATGCACGCCCTAGGTTTATATAATGCTTCCACAAACTGAAATTCGATAGAACATGTCAAATAATGAAGTTGTTTTTCAAGCATTGGGCTTGAGGTGGCCTTCATTTGCTGACTTGAAGATCTTTGCTTGAGCTGCTGCAGACTTGTCCGAGTGAAGTCCTGACACGAAGCTCTGCCTCACTTGGTCGTTCGTGAAAGGAAACCTGTGATTCACCAAAGAGTTGAGCCAGGATGCGGTTCCTTCTCGGTAAAGTGCTCCATAACCATCACTACGTGTGTTGGAAAGTGCTTGCTGCAAGCTCATGCTTGCGCCTACACCAGGAAGGCTAGTGACTCCGAATGCGTTGCCCAATGTACCCCACCAGCCAAGCAAACCCCATATCAAACTCGGGTGATTACTCCAATAGCTGCAAATAAACATATAGTTTAGTTGGTGACAGAAAAGAGTTCATGTTAATTGTAAGCGGTTTAAAGATATTGACTTACGTGCAGGTGCCGGGGATGGGTGAGAATGGAGGTGACGGAGTACTAGGGGTGCCTGGATCATATGGCGGGCTAACAATGACAGGAGGACTTTCACCACCAGAAGGAGGGTTTGATGGTGTTGAGGGGGTTGATGGGGTGGCGGGTTCTTGTGGTGGGTTTCCACAGTTTGAAGGCGGTGATGGTGAAGATGGTGTAGGATTGTAGCTTCCTCCATGTGAAGGGGTTGGCGTTCCATGGTGAGAAGTTGGTGAACCATGCGATGGCGTACTTCCATGTGGTGGACTCCCGTGTGAGCCTGCATTTACAGCAAATTAAAAGTAGCTCTATCGAAAATGTTTTATGAAAAAAGTTACTCTATTATAAGCCTGTCAATGTTATCCTTCTAAAAGCTTTTTTTACTTATATCTAACCATGTAAAATGAAAAAAAGTGGGGTGTGTATGTGTGTGAGGTAGAGAGACCTGAAGGGGGAGTTCCAGTATTTGGGTCTGGAGAGTAGTAGTTCTTTTGATCTTCAAAACGAATGGACATAGCAGGAAGCACCATCTGGCCTTGGAAGATCAACCAAGTAGCCATTATCCACAAGAAAAAAGATGCATTTCTTTCCCTGGCCATGGATGATATAATACAAACAAAGAAGAAGAAAGAATAGAGGAAATGGGATGGTGTGTCTGGTTGAGAAAGGGCACAGGTGAATATAAAGAGTTGACAGGGTGAAGTAAATATGAGCAGGTGGAGGAGTGTGAGGTTAGTTGATATTTTGCAGGAGCATTTATATGAACCATTAATAACATTGCTTTCTGCAATAATGCTAGTTGATACCCCTCATATAAACAATATGCATGCTTGCCAATATCGGCTCAGTTTATGATAGGCAGTTGATATGTATACATAAGAAAGGGAAACCAAAGTACTCAACTACTCAAGTAATCATAAATAAAAGAAATAAAAAATTTTTGTACCAACTCTAATAAGTAATCACTTGTAGGAATATTATATAAACCGATCAATTACAGTTAATATATTTTTTTAATCTAATTGAGTGATTTTAAAAAAATAAATAAATAAATAATTATATTATTTAATCTCATGTTAACATATGAATTTGTATATAAATTCATTAAATTTATTTATATGTGATAAATTTATTTATATGTGACAGAGCCAATATTATATTATTTCACACAGAAGACTATATAATGACATTACATCTGATACAACGACATTCTTCAAAGAATATGAATATACTTAACAATATATATTCATGTAGAACAATTATCAGCTTTTTTTTTTTTTTATGGGTTTAATTGTGGGATATTGTGTGTCGACTGTCAGCTCAATACCTTCCAAAATTTTGCTGTCACATTCAAGCTGCCATTGCTTCTGAAGATAAATGTGACGTTCGAACCTGTAGAAACGGAAAAGCCAAAGGACAAGTACCCACTCCCCGACACACTAGATTTGGCCAGCCCCAACTCGCCATTCATATCGATCTACTGCATAATATATTACATAAATATTAAAAAAAAAGTTGGACAATATAATTTATGTGGTTATAATGGTAGAATGAGGAGGAACAATATCTGACAACTACACATGGGAAGAAGACGGTGGGAGGAAAGAGAGAGAGTCCACGATACTGAAAGTGGAGGAGGGGTGTTGCCTGAAACTTGATTTCTGTGGCAGAAAGTTGGTGCGTTTGTACGACAAATATAAGCAGAATAGTAAATAACGCAGTGAAGATGGTGACGCATTTAGTGTCTGCAGTTGAACCTAACTTTGACCAGCATTTACCAGAGAGACAGTCAATTTCCACTCCGATTCAGAGTTATCAACAATAATGGCTGTATTTTCTATTTATTTTTTATCTTCATGGCCTTGACTGATTAAGCTAGTTACAGCTTAGCTCTGTCCTGGCCGTTCCCAGCTGTCATACTCACAACTTGGGGGAGGACAGCAACAGTAAATATGTAAGCCCATCTAACAAGGCAGTTCCAATTATTTGTTTGCTCAGATTGTGAAACTTCCTTTGTAGATGGTGCATTAATGTCGCCACAGCCACAATTTCTGTCTCTCTCTGTTTTTTTTTTTTTTAAGTTTCGCCAAAAATATTGCCACAGTTTCGGTAACAGACATATAGTTAATTTTTCAGGGCTCGTGATTCAGAAATTCTTCAATCGCATGTTTTCACTGTTCAAAATTAAAAGAATTCTGACATTTAAATTTATTTTATAGAACTCTCAAACTTTGTAGTCCATACGTTCTTCAAAAATACAAAAATCCAGGGAGGAAGGTGATATAAATTATCTTTACCAATTCAACGTTTAAGAGTGAACAACGATGCGTATTATTATATGGCGGTAGAGGCGGAAAGACTTGTTTAAACAAATGGTTGAATATTCACAACTCTTCAATGACACAGCAAATCAAAATTAATGTGACCGGCCAACTCCAACTCAATCTTCGTATTGGGAAGGCTTGGCAATATTCGTATTCGTATTGCGAAGCCTTCCCACTATTCGTACTCAAATGGTCTTGGACTAATAAGTGCAAGCACTTGTCTTGAAACTAATAAGTTCATTATGTTGTAACTCTAATATGATTGGTTTTAACTTATTCCGAATGAGCCAATCACCATGGATCTGCTCCCCTTACGTTCCCAACGAAAGCCTATCAAAATTTCTCCAACGTAATAATCAAGTCCCCAGAAATATTAGCTTGTATCTGCACATTCTAATGCTACCTTGGAATGAATTTTACCCACTTCGATTTGTCGATTAAAGCTTTTGCAAATTGCTACAGTCGCATCCAGCATTGGCAGCAAACGATTAAGTCAAGAAACATTTGGCAATCCACTTCGATTGATTCTTCAACATTTTACTTCATTAGTTAGTATGCAAAGAAAATATATCTTCGATAGCCTCAATACTGAGTTCATTTCCAGACTTTAATTTAAACCTGTCTGTCATCAAGTTAAAGACAAGTGCTTGCACTTATTAGTCCAAGACTTTGACCATTTGACCCGGAAAAGGCCCCTATAATTACAGTTTATAACATACCCAACGAAATTATAGCACAATCAACATTTGATATCAGAGTGACTTCTACTAGAGATCAATGGATTCAAGCTATAAGCAAAATTGGATGTTATTGCTCAAGAGAGAAAATTGTCATTTGACTAAATAATTATTGCACTATTAGTCATTGCCTGAATGCAGTGCCATCTCCAGCATCCTGTGGATTTCCATCATCAATCTTCTTCTTGAATCAACACTAATGAGGTAGAGTGACAACCAGTTACGAAAGAAGCTCAGGTTAGTTGATCAAGTGCAGTCCTCAGCTTCTGCTTTTCCACATACGCCACAGAGTTGAAAAAAAATGACAGAAATTACGAACCAGTAGACAGGCTCATCAATGAATTGAATTATGGCAACTGCATAAGGTAGAGCAATGAGGGGTGCAAATTGTAGGCCTTAAACACAGGTTCTGACTAATAGTTACATTTGTTCATCAGGAAGGCAACCATACCTACAAATTTCTTATGAATGTGGTGGATCTTTCACGCACTGCATGGCATCCAGCAGTAGACTGTGACTAATTGGCTTCAACCCTCTCCTAAACCATTGCTTCACTAGAAACACTTCAAGTTTCCTCACCTGTAACATTCATTTTTTTATTATCATCAATCAAAATATTCAAAAGAAGTAACAAAAAAATCTATGCATAAACTGCCCACAAAGAAAAGCGCAGACTTATAGAGAAGCAACTCTTAGGCAACAACACACTCTGGTTTTGCCCAAATTTTTGCTGATTCTTTCTGTGGTTTGATGATTGTTTTCACAAACAAAACACTCTTGCTTTCCATCTAAATACTAGAATGTCATTTCACCACTTAGTTGGTTCGTTTCACTTTACAAAATACTTCAAAGAGAACTCGCTTAGCTCACTATAACTGCGTTGCATGTTACCTTGATTTTATTAAACAAAATTTCTCCTTTTGTTTATTATGTTACCCTGCTTTAGAAATTTGCATTGGAAATTAACTCCGGTCCATTTTGACTTCCCAGGTGAACCTGAAAGATGATTAAACTTCTACCTACATGTATCTTCTTCATGGAATGCCACTCTTGAACCTAGACTTTTACACAAAAATGATGATTAAATGCCATCTATAGTGTTTGTGTGCATTTTTCAAATATAACACCTACCATTATTGAATTTCCTGTAACATCTTCCGGCTAGAAGGATGTCTTTAACACACATAGCAATATAAAATACACCAACAGTCATTTGCAAAACAAGGAAAATGTTGGAAACAATAAAAATTCGAAAAGCAAAAGAACAACTAATGATCAAGAATCAGAAGGGACAATGAGGGCTTGCTACACTGCCCACTGACAGCAGAACAGGTGATGGACAGAATATGTAGGATGAAATAATAACTGTTTCTCCAAAAAGAATAGGAATATGTAGAAGCTAATTTCAATGATTTGGGTAATCTAAACCAAACAGCGAAAACCGGCAACAGCAAACAGAAAGTTGAGACTATAAGACAGTCACAACAACACTATAACTGACAGATTTTGGCCAGAGTCATCAACCCATTTTGAATTCATTACTAAATTTTAAAAATCCATTACAAAAAGCATAGATGTTAAACTGAAGGATCTGATGAAGATTGTTTACAGAAGATATGATCTTGCCAGAGAATAGAGAGCCAAGGACCCAGCAATTTGCACAATTGATGTATAACCTCTTATTATTGACCTATTTTGGAATCAAGAAATGAAAACCAACCTGTCTAACAATGAATGGCTCCTCGGAAAGACTTAATGGTTCAGTCAATATAGTCAGAAATCCATTCCGATTCCCATAAACTATATCTGTGAAAGGCCGATCACCCACCTGCCACAATCAATATTATGCTAATCATAATTGAAGTTAAAACGACAGAAAAGAAAATACATAATGTGAAGTACTATACTAATTCTATGTATTTTTACCATGATAAGTTGAGAAGATTTACAGCCAAAGTGTTTCTCAACCTCCTCAGCAGTTCCAGCAGGTTTCTTCACCCCTGAAAACATAACATATTGTTCTTCACATCAATACTTGATAAACAAAATACCTTTGCCATAATCTGGAATTTATACAATTGACTAACCACATTCAGTATATAATTACTCTAAAATCGAGTTAAAAGTTATTATACATGCTAGATAAATAATTCTAACATTAATTTAGAAGCTATTAAACACTAGACAGGTTACTCTAACATCAAGTTAGATGGATATTAAACAAGCGAGACAAATAACACTAACATCAAGTTAGAACCTATCAAACATCCAGAAAATACTTTGGTAATAAATTTATAGCTTAAACTAAGCATAATAATTTTAAAAAAAAAAACTTACTGTGCCTTATAACTTTAATCCCAATTTTTTCCTCAAGCTTCCTCGCTTTCGAACCATCATGGTCATACTCATACAGACCTAATAAATCAAAACCAAAATACAAATTATCAAAAAAGAGAAAAGAGGAAGTACAACAGCAAATAGCAAATTTATAAAAGCCAAACAATTACCAGCAGAGTTACTGAACACCGCAATATCTTGACCGAACACCGACTTACACCGTTCTATTGATGAACCAAGAGGACCCCAAAGTGTCAAAGAGTAAGGAGCAGTAATAGTATTATCTTTATCAAACACAACACCTTTAAAACCCCTCCTCTGCAGCTCCGCCCAATCAATGTACCTTATATCGGGCACAGAAACATGAGGAAGCACCAAGTGACGATCTTTAACCAAAACAACCGCTGAAGAAACAAGGCCTTCGACGTTAATTCTTTGGCCCAAAGCTGCTTTCACTTCCGCCCACCACATCTTTGTGAAAAGCGCAGGACACTTTTCGTCGCTATCCTCTTCTTGTTTTTGGTTTTGAGGTTCTGGGTTTTGGTTAGGGTCAGTGGAAGAGTAGAGTTGATCAAATAAAATGGGGATCTGATCTGAGTTTAGTTTCTTTTGATGCTCTTTGCTGCAGTTACTTGTGGTGGGGAGAGTTAAGGAAGAAATGTATTGAAAATTGATTTGAGTATTCGGGAATGAGAGAGAAGTGGGTTTTCTCCTCTTAACTTTGAGATGGTGATGGTGATGATCAAAGTATAGAAAATGGTTGGGTATGGGATACCTGGACAAGGGAGGAGGAGCGACAGAGGTGGATTGCATTTCTTTAAATTTAGTGGTTTGCAGTTTTTTAATAACCAAAAGAATAGATTAAACAAGTGAATATTCCTCTGATGGTAAAAATAAAAATAAAAATAAACACCCCCTTTCTCTCATCAACTTTCATTCGATACAACTTATCAATTTTTTGTGATCTTCCAATTTTGACACTCTACTTGCAAGTACATGAAATATGGAGGCTTTTCTTTAAATTTGTTGGTTTTATTCTTATTTCTAACTTTCTTGGTATCATATCAGCCGTGAATTGTCAACGACTTCGTTGAGGCTGCCGGCAATGGTGGTGATGCAAGCTCGGAAGGAAACGACGTCGACATTTCTTTTGGTGAAGGTATAATATTTTTACTCGATCAAGTTTCCAAATTTAAAAATAAAAACGAGGCTTAAACCCACTGAAACTAGCAGATAATAGATGTGGGCGGCCCAGCCCATCTCCATGATCTCCTACCAAAACCCTAAGCCCCCAAAACAGAGTCTCAAAAAACCCTAATAGAGCAGAGCCGAGAAGAAATTCATACTTGCCTCTTTCTTCTAGCAAGCGCCAGTAGCCACCATGGTCACCACCCATCCAGCTCCTACGAGAGTGAGTTCAAAGACTGTAGAAACAGCTGTTAACGCGCTCTTAAAATGGAAAAACTCCAAATCCCAAACGAAGAAGCCCCAGCTTTTAGAGCAAGACGAATTCATCAACCTTATTCTAACTCTCAAGAAAATACCACAAAAATCTCGCACCAACCCTCACAAAATCCCTCTCCCGCACTCCTTAATCCGCCAAGAAGATGACAACCCACCGGAACTCTGCCTAATAATCGATGATCGTCCCAAGTCTACTCTCACTAAAGACGCTGCATTAAAGAAAATTAAAAACGACAACGTGCCCATCACCAAAGTCATCAAGATTACCAAATTGAAGACTGATTATCGCCCGTTTGAGGCTAAGAGGAAGCTATGTGATTCGTATGATATGTTTTTTGCCGATAAAAGAGTCGTCCCACTCTTGCCTAAGTTGTTGGGGAAGCATTTTTACAAGAAAAAGAAGATTCCGGTTCCGGTGGATTTGAAGCATAAGAATTGGAAGGAGCAGATTGAGAAAGTTTGTGGGTCGGCTTTGTTGTATTTGAGGACGGGGACTTGTAGTGTATTGAAGGTAGGGAAGGTTTCAATGGGCACGAAGGAGATTGTGGAGAATGTGATGGCTGCAATTAATGGAATTGTGGAGATTGTTCCTAGGAAGTGGGGGAATGTTAGGTCGTTTCATTTGAAACTGTTGGAGAGCTTGGCTTTGCCTGTTTATCAGGTTGTGCCTGATACTAAGTTGAAGATTGAGGGAATCAAGGTTAGAGAAGAGGAAATTGTTAATGAGGAGGTGGAGAAAGAGAATGTTAAGGATGTTAATACTGATGGTTTTAAAAAGAAGTCGAAGAAGAAAGGGAGGATTCATGAGATTAGATATATGGATAGTAATATCCGGGAGGTGTTTGATGAGGATGAATTGGGAAGTGATGATGGTAAAGGAGATATTGAGGAAACTGATGATGGTGAAGGAGATATTGGTGAAAGTGATCAAGGTGAGCATGTTAAAATAGGTGATGCTGAAATTTTGAGCAAGAAGAGGAAGAAGGGGGATAAAGGGAAAGCTGAGAAACTACCGAAGAAGGTAGCCAAGGTAAAGAAAGATGATAATAATAAGAAGATGACATTATTAAGTGATGATGATAAAGGAAATATTGAGGAAAGTGATGATGGTGAAGGAGATATTGGCGAAAGCTATGATGGTGAGCATATTAAAACAGATGGTGCTGAAATTTCGAGCAAGAAGAGGAAGGAGGGGGATAAAGGGAAAGCTGAGAAACTACTGAAGAAGGTAGCCAAGGTGAAGAAAGATGATAATATTAAGAAGATGAAAAAAGTGGACGATGTCAAACAAAAGAAGAAAAACAAAGAAGGGTTGTCCTTGAAGAAAGGCAGGGAAGATTATAGTGGAAAAAAGGAGAAGAAGAGCCGGCCTGGGAAGTAGAAGGAAAGGAAAGCAAAGAAAGAGGCGGTACCATAATGATTTATGGTAGTTATCAAAGCTTGTGGGAGAGAATTCCTTGAATCATTCACTACAGGTTGGACTTACAGAAGAGCAAGAATGGTTGTCTGGACTTCTGTCAGATTTTGTTTAAATTTATAGAACGGTATTTTTGCTGTATTCCTTTTCATGATTTGATGAATATTGAAGATCTTGAAATTAGGCAGTCAGCAAAATTTTGTATCTTCATTATGAGAGCTACTGAATTTTATGTTTTAATTTTGATGTAATTTTAGTTCTTTGTTTTGCTTTTTCGTTCAGAATTCCAGTATGGTCGCTGTTGGGAAACTCTTGTCCTTTTAAATCCTATTTCTGTTTGACACTATCTAAAATAGAATAAATGATGATTTTTTTAGTCTTGGAATCGTATGCATAGTCCTCCCAAGAACTAAGCTAATTTAGTTAATGAAATTAATGCAAGATTAGTTAGGCTAAATTTCTTATTGTTGCCGAGATGTGCTACTAATATTTCTGATGTCCTTTGGCCTTACAAATTTTGTATGATTAGGGAAAGGAGGAATATATTTCCCGTTGGCTTATCACGTTTCAGTTGGAACAGACCATTGTTTTATTGTGGAATGGTGGATCTACAGCACACGAGAAGTCACCTTTTGATACATTCCTAAAGACATGGCTATACTTTATTTGAAAAGCCCAATGGCTATTTTCCACCCAAACTTTGCTGAAATGACAGTTAGTCGCCTCTATCAACCTCTACACTCTCATCTTCATCTGTCCCCAAATTTGAAATATCGAACCCTCAAATAGCCCCCCAATCTTCATGTGTAAAGATGTGGAAGATATAAAAGATACATAGTCCTTACAGTTTGACTTCAGCACTATCAGGATTGCCATAAATAATTTTTTTGATGATAAGTTATTCATGGGTGATTCAAGAGTTGTGGTTTGTTAAAGTGGCTCTGCTAATCAATTAATAATTAACCATGACCCTCATGTTGAAAGAAGATGAAGTTTTGGTAGAAAGGGTGGAGAGACTTGCGAAGGTTGAGGGTGATTTGGTGTTTGTGTTTTGCTAGTATGATTAAGTTAATAGAGGTGTCCTTGGGTGAGTTGTTGCTGGTAGGAGAAGGAAAGAAAAGGGGGAAAGGGTCGTGTTAAGTATAGGGATCCGGAAGTGCAGCAGTTGACTAAATTCAGTGAGATAGAGATTTTGTTCCCTCTAAAATGGTGCTATGTCTATGTTAAAAATGATACCCATGGAGTTTTTTGGGCATCTCATGTTACATTGCAATGCGCGCACTGTATTTGGAGGGTAAGAAACAATGGCATTTATTAGTACAAACAGAAATTGCGGCAATGGATCAAGCGTCGTTTCTATTTATGCCCCATTCAAAATGTAGACGTTTGAAGCTCCTGCATTGTAGGTGCAGATGCATGGCAGAAGGTTCATAGATTTCGGCAGACAGTGATTGGGTTTCAGCAATGTTTCCTGTTGCTGTTGCAATGTGGAACAGGAATATTATAAAGGAAGACCATAATGATCAATCTTTTTCATGCTATCAAATAGCAAGTGTTATCTTCCTTTGGTGCTATAGTCTACTGAGTTCTGATGGTGTTCAGTATGCTTATTGATGTATGTCCCTGGTTGCAGTTGTAATTTCCTTTAAAAAATTTTATATATTATTTATGTAAATATATAGTTAATTAATTATTAAGTTTATGTTTTTTATAAATTTTAAGTATGGAGTTGATGTAGTTCCTGTGTCAATTGTATTGTTTTATAATTCATTATCAAACCTCTGTTTTCAACAATTTAGTATGCCTAACTAGCTTAAGCACTTTGGAGGTGGGAAATATACTTGATTCAACTTGAAATGTTTCTATCCATAATTTCCAGCAAGAACAGTACTCATTTGCATTATTTAGGAAGAAGACAAGTTAAACCAGGAAAATCATGAGCCTATTTTAACAGACTTGCCAACTAAACTTCGAGTTTAGACAAGTTAACATGTCTTTACGGGGTTGTATGCGTGGTTGATGCTTTAACCGTAATCCCAAGTAGTTCTAAATTGGAAGATAATTCTGGGATAGGTTTGGCCTTGTCCTTGTGGGTTGTGGCCGGCGGTGCCAAACTCTGCATTATTATGGAGACTGAAGTGAAGACCTACCAACTGAAGTTGAGGCTTTAATTCCATTAATTAAAGAATTTATGGCACAAAGATAAAGGTCGGCGGAATGGGGACCGGCGACTTTTACATTGGAAGTTGAAATTCCCGCTCACGTCAAAGCAAAAGCCACCTCCCCAAATGTGAAGCAAATAAAATAAATTTTCACGTCTAATTTTCATAATAAGTGACACAGATAGAAAGAGATTTTATGAAAAAAAAACAAATTGAATGAATTTAGTCAAGAGGAATTTTAACAAGTTGAAGGACGAAAATGTGGAGAAATTGAAATATGAAAGGTTAAGATTGATAGTGAAATTTAATATTTTGTTTGATCCTCTTGTTATAGAAGGATAAAAGGGGATTTTTCCTCTTATTTGGACATACAAAAACTTTGAACCCATAAATTCTCTTTAATCTCCAACATCTTTTTTCTGTGCTTTAAGTGTTTTTAAGAATTTTTTCATGGTGGAGGGTAGGCTTGATTCAATTCATCATAATAGAAGAGTAGTATTTGTTTTGTTACTCTCGCCATTGTATATAGAAAATAGATTTCGTACTAATTCTTATATACCCAAATGAAAAAATAGGAAAATTCATGAACAGAAACCTCGGCTTTTAATTTATTTTAAATTTTTTTACCAGTTTTGTGAATCATATTAAAAGTTTTTTTAAACTCACAATCCTAAAATTGGTATGGTAATTTTGTATTAAGTTTGTATTATAATTCAGTTATATGTATTTACCGTGACAGAGATTAAATTTGCTGTTTGCTTAGCAAGATAAACCTTCAAATGTCATTGTTTGTATACGATATGTATCTACCATTCGTTGTCTTCTTTGTAAAAGATGTTTCAACAACCAGGCAATCGCTTTAGTCATGAGATCGGAATTCCCATCTCCCATTCTAAACCTGCTCTTCAATTTCAAACACTTTCATCCCTTAGTCTTCCTGTTACAATAGTTGAGTAAATTTTTAATGGATATTTTTATTCGTAAGGGTATCTGTCAAAGCCTTGTAGTTTTTTGTGTTTGAACTCTTTGTTTTTTTTCCAAAAAAGTTTAAAGTAATGATAAAGGAGGGGGTCTTGTGAGCTGGAATACTTCGAAGAGAAGGAATTAGATAACTACTGCCAGTCTGCGACAAATATATGAGTTGAAGAGGAAAAAAGAAATATTTTTCTTGTTTTGTATTATTAGTTTGGACAGACTATTACCAAATGGAAGAATCTTCAAACGGGAAACTAGAGCAGATCCAGAAAGTGGAGTCACAGGAGGAGGATAAGAAAATAGTTGTTGAAGAGTTAGGAGAGGTTCAAGGTGACGCTGAATCAGTGAGAGAAATTGTTGATAATCGGAATCCTGAGTCTGCAAATGTTGACCGTGATGATCCTCAGGTTGTAGATTCAAGAGAATTGGAGGAGGAGAAAACGATAATCGACTCAGTTGTTGATCCAAATGAGCCAGAGGCTTCCCTTGCAAAAGAGTTAACTGAGGATGCTGAAGTAGCAGTTGAGATGTCAGAGGCTCATGGTGATATTGCTGAATCAGAATCTAAGGAAACTGAAGTCAGAATTTCGCAGTCTTTGGAGGAGAGCAACTGTGTTTCTGCTGATGAAACAAATGACTTATCCACTGAGGAAGAAACTTTGCCTTCTGATGATGAGAAAAATGAGGTTTCTCAAGCTGTGACAGAGACGATTGGGGAAATAATTTTGCCCTCTTCTGAGGAGAATAGCGAGGCTCCTCCAGTTATAACTGATATTGTGTCCAAGGGAATTGAGGAAACAAAATTGCCAGTTTTGGAACAGCATACTGAGGAATCATCCAAGGGAAAAGTTGATGAACTAAACCAGGCAATGGCAAATTCAGGAACTGTTGACGACACCTGTAATCCCCCTGAATTGGCCAACGAGCCTGAGACTATTCCTGGAAGCACTGGAAATCCGGTATATAACTTAGCTTGAATTAAACCATCATAGATTGAATGAAAAAAATAATAATAATATTCTTTGCATATTGTTAGTATTAATGTTTGAGCCAATGCTAAATCTTTATTATAGTCTATTGAATACTGTGTCTTTGACAGCCTAGTATATCTTTGACTCAGGGCAATTTCCGACCAACTTCATGGAGAAGCTGCTGTGGACTTCTTGACATTCTGCGTCGCTCTGATAGATAAATTGAAGTGGTTGATCTACTATCATGCACACTTATATTAATTTCCCAGTGTTTAGACTCTAGAGTCTCTTTTATATCGATTGTAAAATCTGCATGATTTTTAGTTGTATTTCCTATAACAAGGTAATTCTAAAAGCCTTGCTTTCGATTTCAGAAAATAATTGAAAAGGATTCAAAAAATGAACTTGGCGATTGTGAATGAGAAATAGGGAAAGATTTACATAAAGCAGGAGAGTATGTAAGTTGTGGTGATCAACTATGGACTGTGGATTATGGTCCCAGTAGATTGTGTTTTCTATCCATCAATTGAGGATGAAAATTTATGGGTTTTTTTCTTTTCATGATACAATTGTAATTTTAAGATTCTATTTTTGAAACGAATGGAAGACTGGGCCTGAAGTTGACAGGAAAATTAATTTAATTTAATGTTTCAAGTGAAGTGATTGGAACAGAGCAGCAGAGACCGCATCTTATCCCCATATAAACAGTTTGAGATCCGGAGATTTACTCTGAAAAGATATTTACGATATTTACGTTAGCCCTGCCATCTCCATCAGCTCCTGCTTTCTTTTTCTTTCCCCGTAAACAGCTTCTCGGCAAGTGCCGTCGGAGCAGAAAGCTTGAAGAATCCCACATTATGTTGTAAATTTAAAACTGTGTACTGTAATTTTTGTTGTTTCTATCACTTTTGCCTACTTTCGGTCGATTGATATTTTCTTCGTCTCATTTATGATGATTTTAATCAAGCAATTGTTGGAAAACATCAACTTTATTTTCGTGTTTATTAATTTAACTATGAATGATATGACATCAATCATTTTTAGATGAACATGAAGTATCATTGGTTTTCAGCACCTAGCTGTCCTGCACAATTAACAAACTGGAAATGTGTTTGTATGTCAACCCAAATCCAAACAAAAGTCAGTTCACAAAGATGATGAGTTTGCTGTAAAAGTTAGGGATGAAAAAGAGATAAAAGTAAAAAGAATCATAAAAGAAGGAAAAAAGAAAGAAAATTCACCAAAAATCAAAAAGATAAATCTATTGTTGACTCCCTCAATTTCAATTTATTCGAACCTAAAATTGAACCGGCTTGAATCCACTACCATCTAGTGGTAGGAACCATCGTAGATGGTAACAGTAGCAACTTCCAAGGCTGAAAACCTTCCACTGTATTTGGGCCATAGCCACACAACAAAGAGAATAATGACGAATCTAGTTTTGAGTTGACTATTTGATAGAGAAATCCACTGAGAGGTCAACCTTACAAAATAGATATCCAAAGGCAGACCGAGAAACTATTTAAAACTACAGAAAAGATAAGGCGATTTATGAGCAAAGTCCAAAAAATAGAGAACATTTGCCAACTACCATCAGAACCAACATAGAGCTATTCAACTGTATCTATATTGATTGGAAGATGAACATCTAAAATCTAGTTGAAAGGACAAAACACCGTGGTTCTGAAAAATAGTAAATTTGAGCTAGTGAACTAGAAAATCAAAGAAACAAATTGCTTCCCTAGCAAATCCACCTCCAGCGTATAGGTCTCAAACATGATCCAAAAGACGGACCTCATGAAAAAAGTGTGCCCATCAAAGCATCTGGTGTGTAACAGTGGTAGACGGTTAAACAACAGTGAAATGCAATTAGTTCTTTTCTTATTGGGCAAGGACTGGTTTCTCTTTGATGGCAAGATAAACTTCTCCAAGCCGTCCGGACAATATACGCATAAACTATAAAATCCAATATATGCTACTTCGCTGCATGAAAAATACAGAAAACAGGGCAACTAAGCCACCTAATTGGTGCTGTCCATACAGAAATTCCCCTGAATCAAACAGTTGCGGAAAATTCATGTTGGAATTTAAAAATATCCAGTCCAAAAGCAAAGGAAACTACACATACTAATGTGGCAAAACACAGTGATTCATCAATAGGAAATCCAAGTCTAACACTACACTCAGCGAACAAAATATTATAACGACTCTTCTGAAAACTAAATAGAATGATTTAGTATTCTCAACAAAACGAGTCAACTAGTAATCAAGCACCAAAACACCCCAAAAATCATCAACTTAAGCCAAGCTTATACCGGGTTCAAAAATAGTGCCTGGCCAAAAAAATAAAACATAAATTATATTAATCAAAACTGAAAGTTCATCGCTTACCCGCGACCCATATATGCAATCATCTCCGCCGCGCATAGCAAACACCAACCACAGCAACGGCAACAACAGAAGCAGTCGCAGCCACAACCGGCCATTGCATGTTTAAACTCTTCCGTCCATCATCAACAGAGAGTTTGAAATCCCTCACATTCCCATTAAAACCGTCCAACTTATTCTCCTTCAGTCCACTAATAAGGGTCTTCGCCTCCTCAATTTCTTCCTCCAACTCAGAAATCTTGACCTCCATTTCCTTGGATTTGCTTTCAGTTTCCTTCAAACTTTCTTCCACTGACTTCCTTTCAACCTTAATAATATCCAATTCAGACTCCAAATCATTGACTTTCTTCTTAAACCCACTGAGTTCCCTTTCTTTCTCATTAATTTTTTCCCTCATTTCCTCCTCAACTCTCACCCTTTTATTCTTCTCTTCCAATTCCCTCACTTCCAGAGTCCCAAATTTTCTTTCCAACTCCCTCACTTTCTTCTCATTATCAGCTTTCTCAGTCTTCAAACCATCAATTTCTTTCTCTAATACCTCCAATTTCACTCCCTTTTCTTCCAAACTCTTCTTCAACTCTGCCGCCTCAACACTCGCTTCATCCCCTTCGCTCGTCACCGTGATTAGTTCATGTTGAAGTCTGGCAACCTCAGTTTCCAATTCCAAAGCTCGAGCAGCAATTGATTCGAAAACTTTCTGATCCTCTTCAGATCCTTCAATATCAATATTTAGTTTTTTAATTCTCTCCTTCATTTCTCGGTTCTCTTTCTCCAGAGCTTCCGTTTTTATCGACAGTTCAGCTATTTTGTTGTCTTGATCCAGATCGTAGAAACTCTCCGCCGTCTGATTCGCTGTTTCAGTTGATGCAACGCCGTTGAGAATAGCCTCTGGCTCTGCCATTGTTTACAATGATCCTGCGAAAACAACAAAAGCGTTATTCAAAGCTTAAAGTTTTCCTTGGCAAACAAACAGACAGATAACACACAAAAGCTCCACCTCTCCTTTAGGTTAGGGTTTCTGATTCCTGAATTCAGGGAATGAGAGGTATATGTTAGTGAATGTGTGATGAAAAATCAACGATTGCTGATTATCAATTGATGTGTATGGCCACCACGTGGTTTACTGTGTGGACTCTTCAGCTTTTAGCCCATTAACCGAACAGGCCCAAAAGTTAATATCAAAACCATTTAACTATTTATTTTTTTAAATTATTATATCATTTTAATTTTTTTTCACTTTTATTATTCTCTCAATTCTATTAAATTTAAAAAATTACCATCAATGACTGAACTTGTATTAAAGGATCCATTCAATCAAATTCATATAAAATCAAAGCATTATAAGATACTGTTTTTTTTTTTAATAGGTGGTAATTTTGGTGGGTTAAATTTAAATGGGTATTGGTTGTGATCTTCCAATGAGCTAGAATGGATAGAGATTGTGCTTTTTTAGTTGATAAGACTTTTAAAAAATTATTAACAAAATTGATAGGATATTAAAATTTAAAAAAATATTAAATTTAAATTTTTATTACATATATAATATCATGGTTTGGTTTTAATTATAACATGCATAATTAAATATATTAAATATATTATTTTATAATTTAATAATTTTAAATTAAAAATAAAATAATTTTTAATATATATAAATATTTATTTATTTATATATCAAAATAAATACATACCATATTAATCGGTTAAAAGCCCGGTGAGCGGAAAGAATACGTTTGTCTCCAAGCAAGAGCTAGTTGTATCCGTGTCAGAAAGCAAGAATAAAATGGTAAAGCCCAAGAATGAGTGAGAACTTTTATGTCGCCAAGACAACAATAATTTGCCCCAAACAGGGTAAATCTTCAGTGTCCTTTTCTCTATATTTTAGTTTGCTATTATAACATGGCCAAAGGACTATTTCCCACCCAAGGATTATTATTTTCTCATGTATCCTCTTTTAACTTTAAAAATCTCAAATATTTATCTATAAATAATTAAAATTAATATTAATAAGAGTAAAATCATTATTTTATCTATAATATTAAAAATAAACTAAAATATAATCTTTTTTTTCCTCTCCTAAATTTTAAAAACTAAAAGTTTTTCCTCAATCGAAGTTTTAAAAAATTACAGTTTTCCCCTTGGATTTGGTTTCCAAATCTCTGGCGCTAAATCCAACAATATTGCCGATTGTCTATCCCTCTCGAAGCTTCCTCTTCCTCTGACAGTCTTCCTCCACCCATTTGAACCCCTGTTCGACGTCAATCTTCTTCTAAAAGATGAAAAGCTTCATCGGGGAAGACGAAGCTCTTCGTCTCCCATCGTCTTTCAAACCTCATTTGATACTGATTAGATGTCCAAATAGGTAGAGAGATACCGTTAGAGAGAAAGAAAACTTCGAGAGAGATAAACGATCGACAACAGCATCGGATTTATAATCGAAGATCTGAAAACCAAACCCTAGAGAGAAACTGTCATTTTTTTAAACTTAGGTTAAGAGAAAATTTTTAGTTTTTAAAGTTTAGGGAGAAAAAAGAAATAAAATTTTAAGAGATTAAAATTTATTAATTTTAAATGCTCATAAGTAGGTATTTGAATTTTCAAAATAAAAAAATATATATAAAAAAACAGCAATCATTGGGTGGGAAATAGCCCTTTGGCCTTATAATATTCTTTGTAACATTTAGGAAACCAAACCCAATCACAAAAATTCCTAGGCTCCTAGCTGTCAACATTAAAACTACTTTCATTAAAAAAGGAAGATCAGTTCATATTCCAATATTCCTACCATTACTATTCATCCTCTTCCTTCTCATTGCTGTATTGCACCGAGAAGTGTCAATTGTCGAAATAAAATACCATAAACAAAATAAGAATAAAAAGGAATACTTTTGCTCCCAACCCAACAATACTGATTGGCAAAAGAAATTTAAAGCAGATAAAATTGGTAATGAAGTAATGACATAATTAATCGTCATCATCAACCTCCAAATTTCCTCTTCTCCTTCTCCAGGCCCTGAACAAAACTAACAAGAGCTTTCATGGCTTTAATCTGACATTGTAAAGCCAATATATAGCCAGCTGTCTCTTCAAACAATTTATCAACCCCTAGTGATTCTCCTCCAGGTACAATCCTTTGCAATACCACAATCTTTCTTTCCACTTCACCTATCTCATCTTCGCCGTCGTCTTCTTTTCTATCAAAAACCTCCGTGTCTCTTCTCTTCCTCCGCTCACAGCTACCACTACTAGCAGTTTCACCTCTCTTGCTACACCGACAACTACAATCACGCTCATGCACTGCAGCTTCACCTTTCATGTGGGTTTTCGTTTTTATTTTTCTTTCACTCTTCCGAAATTTGGGCATGGAGGCTGTTGAGCTTAGCGCGTTCTCCATACTAATACACCAGACCAGAGAAAACGAGGAAGCTTGAGAGAGAGAATGAGAAGTAGGGTTATGTTTATGAGTTATGACCTCAGCAGTGAGATTGTCGAGTTAAGTACGAGAAGAAATGGCGTCAAATTTCTGTCGAGCTCTAGAAATGTCAATGCCAACGAAGCTTGGGTCCACCGAGTTTGGGCTTTGCGAGGCCTGCTTTTGGTTTCGCGTAGAGATGTACATTCACTCGCCTATCAGATCGCGTGGTGATTGTGAGCTAATGAGTGCTTGCATGTGGCATTATGATGAGTATGGTATAACAGTTCTTCCTCTTCCACACGGAAGATGGGAAAAAGTGTTACGCGCAATGAAGAAGGGGGTGGAAGAGCGTGTGAGGATCAGTGGAGTGAATGTAGCTTGATAGATACAAATAGAGAAAAGAGAAAATTAAAAAAGGGGCCCACAAAACAAATGGGGGGAAAAAGAGAGAGAGGGAGCACATGTTAGCACATGATTTTCTTGAACCCAACACCACCCATGTGCATTCTTTCTCCTATGATCTTAATCACTAAGTTAGCATGACTGACACGTAAAAACTTTATGAAGGGGGTCCCATCTACTACTCTGGAGCCCCTCAAGGGTAGATTGGCTGGTCATGGGATGGAGGTGGCGGTGGTGATGGAGGAGGTGGTGGTGGTGGGAATGGTGTTTCCAAGAAGGAAACAAATGGCACAGCACAGGGATTGCGGGAGAGATACTGCGTGTTGGGCATCCGGGACTCAATGCAATCAGACCCACGTAATCTTTTGTTGCTTTTACGCACCACATTTTGTTTTAATTTATTAATTGTTCTTGGATCCAATGGAATCCATCCTTCCGGACCCACCATAACTCACAATGTTATTTTTATTTTTTCTGATTATATGTTATATTCTTTGTTTCTTGGAGAGTCCGTATGTACCTGTTTCAAGTACAAGATCATCCACATATGGACATAACCAACAATATCTTATCATTAATAATATTAATTGCATCCAAATGAATGGCCAAATGGCTTCTTAAGCACACAAATGACAAATCCAAGATAACAATAACGAGCAAGGGAGATGAGAACCATTGGACAAAGTGGCATGGGGGACCCTAATTCAAAAGTCGAGGTGGTTGAATTCAGCAATAACGGACACATGCATCACATATTCCCATCTTAATTGCTGTTGTGGATTGTCTTATAAAAAAAACATTACATGTTAGCGCTTTCACTTTCGAACATTACTTTGGTGAATACTGTCCTCTTATATTTCCTCGTAATGTAGTCGATTAATACAACACAGAACAAATAAAACCAATACTTTGACACAATTTAGTTGTCAACCAATCATGTCTGCTTGCACTGCATAACATCCTTGTATAAATTACAACCTACCATATATGTAAGCCCTTTTTCTTATTTTATCATGAAAAAAAATGAACTGTGCGAAATAGAGTGAGTGATATTTCTGTCATGGGTTGAATGTATATTTTCACTAACATATAGTCTTTCCCAAAACCAAGCTTTAACTGGCACCTAACTCCACCTGAGAAAGCTAGATATATCAAAGACAGGACACCCCAGATCCTCAGCTTCTTTTTACACATCCTAACTTACAATCCTACCTTTCTACTCGTCTCCATATTTTTATAGGAACACTCCACTAATAGGGATTGCTCTACTCAGCCAAACTGTTACACCACTGCCTCTGATTCTAATCCTTTCTCTAATACATCCTTGACATACCATACTGAACAGTCCCAACCTTTCTCTGAGTAGTGGCACCGGCAGCGGCTGTTGTTGCAGCACCAATCCCACCATACTGAGCTTTTGCCTGCAACAGATTTGTGTCGATGGCAATTCTATCATTACCTCGGTCCACCTTATTCACTCCCACTCGTTTCATAAAAAATGGATTGGAGTCGATGTTGACTGCTATATCTGGTGTAAGTTTGGCTCCCATGTGGCATTGAGGGCCTTGTTTTTCCTGGGTAGACAATTCCCTCTCAGAATCCATTGCAGTTGATTTTTCTTGCTTTCCTGTGCCAGATTTGCGGTAACAATAAGCACTAGGGACTGCCTGAGAAAGGACTGCGCTTCTAATGAAAGTTCTTGGATCATAAGCATCTTTCATCACACTTGTATTCTCGTATGGTACAACTGGCCCCACAACTTTTCCTGGTTTGGCTGAAGAGAACATCAAGTTCAGTTCCGATCTGATTACATGCTAACAAAAGAATCACAGATACAACACTAGGAGCACAAGAAGTGAGAGTGAGAGTACCCAATGGAAATCTTTGTACTGCTGCCAAGGTCCTTGGCATATTTACAGGAATTCCTTCTGATTCCCTGGAATTCTTATTATATGCCTCTTCCGCAGCCGCCTGCCGATCTCTGGAACTTGGTTGTTCCCTGAGATTTACTGTATTTGAATGTACAATTGTTGACCTACAATTATCAAAGAAAACAGTTTATTATTTTGAACTTGGGCTAAATGAAGTAAAGCAAGAAACACAAATCAAGCATGAAACAAATGTACCCTCAAAATGTGAATAGCTACTAGAAAGCAAACAAAGTTCCCAAGACAAATATTTATAAATAATTAAAACCAATAAAGAAAGAGTCCTTTAATAGTGTGCACGTAGATAGAAAAAACAGCATCACCAGGTATTTTGAAATTGATGCTCTCAGACTTGCACTCACACTCATGCTCCCATTCTAACTCTTACACATGAAGAGGGATCATGAATAGGAGCTAAACTTGTAATCAACACTATTCTTTCAAATCAAGCCCTCAGACAGGGACAACATTAAATCTAATATAAACTGACTAATGTATCACCCAATATAAATAAATAATGTGAGTTACAATAATGGTAAACATAAAATAAATAATTTCCTGATATTTTGTCCACAGGTTACCAGGAAAGGCAAAAATAACAACTGTGATTACCCACAATAATTAGAGACTGCAAAAGTAAATGAGTAGACAAAAGACCCTACCTAGGAAGAGATACATGCTTTCTTTCAGGTGGAATTACTGGCCCACTTTTACCACTGTTCTCTTCAAGATGTGCAAACTGCTTTCTAAATTGATCAACAGCACTGTAAAAAAAAAATGGACCAAAAGTCAGGATAATGCAGAGACCCAAAGATCATGAACTCAGCTCAACAAGATCAAAACTGCAAAACATCAACCAAGAAAGGTATAACCTTGGATAAAGGAAATTTGTCCTCTCAGTTCCATTCACGTAGTCCTTAAGCAACTGAGGATGGTATTCTAATATCTCCCGGAAAATTAGCTCTCGGATATCCTCCTTTGTAACCCTCCGCCTCTCAAACTCAAACTCCATCTTTGAAATTGGCTGACAAGAAGGCTCCCTCTCAACTTTTGCTAGTCCTTTAAAATAAGGATCTGCCAGTGCCTGAAAGAACACCAAACCAAATCATTTATAACCAAACCAAACAGACCATATTTAGTAAAAATTCTTATAATCTAATAATAAACCTCTTCAGCAGTTGGCCGGTCTTTTGGATCGAAGGCCAGCAACCTTTCCAACAGTTGCAGAGCCAAAGGATCTGCATTTGGAAATTTTTGTGCAAACTGCACTGGCTGCTTTTTCCTCATGCTAGTTAAGTATCTCCTTGCCTTGTCATTTCTAACCTGAAATATATATATATGAAAAAGACATGTATTTTCATGGGATAGGACTAGGAGAGGGATGGAGAAATTTTAAAACTCAGCAACACAACGATATTATCAAAAAAATAATTTTAATACCCGAGAGATAGTATCTAATGAAGGTGTGCCAAGCAGATCTGTCATTAAATCCAACTGATGGACAACATTCTTTCCAGGGAAAAGGGGCTTCCCAGTTAACACCTCTGCGAATATGCAACCTATGCTCCATATATCAATAGCTGGTGTGTACTGAAACCAAATTCCATCATATGTTACAATTCAACAAAATTGGAGATTTTAAGTCACAAAGGAAGAAGAATTAAATTTCCCAAAGTTACCAGAAGTTGCCAGAGCAAGAAGACATAAAAAATATCATAAAAATATTGATTTTGACTACAGGTTTCCCATTGCACCAGACAATGAACTAGAAAGAGACCTATATTAGATAACTCAATCATATGTAGCATCTAGCTAGGCACTCAACTACTTTCAATCATACAAACCAAGGGACATCATACAATTGTCATGGTTCTAATTCTTCCAAAGTTGAAATGATTCTCAAAAAGTCACTGGTCTCCAAACACATTTTATGCACAGCTAGAATTAATGATAGGCCACTAAACTGAGTACGTTGCACATTTTTTATTATAAAGCATCAGACAATTCTGTATAAAGTTTACAGCATCATTTAGTTCAAAAAAAAGCAAAGCCATACCTTAGAAAAAAATGATCCACAGAGCTCGGGAGCTCTATACCATCTTGTAGCAACATAATCCTGTAAATGTACCACAATTACAAAGTAATTTCCTATATTCGGAAAGATAACATACTTTATAACATAAACATTTTGTAAGAAACTAATATAACAATAATCACAAATTTAACATCTATAAAATTCATACCGTCCAGAAAATTGTAGTAGGTGTGTCATTAAATGCAACTCTTGCTAACCCAAAATCACAGATTTTCAGTTTACAATTTGCATTGGCCAATATATTCTTTGGTTTTAAATCTCGATGGTAGACATTTGCTGCAATGAATTACATAACATTAGATATGTACTTCCCTCCTGAAAAAAGGTGGGGAAAATGGGGAAATAGAAGAAAAAATATGTGAATATAGAATGAAAACAATACAGATTATCTAAGTTGAAGGGTCTGGCAAATATACAGAGAAAAGCAGTTTGTAGAAATAAAGGTAAATGTAGTTCTCAGATGTAAGGTAAGTAAAACAGATTGTTCAGTATAAAATAGTATGACAAGAACAATAATAAAATGATAATGTCTTTCGAACTACAACTTCTGCATCTGACGTTTATTGCAATTAGTCACCCCCACTTTTGGGTTAAAAAAGATGAAGAAAAGTAAAAAACTTAATAGAGTGACAGCATGAGTTACAGGGTAAACATACCTGTGTGAATATACTTTAATGCACGAAGGAGCTGGTAAAGGAAAAACTGATAGTGGTCTCGTGTCAAATCATCATTGGCTTTAATGACTTGATGGAGATCTGACTCCATGAGCTCAAAAACAACATAAATATCTTTAAATTCCCTTCTAGAAGGAGGCAGCATAATGTGTTTTATTTCTACAATATCAGGATGACGTAGAAGTCTGAGCAGCTTTATCTCCCGAAGAATACGAGCAGCATCAGAGATGTGTTCGAAAATATCATTTATTTTCTTAATTGCCACTTTTTCACCAGTTTGAGTATCAATGGCTGAGCAAACAACACCATAACTTCCCTTCCCAATAACTTCCTGAATTTTGTACCTATTAGCATCACCATACTCAGAGAAAAACTCCATCTCTGAAGAATTCTAGAAACAGAAACACAAGTCAGGTTAGCATACCAACACATACTAATCAAATAGATTAGTAAGCACATTTATACACACTGTACACAGCTACATAGTCTTTAAAACAAGATTGCAAATGTTTTATAAGCACTATGCAGGTTAAAAGCATATCAACCAGATGCTACCATTGTGACTCATTGTAATCTTTTTTTAAAAAAAAAAAAAAATCAAACATGTAAAAATACATTATGGGAATGCGTATCTTGCTTTCCATGTTACATTAATTGAATCCTTTTATAATTCTCTCATGATATAGCAAGTATAGCATTTTACGAAAATAGTAGAAGATAATAGATGGTTGAAAAAAAAAAAAAAAAGTAATCAATATCAATATTGTTAATCGGGTATAAATTATTTTTCTCAAAGATGTATATAAGAAGAACTGCGGAGTATCCCAAAAGAAAAAAGGAAGCGAAAAAATAAATATGGAATTTTCCTAATGCAACTTTTACCGCTGAAATGAATGAGTTCTTACATGTACCACTTTGCATCTTCCGCTCCAAGAAAAAAATTTGATAGCCAACTTAGAGAATTGTCTTCTCAATCAAGAGTCAGTGTATTAAAAAGCTGTCTAATTCTAAGTAATTTTATAAAAAATGAGATTATCAAGTTCCATCGGTTAATTCTGATCGCATAATAAGGAAACACTAATTTATCAAGTCCCAACAAATGCCAGCAGTTACAAACTTAGAATCGTTCGGATACGCGTAATCTATCCACTTGCAAAGAATCATCACACCAAGATAAAACAAAACAAACCGAAAGCGGAAACAAAGAGAGAATAAGGTCCGATGTGATCAGAAACAAAATGAAATAAATTCGAACTGAACTAAACCAATTACAAAGAAGGGTACGGTATAAATACCTTTTTTCGTTGATCTTGCTGCATAATTTAATTTGAGAAAATTACAAAAAACAAAAAAGATGAATTCAAATCAACCGCATTTGCCCCATCGTCCCCTGCTTCTGATAACAAGCCCACAGTCCCACCAAAGTCCTCTTCTCATACACACTCGGCTCGGAAAGAAATTACCATCAACAACGACTAACATAACACAACATAAAATAAATCACCACAACTTCTTCTTCTCTTGGATCTTAAACCAGCCAGCTATTGCTTTTCAAGGTTGCTGAAGAGTGTGGGAACTGCAAGATCTCTAACACCGACAGTGTGAAGAGGCTTTAGAGAGAGAAATACGTGACCGTAGTGGGAGAGAGAATATTAGGAAATATTTAAGGCTTTTGGCATGAATCCAGGGATATATAGATTTACTGTATTTCTCTCGTGTGAATACGCTTGCTTATTGGATAATGTATAATATCTTACGGTATAATATTACTCCAATACGCCAGTGGCATATCCTGTAAATTTGGTACTTTTTAAGGCTGGATACATAGGGAGCTGTCAAGGAGGGTAGGTACACGTGTCGTCTACTTAAGTGATAGAGTTGGGGTCTGTTGGACACGTAGAAAGTTAAACGGTCAGAGGCCAGTATGGCGAACAAACTTATTTGACAGTGGATTTTTCCTTTTTGAATTGGCAGATGCTAAAAAAAGTTTATCCTGTTTTTGTTATGTAAGAAGCTTGAATTGTGTTCTAAGGAACCACTGTAAACCTACATTGGTAAAATGATACATCATCGTTTAATTAAGTATAAATAAAATAATAAAATAATAATAATATGTTAATTTAATATTTAATTTTATATCCATTTTTAGGTATATTTAAAAGTCAACGAACCACATGTGTTAATTAAATTAATTAAGAATTCAATTCACCAAAGCAAACTGAAAGCCATCCGACACCAGCCAAACCCTTCGCTTGACGTTTTAGCCTACTCAATTTCAACCCTTATTTTTCTATTTATGCAAACAAATCACTGCCATTCAATTTCCTTCGAATTAAGAAAAGTTGTTTCAAATGTTTAAATTGAATCCGACTCTAAAGTGGTAATCTATTTGGTATATTTATACATTGAAATAAAAGTTTTCGTGTTAAACTTCTCAATAACTTCAATGATATGTCTTATAAGAATTAACAAGTAAATCTCGTTTATAGGTTTTCAAAAGTAAATAAAGTTATTAATTAAATATCTAAATTTATTTTAAATTCATTTACTGTGTTGACATTTTATCAAAATTTATCAATAGGGTTATAAAAGATTTTTTTGACAAAAAGTATTAAAATTTTATATTTTAAATTAATATTTATATTTTTGATGTGTTTTTAGATATTTTATCCCGACCTTGTATGTATATATATATATATATATATATATATATATATATATATATATAAACCGCTTCGCTGCTCTTTCTTCCTTACTTCCTGGGTAAATAAATTAATGGGATTTGAATAGGCAAAGTTTTTAAGTATTTTTTGGTGTTTGATGCTAGTAAAGATTAGAGCGAATTTCATAAACTGTATCACGGATGCTTATGTCCCAAAATGATACAATGAAATTTATGCTCTTTATTTTGTAGAAGAAGTAAGGTTAAAATAATCATGATTATAATAACAGCAAAATGCCCAGGATGAAATTTTAAAGCAGAAAAAAAAAAAAAAGAAGTTTATGGTAAGAATAGATTTTCAGTCATTGTCCAATGACTGATACAGGGTAGGTATTTGGTTGAATGTTGTTATTGTTCATTTAACAGGCGATAACTTCATTGTTAGTTAATCTGCGCAAGTTGATGTTGGTCGGTCAAGGACCCAAGTCATCATCAAATTTAAGAAATTTCATGTCATACCAAAACAAAAAATAAAGTGTCCAATGAGATTTTTCATTATCAACAAAAATACATAAATATAAATTTTACAGAAAAAAAATTATGATAATAGTAATTTGAATTAAGTAAATAATTTTAATATATCAAAATAAGTAATGAACATAAAGGATATTTTTAAGTACTTCGATCTATAATTTAAAAATGTACATCCATGTTTTAATTGTTATATTACTTGTTGTCACGTTAATATCACTGTTAATAAAGAACAATATAACTCTTGACTTAGATGAATATATTTTAGAAACAAAAAAAAAAGTTTAGATTATTTTGATTTATAAATTGTATTGCGTGGAGTCCATACAAAATAATTAAATGATATATTATTATATAATTAAATAATTTAAAATTTAAAATAAAATATTATTTAATTATATAATAATATATTATTTATATATATCTAAATTAAGTATTAAAAATATGTATATATAATATTATTCAACCTTTTCTCTCTGATTTGGATAATCTTATCGAATTTTATTAACATATTTAAACAAAACCTCTCACACCACTACCATTAAAAGTTTACATAAATCATGCTTATCTTGTCAGCTTTCCAATAATTAAAAACTAATCTCAAAAGAAAAGTTTATGTCCACTTTGAAATCGATTGGAGCCGTAATAATTAATCTTGGTCGAACTTTTAACACAAAGTTTGTCATTATCCATCCAAGTGTATCAATTTGATATTAACAAATTATACGATCAACCCAACCTAGACTTGGTAAAAAAATCATGAACATATATTCATTCCAATTCAAGCTGGCTAAATTATTTATTATGAATAACATGCTTGATGAACAAATAAATTAAGTAAAGTAGGTCCTTTGTGTTAGTTATGTAAGGTGCTTTCAATCAAAATGGTTTCATAGCATAGGACAAATTATATAAGTGAGCGGCAAAATCAAATTACTTGTCACCGATTTAAAATATTTTATATGTAAATTCCCTTTCTGAGTTGCCTTTTTCGTGGGAACACTACTGATTAATTAGTGATTAAATAAATGGCCAAAAGACTTTTAATTCTCAGTCAAGGTATATGGGAAAATCATAAACTCAAATCTTTTAAATTTTAAAAACTTAAATATTTATTTATTATCTAAAATTTATTAAATTTTTTTATTAAAATTAACAATGAAACTATTATTTTACCAATAATATTTAAAAAGTTATAATTTTATCTTATTTCTCTTTTAAAGGTTTTAAAAATTAATAATTTTATCTCCGACTAAATATTTTAAGTTTTAAAAAGTGATTATTTCACTCCTACACCTAGGCTGTTTTCTTTTACCACCCCCACCATCAAAATATTTCAACCGGCCTCCTTGAAAGCCCATGTCTTCATTGCTTTCTTTGTCTTGGAAGAGACAACTAAGAGAAGAGATTTTTCATCTCAAAAGAGATGGAGATGAATCGTCTTTGTCTCTTCATCAACAAATAGGGACAATTTATCCTCATCCCTCTCTGTTGAGAAAGAGACGCGTCTCTTCGTCAAATGAAGATATAATATATCTCTTCATCATCTCTTTGTTGGATGACCTCACACTATAGTCATCTGAACAATTCTGACGATAAGGGTGGGAAGAGGTAACATTGGTGACAGAGTGATGGCTAGAGAGGGAAAAAAAAACCAAGTGTGAGGGAGAAATAATCACTTTTTAAAATTTGAAATATTTTGACATGACTAAAGTTGTTAATTTTTTAAAATATGAACAGAAAAATAAGATAAAATTATAATTTTTTAATAATATTATAAAATAACGATTTTACCCTTAACTCTAATAAAAAGGTTTAATAAATTTTAAATAATGAATAAGTATTTAAATTTTTAAAAATTAAAAAATACTATATTTTAGGTGGAAATAAACCTTTTCGCCTAAATATTATTCATTTATTAGCCACTAAAAGTACGAACATATCAAATTTTAAAAGATCCTTTGTCACCATAGTTCAATTATTTTGCTTAAATAAAATAAAGATTGATAGCCCTCTCAGAATTATCATTAGAAATTCATAACTTGTTTTAAAAAATCTCGGCCTTCTTGAATACTGTTTTGCTAAGTGTTATTGTGACAATGACATGTTTCAATTTTATTGGTAGGATTAGTGAGATACTTGGCAAGCATTTTCTATATAATATATTATCAAGGTATACGTGTTAAGGTGAAGTTAGTGATAGGGATGTCAACCAGAAGAGATAGTCCCCATTTTGTTCTCGTAAGGGATATTAATCTTCATTTACGACCTGTTTCTATTATGAGAATAAAAATAATTATCTATCATATTTTTATAGGAGAAAATCTTTTTTTCGTATTATCAAAAAAAATATTTTCTCCATATTTTTTAAACATAATATAAATATATTAAATAATAAAATTAAATAAAATTCAAATCAATATAATATTTTAAATATCATAAATATAATATATTAATCACTTTAATATATAAAGTAAAAACCTAAATAAATTTGAAAAATATAAATAATTTAAAATTATAAAGATATGTTAGTATTTTAAGTAAATATACTAATATAAATAGACGGGATCAGGGGTGGGGAAAGGGGGACATATGTATTCCTATTCTTGACTCGTCTCTGATTATAACATTTTTTTTATTTTTATCTTTGTCTTCTTTTCTGTTTTTAATTAAAAAAAATTTTATTTGTTAAAGGTCAGAAAAAGTCAAAACTCTTAAAATCGGAGCTAAATTACAAATCTCTAGTTAGTGATTCAAACTTCAAAAATTAATAAATCTAATAAAATATAAAAACTAAAAGAAAGGGGATATCTGCTTTTTACTCCCCCAGATGTACATTGATAAATTTATTTGTTTATTTTTAAAAAACAAAATTTATCACGTTGTTATATGATCATACAACACACCATTACGAATAGGGGTGTGCATAATTTGGTTCAAATTATAAAATTAGATTAAACCGTTTGAAAATTACGATTTAGTTTGGTTTGGATTATAAAATTGTTTAGTTTGAGTTGAAAATTTTTTTAAAAACAATTTAGGGTTTTCAAACCAAACCAAACCAAACTATATATATATATATACACACACACACACAACAACCGACAACAGTTAGCAATTCATATATGCATACATACAAAGAACAACAAACACTCATAAATACACATAACAACCAATACAGTATTTTATAAATATATACAACCACCACTAATTAATATATATATAAAAAATAATGCAGTAATCTATTTCTTAAAAATAAAACATATCCGGCACCTAATACCTCACTTTTTTTTCCACGAAAATTTCTTTCTCCCCTTTCTGCATTCAGCACCGTAGCATTGTTTATGATGCTATTACTATAAATTAAACATGCTATGTTTATGATAGTATTATTATAAATTTATTAAATTTCACATATGGAATACATCGATGACAATTTTTCACTAATTATGTCTTTTAATCATGATTATTATTCATTTATTTTTTATTGAATTTGAAAAATTGAAAGTGAATACTTTTTATTCGGTTTGAACCATAAACCGAACTGCACCAAACGGTATATTTTCAGTTTGGTTTGATTTGGTTTGTAATTTAAAATGGTTTGGTTTGGTTTGGTTTGAAATTTTTTCAAACCGTTTTTTTTAATTTGAGTTGAAAAATATTATAAATCGCACCAAACCGGACCATGCACACCCCTAATTGCGAAGTACTTCATAGATATCCACTATAAAATAATTACACTTGCAATTTGAACAACTCAATATTATAAAAATATATTTCATTTTAATATCAATAACTTAATTTTCTTTTAATGAAATAAAATCCAAATACAAATGTTTTTAAACAATATATTATAAAGTATTTATATAGACTACATGCCAATTATAAGACGACTATCGTCTAAATCTTTGGACGATAAGTATCGTCTAAAATAGATGACAAGCGTCCTCTAGAGAATGAATGACACTCTATCGTCCAATGAAGGTTGTCACTCTCTCTCCACCCACATCGTGGCTGGTGGTCAGAGGAAAAGTAAAAAAAATTAGAGATTTGAGAGATAAAATTCACTTTTTAAAGTTTAAATATGAGTGTAAAAATTAATTTTTAAAATTAAAAAGATAAAATATGATAAAATTATATAAATAAATATAAATAGTAAAATAATGATTTTATCTTTATATTTAATATAAAATTTAATAACGATTTAGAGATAGATGAGTATTTAAATTTTTATCGGGGATAGATATACTTCAAGATTACACTAAGACTTGGGTGGGAAATAGTCATTGTTCCTTTATATTATATAGATCACGTGCAACGAGAAAAAGTGAAATGGGCCTGTTGGATTACCTTTTAGCCCTTTTCCTTAATAAAGAGGGTCAGGTACACAAATCTTATACGTGAATATCGGGCAAAGGGATACAAATATGGAGAATCCAATACAGATGGATGCTAGTATATTCTTAACCTCCGTCGCAAGTATATACTGATCACATCCACGTGACCATGTGACGCTTTCTTCAGCTGGTGACCGTATAGGAGTGGTTCCCTTGTCCATTGGCTGTACTTGTACCTTACCTGTCACGCCAACTCAACCAGATCATTTGGCGCTTCTTGTCCCCCGTTGCCTTCCATCTTCTTTTTTTTAACATCAGGGAAAAGGTTATTTTCCACCGAATAATCTTTAAATTATATTTATAATAAATACAAATTTTAAATATTTATTTATTTATGAATTAATTATTATTCAAAATTTTAATTTAAAAAAGAGATAAAATCATTATCTTAGTTATAAATTTTAAAACTTTAAAATTTATATCATTTTCTCTTAAATTTAAAAAACTAACACTTCAATCAATTTTTAAAATTTAAATTTTACCTTTAAGGTTTGTTTGCTTATCCGACCATCATCATTTTGATTGATGATCGATGTTTTCTACCTATCTTTTAGATCGGATCACAAAGGATGACAAAATGTCGTCCTTCATCTCTTATTTCTAATTTGGATGACAAAAAGTCGTCTTTATTCGAAGAAGACCTTTACTTATTTTATATCACCGATCAATTCTCTAAACCACTAAAAATGAAACCTAAAAAGGGGAAAAAATGAATTTTTTAAAATTCAATCATGGAGGTAAATATGAGTTGTCTAAACTAAGGAGAGAAAATGATATAAATTTTTTAATTTTTAGAGATTATGGGTAAAATAACAATTTTACCTCTGTCTTTAATTGAAAATTTTAATGACAATTAGTCTATGGGTAGGTATTTAAGTTTTTATTTTTCGTAAATATGATTTTAAGATTGAACTAAAACTTGAGTGGGAAATTATCTTATTCCCTTTATATTAAATCAAAACATTTTTTGATTTGAAGATTTGAGTTCAAATCTTTGTCATATTTATAAAATTTTAATTTTTTTGTGTAAGTCTAATTATTATACTCTAAATTTATTTATTTAATAAATATAGACAAAGTCCTCGATCAGAAAAAAAGGAAAAATCAAAACATTTTTTTCCCTAAAAATAAGAGTCACTTGGACTCTCTTATCTGAGAAGCGCCAGCTGATTTATATTCATTTCTCTTTTAAAGCAAATGCCGAAAGAATAAAGATCAAATTTTAATACATCAACTAATCATAATCACCAATAATGTGATTTTTCTTTCTCACTCAAATTTAATTGTAAAATATTCATTTTTAACTCAGAGTAGTATGTTTTAGAAAAACTACATTAAATAATTATGCTTAGGGGTATGAATAGAGTATATTTGATTTTTTTTTTCTCGCCAAATAACACTTTTCCACTAGTAATTTTTCTTATTATCAAAAATTACTTTTTATTTTTACTCATCTCTGTACTTGTTCATTTTCATGTCCCTAAATTTTCACTCCTTTTCATTCCCATTAGATTTCTAAGTTTTTCCCCAAGTCTCAAGTATTTTACCAAATTTCTCTATTCTTACCGTGTTTTTCAATTTAAAATAATATTCTTCAATTTTTACTCTAAATATGATGGTGTTGTTGATTGAGTGATGTAAGTTGGTAAAAATTGTTGGATTAATTGTTTAAAGAGTATTTACGGATTACTCATTGTGTTTTCTAGCTTGATTCATAGGTCTCGACTAAAAAAATATGATTTTTAAGTTTTTTTTCTCTAACTTGTGATTTCGACCAAACAAATAAAGTTAATTTATGAAGAGTAATGTTGGCTTATAAGGGGGTGTTAACCAAATTAGAAAATGAATGTTTATTCATTTGGTCAAACAGGGGGTTTCAAGTTTGGCCAATTTTTGTTTTATACATTTTTATGAATTTCAACTTAACAGGGTTTTTCAACAAGATTTGATTGAAATATTAAAACTCATTATTTTAGTTTAGGGTTTGGTATTTCCTAACTTATTTCACTTTTTGTGTTGTGTTTAAATGTCTGAAATTAACTCTAAAGTTCCAAAACAAAGGGTTGAAGAAAATCGAAAATAAAAGGTTTAAAACAAATTCCAAAATCTTATAATAAAATTCAACCAATACTAGAAACGATGTTTAGCTAATTCTAGAGGCCGGATCAACCAATTTGAGCTTATCTATATGAATTGCTATAGCCGATAGTTAACATTAATGGTTGGTCTCAATTGATAATGTCAATCATAGAAAAATCATTATAGCTTATTCAAAAGGAGTCAATCCCCAATTTGTTTTTCACAAATAAATCATTAAGTTTAGTCTCAACATTAATGACTACCCTCAATAAACAAAATCTCAAAACTAGTCTTTTAAGAAATTCAAAATTAACCTTGTGTGGACATAGAAAAAGGCTCATCCATATAAAGTCATTTAGGTCAAATATATTAAATTTGACATAATCACACTAAAGAATGTGTGATCCAATGGTTAGAATTAAAGGTGTAATCTAATAGGATATCATTATGCCAAATGTAAAGTTTCCATCAAAATTGTATTCAGAAAAGTGCTATATTGGTAATTATAATCGCACTTAATAACTATGATTTAACAAGATCATACTTTCTTATGTGATTCAATAAGATCACACCTCTCTAAGTGTGATTCTAACCAATCATACGTTTTCGGGTGTGATTTCACTATAGTTGAAATAACATTTTTCTAATTGTGATTTATTGATTATATTTTATTTATTTATTTTGCAAAAATTTATTTATACTCTTTAATCATAATTTTTTTTGTCAATAATATTTAGTACAGGAGTTTGTAGTGTAAAAATTAAAAGAATTTTACTCTCAAACTTAGATGAAAAATAGTAATTTATTCTTGTAATTTATTATGAGCAACATTATGTGCATTAATAATATGTACAAATAATAATATATTTTAAATTAAAAATAAAATAATAAATTATTATTTATATATAAAATAGTGTATATTGATTGTTTCCATAGTTTTATTGATTCATTGTTATTCAATAGTCCGCTATTGGGCCTAAATACTCGCACAGTCGCACTTGTAATTTTGTGGGAAATGTCTCTTGGTCGCCAATGTCATAGTCAACAAGATGGCAAGTTTGGGCCTCTGTGATTACTATGCTATTGACACCTCTCCTTGCCAGAATCCATAAAACAACAACGCTTTAGGTTTGGAATATCCAACCCTTCCAGAATCTAACATATCACTTACTAAATTCAAAATGTGATCCCACTTATCAACCAAAAAAAAAAAAAAGGCCAACTATCATATTGATATGACACCTTAATTTACACACAATTATGTTGAAAAAGGGAAAAATAAATTATAATTAATATCAACTAAGATAAAATTTTTTATTAGAATAATATATATATTTATTTATTTAAAAAAAAAACCTTATTTGAATTGAATAACTTTTTCAAAATTTATAACCTTTCTTCTTTTGTCAGTCAAAATAGCCTCACGGCCAGAACCAAATATCTTGATAAGGTAAAAAATAAGACCAAGAGACTCGTCATACAAAGAGAGATGTGATGCCCTTGCTCCTCGATAGATTAGGGGTCCTCCCTTTTTATGAGTTTATTCCCTGAAATGTCCCACACGGGAGGGGCTGAATCCAATAACTTTTGCCGACGCAACGCCACGTCACTGCTCCTACTACTTAGTCTGCACTCAATTTCATTCTCATTAACCATGTCCATCTGCTTACAGTAAACCAAAGTAAAAATCTAATCTACCAATCAGATTACGCCAACAAGAATAAATGTCTCATTTCTCCTGGCCTCCTCATAACCAATTATCTGTAGAGATAGTTATTAGTTATTTTATTCGCAGCTGTGTCAACGGACTCCAAACATAATTCAAATACAGCTGAATTTTTATTATGTTTTTTCCGAAAGTAAGAAAATTCTCAATAATTTGTGTCTTGTGTTGGTGGCCGTGGCAGTGTAATTGTATTTGTACTATTCCTTTCTTCTCTCCAATCATTTCTCTAATTTTTTTCTTATATTTTTATTTTCTTTTATTTTCTCATGGTTTCTGGCGACAGAAAAGGAAGTAGATGAGTAGAAGAAATAAATTTCTCAGCTTCTACGAAACTATTTTTTTTATTGATCTATCTTCAGTCGTTGCTTATAAATTATGTTATCTTGATCAAGACAAAACTCTGCTTGAATTTTGCCAATCAAACACCTCATCATCTTTAATTGATTCTCTTTAACTGCTACTATATGTTCATTTCTCGTTCTGTCCTGAAGGTGCACACTCTTTCTTTATTAATCATTTTTTAATTATTATTATTATTCTGTTTGTGGTCAGTTGAAGTGACTGTTTGATGAAGTAGGCGATGATGTTGTAAATTTTACTAAATTCGAGATTTTGGAATTGTGTTGACATGCTATGAAGTGGATTTTTTGTGCTAAATGAGTTGATTATCTTGATATAATTATGTTTTCGTTATGTTTGATGTTTTGTTGTGTGGTTTGATCATTCACGAAGGAGGATGTTGACAGTTGACTTTGCAGCTGCTGTTACTAGTTCTGCTTGATTTTCATGAGCTGCGTAATTTTGGTACTGTTTTTGTTTGTTTATTGGTTTCTTGGTATTTGTTATTTTGTATCCATTTAATTCTCTGCTTGACGATGAGTATTGTATGTTTGATCATATAGAAGATATGCGTTTGTGTGCATACAGAGAAAGAGAAATGTTCAATAGGTGTATTGCGATTGACATCTTTGCTTAGTACGATTGTCTTTATACTATTCAATGCGTATTAACCTATATCTGGGTTCTGAATGGCTTTCTAATGGCCTCAATAAAGTTTGGTTATAGCTTAATTTTCAGCTTTCTTTTGCTGACCATTTTGTTGCAGAAAGAGATTCAATGGAACAACATTTGAAGGATTCAGTATTGGGTCCTTCTGGAGGTGCCTTTTCTTTCTCTCTATACATCTAACGATAGATAAGAAAATACATATAGTCAGATACGTGTTTTTACTTGGGAGATCTTGAGTGATCATTCATATTGTTTTGTAGGTTCATTCAATATACCATCATTGACTATTCCTAGAGTGGCAGCAAGTGGTGTGTGGGGAATCCCAAGTGGAAGAGATGCATTTCTTGCATCAAATGATGCAAGCTTGTTTTCTAGCTCTTTGCCTGTCCTTCCTCATGAAAAATGTATGTGTGGGCTCTTCTTACTAGATGTAATAGATCCCTACCCCTTAAAATGATTTTTGAGACCTTTTGCAAACATGCAGTGAACTTTCATGATTCAGAGGATCAAGGTCAACCTGTTGATGATAGCTCACCAAATATAAACAAGGTTGACCTTGAAAATGGCGTGAAGGATCCACTTGAAGATGTTGAACCAAATGCAGTTGGAACCATGCTTCCTGATGATGAAGATGAGCTTCTTGCTGGCATAACAGATGATTTTGATCTAAGTGGGTTGCCTAGCCAATTAGAGGATTTAGAAGATTATGATCTGTTTGACAGCGGAGGGGGGATGGAGTTGGACTTTGAACCTCAAGAGAGCCTTAGGTTTGAGATATCAAAGCTTAACATATCTGATGGGATCACTGGAAATGGAATTGCTCACTATCCTTTCTCTAATGGCGTGGGAACTGTGGCTGGGGAACATCCATATGGCGAGCATCCTTCAAGAACATTATTTGTTCGAAATATCAATAGCAATGTTGAGGACACTGAATTGAGGTCTCTCTTTGAGGTATTTCATAATTTGTATTGAATTTATACCAAGTTTAAAGCTTTGGATATTGATTTTGTGTAGGAATCTATTGGAAGTGCTGAACCGTTTTTTTGGGTTGGGGGGGGGGGGGGGGGGGGGGGGGGGGGGTGGGGGTGTGTGGAGGGGGTTGTTGGTGTGTGTGTGGGGTTTGATTGAGGAAGTTTATGGTTGTGGTTTGGCAGTTTTATCTGAAAGTATTTCTTCTACTTAAGGGGGAAATTGTCTTTGACCTTTATTGGTTAGTTTAAGTGCTTCTTGACTCTGTCCTGCTTTTCTTGTAGCAATATGGGGATATCAGGACTTTATACACTGCATGCAAACATCGGGGGTTTGTGATGATATCTTACTATGATATTCGAGCTGCTCGGACTGCAATGCGTGCATTACAAAATAAGCCTTTAAGACGAAGAAAACTGGATATTCATTTTTCAATTCCTAAGGTTTGAACAAGGATATCTCATCGTAGGATTGACTTTGGACTGTTGATTCCCTCAACATCTTATGCATGCATTGTTTTCTTTTCTAAATTCCAGGATAATCCCTCAGAAAAGGATATAAATCAGGGGACTCTTGTGGTGTTCAATTTGGATGCTTCTGTATCTAACGATGACGTTCGTCAAATTTTTGGGGCATATGGGGAGGTCAAAGAGGCATGTGTTTTATTTATTTTTTATTTTATTACTCTTGGTCAAATTGCTTCCTGTGCTGATATGTTGTAAGTCCTTGCGTGTGTAAAATGTAGATTAGAGAAACACCACACAAGCGACACCATAAATTCATTGAGTTTTATGATGTTAGAGCTGCCGAAACTGCCCTCAGAGCATTGAATAGGAGTGACATAGCTGGAAAACGCATAAAGCTTGAACCTAGCCGCCCTGGTGGAGCACGTCGAAAGTAAGTATTGGTTTGGTCATTTAAGTATTGTCATTGTAATGCTAACTTCAAGTTACCATTTTATTAAATCATTTGGTAGGACAACAACAAAAATGTGTGGTTTACATGATGAGTTGATTGATAAAGAGAGTTTTGTGTTTATTTTGAAGCTTGTCTTTGGTTTCACTCTCCCTCTGAGTGCCACAACTTTTGGTAGTGTAGCACTGGCTCGAAACTGTGGCTACTGTAGTTTTTTATATGCTTCTCGAAACACTGACTTTCCACCTTAATTTCTCTAACATTATTAATATATGACACTCTTCCTAAACATCAAACTTTTTCATGTTAATCAATTACTGCTGCCGGCATAAATATTCTTAAGACATTTTTCCTTTTTCAAAAAAGAATCTGGAGATATTATCCTCCAATTAAGAGTATATTTCATTAGATTACATGGTTATATTGGACTTATTATCCATTTTTCAATGTTTCTTCATTAAGCTGTAAAATGAAATTGAATAATTAGAGGTAAATTTTATGTTTAGTTTGATGCAGCAACTAAGTCAGGAGCTGGAACAAGATGAGGTCCGAGGTTTTTGGCATCAAGTAGGCTCACCGGTGACTAACTCTCCCCCAGGTAAAGAGCCTGGTACTCTGGTTTCGTGAGACGTCAATTATCTATATATCTTACTGGTTCCTTTTAAAATGTACTTTTGATTATTAGCTGATTCAGTACTCCATCATGACAGGTAACTGGGTGCAATTTAGTAGCCCTGTTGAACATAATCCTTTGCATAGTAAGTCTTCTGGTTTGGGAACAATGAATCCTATTAATGGTAACCATTTGCCTGGGTTGGCATCTATTCTCCCACCTCATTTGTCTAAATCTGGAAAGATTGCTCCAATTGGCAAGGACCAAGGAAGAGCCAATCACACAAACCAGATATATAGTAACACTGCGCCAGTGCAAGGAGCACCCTTTCAGTATTCTCAATCGTTTCCTGAACAGAAGTTGAGTGTGAGTCCTGGGCCTATATCTGCTTTTGGTGAATCAAATTCAAATTCTTCTGGTGTTGGAACTTTGTCTGGTCCTCAGTTTTTATGGGGAAGTCCCACGACTTACTCTGAGCACTCCAGTTCTTCTGCTTGGCCGACATCACCAATGGGGCACTCATTTTCATCTAGTGGACAGGGACAGGGCTTTCTGTACAGTCGGCATGGATCATTTATTGGCTCACGTCATCACCATCATGTTGGATCTGCTCCTTCTGGTGTGACCCTTGATAGACATTTTGGATTTTTCCCAGACTCACCTGATACATCCTTTGTGAACCCAATTAGATTTGGGGGTATGGGTGCAAATCACAATAATGGAAGTTATGTGATGAACATTGGGAGTCCTGTTGGTGGCCTTCCTGGAAATGTGGCTGAAAATGGTTCACCTAGTCTTCGAATGATGTCACTGCCAAGACATGGTCCTATGTTCCTTGGAAATGGTTCTTTTGCAGGACCTGCAACTGCAACTAATGAGGGATTGATGGAACGTGGTCGGAGTAGGCGAGTTGACGGTAGTGCAAGCCAGATTGATAGCAAGAAGCAGTATCAGCTTGATTTGGACAAAATTGTTAGTGGGGAAGATACTAGAACCACTTTAATGATTAAAAACATCCCTAATAAGTAAGAAAAATAAATGAATATCCTTATCACATATATATGATGCTTGTAGTTCTTATTGAGATGGCTAATTGCTCGATTATTTTTACTTGGCTTCCTTTTAGGTATACTTCAAAGATGTTGCTGGCTGCCATTGATGAAAATCACTGTGGTACTTATGATTTTCTCTATTTGCCAATTGATTTTAAGGTACTTTAAATTTGAGGAATTTCTAAAATTTTATTTTCTTCTTCAAATTGAATTTCTGCTGATGGTTAAAAGCTTTGCTTGCAGAATAAGTGCAATGTGGGTTATGCCTTCATCAATATGGTTTCTCCTTCACACATCATATCCTTCTATGAGGTTTGATATCTGGCCCCCTTTTTATTGTTTCAATCATTAGTCTTATCATTAATTCATGTGTTATTGTAAATCATTTAGTCAATGGAAATCTGAGTAAGTTGGTTTTGTATTTTTAATGGGGCATTTGAGTGGATTATTCTGTATATGAGTTTTTGTACTATAAGAAAAGATTATTGTATCAAATTAATTATATCTGACTGGTTGGCCACAAATTTATACTATATATATTGCCAAAGTGGACCTTGGGACTCCTTTTTGTCAACTCAGAACTGACATTAGGGAATTCTTGCACAGGCATTTAATGGGAAGAAATGGGAGAAGTTCAACAGTGAGAAAGTTGCATCACTGGCATATGCCCGAATCCAAGGCAAGGCTGCTCTTGTGACACACTTCCAAAATTCAAGCCTAATGAATGAAGACAAACGATGCAGGCCAATTCTCTTCCACTCAGAGGGCCAAGAGACGGTTGATCAGGTAAAATTTTTAAGTTCTCTTTTCTTTTATGCTTAGTATTTTGCTCCATGAGTTGAATATTTTTCCTATTGATTTATTGGTGCAGTTTCTTCAATACAAGTAATAAAAAGTCTGCTAGCTTGGCTGATTATTAGCTTGCATATTTGTTTACTTCTTGATTTTATATTTTTGCATCAAAAATTTTATCTTTGATGCAAAAATATAGTCCAACGAGAGAACTTAAGGACAAAAAGAAAAGTGGAGAGAGAGTATATGTCTTATCATGGACAAAAAGGGAAGTGGTTGAATACGGAGTGCGTGTGCTGGTCTTGAATATGAGCAAAATAAAAGTTAAAAGGATGGGGAGAGCTGGAGAGGGAGAGAGTCGGTCCCCATATGAGGACAAAAAGGAAAGTGGAGAGAGAAATGGATTTGTGGAGAGTTTTTTCATAGGAAGCTTTTGTCATCTGCTTTCAATTTAATTGATTTCTTCCCTTGTTTATATATCAAATTAGAGACTTTTTAGTTAGGCCCAAATTCCTCTATATTGGTTAGCTAGGTCATTGTATGTGTATGCATGTATGTTTACAAAGTGAGCAAATCCTCTTATAATAATATTAATTTAAAACAGAAAAGAAATAGTCGTGGAAAAATGCCAAATTCCAATTTAGTAATTAGCCAGGCCTTTAAATATGTTGTGTTCAAATAAAATTTGATGTAAACAAGACAAGAATGTTGGTGCGGGTCAACACACATAAGCCTGTTCATAAATCATAATAGAGGGATTAAAATATAAAGTGGTTCAAATTCCACTCTAGAGCTTTCCCAGAACATATGAAAGTTCCCTCATTAAATAGTTCATCCAAATGTTAACTCATTCCACAGCATGCGTATGAACTTATTAAGGTGCATGCAAAATTAACCAGATATTATAGTTAGGGCTGGATTCAAGCCGAGCCGAGCCGAGCTCGGCTCGAGCTCGACACGAGCCGAACTCGGCTCGGCTCGGGTTCGGCTCGTTTTTGGCTCGGCTCGGTTCGACTCGTTTTTCATATCAAAACGACATCGTTTTGTATATATATATAGATCAAAACGACGTCGTTTTGTATAAAAAATTTAAAAAAAATCTACCGAGCCAGCTCGAGCTCGATCTAGCCGAGCAGAGCCCGGCTCGTTTCGGGCTCAAACCGAGCCAAGCCGAGCTCGAGCTCGAATCCAGCCCTAATTATAGTTGAAGTTGTTTTCTAGACACCATTAAGCTCAATGCTGACTCTCTGCACTTTTGTGGATCCTTCAGGAACCCTTCCTTTCTGGCAATTTGAATATCTTTATTAGACAACCAGATGGGTCTTATTCTGGTGATTCCTTGGAAAGCTTAAAGGGTAATCTTGATGACAAGCCAGATAAGATTTAACAGATCATTGAAATTCTTACTCTGGGCCAAAAGGAAGTGGCTTGGAGTGCTGACTGTTTCATAGGTAACTAAGTGTACAAAGTTGGAGGAGAAACCAAGAAACAAGTGTATATTATGGTTGACATTGTGTGCAGGTTCAGCGCTCCAATCACGGGCTCTCTATATATTCACTAAAAGGCAGAAATCATTTTGTTCATATTTAGATCAACAAATTGTTCTTGTACCAGCAGAGTTGGAAGCATATTGCTGGGAATCGAAGTAATTGCTGACTGATTTGTGGCTGATTACTCTTCTGAGGTATGATCTGTTTAGGTTTTATTTTTCTATTGGATCAATTTCTGTCCATCTGCAAATATGATCACATGTTTACACTAGTAAATATCTATTCGGAGAGGTGTAGGATTACGTGGTGCTTACAAAATTGTATAGGCTAAAAAGACACCGCACTGTGTTGATTATGTAGCTAAGAAAACGTGTATTTGACGAGATAGAAGGTTTGTACAGATATTCCATCACTTATGATTAGAACATCTATTGCTATGCAAAAGTGCACCAATTATTTGGGTTAGTAATAATCTAATCTATGCTGAAATAGAATAGGATGTTGTGATTTGCATCTATTCTGGAAAGCTTTGCCCTTCTTTTCTTTTTGTTCTTGATTAAATTGGCTATTTTAGATAATAACTGAAAAGATTACGTAGGGAAATAATAATTAACCGCATCGGGTTCAAATTCATTAGAGATAACTTAAGGGGTTCAAAGAATTTTGAGTAGTTCAATCTGATCGAATGTATATATAATTCGGGGAAAGACCAACCCAACTTGCAAAGAGTTCCTTTTTAGTATTAATTAGGTAACCGTCAAGCAGAAGCAGCAGGTAGTTATTTAATTCATGTCTTCTGATTGAAGCATGAAAATGACTTATAAAATAACAATCACCCCCAAAAAATATGCTATCACCACACCACCTGATCCCACGAATATCAACAGCATGGATAGCTTTCAAATTTGTAGAGCATTAGCAATTGACCCAGCAAGACTCAGAACTTCGAAAGGAGCCCTGTTGGCTATGGCTTTGACAGTATTTGGGCAGGAATCTGTGATCCAGAAGTATGAAAATGCCTTCTCTAGGTTATCTGAAAACAACATCAATTAGCAATAAGATTAAAAAAAAATTAACAGAGAGATGGTATGGATAAGAAGAAGAGGTAATTACCATTATTCTTGAGGGTAAAACGCTCCCAGGAGTCCTTCGGAAACACACCATGTGTGACATAGGCACTGACCTTTGCTGCCCCGTTAGCCGCCAATACTTTCTAATATCAATAACATAAACAATTCAGATTTCAGCAGTTAGGCTATTAGTTGATTAAGTTAGTATACCAAACAAAAGATAAGTTTGTAATTATATTGGGCTAAGAAAGATGAAAGGTTTATATTTTGAATGTCGTATGAAACCCCTATCACCAAGAAGCATAAGTTGCCTTTTACGAATTGCATGAGGATTGACTTTTCATTTAAATTTATAAAGCTTTTTCCGGAGTCATAATGAAAATGATTTTTTAACTCAGAAATGCAAGATTCAATGTGTAGTTTATTAAATGGGAATAACTACCTGGCACTCAATAAGGGTTCCTCCAGATTGCACCAAATCATCTACAATGACCACATGGAAACCAGCAGGATTCCCCTCCTTGATTCGAACTATCCTCTTATCACCTTCACGAACCTTAGTACACACCACCTGCAACTCAACAAGATCAAATATTCCAGATAACACAAGACATGGAGTATTAAGCATATTTAAATTCATTCAAGAAGAGTCTAAACCAACCATGGGAAAATGATCCAGCTGCTTGTGGAATCGTTTCCAAGCTCCATCATCCGGAAATGCAATAACAATCTGAATTACATTGAGGAAATATTACATCTACCTCAAGTGAAAGTGCCATTGCAATACAAAACCTTGAAAGATATCTATAAACATTTAATAAGAATAGATATAACAATGATAATCTTCAAGTGATAAACTGATAACGAAAAAGATAGCTACACCACTATCAACATGAACAGCATATTTTACAAAGACAGTCAGCAGCAAGTATTGTATGCTCAAATATACTCACATTGTTGGCATCAGGGAGCTTGACAAGACGTTGCTTTAGTAGAGGGATCCCCGTATCAAACAGTGGCAAGACATGGTCCCCAAAATAAAACCTTTCCTGCATAAGGAAAACTAAGACAAAGAATCAAGACTTATTACAAAAGTTAAAATTTGGAGAGTAATTAAAAAAGAGAGTCATAGATAAATTTTGGCAAGCTTTGCAGTTTGCAACCTTCCATTTCAGTAAAAGTTGACAGGCATCTCAACTACCAGTAATAGTAATGAACAATGTATCATGCACACACATTTGAATAAAAGCGGGAAGAGAATTCTATACTGATCAGAGTAAACAAAAACATAATTTTAGTTATAAGACCGGGGATTTACTTGCTGCTCCTACCCTGAACTTTTAAATCAACAAATTCAAAACATAAGAAGACAACATCACCATGAAAGCAGTAATTAATTTTATTGCTTTCACTGAAAGAATTACCAACCTGCAAAGCATGTATATCATATATTACTAAACTAGCAGGGCCACCCCTTGAAATGGGAATATTAGATAATATCCTAGCCATGGTGAATGCAGTTGCCACATCTCCTTCTTCCTCCATTCGCTCAAAGGAGCCAGTTGGGAAGAAAGGCAACACCAATGTAAAGGAAGCAACAAACAGCCGTGGGAGTGCATATATGACAGATATCTGTTCGAATACAACACCTGGGGAGCTGAAAGAGGCAAGAAAGGCAACATGCTGACCTCGGATATCATGTGCACTATTTATATATAGGTTGGGCCATCCATCAGCAAAGTTCCTGACACATGCACAAGTAAAGTATCATGATTTCTCCCTCAATTACAATAATACTCCTCAACAACATAATTTCCCAATGTATTTTAGAACACAAGCCAAACCAAAGTGCAATTTCCCTTTAACTCAAAATATATTTGCAAATCATTGACAAATAAACCATCAAAGTTGCCTTTGAATTGGAATTTTCTGACCCCCAAGGAAATTCAAGTGATCAGAAACTCAGGACTTAAAACCCCAAGATTATCAAAGTTTTCAGATGGGATACTCAGTCAATAATCCAGGAATTTGGTTATAGTACAAAGCATTATAGGATAAAATTCTTATTATGGAATTCAAACACAATTGTAATTCTTGCATGAACATTTACAATAAAATTTCACAAAGATTATGGAAATTTGAATAGAGAAAGTTTTAACAAAAAAAATTCCTGTGTTCTCTTTGGGGAATGCACAAATGAAACAAGAGTAAGAAGTTAAACATTTCTTTCATAGAAACTGCAATACATTAAATAGAACAAAGCACTAAAAACAGTAAAAAAGAGTTTGGAAATTTGTTGTCTTCTATGGGTCTAGGATAAATCACATTAAGCAGCAATATTACTAACCCAAACAAGGTAAGACGTTTATCGAATTTTAGAAAGAAACTGAGGGAAAAAAAAAAAAAAAAAAGCGAACGCAGGTGTCTTTGGACCAAACAAAATTTTATGATTTAAGACAACTCGACCATATTGGAAGAAAACCAGCTGCAAAAAGCATGTGTAAACCCTCGTATAACCTTTATTACACAAACTAATACTTGGAGCAGACAAATTATAATCTTTTTTTTCTAGAAGGACAATATAATTTCTTCTAAATTACCCATTTATATTTGTTAGCACTTCATATATACTTCATCGGAATTATTCAAAATGCCTTTTTCCCCCCTTTCTGGGTTCTATACACCATACAACTAAACACACAAACAAACAATTAAAATAATGAGAAAAAAAGCGCGTCAGAACTCAGTCATGGAATTGAAACAACATATAAGCAATACAAAGTTACAGAAAGAGAGAAAGAGCTAGTATTAGAACCTCCAGTTGATGGATTGAAGGGTAATATTGTCAGAGTGAGCAGCTACTTTGCGGGCAAGCTCTTCGCATTCGACGCAATAAAAGAGATGAACTTGCTTCTTGGATGAGAGTGGCTGCGTTTCTCCATTTTCCCCCATAATTGGCTTTTGGTCTGAAGGAAAAGGAGGGTTTTAGCGAAGGAATGTGACTATAGTTATGTTTATTTATAATAAGATGAGATAAATTCTTTTGCTCCCTCCCAAACTTTGCTGAAGGACGTTCCCATATTTAAGTTTGAAAATTTTATTTTCCACCTATTTGTCGAATCCCATTATTGTAAACTGATTGATATATGGAAGGGCAAAAAGATCAAATTATCTCAAAGTCCTAAAAAATAAAATTTCCCTCGTTTTAATTTAAAAAAAAAAACTTTTCTTTTCATTATATCACTTTAAACTTTAATTTCTTTTGAGTCGAATCTAAACGTTATTTTCTCGTTTAAGAAACATTTATTTCGTCTCATTTTCTTTAAAACAATCACTCTCTTTCATTTACTATCCCAACTTTGAAAGTGAAGGTAAAAAGATTAAAGAACAGAGAAATAATTGAAAGCAAATAAAGCATATTTGGAGAGAGAGAGAGAGGATGGCCTTGTCGAAGATCATCATCGAATAGAATCAAATATTTGAAACTTTAATTGATTATTGAAATGCGTTGATAAAGTCATTAGCTTGGCATCAATGCTTCAATTACTGTAACCAATTGTCAACATTTTGTTTAGCCTCATATTTGCAACCTCATTTATTCCATTGTCACCATCTCATCATTCTTCATTTCCACCTTTAGTTCTCATGCACCATTTATTTAGACATTTTCTTATCCGGTTCACAAAAGTGATACTAATAGTTTTCAAGCATATATGATAAGAGGGTAACTGATGAAGAGAAGGTGAGAGGCTGGAGATGATAAGATCAACGTCAATAATGACCGTAAAAATCAAATTAAATCCAAAGATAAGTCACCAAAAGTGAAAATAGAAGCTAGAGTTTGATGAGTACTTAGGAAAAAGAGGGTTTAGGTGAAAGGAAATGAGTACACGATGATATTAATAAAAAATTGATATTTAAACCAAATTTTTTAACTTTTGCTTTTTTATAGTAATACAATAATTTTGAAAAATAAAATTATTAAAGATAATATAATAATTTATCTTTTCAACATTGTGTCAAAGTTCATTTTCTTTAACAATGTTTGATATTAGGTGAAAAATGCGATTTGTGCTAATTAAAGGGGTGGAAAAGTTCGATTAGAGAGTGTAAATTACTCTAGTCAAACCCGTCCAATGGTGCAGGCGTCTTCCTTACACTATCACTTTATCTCTATGGAAAACAATATTATTTAAAAAAACAAAAACATTTATTGATATATATATATATATATATATGAAATTCAATAATTTGGGGGCCACGGGTAGAGATGTGTTCCTATCTTCAATCCATTTAATTGAGAAATCCCATTTAGAAAATGGTTGGTCATTAGATGGCAAGAATTAGAAGGCCTTTACTAAATATTCTTGTTAATTATTCTCCACCAATGGTCCAGCCCAATCCACGGTTTATCCATCTGGCAACAACTTTTATTCTGGGTGCTTTTGAAGTAAAGAATTTGAATATAATAAAGTCAAGTGGGTCGTCGTTTTTCCTTGTCGTGCCGGTAATATTATCAAATTTTCGTATCATTCATGACGATCCTCGGTAAAGAGAAATTTTCTAAGTGCCATTCACATTAAATATGTAAACATGAAGATTCCTAGGGTTTGGTCTGAGAGCTAAAAAGTTAAACATCATTTATAAATGTTTAGTGTTCGAATGAGTCTAACATAATATATTTTAATAAAATTTATTTTTAATTACGAGTCTAAGTGATTATAAAGTTCTAAAGATTTATTGCAAGAATTCCTAGATTAATAAAAAAAAAATTAAACATCAATATTATTTTTCTTTTACTGATGTAATAAGTTTTATCATTGAGATTTATGAGTGACCCAACCCAACATTTTAATTCTTGAAAATTATGTCTTCTTCTTGGTCTCTCTCTATCTCTTTTATTCGTAATTATTTAATGATGTCTTAAATAGATTTTACTTTGTTTTACATATTTTTAGACGTAGCTCTAAGCCTAACTGTTAATACGGAAATTTGGAACAGCTATAGGTGTCCTCTCAGACAAAAAGTGAAATTAATTAGAATTAAGAATGTGATTTGTCTTTAACTAACATTAAACAGTAACAAGAATCGGATAATATTTTTAAAGCAGTTCAACGGTTAACTAACATTAACTAATATGGTGATTCCGAAATTAACCTATCAATTTTACTTGTTATTATCGTATTCTAACGGTTTCTAATCTCATATATTTTTTTTGTTGGTATTTATAAATTTGCAAGGTGATCTATCAACATTTTTTCGCAAACCATGACTCTGGTTCATAAATTTATTAGTCCTCATGGTTACCGTACCGTGGAACGTCTTTCATTCTGCTGCACTAACTGTTATTTAATCTTTTTATTACAACTAAAATAAAACAATTTAATCATACAATTAATGTCTCATGCAGACATCGTGCACGGTAATTAACATTCATATCAAATGATTGAAAATTTCACCAACCCATGAACGAGCTTTGCATGATCTGACTCAACTGCTAAGATTAACGAACATAATCTAACTATGCTCTTAATTAATTAGAAATTAACGGCAAATATTACCAGACAACGATGATCAAAGATGGCATCGAGACAGGACAAAATAAGGTCAAAGAGATGTAAAAGTCAATAGTCCAAGTAGTTGTAATTTATTAATGAGAATTGTCCTGAAGTAACTATAAAATTATTAAGAAAAGTCAATCGATCGGATTTTATGGGTTATCTAACTTCTCTTTCCATTGCCTTTTTTATTGTTTAAAATAAATTGAAAATTGAAACCCCATTAATAAAAGGTCAAAGATGTTCATCTCCAGCCTGTTGATACCCTAAAAATTATGAACACATTCCAATGTAAAATGATAATTGTTGGGTGGGAAAAAGAGGCAGAAAATTTTTCAAACCACGACGCTGAACAGAAATTATAAAGGCGGTCACCAACATCCTAACCTAACTATTGCATTGTAGCTTACGGTGGTAGGGAAAAAAAACTGTAGCAGCATATGCATGTTCATGCTATGTTTTTGAAAATGATATAAAATTGGGTAATCAAAGGAAGAAAAATTTTACGGTGCAATTAATGCTAGCGGTGTGGGTAACCAAATGCTCTGGTCAACTTCACACAAAACCCTTTAATGACAATTATAAATATTTTCTGATTCTCTTCTTCTTCTTCACAAGCCCTGAACCATCTCTTTTATCCATCCTTTCTCTCTTTCATCTTCAGACTCTGTTAATCTTCTTTTCTGTTGTTATAACATCATTCAGGTAGGAAGAAAGAGCTAGAAAGCCATGATGTTCCCAGTATCAGTTATTATAATGATAGCAGACTGGCTCTTCAACAGGCTTCTGGCCAACTCATGTTACAGGGCTGCAAGGAAAATAAGAAGCTATGGGTTCTTTTTGAGGAACCTATCTTCAAAGCAGCAATCTCCTTCGTTTCCTAGTGTGGCCAAGTGTGATTTAGAAAATAGAGCTTTTGATACATTGGTTTGCGACATGAATGGAGTCTTGTTACGATCCCAATCTTTTTTTCCATATTTCATGCTTGTTGCTTTCGAAGGCGGTACCATCTTTAGAGCATTTTTGTTGCTTTTGTCAAGTATTTTCTTGTGGGTTCTTGACCATGAGCTCCAATTAAGAGTTATGATTTTCATTTCCTTTTGTGGCCTTAAAGTAAAAAATATTGAAACTGTGAGTAGGGCTGTTTTGCCTAAGTTTTACCTTGAGAATCTCAATGCTCAAGCTTATGAGGTTTTGGCTTCGGCTGGGAGAAGGGTTGTCTTTACAAGTGTACCGAGAGTTATGGTAGAAGGATTTCTTAAAGAATATTTGAGAGTTGATGGCGTTATTGGGACTGAGTTGCACTCTGTTGGGGACTACTTTACCGGTTTAATATCTGAGTCTGGTTTGCTTGTAAAGCACAGAGCTCTTAAAGAGTATTTCGGAGATAAAAAACCCGAAATCGGCCTTGGAAGTTCAAGTCTCCATGACCATCTTTTCATCTCTCTTTGCAAGGTATTATTTAAACTCTACCATTTCTCAATTTTCTTCTATCCTGCTTACTTCTATTATACGGAAAGACAAAAAACGACTTGGGATGTTCTCTCAATATACCAAAAAATTATAAATTTTTTTCTATTTCTGGTAAATTCACATCTAACTCTTATTGAACAATTTATTGGTTCCTTGTATTTGATTGGTACAGGAAGCTTATGTGGTGAACAAGGAAGATAACAAGAACAGTGCATCTTCAATAATGCCAAAGAGCAAGTACCCAAAGCCTCTGATATTCCATGATGGAAGGCTAGCATTCTTGCCCACTCCATCGGCAAGTCTTTCCATGTTCATGTGGCTTCCGCTTGGAATAGCTCTAGCCATCTTTAGAATCTTTGTGGGTATTATGTTTCCTTATAAGTTAGCAGTCTTGCTGGCCACCTTCAGCGGTGTGAGAATCACTGTCAAAGGGTTCAGCTCTTCACCAATTTCGGTTCAGAGAAAGGGAGTCCTATACGTATGCACGCATAGGACCCTTTTGGATCCAGTTTTCCTTAGCACAACTTTACGTAAGCCTTTGACCGCAGTTACATATAGTCTAAGCAGAATGTCTGAAATTATAGCCCCGATTAGAACCGTAAGGCTAACGAGAGACAGAAAAAAAGACGGACAAACCATGCAGAGATTGCTAAACGAGGGTGATTTGGTGGTGTGCCCTGAAGGAACCACATGTAGAGAGCCTTATTTGTTAAGGTTTAGCTCACTGTTTGCAGAATTGGCTGATGAGATTGTCCCTGTAGGGATGAACACAAATGTAAGCATGTTCTATGGTACAACAGCTAGTGGATTGAAATGCTTGGATCCCATTTTCTTCTTCATGAACCCTAGACCAAGCTATTACATTCATATTCTCGAGAAGGTGCCCAAGGAGCTGACCTGTTCTGGAGGGAAATCTGGCTACGAAGTGGCAAATTATATTCAAAGACAACTGGCTGATGCTTTGGGATTTGAGTGCACTACCCTTACAAGGAAGGACAAGTACTTGATGCTAGCGGGGAATGAAGGCTTTGTCCAAGATAAGAGAAGGAGATTCTAGCTAGTTAAAACAATCATGAAATTATTAACCATATTTCAAGTCTTTTCTTATTCTCGTTTCCCTCAGCCATATATTTTTTATTTCCTATTTTCGGTCGTTATAATTTATTTTGTGTTACATCTTTTTGTACGTGTGAAATTAGTATTTGCATTATATACATTATAAATTCGATCTGTTAGAAATAGCCTAATACAAATAAATGCAATGATCGTTTTAGCGCACAAGATACATGATTTATGTATGTTGTATATTCCTTTGTGCTTACAGAAAACTTGTGTTAATCCAGCCACCTCCAGTATTCAATAGAATACGTTTTGGGGAGTGGGGAGGAATAAAATTTGGGATATGCCAGTTTAGTAACATTGATCTTCAATAGTGAAGTGTGGGAATCTAATCTAAGTTGAAGACAACAGTGAAAATTTTAGTCGTCGCATCTCTCATGGTGGGAGCCGCATCCATAATATATCATTTTTCACATTCATAGAGATGCGTGCATGATTAAGCTCATTCCTATGGTGCCATAAATGCAACCGTCTTGCGATTAATATATATTTATTTTTTGTTCAGTACTGGTCTCGAAACACCCCCACACACCCGTTGGTTTAACTGATGGGTACATGGTATGCTAACTGCCTTCATGGAAACACTATATGATTGTCGGCAGCTTCTTTGGCGAATGCGTAGAATCCTTTGAAGAGTTTCAAGAGGTTTAAGGTTTGAGACAATGATTATAGATCCATTGTATATGCATGCAATCTAAGACTTTATAATTTATTTTTAATCTATAGATAGATACACGTTATACCTCCAGCTTGAAGAAGCTTCTTTTCACTAAAATGTAACATCCGTGGCGAAGATTATGAGAGAGTGGGTCTTTTTTCAAGAGACCTGAGTAGTAATCTAGTATATAGCTGTAATACCAGAAGCATTAAATCAATCCATGTTTGGATTTTGACTTGGAGTGCTTTTATATTAGTAAGTGATGAGAAATGGAGCAATGCCATCCAGTGCTTTACTGAGATTTTATAGATTTTGCATGTTCTCATGCCAGTACTTATGCCTGGTTTGGGCAATCGAAAGGGAAAGGGAGAGTAATAAAAAGGTCCCATGCCTAATCATACAAGAAACTAGTTAAGAAGGAAAATAAGGCAAACATATAAACCGTCACTACGTAAACATCACACACTTCAGAATTCCATTCTTCTTCATTAGTTACCAGACTTTCGACTTTCAATTTCCTTCTCAAGTCACAAAACCTGGGTGCAGAAAGAAGTTTGGTAAAGATATCTACCACCTGATATTCAGATGAAACATAATGCACGGCTAGTACACCGACTGCAACTTGACTTCTTATGAAATTTACATCCAGATCCATATGTTTTGTTCTACTATGAAGAACGGAGTTTGAAGCCAACAACCTAGGACTAACATTATCACACCATATCACTGTTTAATTTACACTGATTACCTACAACTCTTCAAATAAAATTTAAAGCCAAATGATTTCCGTGGACACTTTTGACTTAAAGCTTTATACTCAAATTCAATCTTCAACTCTTTGTTTCCTTGAGCTCCATTGCACCAAATCATCTCCAAAAAATATTCCATATCCACTGGTACTCCTTCTATCCACGATATCTCATGCCTAGTAAGAGTGACAGTAATTTTCTTTGTGATTTTGGGATCAAATAGTATGTTTTGGATAGAGTTGAAGGCAAAGAAACAAAACCCGCGCTTGAGATTTGTTTGGTTGGGTCCACCCATCACAGGCCCAAAACTGCCGCTTTCATTAATTACTGACAGACTCCCAAGAGTTAGGCAAAATTCCATAAAATATAGAATCTATCCAAGTACAAAGACAAACTGTATTATAAAAAAAACTTATAATTATGTTGCGAATCATTCAACTAAGAATTCGACATATTTCGGATATGTGATTTACAGTATTTCTAATTTAGAGAACCGGCTGAATTTTCCAACAAAATTGGTAGACACTCTTCCCTACCAACTTGTAACTACTTCTTTCCAACATATTCCAATTGTTTCTCAGGTTTAATTACTAGAACTCGATGTGACATGGTCAGTTGCCCCAAAGGTCATATACCAACTGACATCTCTCACTATCTCAAGTTCTGCTATAAAACTCTGAGCAGGAGTAGAAGCATTCGTGGTTGAGGAGAAATTTGCTGCTTTAATAGGATTACTTCTTGATTTCATAGCAGGACTAAATTCTATTGAATAAGCCACATGAGCTGTCATAAGTTATTCTCCTCTAGTTTATTGTGAGAACTTATTCCTCCACCATTAGCACCAAAATTGTTTTATCTATCCATTACAGTATAAGTAATATCGAAATGGCGGTAATATTGTAGCGCAGTGTGTCCAGACTTCCCACACAGTTAATATAATATCTTAGATCTTCCCTCCCGTCCCTCAACTTAATATTTTTTTTAGAGCAATTTCCTCGTACGACTGTAGCTTTCATTTAGTTTATCATACAAAAGCAATTTAATAAAATAATAATTTTATATATTTTTTATTATCAATTCAATACAATAATTATTTATATATACCAATTAATCTAACAAAATAATAATTTATATATAATATTCTTCAAAATGTTCTATTTTAGTGGTACCTTCTTGTTGTTGGTGAAAATAAAATAGTATAAATGATAATTAAAAATTGATTAGATTAAGGATTTAGTTGAAAAGTTAAAGATGAGATTAAAATTGTTTTAATCAAGTTTGTTGATTACATTAATTATTGATTATATTTTATAAAAGTGGTTAAATTTAATTATTTTTAATATTTTCTCGTTTTTTATTACTATATCTATTTATTTTTTATATAAAAATAAATATATATTTATGTATATCATTACATAATTAAATATTATTTTATTTTTAATTTAAAATTATTTAATTATACGATGATACATCTAATTTTATTATCTTTAAATTCATCCCTCTACAATCATTTGCAAAGACCTATTATAATCATAATTAAATTATTATTTCTCATATTTACATTAATTGCCTTCTCTTCTCTCTTATAATTATAGTAATCACAAAAAATAAACCAATTTTTGTGAATAAAAAATCAAATCTTCGATTATATTTATATATAGAACAATCGGGTTTTCTGCTTTGATAACATTAATTACAATTAAAGTGATGAATCATACAAATTTTTATAAGAATCACAATAATATTTAGCGTCCATTCCTAACGCATTATTCACCGTTCCATTATCCCAACCTTCTCTCATTGCCCGATTAAGCCGTTGGATGAATCCAGTATTGTGCTCCTCACAATAATCCAAAAAATGTGCCACAAGGCTCGGGTCTTTGTCGTCCCAGCATAGATGACTAAATTCCGGCAACTCGCCACCGTCGACGAAATCTTTCCGTTGACTTATTCCGGCCAAGATGGTTATACACTCCACCAACCCATCAATGAGCGGTGCTGGAGCCCTGGAATCGCCGTCCCAAATCCATACTCGAGCCAAGCCACATTGTAATGCTGAGATAACTGCGGAATTAACATGTGCATATCCCATTATGGAAGGGCGTAGGTTGATGACAAACTCATCGGTTTTGCTTGTGTCTACGGTGACGATTTGGCTCAGGTTCTTGTTAGTTTGCCGGAGAGTGACACGGCGAACTTGTTTCTTGGTGTGGTTGGTATCTGAATAAAGAATGTTTTCAACAAAGGCGCTTGCGTTTAGGAGAATTCTTGTGGCCTTGTCGTTTGATATGTAAAGAAGCTCGAAGCGTTTGCCTGCTAAGGAGTCCTCGGAGTCATTGACAACGATTACATCGAATCCCTTTTGAAGCTTCATGGTTTGCCCATATAGAAATTATACCGATGAAGAATACTGAAAGCAACCGGGAAATGATAGAAGCATTTGTAGGTGAAAACTTTACATTGTCAGCGGCGGTGGTGGTCGAAGAAACAGATAAGAGGGGTTGGAGGAGATGCTGGTCATGTTCTTCCATTAAGGAGTTGAAGGAAGAAAGGAACTCGGGATAAATGGAATATAAATAAAGCACAAGTAGTGATGGCAAACGTAAGGACCCCCAACATTGCCCATAATTTATTTTGTACAATTATGCACACTACCAAACAAAAATTATTCGCATTTGATTGATTATTAACGAAGAAGTATATGCTTTACCTAAATTAATTTAGATGTGCATCCCCAACAAATATATTGAAGTGTTTATAATTTGATATCATAATATCATTGTTGCCAAATGCTAGTACTACTGGACCGTTTGATTTTCTGTTACAATCCAAGAGTAATGGCCCAGTCTGGGCCTTTCCCATTTGAATCAGGGTCCAAGGCCCCCAGAGCCCAATACTGGAACATGTAAAAGTAAGAGCTTTTGAATTTTCAGGACCTCTTTATGAAAAATGCTTACTCTCATCATAAACAAAACAGTCCAGAAGCCAAAATCATAATGGTCCTCAGTAACAACTTGTTTATGTTCAACAGCATAAAGGAGAAAAAGAAAAAAGAAAAAAGAAAAAAGAAAAAAGAATGATTCCTAACAGTACAAAACTTATCGCATTGCTCTCTGACCTTGTCCCTGTGATGTGATATTTCGATAACACTTGAATTGAGGGTGTAAATTTATGCTATTGGTCAACCAGCTTAGCCAATTTCCTCACTTATTACATCAAATCATTATAGGACTACCCCAAATTGGGCTTCATCTTTATGTCTCCAGTCAATCAGCATGTTCCAATGTATCCCTCTTGTTTCCAGGAAACGAAAACAAAAGAACCCTTTAAGGCAATTGCGTGGCTTGAAGTTTACGAGGATTCTTGCATCTATTTCTATTGATAGAGGTTGGCCACCAACATAAAAAGCCATGCAAGTGCTGAGAAGAATTGTGGCCTACAATGAAGTTTGGTAGATGCACCAGATGTAGAGGGACTCTCTGGATTAGGAACCGCACCATAAACTGTCGCACCGTTGGAATTTGTTGTGTTTAAAACCGACGAAATTGTGCTGCAATTTTATAACTGATCAGATTTTTTGCTGTAAGTGATGTTTAAAAATGAAACCCTAATAGGCTTTGAATAAGGCAGTCTCACCTGGTGGATGGATACTGACATGTTCCAGTACCTGAAATCATAGCGAAGACAGGTAAGCGACCAAAAATATTTCTGAATCATTTCAGTAGGTCGGCTTCAATTTGCTTTAACTTAAAGTGGCAACAGTGACCAGAATGAAAATGGTAATGTCAGAATAAACTGCCCCAAAAGAATAGTTTCGCTGATAAGAGATATGAAATCCCTTGCAAAACACACGAGGGTAAGAGTTCAATATCCACTACGAGTAAAATAAAATTCTTGAATTATTCGATTTAATGGTTGAGACCAGTTATTGGACCAGATTTGTCCAGTGCGGTCGGTTAGCCCCAATATAGAGTGGATCGATTCGAACGAAAATCCTTGTTAGAAAAAAAAAAAAAAACTATTGAGCATGGCTGAAACAAAGAATACTCACTAGGGTCAGTGCTAGTAGTAACGGCAGTTCCTCCAAAATTACAGCTACTTGGAATTGAATTCTTCTGATAATACTGATTGAATGCATAAGAAGCATGGTCACGAAGTGTGTTGGGATTGTAACAACTTCCACTGTGCTGAATAGCGGAGCAATCAGCACCACCATAGCCACAGGCATAGTCCAAAGCAACTTGTAAGGCGTTATATGACGCACTTTGGGCAGCAACACACCAGCTAGCGCCTAAAGATGCAGGAGTTGTGGTGGGGGAGGTGGGGGTGATCGGAGTTACTCCGGGTGTCAGAGTTACCGGCGATGTAGTTTCCGGGGTTGAAGTGGGGTTTATAATTGGAGTTGACGCGGTGGGAGTAGTAGGAACAGTTGTAATAGGTGTGGTGATATCTTTTTCAGTAGTGGATATAGAAAATTTTGATTGCTGTTGCCTTGCCTCCATTTCTGATTGGTTTTTATGTTCTGTTGCTTCTATACCTGCATTTGAAAGGTAGAGGGAATTTAATTTAATTTTCTTGGACAGGACAAGAAGACAAACAAAGCATTGATTTAATAAAAATGTCTCACGATATTTAACAGGTCATCGGTAATAATTAAAGAGTGAAAATAGGACAATGAAGAAGTATGATTCAAAATTGAAGTAGTAAACTGTTTGGTAATAGTAAAAGAATTCGAATTCGATCATTAGGATAAAGAAGAATGATGTTTGAAAAAGAAACCCACATGGAAAAGCAGTCAAATTCTAGTTCTATGTCCAACATGTAAAGGAATTAAACTTTGAATTGACCAAATTCTTGGGAGGTTAGCTTCGATGAAAGAACTGGGGCAAGAAGAGAAATAAGAATTGCTTGTTCATAGTTTACCCAGAAAACATAATAATCAAGTATAAGAGAGAAACAAGTTCAACTTCACCTGAACAGAAGAAGAGACAAAATAGAAGGTATAATTTTTGAATGAAAACTGCTCCTCGACCCATCAAGGCTTTCAACTTTTCTTCTTCTTCTTCAATTAGATGTCTGCAATCTGGGTCTTCGGTTGAAATTAAGGAAGAGAAACCTCGGAGAGAGAAACGTAAGAAGATTTAGTGTGTACCACTCAGTTTGTCATATGTACAAATAGAAATGTTAATGCAGAAGGAAGATAAGAGCAGAGAAAGAAGACATGGAGTATGGGAAGGTGCAAGCAAGAGGAGGGAAAATATTGAAAAAGAAGTAAAATTAAAGGGAAAATTGTTGTGGAAATTAGGTGTACAAACCAGTAACTCGTGAGTGATGATGGTAATGATGAAGATGTGCATTTTTACTTTTATTTTTATTTTATATATATTCTTCTTCTTCTTCTTTTTACTATTCTTAATACAAACAGAAATGGTTAAATATTACCATGTTCATGTAATCAGCCCAGAATATTTGCAAATTGAAATTTGGCCAAACGACTATTTCCCACCAAGGGTTTGGTATAAATTGAATTTTTCATCCGTTAATTATAAAAAATCTAAATATCTATTCGTTTATTAAATTTTATTGTTATTATCAAAAGTAAAATTATCATTTAATAAAAATATTTAAAAAACTAAAAATTTATCATATTTTCTTCTTAAATTTAAAATCTAACAAATACCCCCCACCCAAAGTTTAAAAATGAACATTCTCCCTTAAGGTTTTTTTAGCCATCGTTGTTGATGTTTGATGACAGCGACAATCTCATTCTTTCTCCCTGCAGCTTCTCTCTCTCTCCCCCATTCTATTCCTAACCTTCACCAAATTAGGAAAGTGACTGATGAAGACTCGATTTTTCTTCATCGGAGAAGAAGGCAATGTGTTGTTATCATCTAAGAGATGACGATGACCCGTCGTCTTCATCTGAAAACAAATGATTCATCTTCATCAGTTGACAATGGTAAAAAATAGAGTATGACTGAAAAAGAAGCAGGGAGGGAGGGAGGGAGGGAGAACACTACTATCTCTAGTTGTAGGTAGCGTGCTAGAAAAACCCCGAGGAAAACAATAAAATTTTCTAAACTTTGGGTGAGGGGAATTGTTAGTTTTTAAATTTGAGGGATAGAAATATAATAAATTTTTATTTTTTAAATATTTTTGTTAAATAATAATTTTTCTTTTGATAATAACAGTAAAATTTAACAGATAAATAAATATTTAAATTTAGATAGTAAACGGGTAAAAAGTGGATTTGCACCAAACCTTGGGTGGGAACTTAACTCGGCCCTGAAGTTTCTCTACCTGCGTAAGGACAAGACAGCTAGTTTGGTTGGGTACCCAAAGTAGAAAAAGATTTTAAGGGAAGAGAATAAGAAGAAAAAGATAAAGAAGCAGTGCCTCTCAGCTTCATATCATATTTTCTCTTCTCCTTGAGTGTGTTTTGTTTTGTTGTGATTGGAATTGGATTCATGTTTTGGCCACCATGACATGTGATTCTAGTTTTACATATATATAAATATATGTATGTATGTATTGTCAATGGCCACCATGAAAATTCAAAGCTGATATGTTTTTACAGGAATTGATTCTTTTCCTCCTGACTACGTCTAGGTTGGAAAAAACAAGATACAAAGTTGAAAATCAAAGGCCAGTTCCTAATAATCAAGCCTTTTAACTCCACTGATTTTCCGCTAGTACCAGAAAAATCTAAAGTTGAGTATTGAAATGGTCAGTCTTTAATAATGACAGGGGGCCCACGGTTTAAACATTAAAGTAAAGAACACTGGTGAAATTGGAGATCGTCTGAAGTGGAAATGAAGAGCAAAATTCCACAATGAGGCTGCACTTTTGACCAATTGGATACCTATATATATATATATATATATATATATGTAAATAAAGGCACTTCTTGATTGTTGCCACCTCCATGTTATTTTATTTAAAATGGGAATGTATTTGATAAAGACTTGGAATTAAGTATTCTCTGTTCATAATTTCATACCCATTACAAACTTCCACATTTCATATTATCAACAAATCTTCCATGTCTCCATTGTACAATTTAATCCCAATATCACAGTTGTTCATTTAGCAAGTCATCTTCTACATTGACCGACTGTTTATTTTATTTTATTGCTTCTGTGTCATCTTCTATATCACTTGAACTTGCTTCAGTTCTTATTGAATGTAAAAATTTTAGAAATATGTAAATTTAATAATAAAGAATCAAAATAAACAATTTCTAATGACGAGTATTTTTTAACTTTTTAATTTATATTCCTAAACATTTAGAATATTTATTTTTGAAGGGAATTTAAGTAGAAAAGAAAGAATGCTGTCTAGTAATTATAATAAAAGAAAACTATTCCCGGAATAAATGCAATTAAGAGGAAAAGAAAACCCTAATTTAATTTTATCCATTAAGATTATTTTTCTTCCTCTTTCTACACACTAAGGAGTAAAGAGAGAATCTTAATACAATGTTTTTTCAGAGAATACTTAATCCTATAGAAGCTTTTAATTACAAAAGTTCTAACCTCAAAGAACAAAAAGTTCGGAAAATAATTTAAGTAATATTGTCCAAAATAAAAATAGTTCCAAGTCTTGCAGTTTCTATGCCAACCTTCATCTGCAAAAAATTAATATGAAGCCATCAGCAAAAACTAAAAGTGAAATAAGCATGCAAAAACTTTGATTAAGAAAGGGATAAGAGATCAAACTTTATAAAGGTAAAACTGACCTATTAACTTACACTTATTATAATGATCTATAAGGTCATATCAATATATATTTTCATATGTATGCCAATTGTGGATTTTGAAGGGAAGCAAGGGGGATATTTGATGAAGATGTAGATGTGGAATTTGATTTAGTTGCCTGGAATTCAATGATCATAGGCCCTGCTAAATGTGGAGAAATTGACGAGTCTATAGATATTTGTTTCATAAAATGGTTTCAAGAAATGCAGTTTCTTGGAATTCTATGATTATTGGGTATGTTAGGAATGACAAATGTAACAAGGCTTTGGAGCTTTTTCATGAAATGCAAGAGCAGAAAATTAAACCCACTGAGGTTACTATGGTCAGCTTATTAAATGCTTGTCCTAAGTTAGGTGCGATTAAACAAGGGGAATGGATTATCTTTCTAAAGGAAGAACAATTTTGAGTTGAACAATATAGTTGTTACAGCAATTATAGGCATGTAAAGTCCCTTAAAGTGCTCAAAACTGTCCCCAAGAAAGGATTATCATGTTGGAACTCTATGATTTTGGGTCTAGCCATGAATGGCTATGCAAGTGAAGCAATGCAATTGTTCTCCAAGCTTGAAACTTCCAAGTTTAAACCAGATTATGTTAGTTTCATTGGTGTCCCAACAGCTTGAAATCACTTTGGTATGGTCGATAAAGCCAAAGATTATATCCAGTTAATGAATGAAGCGTACAAGATTAAACCATCCATAAAGCATTATGGTTGTATTGTTGATGTACTAGGCAGGGCTCGACTGATTGAAGAGGCAGAGCAGCTGGTAAAAAGCATGCCCTTAAACCCGGATGCTATTGTATAGGGTTCTGTACTATCAGCTTATAGAAAGTGTTGAAACATAGAGGTGGCAAGAGTTATGTGCTTATGCCTAATCTTTATGTTGCGTCCATTCAGTTTGAGGAGGCAATGAAGGAGAGGCTTCTAATGAAGTAAAATTACATAGAGAAAGAACCAGTACATAATCTGGTTACTCAATTGAAGGAATAGAGAAAAAAATAATTGTAATAATAAACAATGCCTGACAGAAGCTTAACAGTAGTGAGGAGATAACACAAACATTTGGAGCCTAGGACATGAGACTCAAATTCACGCACTGCTGCTAAGTGCTAACCATTCTAGGTTTTTGACATGGTTCGCCCAGGTGCCCATGGATAAATCTCAGGAGGCAGATTACCGTTTGTAAGCAAGTTTTGTGGCATCCCATACAAATCGGATATATCCAGGTGGTGATGACGGCCATTTTGGCAATGCTGATTCTGCATGGCTGCAGCATCAACTTCATCATCATCTAATGGAAGACGATCAAAAGTAGCATTCATGAAAGAAGCAACCATGATCACCACAGGGCCTGAAGCAATTAATGAACCAACAACAGCCCCACCCACAACCTGTCCCTGAGCCCCGGCTAAGTAAATTGTTAGCCCCGTGATTCCTGGTGGTGCCGGTGGGGGAAGGATTGATCCCAGCAGTGATAATATCTCAAACCGCCCATGAAGGGTAACAATTGCCCCGGAGGAAGCTGGTTGCCGGACTGTAACATTTGTCACACAACCGGTTCCACTTAGTATGCAAATCCCACGTTGCTTGCTTCTCACAAAGTTTGCCAAACTCTGACTTACATCACAACCTGAACTCACCTCCATTGCATGTGCACGCAGCGCATTGGCACTGTCTCTGGTGACGATAATTGGTGGCTTTGGCTTGTTTTTTGAGCCTGCCGGCCTACCACGTGGCCGCCTGATAGTTTCCCCATCAGCTGCTGAAACTGGAGACACTGCCTTGGCTATTTTAGGAGGCATTAGCATTGCATCAATACCTCCTGCCCGCTGGTTACTGCCCTTGTCTGCTTCTTGGTTTCTATTAATGGCAGTTTTGGTTGCGACAGAAGGTACAGATAAATCTGGGCGGCCAACCATTCTTGGAGCTGCACTTGTTTGCTCAAAATGACATGAAATGCATAGAACCTGTGCTCAGTGTGGGAGTTTAAGTAGTGCATTTGTGCCAATAATTTTATTGTGTGAACCCAAAAGAATGATTGAGAATTAGGAGATGGTTAAGTAATACCAACCTTTCATTTAAGAGTAGTTTAATGTAATCATTTCACAGCCTACCTTCCAACTAATCCTTCAGGTTATTTGCCTTCCCCACAGATATCCAATTCTAATATAAATATTCATTATAATAAACACTCTATGCCTCTCAACTTTTTAATTACCATGTACAATGGCTGTATTCAATAACAATATTTTTTCATGTCACATTTAAAATGTAGACCATTATGGCCTTTTTAACACCAAAACATGCAAGACTGATTCATACATGTGACAGAAACCAGACGCAACATTTTGTTAATGCCTTTGTTCAACTATTCAATCAACTGAACAAGAAGGCTTCCTCTCTAAAATCAGAAAAATGCTCCAACTACAATTGGGATTGAGCCTAAACAAGCCCAACTCAAGATTAGTTTGAATAAAAAACAATAAAAGATCAACTTGAGATCTATTCGAAATCAACAAATTGAGACTCAAGATTAGTAAGAAAACAATTTAGCCTTGAACTTTGAACTCAGGTAACTCAGATCAAATCCAATCTTAATCTCAACAGGACATTAGAGGAAATACAATGTTGAGTATAAGGCAAAGTCAGTCATTTCTATTTTAAGAATGTACAATGGGACATTGCCACACTCAAAATCATTATAATTTTTTTTAACTGTAACAACACCCTACCTACTACTTCCAAGACAACTTATGAAAAATTGCGAACTGTTAGTAGATTCACCGCCAAATTTGGTACAATTTCTTATTGGTGGGGCTTGAGCATCAATTAATACAAGATCACCAAGGGTTTGCAGCTGAAGTTTTTGTGTAATCCATCTGAGAGGGATAAATACTTGGGTATCCTAGAGACTCATAATGATGCGAAGCCAGCTGACCATGTTTATATCCAGCATGCTGTGGATTCTGTCCAAGGGAGCGATAGTATGCAGCTTCTTGAAACAACATGGTTTGTGAACCAATACCAGAGTCCCTTGTAGAATGATTGTTCTGGTATCATACAATAAAGAATGATTAGAAAGGAAAAGTTAAAGAGACATGAACATTACAGAAATAAGCATATACCCAAAATAATAATGATGACGATAATAATACTAATAACTTTTATCCTTTTAAATTGCAAATATCTAAATATCAGCACAGAACCGTTCAATAATCTCAAATTATGTGTTTCAATAATAAAACATGCCTATCACTACCAATAAAGCAATAACATAGAAGAGAGGGAGCTAGTTGGCATTTTCTACCTGTTGAAAATGTGTTGAACTAATTCCATCCAGTTGGTGATGGTGTAAAAGATCATTACAGCCAACTGCAGAACGTGTAGGGGAAATGGACATGTTATGCAAAAAATTTCCAGGATTATTGTTAGAAGTATCAACAAAACTTCTATAAGCAGAACAGCTATTAGAGGACAGAGGCAAGATGCTCATAGTGGCACCATTTCTGTATTGTGAAAGATTGTAGTTCATTCCTGCCAGAGAATCATGGTAAGTGCTGCTGCCTTGATATACTTGCTGCAAACCAGATGGAACATACATCTGGCTTTGAGGCATGGAAGGATAGCCAATCCTGTTGGCTGATTCTCCCAAGGGAATCGTAGGTTGAGAATAAGAACGCTCTGACAAGAGCTGCAGAGGTTCAGCTCTATAGGCATGGTTGGAACCCGGGAAAGTCTCTGAGGATTGTTTAGGTAAGGAGAAGGTACCCGAATTCATTACCTGCATAATTGCAATGCATAAACATGCCGATAATGTTTGTGATATACTCCTTATACCACAACAGCTATACTAGAATATACATAACATAACAGAAGATGGACCAAACTTCTAGTGGAAATGAAGCATCAATAATACAAAATGAAATCAAGAATCATATAAAATAACTAAGGGAAGAAAATGATAAAAATCTTTATCTGAAATCTATGAAGAAAGATAATTCTACTATGCAAAGACTATAGTTCAACTATTAAACATAACCACATCATCAAAAACCTTAATTACAATTTTGTATGTTCGACTATGAAAGCTTGAAGAAAATATGAGATGACTAGCAAAGCTTAAACATGTCAAATGAATAATTCAACAATTATCCTAGTTATTATTATTATTATATATTTTTATATCAGAAATCATTCAACCTTCCCTATGTGTTCACTGAGCTCTAAACTGGGGGCTGCTTCCAGAGCTTACAAACTTGGAAGCCAAGAAATTTGTATTGTCAGCTAGTGGCCCCAAAGGGGATTTGAACCATTGACTTCTTAGTTGAAATCAAGAGCTTTTACTCTCTTGGGGTTGATTGGTAAATCAACCAATAATTGCCCAAACAGAAAGCATTAACAGGAATAGAAGATAATAAAGCACACAAGGATTCCCCAACCCCAAAAAAAAGCATATGGAAGTCAACAAAGTTTATCAAGAGGTAATAACAAACCTGGCATAAGTGTGAGAAACAACACAAAAACATATAGTAGCCAGGGTTTAAAATCAATTTAAATTAAGCTTGATAATGGACAATAAAAATGAGTTACCAATACAAACAACGGGCACATCCAAGTTGAAAGAACAGAGTCTACACTACATTAATGAAATAGGAAATATCTTAATCTGCCAGCTAGAACTGCCATTAACTTAGCGTCAAACATTTTTGTTATCATCTGTCATCCACCTAGTGTTTTGCTAATTTCACAAAATAGACAACATATACTTCAGATAGAGCAACTTAGTTCATGAATAGGATAAAACATATATCTACCCACCTTGAATTTCCATAATAAATGCAATTGACAGAACATTTTCGCTGTATCCCTACCATGAAAAAAGAGGCAATCCCACCCCCAAGGTGTATGCAATTGGCAATCAATGATCAAAAGGAAAGAGCCTCAAGATAACCTTATTAAATTAAGTACACTGATATCAAAGAATCAAACAAGGAAGAAATTATATAAAATTGCAATACTATACCATTTCACTTTGCAAAGTAGGAAGATTCCTTGCATAAGGAGTTATCCCAAAAGATGACTTATGACTCGATTGTTGAATGTTCTTGATGCTGGAATCAGGCAGTGACAACGGGGAGATATTGGGATGACCACATGTTGATTCAGGAGCATCTTGCGCCTTAGCCTCTGCCTGAGAAGATACAAGTAAGTCACTATCCCTAACATCTGCAGTTGTTGGAGAACCATACAAAAAACTACGATGTTCATCAACAAGGTATCCTGAATTTCTGCACAGAGAGGGAAAAAATCTTATGAAACACCATCACCAAAGAATTATACAATGGAAAAGGGGATAAAATCATGCCTCATATTTAAGTGCATGGCAGATGAACCATCTACTGCTGCAGAGAACTCCAAGTTACTTGTCAAAGGATTAGATGCAACCAGCTGGGGAGATGCAGAAGCAGCTCCAGATTTATAGGTACCAAAACTCAAATGTGAACAATCAGAAGCAAAGGTTTGCAGATAATTTGGAAGCACCAATGTACTGTTATTCTCTGGCGGAGGCATAGCAAGGCCCTCCTTGCCTATCCTTAGTTGCTGCAAATGTGCAGCAGCAGATGATACTGCTAATGCGATATCACTGTTCACAGATGCAGCTTGATTTGGGAAAGGTAAATCTGAAGTACTGGCCATTCCTAAAATTGATGGGAAAAGAAAAAGAAAAAAAGGATCATTTATAGGAAATGACTATAAAGAAAAATAAATTTCTAAATAGTCTGGTATTGGTGGTTTTGAAGTCTCATACCTTAATACTAAAAATGCAATCGTCTGCTATATATTACTTGTTAAAGTCATAATACAAGTACTAAAATCAATTTCAGAACAATTATCAATCACCTTCTTGAGTCTTGGACTTGTGCCAAAGCGAATCATGGGTACTTTTCTCTGGAAGCAAGTCATCATCAGATGCTTCTCCAGCACCATTTGCAAAAATCTGTCTAGTAGAAGCTGAAGAAGAAGACCCATTGGAAGAATTTAGATTCTGGATATCAATATCCCTCTCTGATACTTGGACCTTATTTGATTGGGAGTTTGTTGACAATTTAGCCATATCACCATTTAAGCAAGAAGGATTATCGTACACCTCTGTGTTTGGGTCAGCAGACGTGAATAAGGCAGATGATCCGCTAGCAGATGTCAGATTCTCAATCTCAGGCCATTCATTGTCAACATCACGCTGATTGGCAGTCATGTCAGATTCATGGATCATCTCGGACAGGTTAGAAGGATGGAAAGAATATATGCCTTGGTGCATCATTGATTCTGGGGGTGACGAAGCTTCCAGAGATTTGATGCAAGAATGAGATGAGTTAGTTGAAACTGCAAGTTGAGGCATGTATGGTATTTCAGTGGACATTTCTGAACCTCTGTTTTCTGGCCTACCACGCCTCACAATGTCAGCCATTGATATATGCCCTTTGGAAACCCCTGGCCATGCAGGCTGAAGTCCTAGAGACAGTTGCACAGATGAAGATATGGTATCACCTGTTCCTATTGACTGTCTTCTATTATCAGCGTTAAAAAAATTGCTGCAACAAGGTTTATGAAGAACTCAAATAATATAACCAAACATTGATTATGAAACCAAATGGACCATAGTTAAAAGGGTAGTACATTCGTGTGGAATCAATTACTTGCATCTAATGGAACATCAAAGAGAGAAAACAACAGATGGATGAATTAAATATCTAATAGACTGTTTTCTAACTCCAATACATGTGTAGAAATATACTGTGCAATGATCAAGTTGCCTGAACAGCATAGCGACTGGTTCTAATTACTCTTGATAAACTGCAGTACAAGAAAATAAATTTATTTAATCCATGGTGTCAACAGCACATGCTCAGGAAAAAAAGTCTTCCTCCCAACCGTATCACCAATAACTTCTCTATATAATTTGATAGTTTCAAGGTTCCAAAAACCTTAAAAAGCTTGAAACAATTGACACTTTTGCCTGCCACAAGATATCTTTACATAACTAACCTGATAGTTGAAGGCTGGTCGTTTATATTCTTTCCTGTCGCATGATAAACATTCGAAGGCGAAGAGGATACTAATGGTATAGATGAACCAATCTCTCTCTTGTATGCAGCTTTACCAAGCTCTGCAAACAAAAATACAAAATCAAACGGCAAGAATACGCAATTGAAAAAATAAAAGATGATCCGAATAAAAAAAACGTTGAATCCACTAAAACAATGAACTTACCTTTATGATTATTTTCAGTTGACGCAATATAAGAACTCCCGTCACTATCAAGTCTAGCTCCACGATTAGAAGTGCCACTGTTAGATCTTGCCGCCCTTAATTGTAAAGTCTCTTTCATCTGAAAAATCAAAATATAAAAAACTTTAAACCCATACAAGTGAACCGAGACTAAACTCCGCATATTTTGAAGAACGAACGAACCTCTTTTCTCCTTTCACGTTTGCTCTTCACTTCACGGAAAGTATCTACACAACAAACAAATTATAAGAATAAAACAAACAAATTAGAATTACAAAGACCGCAAATATAAACGTTAAAGAGTAAATAAAAAAATTCAGGTCAGTGTTTGTTAGTTCTCATGGCAACCAAGCAAAATGTGGCAGAAATCTTTTAAAATAAATATTCTTAAGACCGTAATCTTTTAACTCATAAATGTTAAAAACCCTTTGGTCGCCAAAAATAACTGCAGCAACATGAAAAATAGAAGAGAAAGAAAAATGACCTTGAGATAGAAGACGTTGAACGGCGTCGTTGGCGTCCATGTTGCAATCCACAAGAATGGCGTAAATCTCACTATCAGCACAGTTCTTACCGACGACCTCTCTCAAATTCTGCACTATCTTTTTAGTGTCGAGCGGTATCTCTAGCGGCAAACCTCCGGGTCCGCCGTGCACATTACGACTGCTCTGGCTATTAATCGCCATCTTCCAAGTCTCTGGTTCTTGCGGCTCGCTCGCTCTCTGCTTTTGGGTTTTGGATTAAGCAGATAAATCAAACAGAAAAACCAAAACAAAACCTACTCTCGCGTTTTATAAAAACAAAAACCCCCGGACGCACAAGTAAAACCGTTTTGGACTCACTGACACATCAGCATTCGAATATAGTAACTGTTACTTTTTGATCAAGCACCGTTAGATTTCATCAAATCAAGTGGGGTCCAGTGGAAAATTTTTTATTTCAGCACGATGACGAGAAAGTACATGAGTTGTGGTGGGCATGCATATAGATTAAGGGTTGGGGTTGTTACGGTACTTGTCGTGATTCGAGTAGGATTTTGTTAAATTATTCTTAACGGCTAAACGGAAACATCATTTTATTAATTAAAAAATTGATACATGCCGTCAGCATATTTCACTTTCAAGTTGACCGGATTTGACTTATTTGAGATTTTTGCTAGGCCAAACAACTATTTCCCACCCAAGGTATGCTGCAATGTCAGTTTCCACCCTTTAACTATGAAAACACCAAACATCCACCCATGACCGGTTAAATTTAACGAAACCCTAACCCCTGAAAATTTAATCTCATTTTCCCTCCTAAAAGTTTAAAAACTAATATTTTTTACCTAAACTAAGTTTGAAAAGATCGCATTTCCCCCCTATGGTTTAGTTTCAAACCCTTTCACTTTCTCCAACGCCATCGCCGATCGTCTCCCCCTCCCGACTGTTTCTCTTCCACCGACGAACCTCTTTAACTCCACCTCAACCCATCCGACACAGAGAGAAGTCGTCTGGGAAGACGATCGTCTTCCCAGATGAAGACGACTCGTCTTCCTAGAGGACGACGAGTTGTCTCGTTTTTTCAGAGGACGACGAGTTATCTTGTCTTCGTTTGGGAAGATAATCGTCTTCCCAGACGATGACGACTGGGAAGATAAAGAACTTCGTCTTCCCCGACGAAGTTCTTTGTCTTCCACAACTTCTCTGACGTCGATCGGACACCCAAATGGGAGAAAAGAGATTGCCGAAAGGAGAGGATGCTTCGGGAGGGAGAGACCATCGACAATGGAGTCGGAGATGTCGCTGGAGATTTTAAAACGAAACCCTTGGGTGAAATTGTGATTTTTTAAAACTTAGGTTGGGGGAAAATTTTAGTTTTTAAAGTTTAGGGGGCAAAAGTAGATTCTATTTTAGTATATTTTTAATATTATAGAGAAAATGACGATTTTACCCTTACTACCGTTAATTTTAACTGCTCATGGGTGGGTGTTTAATGTTTCTATAGTTAAATGGTGGAAACTTGAGATTGCAACATACTTTGGGTGGGACATAGTCATTTGGCCTTTTTGCTAATATATTAATAAGGCCAAAAGACTTATTCCACCGAGGTACAGAGAATTTTCAAATTTCTATCTTTTAATTTTTTAAAACTTAGAAAATTAATATTTATCCTCTAAAATTAAGTAAATGTTAAGAATAAAATTATTATTTAATAATAATATTTAATATTTATATCATTTTACCCCTTTAATTTAAAAAATTAATAATTTTTTCTAAAATTAAATTTTAAAAAATGACATTTTCTCTCTACTTAGGGTTTCCAATTTTGTCAATGAATTTTCAACCAATGATGACTGATCTCTCTCTCTCTTGATGTCTTCTCTCCTTCAGGTATTCAATATCAAACCGACGATATCTAGATTCGATAAAATTTAGACATCCAAAAAAAGAGTCAAACTCTTCGTTTGAAAGACAACGACGGTCCAAATGAGGAGATCGATCTCTTCTGGATCGTCGTTGTCATCCAGATGAAGTCGATTTCGTCTAAACGATGAATATCTAGATGAAGAGTTTCGACTCTTTGTTTGAATTTTATCAAATCTAGAGGTCGTCGATTTAATATTAAGCATGGAGGGAGAGACAACATCGGGAGGGAGAGAGATCAGCCATCATTAGTCAAAATTTCGTTGACAAAATTGGAAACCCTAAGTAAGAGAAAAATATCACTTTTTAAAATTAATTTTAGGAAAAATGATTAGTTTTTCAAATTAAGGAGTTAAAATAATATAAACATTAAATATTATTATTAAATGATGATTTTACTCTCAATCTTAACTTAATGTTGGAGGGTAGGTGTTAGTTTTACAAATTATAGGTAAATATTTAGGTTTTTGAAAATTAAAGGGTAGGAGTAGTTGTTCACTATACCTTGGGCGGTAACTAGTCTTTTGGTCTATTAATAATGATTAAAAATAGTGAATTTTGTTAGAAAGGGGAAAAAATGGGCCCATCTTACTCATTTTGTGAAAAAAATCCAATCATATTTAAAAAAAATAATATTGACTAATATTTTGTAAATAAATAATATTACACATGTTTTCATATATATATAAAATATTATTTTATTTTTAATTTAAAATTATCTAATTATTTAAATAAATATATAAAATTTTATTATTTATGAATCATACTGGATGCAGTAAAAGAAATATATTTGACCAAAAATATCCAATTCCAAAATCTCTAATAAACAGTAAATAAACGTTAATTTCCTCCCTAAATTGTAATTTTGGTCCAACACAAATAATTATTCCTAATTTATCCTATCACATTGTCATTTTGAATAGGTAAACTACTCTTTTCTTAAATTTTCTCCCTTTCTGCTTAGCAAGGTATCGTTTTTTCTCTTTCGAAGGGATCATTTTTCTGTAAGCAATTCTTTTTTTTTCTTTTTCCTTTTATTCTTACTTTTGCCTCTTTCCTTTGTTATCATATTGTTGTTGGTAGTGAATGATGTTTGTTTAAATGTTACTTGGCTCATGTAATTATACAATTCAGGAAGAGCTTTATTGGGGCATCTTTATTTTACAGATACCTTAATTTTCATTTTTAGGTGAATATGATCGATGGGGTGAATTGTTATTCATGCTCTGGAACGAAGAAGCATGAAATCACAAGAATCATCTCGGTAGAGATGTCGTGCTGGGAGCTGATCTTAGGACCGATGGACTATTATTTGAGATACTAGGGCAGTCAGTCGGTGACTCTTCAATCGATGAAGATGACATCCCAATAGTTCTAAGATCATGGAAGGCAAAATTTTTTTTTATTTACTGCATTGCATATTAAGGGGATCGGCCTCAAACGTTGATGTGTTAGGTATCGCAGAAGTTCAGGTTTGTTCATGATCAATATATAAAAACTTGTTGTGGTCTTTTGTTTCCAATAAAGTTAGTTACTGTGCTGAAAGCAATTATATATATTCATCTGACAATTTCAAACCATTCTTTGTTAAGGAGCTGCCTGCTTTTGGATGTATCGACATACCACGAACTCTATATGAGGTCATTGCGCAACTAGCCAATCGCCTTGCACAGTGGGATGATAAGTTTTGGAGGTTTTTTCTCACGAAAATCAGAACCCACCTTATCCAAACCTTTAATACTTCCACTTTTAGGTCATCTGCATTTGAGCATTGTGTGCACATACTGTACAAAGGAATTCTTCTAATCTTCCTTGAAGTGTAATGTTTTTACTATGTGAGTTACTAGTTTTGCAGATTTTGATAATGGTTTTTTCATTTATTGCCACTGAGCAGAACACATTTATCTTCTAGAATTTTCAACTCTTCTGATTAATCTTAACTGTGGCCCTACCTACTAATTTCCTTTGCTGCACATTTGACACTCTATGGATTTGAGGATTTTTTTTTTTTTAAATCTATTGTAATTTAAAATTTTTTTTCCATTATTGCTATTATAGGTTATTCCTTACATCCATAATAGGAGCAGCAGATGAAGTAAAGTTGAAGTTTATGACTAGGTGCTTCCTCGCATATTGGCCTATTTCATATGCTCTATTGAAAAAAGTTTCAGTTTTGCCGGAGTCTTTTCTCTTTTCTGGGTGAGTCTACCATTGCCCTTGCATGATGCATTAAAAAATAATTTTTACCTGTGAGTACGAGAACCCAAGAGGATATGCCTCTGTTCAATAAATCTTGAACCAAGAGATCGGGGGGCTATCAACTTAGGTGTCTTGCTTCTTTACACTTTTGGGTTGGTTAGTTTCACAAGGCAAAATGGTCATATTTAAATTTTCTTTGAGGGTTTTGCCTGGATGAGAAATTGTAATATAGTGTTCAGATGAATCATGAAAAATGTGTAGTGATGCTTGTAGTCTTGTGATGTCCTGTTCTTATAAGTAATGAATTTACCTTGTGTGCCTCAACCTGCAGTTTATAAGAGTGAAATGATTACTTCATGCCAGGAAGGAAATTGTATTTGAGCTTCTTCAACATGTGAGAGGGAATATACCTCGAGCCTTGCTAGACGGAGTAAGAAAGAGTACTAGGGAATGATTGAAGATCAAGAAGCAGTTTGCAGCAGGTTTTTTACAATTCAAGATGTCATGCTGGTAAACTCCCCGAAAATTTACAGTCAGATATTCTGAATTTCAATTAATCTTTTTCTGCAGTCAGCCCTGACATAATGTGTATGCATTTGGTTAAAGGATGTCAGTAGATAGAATTACAACTAATTATTTTGAATTTCTGGAATGGAAAGTGAGACATTACAGTTTTCTTTAAACCTGTGGTGTTTCGCTTGATGGTGATCAAAGTCAAGATTGTTGGCAGCATCAAACTTATGCTATATAGCAAAACTTTAGATTTGACTTATATCAGGTTGGTTTATTGATCTTGGATATCATCCAAACTGAGTTGTACTGAAGCTTATACCACTTCCAAAACACACATTTAAGTTTGTGTTTAAGAGAATGCCATTTGCCCATGTCATCCACTCTTCTTGTTTGTAATGTGTGGATGGAAGTTGCATTTGCTTTAAAGTAACTCTACTTTTAAGTTGGCTCTTCCTAGTTTTAACCTCAAGATATTGATAAATATAATATATTCTTAATGATTTGGTATTTTACTGGTCTACGACATAAGATCAACTGAATGATAACTGCTAAAGATGGGGGTAAAAAAAGCTTTTAGAAGTATTAGCAGGCAGTTTGTTTAATTAACTTGCATAATTTTTGTCCCAAAAAAATGATTGGAAATGAAATATTTCCTCCTCTATCAATGCTTCTTATTTTAAGACAGAAGGGTTACAGTTATATTACACATATTTTAAGAATTTTTGGTTGTTGTGGCCTCATTCTTGCCATTATCACTGGTCTTTTTGGGATCAACTTGGATGGAATACCTAGAGCTGAAGGGTCCCCATATGTGTTGCTCTGTCTTCTGGTATCCTCTTCTCGTTAGGAGCTGTGCTGATTGCAATTGGATAACTCTACCTTGAGTTGAAAAATCCCATTAATGATGAACATATTGAAGTGAGAAAACTAGAACTCCAAGAGCTTGTTAGGATTTTTCAGCAAGAAGCACTGTCTCATGCATAGGTCTGAAACACAGTACTTCATGCTACCTTGCCTCCAACTGCCACAGGTGTACTTCCAGATGGTGCAAGTTATGTCCTCATCAATTGAATGTGGCATTCAGGTAAGTCAAAACATCTTATAGTAGGTAGTGATTTTGGCTTTGTAATTGCAATGAAATAAATGGAGGGCTTTGAGGATCATGTTATAATTTGTAAGTGGCTCTAGAATACAATTCATGTTGCATTACAATGTGCAATGCAAAATTTTGGGTTCTAGATTCTTGGTATTGTTACTAATAGTTGTAAATGCTCAAAATAAAACCACAATAGGAACTGACTTATTCTCAGGAAAAAGGGGATTTTGTTCAAAGAATAGTTTCTATCACCCTCTCCTTTCTGCCAGGATGGGGCCTGTTTGGTCGAAGAAGTTTCAACCACCGTACGAGCCTTGTTTGGTAGGTTCTGGGATCTTTAAGATCATGATTTGAATGGTGGATTTTCTCTTCTGCTTCCTGGGTTTCTAATTATTAATATTTGTATGGAATGATATCATTATACTTGTCATCTCATCAGTGTTAATAAGTTGAATCATCTGTCAATTGAAGTTACCATAACTGAAGCAGCAGAGGAGAAAATGCTTGGGTTGTTCAAGCAGCCATGATTTAGATGCTGCAACGAATTGTGGCAACTTATTAAGTGTTGGACACAGCCACAGCCTGGTGAGTAATCACATGTTATAAGCAATTTGCAGCTGACCACTCCAATGAACTGTCTGTATTGCCATCACTAGAAGCAGAACGTGTAGTATATTACTGTCCTTTGTTTTGTAGGTAGACTAATTGTAGCTGAGCTGACACGTCTTATTATATTTTATTTTTTTGGATGGTATCAAAGTTGAAAGTTTCACAAAGTTTTTCCATCTCCTATATCTGTAGAAATTAATCCTTCAGCACTGCACCTCTCACTCAGAGCCCGGCTAAACTTTTGGGACTTGAACTTACATACAATTCTCACTGTGTACATGCATCAATAAAGGAAGTGAAAGGATTTCAACCTGCAATAGCCAGAAACATTAGAAAAAAGGTTGATCGCCCACCACTTTTCTACGTCATTATAAGGTTTAAATACTAATATTTACTTGGCACATTTTGTGTGATGAATTACACTACGTGTCACGTTTTAGAAGGTGCATACGGTCTCTTCAATCTTTCCCACAGTTGAAAGTATGATAAAATAATTTTAAAAAGGGAGAAGGACTATTTCCCACCTAACTTTTGATGCGTTCTCACATTGCCACCCACGCCAGATGAAAATCCAGTTTTCCCACCCGTCACCAAACTGCCGTCCAATTTTTCAGTTAGAGACAGGGGCAAAATCGTCATTTATTATTTAAAACATTAAAACTTTAAAATTTTACCGTTTCCCCCTCCAGGTTTTAAAAAAGTATAACTAACCCATCCTCAAAGTTTGAAAAGTTTAATTTCACCCCCTAGGGTTTGCTTCCTTCTCCGGCCACCACCGACGGCTGCTGCAATCGATCGATGGGAGATCTCCGACTACAAAGGACGACGAAGGACGACCCTTCGTCGCCCAGATCTGGACGACGAAGCGTCGTCCAGATCTGGAAGAACAGATGCGACGAAGACGCGACGAGCGATGGACGATGGACGAGCGACGAGCGACGCGACGCGACGAAGAGCAGAACAGATGCGACGAGCGACGACGCGACGCGACGCGACGAAGAGCGATGGACGATGGACGAGCGACGCGACGCGACGAAGAGCAGAACAGATGCGACGAGTGACGACGCGACGCGACGAAGAGCGATGGACGATGCGACGAGCGACGAAGAGAGAACTCCGTCTCTTCCTTCTTCGGCCACCACCGCCGTCGCACCAGGAGAAGGAGGAGGCAGGTGACTACGCCGGAGATGCGTCGGGAGATGAAGTTGAAGAATGGGGGGTGAAACTGCTAGTTTTGAAAGTTATGGGGGGCGGCTGTTTTTTGAAAAATTTGGAAACCCTAGGCTTGGGGGTGAAAATGTTAGTTTTTAAAGTTTAAAAAATTTAGGTAAGGTGAAATGTTAGTTTCTAAAACCTAAGGGGGGTTAAGGAAAACCCTAAATTCAATTTTGGGATAAATTTTGCATAGGAGTATTTTTGTCATTTCATCTAACAAGGGTAAAATAGACATTTTACCATTATGCAAACAGAAACCATCCACATTAACGGCTCACGGGTGGGAAAACTGGATTTTCATCTGGCGTGAGTGGTAATTTGAGAATGCATCAAAAGTTGGGTGGGAAATAGTCCTTCTCCCTTTTAAAAAACATAAAATACAATTTCTTTGTGTTGAAAAACATGATGAGATATTCTTACTTAAACGTTAATAGCGTATTATTTATTTTTTATGTAGACGGGCAATGGGCATGGGCCTCACCTCATCCTAAAGAAGAAAAAACTCACTCGCCGTTCTTACTCTGCTCCTCCTATTTTCAGTGACGTTAAGGAAACTTTCACGGATTCCTTAGACCCTCACCCGGCCCCTAAATGCTCTCCTTTGATTGTTCAGCAGGCATTAATCGGTTTGATTTTATATATATATAATTTTTAGTATTGTAGTATTTTGGGTTAGTGGAAATTTCCAAGGCATTGCCACATTCAGGCCCGTGGATGCCTTTTACTTTGTGGTGGTAACTCTTTGTACAATAGGGTATGGTGACACTGTTCCAGATTCAACGTTCACCAAGCTGTTTAGTTGTGCTGTTATTTTGGTTGGATTTAGGTTCATTGATATTCTATTATATGGGTTGGTCACACACATTTATCAAAGTGTGCTTGGCCTTGATAGTTCTGGTTGGTTGCATTGCTACAAGGACATTTACGGTGCATTTTCTGGAGAAGTAGAGTTGGGTTGACAGTTTTTATCTCTCTGAACATCTCTAACAACTGTTGGGTATGGGGGACTATGCTTTTGCCACGCTAACAGGGAGGTGTGTTTGCTATTGTTTGGTTACTAGTAAGCACATTGGCTGTTGCTGGGGTTTTCCTCTACTTAACCGAGCTCAGGATTGATAAGAGAAACAGAAGAATTGCAAAATGGGTTCTTTTCTGAAGAAGATGACCCCTAGATTTAGTAGCTGCAGATCTTGACATTGACACATCCATTAGTTAGTGGCTCGAACTCGAACACTAAAACTCGAACACCTTTGAAGCGAGTTTGAGTTCATGTTCAAATTTGGCTCCACAAGTTGAACCGAGCTAGTGCTCAGTCAAATATAGTTCTAGTTGCCTGCAATGTTTAGTGGATAAAATTGGTATAACCACATATCAGTGAGTTCTGTTATACATGGTCTCTGCTCTTAAAAGGTGACAGAGACAGTGTGACTTGGCTGTGGATATGCTAATTCAATTAAAATTCGTTAATTTAAGCACGAACAAGCAGTCTAGTTTAGTATTTAGGAGATCCTGATATACCATTTATATTCTTTCACTGGTATTGTTCTATAATATAAAGAAAGAACGCCAGGCAGTGAAAGTTTTTATTTGAATTCTGAAAAAGAAAATAAAAGAAAAATTATAACTCTTATAGGTGAACAATTCCAACTAAGATCTTAGCTCAGCCTGTAGCTTCACTTCTTTACATGCCCTGGATGAAGATAACTAGTCAAATTCTTATTTGTAACTAACACCAGCTAGTTCTTCCGGTTTTGCAAGTGTTCTTATCAAAGAAAAACCTTTATAGTTTCTTTGCTTTATCTGACTTTTATTTGAGGTTTAATAATATTGTTGATTTGGTTCATGCTTTCAGTAAATCGGAATTTGTGATATACAAGCTCAAGGAGATGGGAAATGTAGCAGAGAGACATCCTGCAGATATGCAACCAATATGATCTGCTAGACAGAAGCAAATGTGGCAAAATCACTCTGGCAGACCTCATGGAGAGTGACTGAAACAAATGAGGTTTCTATAGGAACTCGACTCTCAAGTTTCAGATTTTGCCCTGTGCAGAAGTAGAAATCGAGGGAACATCCCATCATTATTCTTACACAATGGCCTGGCCCAGATTCTTCCCTGTTTAGTTTTGAGCGATTAATTGCCATTTGATTGGTTTTAACTTTTCATCTGGCTATACAGAATGTATACCATAAAAGATTTAATGTACAGATCTCAAAAGCTAAAATGCATTCACCATTCATAGTCTTGAAGAGGCAGTTTAAAAGTACATTTTTGTTCTTCAACATTTTGAGTCAGTGGTTATCAAAAGAGGTGGGTATTAGGATTTTCCAAAATCAGTAAGTGAGATTTTGCCAATGAACTCAATCTTGGGTAGGATAAATCAGAGTTTCACGTAGAAACTCAAATTAGATTTTTCTCTCTGAAAATTTTAATACTTCACCAATTTTGTTAATCTTTTATATTAAAGTCTAATTTGTTCAAGCCAAACTCCAAAAATTATTGTGGGCTTGTGGGCTTGGTCTCTAGTTTGTCCATTCGGGCTTCAGTTACAGTCTTCAAGCCTGGTTTAATTAAAAGTTTCAAGCTTCGGCCGGACTAAACCAAACCCCCAACAAAAATTTATAGCTATGAATTATACCAATAATCTGAAGAAAAAAAAAAAATCTATATAAAAATGGATAGTAGAAAACAAAATAATTCGAAACTGTTGTATAAATTTGATCTACAGAATAGATTCCAATTTCAAAATTTATGTGATCAACATTGTATAGGTAGCTTCTGGTTCCATCACTTTAAAGAACTAGAAACTTTCCTATAACCTAAATCGAAATCCAAACCGAATATAGGATACCGATTAGGTATCCATTTTTCAAAACTTATATAACATATCCTCAAGGTATGAAAAGCAGTTATCAATTATTTTCCTGGTTTTGTTTCTTATTTTTCTCTGTTGAATCACACTTTCAACGTTGTTTTCAGTAATTGACATGATCAATACTTTAAAACTCCGTAGTATCTGCATTGATATTCTTAAAGACAACATGGCTAAGTTTGACATCTGTAGATATATTACGTACCTCCATATAAGTGGTCAAACAACCACCATTAATTGCAATTTCACAAACTTAATGATACTATTAACACTACTTCACCACTATCCCATTTGAGATTTGGTTTCATGCAAGTTTGGCAGCAGCAATGGACAACAGACATACTGAACATCATTCACTTTTTGAAAAAGGCTACTGGGGTATTCCAAGCTCCAGAAGATGAATGCGAATGAATATTCCAATACGTCACTAATATGAAATTAACTCTCTCGGCATTAGCTCATCTATGAGAAGAGAATTCCCGTAGAGGATTAGTTTGGAGAGACGAAGTAATGGATTCATTGCTCCCGTTTGTGGATATATGAGGGAACTAAATCTTGCAATAAGCCATAATCAGGAACCTGGAGCTGCTGCTGCGGTGCAAGATTCTGATAGCGCATTGAAGCTGGGAGTGCTTGGTTATTTGTAAGGGGTTGAATTGGAAGCAAATGAGTGAGAAGTTCCTGAGGAAAGCTTGGACCAACCGACGCAGACCCAAAGAGTGAAGGTGATAGCATTCCGGCTGCCGCGCCTCTAAGTGTTGCAGGACACTGATGGTTGTGTTGGCCTTCATATGTTGTGATCACGATTGTGGGATCTTGGAATGATCTTTCAACGCGCTTCTTTACTGTGCACTTTTGACTAGTGCATCTGTAGTAACTTCTGCAATATCAACCAATAGTCAATAAGTGTCTCCTTTTTCACATGAAAAGTTTTCTTTGTGAAATGATTATTAGTTGACTTTTCCCCGTCATCAATGGAGGATGAGATTTGCATTTCAATAACAGGGGTTTTCACGACAAAATTAAGCTTCATATGATTACAATGAAATGAAAAATGAACTGAAATAATGGTTGAAACTTAAATGACATTGGACGATGCAGTCAAGGTTGTAATAGCAGTGAGGTATGAATGCAACTAAAGTTGGTGAAATGGTCTTTTAATTCATAAAGTAAAAATTTACCAGCATAAGCGGTTTCTGAAATCACATTCAGATCGATTTCATAAACTAAGTCATTTCATCAAGTAAAACTTTAAAAGTTTTGAAAACTCAAATCTTAAGAATTATCCATTCTCTGGTGAATTGATATACATTTGAAAATCAGAAAGTTTAGTTTCGCTTTTGTGTTATACGAGAGAAAGAAACTGCAAAATAGTGACCTTGGATAAGGGCTGTTCTTGACTGCCTTCTGTCCGTACTTTCTCCACCTGTACCCATCTTCAAGATGATCGATTTCGCTCTTAGTGAGGAAAGCAAACCGCGGTTCCCTTTGTTTTTTGTCCTTTTTTGGCTTGTTCCTGATCATAGGTGAAAAAAAAAAGTTATAACACAACCGAAGAAATTTCTGGGCATCTCATTGAACTAATTTTCTTATAACATTAACAATCATGCACGTAAATATTGGAGTTAGGGTTTTGTAATCTACTATTCTTTACTTTTCGTTATGATATTACTGAAGCAAAATTGTCTATCGATGATCAGGAAACTGAGAGGAAATGAATGTGTAGTAGACAGATCGTTTATATCTTTCAAGATATCGAGAAAGTCTATTTAAAATAGTAGGCAAAGGAATTAGTCACAGGAAGACTTGCAAGTATACTCTGATCATTGAAAAATGATTATGCAAACCCTATTTAAACCTGTACTCAAATAGAAGAAATCCAGTTCGAGAAAAGCTTAAATTCTCAAATAATCTTTACCATGAACAAACCAAGAAGCAAGATTTATATATAACCTACCCAGCTTTCTTATTCTTCTCCTGATCTCCATCTTCAGGGGCTTTCGGTTGCTTGTCTTTCTTGTTATTCTCAGAATCTTCATCAGCTGCTGCCTCGTTAGAGGAAGAAGAAACAGAAGAATTTGGGGTAGATGGATTCTCATTGATTCCAGCTGAATCTCTACCAACACGTAGAGTACTAGTTTTCTTATTATTTGAAGCGTCTTCTATGGGACTAATCACTTCAGATGATGAGGACGAGATGTCAAAAGCTCTTGATAGAGTGTTGTAATCCATGGAGCCATGTAAACAGTCAGTGAAGCTCATACTGTAAGAGCTTGGATCAAACCCTTGTAGGCCTTGTGTGGGTGAAGGACGTTGATTATTATACATCGAAGGATTTGGATTTTGATGATGATCCTGAAAGAAGTTAAAGGGTAACCGGTTAAATCCTTGAGGACTAGAGTCGAAAGGATCAAAATGAAATGGGGGTTTCTTCTCGTTATTCGACATAGAAGAAACACAAGAGTACTGGCTGTGGTGAAATTGGAGAGCAAGAAGATGATAAGAGTGAGAGAAAGTAAGAGAGAGATTTGGGTTCAACCGATGTTCGCTTTATTCTGGGTTGAAAGTGAGGTTTGTGTTAAAATTTTGTCCCACTTTTATTATTATAAAAAAGAGACGATAGGTTTGGCTACTCTCCATTATTTCCCTCTAAGACTTTTAAACCTGTATATGACCAGAAAAAACTTTACTCCCTCGTTTTTTTTCCTTTAATTATTTTTATTTAAATTTCAACCATGAAAATGTGAACAAAAATGGAATGCATGCAAAATTGTTCATACCACTAAGTCTACACTTTCAAAGTCTTATTCAAAATGAGTTTTTAAATTAATATTTTTAATTTTAAATAATATAATATTTAGTACTACTTTCTAATTATTTTTTATATTTTTCCCATAAATAATCTCTTAAACTTTTATTAAATTATTACTTATTTATAATTCTGTAATTTCGAGAAGAAGTGGAGGAGCAGACCGATCACTTAACCAATACAATTATAATTAAAAGAAAACTGAGGAGAAACTATGACTGACGCTTGACCATCCACCGGTTGAAGGCGGTCACAATCACGTTGCAAAGGTGGTCAATGTTTACAACTTTACGGTTCATTTGATTTGGTGCGGATCGGCTTACACGTGTCAAGGATTGGGCACCGGCATTTGACCGTAACTGGCACGTGGGAGAAATTTTTATTTGTTTTGCCACTAGTGTTATGTCGTAGGCTTGTAGCTGAGTGGGGTTCGACGACATCTCATTGCCGTTACCTTCCGAATTTTGTGGCGCGCTCCATGTTTCATTCCCGCCGCTGAAGTCAAACTACAACTCTCAATATGATTACGATTTTACCCTTACTCTTATCATACGGTTGTAATTAAACATTCTTACGAAGTATTTATAATAATTAAATAACTAAATCAATGTATAAATATAATTTAATTAAGATTCGTTCATATTAATGTATATATATAGGACTTACGTTTATTATTACCTTTGTCAATGTCTTTCACTTTTATTTCTCAATTTGTTATTTATTTCTCATTTGATTTTTATTTTAAGTCTATTTTTTTTTCTAACTTTTTCTTATACTAGTTTTTTTGCATGATTCACAAGTCTGACTTATTTGGGATCGGTAGATGCTAAAAGTGTCCAATTATTTTGAACTTTCTTCATAAGCGCATTCCATCTGGATCAATCGCTGGCTTTGAAATCTCAGAGATATGCTGTCTTTTATCCTCTTCTTTGCTTCCGCGTGTCGGTTGGGTTAATGTAATCAGAGATATCAACAACTTTGACTGGAAACTGTTGAGATTTTATATGCTTTATATAAAATGTGGTTTTATGTTTTGCATAATAATTTTGTTTTATATTTCTTAAAATGAAATTGTTTTATTTTTTATTAGAGAAAAAAAATTCAAAAATGTCGTAATATATATAATATGATTATTTAATAAGCGTTTAATATGACAAGTATATTTCGGTTTAAATATTATAAAATATGCTTATAAATATGACAGACACATATAATACCCTTATTAAAAAGCATGGAGATACAAATGCGCCACACTTTCTTTACGCAAACTATGAATAATTAACCCTGTGATTGGATCTAAATTGAACAGATTCACAATATTTCTATGATGAATGTTTGACCTTTCGTCCATTAATGCTTAAAAATATTCAACTATGCAAAGTTCAGCATATAACCAACGACAGATGAAGTCGTCTAAGATTTAATTTATTAATAGGGTGTGTACATATATAGAGTCGGTAATATTTGAAAACTATTTATTCAACAATTTTCAAAATCTAATATTATGGACCGCTTTCATAGACGAAATGCATCATTTAGGTAAGACTTTTGCCATTGCACAATTTGCAGTATTTTATGACTATATTGATTTGAGTAGAATACCAGGTCAGGAATACTTATAGGTTTTTCACTAGAAGATCTCAATGCATTATTTATGGTGGTTACAATGATGATAAGTGAGAATGTGGGTTTCTTTTCTGATACAGGCATGATCTGGAAGGAATATTCAAGAGCTTAGACTTTTGATACAAGAAACCAAAAAAAAATCCACACTGAAATGAATAGATCTGGCTTGATATTGTTGACATTTTGTTCTTTCGACGTCAATCAATGACTAAAATATGGTGCATGACATTGTTATTGAAGTATTAGTCAAAGGAGACGAGTTAATTGTTAGGTTTGGGAAGTACTAAGAACCTTATAAACATGGAAAAGTATGATGAAAATTTAACTTAACAAAATGCTTTGACCTCGGACTTTCTTTATAAAATACTCCAGCATTTCGATCTTCATTAAGAACAAGAAAACCATTAAAAATTAAGCATTAGATTAAAAAAACCTGATTAAATAAAGAAAATATGTTAACTGTTAAGTGTTAAGCATGGGGTGGAAGGCAGCTGGGATCGAAAGAATTAAAGCTCCAAACAAAATGGCCGTCACCTCATCGATCGCAAAACACTAATGTGGTAACTCTATTGTCGTTTCTTTGTGGTGGAATTCAAATATAGCATGCCATTGCTAGAGCCGGTGGCATCTAGTATTGCAGAATCCACATGCGCTAACATGTCGTGATTGTCAGCAACGCTGTTATGAAAATGAAATGTAAGGTCGACGATGAAAAATTGAAAGGATACATAATTATAAGTAGCACTAACTGGCATCTTGGATAGGATTTTGTTTCTCATTCTTTACAAGTTAGGCAAATGAGTTTTTCCAACCAAATTTCATCATGACCATAGATTAATAATTATATTTGCTCACCTAACCTGGGAAAATATATTTCCACAGTACGTCTACTGATAGTGATCATGATATAAATGCACCTCTTACAAGTTCAAATTATATGCCAAATTTCAATTTTGGGCTTATTATAGCATCTTCTTGCAGTAACATTACCGGTGTAATCAATTTCAGTTAATTATTTCACAAATTTATCAAATATTTCACTAGCTAATTAAAGTTCTGCATGAATGTAATCAAATAATTTTGTTATTTTTGTTTGATGGATCGAGCAAGTTTAGCCGCAACTGTTACCCAAGTTGAAAATTAACAAGTCTTCATTAGATGTATATGCATAAATACATTAGTTATGGGTATCTTTCAGGTTGGTATCTTAACTAACTAAAGCGAAACTAAGCCAGATGTTGCATCAATATAATTAATCAATTGTTTACAGCTTTGTTTTATATCCTATATTTTATCATTTACGTCTATAGCAATTTACTTGGTTGTACAATTTGTTCAAACACAAATGTGTTAAGCGTTGAACCATTCTTAACTGCGAACTCCAACCACTAAAGTGTTTAAACAACTGGAGAAGACTCTATACAGGGTCCCAAAGTTACCCAATAAGATCTCATTTTACTTAAATATAAAATTCAAAGTCTGAACTGTTCAAACATCTGCTTCGATAACATTGAAGAAATCGATTTCTGTATGTATATTGTTATCTCATATTTAATGTCACTAATAGGTACTTCTCCTAATTGTTGCTATGTATATATGGGATAATCTGAGTACAACTAAGTGTCTCATCTTCTTTGTGGTCCTTCATATTTATAACTTATAAGGAAAAATTATAATTAAATTAGGATAATCAGAGGATTCTAAATTAAAATATAATCTTAATGATTTATTCATATTATAATTAAATTAAAAGAGAATATTATGATATTAAAAATATACCAATTGAGAAGGTGAATATAGTTTTTCCTATTTATCACAACAGAGAAATAAGAAAACCTTTATGAAAAGATTTTGAAATAGTTTCCCTATTAAGTTGAGATTTTCTTGTTTGATGCATAGCTCACTATTCTTTGCTACTTGAGCTTCAAGAGTATGGGCAAGGTTTCTCATCTTGATATGTGTTGCCACCTCCTTCCGAGAGGCACAACAAACATTCAAATGGTTTTCTTCATATGTTTGTAGGTGTTATCCAACTTTTTTCTCGTCTTATTGCAACTAAACAACGAGCCCATATATGATGCTATTAGCGACAAGAGTCACTTAATGGGAAGCTTGTTCCATTGGTTGAAAGCTATTACCCGTAGGAATGCATTTGACCACCTTCTCCGAGGAGACCTAACAGACATTCTAATGATTATATATAAATGACGTTTAAGGTTGGGTAGCCTAGGCTACTTATCCTATCGTTAGCCAAGGTCATACTATTATTAAGAATGTTAGTTATTTGGACTATGACTATTGGTTGAGAGTGTCAACCTTGTTGGACAAGGTGTGGCCTCCTACACTATTGAGTGTTCTTATCTTTTCCCAACCATGGGGCTTTACTACAAGCTTGTAGGATTAGGCCATGTGATGTGTTGATGAGGAATAGAAATCCTCTAGTTATTGGTATTCCATTGTTGTCATCTATGATAAGAGTGAGAAGAATCTGAAGGTGGTGTAGATGTTTTGGTAAATGTTCCTTTCTTGGGATGGGACTTGTCGATGAGGTGAGTATTATTAGGTAGTGTTATTTATCTATCAAACGATATTAGAAAAGTCATCCTCATGTCTCAACTGGCCTTGATTATGAAATGTGAGTTGTGGAGTTTGGCTAACTCTGTTTCACATAATGAGACAATTAATTTTATGTTATTATTTATATCCTTGGATGACTAGTTATCAAAGTTTTCCTACACCACCATCCACAAGGTATTGGAAGATAATGATTGCGAAAGTATATGTCACAAAATGTGGTGGAGACCCTTTCTCTAGTGTCAAATATTTATGAGATTTTTTATCATTAATTGAAGTACATAATTTAAAATTTTGTACAAGTTAAACTATGATAACAATAATTAAAATTTGAATGAACCTTATTGTCTATTACTATATGATATGAATATGAATATGATGGTAAAAATAAAGAAACAAGACAAAAGAATATTAACATGATTTAACCTAATAATTGAAATGTTTATGCTCATGGTGGAGCCACTAGATTATGTTTTGTATATAAGATGAATACACAAGATACAATATAGATGTACATCTATTTATATGTCTATATGTGACTATCCAAGTGCAACTAAATATCTCCTTTTTCTTCTCTGAATAGTTTTTTTTATATATAAAAATTATAAAGAGAAGTCACAATTAAATTAGAATAACATTCAAACATAATTATAAGAATATGTTTCTATTTTAATTGAATTATAAAGGAATATATTATCAAAAATATTTTGATTGAAAAGGTGAATATAATTTTTCTTTGTTATCCCAAAAAGAAATAAAAACAAATATTTTGAATAGCTTTCTTGCCAATCAGAGCTCTTCTTGCCGCTTTGGATTACATTATCTACCTGCTTCTCTTGTCCTCTGGTGAACAGATAGTATTTCTCAATCGTTAGTCTCATCACTCTAATGGCTGTGGTGGAGATTGCTTGGGCAACAGATATCACGCAGACTGGATGCACCTATAACGTTTATTTATATGAATCCTGCTTGTGATAAACCATCTAAGTAATCTACTGACAAGTTGACTTTTTTGAGACTTCAGGCAGAAGACTCTTATTCGAACCATATCAATAATTAATTTAGTTGAAGTGACAAAGCAAAACATGTGAATCAAGTGTTATTATTTTTTTATTATCTTCAAGCAACGACATTCTGGGCCTAGGATTTATTACATTTTTCAAAGGAGTGAGGGGGAGTAACATGTTTTATTATTAATTCCAATGAAGATGTTCTTCGTGATTTTCTTCTTGGGATTCTAGATGGCCAAATCATGTTTAAGGTAGAGATAGCCGAATTATACCATTAATTATTTATTCATTATAATCTTAATCTAGCTATTGGTAATAGCACCCCGCATTTTGAGGCCATGAATCGTAATCCACATCAAATCATGAGTGTGATATATAATAGTAAGGCATAAGTTATGGTAATTCTGACCAATCACAAAAGATAACTTAATCAATGCTCTAATTGCCGAGGACGATGAAGTAGGAGCTTGTCAAAATCACCTTTTCTTTTAGAGTATGGGTGGTTGAGAGGTAGTATGGAGCAATATGAGAAGGGAGAAGGAGCTGCAAGTCTTCTTGGACGTCTTTTCACACGGACCAATTTTTGGATGGCCCCTTCGTACCAAATCAAGAAAGTGATCATATGTATAGTCAAAGGAATTGTAGGCCCACATTTCCAGTCTTGAAATTGAAATTAGGTAATAAAAGTAAAAGCACCCTTTTTTTGTAGGGTCAAGAATCATAAAAACATGGTTTCAAATTTGTGTCCTGGATACAGCCTTACAGTTGATATTTCAAAGCTTGATCACTCCCAACACATATAATATTTTAAGTCAATTTTATAATATGAATTATTAATGGAATTTTCCAATGGAAATTTAGTTATTTTTGAATATGATTAAGGTTTAAATTTGGCAAAACCGGTGGACCTGTGGATTTGGACCAGGTTATACTGGGTACAAGTGTAAAATTTTTTAGTTTTATACATGTAATGAAGTATGGATTCGTACATTATTCTATATGGGTATGGATGGAATTTGATTTGGACCGTAATGGTATTTGATTTTTGTGCGGGCTTAGCAATTTTGAAAAATTTAAAAGCATTGGATATAATCCAATAATTAGTGATCAAATAAATGAACATCTATCAAGTTTATGGATCTACCCAGAAGTATTTTTATTTTTAATATTCAAATTTAAAAATTCAAATTAAATTGGTATATAGATAGTTGATCTGGATATTAGGGGATTTTCCTTGTAGATATTATTAATCATTTTTAGATATATTTTTTAAACAATAAAATGAATTTATAATATTTGAATTGGGTTGATTTTCCAAAATTCTCTCCCAAGTTATTAAAATTTCAAGCTTGATGGCATATAATATCATTAATTTTTTATTTATAATGCATATATATATATATATATATATATATATATATATATATATATATATATATATATATATATTATGCAAATATTTGAAATATTTTAATCATCGTTTCTTAATGCAATTGCAGGTTTAAAAAATGGTTATTAATTTGAATGAAGGGGTGTATACGAGATTGATCAACCCTTCAGGATAATATGATTATACCTCAACACATTATTCTTACGTGAAATTGTTCATATATAAACAAACCATAAATTTATTCTTCACCATTGAACTTTAACAATTATATAAAATTTAATGCCCAAATATTTATTCTCTTTTTTTTTTTTTCCCTCTTTAAAACTCTTTTTTACATTGTTAAGATCCTAAGTCTCAAGTACAATGAATTATATCAAAGTACTTACAGTTTTAATCATTGAATTCAATCCATCTTTTAAGTACACGTGCATAATTATCTCATTATGAGTTGAACGATTCCTTAACAAAAGAATATTGGTAGATTTAGATTGATATTTGAGAATTTGCAATTACTCCACTAATTGATGCTAGTTAATCAATGGTAAAAACATTCATCAATTATTGTATTTTAATTCTTTCCACTATAATAATTTTGGCGCATAATGTTTTTGATATTCTTTAAATTTTTTATATAAGAAATAAATCATGCAGACCTTTCAGATATAAGTCTGGTTTGGTGTTATATCCGGATCAAAAACTTTTTCTTGAGTAAATATTTAATAATCCAGATCTGTACCTGAAATTTTGTCAATCCAGCAACAAAGCACTAGTATTGAAGAATGGCAATTCGGGGATCAAATGGGTGTAAAGTTGAGTCCAGTCTTGCAATGTAATAAATGAGTTTTTCAAATTTTAAGACCGAAAATTTATCATTTAATCAAAGTGTGGGTAGGAAACAGGCATTTGGCCTTCTATATATAAAAAACTCTATTTAGTACATATTTTATATGGAGAAGAAACAGCACCAATGGAAATTTTATAATAAAAACTAACTGGTTCTATTGTGCTTGATATTTAGAATTTCCAACACACATTTCAAGCTACGTAAAGGGCTATAGCCACAGGAATTGGCTTTACTAAAATTAGACCAAGTTATCATCGAAGCCAATGAATTGTGATCCAATTTCATAATACTATTTATCCGTCTTGGCAAAATTTTCCTCTTTTATAACTTATATCCCCTAATCATGGAAACAGATCAAAAGATCAGGAACATCCACTTTTTGTAGATATGTAACGTAACTAATTAATATGAATCCTATACTGCATCGGAAATATATTCAAGTAAAGCACCGTGTATTTTTTCACACTTAATTCTCTATTAATTTTATCCATCTTCCTCTTGCTCTTTTCGGTTTGATACTAATGGCTTCTGTAAACAATATAGTTGCTTTCTTGTTGATGACAACTCTTTTTGAAGTCACTCATTGTACTGTTTACAAGGTTGGTGATTCAAAAGGGTGAAGTGTAATGGACAAAGTCGATTACAAAAAGTGGGCTTCTACCAAGAACTTTCACGTTGGAGATGTCATTGGTATATAATAGATATGCTTTTTTCTCTGATATTTTTCTTCTTTCATATCTTTTCATATAAGTTTTCTTTAATATTCAATGACGTGTTTTTCTATTTGATTTGTCTACCAATATCAATAGCTAGAGTAATTTTTAGAGTTCATAAAAAAGAACGAGTAACTTCACTTAATAAAGCACTTGAAGATTAATTTTGATGAGTAATAGATTTAGCATTGTACTATAAGAATCATTTCATCTCAGTCTTTTGAGTTGATTATGAGATGACATCCGTGGGTTGATGGTCACATCTAAGACGAATGTTCAGTGCTCAGTATATATGGAAATCTGAATTCCACATTAAAGATTTTTAAATTACTCCAATTTTCAGATTAATACATGTATGCTTCCTACATAAATTTTCTATATATTGGGTTCCTTCTCATATTGCATATAATTTTGTTGAAAAATCATATGTAACAAGTGGGGTTTTATATGTAAACAGTATTCAATTACAACAATAAATCCCACGACGTGAAGCAAGTAACGCATCAAGCTTTTCGGTCTTGTAATGCAACATCAGCCATGGCAACCCACACCACTGGCTCTGACTCTATCACCCTCCAATCATTTGGCCGCTACTATTTCTTGTGCAGCTTCCCTGGTCACTGTCAAGCTGGGCAGAAGGTCGATATTAGGGTTACTGCAGTTTCTCTAGGCCCATCTCCCAGCCCAGCATCAATGCCAAGCGCTTCATCGCCATCAGGATCCTCTCCAATGGCAGCACCAACCCCCTCAAAGAACACCGCTCCATCTCTCCAATCTTTCACGCGTTGGTCCTTGTTGATTACCTTCGCAATTTTTGTCATTGCAGGATTAGTGTACTAGACAGGTTTCTCATACTAGCTATTGGGTCGATCTATCTTCATCAGGACATGTTTTTTTTGAGTTAACTGGACTTTAAATGCTTAGGGTTCAGGATATTTGTACTATTGATTACTTTGCTAGACAACGAATAAATTAGATTTATATATCTTCACTGCAGTGGATATCAGCAATCTGTAAATTATAATAGGTATGAAATAATGAATATTGGATGTTTAGTTTGAGTTTTCTTTAGCTGGCCAAGCATGCATGAAAAACAGATCACAATATATATAGTCTTTAAAACCTTGACATCTTAATTTTTAATAGCCCGAGTTCTGTAATAAATTACAAGCACAACAAACTTATCAAGTAGTTCCTATTTTCTGTAATAAAGAAAATACGATACATAAATTAAAAGTTGGGGAGCATTTGATTCATTAATTTTATAATATGAAAGTCTATATTATTCTAGGAGCATATGAAGAATTTATATAATAAAGAAAATAAAGATGTCTCATAATTGTAACACTGACTTTTAATAGTTTCATTTTCCTTTTACTTGATTTCTCTGGTTAAAAACAATTAAATATATATGAATTTATGTTTATGGAGAAATTCTTTTGACACGATGAAAATCCTAAAAGCTTGATGTTGATACTACGCCATCAATAAGTGTTTTCATAAAATCTGGATTAGGCATATATAGGATGCCCACTTCAATATATATCTATCCAAGCGCCGTGCCTTTTCTGGCAAATTCATTTTATTGATCTTTTATCTTTTCTCTTGGTTGATTGATAATTAATGGATTTAGCAACAAGGAATCTACTAGCATTGTTGATGTGAGCACCTGTTTTTCAAGTTTCTTTGGGTGCTGTTTACATGGTGGGCGACTCTGCTGGTTGGACGTTGCCAATTTTAGGCATAGTCGATTACAACAAATGTACTTCTAACAAGACCTTTCATGTTGGAGATATTATTAGTAAGCTACCTCTTTCGCCCTTCTAATTTCCTTTTTGCCTCTATTTCTGTTCATTCAGTACTTTCATGGGTGATCTTCTGATCATATTGTATTATTTTGGCCACTTTTGGTGTTGCTGGTCACAGTCAAACGGGAACAAAGGTTGACATCAAGGCCACTCCATTTTCTCCTACCACAACCGCCGTGAAGCTGCTCGACCAAGAACACTACTGCTTCATTCTCTCTCCAAATGTATTCAACTTCTCATCAATATTAATCACTGGCATTGCTTTTGCATGTGCTAGATGTACAGGTTTGTCAGATAATATAGTCTCGGTTGCATCTCCTGTAAGTTTTATGTTTCAATTACTTGTTAATTTAATGTACACAATTATTAAGCATATTGATTATTGAACTAGGAAGGTTTTCTAGTATATGCTTTATTTATTATAATTTACAGTTAAAAATAGTATATACTTATAATTTATTGATGTTAGCTGTAATGAAACGTTTTCTTGATGAAATTTTGACCACTTAAGTTTAGAGGTTTTATAAATTAAACAATTAAATCAATTTTATGTGGTTAAATGCATATAGCATTTTAAATTATCATAGTCATATATTTATCAACTTTGGAAAAGTCTAGCATGTGCGTCCCACCGATAAAGGGAACCAAACATAATTACACGCCTGTTATGTATTTGGTCCCTCACGCACCAATTCAGCTAGACTTTTCTCACTTACTGCCCAACTAACTTGTATGTCTGTTGGTAAGTGAAAATCATCATTTTGTATTTCAAAATTAGAAAAGAAAACACAAATTTAGCAAGGAAATATGATTATTGGATAAACATTAGAACATGGCTGGAGAAACCATTTTAAATGATAATAAAATGATGTATATCCATTTAAAAAGATCTAATTAGATATTTAAATTATATATCATTTAATAATTTTGAATTAAAAATAAAATAATATTTAATTATATAATAATTTATTATTTAGGTAATAAAATAAAAGATTAAGTCTACCTATAAAAATATATGCATTTGACTATAAATTACTAGACAATTATATTTTCTTAAGCCATTCATTCAATACATGCACGATGGACCTACTTTCCAACTTGGTTTGCATACTGACTATGATATTGTGAAGTTAACTTATCATCCTTTTAATATCAATAATATGAACATTATTAGTTAGAGGAGGGCTGATGACCAGTTCCGAAAGAATATTTATACAAGTAAAGCAAGTTATTGCTTTTGTTAAATTCAAATCTTGATGAAAGACTATCGATTACTCAGAAGGAAGAACTCGAATGCACAAAGTGAAGGAACTTAAAAGCATTTCACAAATGGTGATCCCTTGTCACTTTAATTTTGAAAAAATTATTATATATTGTAATAGCCAAACATGTAAGTGATTTTATAAAATGTTCTCATTTTTATGATACTTGTCTCAATAAATATGCTAAACTTTTACTTTAAAAATATATTAGTTAATTAGAAAAGTTCCGATGCATTTCCAGGAAAGTTGATGGGCGGTGTATGTCTGCAAGATAACTATTAAAGTGAAGAGGGAGTTCAGTAGTCCATAAGATTAAGAGAACATTATCAAACTAGGACTTAGACTGCAAAATTCATACATACATATATACGCAAGCACCCTGGATTTTTTCTCACAACTGTTGTGAGTCTTTGACCATTTGATCTCCCTTCTTTAATGGCTTTTGCCAAGAATGTGGTGGCTTTGCTGTTGTTGACAACCATTTTTGGAGGTTCACTTGGTGCTGTTTACAAAGTTGGTGATTCTGCTGGGTGGACTGTTGTGGGCAACGTTGATTACAATAAATGGGCTTCCACCAAGAACTTCCACGTTGGTGATGTCATTGGTATGTAAATTAAAGCTTCCTTTCTCGAGTTTTTATATTTTTCCTCGACCTCGCGAGTTGAAAATCATATATATTAACACGTCATAATTAATTAATATGCAGTTTTCAGTTACAACAATCAATTTCATAACGTGAAGCAAGTAACCCATAAAGATTTTAAGTCATGCAATGCAACATCTGCAATGGCTGTCTACACTTCCGGCTCTGACTCTATCACCCTAAATAACACTGGTCACCACTATTTCATGTGCGGCTTTCCTGGCCACTGTGAAGCTGGACAAAAGGTTGATATCATGGTGACTCCAGTTTCTCTAAGCCCAACTACAAGTCCTTTTAATGCTCTGCCACCGTCAGGCTCACCATTGCCCGCACCGACTCCCACTGCTACAATCAACACTGCTTCATCTCTCCAATCTTTTAAACTTTTGTGGGCTTTGTTTCCGCTTGCATTTCTTGTTATTGGTTTTGGATACTAGCTAGGCTGGTCTTTTGTGCGGTCAGTTGGCTTTAATTATTTTATATTCTAGTTTCATAATCATGATCATGTGTTGTTTATATGGCTTAGTATTTTACTAAGTACGAATTAATTAATGAATGTTAATCTAATTATTTCCATTCTTTTATGGACCAGACTTGGAAAAAGATTTTCTTGTCATGGCAAGGATGTGTATTGATTTTCAGAGGGCCAATTGCATATAGACATGATTAATTAATAAACTATTTTGATAATCAATATGTGATGCTTCTTCACCATTGTCTTCATCTCACCATTTTCTTATATACATGTTCTTATATAATTCTGATATTTAAAGCATATTTTTTTAATTTTTGTTAATGTGAGGTTATATCATAATTTTATAAAATTAAATAGTAGTGACAAAATGGTAATTTCATTTTCTTTCACTATTTTAAGATTTTTTTTATTAAGAAAGTTTGATTTTGATTAAAAAAAGTATTATTTATGTCATCGTAGGGTGAGAAATTGTTTTTAGGCCAAACCTTGGGTGAGAAAGTGTAATTTACTCTTCTATTTTTCATTTAAATTAAATTGAAATAAAACATGTTAATTTGCTATGTAGCTTGTATCTAAGATTTGACGACTTTAATTTTCTAATCAACAAAAGTTGAGAATATCATAGAGTGTAGAGTGCTTTTAAAAGATAAACAAAACCTGTGGATTGAAGAAGAATTGTAGTAAATGGCGATAGACATTCGATTGAAGAAGCAATGATGGACGGCTTCTGATAGAGAAGGCAAAGGTGATCAAAATGCAGCTTGTTTGATAAACAGTGTCATGTGGAATTCAAACAAACGTTTCATAAAAAATCTATTACTCCTCTCCATCTTTTCTCATTGAAAGATTTGAGACAAGTATTCTCTCTTCCTCTTCTCTCTATCGATGAGTTGAATCTTAGGGCTTTCTAGATATTTCAACTTGTTGATTAGTTTTTTTTATTGGTTTTTTGCTTATTTCGTATTTTTCTTTAAATAGTTATGATTAATTTGTCTTAAATAACCACACCGGGATAGATATATTTTGCCATATTCCTGTTCCTAAATAGGCTGAAAGACATATTTTGCCATTATTTTCAACTGAAATGAACAGATATAGTGCGTCGAATTGTGTTCAAAAACATCAATTAATCCTTGGCAAGTGGCAAGCTTTGGGTTCATTAATTAAAATTTTGAAACGCAAGTTTTTAATGTTTAGCTCTTTGTTTCAATTTTCCTCTGGCCATTATTCCCGCCTAAAGATTACTCCTTTAGTAAGTTTCATCTTTTAACTTTAAAAATTTTTTTTACACAATTATATGTTATTAAAATTAATTAAATTTATTAGTTTTAAAATTTTATATCATTTCCATTCTAAACCCTAAAAAATAATAATTTCTCTCATATTAAGTTTTAAAAAATAACATTTCACCTCTAAGGTTTACTTTTCAATCTCCAACTGCTCTTTTGGTGCCATATCTGACATTCTCTTTCTCTTAATGCATTATTTTCCTCTAGCGGTCTCTCTCTCTCTCTCTTCGATTGGCTATGCAATGTTCTCATGTTGCTTTATCTGGAAAGACAAGAATCTCATCTTTGTCATCTTTCCAGAGAAAGATGAAAATCTCATTTTCATCTAAAAGATAATTCATCTTCCTAGACGAAGCACATGGGGACATCGCACAACTGACCAAAGGGAGAGAGAAACTACCAAAGAGAAAGAATGTATTGGTAGAGAGAGATTGCTGAAGAAGAGGTTGAAGATTGAATAGAAAAATTTAAAAGAAAAAATATATTTTTTTAAAACATGACCTGAGGAAAATTATTATTTTTTAGGGTTTAAAAGATAAAAATGATATAAAATTTTAAAACTAATAAATTTGATTAATTTTAATGTATTATGGGTGAGTGAAAAGATTTTTGAAAGTCACAGGTGGAAACCGACAGAAGTAATCTATGGGTGGGAAAAAGTTCTTCAGCCCTTCCTTTGTAAGGACTCCACCGGCACAAAACAATCCAGCAGCGAAAGTCCACAAATTGTACGAGTCCAGAATCCTTTTCACATCTGTTAAAATTTGAAGGACCAATATACATGTTACACATTAAATTCACTTATGAAAAGTTTCCCACAAGAACTTCAATATATATATGTCCCAGGACTCATCTATTAACTCACGCATACACATACAACTGATCTTTACTCTCCGGAGATTCTGGTGATTAGTGATGGCTTTAGCAATTAAGAAGACACTAGCTTTCTTTATGATGATTTTTGCTTTTCAAGTCTCTTTTGCAACTGTCTACAAGGTGGGTGACTCTGCTGGGTGGACGCTGCCAATTATCGGACATGTCAATTACACCGATTGGGCTTCCAACAAGACCTTCCGCCTTGGAGATATTCTTCGTATTCTCATACGCAGCTTATGCCTTTATTTATTTTTTCAATTTATTTTTAAATCACAAGTTGATTTTTTTTTTATTGTATTTACTATTTAGTTAACAATGGATTTATATATCTAAGTGCAGTATTCACCTACAAGAATCAATTTCATAACGTGGAACAAGTAACCCAGAAAAATTATGCGTCTTGCATTGCAACATCTCCGATCGCTTCTTACAGCAGCGGCAACGACTCTATCACCCTCAAAACGATTGGCCGCAAGTATTTCATTTGTGGTACTCCCGGTCACTGTCAACTGGGACAGAAATTTGGCATCAACGTCACTGCAATCCGTCATGCCGCTTCAGGAACAACAGTCTGATCTTCACTCTCTGCTCGGCTATACTTATATTTTGCTTCTTCATGTACTAGACCCCAAGATTTCTCAGAGATATTACAGATACTGTTTGAATCTCTGCGCGATTATGGTTTTAATTAACTCTTAGTTTAATGAACATAATCTTTATGTAAACATATATAGGAAGCTGCTAAGTTTAATTAAGAGTAATTATACTTTACCTTTAAATCAAATGAGATGTTTTCTGGATCAGAAGATTTGTTTACTTACTAAATATAAACCATCATGCAGAAAACATCATTTTAAACACTTTCGAAAATTGAAGTATACACACTGTGTATTGGTGAAATACACAGTTGCCCTACTTTTCTCATCTACTTCCCAACTAACTTGAGTAAATTTATTAAATTAAATCATTTTAGTTTCAATTTTCAAAAGAATAGAATAATCACATACACTTGGTTCTTATCTAGTGGATATCTAACGCTAATAAACAACAATATCAATTGTAATTTGTAATCATATGTAGAATAAATAATTAAACATCGACGTCGTGTAAAGTAATTACATGAACAGGGAAAATCTCGTGACGGTGATCCGAACCAAACCCAATACATAAAATGTGAGAAACCTGAAACCCGTTTCGTGCATGAAAGGCCTGCAGTGCCAGTAATACAAATTGCAATTATGAGGCTAAGCAATTCTGGATCCACCCATCTCACAAATTAAAATTCTTTTCATTTTAATTTTTGTTAAAAAATATTATATATGTCAATTAGGGATGAGAAAAATGTTTTTAAACCAAACCCCGGTCAAGGAAATGTAATTTACTCTTTTATCTTTTATTTAAATAAAATTGAAAATAAAACATATTCATTGCTATATAGCTTGTTATTAGGGGTTGACAACTTCAATTTTCTTGTCAACAAATGTCGAGAATACGATCAGTCTGAGTATAGGGGTGCTTCGTAAGATAAACAAAATCCATCGACTGAAGCGAGAATAGATGTAAATTAGTGACAGATGTTAGACTGAAGTAGCAGTGATTGTTGGTTAGTTTTTTATTAATTTCACGCTTTATTTCTTTTTTTTTTTCAACGGTTGTGATTAATTCTTTTTAGATTGCCACAGTAACATAGAAACGTGCATGTAAGCTACTAACCTTGAACTTTGCATAAGAAAAAATCAGTGGAAATTTTTACAAATCTACTCTTTATTCTTCCTCTCAACTATTCTGCTAGTTTCCTTTTCTAAAATTTCTTGAATTAACAATGTGTAGTAATCATCCGCAAGGCTGAAAGACAAATATTGCCATTAATTGAAATTGTTAAACGCAAGTTTTTAATGTTTAGTTCTCAGTTTCAATTTTTCTATGAAAGGACTCCACCGGTACAAAAGTAGCCAGCAGCAAAAGTCCACAAGAATGTACAAACCCAGAATCCTCTTCACATTCCATTCTGATATAAATCCACTAATTAAATTAGTTGTTTCCACAAATTAAATTTAATTGAACAGGCATCACGTCTCTTCAATATGTCTATTCAAAAAAATTTGATTTTTTTTTTAACCAATATGCATGTTAAACCTGTTCTGTTAAAAAAGTTTGCTTAAAACTATACCTATGAAAGAATTCTTACTAGTAATTCAATATATATATATATATGCCCCAGGACCCATCTATCTACTCACACAGACACATACAGTTTATCTTTATTCTCTCTGGAGACTCTGGTGATCAGTGATGGCTTTAGCAATTAAGAAGACACTAGCTTTCTTAATGATCATAACTGCTTTTCAGGTCTCTTTTGCAACTGTTTACAAGGTGGGTGACTCTGCTGGGTGGACGTTGCCAAGTATCGGACAAGTCAATTACACCAAATGGGCTTCTAACAAGACCTTCCATGTTGGAGATGTTCTTGGTATGCTCATACGCATCTTTCGCTTTTATTTATTTTTTCAATTTATTTTTAAATCACAAGCTGAGTTTTTTTGTTGTATTTACTATTTAGTTAACAATGGATTTGTATATCTAAGTGCAGTATTCACCTACGACATTCTATATCATAACGTGGAACGAGTAACCCAGAAAAATTATGGGTCTTGCAATGCAACGTCTCCCATCGCTTCTTACAGCACTGGCAACGACTCTATCACCCTCAAAAAGATTGGCCACAAGTATTTCATTTGTGGTGTTGATGATCACTGTCAAATGGGTATGAAAATTGACATCAACGTAACTACAATTTCTCCTGCCGCTCCACCAACAGCAGTCTGATCTTCACTCTCTGCTCGGCTATCATTTTATCTTGCTTCTTCATATACTAGACCTAAAGATTTCTCAGAGATATTTAGTAATACTGTTTGAATCTCTACGTGATTATGGTTTTAATTAACTCTTAGTTTAAAGAACATAATCTTTATGTAAACACGGGAAGCTGCTAAGTTTAATTAATAGTAATTATACTTTACCTTTAAATCAAATGGGATGTTTTCTGGATCAGAAGATTTGTTTACTTACTAAACATAAACCATTATGCCGAAAACATTTTAAATACTTTGGAAAATTGAAGTATACAGTGTATGTGTTGGCGAAATGCACAATTACACTACTTTTCTAATCTACCTCCCAACTAACTTGTGTAAATTTATTCAGTTAAATCATTTTTAGTGTCAAATTTCAAATGAATTGAATAATTACATACACTTGACTGTTATTTAATGGATATCTAACGGTAATAAACAACAATATCCTTTGTAATTTGTAATCATACGTGGAATAAATAATTAAACATCGACGTCTTGCAAAGAAATTACATGTACAGTGAAAGTCTCGCGATGGTGATCCGAACCAAACCCAATATATAAAATGTGAGAAACCTGAAACCCGTTTCGTGCCAGTAATGCAAATTACAATTACAAGGCTGAGCAATTATTAATTTAACTGTAGTACCAAAGTTTAACAATTCTGGATCCACCTATCTGGCAAATTAAAATTCTTTTCACTTTAATTCATATTGTAACCTTGTGTATGTTATTAATAAAATTTCCAAATTGTTATGGTGGTAAATCTTTTATTTTTTAGGGACGTTTGGTTTGGATAATATTTTATTATTAAAATAAAAAGATTAACTTGAAGATAAATTACTTAAAAGAGTAATGCTATGTGTATCAATTTTTGATACACAATGATGTGTCATCATATAATTAGGTGATTTTAAAACATGTGTCATCATATGATAAAAAAACATCCAATCATATGATAACACCTCATCTGTGTATACAAATTGTGTATCAAAAATAGATACAAATAGTTTTATTGTACTTAAAAAATTATTAAGTATAAATAATTATTATGTTTGATAAAATTTGATAGATATAAATAATTATTATATTTGATTAAAAGAAATAAAAGAATACTAGTAAATTATTTTACTTAAATGCTCTTGAATATAATTATCTTTAAATATTTTTATATTATTTTGTTATATTAATTAAAAGTAAATTTATTTTTTCTCAAAAAAATAATAAATAATAATACAATTATAATAAAATTAAGATTATCTTAATAATCTTTTCTAAAATGAGAGTGATAAACAGATTACTACCTATATTATTTATCACGTTAGCATTGATAATAGAAGATAATCGTAATATTTTATTAATGATAAACCAAAAAAATAATATAAATAATAAAAAATAAATTATCAAAATAATCTTTAAATCTTTAGAATCAAACTATTCTTTAAAGTAATTAATTAAAGGGTTCCGATGACACTGGAAAATTAATTACACTAGTTGAATGTTGACAAAACTTGCACAACAAAATGCAAAAGGTAAAGAAATACTTTTCACATGCAATCGAAATAAAATTCCATAAACTCTTTTTTTTTTTTTTTTCAATAATAGTTTTAGTCTTAAGCTCAGATTATGGTACCACGTGTTGATAGGATATATATTCAATAAAAGATTGGCAAATTTAAAATGTGATCACTGAATGAGATGGTATCTAATACAACATGGAGCATCATCAGGTCACCAAAATTACAGATCTATAAATTCATGTCAGGTATTAATGCCTCCTTTCTCAAGTTTTTATATTTTCCCTCCACCTCGAGTTGAAAATCATTTTTATCAACAAGTCATAATTAATATGCAGTATTCAGTTACAATAATCAATTTCATAACGTGAAGCAAGTAACCCATAACATCTGCAATGGCTGTCTACACTTCCTATTTCATGTGCGTCTTTCCTGGCCACTGTGGAGCTGGACAGAAGGTTGGTATCATGGTGACTCCAGATTCTCTAAGCCCAACTATAACTCCTAATTCAGCTCCGCCGCCGTCAGGCTCCCCATTGACCGCACCGACGCCCACTCCCACAATCAACACTGCTTCATCTCTCCAATCTTTTAAACTTTCATGGGCTTTGTTTCCGCTTGCATTTCTTGTTATTGGGTTTGGATACTAGCTAGGCTGGTCTCTTCTGCGGCCGGTTGGCTTTAATTATTTTATATTCTAGTTTCATAATCTTGATCATGTGCTGTTTATATGGCTTAGTATTTTACTTAATTGGTACGAATTAATTAATGAATGTTAATCTAATTCCAATTCTTCTATGGACCAAACTTGGAAAAAGATTTCATGGCGTGGCAGTGATGCATATTAATTTTTAGAGGGCCAATTGCACATGTACACGATTAATTAATTAACTATTTTGATAATCAAAATGCCAAGTTTTATTTATTAATGAAATTGTAATTAACAAGATATAGTTTTTCTCATCTGTTTAAGAAACCAGTCATTTTGAATATCATGTATGAAGGTAAGGGTGAAGCTTTCCAAGATTAAAATAAGGTGGATTCGAGTTAAGTTAGTTAGAGTTCAATTTAGTGTTTGGTTTGACCAAACTAAGTTCAAATTAAAAAAAAATCAACTTATTGAGTTCAAGATCGAGATTGACATATCACTGATGTTATACTGAAACTTGTGTTCATCGATGATTATGTTTTTTTGAATCAACTATTCTTTTTTATTTTCAACATTATTGTTTCTTAACTCGAATGAATTAAGTTCAAATTTGAGTTGATTGTTATGAATTCAAGTTGAACTTTAGTATCCTTTTTTGTACTTGGCTCAACTTAAATCTTCTCCAAAATGAAAGGCAGTGGATAAATATAACTACATATATCATTTTGATAAACTTGATATATTAATTTATTTTGAGTTAATTACATTTTCACCTAGTATTAATTTTGGAGAAAAGTTAAAAATTAGGCCTTAATTTTTTATAATCAAACCAAAACATTTTGAACATAACACTCTAACCCTTAAAAGAGTTCTAAAACTTAAAAGTTAGGTTTTAATTTTATTTTAAAATCTTAACTCTCGGTGTTGTTTATTCACTACTACCACTATCTCACCATTGTCAGCTCTCACTACCCTTTCTTTCATCATGATATGAGCTATTATAGATGACAACTTCAATTGATCGAATCATCAATAACGTGATTGAATGAAATATGTTGTCGACGGCAATCTAAAATTTTCAATCCAATAAAAAAGAAGGAAACAAAATTGAAGAATAGAGGAAGAAGATGAACTCAATGGCAACTTGAAACTGGAAATAGATAATGAGAGTGAAAGAAAAGGAAAATAAGTAGATTATTATATTATTCAAATATTTAAAGTGTTTAATTATAATTTTTGTTAATTTGAGATTGTATGATAATTTTGAAAATTAAATAGTATAAATAAAACAATAATTTAACTTCTTAACACTATTTTATGATTTTTTTTCATCAACAAAATTTTATTTGAATAGGAAAGTATTATTTGTACCATCTAAATGTGGAGAAGTGTTTTTGGGTCAAACTTTGATGGAAAAACATAACTTACACTTTTATTTTTTTATTTAAATAAAATTGAAAATTAAACATATTAATTTGCTATATAGCTTGTACCTAGGATTTCACAACTTCAATTTTCTAGTCAACAAATGTTGAGAATATCAGCGTGAGTGTAGGGGTGCTTTTGTAAGATAAACAAAATCTATGAACCGAAGGAAGAGTTGATGTAAATTGGTGACAGATGTTAGATTGAAGAAGCAGTGATGGACGGTTTCCGTTACTTAAGTTTAACGTGTTCAGTTGCCATATAATAATATACTATTATTTATATATAAAATTGTATCCAAAATATTCTCTTTTTTTTTTAATATTTGTTCGAAACTTCACCGTTTATTGAACACACTGGCATAGATCTGCGCACATAAGCCATCATACAATTTTTCTTAAGTTGCCACACTGGCAGAGATCTGCGCATATAAGCCATTTTAACAATAACTTTGCATAAGAAAAAATCAGTCGTATATTTTTTTTCAAATTTTCATTCTATTCTTCCCCTCAAATATTCCGCCAGTTTCCTTTTCTAAAATTTCTTGAATAAAACGACGTTTAGTCATCAGCCACAAGGCTGAAAGACAAATATTGCCATTATTTTCAACTAAAATGAATAAAGAAAGGGCATCGATCTGTGCTCAAGAACATCCTTGGCAAACGGCAAGCTTTGGGTTCATTAATTAAAATTGTGAAAAGCAAGTAGTTTCAATTTTTCTTTGAAAGGACTCCACCGGCTCAAAAGAAGCCAGCAGCAAAAGTCCACAAGAATGTACAACTCCAGAATCCTTTTCACATTCCATTCTGATATAAATCCACCAATTAAATTTGTTGTTTCCAGAAATTAAATTTAATTGAACAGGCATCACGTGTCTTCAATATGTCCTTTCAAAAAAATTTGATTTTTTTTTGAATCAATATACATGTTTAAGCTGTTCCGTTAAAAAAGTTTACTTAAAAATTCAATATATATATGGCCCAGGACTCCATCTATCTGCTCACACATACACAAACAGTTTATCTTTACTCCCTCAAGAGACTGGTGATTGATTAGTGATGGCTTTAGCAATTAGGAAGACACTAGCTTTCTTTATGATGATTACTGCTTTTCAAGTCTCTTTTGCAACTGTTTACAAGGTGGGAGACTCGGCTGGGTGGACGTTGCCATTTATCGGACATGTCAATTACACCGATTGGGCTTCCAACAAGACCTTCCATGTAGGAGATGTTCTTGGTATGCTCATACGCATCTTTCGCTTTATCTATTTTTTAATGACAAGCTCATTTTTTTAATTGCGTTTAGTTAACTATGGATTTATATATCTAAGTGCAGAATTCACCTACAGCAACCTATTTCATAACGTGGAACAAGTAACCCAGAAAAAGTATGAGTCTTGTGATGCAACATCTCCCATCGCTTCTTACAGCTCCGGCAACGACTATATCATCCTCAAAACGATTGGCCACGAGTATTTTATTTGTGGTGTTGCCGATCACTGTCTACTGGGACAGAAAGTTGACATCAACGTCACTGCAATTTCTCCTCTCGTCTGATCTTCACTCTCTGCCCGGCTATACTTATATTTTGCTTTTTCATGTACTAGACCTACAGACTTCTCAAAGATATTAAATAATAATGTTTGAATCTCTACGTGATTATGGTTTTAATTAATGAACACAATCTTTACGTAAACATAGGAAGCTGCTAAGTTTAATTAATATTAATTGTACTTTACCTATAAATCAAATGGGATGCTTTCTGGATGTGAATAGATTTGTCTACTTCCTGAGGCCAAAAGACTTATCCCCGCTCAAATATAGTGAAACGCCAAAATCTTATCTATTAATTTTCAATAACTCAAATGTTCGTCTTGGGTGAAAATGGGTGGGAATAAGTTGACGAGAGTTTCATTTTTACATGTGGAAAACATTTTAAATACTTTGGAAATTTGAAGCATATACTGTCTGTCTGTATTGTTGAAGTGCAAAGTTACACTACTTTTCTCATCTACGTCCCAACTAACCTGTATTATTTTATTCAATTAAATCATTTTTAGTTTCAAATACGGAACTGTTTCGAGAAACAGGAAAGGCAGGCATGTTAAACAAGGAAGACATGATCATCACAGACATGAACACAGCCATTATTTTTTATTTTTTTGAAATACCATATTCAGTATTAAACAATAAATTATTATAGCTTAATTACCCACATGCATGCTAGAAGTTTCGACATATATACAAGTTAATCAAACAAACGAAAGGGGATGGGATAGGACTGCTGCTTCATAGAATTCTTAGTTTTTAACTTGATAGAATGATTAAATATTTACGTAATTTTAAAAACACAAAAAGATAGTCGTTCGTAACTATTTTCAAAAACTATGAATTAAGCTATTTTTTTAAAACAAATGCACAAAAGAATAGAATAATCATATACAATTGGTTCTTATTTAGTGGATATCTGACGGTAATAAACAACAATATCAATTGTAATTTGTAATCATATGTCGAATAAATAATTAAACAACGACGTCGTGCGAAGTAATTACATGTACTGGGAAAATCTCGTGATGGTGATTCGAAGCAAACCCAATATATAAAATGTGAGAAATCTGAAACCCTTTTCCTATATGCAAGGCCTGCAGTGCCAGTAATTCAAATTGTAATTACGAGGCTAATAACAATTCTGGATCTTCTTTTCATTTTAATTTAATTAGTAACATTGTATATGTTATTAATAGAATCCATACGATTAATAAAGTGAAAAATTCCAAATTGTTAGTTACACTTAAAATTGTAACAATTTAACTACTTTTGTAAATCGATTACACTGGTAGAATATTGACAAAACTTGCACAAGAAAGTTGAGAAGGTAAAGAAATACTTATCACATGCAATCGAAATAAAATTTTAGTCGGAAGCTTAGATTATGGTACTGCCTGTTGATAAGATATATAATCAATAAAAGATTGGCAAATTTAAATGTGATCACTGAATGAGATATCAAAGTCACCAAAATTACAAATCAGTAAATTCATGCCAGGTATTAAAAATATAAATAAAACGAAAAATAATGTATACGTGGCATGGATATATAGGTTTATTTACTACCCATTACAATAATATGCAATCGCAAATTATCAACTTTTTATTGAGTAGAAGGGAGATCTGTCCCACGGAGGAAGCGATGATCATGATGAGTGGGTGTAAAATTGGATGCTTATATGATGTATCATGGTATCATTAGGTGTTATTTGGATACTGAAAACTGCAAAGCATAGGAAAGTCCTCTAAATATATATATATATGTGCGCCCAAGCACACCGTTCTTGTCTCTCATACATTCACTTTGGTTGATAAAACTCGATTAGTGATGGCTTTTGCAATCAGGAATGTGGTAGCTCTCTTGATGATCAAAACTCTTTGTCAAGCCACTTTCGCCGTTGTTTACGAAGTCGGAGACTCTGCAGGCTGGACTCTGCCGATTTGGGGGAATGTTGATTATGACAAATGGGCTTCCTCTAAGAAGTTCCATGTTGGAGATGTTCTTGGTATGCTTTCACCCACTTTTTTCGTTTTACTAGTGTGTAAGTTGTAAATTAAATTTCTTCTTCAATTATATGCAGTATTCAAATACACCAGGCTACTTTATGACGTGAAACAAGTAACGAAGGAACATTTCAAGGCTTGCCATGCAAAATATCCCATCGCTACTTACACCAGTGGCTACGACAATGTCACCCTCGAAACACATGGAGACATGTATTTCGTGTCTGGTGCTCCTGGTCACTGTCATTTTGGTCAAAAGCTTCACGTCATCGTCAACCAAATCTCAGGCGTTAACCCTATCCTAGGCATCAACCCGATTGTTAAACGAACCCTAATCCCAAGCGTCAACCCAATCCTAAGTGTCAACCCGAACCCAACCATCAACCCAATCCCAGTGGTCAATCCCATCCAAGGTGTCAACCCGATCCCAGGCGTCAATCCCATTCCAGGTGTCAACCCAATCTCAGGGGTCAACCCAATCCCAGGCGTCAACCCGATCCCAGTTGTTAAACCAATCCCAGTCCGAGGTCTCAACCCGATCCCAACCATCAACCCAATCCCAGACGTTAACCCAATCCCAATAGTTAAACCAATCCCAATCCCTGTTGTCAATCCAATTCCAGACGTCAACCCGATCCCAGTAGTTAAACCAATCCCAATCGCAGGTGTCAACCCGATTCCAGACGTTAATCCAATCCCAGCCGTCAACCCAATCCCAATTGTTAAACCAATCCCAGTCCCGGCCGTCAACCCAATCCCAGATGTCAATCCAATCCCAGCCGTCAACCCAATCCCAACCGTCAATCCGATCCCAGTTGTTAACCCAATTCCAATCATTAAACCAATTCCAATCGTCACACCAATTGTTGTTCCCCCAGTTTACATAATTAGTCCAGCACCAGCTCCTGCTTATAGTTAATGTTTCATCGCCATGAAGCTGCAACCTCTCCGGCCTAGAAACAGTGCTCCATCTCTTCCATTGCGCAAACTCTGGAGGTCATCCTTGTAATTAATCAGAATATAAATAAATCTCTAAAACATATTTAAATTATGAATCATCAGTACTATTTTTGCTTGTAATTCCACCTTTCTGTCTTATGTATACGACTCAAATCATTAATCGAATCACATTAAAATCTTTGTTCATATTTGTTATTGGTCCACATAATTTGACTGGCATTTAATCCTCAACATAATAGATAACATCATTATTTATTTAATTTTAATTGTTCTTAATATAATCTTACTGAATACCACTCAAAATTACATGCTTCAGTTGTTCAACAATTTATTAAATTTTCACTTCATAATTAATAGTTTAGTTGCTATCTAACAAATAAATTTATTTTCTTTCAATGAAAAATAATTAGACCAACTATAATATTTGGAGTAATTATAAAAAAAATACTTTGTCTTAAAAAGTTACCACAAATAATTACATAAAGTACAAAAAATCATAGAAAATTCACCGCATGCATCTACTTCCCAACTAACTTTGTTCAACAATATCACGAATAATCAATTTATTATGAATAAAATACACTAATATATTTCACATTTTTTATATTTTTTCAATTTATCACGTGTCCTGACATATGTTTAACGTTTACCTTAATTTATTTATCAATAATAAAAATCAACATGATATATATTTTAAATAAATATGTATATAATTGCAATACGAATTTAAAGTTGAACTTTATCATCTTGAGTAAAATTTACCTAATATAGAAATAACCTTTATGTGGTCATAACAGATTTTGGTCCCAACTTGCTCCTGTTATAAATAAAAATAAATTTTACATTATAATAAATTATTGGGAAAAGGACTATTTCCCACCCAAATTCAAAGTCACACCCACGAGAGATGAAAAACTTAAACTCTCATCTATAACCAAACTATCGTCCAAATTTTCAGTTAGAGACAAGGGTAAAATCGTTATTTTATCTATAAACTTTAAAACTTCAAAATTTTATAATTTTCCCCCTTCAAGTTTTAAAAACTAACACTTCAACTCATCCTCTAAGTTTGATAAAGTTTAGTTTTCACCCTTAGGGTTTGCTTCCTTCTCCGACCACCACCGACAGTCGATGCTTTCCACTGATCTCCCTTCTCCGACTACAAACAACAAAGGACGACGAAGCATCATCTTTCGTCATTTGGGTTGTGCGACGAGGAGATGGAGATCTCTTTGTTGCACCACGGCCTGTCTCACCAGGAGAAGGAAGAGGTCGGAGATGATGCCGAAAGATGAAGTTGAAGAGTGAGAGTGAAACTATTATTTTTGAAAGTTATGGAGGGCGTCTGAGTTTTAAAAAATATGAAAACACTAGGTTTGGGGGTGAAAATGTTATTTTTCAAAGTTTAAAAACTTTAGGTAAAGATGAAATATTAGTTTCTAAAACCTTGGAGGAGCGAAAAGTAATAAAGTTTATAATTTTTACTATAAACAGTAAAATGAGTATTTTATCTCTCCTTTTAACAGAAAATTAACAAAAGTTTGACTATGGGTGGGAGTTTGGACTTTTGATCTTCCTTGGGTATGGTTTGAGATTGAACTAAAAGTTAGGTGGGACATAGTCCTTTTCCCTAAATTATTATTTTTTAATCTTAAAAAAAAATTGTCTCTATATAATAATAATTGCATGTTTATTTTGAAAATTATATACTAGTTTATATTAAAGCTTGTAGGGGTTCTAGATACTTGGATTCGTACTCAAAAGACAACTTGTTTATGCCAAATAAAATCAAATAAAAATTTTATCGTGCAAGAGATGACGAAATACAAGAGAAAATTTCTTTCATTTAATTGTAATGATTTTTATCGTACCCACAATTTCCTTCCATTATTCATTTAACCTATGGCGATGATGATCCGTCAATGACCACCACATCCAATGTCTGGTTCTAGAGGCGGCAGTGGGTCAGTTTTGAGCCTTCTGACCGTGCCGACTCTATAATGGGAGTAGGAATAGGAGCCCTTTGCTTCTGGATGTGGACCCTAATTGAGTCTGACTATATTAAAACGAAAATCTTTTACTGTTTACACTTGCAGCCCCCCAACTGCTACGAATTTAAGACACTTTTTATTCTTTTAACTTATTGAAGATTTTATGTCATGGATATGGTGGAGAGTCTATGATAGTTTATGTAACAAAATCATCATCCAAGTTCAAGAAGTTGCAGTAAACTGTGGGGAAAAGAGAACAATAAACGACAGAATAACATGCGTCAATATACTCTAGTATGGTTGAAGCATTATTTCTGCAACACTGACAAAGACACTTCTGCTTGAAATCCATTGCCAAGAAGGGGGAGGATAAGAAGATAATTAGACTTTGGTGGGCATAAAGATGAATGAATTATAATTGGCAAAAAGGAGAAAACGAAAAAGTGACACCGGAATAAGTAGTATAATATAATCAGTCAAAGAACAGTAGCCAAGTAAAAACAAAAAACAAAAACAAACCAAGAAGAAAAACATGTGGTTATGTATGAAAGACAGCACACCCGTCCCCAAGACACATCTGTACATACACCAATGGGGCTATCCCTAATCCATTTTGTGTTACTTGAGGAAAACTTTCCAAGAAACAAAAATCTGATATTTGATTATGCATCAGTAATGACCAAAAGATTTAATTTAATGTAAGGCAATAAACGCCCAGGTCACTTGTTTCAGTTCTATCCGTGTGTTGACTCGGATATATAGCTCTCAGAATCTCCTACTTTGCTTTCAATATCATTTGATTCTTTCACAGATTCAATGTCCATACTCGCTGTGTGGCTCTTTCTGTTCCTCCGATCCTGAAAAAAAGTGTGGTACAGATTCTTAGTCATGGACTTCTCTGTGTAACTTGAAACGAAAAGCATAGGAACAGATGGAATTATCATGTCATTTCTTTTTAGATTGATTCAGCATTTTGTATATATACAAAATATAAGGGCAAGGTCACATCATTACCCTTTAATAGTTATCACAAATATATCTGATATTATGCCTCACATACAAACCGAAAGACAAAGGTACTACTTTAGTTAAATCTTCAGATTCTTTGGCAAAATGTAGATCATTAGAAAAAAAAAGGGAATGCCTGAAGTAAATTTTCAGAGAATTTTTACCAATGTAGAGGTCAGACAAAAAACAGCTCTCTTCAATCCTGGGAAATACACAATTTCATACCTCACGAAATGGATATTCATCAGCTTCAAGCATTCGGACAACTTGACTCATTGTGGGTCTCTTGTCTGCATCAGGATCAACACACCTAAGTGCAACTAGAAGTGCACGTTTTAGTGATCGCATTGCGGGTTTGACTTCAAGGTTTGGATCCACAACTTCCTCAGCCCTTCTTGTCCCAACCATCATCTTCAGCCACTCGACAAGATTGACCTGCCACGAGTAGATGTAAAGCTTAGCAGATGTTCTCACAGGCATTCAAATTACAGATTCAATGAAGCTCCCATATACAGCTAGAAGAAATTTTTTCAAAAAACCCTGAATTCAGCATTATTAGTCATTGAAATTATTAATTTGGCACCTCATTAGCAGGTCGGCCATAGTCCACAGGGTCCCTTCCAGTAACTGCTTCTAGTAGTAGGACCCCAAAGCTGTAAATGTCACTCTTCTCATTTAACAAGCCGGTATTAGCATATTCAGGTGCCACATAACTGAAATTCACAAAAAATAACTACCATCTTTAGATGCTTCATGTAGATTAGAATAATCAATTACGAAAAAAAAAACTAATCACATACCCAAATGTCCCCATAACTCTGGTTGTTATGTGACTTTCTCCAAAATCCAAGAGCTTTGCCAAGCCAAAATCAGAGACCTTAGCATTAAACTCATCATCTATTAAGATGTTGCTTGATTTAATGTCCCGGTGAACTACTTTAGGCTCTATAGCTTCGTGCAAGTATGCAAGCCTACGTTATGCAAACCAAATGCAAATTTCAGTTCTGACTTCAATTGGAACCCCAGAGGAATCAGAATGCTGGAACCATCGAAGTTATAACATTTAAAAATTTCAAAATATACTATAGTCTTGCTTTTAATCTCAAAACAAAAAGATCTCAAAGAAATGGAAACAATGTATTAAAATTAAATGAATTGTCAAAAATATATCAAACTGCAACCAAATTTACCACCATCTATTAGGGTATCAAATTATCAGATGAACCTTCTCTGGGATAAAGATAAACTTACGCCTTGGCAGTACCAAGAATAACCTTCATGCGGGCCTCCCAAGTGAGGGGACCATGCTGGCGCATAGCTCCATGAAGCCATTGTTCTAAATTGCCGTTGTTCACGTATTCATACACTAGCATCCTGAGATTTTAAATGCAAGATTATCAAATTTGCAAAGTATTTGTCTCCAAGCTCCAACTCAAGCAATTAAAGACAATGTTTGAGAGAGTAATAAATTATGTATTCTGAATTAGATTGGCAGTACATTTCAATAAAGTTAACATGGCTAAAAGTTAATCTATGACGAGTGATTAATCAATCAATGAACAGCAATGTCATCTCACCTGTGAACTCCTTCTATGCAATAGCCTAAAAGTCGCACTAGATTCTTATGTCGAACATGACCAATAGCTTCCACTTCAACTCTAAATTCTTTCTCCGCCTGTCCCCTGATTTTCAGTTCAATACAAAGTCACAAAGCTGACTCAAATACAGAACTAAAAGGAGGTAGAGATATGAAGTCGTAAAAAATATCCTTACAAATTATTCAGAAGCTTCTTCACTGCTACCTCAGTTCCATTGATCAATCTACCACGGTAAACAACACCATATCCACCCTCACCAAGCACATTCTCTGCCGCAAAACGATTTGTTGCCAATTGAAGATCTCTAAGAGTAAACCAGTGGCCCCATCCAAGATGTGAAACTTCTGGTAAACCAACTAAGGGAGAAGCTGTCACTAGTCCACCATAAGACAATGAAGAATGCTTTTGAACAGTCCCAGAGCTTCCTTCTTCTCCTGACTGTGAACTGCATGCTCTCTCCTGAAGATAAATAGAACTGCATTGACTCATATTATCAGGATCACTTGATTTGCGAACAAGCATTTTCTCTGAATTCCTATCACTTGATTTATCTTGGACCATAAGAAATAAACTTTCAGGGCGGTCATTAAAACTCTGACCCCCAACTCTGTCAACCTTGATTTCTTTTGATACATTGGGTATTTGGGTGAGGGAGAACTTATCTAACGATCTTCTAGATTTCCTCCGAAATGAAACCCACACAGATAAGATACAAAGAATCAAAACTATAAATGCACCAACAGATATACCAATCAAAACCCATAGTTTTAGACCCAAAAATTGTGTCTTCTTTGATAATTCAGTATTTAGAGAACCCTCAGATGACATTTCTGATCTTCCAGATACTAAGAGAGAAACTTGTATGTGGTCCTCTTACTTCTGAAACTGAAAAACTAAAACATTTTGTCCTGTATATTAGAAACATTCAGGGTAAGTCTACACAATGTAAAATGATAACACGTCTTGAAAATTTTTAACTTCTAATTTGTAATTTTCAATTTTGATAAAGTTCACTCGAATAAACCAAAATTCAAACATCACAAACAAGCAAGACATTTAAAAGCATCCTTATCCTAATTCTAGCACTCAAATCTCATGGAGAAGAGAAGTGAAAACATTACATTTTATCTAATCTGGATGAACTGATTACAGTCTCGGCTTACACTGCACCTATTGAGAAGAATCAAATAGAAAAAGGAACGGAAAGGAAAAAAGGAATCTGATACCGAATTAACCAAGTTCGATTGCATTTTTCTTAATGGTTCGATTAGAACACTGTAATGCTAAACGAAAACCCAAGGACAATTGAAGGGCATTTAATTATCAATAAAAATTCATTTGCTTCTTAAACATACTTTAAAAAACAATATCTCAAATGAACTTCAACAAATTACATTAAAAGGACAGCATAAATAAATCTATTAATGACTCATCACGCTTACAGCTTACTGAAAACACCAATCAAAGACTCTGAGCAAATGGAATATCTGATAAGAAAGAATCGCTTATGATCCAAGTAAGAGTCAGAAAAAGAGAAATGTAAATTCACCGTAAAGTGATAAAACAGCAAAAAAGATAAAGATTAAAAAAAAAAAAAAACAAGAAGAAAAAAGCAATTGATCTAAACTAATCTAACCCCCTTGATCTTCTTCCTTGAGCAACCACAGAAGCAAAGAAAGGGCTTCTTTGTTTAGAACCAAAAGAGAGTCAATGAGCATAGATAGGCCAATGTAGACCTCAAGTAACACAATCCCACCAAAACCCAGATGCCACGGTAACCAAAAAAAAAAAAGAAGAAGTGGAGTTACAACAGGAAAAGAGTAGTTTACAAGTAGAGGTTTCTGCCCCAGGTGGGCCAGAAAGTAATTGAGAGAATGATAAAAAAGAAAAGTGAAGTAAGGTGAAGGCCAGACAAAACTCCAATCTTTGAAGGAAAATGTAAAGAGAAAGAGAAAAAGAAAGAGCTATTTGTAAGAAGAAGAAGAAGAAGAGGTGGCTAAAATGGTTGGTGGGTCTCAGTAAAAGTGAGAGAAAGCTAAAAAAGAAGCTAGTTTGCAATGAATGAAGGTCAGGTGCGGAAACCAAAGAATGAAAGAGAAAGAAAGGGAAAGAAACAGCAATGGAAAATAATTAACAAAAGGTAAGAGAAAAATTAATAAAGGAAAAAGACAGTGAGAGATGAGATGAGTCAACTCACAAATCTAACTGTCTTTCTCAGTACTTCTCCATAACACCCAAACCTTGCTTTTGTTATATATTTTGCTATGATTGCAGATGCCATTTTATCTAATATTTGTTTTTATCGAATTAGATAAGAAATAATATATTTTATTTTTAGGAATTTAAAATTTTTTCATATTTAGGCTTAATTGCTGAAACTAAAATTCCAACTATAGTTAAATATCATTAATGGAGGCTTAATAATATAAAGTTTGTTTGACCAAGGGTAATCCTGTCATTTACTTAAAGTAATTAATGTAATCATCCATGGATGAAGTCTTCAATTGGAGGCAAATCCTTTTCATTAAAGTATGTCTCAAAATTAATACTCTACAGATTTATGTTAATTATTTTTTATTTTGGGTCCCGCGTACTTTGACTTCAAACGGCCAAATTTCTAACCATCCCATCACCGTAAATCATGTGATCATTATAGGTCACTGATGAGGGATGTTGCTTGAGCTTTACTGGAACAAAACTTGCATGTGCATCACGTGCGAGGCACATTTAAAGACAGCCCGCCCTTTTTCAAGTGTTGTGTATTGGGGAAGGAATGTTTCCACGCTTGCTTGAATTTATAAAAATGTATTTGTTAATTGTACGGGTACACAAACATCGACAATTTTTAAATACGTCGTCGTAGAAAATCCATTTTATGAGAAAAATCTGTTTAAACATTGTGGGAGAGGTTATTAATTTGCTTAACCATCACGTTGCATGTTTAATTTGTTGACAAATGGATCCTGATGTTTGTGGCCGATCTTATGGGTGACATGACAAATTAAATAGATAATACACTGTAATTAGAAGAAAGTCTAATTAATTATACTTATCTCATCATGAATAAATTTAGCTTGTAGAAGAAGAGTGAAGCAATAGGAAGAGCCAGCTTTCCACTTGTGTTTAGAGTCCAATTAGATGCTCTCTTTTTTATGGGATGCTTGCAAGATTGGCTTACAGAATTACTAAAATATTAAAAAAGAGTAATTAGTGATGTGAAATGGAAATTGGTTTAGTTAGGAGGAGGTCATTATGGAGGCTAAGTTGGAGTGATTAGATTCCATTTCAACTTCCAAGTCACCTATGGCTGTGTAGCAGACACAGAATAAAACAAGGATAAGAGCTGTTAACAGTGCAGAATTGGGTTATAACTTCTAAGAGAGATAAAAAGGGATCTCAAGGTCTATGTAGAATTCTCATTTTCTATCAGGTTTTGTGGCCCTTTATTTGGCTTCATAAATCACGTCATCACTTCCTAGATTCAGCTCACTGAATTGACTATATACAACTGTTAAATGTTGACATTCTATAGATATTATTAGAACGTCATGGATGACTCAAGCTTCCTGTTGTTGGCAAAGGTCTCCGGTTCCGCCGAGAGACCAGCAGTGTCCTTTCCATAGTATCCTGGTAACTCACCAGTCAAGTAAGATGATGCCTCATCCGAGACTGGGCCCAAGTATTTGACACAGTCTGGTCCATACCATGGGCTGCCAGACAAGAGTGGCTTAGCTATGGCCCCAGTTTTTCTGATGGTTACATGACTTTTTCGAGGACGCGGGAGGTAGCCAGAGAGAGCTTCACAGCTTGACCGTTTAGAGAAGGAGATAAGAGAGCCATGGTTGACGCAGCCATGTCGGAAGCTGGAGTATATTTGTGTAGGGTAATTATTTTCTTGTCAAATGTAATACACTTTTTACTGTTGAGGATCAATACTATTTTTCGTTTCACAGAAGCCGATGTTCTATAACCTAGTTACGAAGTAGCCAAAAACATTACACGTACCACTTATTAATGAAATGTAACCATTCGAATTGTCTCGCACATTCAGCATTCCCAGAAACACATGCATAAATATATGCAGCTAAATATTACAGCCAATATGCAAATGATTTATAAATATGACAAAAATAACAGATATTGCACTTTAGGCAGCAGTAAGAGAACTGAATACAACAGTCTAGTATTATCCACACGGCCTCACCTGCAATACTAATGGTCTTTCACAAGCAAAGGTAAAAATTAGAGATGACTCAAATACCCAGTCTTTAGGCAATGAAGATCAGAATATTCGTAGCAGCAGAAGTCTCTCTTTTCTGCCTAGCTTCTTTACACAGTACTTCTTATGGACACCAAGTTTAAGCGCTTCTTTCCCTTCCTCTACAGTTCTCTTTCTCAGAGCTGTCAGCAGACCTGACCCTTGAGGCTCAGTTTCAGTCACCTGTTTCACATTACCAGATATCTCATTGAACAATACTGAAGTGGCACTGCCATCTGCTTTCTCTTCAGATTGATTCTTGTCAACTTCATCAGTTTCTGCTTCCTCTGAATTAGTACTCCCATTAACATCAGAACTGCTGCTACCCCACCATTTATATGTAGCAGTGGATAAGCCATCTGATGGAAATCCATATTTAAATTCATCTGGAACCATAATTCCTTTCGTCAAGCTTGCGTTAAGCAGAACCTGCGACTGCCCAACCACAGTGTTCTTGCTTCCTTGTTGCTGCTGCAAATTTGTAGGTGATGAGACACCATGCGATTTGGACATGTTATTGTTTTGGGGTTGCATAGCACTGTATTCACAAACAAAGTGAGCAAAATTTTCAGCCCGTAACTTTCACATTGTAACAAGTATGTAAAGGCATGATTGTTGGCATAAAGTGCTACACAATGTAAAAACATTTTGAACAGCATTAACAAGACTGCATTGATAAATAAAGCAAGGGCAAGAGTAAACAGAAAATATACAAGAAAGCCACAAAGATCAATAAAATAAAAGTAGATACTTGTTAACCTAAGAAAACAATAAAAAGATGTTCTGAGAAGCAGCTATAATGAGGAAGAAGGGTATCCCCTTTATTACAGGGTCTTTTTCTTGCAGCTATAAAACATATGCTTCCGCAGAAACACTTTATAGACATTCAAAGATATGAGGAGACAAGATAAAGAGTCTAACAATGGAACTTCAACTGGATGAATATGCTAAGAAGTAATTGCCACAGCCCTAATAGTTCTTCTTCTTCTCCAAAATTATCACTCTAATTTGCTTGGTTTGACTGAACAGTCAATCATACAACAGTTTAAAAACAAAATGTTTCTTTCATCTCTTCCGACCAGATATCAATAACACATTTCTCTTACTGGTCATTCTATCAGCACATGTGAAGGAAGAGAAAAAGGGGGAAAAAACCTTTGAAACAAAAATAATTTCCTTTTTCTTCCAAAATAACCTATGATTTTACAAATGACTAATAACTGTAACTTCCTAACAGAACGATGGAAATTCTAACAAATTGTTAAATTTTTACCTTTGCCTAGCAAGCTTTGAACGCTCAGCAATTTGTTTGTATTTTTCTCTAGCAGCATACTTTTTTATTTCTTCAATGCTCTTGCCACATAAAAACTACACAACGATTCACAAATAATCTCGTAAAAATTAAGTATCACATAATCTATTGAAATTACTAATAAATCGGAAGAACTAGAAGCCAGGATGTATACCTTGCGATAGGGCCACCGATCAAGGCCGTTCTCGCGGCAAATTTTCTTGAGAACACTCACACAAACACCTGTAACGGCAGGCTCAAAGATTAATATAATCTCGGTATCAATTTCAAAATTAAAAAAAAAAAAATTGATCGGAAAAGAAAAGAAAGTTACCGAGATGAGTGGCCGCGTCCGAGAGAGGTAAAGAGAAATAGTTAGCGACCTCATCGAACGAGAGAGATTGAGTTGAGTTTGAGCCTGGCTTCGAAATATTTTGAAGTGAATTCATCAGATATTTTTTTAAAAATTATTTTAATTAAACAAATAATAAGACAGATTTGAAGACAACGATTTTAGCTCTCCATGTCTTTGAAATTGTTTCACAGTCACCATGAAGACCCGGATCCAAACCCGAAAGGGTTTTTGGACTCTATTATATTTTTGTGCCCAGAGAACTATCCGCCCGCCCCCTCCCCCCAAGTTTTAATGTGCTCTCAAAGTTACACCCATAGGGTTTAAAAAACCACAAGTCTCATTCATGGGCTAAGATAAAAGTAAAATTATTATTTCATTAATAATATTAAAAAAAATATAAAATTCATCATGTTTTCCTTCACAGTTTTAAAAACTAACAAATTCACTTCTGTCTAAAGTTTTATAACTTTCAAAAATAATATTTTTTTTCAAACCCTAGAGTTTATTTCTCAGAGACTCCGCCCATCATCTCCAACCATCAAAAAAAGCGTTTTAACACACCATCTCACTGATCACCTTTGAAGCTTCCAAATAATGAATTGAAGATGCATCTTCGTCGATTCAAGAAGAATCAACAAAGACCCATCTTCATTGACTTTATCGATTCTTTTGGAATCAACGAAGACAAGGGTCTTCATCAATTCTTTTAGAATCGATGAAGATCCTCTTCTTTGTCAATTCATCTATAATCAACGTGTCATCATCGTTTCTTCTTGTATCAGAGAATGAAGATCTGGTGGTTAACGAGATAATGGATTGAAACATTACTGTCGGTTGTCAGAGATGCTGGGTAGAGAATGTCTAAAAAATCATCCCTAAGTTTTGGATTTTATTTTTTTTTAATGTTATTAATGAAATAACAATTTTATCCTTATCTTTTTTAACATAAGTTAGTTCATAGATGAAACTTTTGGCTTTTTAAATTTTATGGGTGTGACTTTAATAATGCACTAAATCTTTTTTTTTTTTTTTTTCAGGAGGGGGGGTGGTGGGTGTGGTAGTCCTTTGGCCCCTTTTTTTTTAACTTCTTGCTTTTAATATTTGAAGCCCCGAATTTTTGTTGTATCCTAAAACCCCTACTGAAATGAAACTATAAATCAACTCCCCGGCAAAGTCATCATTCATTTCCTTTATATTTACTTGAGTATGGTTAAAAAGTGTTAGTTAGGTTATTAATTTAGGGATATTAAATAAAATAATCAAAAAAAGGGGGAATGACCACATTGTTGGCTTTTATACTTCTACATGATAGTGGGTCATGATAAGTCATATTAGGTCAATCCTGATGCAGCCTCCTATACCCACAGGTCATGTTAGATTGAATCCCACTAATTAGTGAGTTTTGCGGGCAGAGGTAGTGCCTTGGGTTATGTCTTCACATTCCTTTAATGGTTTATTTGTCATTTTATAATTTTTTGTTAATTTTTTAAGCTTAATACTTTATAAATCTATTCTAATTATGCAAAACAAAAAAAAGGACTTCTGAACTTCTATTGAAATGTCACTTACGAGAAAGAAAAACCATGGTTATGTAATAGAGAAATAAAATATATTATATATAAAAAATATTAAACTCATCAAAAAATTTATAAATATTGTTATATCAATACCTATCTATACTTGAGAGATGATGAATGGATTGCATCGTGAAATTATGAATTCTGACAAATTTAAAAAAAAAAATATATATATATATATATAAATTTTTTTGAATAATTACAGTCATACTAAACCGACCTATAAATCAACCTTTTATGCGTAAGCACAGCAGTTTGCATAACCCAAGAGTTAACACGATTTGTAAATTTGGGAGTCATGACAACATAGGGGACCCAAGCTCTGTCAGCCCGTGCGGCTATGTTCACATTGGACTTCAGAAATCGATTTCACTTAAATTGAATTAAAAAAATTATATAGATGTTTAAATGATAAAAACAAGATAGAAATATTTTTTAAATACATATAATCATCAGCCTACTCCTGACTTTTGAGAGATCTATTCTATCTTATCTTTCTTGTTACAAGTAGAATTTTGAAGAGAAAGAAAGACAATGGGTATCATTTTTAAGAGGCCAAAAGGATTTAATTCCATCCAAGGTATTTTATTTTCTTGGGTTATTATTTATTAATTTTAAAAATTTTATTTATCTATTTATAAATGATTAAAATTAATGAATTCTTAATTTTTTAAAATATTATCTCTTTTTTCTTTTAAATTCTAAAAATTAACAATTTCATCTTTAAATTAAGTTTTTAAAAAATAACATTTCTCCTTCCCAATTTTTTATCACCCTCTAACGATCTTTCTTCTTTTATATAAACTTTTGATCAATGCATTTAAAACCATCCGCCTACGTCTATAAGAACGATCATCTTCTCAACTTCATAAGCCTTGACTGAAAATCTAAATGAGATGAGAGAAATCGTCAGAGAAAGAGAAAGTGTCAAGAAAGAGAGACTGCATGACAATGACATTGGAGTTTTAAAACTAAACTCTAAAGAGAAAAAATGATATTTTTTAAAACTTACCTTAAAAACAAATGATTAGTTTTTAGGGTTTAGATAAAGAAAGAAAATACAATTTAAATTTATTTTTAATATTTCATATAAAATAACGATTTTATCTTTAAAATTAACAAACTTAATTATCCATAAATAAATAAATAAAATTTACAAAATTAAGGGATAAAAACTTAAAACAACAAAATACTTTGGTGGGAATAAGTCCTCACACTCAGAATGATTTCTACGCTGTCCCCTTTCAAAATTTCATGCATATAATTAATATTCCAAGGACTATTGTGGGACAAAAATATAAAATAAGGTAAAAGAATCATTTGTCTAGGTTTATATAAATAAGTAATCAATTTTCTTGCCAACATACAAAAGTATACAGAAAAATAACAAAAGAATGAGAAATACTATTAACTTTATCTAGATCCTGTTGTCTCATCTTTCCTCCCAGAAAGAATCATAGAAATCTGGAGACCTCTACTAAATGCTTGATTGAAGAGCAGGCGAGTTTGAAACTCTGATACAAACGGGAACCATGACAAAATGGCGATAGGGGTGAAGATTACCAGTCCCATTGTGTACTCATATGCTCGAGCTAGCTCTTTTATTGACTCCCATAATCCTATTCCCTTAAACAAAGGCCTGCACGCTTGCCCAATCTTCAAAGGCCAAACAAAGGGAAAAATGGTTACTAACTTTTCCACAGCTTGTGCGCTTCAGAAATTCAAACAATAAAGATACAAAACAATTGTCTTCAAAATTTTCAATGTAGTTTCCAACATAGAAATTTTCAAATTTCAGAACCAATCAGAATACCATGAGGAAACAGAATGTTTCATCACTAATCAACTTTTCTTTTTTAAAATCAAAGGCACATAGGACTGCAACATATTGCTTAATTTGTAACATTTTGATAAAGGCACGCTAAATTGGAACAAATATCTCGGTTGCAAAATAATCATAATATTTGGTATTTTGAAGTTTAAATCTTACCAGAAGAATGGCCCACCCTGAGGGCAAGAAGGCAAGCAAGCAAGCAAATAAATCTGATATGGTGAGCCCAAATACCACAAATAAGACAGTCATGACTGACATGAAAGCAAGGAATAGAAGTGCCTTGAGGAACCTGAACATCAGTTGGAAGTCGGTACTAAATTTCCATCTACCCATAGATACCATCTGATAGTTAAAAAAAGCCAGAGAACCACAAATGAGCACGTATGCACTCCAACAAAGGGTTAAATATATTGTAAGTCTGAACAAACTGCTTTCTAGAACATTTCTACTAAATTTGATAGTCTATACAATTTCTTCAATATAATATGAACTAGGATTCCTTTGTTACTCTGTGATTCATTGCATACCTTTAAAACTAAGAGCGCAAACAGCAGAACCATCCAAGAAAGTCCATAGACCTACAAAGAATCAAAGTAAAAAATAATATATCAAAAACTGGTGTCATAACCTAAATAATTAATAGACCAATAAGGAACCATATCTTTGAAATAAAGAAACATACCAGCCAACTCTTCCTGTTATGAGCTATATCAAGGTGGTACACAATTCCATACTGGTAGATGAAAAAGCGACATATAAGGATAATCTCAAAAATCCGTCCCCTTATGTTTGTGTGTTTGAGGTGTTCTTGTTCTCCAGCCCACCATGATTCCCAACTTTTATCAGTTTGGATCCCAATACCACCACGATTCCCCATCCACCTCTTCCAGTCTGTCCAATCATCCACTGTTTTTTGCCAATCAAAGCTCGATGGGTTGAACACAAAAGGAGCAAACAACCAGGAGCCAACCAGGAACCACATAGAGCATGTGATAAACAAATAAAGATTTGAACTGCGATATGAATTCCCATAAACTTCATACAAGACCAATAATATAAACAACTCCAGTCCCTTCACAAAGTGACTTCGAGAGTATATTCTATAATTTTCAGCAAACTTTGCATGAAAAACAACAAAGCCACGCCCAGTAGGTCGATATTTAGCACCTCCATGCAAGATTGTTCTGCCATAATAATGAGCTTTTGTTCCAAGCTGGAATGTAAAGAATACAGAAGCCAGCTGCAACTGCATAATGAGAAAATCACCTAGAGCAGTGCCAAACCCTTTTTCCAGACCAATCTCCATAATCATTGGAAGGACTAGTAACAAACCAAGCTGAAAGACGGCCGGGCTAGTTAAGGCTTCTTCAAGTGCCTTGCTTTGATGTATGCTTGGACTCTGAAGAATATTTTTTTCTAATCCACTCAAAACCATGTATATACGTCCATATAAGAATACATACACAGTTAGCACAGTCACCTGAGAAGACATCATATCCAAATTAAATTGAGCTATAAACATAGATTCCATTTTTTCATAGTTTAGAAATATTGCTTACGAAAACTTAGGTCAAAGAACCTATCTGTTTACCCTTTCTAAAATAGACCAAGTATATTTAATTAACTTGAAACATATGTTTTGACACAGGTATCCATCAGAATCATAACACTCTAGCATAGGTAAAACACACACAACCCAAAAAAAGCAAAAGTAGAGTAGTCAAACATACCAGGCTACTAAAATAAAATCCAACTGTTGTAAAATAGAATGAAAGCATTCTATAGAAGTCAAATCGGCGTCCAAGCCTGTAAACATCACGACTTAGTGTCTGCTCTCCATTTCCATTTGCAACCTTTGCCTCAAATGATGATATCTGATTCATTCCCACATCACGGCCCTTGCCTACTTGAATATACTCATGATGTGTTACACGTCCCCCACGCAAAGTTGAATTATAACCTGAATATTTCAACACAATTAGCCATTATACTACACCAATAAGTTAGTGTATTGAGCTGAAGTAGATTACCTGCAAATATATCCTCACTTAAGTTGATTGTCTTTGAAGCTTTGCTAATGCCACCCCTTGTTATGTGGAAGATTCGATCAAATATATCAGGATGACCATAATGAAAGCGTACCCTGAAAAGTTATAATGGAGGACTTAATAGAAACTCAAATGATCATGAGATAGAAATAAGTCAGCTCCTATAACAATTAGATTCAAATATGTGCAAAGAGGGAAGACAGTCATCAACAGCAAAGTAACACAGAGAATGTTTGCCACCAAAAAAATTTCTTAAAATGATTTAGGAAGCTGGTTTCAAATATATAATTTACTTGGTGAATAATTATTAGCATTTGATTAGATATGTTATCAGATACAACTGGGTAATTAAATTATGCGAGATCTTCCTACATGGCTTTGGTAGTTGCCTATAGGGTTAGAAAACTTGTCCTTTTCAGGTTAGAAGTATTTTTGAAAAAACAAATAGAGTTACAAGAAGATTTAGAATGTTACCTAATTAAAAATTAAATGTTGTAGAGTAGAATTGAACAGACAGGATACTGGAATTTTTTCCTGCACCTAAGTTCAGTGTTTCTACTATGAACACAGTGTAGAAATGTCTGTTATAATATAATTAGGCTTCATACGTGCCTGTCTTTTGGTAGATAGATCTCTGGCTTCATAGCTCGTCCACACTTTCTTTTTGCATCCTTTTATTGTGCTTCACATTTAATTGTTTACTAATTATAGGACAGCACAATAAAGACCCTAATTTTGATTCTCAAAAATTGGATAGCTACTTAATATGTTTGTAGCAGTGTGATACATTGTGTTCTACATCTTTAAATGTTTGACTGATTGAAACTGTGATTAAGGCAATCAGCAATTGGTATAAGAATAATTTACTCTTACAGTATTGTTTCACTATATGTACAGTTCAGGGCCTTCAGGCTGACCAAATGAGCATGGAATGCAGAACATAGTTTCATTATGTCTCTTAGAGTCTTCTATGAAAATGAAAAAAAAAAAAAATTGATGTTTGCTTTGCTACAGCAATATTGTGCGTATTATCCTTTTTAGTAAAGCATTACATGTAAGGAAAACAATAATTCAATTCCTCTCAAGCGACAGAAAAAGAATTGCTGATATAAAAATAAAATGTAAACATTAAAACTGCATTACATGTAAGGTAAAAAACAAAAGCACTAATTTATGACAAATCTAGGTTTACCTCAAAGGATTTGCCAAAATTCGTTGGCCAATGGTGACAAAACTAGTCTCTTGATTTGACATGAACCAAGCGAGTGATGAAACACTGTATATAAGAAAAGAAATGCATATGTGAATATATTTCTCACTATGTTGAGCAATATATATATATATTTTTTTTCTGATTAGGTCAAGCCTAGCAACAACATTTATTAAGATCAAATTCAAATTATGGATATATATGTGTGTGCGTTTTCATCTGACCTTCCAGTGAAAATATGCTCCCTTAGACCCAGTATTGTAGGCTTTCGCAAACTAGAAGAATCTAAGAATTCCTGTAGCACATTTCTCATTTTGAAAGCCTCCTCAAAGTAATTATCCTGAAAAGTATAGGAGAACACATTAAATAACTTTTCAAATACTATTCATTAGAAGGCATAGAGAATGGAAGCTACCTGATTCATGTCTATTGTCTGCAGGGCTTCTCCACGAGTAAAAATGATGGCATGATTTTGATTTTCGGGCTTTCCTTCACCGATTTCTATCGGAGGTCCTGGAAGCTTGATCCGATATATCTCCTATTAATATAAGGAATAAACAAAGGATGTTAAACATTATTTTGTAATGAGAGTTGCAAAAAACAAAGCATGTACAAAAAATTGTCGTTGATCATCATATATTGACAATCTTTTTCAATTGCCTTTTACACAATGTTGTAAAAGACCTTGATCTGTGCACTCCACTTACAAGGAAAACTTCTTACTATTGGCATTTCCATGTCAATGTGATGCCTACTCGAATCAATAAATGAGCTTCTGACCCAAAATATTGGTTGGCCACATTAAGACTAGCTGCATAGCCACTGTGCAAACTCTACTCAATATAAAACTTCCCCGATAAAGGATTTATTCCTTTTTCTTTCCAATAGCCCATAGGCTTCTTCCAAAAGTAAGATTTATGCTTTATATTGCTGTTACGGAACTCTGGTTTTGGCAGGTCCTAAGTCATTCAGATATTCTTTCTTGGTAGATCAAATTTTGAGTCAGGGAAAGAACAGAATATATTTGTTTAGTGTACATCAATTTCGTCCTCTATGCTATCATATGTTATATCAATAACAGCCCTCCTCTCTCACACTCCACAGCTCTGCTGGCTTATTTTCAAGTGTCCTATTTATCTGGATACATGAAACAAAACAAAAGTATAGGGGTGCATGGCATAGGACCAAGTAGCAAGTGTTAGAGCGCGTGTTAGTAATATTCCCAAGCATCTCTCATATCAAAATCATCAAATGTGTAAATGAATGTTCAACATAAAAATATATGAAAAGATAATTAAATAGCTGGCTATCTTGATGATAACTGTATGGAATTTCTAGATGTATCTCCATGTCTTAAACTAAATATATGAAAAGATGATAAAATAGCATGGATCATTCGTAAGACATGACAAACTCCTGCGAACTGGACAAGCAATAATCTTAAATGATTTTTCAAATAATTTTAAGAATCAAGAAAAAAGATGTTTCATCTGCTTTGTTCATGATGAAGAAATCAGCTAACATGACATAACTGGAACATTTTGGAACGACATATTGCTTCAGAAGAAAATGGGACATGCCCAACCCTGAGTGAAGGTCAAAATAAATATATTTGCATCTGAAAATATGGTCCCTATGAGTTCAGAAAATATGTTTGTGAGCATATCAATTCTGCATCAAACCAATAACTATTGCATACCTCATCAAACTTATCACCTCCCTTCAAAAGAACAGAGTAATAGAACTTCTGAGATTTTCCTCCCACAGTCTCCTCCCTTTCGTCTATGTAAGCAACACGCAAGGATGGATACCTGACAGGGTGTATACTTCATTAAGATGCCATCTACATTTTAGTTTACATGATGAACTATGACTGCATCAGGCAGCCTCAACTTACGTTAACATGAGATTCAAAATGTTACTATAACAACTCCGATCTCTTGGATCATCAGATTTTTTTTGAGCTCCATAGACTTGACAAGAAACAACATATGTGAACTTCATATCAGCCAGAGCTTCTGCAAAAGCCTTCACTTCATCCCCACTTGATTCAAAGGTCTGGTAGCCACTGGGAATTTCTGCCAGTAAATAAATGTCCTAGTATATAGTAACTAAATTTCCCTTGCCATGGAAAAACAATTGACAGATATTGAAATGAAACACAGAAGATGTTGATTTAGGATTGAAATTATATATCTGTGACAGAAACTACAGACCACTCTCTCCTGCCACCTCCAGGAAGCATTGCAATTCTAGAGCCCGTTTGTAGTACATCATCCCTCTCACTGTTAGAAACACAGGCTTGGATATTTATATATACAATTACACACACATATGGAATAGCTCAAGAAAAGATATATAAAAGGCTTGTAAAGTATGGCAAATGAAATCTATATTATAAAGACCTGTTCTTGAGAGTGTCTGCCCTCTGTAAGATACCCATTGACTTAACTCCTCCATTTCCTCAGAAACACTTTGTTTTGGATCACTGATACGATGCTGGAAATTGGCCCATTCATCTAATGCACAGGCAGAAAGCTATTCAGCAAACTCTTACCAATTAACATAAAAAGCATACTGCAGTTCTAGATCATAAACTCACCAGGATATATTTTCTGTAGGTAAAACAGAATTGATATTCCATCTTCATTTTCCCTATTAAGTTCGTCAACAGAATATAGAACATCTTCTTTATAATATGGTGTCAAAACACTATATCACGAACCAGCAAGAAATTTACATTAAGATAGAGTACAAACAGCCTTCCATTATTTAAATATAATAAATCAAAATATAACAGCATGCAAAACATTCACTCAGTGAAATGTTCACAAAAAGGAAGCAAATTCTTATATAAGTTCCATCCATCATGTGTGTGTGTGTATATATATATATATATATATATATATATATATATATATATATATATTCTTCTTCCCTCTACAATATTTTGAATAAAGTGATACTAAAAAATGAGCCAGTTACTAACCTAAAGGATAGCATGTCACGAACTTTTGGAGCACTTGGCATATTCATAAACAATGAGTTTGCGAAGAAAGTGAGACGGCGGCGAGCATCCAAATTTGTTGGCACATTTATTGCAGATTCTTTGACTGTCAAAAGCAAACGAAGCCTAACAACCTATGGAAAATTTACAATGTATAAGAACAAAAGATTGCAATATAATATGGTTTACATGATAATTGAAAAAAATAAGTTATAGCCAAAAGTACCATCTCCTTCCATGATCTGTTGTTTATAAGGTGAATATTTATCTTTTCAAATCTCTGCTCTTTCTTTTCATTTTCAGGATGGAAACTGTGTACATGAGCTCTTTCAAGAATTCTAAAGGGAGAAGTGGGAAAACAATGGCATATATCAGTCACAAAGTGGTAACAGGTGAAAGAAAAAAAATTGAATTTCTAAAAGGTGTGTATTTCTCAGCACTCACGCATTGCCATTAATCATAATATCCTGCGTAATAATTTCAATAATATCCTGGAGGACATTAATTATCTGAGACCTGTATACCTCAACACTTTCATTTTCAGATAGCTGTCACCAAATCAAATAGAGTAATATAAAAAGTGTGCATTTTTCAGATTGCTGAGGAAACTACAAAACTTGAAAAAAACAGCAGAAAGGAAAAAATTACCAAGACTTTGAGAAATTTTTCCAATTTGTCGCTGAGTGAAGGCATCCCGCTCATGCGGAATTCACTCAAGAACCTATGCTGCTGTATAGAAGTGTCTACTTCAAAACAAATCTGCGTCACAATCCTGTTTCATAAATGGGGAAGTGACAGCATTTATTTTACAAGATAAAATAAGTTACTATTTTTCTCCACAAATATTACATATAGAAGGAAGGCTTTTAACATTATTTATGCAATTTCAAGCTGGTAATGTGAAGGATTCAGGCTTACATCAAATCAGCTTCATCTTCCAGAAGGCCATTTATTATATCCCTTAGTGCTTCATAACATTCAATAACTGCCGAAAGCATAAAATCATCATTCTTTATTTTCTTAAATAAATCATCGTCATCCTTCCCTTTGAAATCCTTTGCCATGTCTAATGCAATAGGAATCTGGCATAAGTTAAAAACAAGACAAGAAGTTAGAATTTGGGATTGAAAAAATAACATGAGGGGAATTTAAGGGCTCTTTGTGCTTCCATTGAGCTTATTTTGACACAGGGAAGAAAACGTTATTTTTGACAAATTTTTGTCGCTGTCTTGTATTGATTTGTTCCATTTTTGGACATTCTGATCTCTGTGGATCTCTACTCCATTGACATACTTACCTCAGTCTCTTCTTCTATAGAATTAGAACAATTCTCATCAAAACTAAAACTAAGAGAACAATATAGTTTAGACATGAGACATCACTCAAAGAATTTACCTTGCTAGCAAGCAGAAAAGGTGGCCACTGGAAAACAGATATTTTGCTTGAGGAATATGGCACAAGTAGCAAGTCCCTTTCCCTGCAAAATAAAAAATCAATGAAAATATTAAGAAATTATTAAATGATGCATTTGATGAAAATGCAAATTTCTTTAGATAAGGTTGCCTTAACTCATTGCTAAGCAAATCCTCTTGCCGCATGCTTTCTATGAATTCATTCCAAACCTGAGAAAAATTAGCAATATTCTTCTGACGTGTGGCCTCATCCTGCCATTGTGGATAACATTTACTTTAGCAAAAAAAAAAAAAAACAAAGAAGAAAGGCTTCAGGAAAATGTCGATATAGGTTGACCCGACATATTGGGATTCATTGCGCATGTAGGATAAAGAGTAAATTAGAATTGTAAATAAAAGTATCCCATCTTGGCGTATGCCAAGGGTGAATACAGCTGAGATTTCTAACCTTAATACAAGAGAATTGTAAGAGATAGAGATGAGGATTCCAATGACTAACAATTTCTAACATCAGTACCAGGCATCATGTTGCTTTTTGGCAAGCACTTGCGATTTACCAATGAGGTTTTTATTTTCTTTGTCCTCCATTTTCTTGATATCCTTTTGTTCTTTGAAATTTATTTCTTTCTTGTTTTCTCTTATTATTTTCTTATTGCTCTTCTCCTATCTTCTTCTAAACCTAAATTGATGGCTATTCTAAGTACTAATCCAGTTAGTATCAAACAGACAATTTGAGATTTTAATGTCCCATCAAGCTATCTGGCAGAGAAAATGCAAAAAATGAAATAAACTGAAATTCCAGGCAGATATGCAAAATAAACATATATTAATAGATAAATAAAAAATCAACACTACCATGTATTTTTTCTTATCTTCTCTTAATGATGGCACAAGACGATCACAGAAAGCTAAATGCACAGCTTCAAACCTTGACCGCAACATTCCAAGTGTTCGAATCTGAGAAGTGCAATTTTTTTAATAGTCATGAGAAATCTTAGTATAATAGAGGAGTATGAAAGACAACTAAGCTTCACAAATGGTTTTCATTGGATCACCATATATTAAACAGGTTGTTTTAGGATTAATAAGCTTCTTTGTGGCTACATTAGTAACTAACCTCACCCAAATGGCTCAATGCTCCATGAATTCCACCAAAAAGAGTGGAATATATGTAATACCATATTTGAGCATCCATATAATAAACCTACATGCACAAGTGGAACAAGTTATAACTTATAAGTGCAACAAACTACATATGATATAAAGGCATACAAAAATAGCAAATTTTAAATGTTCATCTATGGTCCACTTACCAGGATGATAGGAGCCCATATTGCAATAACAACTCCGATATTATGGGTTGCTGCAGCAAAGTCAGAATGTAACTTCGGCCAAACATAAAAAAGAAAGTGGAAAAAGTTATACAGAATTTACAAGAGTGATTACCATTTGGAAAGAACTCATGCCACTCGTAATTAACAACATGCAAGTCTATAATCAACTTCGTTGGTCCAACAAGTGGCAGTATCTATCAACAGAATAAGTAAACTATTGCTTAAGAATTGTCCCGAGTTTGAATTGTTTTAATAAAGTGAAACATGTACAAGCACAAAATTAGTTTGCATGTTCTTCCTGATCAAAAGATATAGCTGCAGCATGAATTCAGCATAATTGTACATATAGCTGTTGATTAAGCAAGGAAGAAAATTGTTTCCTTTGTAGGAGGAGATAAATGTATAACCCTCATTGCTATTGCATGCCTCAGACTTCATCTATTAAAGCTAAATATTGAGCGAGGCTTTGAATAAATACAGTTACAGGAATTCTAACTAATATGGCATGCTAGCTACAATTGGCTGAATGGATACAGTTACAGCCATTCTAACTTGTATTTCTATGTCTGGCCTCATTCTATTGCATGGACAAATATAAATCTGGTTAGCAACCTTGTATGTCAATCTGTATGTATATACACACAATGTGTCATATTGTATGTATAACAAACGTATCATAGTTTTACAAATGTGTAAAACTTTTCTTTATGGATCGTGAAACAGTGCTATGACCAACTTTCAACCAATTTCTATTCATAGGAGTATGTGAATCAAAAAAACTTTGAAAAAAAAAAATCACCTGCACATAATAGCTGAATGCTAGCTTGCTAATTAGCAGCACGATCCAAAAAAATGTATACCTAGGGAGACGAAATAATTATGTTAATGGACTTCCAAATTATGGCAGTATATTGGCATGAGATCTCAAATCCCCCTTAAGAAACTGGGGTAAAGCATAATAACCAAGAGCATCCCCTTTTCCTTACTTTAGAAGCGAGAATATGCTCTCATGCAAACCCCTTCCTACATAGAGTTTTGGCTGAAGAATGCCAACATATACCACAAACACACTCAGTCAACTTACTAAAGTAAAATATCAGCAACGTCAAAAAGAAAACAAATAAACATCAAAACAAAACCAACCTACATATTCTTACCTGAGCCCACCACATAAAAAGTGTGACAATATGCAAGTTTGACCGCTCCATAATTCTCCGCAAAAATGGAAGAAAAAACATTATGGTAGCCAATATGTTGGGTAGCAAATAAATTGCCACAGCATAATTATAAAATGATTGGCTTTGCCAATTCCCAGCCCAGTTGCTAAAAAGTTTCACAAGTCCAGTTAGATTCAGCACAGAACTGGCATAACCAATAGGCAGAACCACAGCCCACACAGTTGCTACAGCAAATTTCAGAATGTATCGCAGGATCTGGGTAAATTTCAAGCTCCTCCAGGCATTGAAACTAAGAATTATATCCAGGGAAGCTGTACAAAGGTCGCTAGAGAAGTAAGAAAGCAAAGAAAATTTTGTTTAATCTAGAACATGCTGTTGGAACAGGATATTATGTCTGCACAACTAGTAACTCATTGAAGCTTAAAAATTGCTGAAAGCAATGCTATCATGTCGTATGGCTAGATTCATTTTTTGTGTATAATTACAAGAAAGGCAAATAACTAAAAAATAATATGGAAAAAGAAATATTTTAGTGCAGAACCAGTGCCTTGCAGAAAATTAAGAAAAGCTTGAGTAATGAAAATGCTCGTCACCCTCCTGAACACATCCTCTTCAAAAAAAGCAACTAGAGATCCAGAAGGACTCCATGCAACAATTACCATAGCCTGAAAACCACAAAAACTACACATGTAAGCTAATTTATCCAAAAACTGTTAAAAAATGCAAAGGAATACTCTCAAACAGTAAGGCAACCTGTAAAGCCATTGTAAAGAATATCCACATTCGGTCAAAACTTCTATAAAGGTGCAAAAATGTGCGGGCTTCAACAAAATTAGTTTTAGGCTTTCTCTTTCCAGTTGGGAGCTGGTTAGTTCTCTGCAAAAAAAGAAAGTAAACTTCAACTCAATTAATCTGTGATTATGCTTATCTATGAAACACGAAACAATACAAAAATTCCTTAAAAAAATGTGATGCTGAAAAAGCATTAACTGACAAATTTTCTACCTTGAGAAACCAGAATACAATGAGCATATCAATAAAAGGTCTAAAATATAGAAACATACAAAATTAATTGAGCAATAAAATATTAGTACATATATTAAAAGAAAAAAGAAATGAGAAAGATTTACGTCGTTTGCAGGCGATATCTCATCTGAATTCACAAAAAAGTCTGCTTTTAGGTCCATTGGCCACATAAGCTTAAAACACCTTTCAGACCTAAAAAGTTCATTTTTTGGGTGGAGTGTGGGGTATATCAGCTAATGATCATCTGAGTACAATAAAAGAAGTACTGTTTAGAATACACACCAAAAGTACTCGTTTAGATCATCATAATTTCTCCATCTTGAATGGCTTGCCTTGCCCCCTTTATTTCTTTTAGCATCCTTTTTCACCAAATATAATCAGCATATTGTCAGGAACTTGTAAGCATGATAGCAGATAGTATTAGAAGTATAATCAATTATTAACTACCTTGCGCAAGACCTGGTAGATAGGAGTTATAACATTCCTCAAAAACGCTTCATCATCGGGTGCTGCATCTCCATGGTATGTGTCTCCACTGACAGAGTCCACATTGCCAAACAGTAATGCATAAACTTCAGCTGCCATCTTACACAGTCAAGAACAAGAAGAGCATTAATTCAGTTATAAATACTCTGCAAGAACATTGAAGTAAGGTAAAAAAACTAGTTTCTTTTTTTTCATAGGAAACCAAAAACAAGAGTTAATAAAAGGGACAAGAAAAAACCAGAAGAGCCATAAAGGAAAAAATAGATTTTTTTTTTTGGGTCAAAATTAGAGAACAAGTAACATATTAACGCCATAAAATAGAAAATATTCTGACTACAAGAGAGCTATTTATTGTCAAATCAATTGATGGTTCCCAAGAAAACCAACACAGAATCTTTTGGCTACAAGGAAAAAGAACAGCAGAAGTTCAACTCCAACAAGGATACAGTTTTCCCCATATGAACTAAATGGTTCATAATCAGTAACATGTAACCAAACAAAAGAAAGAGTTATCTCTGCTATATCTTAATCTAAAATGCAGAACAATCAAGGAAAAAAAGGCTACCTATTACAGTATTTAAAAAAAATAAATATAGAAACCTCAAAAATATTTTCATATCAGATGTTGACACTTTTTATAGCTATTATGGTTCCATCTATTAAGTAACCCTAATCAGTTTAGAAGTAATCTATCATAAATGTTGTTTCTACTCTAGATTCCACAGTTCTACCTTGTTTGTAGTCATTTTTTTAAGTTTACTCATATATTCCTGCCTTCTGAAGAACCAATATGTTTTGCATAGAAATAAATCTCACAAGATTTTATTACTTGCCACAAGTTAAAAAGATAGATTGCTCAATGTCAATTTAAGCTTCACAAAATCTATGTATTATGGTTTTTGTTGTCATCTAAAAATAAAATTAAACACGCGTTTAAGAGTTACATTTCTGTCATTAACAATATCACTGTACTTGATGGTGTATGTGGGCTGTATTCTCATGTCACTGTATTGTTTATGCATTATACTTATCACTAGAAGGAAAAATACAAGACAAACATTATGAGGCTGATTTTAGCTGTCCAATTCCCAGTGAGAACAAGGCAGTCACTGCACTTTCTCTATCTGATAAACAGAATTTCATCATATAGGCTACAACAGAAAATGACAAGGAAACAACACCTAACAAATCTACTTAGGAAGCAGCAAAGCAATTCAGACAGCTAATAGCAGCATCTCAATACCACCACTGGAGTTGGTCGAACATGCCAGTATATTACAGGTTTCTTTTTATAGAAACATAAAAAATTCTATCCTTAAAATTTGAAAACTGCCACACAAATGACTAATGGCTTTATATTCCTATACTTTATGGACAGTTGACTTTTTTGCCATTATTTTTTCAATAAATGATATTCTGATAGTTTCTTCTCAAAAAAATGACTAACTACTTATATTTCTATTTCAAGAACACTGACAAGAATCATGAGACTGAACTGGGGGATAAGCTAAGCTAAGACCTGTCCAATGACACACAACAAAGATACACAATAATAATTGAGAAACAATCTTGATATTGAGATGAGTGAAAACTCACCATAGAGCAATAACAAAAAAATTCCCCTTTCAAGAATTAATATCATAAGACATATAATGAATATTAGAAAAACAGAATAACATATAACAAAAAGTAGCACCATCCAACATACATAGAATTCTCAAATCAACAATACTGGTTCAAGGATGGTAAACATACATTATGGAAGATGTAGCAAATGCATTCAGGCATAAACCGAATATTTGAAGCTTCACCCCATATAAGAAGATATAGTCCAATGTAGATAAGATGAATTTGCTGCTTGTTAGAATCTAAATGAGTCCTGCAATGTGAAAATAATCCAGTGGCTAAATGTAAAACAAAATTCAATTTATATGCAATCTATACATCAGTTATAATACAATTAATACTCTAAGGTTGAAGCTCATAAAACCAGAATGCATCAAGGACACTTACCTAATATTCGATTCACAATGCAAATACTTACACCATGATCTGTAATTCTTGAAAATTTTGTCCATCAACTTCACTACGGTGCCACTACTCAGCTGTGATAAGCTTTTTATCAATCTTCAATATATGATGACAAAAGAATCTAACTTTTTCTTTTCTTTTCCTTTCTTTTTTTGTTTATATAGGAAGGCAGAAAGTGTATTAACAAAAGATTATAACTAAGGCAGTTATGAACGAAATTGGCAAACTATAAGATATCAAAAAGCATAAAGAAGACCACTTAAAGAATATTACCTCTATATAATTTTCACTATTCTTTTTCCGTACATCCATATTTGCAAGAAGCAGTATTAGGTGCTCCCTCTGGTTTGCTACATTTCCTTTCTTCAGTTCCACAAAGATTAGATGATAGAATGTCAACACATAACAGATATAATTAGTATGACCATCCTTAAACCTAATGAACATAGACAAAGCCAGTCCCGATGGTTAAAATATCCCGGATACAGGCCTTGCATGCATGAAGTGACTTGATTATAAAATGGCTCGTGTTATGAACAGAAACGGTTGAACACGTTTTTTTTTTTGGCTTTATAGAAATGATATTAAGCATAATCAGAGGGCTCTGGCCAATGACGTACTAATAGACGTATCAGTGCGTTCCCGTTACAGTGGATTTACAACCAAAAAAATTATGATGCGTAGTTGGATGATACTACCAAGTACCTTTTTTATTTCTGGATTCTATTGTACTAATATATTAAAGATTATGTTAAAATCTTGGGCCCTTTAAACTTGAGATGTGGATCAACATCTTTATTAATTATGGACTTTAATATGTTTTCTAATTATTAAAATGACTTAAATCAACCTAACCTGGATACCCTTTACATTATGCACCCCTTCATTTTTATTTTTCTTCTTGATGTGGGACATATATGTTTCAACACATTAGATGGGTGCTAAGAACAATTTGGAGATGGAGGGATAACCCTACCCCAAATTTTATACCAAGCCCCAGTGACAAGCAACATTTGATTCAAATACCTCATGTAATAACAGTTGACCTTAGCAGCTAGATTAGCAGAGTTTAAATTATATTAAGACATATTATAGAGTATACAGTGAAAATTAACACCTAAAAAGTATCTAAGAGTAATCTTATTAGGAGTCCGCCTAATTTCTATAAAGCCTGAAAGATAGAGAGGTATGCTAAAGATATAATATGAGTATGAAGAATAAATAGAGCGATGCAACTAGAGTATTATAAACCACAACAAGAGTAATTACAGAAAACCATAAAAGTAAAATAGGTAGATGAAATAGAAAATGCAACTGGAATATTATATTGAATGTCCACAAGGTTGGTGGAACATTTTATAAACCACTCATGGCCAATTAAAATTCGTAGAATGTTTTGAGCAGTCACGATACAACCTACTGTAAATTGCATGTAGCATAAGCTAAGATATTAGATAGATGTGTAAGAATAAAAATAATACAAGATAACAATATAATGCATTTGTCATAAAGTAGGGTTAGCACCTATCCTAAGGTAAGTAAAAGAATGTTGACATCCAACACTGACCACGAATCCTACAATACGGAGGAGTGACTTGATTTCAATTCATATATGGGAGAAAAAGGGAAATGACAACCAAAAATTGAGAAGAGGCTGCAAAGAAAAGTAAAAAAACAAAGTTTTTAAACAAGATAGTGAGATTATGACTCTAGTAGGACAAATACAGGGAAGAGAATTCATAGGAATTCGCATAACTAACTTTAATCATTTTGGAATTGAGGCATAGTGAGTTAAGTCACCATGGTGAGATCAACTTTACTGATAAATGATTGTAACTCTGCCCAGGTTTCTTGGTTATGTGGGGGAGAGAGTTGGCAGAATTTTCATAATGACATTCTCTAGAAGTATAAGCTGTTTTGCCCTTGTAACATTCAAAATTTCATCAATTTTTAAAAATGTGCAATGCCATGCAGTGGATTGTGTGAGTTTTTTTCTTACAAATAAATTACCAAAGCCCACAGCATTTGAGATGCAAGTAGAAAAATAAAGGGAAAGTAAGGAATTCAGCTCATGATATACCTGAAACCCAAAATATGAAGAAAGCCATTCAAGTATATCAAAGACAGATTTATCTTTCTCTTCAGACAAGGCATGAGGAGCATTGGATGCTGCATGAACTGTGGGCAAGGGAAGGTTTTGCACATTACGCAGTGCACGAATTGCAGCTTTGATCTATATTTACAGAGGAGAAAAACTAATTATGATGAATTTTAATGAGCACAAGCAAGACCAAAACAACAAATACAGCAGAGATGCAACCTCAGGGAGTTCCATGATAGCTGATTTAGCCTCCATAGCATTTAGTGGAAGAATGTTATAATGTTCATATTGTTCCCTTTTCCTCTTAACATCTTCAGCATATTTGTGGGTCTATAAGCAAATCAATTGTACATTCAACATTTCAGTATTCCCAGATGCAACCATAAAATTAAAAAAATTCTGTCCTGATAGTGATATTTCACAAATCAAACCTCTTCATCAACTTTCGAAGAAGGTACAACAGTTTTTAACACATCATACAATACTGTTGCAATCTGCAAAATCTTAGCCATCTCCTCCCTTCAACAATAAGAATGAGCCAAAAAGAATTAGTAAATAATGCTAAATAAGGCATTTTAATAGTTCAAACTTGAGCCTTACGGTTTTTTTGTATGTTGGTCTCTTTTGATATTGTTCTCATAGTAACGCTGATAATACAACTGGATTTCTTTTGGATCATTTCTTGCAAGCTGAGGATGTGTCTCTTCTTCTTCCTGTAACAAACAAATTTTAAGACATTTAAAATCATCCTTTAGGAATTCAAGATAGGCCATTTCATCATACTTTTGATAGTGACTGTATAAAAGATAATCATCAATAGTAGAGAAATGCTTGAACAAAACCAAGGCATTATGAACTTATTAATGCCGTCCAATTCACTTTGTAAACCAGACTTCCAGATACTAACCTCATTTGCCCTATATTTCAATTTTTGGAGAACATCACATTTATTACTGAAGAATATTAAGAATCATTTAGAGTAACTAAGAATGGTGAAATAACATGAATTCCCCAACATAATGAACATCATTCAATAAAGAAAGAAGTAGCAGTCATAAAGACCAATAATAATTACTAGGAGTACCTTCTCAAGTCTATGCAACAGATAGGTCTTAAACTGTCGGACACCACGGCCACTAGATGTTGGATCCATCTTATGCGCCTTCTCAAATGCATGGAAACGGCCTGGAAGAAAGATATGGTATTAAGGTCACTGTGAAATAAATTACCCATTATACAAGATTGCTTATAGAACCTTTGCCACAGAAAATTTATGGCAACTATATAAAGCTTAAGTACAAAAACTTAACCAAAATATGTGAGCCAAATTACTGCCAAAAAAAATTAATGTCTTCTGCAGAAAAGCAATAGTCAGAGTAACAAAAACATTCTGAACGTTTGCCTATTTGAGGAAACTAAGAAATTCCCTCGTGCTTTCAACTTCTCTAACTACAATTATTACTCACTTCCCTCAGAAACCACAGTGCAGAAGCTGCTATCTTTTACTCAAACAATACACAATTATCACTGCTAACAAGAAGAGGAAACAGCCAGTGCTATTTACAAAGCCAATGAATTACAACACTTTCTCGGGTTTATTAGCATTATTAGACAAATTATAGTTATTGCAAATACAGGAATTACATTTTATTTTATTTTAAAACTTTGTTTATCATAAGAAACTAAGAAAACACAACTTTGAATAGGTGTCCACAAAATAAGCAAACAACCTGTAACTTTAAATTACCAAGGGAAATGCTACTTAAATTTAGTAACGTGTAAAGTGACATTATTATATTAATCATTCAACATAATATAGAAACAAAATATAAATGAATTGTAACTAACACAATACTAATTTAACAAAGTTAGAAGGACAGAGAAATATGGAACTAACAGATATAAGCGACTCTAGGGTTATCCTCTTGAATTTCATTAGCCACACGAAGAATTGGGGCAATGACGGCCAAGGAAGACGGCACCAGCTCACTGTCCATAGCAGAGTTGTCTTCATTCTGCAAGGCGACCATCATGGTATGAGCTCGACTCATCTTCCTGGACTGCGACCGCTGTGGGACCGCACTGGTACTGGCCATGGCGGCTCGCCGTTAAACCACTCAGAATAAGCCGAATGTAGCGAATCTACTCTTCTAAAAAAGTCGTTGTTGTTGTCGTAGGTAGTGTTTGTGCGTGAATTTTTGTGAAGAGTGAACATCATTTTTTAGGTATTTGTATATAGACAGATACTTTGGGTGGGGAGTGAGGCAAAGTGGTTGCTCTTAGAGGAAGAAAAGAACTAATGCGAAAGGAAATTGAAATTAGTGCTTTTGCTTTTGAATGTGTTTTTGAATAATAAACAAATGAAAAATGATAAGAACTCTGCTTTTCCCGTACTTAGCAGAATGGACTTTTGGCTTGCGGGGGAAGGAGGGAAGGAACAACTGTTTTCCACACCATTTGATTCTTGTTCAAGAAAGAAACATGATCACTCACTCCCTGCTCACCTCGTCATTCACTTCAACTTTTTCATTTATGGAAGGATTATGAAAAATTTCGCAGCAAAATTAGGGCCCGTTTGAGATGGATTATTTATTATAAATTATCAGATTAAATAAATAATTGTTGTATGTTTGAGGGAAAAAATAACTATTTGATTAATAATCCAAAAATAAGTGAAAGGTAATTGTAAGATTTAATGAATTTTTTCTGTTCTCCAATTATATTCCATAATAAATTTTAAAGTGGGCTATTTTGATTATTTATGAAAGGCCAAAGGACTATTTCCCACTCAGCCTATACTGAATTCTCAAAGTTTTTCTCGTTAATTTTGAAAATACTATTTATCCACTCATAACTAATTAAATTTAGCGGAACTCTAACCCCTAAAAATTTAATCTCATTTTTCCCCCTAAAAGTTTAAAACTAACATTTTATCCTCTAAACCAAGTTTGAAAAGATCACATTTCTCTCCTTAGGGTTTAGTTTCAAAATCCGTTCACTTTTTTCTATATCATTGCTGACCGTCTCTCCCTCTCAACAGTTTCACTTTCTCCAACGACCCGCCTCAACTCCACCTTAACCTATCTGGTGCCGAAAAACGTCGTCTGATAAGAGAAATCATGTTTGTTCAAGAAAGAAACAGGATCACTCACTCTCTGCTCACCTCATCATCCGCTTTAACTTTTTCATTTATGGAAGGATTATGAAAAATTTCATAGCAAAATTAGGGCCTGTTTGAGATGGATTATTTATTATAAATTATCAGATTAAATAAATAATTGTTGTATGTTTGAGAAAAAAATAACTATTTGATTAATAATCCAAAAATAAGTGAAGGTAATTGTAAGATTTAATGAATTTTTTCTGTTCTCCAATTATATTCCTTAATAAATTTTAAAGTGGGCTATTTTGATTATTTATGAAACAGCAAAAAAAAAAAAGATTATGATTATTCATAAATCAATTATCATACACAATGTCAAACATGCAATAATTGACATATTCAATTATTCCTACCATCATAATTCATAATCTATAATCACAAGAAGTTGTGTCAAACAGACACTTGATCAATATTTTGACAATATTCCATTTCTTTTCAATACACCTCTTTGATAAGCTAAACAAAAACAAAATTCCTCAGAACAAAAAGCTAGATTAATCCTCTGCCATAATGCCTATATACAGTGGAAACTTCCAAATTGTTGCAGTGGCCAACGAAGATGTGTGAAGTTATATACCACCAGATTTTCTGAAATTATAACGCACCAGAGGACGGAGGGCACTCTCACTCCAGGCATACTTTCACATTAAGCCACTTTGCCTCACTTCTTTTCCAGCTTGTAAATGCATATGCTTATATGGGACTTGCTCTTGATACCTGCAATTTAAAGCAAATTCGTCTGATACTGGATAACCAAGAAAGATGGTGGCACCATTAGCTCTTTCAGTGTATAGAATATTTTGAGATAACCAGAAAGAAATCATATTAATGCTATCATTAAGTCAATAATCATCTGGGTGAGAAATTTGAATAAGAAGAAGCTAGATAAGCTTTCACGTCTCATACAGCTGCAACTTGAATTCGGGTTTTTGATGAACTTGTAACTGACCAGTCAAATGTAGTTTTCAAACTGCTTGAACTTGACACAACTAATCCAACCACCACTGAATCAAAATCTCTTCACAGGCAAGATAAACAGTACATGAAATCTTATATCAGCTATAAAAATTCATTTCCTGATAACTATATATATCACTTGTTAGTCCCTTTAAAACTTTCTGATAACTTAGATCTCCAAAATAGACTTATGGAGATCAACATCAGAAGTAAATCAAATCAGTAATTATCTTCGGTAAAGTAACAATAAATTATTTACCCCAAAAAAAAAAAAAAACAGTAGCAATAAATTGAGTTGCAAACCTGATTCTTTAAACTGGCAGCAGTAGCCCAGTTCCCAGGATTTTCTGTTCCTTCAGATCCACTTCTGATGAAAGCTATCACTCTTGACTGTTCTTCGCTCTTTATAGCCACTGGGGGTGGCAATTCTCTCATGACCCATAACAAAAATGCACAGGGCACTAATGAACCTGCTTTGGTTTTATGGGAGACAAAATCAATGTCAAGAAAATTATATGAAAAGGGTGAACCGGTGGTCAACACTTTCGAAGCACAATGTAAGCATCTATAAATAAACAGTCAAGATAACCAGTTAGGCAACCCCTAGACGTAGTGACTAACAATAAGGGCTTGCTTGCCAAGTTATTATTAAGGTGAATAAACCATTAAAGCAGATGCCATAATGTTCAAACATACTATAGTGAGAAGGAGGTTGAAACATTAAGCCAAGTTTATTACCTATAAAATAGTGTAAGATCAGCAGAACTGGTGCCTCTACTCCATTCATTTTCTTTGAATTCCAGTGATAAGAAAACTGCCACCAGATCAATGAAGTGAAGTTTAAAAGGAAGAAAACCAAGCTAAACCAAAATATGATAATATCTTAAGACATTATAGACAATGCTAAAACTTACAGGAATATCTGTTAGAAAAGCTATCAAAGCACTTGAAGAGGAACTTATAACAGAGACAACAGCTAAACCAGCAACCTGAACAAGTGAAAAATTCTCCAAAACTTAAGAGGCATAAAGAATAAAACTTGGCTGCTTTATTTAAGCAATGGATGCATAAACAATTTCAATCTTAAAGAGGCAATTAAACATATCCATTCCTATAATGAAGGTAAAACACAAGTACTGTGAAAGTACACGAAAAGATAAACCGAGTTTTGAATTTATTAGTTGAGTACCTTCCTCATCTCTGAAGAAGTTCTCTCAGACCTTACTCTCCTCAATTTACAAAATAACAGAAGACCTGAAGAACAATTTAAGGAAAAATAACAACAAACATTTGGCTGAGACATACATTAGGATTTACATCAAAAGCACTTCAAGCAAATTAGTGGAACTTCATACCAATAAACAAAGTTGTAATCATGCATATGAGCAGAAATGAAGTTAGATTTAGAGGTTCTTTGTTTTTCAAAGACACAACAAGCAAACCAAACATCTCGAAGTGAATTTAAGTACTGAACTAAAGCATGTCCCTCATTTTTTTCCTATTAAATAATGCTACATGCAAACGGCTACATTACTACTTTTTTGGCATTTAATCTTTCTCAGATATAGTTCTTTAGTTGGCTCCATGGCAATCATGTCATCCCTCATGGCCTCAACAAGAGTTCTTCAGTAGTTTTTTTTTTCATTAAGAAAAACTGAAACTATATTAATAAAAAAAAAAAAACGAAGTACATGGACCTAGTTGTCTCACCATTGATACAAAAAATATCCTGATCAAGGGCATCACACACAATACAATCAATAATTCTGAGATGTATAAGATATTTGCATACATTATCCTGTTTGCAGAAAACATGAAGATAATGAACAAAGAACTTCAACAAAAAATAATCTCAGTAAACTGCAGAAACAAAAAAACAAAACTACTAGCTTACCATAGCAACCCAGAGCTCCACCCAATAAAAGAACTGCTGTAGCAAAAATATATACATACACCTGCCCAATAATTGCAACAATCAACAACTGTACTATCAGCATTAAAGAGAAAGAAAAGCCTCACATTCAGAGAAGAATTGCAATTCAATCAAGTTATAAATTTAGGATAAGTTCATAAAGAGGTGTTGTGAAGGTTGATAGTGAGCCATTCTGCGAAAGGAAACACCAAGTTATATGTCTAAGTTTAATTTATATAAGCACAAGCAAAGGGAGCTAGATAATTTGAAACAAACCATGCATATAGAATAGTACTTTTCTTGAACTGAGACAAGCTAACGTGTCTTAATAAGTATCATGAAATTCCCAGTCATAGAATATGTCTCACGAAAACTAGCATGCATTGACCGATGTAAATTGAAATACCATGGGAAACAGCAACAAATAGGAAGGGCTAAGTTCTTGGCATCTAGAAATTTAACTTATTTCTAATGCTAGCTTCAGTATGAGTAAATCTCTGAATACTATCATTGCCTGTGACCCAAACAAAAAAAAATTGAATAAATCATTTTTCCTAATTTCTTTCTGTAGGTATCAAGAAATGACAAGATTTTGAAAAATTTTATATTTTCCTTAAATTCATGAAAAAATTATTGTTTGATCAGACAGCATAAGCACTTAACTGCACATGAGGTATAGAACTTTAGGTAGAATACATGTAGACATGTAAAACAAATATGTCAGTAGGAAATGATATGTGAAGGTGTTTAATCACATCATAATAAAGCCAAAATATTAAGGGCTGAAAGGAATATTTTCCATACCTGAGCTAATAACGAAGAATCAATAGGATTTTTACCCGCACCAATCCAGATTATCATAGCAAATGATATCATTATGATAAACATAAGGATAACCACCTAGCGAAAAATTGAGAAACAAAAAAAATGCATGAAAAGCAGAAAAAGGTATTTTATAACACTAAAGGAAAAAGAAATGCAGAAGAATAAACAGTAACCTATATCTCTCATACCACAATCACAATTTTTTGCCTGCTACCAACATGAATGCCTTGCAACGGGCAACATCTCCATTGATCATGAATGTTTGATGAACCTGGTTTACTCTTTGAATTGTCCAACAAAGCCCGTTGAGTACTACTTTCTTCATCATCATCCTCTTCATCATTTGCTTGATGGCAAAGGTCGACCCTATAACATCATTGCCAGACTCATTTATTTATTAAGTTTTCATGTATCATAAGTTTATATTTATATTACACATATTATTAGTCTCTTAATATCGTTTGTTCCCAAAAATTACAAGACCTTGTTGGAAAACACCTCACCTTAGGTTGATATATTCTTTAGGTTGTTTCCCCTACCATGTAATCATTTTGCTCAAGTTATGCATCATACAGCATAAGCAAACATGCAGTCTGATTTCAGGGCATACTTGCTATAAGGAGGTTATAAACTATGAAAGAAATTATTGCAAAAAGAATATGTGAAGATGCACATTTACGTACACATTACACATATATATAATCTTGATGCAATAAAAAATATTATCTCACAGTTAGTCGAAATCAAAGGATGTAATTTGTAAAATTTGACAATTATTTCATGGTACAAGTGGGGAACCAGAAGGAACTAAAACATAGTATAAAATAGTGAAAAAATAAAAAGCACAAAAGGCTTGAGTTTTGAAGTGTGAACGTACAAGGGAACTAAAGATGTCATGGAGCCATATAGCACACAAGGACATAATTTCATAGTGATTCAATGTATTTCAATAAAAGAAAAATTAGTACCAGAAAGCAGACTGAAAAATTACCAGAAAGATAGGAGTAGAAGAAATGCAGCAAGAAACAGAATATTGGGTAAAGCTGCAGCATAATTTATCATGTAAAGCCGTTAAGAATTTAAATATGGAAGCTGTATATCAATTATCAAAAGAGAAAGAAACATACCTATGAGGAGAAATCCACAAGCATGTGACCAGCAAAACCACCTTTCACAGGTAGCAAGGAGTGTAGATATAAAAAAGATAGAGTAACCTGAAAAAGATAGGATTACAAAGCTTAACAACCCATTGCAAGACTTTTTTACCCACCCTTTTATGGGTTCTGATAGTTTCAAATCCAACATTATAGTCAACAAAAATCAGTTTTAAAAAGCTCTCTGCAGTTTGTTTTAATGTACTTTGAAATTTTTTTTTAAAAAAAAATCAAGGTTCTTGAAAGCACTTTTGAAGCATTCATATGTTCAAAAGAAAATCATTAGCAAAGAAATTTTTAAAAGCAGAAATCCCCTCAAAAACAGTTTTTTTAAACCATTGAGTTTGTTCCAAAATTTTCAGTAATTCAAAAACTAATAATACTAATTAAAGGACCTGACAGGCTGATAACCGCACTTTTAGTTTAATTACATATGAGACAAGGAAAATATCCACCATATGAATGATGATTCCAATTCTTACCCAAATTGGAAGAGCCAATCATGAAATGGAGTACCTGAAATTGACATTTTATTTGCATCAAAGAGGACACAACAAAGAAAGCAGATTTTGTGAATAATATGAAAAGGAATTAGCACACAAGACAAACATATCAACTCATTGTAAAACTACATTTGTTTTCTCAGCATGAAGCTAACAACCCAAAGAAAAGGAATCAGACTTTATTTGCATCAAAGAGGATACAACAAAGAAAGCAGATTTTATGAACACTATGAAAAGGAATTAGCAAACAAGACAAAGTTATCAACTCAATGTAAAACTACATTTGTTTTCCCGACATGAAGCTAACAACCCAAAAAGATCTTAAACAATGAGTATAATGGGTTTTGCCAGTTTAAAGAAGAAAATAGGAGCTTACAAGGCTGTCTTGTAATATAAGTTCAAGTTCTATAGCTAAGTAAAAGAATATCTTACTTTTTGGCGAGTCCATCCAACAAGTTGATTCCGCCTGTGAATCCTGGTGAGCTGCAATGAAAAAGTGGCCCACAGATGTGAGTACCATGTAAAGAATCAAACAGCCAAGAAGAGTTCAGCGCAAAAAGAGTATACACGTTGATTCCACAAATCATCAACTAAATAAAGTCCATGAGGCATTAACGAAACTATAATTCCCCTTCAAGATGTATTTTTGTTAAAATCAAGAGTGAAATTGATCATATTTGACTTCATTCTCAAACTGCAAACTAGTTCAGATTACCGGATCACAGAAATAGCTCAGTTCATCTTTAGTTTTTCAGGGCAAATAAGTTGTCCAGTTTCATTAGTAAACGGTGGAATCAACATTATTTACCTACAAATTACCATCGTAAATCTTGAAGAATTTGATTAAAACATAATTCTTAAGACCTAGTCATATGTTTGGTTCTGGGCCTTATTTTACATAGAACAGTAGAACAGGAATACCACAAATATAACGGAAAATTTTATGTTTATGTTATGATGAACTAGATATGCTGAATAATAGAAGTATAATAGATAAATGTTTTTAAAAATAATCAGTTTTCAGCATTTGGACCAGACCAGCTCAAGAGACCAAATCGATCCACAACACAATTCGAAACGATATAATTATTCAGCAATTGAGAAAAGAAAATAAATATATAGAGAGCAAAAGGTAGGGAAAACAAACCTGATAGAATGCAGTAAAAGCAAGAAATCCGTGGACAGAAGCTAGAGCTATATCGGCTAGAAACAAGCGAAGAGGATAACAAGGAAAGATGGTTGATCCAAAAATCATTTTCCTTTCAGATTGAAGCAAACAAAGAAGATGTTTGCATCCGAGGAAACGATAAGCGAGACAGCCAGAGGATGAGGATGTTGACGGAGAGGGACGAAGAGAGTAGACAGGACAGGAGAGGTACTTACTTGCCTAAGTATATTGGGGTACAAGTATGGGGAAAGAAACTTGGGGGCAAAATCAATCGACATAAAACCAATTGTGCTTTGGGCCTATAAGCATAACTAATTGGTTTCGAGAAATAATTATATAAAAGTGGGTGGACTATTTCCCACCCTTTTTTAGCGTTACCTCGAACGTATACGCATGTCTAATAAAAAATTTAAATATTTATTTAAAATTTAATTTATTTAAACTTGTCCACATATTTTTTTTTTAGGATTAAAAAGTAAATTCTTTATTTTATCAATAATATTAAATAATTAAAATTTTATTTCATTTTTTTCTCTTTAATTTAGAAAAACTAACTTTGTCCTCTGAATTAAGTTTTAAAAAATTCACTTTTTTTTCCCTGAAATGCAACAATTTTTTCTGGCGATGGCTAAAAAGTTTTCGTCTAGAGGTCGACCACCTTTGGACGATGATAGTCGTCCAAGAAGGACGAGCATCATCCAGATCTAAATGACGAGCATCGTCTAGATCTAAATGACGCTTTGTCGTCTAGACTAGACGATGATCGTCGTCCAGATCTGGATGACGAGCATCGTCTAAATTTGGATGACGTTTTGTCGTCCAGATCTTTGGACAACAAAGCGTCGTCTAGATTTGGATAACGCTTTGTCATCCATATTTGGATGACGTTTTGTCGTCTAGATCTTTGGACAATGAAGCATCGTCCAGTCTGGATGGTATTTCGTCATCTATTCTGGGTGATGTTTCCTCGTCCATTGTGGACGCTTGTCGTTTAGAGAATGGATGACACTCTATCGTCCAGTGAAGCTCAACGAGCATCGTCTAGATCTAGATGATGGTCGTCACTCTCCCTCCAGCCACGTCATCATCGGTGGTCGGAGGGAAAATGAAAAACAAATTAGGGATTTGGGGAGGGGTGAAAGTCAATTTTCAAAGTTCATGGATGGGGGGTAAAAGTTAATTTTTAAAATCGGAGGGGAAAATTACAATAAAATTATATAACTGAAATATAAACAATAAAATATCGATTTTATCCCTATATTTAACAGAGGACTTAACGACAATTTAAAGATTGATGAGTGTTTGAATTTTTCATCAGACGTGAGTACACTTTTAAAATAGCCTAAAAAATAGGTGGGAAATAGTTTTTTTCCCTATATAAAATTAAATATTTAATTTATAATACTTATAAATTATTTATTTTATTCATTTTTACCAGCAATGAGAGTTTTTTTTATCCAATAAAACTATGTATACCCACTTTGGGTACATAAATATATACACATTTATATGTGTCATTATGTGATTGGATGATTTTAAATTAAGAATAAAACAATAACCAATCATATGATGACACATATGAGTGTGTATATATTTATGTATCCAAAGTAGGTACACATAGTATTACTCTTTTTTATCGCTCATACCTTTTTTCAAATACAACCATCACCACTGTTAACTCCACCATTTTGGACCGGTATATTATTATTTATATTTAAGAATATATTAGTGTATTAGGCCTATTATTTGGTTTATCCTTTGATATTATATTAAAATATATTCAATATATAAATATAAAGATTAAAATATATATGGTATAAAATCAATTAATTTATATTAAAATTAAATCTATCATTTTTATATATCAGAAAAAATATAATAAATTTTATATTTTTTTATATTATTAATAAAATAATAATTTTTATCTTATTTTTAATTAAAAAATTATAATAATAGCTACTGCATGAATAAGAGTTTGAATTTTTAAATTCCATACATATAACTTTTAAATGCATCAAAATTAAGGTGGGAATAAGTCCTTTGGCCTTACGAAAACTCCAAACTACCCTCGCATCTGAATCTGGCCACCTCCGTCCGTTTTTCGTTAAAACAAAGCAACCAAAAGCAGCATGTTATGCACAATTTATATTTATATATATACACACACAAACAAAGCGATGGAAAACAAGGTAGATTAAGGGAAAGCATAGTCGAGAGAGTTTGAGATTCGTGTTGTGTTGTTAACGGCGGCATCGAAAAAGACTTGGTCATTGGAGAAAATTATGAGGAAAGAAAGCAGTTGGTCGTTGAAGAAAGTTATGAGCAAAGAGAAGCTGGTGTGGTTATGCCCGTGGAAAATCTCAAACGCTTTCAAATGGAGACGCCTCAATTTTCAAGTTAAGAAAGTCGATGAGTTAGTGTTCAAGTTTATGTACGTTGTAGAAGCCATTGTTCTTGGCTTTGCTGTTTGCTTCTTCTTCCTCTGCTGTGGCTGTAACTTTTGATTCTTAATTACTTTTCTACCTTATTCATTCGTTCTTTTGTCAGTGTCATTCTCTCTCGGTTTTAGATGGGATTAGGTGACTGTAACTTGTAATTAGAATTTATTTGAAGTTTCTCAATAAATTACATTGAAAATTTGCAGCTTTAAAAAATGCATAGCATCTGAGAAATTATTATAATTCTCCTAAAATTACATCGTTTTATTTATATGAAGAATTTTGTGGATTCTTGAGTCTTATGCATCTTAACCTCTTTTTGTTTCCCCAATGTAAGGAAAATTTGAGCTCCATTGATGATGATGATGATTCGCTAGTTCTTCGATTCCTCTCTTCTTTCTCCATCCCTACCAACAGAACAAACCCACAAAATTTAATTTTTTATTACTTTAATTTTGGTCGGTGTGATAAATTCGAAACTTCGATAATAATATGCTTTAATAATGCTTACCTATCTCTCTACTATTCCTTTTGTCGTGAGTGTCAATCCACTCCAATAATTGAACATAGAATCAATTTCTTCAATGCTTTATTTTTTTTTCTTTAGTTAGAACATTCAACCATTACAATTTCCTTCCATTAATTGTAAGGTAAGTTTTATTGACACAACAAAATCTTAAATTGTGATTAAATCAACGACCAAATTGATTATATTGATCAGGACACCATCAAATCAAAAAAAAAAAAAAAGGAAAAAGATGGTGATTACAGTTGTAATTTACGATTAAAGAATACTAATGAAAGAGCAAAAGGCGAGAAAAATTGTTCAGTTGAAAGAGAGATATAATTTTGAATATTAGTATAGAATATTTTTGTAATTTTAATAAAATGAATAAATTGATAATTAACATTTATATTAAATATTTAATATAGTTTTATAATTTTGTTAAAAGAATAAACTAATAATTTATTATAAAATAAAATAGTTTTTATTAATATGAATGGATGATACGTGTATATATAAATATAAATTTTAAATTTAAAAAAGTGAGAATCGCTGAGCAATGTTTGGGTGGGACAAAGTCATTTAAAAAAAAAAAACGAAACATTTAGTGTTGAGATTGAAAAGGCCAAAGGACAATTTCGCACCCAAGGTATGTTTTTTTCTGTAAATTCCCCCCCTCCCCCCCTTGGCCTGTTAACTTTAAAAAACTCATTTATCTACCTATGAACTGTTAAAAAAAATGTTTGATTGACGGATTCAAAGGTAAAATCATTATTTTATTTGTAATATTAAAAATAAACTTAAATTTAATTTTTTTTTACCCCCAAAATCTAACAACTAATAATTTTCTCTCAACCCAAGTTTTCAAAAATAATATTTTCCCTCTTAGGGTTTCCAAACTTTTGATTAAATTTTTTGACAACGATCGACGATCTTCAGGCGATGTCTTTTCCTCCCTGACGTCTCCTCTTTCCAATCGTGAGACGTCTTCCCCTCTTAGGCATCGTCGTTGATGAAGATGACGCGTCTTCATCTTTAACGAAGATAAATCGTCTTCGTCGATGATAATGTCATACAATATCAGAAGTGTACGATCAGAAGAAGGGGCCGTCGAAGAAGGAGAGTAGGTGCTTGGAGATCGCTAGTCGTCATCAAAAAAATTAGATCTGAAGGTTTGGAAACCCTAGGGGGAAAATGCAGTTTTTGAAAAGTTGGGTTGGGGGAAAGTGTTAGTTTTTAGGGTTTGGAGGGAAAAATGATATGACCAATAAACTCAGTTAAGTTTAACAGCCTATGGGTGATTAAATGAGATTTTCAAAGTTAATGGAGGGAATTTAGAAAAAAAGTATACCTTGGGTGGGAAATAGTGCTTTGGCCGATTGAAAACTAAAAGTATTGAGATGTTTAAATACTTAGCTGAAGAAGACGCACAAATCGTAATTAATATCCAACTCTAAAAACAAATGAAAAAATAAAATAAAATCATAACGATAAATGCGTCACTCTCCCAAAACCGCTACAGTTGAGTTGAAGCAAAATGGCTTCATCCGCAGCCCCTCTCCACCGTCTCTCCACCTTCAAGAGCCCTTCAATCACGGCACCAACATCAAGAACAGCACTGCCAACAACAACGACCACCTCAACCTCACAATTGGATGCGTTGGCCAGTGACCCAATCCTCTCTGCCTTCCTCTCTCCATCATTCTCCTCCATTTCTTTCTCCTCGTCCGCCCTTTCCTCCGGCTCCCCCGCATCCACCGCCGAAAAACTCCATCACGCCATTCGTCTCTTGGAGAATCAACTCCGCTCCGAAGTACTCTCCCGCCACACCGACCTTCTCAGTCAGCTGTCATCTCTAAATCACGCCGAAGACGCTCTCTCCACCGTTCGATCTGCTATTATATCGCTACAATCATCCGTCCGTTTCGTCCGATCGGAGCTCTCTGATCCCTACAAATCTGTTAAATCTAAAACCGTACAGCTGTCTAATCTCCACCGTACAACCGAACTCCTTCAGCATACGATCCGTGCACTTAGGTTATCCAAGAAGCTTCGTGATCTTCTCTCGGCGTCAGAAGCAGATCCAGAAAAGCTAGATCTGACGAAAGCAGCACAGCTTCTTTGCGAGATAATTACAATGTGCAAGGAGTACGAGTTGACCGGCATTGACGTAATTGATGAGGAGATGTTTTGGGTTAAGGAAGTGGGAGAGAAACTGAGAAATGAAGCAATGAAAGTCTTAGAAGGAGGAATGGAAGGGTTGAATCAGGCGCAAGTAGGGACGGGATTGCAAGCTTTTTATAATAATGGAGAGCTGAAGATGACGGTTGAACATTTGGTGAATAAGTATAAGAACATGGGAGTGAAGAGCGTGAGTGTGGCGTTGGATATGAAGGCCATTTCGGGAGGAGGTGGTGCTGGCTTCGGGCCGGGAGGGATTCGCGGTTCTGGAACACCCCAGATTGGTGGAGGGTTCAAGGCACGGGAAGGATTGTGGCAGAGGATGGGGACTTGTATGGATCAGTTGCATTCCATTGTTGTTGCTGTTTGGCATTTGCAGAGGGTTTTGTCGAAAAAGAGAGACCCGTTCACTCATGTATTGCTGCTTGATGAGGTTATTCAGGTAATTATTGTAGTTATTTGTTTCTGTATTGTGGTTGATACTGTTGTTGTGTGGTTAGTGATACTATGGAGAATTTTGGTTGGCATTTTTAGCATTAGATTTCTTTATTCGGAAGAGTATGAACGCGAGGTTGCTTTGTTAAATTTATTGGTAATTCGATCGTATGTGAGATAAATAGTTCCGGCAACTGTGAAAAAAAATGGAGGTTCTGGATTTGGATTATGGTGCAAATATTGGAGTTTGTAACTCATAAATTATTCAAGGAGAGTTTCTTCTGATTTCAATGATTACTTTTAGAAGCACACTCCTAAGCCAGAATGTAGTAGTAAATTTGGAGTGAATTGTTATCTCTTTTGACTGTATCAGGTAATCAGCATTGGAGGAAGATTCTGGTGTTTTCTTTGCATCATGATGTGAGCAAAAGTTTTGCATTTCATCAATAGTATGTGTGCTTCAACTGAGTGCTTACATAAGATCTCCATGTACCTAACTTCTCTGGGATTGTGTGTTTGATTCAAATTCATTCCCTCTTGTTTAACTCCTTACGTTAGCTGTTACTGTGAACAGGAGGGCGATCCCATGTTAACAGATCGTGTTTGGGAGGCGCTTGTGAAGGCTTTTGCAAGTCAAATGAAGTCTGCTTTCACTGCATCAAGCTTTGTCAAAGAGATATTTACTATGGGATATCCAAAACTCTTTTCCATGATAGAGAACCTTCTTGAAAGAATTTCTCGTGATACAAATGTCAAAGGGGTTTTACCAGCTATTAGTTTGGAAGGGAAAGATCAGATGGCTGCGGCTATTGAAATATTCCAGACATCTTTTTTGGCCCTCTGCTTAAGTCGCCTATCTGATCTTGTGAATACTGTTTTCCCGGTGTCTAGCCGTGGAAGTGTTCCTTCAAAAGAACAAATATCAAGAATTATATCATGCATTCAGGAAGAGATTGAAGCTGTACAGATGGATGGTCATTTGACTCTCCTTGTATTACGTGAAATTGGCAAGGTTTTGATTTTGCTTGCACAACGAGCTGAATACCAGGTGATTTGTTTATTTTCATAGTAAAAAGATGAATTCATTTCCCATAAATCAAGACTAACTTAAACTAGCTGGACAGTTGTTTTCATCAAATACATTACATATATATCTTTTAATGGAAAATTTTGTAAAATTATTCAATTTTTGAAGCTTTTGTTTAACAAGCATTCGTGTTAGTTAAATATTTCAAAGATGCTACTGTTTTATTTTTCAAGCATGCTGGTGTTGGAATTGCTTGTTGAAGAATGTTAAACTGCATTCTAATGTCAGATATCTACTGGTCCTGAAGCACGTCAAATATCTGGTCCTGCAACATCAGCACAACTCAAGAACTTTGCATTGTGTCAGCATCTGCAAGAACTTTATACACGCATATCATTGATGATCTCAGGACTGCCCACTGTAGCTGCAGATGTGCTGTCTCCCTCTATTGGTACAATATATGGAGTAGCTTGTGATTCAGTTACATCCTTGTTCCAAGCAATGATTGACCGACTTGAGTCTTGTATCTTGCAAATTCATGACCAGAACTTTGCTGTGCTTGGCATGGATGCTGCAATTGACAATAATGCTTCACCTTATATGGAGGAACTACAGAAGGGCATTCTTCATTTCCGTAAAGAGTTCCTAACTCGGCTATTGCCTTCTTTAGCTAATGCTACCACAGCAGGGACAGAAACTATATGCACAAGGCTGGTTCGGAGCATGGCTTCTCGGGTTTTGATATTTTTTATCAGGCATGCTTCTCTTGTAAGACCTCTCTCAGAATCAGGGAGATTGAGGCTGGCCAGAGACATGGCTGAGCTGGAGTTAGCTGTGGGACAGAACTTGTTCCCAGTTGAACAACTTGGTGCACCCTATCGAGCACTTCGAGCATTTAGACCTCTAATTTTCTTGGAAACATCTCAGCTGGGAGCATCTCCTCTTCTTCAAGATCTCCCACCAAGTGTCATACTTCACCATCTTTACTCTCGGGCCCCAGATGAATTGCTGTCACCGTTGCAAAGAAACAAGCTTACACATGTGCAGTATTCATTATGGCTAGATTCTCAAGGGGAAGACCAGATATGGAAAGGTATTAAGGCAACTCTGGATGATTATGCAGTAAAGGTAAGGGCAAGAGGAGACAAAGAGTTCAGCCCTGTATACCCTCTCATGCTTCAACTGGGGTCTTCTTTAACCGAAAAGCCTCATGCATCACAAAAGCATTGATGACAAACCACTTGTTAACTATTTTTGTTAAAAGGAAAAAAGAATCACCATCACCAGGAATTTGCTTTTCGAAAGATTCACATGTGGTACAAATGAGGAAACTGCAAAAAAGAGATGCTATAGTCATATTGCAATTTAGAGGTACAAATAACATATTTTAGTTGAACCTAATATGGTGTTTATTATTCCCTTGGAGGTTGAACTAACATTTTGTCTTTCTGTTTAGGTCTTTGGATATCTAGTCAAAAAATCTCAAAATGACGAAAGCAATGGGATTATTGACTGAAACTGCTCCAAGGTTCTTAGCTGTACCTCCTCAAATATACACATTTCAGTTATTTTTGTATCCATATTACAAATGCTTGTTGCACTATAATGTTTACAATTGTTTATGTACAATAGACTAATAATTGATTATGCTGCAGTTCTTCTTTTGCAAGGCTGTTTTCTTAATCTATGGTCTTGTTTCACATACTTGTGACAAACTTCTATTGATTGCCAAGTGTGTCATGTTTAATAATGTGGAAAAGAGGAAAATCCTGATCACATTTCATGATTCTCACAATACAAGACATCTCAACTAAGATATCTTGTAAATATATTAAATAGAAATTGTGTAATATTCTAGAAGTTAATATAGTTCCCTAAATTAGACATCTTCTTCCCTACCACGTAATGTGTTCCCTAAATTAGATGTAAGTTATTGAAATTTTTCTGACCAAATATAGGACTTGAGGAATCAGTTTGAGAGCTTGTTTATATTAGGAAAAGTGGGTAGTTGAAGTGTAAATTTTTAATGTGGGTTTTTTGATTATATTGGGAAGGTTTCAAGAACGAAACACGTTGAAGTTGAGAAGAACTTTATTAAATAAAAAATTAATAGTGAAGTGATTTGTAAGCCATAAATTTAAACTATCAACCAAATTGTGATCTAACGAAAAGGTTGCAAGTTAGTTAAAAAATATATATATATTTAAGCCATCTTAAGGGAGAGTGTGGAAGGGAAGAAAATCCAAATCGAGTTTCTAGATTCTCGTAGTCTTAAATATCTCAATTTTCTAATTTTTCAGAGATATTTTATATTCTTAGTTCGGACAACCTGTAAATATAGTAAATAAAAATTGTGTAATATTGTGCGAGTTAATGTAATTCCCAACTTAGAGATCTTCTTCGTTGTACTAATTCTCCTGTAATTTGGTGGGGGTGAAATACTGAAATACAATTTCATTCCTATTATCTCTGGCCTTAAGTTTATAAATAATCTGAACTCAAATTGAATGTTTATTTGACACCTACCAATAAATTGATTTATCAGAATTTTAGCTGTTAATTATTGCTGACTTTTCTGGGCCTGAGACATACAGGGGGCTGGCTTCTCATGTATGTAGAACGTAAATATTACTTTTAGAGGATTATAATACCAATCCCATGTTTGGTATGCTTAAAGTGGACTCGTCTGTCTATCTTCCCTGCTTTCTCAGTTTATCCCATAAACACCATCTCTAAATTCATGGTAGGTCCCCAGGTTTAATAATTTATATTATAACATTCAATAGTTAAATTTGAAGTAATCACACTTTGATTTATGATTTTGAAACGGTGGATTCCATGCAGTCGTAGTATTTTGTTATTTTGTCTTTGAAGTTATGGTTAATTGGGTTTTGATTCATTTGGAGCTTGCAAAACGGAAAAGAATCCAACTGTTTTGCTGGAAATGGCAAAACCTATTGCTATATAATTATAAATATTAGATTAAAAAAATATTAAACTGATTTTTAATTACTTAGTCTTATAATAGAAACAAATGATGTTCGTTAGGTGAAGTTTCTTTGTAGAATGATGATTTTGATTTGGTAACAAAATTCAAATTAATACGTAACAATTTAATATTAATTATGTGTGTTTTAATTTTGCTATTTTGTAACTCAACTCTAGAATTTGTGCTTATATATAGGTACTAGAATATTTAAAGAGATAGCACTAAAAATAAGGATCAAAATCTTTGCCCCTTCAAATTCAAATGTGGGTGCCATATGTAATTGGGTAAAGATGGTTGCTCTATGTACAGGGCTGCCATGCCATGTTTGTCATTTTGTCAAGAGCAAATTCTGCTTACTATGCATCTTATGATGACTAACTCAATGTTACTTATAAACTTGCTGGCATAAAAATGAATATTGAGACCTGATTTCAATTGTGCTTTGTTGCTAGTGGCATGGTTTAGATTCAAATTGAACTGAGTCTGAACAGAGTGAAGCTTATTTTCAGAAGGAGTCGATTTGGACTTATTGAGCTTGAAGAAAACTCGTTCGTGTTTAGCTTATTTCGTGAATCTGGAGTTTGTATTCCACTTAAGATTGTGTAGAGAAGCTGAATTAGATTTAGACTAGTTGAACTCGTTTGCTCAAATTTAGCTTTTTTGTGGTTTGTGTGGCATTATTTAAATTTTTTTTAAAATATATTTTAGCTCAGATTTAAGTTTGAGTTCATATATGTCGAGTTCAGATTTAGATTCGTGATTGATTTTCAAATATATTTTATATTGAATTTAGGCTCGAATTTGTATATATTAGATTCAAATTTAGATTTATTCGAAGAAAACTCATAATAAATTCGAACAAACTTGTTTTAAATCCACCCATAATTGTTCGGTAGTTTTCATTTCCATAACAATTGCTTATTATAGTCGTCTCGTGGGTAAAGCAAATGACATTTCATTTAGCTTCCAAATTAATCCTAAAGCCTGAGCGGACAGCCAGCGCCAAAGATGTAGATTTTGATAGGATGTAGACGTGAAATTCATATGGAATATTAACATCTTTATCAGGCGATGTGATGGAGATGGAATGTTTTCTATATCATTACGGCCAAATGACTATTTCCCACCTAAGGTTTGATGTTTTCTCAAGTTTCCACCTTTTAACTATGAAAACACCAAACATCCACCTATGGTCTGTTAGATTTAATAAAACTCTAACGGTGGCAAGGGTAAAATCGTCATTTTCTCTATAATATTAAGAATAAACTTAAATAGAATCTATTTTGCCCCCCTAAACTTTAAAAACTAAAATTTTCCCTCAGTCTAAGTTTTAAAAAATCGCAGTTTCACCCTAAGGTTTCTTTTTGAAATCTCCGACGACATCTCCGGCTTCATTGCCGACGGTCTTTCCCTCCCGAAACATCCTCTCCTTCCGGCAATCTCTTTCCTCCCATTTGGACCCCCCATCGGAGTCGGAGAAGCCGTGGAAGACGAAGAACTTCGTTGGGGAAGACGAAGTTCTTCGTCTTCCCAGTCGTCGTCGTCTTCATCTTCCAACTGCGATCGGGCTTAATCTTCGTCTTCATCTTCCAACTACGATGAAGAAAACTGCGATCGTCGTCGTCAGATAAGTCGTCTGGGAAGACGATTTCTCTTCCCAGATGACTTATCTCTGCGTCGGATGAGTAGTGCAAGAGTTTAGGGCGGCCGTCGGTGGAAGAGAAACCGTTGGGAGGGGAAGACGGCCGGTGATGGCACCGGAGAGATAAACCCTAAGGGGGAAATGCGATATTTTCAAACCCTAGAGGGGGGAAATGCGATATTTTCAAATTTAGCTTAGGGAAAAAATGTTAGTTTTTAAACTTTTAGGGGGAAAAATGAGATTAAATTTACCACCGTTAGGGTTTTGTTAAATCTAACCGGTTATGGGTAGGTGTTTAGTGTTTCTATAGTTAAAAGGTGGAAACTTGAGAAATCATCAAACCTTGGGTGGGAAATAGTCGTTTGGCCTATCATTACAGAGCTATTCCTTTTCACCCTAGTTAAGCAAACCTCAGTTTCTTCCTTTCATCTCCGTTCATACTGTACAAATTAATACATTTCAACTTCAAGACATATAATAATATTTGTTTCATTATTAGCCCTCCCACCAAATCATTAAAATAACCCAAAATCGTGCCTTCTCAAAACACTGTTTATTATACAACTAACTCTTATAAAATATTTTAAATCTCCAATCATCAAAGTTGATCAAGTTTATGTAGATAGACATCATATTTTCTCAAATAATAAAAAATAAGGAGAAAGAATAATTTATATCTTTATTTTACTCGAGAAATCCCAATTTCAAACATATAAGTAGGAGAAAAACAAAAGGAAAAGGACGAATATTTCAATAGTAAGCTGCGTGCCTTGGGTGCCCTCCTACTGCATGTAGCTAGCTTATTCAGCCATATTATATCATATTTAAGTTCACCTGAAATTGACTAACATCTACATCCCCTCTTTCTTTCTATATGTAAATCCAAATTTTGGCATTTCTCCATTTGATGTGTCAAACTCTGATAAGAAGGGAAGAGAGATGACATAATACGAACAAAATTTATATGTATACACTTTTCAATATATAATTGAATATACAGATAATATATATAATCGAGTATACAGATAATATATTATCGTATAATAAAATGTTACTTTATCTTAATTTAAAATTATTTAATTATATAATGATAATTATCCGTATATCTAATTATTTATTCAAAAGTATTAACATATAGTTATATTGGGCATAATATAAAGAATATGGTTGGTGGGCAGTTAGGGATTCGTATAAACAATTTTTATTGAAGAATCAACATCATTTTCAGCATCTTTACGTAATGAATTATGACTTGTTTTGTTTCCATCAATCTTACATTCACATACAAACCTTTTTTGCTTCATATCTATATTTATAGCTCCCTCTTTGGATGCTCCGATAGAGGTAACAAGGTGGGGGTTAATTCTAAATTAATTAAGCCAGCTGTTTGGGAACCTCGAAATTATGGGGAAGAAAATATCCAAGAATCCTCATGAGAAAAAACAACTCAACAGCTTGATAAAAGTTTTGCGGCCAAAGGTTTATATCACTGATAGCTCAAGCTTCAAGAACCTTGTTCAAGAGCTGACTGGCAATGGAAATACTACCACTAGCACCACTGTCTCATCCCCGCCTGATTCATCGTATAATCCACATCAAATAACAGTTGATGAAATCTCTATCATCCATATAGAAGATGATGTTCATGTTCATGCAAGGGAGCCTGAAAGTAGCTTGGAAGCGTCGTCTGATGCGTCCACTGAATCTTCATTTGAACTATACAACCAGCAAGTATTATTTCCTGAAGATTTGGAGCGAAGGTATTATAGCCAGATATACCAGCAGGGCGAAAGTAATGTTACTTCTTCTGAGTATTTGTTGATGAATCAACAAGAGGAAGAGTTGTTATCATATGGGGATTTGGAGTCGTTGTTATTGGATGTGGAGCCATACCCTCTTTATAATACTACTTGTAATCAGATTCAGCAAGAGGTCAGTATCTTTGACTATGAGCTAACCGGGCTTATATGATTATCAAAGTGTTTGTTTTTCCGTCCCGGAGACAGCAAGAAGAAGATCTTACGTAACGTTTTGCTATATATAATATATTACTCTGAACTTACCAATATATATATATATATATCAAGTACACATATGTTCATATATAAAGTACAGAAATTCACGGCAGTAAGTTAATTGCTTCCTTTGTATAATCATTGTGTGTGCGTGTGTATATATATGTACAGAGAGAGAATTATCATTTTCATTGTTTGCTCTGTATTTTGTTGTTAAAGATCGATGATGATTAATTCTAGGTATTTGATGGGTAGAAAAATAGAAATTAAAATAACATTCATTCATTAAATCTTTCTTTCTATATAACTATACTCAATTGTAACATCCAAGCCATAGAAACCCGATCTACCATCCAAAAAAAGTAACAAGAAATGCAAGCAGAACCAAAGTCCACAACAGCTTAAAAGATTGGGTATATGATGCAGTATTGGTGGGACTGGGTGCGGTCATTGGGGATGACAGTGAAGGTGGTGAAGCATAATTAGGAATGGAACCCGGTGCAGTCATTAGCGATGACAGTGAAGGTTGTGAAGCCTAATTAGGACTGAAACTGGGGCATAGGGTTACCATTATGTCAACCTTCTGACCAGCTACACAATGACCAGGAACATTTCACAAGAAATAGTAATGGCCAAGACCTTTGAGGGTGATAGAATCAGAGCCGGAAGTGTAGATAGCGATTGGAGATGTTGCATTACAAGACTGAAAATCTTGATGGGTTACGTGCTTGACATTGTGAAATTAATTGTTGTAATTGAATGTTGCGTTGATCATCAAAAGATTATCTTAAACATTATTGAACGAGCAAAAGGGAAAGACATTATATAAGCAAATGCATAAAAAGGAAAAAAGTTGGAAAAGAAGAAACATATATACTAATAACATCTCCAACATGGAAGTTCTTGGTGGAAGCCCACTTGTTGTAATCGATATTGCCCATAGCACCCCATCCAGCAGAATCACCAACTTTGTAAACAGCACCAAGAGAAGCTCCAAAAAATGTTGTCAATAGCAAGAAAGCAACAAAATTGTCATACTTAACGAAAGCCATCAATAATTACTAAATATCAACCCAAGTGAGCAACGAAGATTTCAAGAAAAGTGGAAGATCAATTAGTCTGAGCAAATCCAGGCTGCTTGGGCAGATATATATAATGAATTGATTTTTTTGGAGGCTTGATTTGGCAATGTAACGTTTTCTACATAGGAAATAAAATCAAGGAAGAATTCGGACTACAAACTCTCAAACCAACCACATGTATGCTCTCACACATAATTGACTATTTGATCGATCCTCTTCTTCTTCTCATGCTCTTGTAGGTTAATTAGTAATGGCTTTGGCAAACAACTTGGTTGCTTTCTTGTTGATGACAACTATTTTTGGAGTCTCTCTTGGTGCTGTTTATGAAGTCGGTGATTCTGCTGGGGCGGACTGCCATGGGAAATGTAGATTACAACAAGTGGGCTTCTTCCAAGAACTTTCATGCTTCTCGACTCTTTTACATAATACTTGTATATTTTGATCTCAACTACCAGTTTGCATAAATATACATAGTTACGCATATATCATAACCATGCATTATCTAATCGCTTAAATGCAGTGTTCAATTACAACAACTAATTTCACAATGTTAAACAAATATCCCATCAAGATTTTCAGTCTTGCATTGCAACATCCTTTTAGCCGTCCACACATCGGGCTCTGACTCAATCACCCTCAAAAGTCTTGGCCATTATTATTTCTTGGGTGGCATTGTGGGTCATTGTAAAGCCTTTGCGCCCAAGTGCCAGTCCTAATTATGCGTCATCGCCTTCAGGATACTCCCTTTCACATTGCCTACTCTTGTTATGAACACTGCTTTGTCTCTCCAATCTTTCCAGCTTTGGTCAACTTTCGTTACCCTCGCATTTTTATTGCTGCATGTTTTGAGTTGTGTTGATATGTTTGTTTGTATTAATTTGTTGGCTTTTTATCTTTAAAAAAATTATTAGTTTACCGCAAAAAAAAAAAAAAAAAAGTTCCTAGTTTGGTGTCTGTCAATTAAAATTTTGAAAAATTAAAACGGAAAAAGCAATAACAGACGTATTTATTTGCAAAAGAGAATTGAAGTTTGACTGAGGTATCCAACCAAAATAGATCCAATTACCGGTCCATAGCTATATTTTATTATTATTAATTAACTATTAGAGTAATATTTAAAAATTTATTAATAATTCAAAACTCAAAAATATCTTTAAATTATTATTTATAATTATATGATACCAATAAAATTATCTATAAAAGATAGTTTAAATAATAAATGGTTAGATTTCATATATAAAAGTATTTAAATTTCTTTTAATAATATTTTGATATTAAACTTTCAAAGTTTAATTTGTTTGTGTTGGTATGATTCGTTCCTTGAGATGTAACTTGTTCATGTTTGATATAATTAATTTTCTTTTGAATAAACAATATGACTTAAATAGGATTTAAAAAAAAAAATTATATAAAAAATAATTTATGTTTTTCATAATTTCCATGTTGACATGTAAGGGCATCGGGTTAGTTGTTGCGACATGACCCATATCTCTTTTTTTTTTTTTTTATAACTTGTAAAATTAACAGTTGTGCCAAAGGCATTGGGACAAGGCCATAGGTCAATCTGGTACAGTTCAATAAAAATTAATAAAATTTTATAATGATGAAAAAAGTATTAAAATAATTTAAAATTTTAAAATATATTAAAAAATATAAATGTGCAACTAATATTTAATAAAAGAAACTTTTTATTGAATTTATGACTCTGAATTTTTAAAGCATGGTCAATTTACCAGACTGGATCATCTTCACGTAACTACAAATGGTAGCATGTTGGTTGACTGCTGGTCATATCTTGCGCCTTATAAAATTAGATGATGAGCACTATCTGCAATTTGATAACTGGGTTGGTGGTCGCACGCAAGGACTCCTATTACGAGCCCTAATTGTAGAAAAGCATCTTTTTCTAATTCGTATCTTTGTTTTGCTTCAACCAATAACTTCAGAATATGAGACTCATATAAGTAGGCATGGAATTAAGGCGGAAAACTGTATTCCAAATCAATAGGCGACTGTCAAAGTTGTGGCATAATTATGGTGAAGAAAGTGAATCAGGTGTCTCTTAAAATAAGTAAGAATGAGTCGAAGAAGCAGCTCAACAACTTGATAAAAGTTTTGAGGCCTAAGGTCTACATTACTGACAGCTCCAACTTCAAGAGACTCGTTCAAGAACTTACCGGTAATGGCAGCTCAATTGTACCTTCCTCGTCATCTCTTACATCAAAACATCAGCAAGGACAAGCTGATCATCTTGAGTATAATCATGTTCCAGTTATCGATGTTGAAGACGACCATGGAGATCCCCAAAGTAGCCTGGAGGCAATATCATTTGACGCATCTCTCGATTCATTTGATGATGATTTATTCAACAACAACAACAACATATGTTTAACCGAAGGATTATTCGCAGAATTAGCAGAAAACCACCACGTGCAAAATTTGAATCATAACAAAACATTTGATGCATCATATCCGACGGAGCAATGGTTGGATTGGCTGGCTTGTCAAGATGTGGAGTCATGGCTCTTAGATATTGATCAACCTTATCCTAAATTTAATGGTTTTGCGGAGAATATTCAGGAGGCCAGCATATATGATTACGACTTATCTTGGCAAGTATCAGGAGGCGGTTTTTTCTAGCTAGTTTTCACAAGATTATATCAATGGCAAAGGCCATATATGTTATACAGTTTTTATTTTTTTAAGTCAAAGGGTACACTGATCATACTCATTGTGGAAAATTGATATTCATGTGATTTATTTGTTTGTACAGAAAGCCAAATTGGCATATTAATTTACTAATTTTTAGAGTATATATGGGATATTGCACATCAAGTTGTAGAAGATAAAAGTATGACTTTGTAATCAAGTTAAAGATAGTAAATGAACTTGCTGATTTGTCAACAGAATCAACAACGTGAAAAAGCCAGTTCCATCAAAAAATTATTACAAATTATAAGCACCAAAATTGATAGTTGGAAGAATTGTCACTGAAAATGAGTTATTTATCCAATAACAGAATCAATTCCCTTCTGTTATTTTGGCTTTACTGGTGTCTTTTGCTGAGGAGGGAGGCTATACAAGGATCTCAGCTGCCTGCTTATCAGTTTGCTGTTGTGGAGAGACATTTGAAGGTCCAAATTATCAGACCACCATTGCTCTATCCCGTGAGCCTCAAGAAACTTCTGTTTTCCCTTTGACATAACAAACAGCTTTGCTGCAGCATTCCCATTTGTCAAACTCACATTCTCCTTGTTAGCATCATTTTCGGCTGTGCCTTCAGGATCAGTGTAAGAACAACAGATATAATCACTATTGTTCACATACAAATGAGGTACCCATTTATTTAATTCAGCAGAAGTTTTATCTCCATAGAAATAATGTACCCAATTCTTTAATCCCACAGGATTCGTCTTCTCTCCCTCATCAATGATGGCCTGACTTTCTGCACTTGAAGGAAGCATTGATTTAACTCTGTTCCAAGCAAATGCTGCCTTTTCTCCCATGTTTCTAAAACTCATTGCCAGTGAAACAGAAGGTGGGTTAAACAAATGGGTGTCAACATATAATCCTTCCTTGGCTAATGCTTTTCCCACTTGCAGGGCAAAGCCAGCCCCAAGTGAATGACCTGCTACGCATACATTGTTGCTTCCATATCTAGCAGCAAGGGACCTTAAGGATTCCAGAGCACCCCTAAATCTGACAGAACCCTTCAAGCTTTCCCAAGCAAAAAAACGGAGGTCATCTTCGACATCCCTTCTTATGGTTGAGCTTTTGAGCAATGTTCCTCGGAGTGCTAAAACAGCTTTTGGTGCTCCACTGGGTCTAATAAGTACCAAATCTGCCATTGCTGCAGCTCGATCCCATTCTAGTATTGCACCATATATAGATCCATCTCTTTCATCAACTAATGTTTGGACCAACTTGTACCTAAAAGGTATCCACCATTTTGGAGCCAGAGCACTTGCTTCTGTTCTGTTCTCTTGCCTATCAAGTTCAAGCAAGTAAACTGCTTGTATGAAGCAGGCAATTACAGTTCTTTTGTGATTTGGATCCTTCCTGCATATACAGACCATCCAGAAAGGGAGTAGGTATTCCTCAAACACCGAAATATGTCAGAAACAATTAACACTAAATGCAATTTAATATGTAAATGAACATAAGTTCTTCTCATTATGCTTGACTAATACTTTACATTTCTACAGAAAGGTAAAAGAAAAATGAAACTTTTATCTATTTGGCATGTCAAAAGTTTCCCAAAGAAAAGCCGATAACTTGAAACACAAGGATTTGGACACTCTCTCACTCTCTCATCACTAAACAGTGCAAGATGTATCACGGGCTCATGATTTAGGAACTAATTCTAAGAAATTTTGAGATCTAGAAGTTTGCTACATCAAAAAATTTCCCCTTTCTTTCACAGTTCACATAATTATTTGAGAATCCATATGATTGCAACACACAGCAAAAGGAAATAATAAGGGGAAGAAATCGGAGAGGATTAAACCACAATGTGTATAAGACCCTCATATAAAAACTTCACAAGCTAATTGTCAGCTACTCATATATGATAGACAGAAGTAAACATAATTCTTAAATCAAAAACCAGGTATGTCAACCCAATTAAAGGAGAGACGTGTATAAGAGAGAATACGCAAAAAAAGATTGATAAATAAGACGGAAACAGAATAAAAAATGATCAATTCAATTAATCGCTCATGTCAGATTGTCATGGCGAAGCAGACAACAGGGAGAACACTGAGTGAAAATAAAATGAATGCAATTTGTAAAGTCAAGAATTCCATAATAAAAAAACTGCTTTAATGAAACAAAAAGCTACCGGGCAATGGTTGGTACAGCAATGGAAGTAATTTAGATTACAAACAAAATTAGATCTCCAACAACATATTTTACCAAGAAATTGGCAGTAAAGCAAGCGAAAAAACAGGGAAAGCCCACAATATGCAATTACAGATTTAGCAAATTAAAACATTACCAAAAATATCCACTGGTTACCAGAACTACCACTAACCATTAATAAACAGAAGTCCTACCAAAATTATGCCCGAAACAATCTCAATTTGATAAATACAATACCTTCTATCAACAACACGAAAATTCAGTCGGGTCAATCACAAAGTACAGAGGCTATAAGGTTAAGAAGAAAGAAAGGTACTGACCAACTAGAGTTAATAAGATCTCTCCAATTCGGAGAAGCCACATTACGAGGTCCAGAAACGTGGAATGCATATGGGTGAGCTTCTTCTTTATCTTTGACCTCCCTTGCTGTGCCCTTCTGCCCCATTATGGTTGTCTCCTCTGCTACAACTTTTGCCATCACCACACAACCCAACCTTCTCTAATCTCTATTCTTCCTCTTCTTCTCCTTTTTTCTTCTTATTTTGTCACATCAAGAGGTTCTGTTCTGAGGGTTTTTTGTTGTTTGAAGGCTTTTTTACAGGGCATCAGATTCCTACTCAATGGCCCATTGCTTAATAAAGGCGCTTTTATTAGTTAAAATAATGTAATTTGAAACGCCTGAATTTGTTATGTAAGTCGCCAACGGTCATATTTCTTTTTCGTTGTCGATTCCGACGTCAATGACGTTATTACCCTTCCAAGCCATGTGGTCCTTGTATGAATACAAGAAAAAGTGTCGACGGTATATTGTATTACAGTTAAAGCATTTAATCAACAAGCAGAGTTATCCAATGTAAATAACTTTATACCTAAATAATAATATTTATTATATAATTAAATAATTAAAAATTAAATATAAAATAATATTCAAACATATAATAACATATCATTATACACATAATTTTATTCTTTAATATATATATATATATATATATATATATATATATATATATATAAAATTACGAAAAATTATATTTAAAGGTATTATTATCGTCGATAATCACTTCTTCGCCACTCTTACAATGTTGGTCAATTTTGGTGGTGGTAGCTATTTATTGTTGTTAACAGTGATTTCAATCAGGGTAAATATGTGTCAATTTGTGTATCAATATTTAAAAGGTAAACTAATATTCAATTATATAACGATAAATTATTATTAGTATTTAAATCGATACTTATTATAAATATATATAATATTACTCTCGAGATGAAATTCTAGACAGAGTAATATTATATATACTTATTTTATATATATAAATAGATATACATTTATATATGTTAACATATAATTAAGTGTTATTTTTTTCTTATTTTAAAATCATTTAATTATATAATAACACATATCAAATATATACTTATTTATGTATTTAAAATGCATACAGAAAATTATATTGCTCTAGAAAGTACAATAAACTGAAGAGAATCCCATGTTAGTTGAAATGAGTTACTTCATCAGGTTTCATGGTCGATTCTTTCTACTTGCCTCTGGTTGAAGGCTCTTTTATCAGTGGGCCTAGACAGTTCATTACCCAAAATCACTCCTTGCTTTTGTATATATGCCCATTTGTCTTGAAAAAAATAGAAGAAAGCAATTAAAGAGATCTGAGTTGTGAACATTATAGTCCAAAGGCGTACGCTTCTAGATGTCTTTTCATGGAAAGCTTGCAATCCAGTATACATGTTGATTATTCCCAGTAGCGACACAACGGTTCCCACCAACCAATGTGCCAAAAACCACAAACTTCTTCCTTTAGATCCCCTGTAGAGAATTTGTCACACTCAAAACAATGCCTAATTCGGAATTGTTGTGAAGAATCTTGACGTTTACCTTTGTGGGCGAAAGAACCCCATCAGGGCCTGCAACCATATGATACCGTATAACGCTACCCCTAACTTCTGATGATGATTGCTGAAGGAGTTGTTGAAATTTCTGAAGGAGAGCACCGCCCCTGCGGTGGCTACAAGTACAGCAAGTGTCTGCAGTTGAATGCATAATAAAACTCTAGAATGGAACAATTGCCATGTCTATTCATAATAATCCCCTTAATCAAATTTGTCGGTAGAAAGTTTCCTGGGCGTTTATTTAGTTATGAAAAGAATGGTTGGTTATGTAAATTAAATGCAATTTGCAAATCAGTCGATGACACTAAGTTTCATAAGAACCCTTCATCATGAAAAGGAAAAAAGAGTTGGCTATCTTCCTCCAATGGATAAAGTTCTAAGCTTTAGTGGTGCGTTTTTCTAATTCTGTGGAGATGTTAATGAATGAAAAAGAAATTATAAACTGTTCAAAAAAGCTCTTATTGATCATCCTGGATCCAGGTTGTTGAAAAACAGGAGGAAAAAAATAAATAAATAAACTTGCCTGTGAAATTGCATGAGCATAGAAAATAATTCTGTGTCTTCTTCCAGATTCGATTCTGTTGGACATTCTGATAATGAGTATCCCAACAGGTATCAAGAGCCCCATTGAGGCCCAGAGGAGGAACCCATGGACCGTAATCTCAAATAGCAGTTTAGGACTCAACTGTAGTAATCAGGCAAAAAGCAAAAACCTTTGTTAGGAATCACAAACAAAAGATCGTAATATGAAAAACAAAACTCAATATATCTGGAGTCAGTATCTAATTAAAAATAGAAAAGTAAACACGTTCAGAAAGTTAGTTTCATTGGTTCAGTGATAATTAAAGAGTATTATGGAAAAAATAAATCTCCAGCGGGTACCTGATTAATGATGCCATTGTCGATCGTGCCATTGGCTGTGGTATTCGCTTGCTCTAGAGAAGAACTAAGAGATGGTAGAACCAGAATGGTGCCGAAAGAAACCAATTTCTGCAGAACTTGCATCGTTAATTCTTCCTCGACGAAGAGAACAAGCTCGGAACAAGAGCTGAAAAAAAAAAAAAAGGAAAATTCTTTTCTTGTTGAAGCGATCTGAGTTTCAGAGACAGACGATCAGCTAAATCTAATGCAAAATGGATCAATAGAAGGAATATTGGATCAGCACCAAGCTAATGAACAAAGTCAATAAGCTCAGCATTGCATGTTTTCTCGACCACATACAAATTATATTTGAATCCACTAGCTATAGAATATTTGAGCGAAGTATACAAACTACCTTGTAGTCGACGGGGAGAAGTGGGATGTCTTAAATAAATTAACTTGAGTGTGTATTGCATGGAGGTTGATGGCATTGTAGGCGAGAAAAATTGAGTGAGAAGTGGGTAATGGCATGGATTACAATTTAAACCAAGTGGGGTTCAAACAAATGTCGTAGCTAGCCAATATTTCAAAGGTCTTGAATAATAAAGAGTATATATACAGAGAAAATGGATTTTGGCAGGCTACACAGGTAAAAGCATTATCTTCTCTGCTTCCCACTAGTGGCTACCACAATTATACTTGCTTGAAACAATCCAATAGAACCGACAAAAGCAGAATACTAAATTTCTCATAGCAAAACAAAACAAGCGCGACTATGCAGTTGCATTGACGTACTGCATGCAATGACGACTGCATTTGTTATATTCTATGAATGTAATACATTAATCTTCATTAGATAGTCAATGATACCAAATCAAAAGCTCAATCACTTCATTAAAAGGTGTGATCACGTTAGTCTACAACTAGTGGCCTGTAAGGATGATGAAAACATTCTACTTCCTAATAATTTTTTTCCTTATTGCTTTGTTTTCTACTTTTCTTCATTATCATCATCACTACATACTGCTTGACTTGTTATATATCTAATATAATAACCAATAATATCAAAACAACCTAACAAGGCTTTCGTTTACATGGATATATATATATATATACACACACACAAACACACACACTTACAAACTAAAATCCAGAAATTGAAGAATGGAAGAATGGGGCATTAATGGAAAGAGAAGAGGTGGAGGAAGCCCAGTTAGCTAGCTTAATTATACAACTTTCTAATTCTAGATGTGGCAAATCATTTTTTTTTTTTTCTGGGTCCTTTCCCTCTTATCAACATCTTGTTTTAATTATAATTACTATTCTTAATGACAACATATCAATTTCTGGATCCTTTATTCGATATTTTCTGATAAAAAGGAAGAAATTTAAAGGAATGCTAATTCAATAGGAATCATTGATCTGCCAAGATTGTTCTTAAGCTTAGTCAAGTTACTTGATGTGTGGTTGAAAAGAGAAAAATAATGATACACACAGCTCATAATATACCGAGGACGAAAATCTTAAAGAAAATGTTATTTCCATTGGTTGATCATGCTGACGACAATAATTATGTGATAATTTATTAGGGATAATTACAACATGTAAATATTAATTAGTTTTCTTATAAAAGAGGATAAATTATGGCTCCTCCTCCACAGCTCACACGAGTTAAGAATAAATACATAATTATTCAATCGATTCATAATAATAAGAAGTTGCTGTAAATAGCCATAAAGCCACTCTAATTAGTCTACAAAAATCAAGGTCGAAGACGAAGACCCCAGTAATTATATGTGTTGTTAGCATGTCACATGTGATTCAACAGCAATGTCCAAAATTGAATGATGAATTTGAAGTGGTAAGGATGAGCACTGTCTTAGGTAATTTTATATTTGTAATATTATATTTATATATATTTATATATATAATTTAAATATATTAAATAAAATTTAAAATTATTTAATTATATAATAATATATTATTTATATACTTAAATTATATATTAAAAAAAATATATATAATTTTATTAATTCTATATTTATCCGATTGGATGCTTATTAATAATATAAATCTCTAACTACAGCTTCATTTTTCAAAGCCCGAATGAATGTTTTGTCCTTATAAGGTCTTTAATTATTAGGAGAATAACCTATTTTCTAACCACTTTATTGCTTTTCCATTGTCAAACTCATTATAACATATTTGACTACTAAATTTAATTATATTATAAAATAAAATTATATATTTATTTTAAATATATAAATAAATAAATATATATATTTAATATATATTATTAAATTAAAAATAAAATAACATTTAATCATATAATAATGTATCATATATATATTTATTTATATATTATTATAAAATAGACTCTATATTATAATCTATATTATTTAGTAGCACTAATTTTACATATACAATTTCTGAAAAACTTTGTGCTTAGTTTTTTTTTTTTTTTGTATAAAAATAAAAAAATAATCATTATAAGAGATCAATAATTAAATTCCACTTCAGATTTAACGTAGCAATTAGTGTTGGTTTTGATAAAGAAGAAACCTCATCCATTGTTATAACTTACTATAAGTGTTAGGTTGTTGCTGCTTGCATTGCACGGTAACTACTTGACACATGATGCTTGCATTTCTACGACTTAATAATTTTGAAAAGATTCCAGTAATAAACAAGGTTGGATTTGAATAGATTTGTTTGTGTTTGGCTTATAGTTTGCCTCGAATCATCTTCAAGTATTTCAAACTTAATTTGATCACAAGGTAAGATTTGGAATTCGTAATGGCTCGGCTCAAAACTCTTTACGAGCCATTAGAAATTTTTGCCATCTTAGGATTGCCTTCTAGGTTATTCTTCCAAGCTCGATATTTGGTTTTCATTTTTGGTCTTTGCTCTTATTTCTCTGGATTCAAACCACCCTATTACTCTTTTCTAAATCTCAATTTGTGACAGTAACGAAAGATTTTGTTCCAGATTTTAAGAAATTCTCGTTGGAGGGTAATTTATTTTCATCAACACTGCATATATTCTCCAGTGATATGAACTTTGTATTTTCTTGCCAGTTTTTTGAGTTATACTTGTTGGATCTGAAGCTAAACTCAGAAAATCTGAAATTTTTCTTGATTAATCTGAACTATATATATATAATCAAGTTAGATCTTAGGCATAATATCAGACAATGAATTGACTACCATAATATCGGATAAAATAACTGACGAAGAATTCAAACAATACAACAAGATAAAGGCATCAATTCAGAGAAACAAATAGACTCCAATTAAGGCAAAACCGACCGGCAAGAATTAAGGATATGGAGGGAAAACTGGAAACTAAACAGGAGAAAAAACTATAGGAGGAGAGAATAGGAGGTGAAACACAAGGAAATATTCAAGGAATTATCAAGGGGCCTTGGGGCAAGGTGAGGACTGGCACTCTGATTGCCAGAACATTTTTTTTTTTTAATATTTGTCTTCATTATCTTGTAATAATATGTGACGGTGTGTAAGGATTTCTGATCACAATAAAACAAATTGTTGTTGTTTGATTGAGTAAAACTGAGTTGTTAGGGAAGTTCTACAACAAATATCATGAGAAACAGTTAGAAGAAAAAGAGAATAAAAGGCAGACAGTCGGAGAGAGAAGGGGGGATTAATTGTGAATGATACTTCAGGGAAGGCTTTTGCCTTTTTCGGAGAGTACTGGCACTCTTGAATTTGTCTAATTATTGTTCATAGTTTCCTCTCTCTCTCTTTTTTTTTTTTAATTTGTGATACCTTAAGCGAATCCCATATCGACAAAGCACGGGAGAGATGTTGGGTCTATCTATATATCCTATATTGGTTTGTGGTGGGAGAGTTTGATTGGTTAAATAGTTTGTGAGCTCCTTAACTGTCAAGACGCGTTTTGAGTTGCAAAGCCCAGAAGCAAACCCATGATGAACTGTGTGTTCAAAGTAGACAATATCTTGACAGTGGGCCGGGTTATTGGACCAGAGATGTTACAATTGGTATCAGAGCAGTTCCGCGTGTCCTCTTGAACGATGGTGGGGCAAACCTCAGCGAGAACCCTAAGTCCTGTAAGGGGGGTATATGTGATACCCTTAGGCGAATCCCACATCGACAAAGCACGGGAGAGATGCTGAGTCTGTCTATGTATCCCACATTGGTTAATGGTGGGAGAGTTTGATTGGGTAAATAGTCTGTGAGCTCTTTAACTGTCAAGACGCGTTTTGGGTTGCAAAGCTCAGAAGCAAACTCATGATGGACTGTGTGTCCAAAGTGGACAATATCTTGACAGTGGGTCGGGTTATTGGACCAGAGATGTTACATAATTATTCTAGTTGAGTGAACCTAACAGCAACACAAGATGAAGAATTCTTTGCATGAGTGTGTGTAGGATTATAAATTCTATCACTCAATTAATTTACATCCTCATTCTTTTATTTTTAACTTGTCTCGTGTGTCTGAGAAGAGATGGTATGGGCTTAAAGTTTTTGCTTTGGCTACAGTACAGATTGGGGTGCTCTAGAAAAGTTCTCAAAGGAGAAGCGACCACCAATTGGTGAACTTTCTTGCTTCCTGTTTAATTTCTGAAAAAAAAAAAAAATTCATCTACAAGTGGGAGTTGCTACCTGTTTGGACCAAATAGCATTTAACGTACCAAAATTTACTCTGTTTCTTTTTTTATTATTATTTTGGTTACTGGCACTTATCCAAGAGCCCTTGAAATGATCTATATTTTCTTGTTATTCTGTGGTTAGCATGATAATTGAACTTGTTTGTGTTTACCATCAAACAGGGTACAGGCCATTTTTGGAGGCATGCGTAGATGCAGATGTAAAAGGCGAAGCTCTAAAATACATCCCCAAACTAGTGGATCCTTAAGAAAAGGCTGGGGTAAGCCATACTTCCCAATTTTTTTCTGCTGCTTGCTCACACTTCATTATTTAGTTCTTATTTGATTCTATGGCTACATATTTCTGATCTGACATCTGGAGTATATGTGAGCTCAATTTTTGGGTTGGAAATTGGAATAGTAGTTTAAGATTCCCTGTTTTCTCTTGTTTCCTCTGCTAGCCAATGTGGTATTTTGGTGTAAATCTTGCTTTCTTTGAAAACAATGTGAAACTCGGCTCTTTTGTATGTTATGCTTTGAAAGCGTGTAACAATGCACGTGCTCATGCGTATGTTTGATTTTGAACAGGCTTATGCTCACATTGGTATGGCCGAGCTGCACATGCTGCTTCACAGGCAAAAGATAGTGAAACTGACATTGACATTTGTACAAAATGCAGTAGCTTCATCAATTTTCAACACTCTAAGAGATATATTATCCTTGCAAAGTGTTTCTTAATACTGTATCTTGGCTTTTTCTTTCTTCTTAATTTTGTAAGTTTGCATATTGTGCGCATATTCTTTCTAAGATCATATTCTGAATGAATGTACAGGTAGAAAGACTCATCTTGCAGAAATGGCGTTCGCTTAATTGAAAAACTGTTGGGAATTGTATATCAATTTTCATTGTCGTATTAATGGGTGGGGTGTAAAAAAGTAGTGCAACTCACGAAATCAATCAAAATTGGTTACTTTTACTGTAATACATATTCATGCAGGCAAAAGGGTGATGGTTTTCTCTGCTTCCTCCAACATAAGTGCATATTAACCATAACTACTTAAGGTAAGTTGTTTATTCAATGATATTGGAGAAGTTGCAATAAACTCGTTAAAAACCCAAGTTTTCGTTCATGTCCAATATGGTGAAATCCCTTATTGCCATTAAATTTGCAAGCCCTATAATACAATACTTTAACACTTTCATTTGAAAATGATAACGCAACGGTTGATCGGATCACCTAGAATTATATGATTGATTGATTCTAGTTTTCATCTCAAGCTGACGACCAATTCCACTCTCTATTTCACTTCATCTGCCACGTCAAAGCTTGCATACACGGAATTTTCGTATTTTCCATTCCACCTGTAATTTGGTTTTTCATTCAATTATCATTAAAATCTGGTAAGTTTTAAGAAGTTAGACTTTGGGCAAAACCAACTAACCTGAGTTCATCCTTGTCTGGAATTTGAAGCTCTAAATCCTCTTCAAATGGCAAGAAAACCAGGTCTACCTTCCCATTATCAACTTGGTCCAGTGTTGGTGGATCCCACTGTAACAAGTACACCGCTTTATTCAAAACCAAAAGAAATGATAGGTAATCTCCCCCAGACAAATTGGAGTTAATAGATTTAGAATACACAAAACAAATACAGATACAGTACCTTCGGAGCATTATCCTTGTCAATTGTAAGAGCTCTAATACCCTGTTTATCAAAAACAGAATTCAATTCAGAGGTCGGATCGCCAATTTTTGTTTTTGCTTATTGTCTTTTTTTTTTTTGCCAGATTTATTTACCGATGTAGCTCAAACAAACACTTACCTCATAGACATCTCCAGATATAGTGGTTCGAAGTATGTTAATTGTCAGTCTAAATTCCTTCTTCAGACATTCCGCCAATGTTTGCTTCCTGCCTTCTCGCACCTGGACATGTTTGCAAAAAAAAAAAATTGAGGCTCAACATGTGTTTGAATACAAGAAGTGCTGGGAAGATAATTAAATGCACTTGGTTATGCATCTCATTCCATGTGAGACTAAACAACTCTATAGCTTCTCCCATAATCCAAAACCAAGTTAAAAAGAGATCATTTGAAGACTTTCAACAAAATCAAGTGCTTAAAATAAGTTGTGAACATGCTTCCCAAATAGCAAGCCCTGTGCAGCTGTGCCAGCTTCAGCTTAGCAAGCAAAGGAGACGGCTCAGATGGTTCTATAAACTAGTGTCCATTGAGGATTTACCATACATATTTAACATTCACCATTTCTTAATAAAGTACTCACCATAGACGCGAAGCCAGTATGACATCAATTATAGATCAATCACTATAAAAGGGCATTACCGATCTCAGTGTTATTGTCAATCCAGTTGGTGATGACCTCTTCAATCCCTTTAGCACTGGACTTATCCACCCATTTCCTTCTTTGCCTGCCTGTGCTTCCTGAAAAACACAGTATCATTAATATAATTTTGTGGGTCACGGAAGAATTACACGTAATATCATCATGGACTTTCTCAAAACACGAAGTTAAAATAGACAAGGAACTTACAAATGATTTTATAATCTCACTCACTGAATCCTTTGAGAAGCACTCATCAATTACCAACTTCCTGAAACGGAACCACAGCTTACATATGTTAATATGACATGGCTTATTGCTTAAAAGCTTATGCGGATAATGGAAAATCAACAATATTCTTCAGGCTAGTGCAGAACCACATATTGACATATGCCAAACAAATCATACAAACATTTGCATATAATGCCCTTTATGTCAACTGACTAGCAGTTGGACACTACCAAGCATGCAATCTAGCATGTTTGCACACATAGACACAGAGAAAGAGAGAATCCATGCTTTAATGGTTTCAATAAATTACTTGTTTAAAACGCTCCCTTCATCAAGTTGAACTTCCTCAGAGAACTCTTCAATGGCAGATTTGACAACATTCTCATCGCCTGTGTTTAAGCTTATCAAACGCTTCTCTAGCTCAGCCATTTTCTGACACATTCATCCACTTTGATGAGTAAATACTTCAAATATGAGCTGAATGAACAGTATTCAAATGAATACAAATTCAACATGTATCTGTCTAGGGAATGAACCAGCATTTCTCTTATTTTATGATTACCAAATAAAAGTATGGGAGAAAGCCCAAACTGTGAGCTATTCACAAGAAATAGTTTCTAGATAGAATTATTTCAAATAGTTCAACTCACCTCAGAAGGCACAAAATGGGTTGCTAGTCCAGCTGCTACCAATTCCTTACCATTTAGCCGAGCCCCAGTTAAGGCCAAGAATTCCCCTGCATTGCACCCCCGAGATATGATTATGAGAAACAAGGCAGAAAGACTTTTTGTTAATCATATATATGCCTTTCCCTATCATATAGATATTTAAAAGGTTTTCATCTTTTCTCAGGTTAAAAAGAGAACAATCATCCTCATTGATTGTACAAATATGTCAATCTACTTTTGCTACTGTACAGTTACCTAAACGCCCAGGAAGACGAGAATGTATGAATGAGAAACCACAATCAGTATGAAACCCAATACTTGCTTCTGGTGTGGAAAACACCTATGTCAAAACATTCAAGGTAATCACCAATTTAGTGAGGCAACAAGGTATTCCAAAATTAACCCAATATAATTATAAACAGGTTTCTGCATGCAAATATTCAATAAGCATTAAATACCCACAGTTTTTTCAGTGACAACTGAGAATTTCATTGGAATCATTAAAGAAGCACCTCCACCCATTGAAATTCCATGAACAAGAGACACCTGTTGCCATCAAAGGTTAAGATCATATCACAATTTAATCTTAGCATAATCTAAGGCGACATATGATTTTCCAAGGTTTTGGTCTAACCAGTACCTGGGTTTTCTTATAGGAATGAATGTGATGACAAAGCCAATACATCCTATAGACCACTTCTAGGCAGGAATCCTCTGCCCAAAAAGTAATTCATCAATCATTTCGCTCAATATGTAAGCAATGGACATATCACAATTTTTAAAAAAAAGCATCATCTCAAAATGTTTATTTACTTGATGTCCTGCCATCATAGAACATTTTCAAATCCCCACCAGCAGAAAAAGCTCGGCCGGCTCCCTGCACAAACATTTTAAGCTTCTAATAAATTAATCAAACGCTAGATAATGAACAAAAAAGGAAGATCCTGAACTGACCTTGATTAAGATAAGCTTTGCGTTGTCATCTTCTTCCCATTTCTCCAAGTATTTTGCCAGTAGAGACACCTGCATCCAGTGAAGAAAGCACTCAATTAACAAATGATTTGGAAATTTAAAACATAATGAAGTGAAGAGGATTGAATTTGTTGAACATGCCACTGGTGATGAAATGACATTCAATTGACGAGGTCGGTTCAGGGTAATCAGCCTGACGTTCTGTATTTCTTCTCCAAGAACAACCTAAAGAGTAATTAAAAGACAATCCTTTTAGATTTAGCAAACAGGAGGCATTAATAATTCGCTTAAAAGCAAAATATAAGACTAAGAACAAGGGTACAAGAGATAGAGATTACGGGCTCATCTTGGTTAACAACTTCTCGGGCCATTTAATTGATTGATAAGCTGAACAATTCTCTGCAGAAAGATAGAGTGCAAGAACCTTGCAGAATTTAGATGGAAAAGAAATAGAGAGAACTTAAATAAGAAAAGGAAGTTGAGTGGAGTGGTGGTTGTGTTAACGAGGTTGATAAGGGCGGGGATTTGTGTTCCATTTCTCTGGCTACCTACCACCCGCCTCCATCCATAATAGAATTAAAAATATATATAAATGAGTAGGTAATTTTTGCAGCGACTTGTGACCAACTACCAGTTGACTACTTCTCTGTGTTTTTGGAAACCAACCCAGGTCTCAGTTACGCACGTGTAAGTTAGGCTTGGTGGTAGTTGGAAATTGTGGGGAAGCAATATCATCAAACCTAATTTAATCTCTACTGAAACATGAACTAACCGATTCCTGTCCTGTGAAGTGGAGCGCAATTGAATTGACCCAAACAAACAAGATTGATTACTTATACATCATAAGTATAAAACAACTGCTCATGGATCATCATAATTTGTGGATATAGAAAGTTAGAGCTCGCTTTAAGAATATATAATTCAATTGATGTTTTCAGATGCATGAACAAGTTGGGCCTGGTTGCCTTGAGCTTCCTCCCTGGAGGCCTAACCTTCCTGAACATCAGGGGAAATTTAATTTTGGAGTTGAGTTATGAAACTGCTTGGTGTTCTTCCTCTTGCAAAGCTTAGCTGGAATGGTGGCTGTCTTGATGATTTGTATGCAAGAATGCCATCTCAGTATACTATACATTTGTTCAACAGCACCTTTGAGATAGAGTGTGTCTACTGATAACCAGTTTGGCTCTGATGCGGAAGCCTGATCACATAAGTCTGTATCTTGGTTGGATTCTTCTCAAATATCTCCAGTCGAAGACCCACCTATTACATAGAATCTGCGCTCAGAATAAGAAAACACAGCAATTGGACGCCATAAAGACTCTTTAAAGTAAAATTCTCATAATGCTAGAAAAGAAATGATGATTTACAGCTCTCCGATTGCGAAAATTCAATTAGTTTATCTTTTTACTTATTTGAAGTAATGATTCCACGCTCAGTGCAGAGAGCCAAATTAGCACAATGAAGAAATGCAAAACTCACGTTACAGAAACAATATTAACAACACACAGAATTACAGTCATTGAAGCACATTAAGTATGATGCACAACCCAAGTGACAAGGCCACCACGTGAAAAAACAATAGGGAAAAGGGTTATTTCCCATCCAAATTTTTGTCTAATCTCAAAATTATATTTACGACAGATAAAAAATTTAAATACCTATTTATAGATTAATTATTGTCTAAATTTTCAGTTAGAGACAGGATAAAATTATTATTTTATCTATAAACTCTAAAACTTTGAAATTTATATTATTCCCCTATATATTTTAAAAACTAACACTTTAACCTAATTCTCAAAGTTTGAAAAGTTTAAATTTCATCCCTTAGGTTTGTTTCCTTCTCTGGCCACCATCATTCTTATCGACGATTGGTGCTTTCTACCCATCTTCTAGATTTCGCTACGAAGGGTAGTCGTCCAGACGTGACGACGAAACATCATTCTTCATCTAGTCTTTCTGATCTAGATGATGTTTTGTCGCCCAGATCTAGACCATGAAGGGTTGTCTTTAATTAGAGAAGACCTTTGTTTCTTCTTGATCGCCAACGGGTTCGCTAAGCCACTAGAGATTAAACTTGGAAATGGGGAAAAATCAATTTTTTAAAATTTAATCATAGGGGTAAATGAAAGTTTTTTAAATTGATGATAAATTTAAATTTTTTTTAAGTTTTAAGGTTTATAAATAAAATAATAATTTTATCACTATTTCTAATTAAAATTTTGAATGACAATTAATTTATAAATGAATATCTGAAATTTTTACCTGTTAAAGATATAATTTTAAATCCTGACTAAAACTTGAACGGGGAATTGTTCTTTTCCCAAAACAATAACATGAATCCATCAGATGACGTACGCCGCCGACTTCATGCAACAAATATCTAGTATTCAACCCCAACAACTTGTTTCAATTAAGTCAGATTTTTTCTTTCTTTGTTCAACAAAAGTGACATCGTTTCGCATGGAAATTTTCTCATGCCACATCTTGCTTTGACTGCCCCATTTTTGTTCAAGACAGTGATGGCAAACACATTTTTTATTGTATCCTGTGACTCGCTTTAGCTTACTGATATATGCCTCAAGGCAAGCTTAGGTGATCAGTAACACAAATTAGAAACATTCGATCCAAGAGAAGAAGTTAGAAGTGAAAAAATTGTGTCATCGTAAAAACTGAAATATCCTTATTTAAGATTATTCAGTCTAATTTATGTTTTTCTATTGGAACTAGATTAATTCTTAACTTCTCTGATTAATTTCCTCAGCATATTTCTCTATTCTCTCATATTTTCTATTACCATTGTGTTCAGATATGGAAATCCACAACCCAACTCATGCTCTTGAAATTTCCTAACTTCTGAAGAAACAATCTAAGGCACCCACCATCGGTATCATCTGACACCCTCTTACTGGATCAGCTCCTAGGACCAATATAATTAGACGTTGGTTTTTGTTTCAAGGTTTAAATGGTTTTTTAAGTTTTTGGAAAATACCTTAGAACCAAGGTCTGAGGTTCATGTTCTAATTTTCCAAATTATCAATAATAATTATTATTGGGTGTTTATTGCTTTAGTACACCCATTTGATTATTCTTATTAATTTGGAAAATAATTATATTTTTTAAATAATTATTATTGGAGTTTATAAAGAAATTTAATCTCTAATTAATAAAATCGATGATCGGGCTGTGGATGGGTTACCTAATTTTTGCAGACAAGGATGGGGATTAACATCTAAATCTGGGTGAACTTTTATACTTTTTTTTATTTTTAAAGATGGGGAAATGCTGTCTTCTTCCTAGTTTTGGAAGGCCCAATGAGGGGGGTTTTACCCATAACCCTGGAAATTAACGTCGGAAGGGTGGAGTAAAAAAATTATTATAATTTTTGAGAAAGAAAGTTAATGACATTGTTGCTCTTTGAATACATTAGTAATTAAATATAGAAGCATTATTCAACTGCAGCTTGGTCGAAACCAAAATTTAAGTCAAATTGATTTTTTTTAGTGGGATCACCAGTCCCCACTAACCTCACGGATCTCCATAGACGAAGCCCTATCCTAGAGTATTAGTTTGAGGACTATGATTTTCTCAGGATCTCTGTAGATTTGCTTAGCACACTGGTGAGGCTCTTTGAACTTAAAACACTGTTAATGACAAACTGCCGTTCTTTTTATGTGGATTACATGCGGGTGATGTACTGTGTTCAATTCTAAGGGATAAATAAACGGGGAGGGGCCTGTATAGTTGTAATTTCTTTTCATGCTTAATGTCAGTATCTAACTCTACAAATACATTCATTGATGTTGCTAATTTTCAAGTCTGTTAAACTGAAACAAAAGTGTGTACAAGTTTGTCCTCTATATGTTAGGGGTTTCATTTCTTCATCCACAACAGTTTAAGGGTAATTTAATCAGAGTTGGACTCGCAATGGATAACTGAAAATAATGATATAGCTGAGGTTGTTAATTGCTTAGGAATGTTACTTATTTGAAGCTGATGTATCTGATATATGGTTGTTGGGACGAGTCTCACAGCTTACTTTATGTATGCAACTTTCATAAATCTCTGGCAATTGGGTCCTTAGGGATGAATTGGTTAGCTGCTCTGTGCATGTGCTGAATACTTCCCTGAATGTCTTCTATGAGGTATCTAGCTTGCACACACCATATGCTCCTTGGGGATGATTTAGTTAGGTGCTCTGTGCATATACTGGAGACTCCCTGAGTATCTTCTATAGGTATCCAGTTTAAACATGTATTTAACATTTTCTCTGTTTTTTTTTAAACTGCAAAAGCGATAGGATTTTGTTTTACATTATCCTTATGCTCTTTCAAGTTAATGGGAAAAGAGATTTTGTTTTCTGTTTCTGGCACAATTGACATTTTCCTTCAATCAACAGTTTTGGAATTGCTTTTTATTTTTTTTTTCAATAAAAATTTGCTTGCTCTTAGATCTTTTCATTTTTCAGCTTATCAGAAGCTTGTTGGTACTTATCACCCAATGGGTACCAGTTCCTTACGTTTCCCTACTTTGTCCCTATTTCTTCCTTGTTATAACCCCAGTAGTCTCAGTTTGCTGAGACTGTTTTGCTAGTTGCATAGTATTTATAAATCTAAGACCCATCTAATTAATGTCGCATTTGTTGTGACCTGAAGTCTCACATCGCTCCCGTGCAGTCTACTGAGCTTGTATATAAACAGGGGCCAGAAGCCCTTAACTCAATTGACGCGTTTTCATAAGAGAAACAAAACCGTGCGGGCCTGAAGCCCAAAGCGGACAATATCGATTCGGCTGTTTATAACACGTTATCAGCACGATTCGCGATGGAGGGGTGTGTTGTGACCTGAAGTCCCACATCGCTCCCGTGCAGTCTACTGAGCTTGTATATAAACAGGGGTCAGAAGCCCTTAATTCAATTGACGCGTTTTCATAAGAGAAACAAAACCGTGCGGGCCTGAAGCCCAAAGCGGACAATATCGATTGGGCTGTTTATAACAGCATTGTCGCTTATTGGGAATTATTTTAATCTCTATGCTGAGAACCTGCAGCAGAATAGAAAGTCAAGGAAATCGGCAACACATATAAGTATAAAGTTCAAACATGTGGTTAACTTAGATTTTACATTTCTGTCAAGCCAGGGTTTATGATCTGAAGTATATCAACTTTTCAAGTGATGAAGATATTCTGCACCGCAGGTCATGTCAGATGGTGAAAAACGATCCTTTTATGGCTGGTATGGAGAGCTGGACTTAAAGGTGCTTGTTTGGGCAGGGGGTAAATTAAGTACTGCTGATTCTTGATAAGACAATCTATTTCAAAATACTTATTTGGAGACTCCCAACACCTGCTTCTCATGGTTAGAATTTACTTGACTATGCCAGGATTTCAACCAATCCTGAGGTTGAGGTAACATGCCTTGCGAGTTGTGGGACTTGTGATGGTTCAGGTGTGACACCAGAGACAAACAACGACTCCTTTAGGCGTATCCTAGCAGGCAATAATGACCTGTGTTTCATGTAAAGGGACGGAGGAAGTGTTTACAGAAAGCATCACTTGTGGGGATGGACGTGTGAGAAGAAAAAGAAGGGATCAGTCTGAGTGTTCTAGCGGGTGTTGAACTAGTCACCAGTTAAGGCTCTGCAGCAAAGGGAATGCTGGATCTCCTGGTGACCTCAGTGTTGTTATTGTCGTTATCCTAGACCCAAAACTAAAACGCGACGGCACCAACATTTTGTACACCTGCAAAATTTCCAACATGGGTGCAATTATGAAGACTACAGCTAAGGTCCCGACAGTGGGTGACTGGGCTGATTTAAAAATCCAGCTCTAAAGCAGTTGAACACAACACTTGTAATGGCAAGGAAAGGGGTTCCTATACTATAGAAAAGCAACATGAGAGGACTTGCAAATTGAAATTCCAGAAAGTTGAGCAGTGAAGAGATGAAGCATACTGAGGAGCTTGAATGCTAAGAAAGAGATAGAGGAGCAGGAGATAGTTGGGATAATTTTTTGGGGATACATTATTCTTCCTCTCATCTTAATGTTCTCAAATTTTGTTTCACCAATTTTTTTATATTTGGTGTTAAGAGTCCTATCAATCTGTTAACGAAAACTGGTGCTCAATATTCTTCTCAGTTTTCTGTCAATCCTAGGCCTGGAATACCAATTACAAGTTGAATCAGTTTTAGGTTGAATGCAAAAAAACTTGAATCAATAACCCAGGAGCAGTGTTCTAACCATAAAGATCTTTATAAAAAATAAAAACAAGGGGAGGAAGGAGAAGACGATAATATTATAATAATAAATGGAAAAGAACTAAGGATTTGCACCAACAGTTGACTCGTTACTATTATATACGAAGAAATCTGGTGATGCACCTAACAGTTGAACAAATCCCGTTTTATCTTCATATTTAACACATAAGCATTCAGAACCAGCCAGAATACCAGTCTAGTATATGTTAATGATAATACTACATCGGAAGCATAATAGTAGGGCCCTGGAATAAGCAGAGGATGATTTATATAGGTATCTTACAATACTTGAAATCGTCTTGTTTATCAATATACAAATCGGAAGGTCAATGACCACAATTCTTGCATTTTTTAGGTTTAATTCTGAGATTTCTATTGATGACGCCTATTGCACTTCCATACAACATTTGTCACATGGAAACTATGAAAAAGCTATAAGAATGTGTAAAATGCAATGATATAGGGTTCATAAATAAGATATCGCCCTGTTGCTGTAAATGTATATACGGAAAAACCAGGATAAAAGAAAAAACAATTAAGTAGATTGTTCTATAATGCCTCTATTTTGAACAGAAAAAAAAAAGGTCCCTCCTGAAACACCCTGTTTACAGTTACTCTTCTACCTCTTGGATTTGCAACCGGATGCTACACGTTGGTACAGTTCATCGGTGCATACCCCAGCCTAGATCTCTTTGTATCATACAAGACATGGAAATTCTGCTGTTGATAGTTCCCTATTATTGAATGAGCTGATTGAGGAGTCCCCAAAATTGCTAAGCAAACAACATCTTCCGGGTCAAGCCTGATAAAGTAATTCTCAACTGGGAAGTTCCACATACCACCATCTGCAAACAGAATCCCGAATTCTGGAAGTTCCACCTTCTCAACTCCAGTCACATTGTAACAAGGCTCTAAAACTGGAAAAACCTTCACTAAAGAATACCCTTTCACCTTCTTCATAAATGCATCCTTGATTATGTCATAAGCTGGCTGTGCAAAATAACTTATTGTAGTACCAGAATCGATTATTGTACCTCCAGCACCATCTGATGACAAATGCCATGTTTCTTCTGGTATAGTCAACACCTCCCCTCCAACCATGATTGATTTAATTTGAACATAATAGAATGTATCTACTGGATTCTCTTCTCCGGCCACCAATGTTGTGAAATTCAAATTGGGGTTACTCAAGAGGTCTTCGTCCTCACCTAATATCAACTTGCTGCTAACATTGGTGTCACTATTTCTATCCACAAGGCAATACGAAAAGGAATGACCATAAAGAGATTGAAGCTGAGAGGAAAAGGAGAGAGGACCTCTGCCAAGGCCTAACAGCCCTGCAGCCCCCTGAAATAGGCCTCTATTCCAATGACCACACCCAAACATCACATTCTCCACCCGCCTAAATTCTGATTTCCCGGTAGGCGATGTGAGATTGACTGTGAATGTTTCCAATGCAAAATCACCAGTAGTATTAGATTTATCTCCATACCAATAATAATAAGGGCAACTTTGATTCTCAGCTTTACAAGGCTGGGGAGGATCAGGGGATGAAACCAAATGACATCTAGGATCATGGCAACTTATATTCCTAAAAGATGTTGAATCTTTAGGATCATAATAAGGCCCATTTTGCTCAAAACAATCATAACAAGGCACACATTGAATCCAATTAAGGTCACTACCAGTATCAAGAATCAAAGAAAAGTGCTTTGGAGGGGTACCAATAAACACATCCATAAAGTACTCTCCCGAGCCAAGACTCACCCCAGACTCCAAAGTTGCCACCAGCTGCCCAGAGACCCCACTCACATAAGATTCTTGTGAAGCTGGCGGTCCAACCACCGGCTTAATAATTTTCTTCTTCGACTTCTCACTATCTTTCTTTAGCCGTGATATGGTGTTCTGGTTCTTCTTCTCAATGATCCTCGTATGAAGCGTCTGAATTCTTGTCAAGTCACTCGTTATGGACTCAACCATAGATTGTTTTGGCTCGGATGTTGACCGGCGCTTTAGATGAAGCTTCACCTTTTGTTTACTCGGTTTCATTGATAAGAAATCATCTCCATCATCTACTTCGAGAATATCAACTTCTTTGTCTTGTTTCAGATTATCTAACTTTGTGAAGCTACAACCAGAATCTGCTGAAGGGGAAACTGCATTGAAGCTCATGTGGTCGGGCAATTTGATGCCGGCGATAGAGGAGAAATTGGAATTCACATTCTTGTCATGGTCATGGGCTCTGGCGATAGCATCAATTGCATCACAAGAGATTGAGAGAACAAACAGAACTAAAAAAACCTTGAACAACATAGCAAAGAATTCTCCTTGTTTGATTTCTGTGAAAATCGTACATGAAATAGAGGCACCCCGAAACAGAACAGTAAATAAACTTTTTTTCTCTCAGAAACTGAAGGGAAAACAAATGAAAACAAAACCAGTTTTGCTTTTTCAAGCCAGGAAAATCAAATAAACCCAGAAACAAAAGTTTCCAAATGAAAGCTTGTCATTATGTAAGTTGAGAGATAAGAAAGTATTTATGGGAGAATGCTAAAAACATGTAATGAAGAAACAAAACTCTGGGTTACGACACGTGTATCTTCCTCTCTTCTTGTTGAAATGGATGTTACGGACTTTGGATCAAGAAACGAAAAAGTCCCAATTCAAAACGCGTTTTCATACAAGAAGGAAGAAAGAAAGAAATTTAGTAGTGAGAGATAGAGATAATAAAGTAGAATTAAATGTGAAGGTTCGATGAGAGAAAAGTTGACCTGTTTTAAGGCGTTGGTAATCAGATTTTTGCCTAGTCTTGCTCATGTTGCCCGGGTTCATCCTCTCTGTTTCCTGTTCATTTGATTTTCCCTTCATTAAATGCTTATTAAACTTCAGGAGCTCATCCAACCACTACGAGTCACTCAGTCTGTATCTCTTGGCTTTTGCTTGGTAAACCAATCTCTTTACTTTGGTCTTCGTTTTGCGTCATCACGTTAATTTTACCATTTCAGACTGACCAATGGAAACTTGTGGAAGACAGACACACACCCCCTTTTACAAGGTACAAGAAGACAAATTCCAGAGCTCACAGTTTTCTTCTATTATGGTCATTAATATCAGAAATATGTTAGGCAAATTTTATGATATTAAATTTAGAAACTTATTTAATTTTTCAAATCCCCAAATAAAGCTAAGCTGATGTTGTTTTGTGAAAATCAATATGCATTTATTCCTATAAAATTTAGATAGTGGATGGATCAACTGATTTTGTCATATTCAAGAAATTTTATTATATTAAAATGTTGAATACTTTTATCTCATTGGGTCAATTTTCATTCTTTCAAAGCTCTATTTTCCAGTCAAATTTTGTATTATCACGCAAAAAAGGAAGGAAAAAAAAATCATGACACGAAAATACGTTCAATAATTTCAATACGAGAACAGTGGAATCTTTATGCCGTATATCGTCCAAACTCCAAACTCTGAAACGCTAATTGCTTCACTGATTTTGTTTGACCAGTAATTTGTAGAATTAGCAGATGGGAGGTTGAAATGTGGATTTAACATTTGGGCGGTGCAATTTTTTATATTATAAATATAAGGATAATGGGAGTTTAGGTAAAGCTTGATGGTCCACTTTGAAATGTAACACCACAATAAATTTTTAAACACCCAATAGTAGAATAATATTAACAATTTATTATTATTATTATATTTTTTAAAGTTTTTTTTATAGTCAAAAATCTAAAATATAATTATTGTATTAATCAAAATTTTATAAATATAATAAAAATAATGTTAAAAGATTTTTAAACGTAGCAGCATCCGTTAAGAATAACGAAAACCGGGGAGCAAATGTCTGCCACTAAATCCTCCCTTGGTCTCTCCAGTACTCAGAAGCTCGAAGTCCCATGTTTATGGAAATATATGATATGATATGAGCACATAAAATTAATTATAAATTATAAAAAAATTGGAAAACGTGGAACATACATGCCGTTGCCGCCATGAACGGCCTTTTTTTTAATTATTATAAGAACAAATTCAAAGTCACTCGAGTGCTGCTGGTGGTGGGTTTTTGTTTTAGACTTCGAAGAATTGTACTGCCTTTTGAATGAGAATCAAAGGCAGTTTTGAATGTTGAAATTCTTGCATTTTTAATATTTTATTCACGCTTGATGTTGAATTAAATCGTGCTTACTCAGCTTCAATGTGACTGTGACTTTGAATTTTGGGAGCCTTCATTATGCTCGTAATAAGGCCAAAAGACTTATTCACACTCCAAGTTCGCTCCTTTTATCAAATTTTTATTTTTTAATTTGTATAAATGGATAAAATTAATAAAATTTTTATTTTATTTTTTCTCATAAATATAAAAAATTAACAATTTTTTTAAAATTAAATTTTAAAAAATAATATTTTTTCCTTTTAAGGTTTAGCCGTCAAAGCCCCATATCGAAGATGAATATATGCTGAAGGACAAGGCAATCTCTCATTGTGACAGTGATTATATCTCACACTAGCAGAACTGATGTTCTTGGTCTATAATGCTGTTCTGGTTTGTTGTAGGAGTTGCCAGTTGCCTTTGTCTCATTCAAATCCCAGTGGGGCTTGCTTATGCAGTCTCTTCTCAAGTGAGCTGAAATTACATGATTTTTGTCTCTGTTTAACTTCAATTTCCTCAAAACAAACTGATCTTGCACAATAAATTCTTAGCAGATGGGCTGTCAGACTTGTTTATAAAAATAACATTGGCTGATATGAACTTACCCCATGTCACATAATTCCCACCAACAAGCTCTTGTGTGACTCTGAACATAGTTTGTTTGTAGGCATGATTTGTTTGATAGTTGATATGCATAATCAAGCCTACCATATTTATAGTTTCAAGCTAATATACACGCCGTATATTACCCTAAAATTATTTTTCTTCAATTAACAAATAATTTCAATGCAAAAACAAAATTTCAAAATTTAAATCAAAATTCAAAGTACAAACCCTACTCCAAAACATCACAATAAATTTTAAAATAAACAATTAAAGCATTTCATTATAACCTTTTAAACTCATTTTAAGCAAAATTTCGAAAAGAGATTGAATAAATTTTGGTCAAAAATAACCACAGAGAGATGAGTTTTTTGTGGGTTGATGAAATTCGAATATGATTAACAGTGATCTGACCTTTTTTATATATTGATTATTTGACAAATTTCATTTTATCGATCAGGGAATCCCTTCAATCCTTCAAGCGTTGATGATTAATATTGTACGGTACGGATCCTTTAAATTGTTTTATCTAATTAATTACCCTGAAATAATTAGGATATTTGAGGTAAATTAATTAATGTTTTAGGCTATGCTTATTACTGATTTGATGGACTTAATTTAAACAGGCCCAACCATTGTTCTCATATCAACAGCCCTAGCCCAGTGGCAATCTCTCCTCTGCTTCTTTTTGAATGAGGAAACCCAAGAACTGTCACACTCTGCTCAAAAACTTTCGCACTAATTTCGGCTCTCTCCAAAGCCCTACTCACAAGAAGGTTTACTTTTGTATTTCTCCCTGTAACATCTATTTATAGTGATAATGATGATGTAGTTGTTGATTATTAATACGTTTCGGTAATTTCATGTACAGATGGATCCCTCGGAGCGTTACTGTTTCAATCCAAAGTTGCGGTGGAATCCTCAAGTGGAAGACTACTTCATCAAGGCATATGGAGCTCAACATTTCTCTCGCATCTCTGAAGCCTTAACGTAAGCTACTTGTTTTCAAAATCTCAGTGCTTCTTTTGGTGTACTGGAAACTTTTGTTGCTTTGCTAAACTATTATTCAATACTTGCATTTAATTCTTCTTTGATTGAATCTTGGTTTTGGAATTTCTGGTAATAGTTAAATTGTTCGTTTCCAAGTGAAGACAACGAAGATTAAATGAGAAATGAATAAAGCATTTGAACATGTTATTGACGTCCCTGAAAGTGGTTTTTAATGGTTAAAAGTGCTTTTATATACATGTATTGAGAAAACATAGCTGAAACTAACAAAAATATATTTAGGATACTGTTGTGCTTGGAGAAGCTCATGGTAGCTGCTTTTGTTGATACAGAACTTTCAGGAAAGGCTTTTACTCAAAACACATACATCAGGAGTTAAAATAACATTGTTTTTTTGTTGTTGTTTATTCTCATTTATTCTTTTGCCTTTGTGTTATAATTAGGCGTCCATCTTGTTACTCTTGTATTCGTGTGAACACACTCAAGTCAACAAGTGATGCTGTCATTGAGAAGCTACTGACAATCATGCAGGATTCAGGGTTTAAAAAGGCTTCTGATTGCGTAGATTCACACAAAAGCGATGCCACTGTTGATTCTGATATTGCCCAGAAGCTTAAACACTCTGGGAAAGAAAGTAATATAAATCAGAATTCTGATGCTCATGGCAACGTGTTACTGGGACAAAATGAAGATATGGTGAGGGCCATAAAGGAAAGCTTACAGGGTAGAACCATCTCTAAGTGTCTGGTTCCTGGGTTAGAATATGTTGTATTTGTTAAAGGTTCAGGACCACATACTATTGATTATGGTTATGCACCTGGAAAACCTCCAAAGGAGGTGATTGTAAGTAGGAAGTGTGCAGAAGCAGTTCTTCGAGGAGCTCAGGTTTGGAGACTTTCTATTTTTTTGCTTTTTTGTCCTTTCCCTTTCATTTTATGCTAACAAGGGCTATTTGTGTTTTTGATTTTGGGGATTAGCAGGGTTATAGGAGATGCATAATAATATGTAATTCTTAAGTGTGAAAGAGTGGATGTATCTAAGGGCTATTGTTAATATGCTATAGGTGTACATCATTCATTTTGTTGACTGTGAATTTAGTCTTGACTAGAAAATAATTCTAATATATGCAAGTTAATTTGCTTGTAGATATACGTTCCTGGTGTGATGGCTTGCAGCGCTCATGTCGAGAAAGGAGATGTAGTTGCAGTTTCAGTTGCCGTTGAGCAACCTGGGGCCGATGGTGGATGGGGTCTTGGCATTACACGCGGGACCATTATTCATGGATTAGAAACAGGCAAGAAAATTATTTGTTGCTCAAAGTTGACTTCTTTGCCCATTGTGTTATTTGGTCTCTAATTACTGGGAAATAAAGAATTTATTAGGAAATCAATGGAAAATTAAAAAAATGGCTAATCTTTTGCTGAATTGGCATATAATTAATAATTAGACAGCCTTTATTCTTTTAAATAGTATTGATAGATAAGAAATAGCTTTGATTTTTGTTACGAGGTGCATAATTGTTGCTTAAACTTGTCAGTCAAACGGTACTCTCTTAAACTGGAACACTAAATTTTATGTTTTTTTTTGCTTTTTGTGTCTTTTGCTTCTCATATAACCTTGTGAGTTGTGAAAATTTCTCCAATATTAAGAGTTTGACAACTTCTTGTTATGACTTTGTAGATCCCTATTATTCTGAGCGTTGTGGCTTGTATATTGGCCAAGGAACAACTATGATGTCAAGGGCTGGGATCTTCCGTGTTACAGAAGGAATCGCTGTTGACATGAATAATCAAATATTTAAACTGCCTTCATTTCATGGTATATAACCAAACAGTATATATGTTATTTCACACATTGAGTTTATAATATGACAGAGACAGTTCAGCGGTAGCCTTTATAGAGAAGAATGGTGTTATGTTTATATGCTGTCAATAATTCTCAACACATCTAAATGATGTTGTCATATGTGCATTTTGTTAGCAAAATATATCATTTGTATTCCTGATGATCATATGTAGTTTTCTGGTTTCTCCTTGTAAGTTATGTATCACTGTAATTCTAATTTGTCCTATATTTTTATCTGTAATAGATACAAGCCATAATTTTCTTAGGTTATTTTTGGGCTTTGGAATTATGGAAATTGATTACTAATTTTTATGGTCTTATTGCTTGGATCAAAGAGTGAGGATCCATGATACACTATGTATGTGTGAATAAATATATTCTGAGCAGATTTTGAGTTAATAGCTGTGATTTGGCTAATTTTGATTGATTGAGGAGGTACTTTGGTTGGAATGTCCATCTACTGAGAAAGTGATTTGCTATATTACTGGATTTCATGCTTTAACTGCTGCATCTTTGATATGGCACATGCATATAAAACCTTTTTTGATGTTAAAATTATTTTATGTGGTATATATTTATGGTTTTTGGTATGCTTTTTTGAAGCTTGAGGAGCTCTTACCCTTTTTGTTTTGGTTCCCAGATGTGCTTGAGGGGGAAATATTTCTCCAAAACCTGCCAAGTATTGTCACTGCTCACGTCCTAGGTAGATCATGTCTTTATCTGAAGAGATAATTTTGGGTTGCTGTATATAGTCTCTTGATTAATGTTTTTGTCTGCAAAGATACTTTCCTTGAATGACATTTTGTTGTTTCTACTTTTCCATTTGCTTTAGATCCTCAAAAAGGTGAACGAATACTAGACATGTGTGCAGCACCTGGAGGAAAAACAACTGCGATTGCTATCCTTATGAGGGATGAAGGAGAGGTTGTTGCAGTTGATAGATCCCATAATAAGGTACTGTACTGATAAACTTTTGAAGTTAAAATGTGATGCACTACTTATAAGACTCCTGAATTATGTAAAAGGTGGCACAACCCTTTGTATCTTACGCAAAGAGTTTGTGATAAGCTTTTGATTTGTTATTGGGTATATGATGAAGCAGCTATTAGTTTTCCCATCAGAATTTTTGAGTATCTATAGTGGTTGTCTGTTGACTATATATGTTGCTACTGAAATTTGATCATAGAACAGAGAGTCCTCATGGATGATGGAAAGATAAGACCATCAATTCTATTACTGATTAATACAGAGCAAATTTTCCTTTAGAGGCTTAACTTTAAAGGCTGATTTCTTGTTTGCTCCTATTTCTGGGTACATTTAAGCTATTATAAAACTGAAGGCAGCCTGTGAGGCCTCAATATTAACAGTTCCTTCTTAACTCATTGCCAGGATGACTATTTGTTCTATTATAAAATTGGAAACTCTTAGTGACTATTTTCGCTTCTCATTTTAATTTTCTATCTTGAGAGTTGAGACATATATTTCCTTCTGTACAGGTGATGGATATTCAGAAATTGGCTGCTGAAATGGGCTTAAATTGTATAACTACTTACAAACTGGATGCACTAAAAGCTGTTAGCCGAAGAAATGAATCCAATGATACGTCCATGCAGTACTGCAGCAAGGATAATGTTTGTGAAACTATTCAAGGTTTTGATGACACAAGATTGCATGACGAGAGAGTATCATCTACTGCCACAGAAGGGTTGATTGCCGTTATGGCGGGCACAGAAAAGGGTAGGTAGATTGTGTTCATATTTTGATCATGCAAGTTCTAAAAGTGAAAGAGAGCATTAAATGTTGCATGACAAGTTGTGCTTTCTTTTGTATATGCCTTGTAAGAAACTAGTGTTTAGATTATTTTTTAATTGGCCCATCTAGTTAAATATTCTATATACGCCTTAGTGACTGGTACAAGCTGTAAATTAAAGCTTGTTCTGCTCAAGGTTGCATAATGTTAACATATTGATAGGATCCTATCCAGGAAAAAAAAAAAAGACGTGAAAGATTATGTTGTTGAGAAATATGCATAGCAGTTTTGAAATCTACATTGAATTGTGTTAGACCCTCAATTGTGAAGCTGTATCAGGAGAGGGCTGGTCATGGAATAGGAGATTACATAAAGTGAAGAGCGTGAGTGATTCTGCAATCATGGTAGAGGGCCATGTACCCAACTAGGATTGGGAGATGGGGAGAAAAACTGTTATGCATAAGGAATAAAATAGCCTAGAGGCTTTGGGCATGAGAGAGGGTTTTTGATAGGGAAGCTTTGGCTTCAGGGAGGTGGCTCTTCGAACGGCTGGCAATGCCCTTTTTGCTATATACTGTGTTAGTCCCTGTTCTGCTTTCTCTGATTATTGTTTGGCTTGTATTTCTCAATTTTTAATCAACATAATACAGGCTAAGCTGTCCTCTTCCCTGTTTGTTACTAGCTTTTCTTTGGATTGTTGTTATTTCTCTTGTTTTCTCTGGGTTTCTGATCTGGTTCCTGACAGATTGTTTCATTTTGTATTCAAGTGGTGATTGCAATTGTTTCCTCTTTCATACTTGCTTTGTGCATGACAAAGTGCGGCTTGCTTGATAATTACAAATTCATCTCTAATTTTCAATATTTTAGTTAGCAATGAAAAAGGAAATGAGAGAACTTACATTAGCAAAGCTGACATCAGGAAGAATAGGCAAAAAATGCGGAATGGGCCTGGAAGAAATCAGTCCCTTGGTGGTAGGGTTGAGTATTCAAAAGGATTTTTTCCTTACAGCTTTGATCGAGTTCTTCTTGATGCACCCTGCTCTGCCCTTGGTCTAAGACCTCGACTATTTGCTGGAGAGGTAGGAGTGCCTAGCTGATAGTTATTTTTACTAATTTCTTCCCTGTTTTATACCATTTGAAGAAGATGAAGAAGGTTGCGGAGTTTTTTTGTATTAGTGCCTTTGTTTGCTATTTAATTTTAAGGTATTGAAGTATGTGAAATTACTAATATGTAGGGGAAGTTGATTAAATGTTTTCTTTTCCAGGAAACAATAGTTTCATTAAGAAACCATGGAAAATATCAGAGGAGAATGTTTGACCAGGCTGTTCAATTAGTTCGTCCTGGTGGAGTTATTGTGTATTCAACGTTAGTACCTTGCATCATCTTTCTCATCAATTTTCATTACCATGTGTACCAACCATTAATTATATATAATGATAATGATTAATTTTATTTAAAATATTAAAGGGTATAAAGCCGGTTGGCTGGAATCCGGGAACCAGGATATTTGCCTGCTTGGTTAGAATTAATGATACTAGTATCAAAATGGTCTCCATGCATATTTATAACTTTCATTGAAAGTGTGAGTGGTGATTGACGGAGATCTGATGGAGAAAGTTCAGGTTCTCCATCAGATCTTGGAAGAATGTTGGATCAGTTTCTTTAAAGGAAAAATTGTGTGGCACATATATCGTGCAGAGAAGATTATTTTGATACCAAAATCATCATCAAAGTACACTGGCAAAATTTCTGGTCTCCAAATCCCGATAACAGCAACTATGGAGGTGATCTAGCATATAATTTTCTAAATAAATAATTTGTATGGGTTTTTCTTTTGCTAGATGTACAATTAACCCTGGTGAGAATGAAGCATTGGTGCGATATGCTTTGGATACATATAAATTCCTCTCATTAGCACCTCAGGTACATTACAAATAGCTTGTAAACCTGAATTTATTTTATTTTCAAAATTCTTTATTCTTATCAATGATGTTATTATGTTTATTAATATCTTTCAGCATCCTAGAATTGGAGGACCTGGCCTTATTGGTAGTTGTGAATTTCCTGACGGATATATTGAGTAAGTGCTTCTCCCTTTCTCATGCCATTGTTTATGCTCTGAAGTATTCATGTTTATGTCTGCAAATGTTCAAGCGGCTCAGTGTTGGTCATGTAGATCATGATAATGGAATACATCTATTTTGCCACATAATACAGTTTCACATCTTTGGTTGACACTGAGATTATGGGGAATTATTTAGGTTGTAAGCAGCATTCCTTTTATGAATTTTAGTACCCTTTTTTTTTTTCCCTATTTATAGGAATTCTAAAAGCAGCTTCATTTTGCTGTATATATGAATTCCCCAAAATGTTTGTCTTAATTTTCTTCCGAGTTTTAAATTATTTGCAGTGTTGAAGCATAAATTTTTCTCTTTGATATGATGTAAGGACAATATTTTATTGATTAGTTGTGTACCTGTAATCATTGTGGTTGTTTCCGGTGATGTGGTATATGTCTGTTATCATAATTGTCAGTAATTGGTTTTAACACTTGCTCCACAGGGAGTGGTTAAGACCTGGCGAGGAAGAACTTGTTCAGAGGTTTGATCCGTCATCTCCACTTGATACAATTGGATTTTTTATAGCCAAGTTTATTGTTGGCTCCAGGGATTCTTGATTCTGACGCTTTCCAGTTTGGTGAACCTAAAAGAATTAGTTAGTGGTTACTGAAGCAGCATCAAATTATTTGCTCAAAGAAGGATTTTTTACTGCCCTTTTTTTTGGTAGTGTATGAAGAGCTTTGTACACGATTATGGCCATAAGACTAAATGCTGCTTGTATTTGTTTCGTTACATTCTATTCCAAATGGGAAATTTTATCTGTAGGATGAAGTATATCAATGTAACAAATTGTTTGAATCTATTGCGTCTTTTGGCTAATTGAGTAGTTCTCCATTTTTGTGCACAAAACTATAAAGCTACAGCACTTGTGGCATTTTAAAAGAATTTGTGATGCGGCATTTTCTATTTAAAAAATCTTGGGGCATAATTTCAGTTGTGGAAAGTGGGCCTTGTTAGGTTTATTTGGTGGTGGAATGGGTCCAGGAATTGACCTTAAATTAGGAGCTAAAAAAGAAATGCAAGCAATTAGCTAAGTAAATAGTTGGACAAAGCTATGCTACATTATTGAGTCATATCATAGCCGAAAGTTTATACTATCATTTATGGAACTTCCAAAATCCTCTCTTACAAGTTAATCATCAACCTTATAACTGTTTTTGTTTTTGGTTACAAATACATTGATGATCGATCGGTCATTGTTAATATCTCCATCACGAGAAGGCTTCAGCACAACTTCTGTTTACAAAAGCCGTTTTAGAGAAGGCTTCAACATAACTGTGCTTTGCACTCTTAAATCTAATTTCCTTTATACTATAAACCATTTTGTTTTAGTCAATTTTTTCTCGAAAATTTCAGGATTTGAGATGGCAGTATAGGGATGCTGCGGCACAGAATTTTGGTCTCGTTATTATACTTTCTGTTTTCTTATACATAACAATTACATGGTTCACCATTTACAGTTCAATACCCCGAGGGAGTTGGTCAAGGCAGATGACACAGAGAGGGTATGCAAAAATAACTAGTTATTTTTTCAGTAGGTTTTTAGCACTGTATTTCCAGCAAGTTTGCTATAGGATCAATCACAACCAAGTTCGCTCCAGAGACAACCTTATTTCACTGCATCAGACTATCATATAGTATAAAAGATGAGCGCATTATAATAGCTCATGCAGCTGCCGCTTCCATATATCTGGCTTCAAGTGTCTTCTCGTATTCCTCAATGGACTTGAAGAGCTCAGAAAAATTGCCCTTCCCAAAGCCTCCACAGCCCCACTTCTGGTAACTCTTCTATCATCCCTGGGCATGCATCCCACTCTCTGAATTATCTCTATAAACATTGTTGGAGACTTAGTAAAAATATGGAGAAGAGTACCCTGATCATCTCTGTCAACTAGAATCCCTAATTCCTCACTCTTTTATCTGCTCATCAGTCCACACATCGCCAGCATGATTCTTCAAATTCTTGTAATAAGTTGGCGCTGGTGACAGCATAAACTCAAACCCACCAACCCCACTTAATGTTCTGAGTATATCTTCACTAGCAAGAGCGAAATGCTGCAACCCAGCTCGCTCGTTGTGTTCCAAATAAGTCTGTATTTGACTCTTACGCTTCGTCCCAAACACTGGCTCATTCATTGGAAGCAGCACCATCTCATCATTGCCAGCTAAAACCACTGGGTTCAGTCCACTCTCACTTGTCCCAACATCTTCAGCTGTAAACTCAGCGAACTCATGAAACCCAATAGCAGGAACATGCTGAGATACAGTAATCTTTGAACGAATACCCATGCATGAACAGCTTGAAATGTGAATGTGAATTGATCATCAAGTTATTTCACTATGCATCCTCATGCAATTGGTTTACTCAAAGTTGCATGTCCAAATCCTCCACGTCCTCTTTCTTTCTGATTTGCCTTCCCTTCCTCATCCTTCACCAGGTATCCCATTCTTTGCATTATTTTCACAAACATCGTTAACCTGCCAATCTAACCTAAGAAACGTTATAGTATCCATATTTTCTTGCACTAAAATTTTCACGATTTGGTGTAATTTTTGTTAGTGTGATTTTTTTTCATCAACAAATGTATTGAATGTGTTTTGTTTTTTTCATATTCAAATATTATTTTAGACAAACATGCCCCATAATATTATGTATATATATATATATATATATATATATATATATATATATATAATTTAGATATACAAAGATATATATTATATATGATTAAGTATTATTTTATTTTTATTTAAAATTATTTAATAATATAATAATATATTATTTATATATTTAAATTATATATGAAAAATATTTGTGTTTATTAAAAAATAGTACTGAAGAAATTCTATCTACATCGAAACATTAAATGGGCGTTTAATGTTATTTAATTTAAATGCAACTTGTTGCAATAATACTAAAATAATTTTTTTCCCTTAAATAATAAGCAACCTTCCAGCTGTAGTAGCTCACTTTTAAAGCTAACCCTTTTTATCACCTGTTAGTCAAATAATTGCAAACTGAAAATTAAGGAATATCATCACTAACTCTTAATTTTTTTTTTGTTTTTAATTAAAAATCCTATTTAAATCGGACCACATCAAATCAATAGTCTGAATACAATTTTTTTTAGCACTTTATAAATTAAATTAAATTAAAATTTGAAGCAATCAGGTGTGCAAAAGTCCAAACGTCCGTATATGACGTGGTCATCATCAACGGTTAGTCTATGAATAAACCTAACAGCATTCTCTTGCTAAAAAAAATAAAATAAAAGAAACCGAAGAAAAATAAAAGAATTTAGAATCTCATTTCGATTCTCTTGTTTTGATATTTTCATCTACCATGGCTTCTACTAATGGCGCTTCTACGGTTAGTCTCCTTTCATTTCTCTATAGCTGCGCATAAATTTTGTAAATTTTTCGAGCATTCATTTGAGTGATTGTGATTATGGAGCAGCGAGTTGGGGATCCTGAGAACAGCTTAGAGAAGATCAAACGACAACTGGCTTCTGGGTCTGGTCGTCACTTGTTGCAGGGCCCACTTCTCAAACGATCCGAAACCGTAATTTTTGTTATCTCGCCTGATTTCATTTCATGATTCATTTTATGAGTTCTCAATTCGTGAATTTTAGCTTAAACCCTAATTCCCCCACTCTAGGATTGATATAGTTTAATTTCTATAATTTGATGTTAAATAATACGCGTGATAGATTCGAAAAACTCTTGTTGACCTTCGATTGAATAGGAACTGGGACATTGCTTATCAGGCTTTATTCAATTATGCATTCTCTACAATTTTCTGAGCAATGTCTCTATGTGATGGTCTCATAGTGGTGATGACTAACTAGTTTATGCTACTTTTAATAGTTGAGGAAATGGAATGAGAGGTGGGTGATTCTGGACCCAACTACCGGGAGAATGGAGTACAAGTAAGTTTTTGCATTCGTTTTTCTTCTTTTTGGTGTATATTTTCAATTATGATCTTGAATCTTTTCACTGCAACACATCAAATGTTGCTGATTGTGTGCTTTAGGACTAGGAGAAATGAGCCGACCGTTAAGGGAATAATTACATTTGATGAAAACAGCACAATCACTGTGTCTCCTGTGAACTTTCAGTAAGATTAATGTTTTGAAATTATTTTGCTTGATTACAGGACTGCTATTAATTGTTTGATTGACATACTAATTCGAATGGTTATTAACACTGTTTCCTGTTTGTTGTAATCCAGTGGACTTCCCAAGTACGATGGATGTTGTTTCTGTATCCATATTAATTTAATCTTTTATTTTTAACAAAAAAGAAATATTCTAGTTTGCAGCTTTTTCGTTCAGTCAAAAAATTCTGCTTTATGATTAAGTTGGTGTTGCTTTATTTGTTGTTTTCTTAACCATGTTGTTTAGATATTGGGACTCCACAGAAAAAAGATTACTTCCTTTGTTCTGAAACTCCTGGTGCGGCTAGGGCCTGGGTTGCAACATTACAGTAAGTGTTTGGGTTTGGGTTTATGTTAATTTGCTTCAATTTTATCATGAAAAGTTGTCCTGCATGTTTGAATGAAGCATTGCCATTTCATTTCTTCCGGACAGCTGGGGAGCCTGACTTCAGAACTTGAATGACTTTACTATCATAAATTTGGTTGACCTTTTTCATTATTCAGATGCGCATTCCAAATTAATTGCTAATCAGCAAGATGTGATGGTATTCTTATAGAAGGAGACTAGAAGTCGTTCGCTAATTCAGCTAGCTGTTATTTGTGATGAAGTTGAACTTTTAGAAAGCTCATGATAAATTTGGATATCAAACTGCATTTGAAAAGAAATGCTGTTATCATTGTTGTTGGAGTTCCAACATTGTAGTCAAAACTAATTATGAAGCAAAGTTTTGGGTGTAATTAGGCAGTACAGGTTATAGCACCTTTTCTCTTACTTACATAATTGAAACCATTATAAAAGTTTTATTAAGCAAAATAAAACTAACGTTGGATGTTTCTTTCTCCCATACTATGTTTTACTGTGGTGGTATTGAATTGGGTGAATGTCAGTTATGAGGTTGAAGGATTACTCTTCATATATGTGTATAATAGCTTTCCAGAGGGAGTTCTGAGATTTTTGCTCTTCATATATTCTTTTAGTCACACTTTTTGCTATGTTTTCCATGTAATAATATTCGTGGTTATTTTCTCATCTCTGTATCCTTCTTTTCTCTCTTGACTTCCAACAACCAGTGCGGCACAGTTGGTCCTGAAAGCCCATAAAGAGGCTGTTAACTCCTTAAGTGGGAATGGCTCTGCAAAGTTAGGAACAGTTGCAACAGTTGTTGCTGCTGCAAATTCAACAGCAACGGAATGTACTAAAGAAATTGAAGCTGCAATGCAGATCTCCTTGAGAAATGCTCTTGGAATGGTGACAAATAGAATTACTGATGGTCCGATGGATGATCTCACCATTATGAAGGTATGCCTCCTGGAGTTCCCCCAGATAGTATATGTTACTTTTTCAATTTGTTATTGTGATACTTTGTGTGTAATTCAGTTCTTCTAAATTTAATATATTCTGTCCAATACCGATCATGCTTGGCACATTAACCCCTGCAGATCAGCTGCTTCTTTTTTTATTTATTGTACTGGCATTAAGTCTGTTTAAACATTTATTGTTCTGAACATCAGTATCATGAAAAATATCTCTTATAGGAGACACTACGAGTCAAGGATGAGGAACTACAAAATTTAGCTAGGGACCTTCGTGCTCGTGATTCAACAATAAGAGATATAGCTGATAAATTATCTGAGACTGCTGAAGCTGCTGAGGCTGCTGCATCTGCGGCTCATACAATGGATGAACAAAGGAAAATTGCTTGTGCTGAAATGGAGCGCATAACAAAAGATTCTTCGAAGCAATTGGAGATATCCATGTTGAAGGTACTAGTAATTTTTCATTTTGTATAATGAATTATTACATAGCCTAATCTATTTTATATTCTATGATATAGTATTATCAATTTAAAAAAATCATTCAAGAAGTATGTGGTTAAGGTTATCTTTGACACAGATGGTCATAGGAGTTTTTGCAAGGAAGCTTTTATTAGTAGCTTTATATTTAGGACCTAAAATTACTTCTCAAAGTGCAGCCGACCAACTAAAAGAATTTTAAAGTGCTTCTGCTTAAGAGAAAAAGTTCTTTCAACAATTTCAGAGGGCATGTTAAACAAATTCTTAATATCCTTTACTATTAGTTCTAATATACTTAACAAGAAAAATGTGAAGGTGCAGTATTGAGATGTCACTTTAAGATATCTTTGTCATATGCTTGGATTGGTAAGAAGAATGTAGAATTTTTTATCTTCGATTATATAATGTACTAATGTAATTGTTTCTCAATAGTTTGTTTGTTTTTTAATCTGCAGCTGAAAGAGTATGAAGAAAAAGTCATGGCCCTAAGTAAAGAAAGGGATCAATTGATTAAGCAGAGAGATTCTGCTTTTAAAGAAGCACATCTATGGCGTTCTGAGCTCGCGAAAGCTAGGGAACGTGTTGTGATTTTGGAAGCAGCTGTTGTGAGAGGAGAGGAGAAGGTCAGGGTTGCTGAAGCAGATGCTGATGCTCGGATAAAGGAGGCTGCTCAGAAGGAGGCAGCTGCTTTAAAAGGCAAGGAAGAGCTTCTAGCATACGTGAGTATGCTACAGGCACAACTTCAAAGGTTTGTCATCTATCTCTCTTAGCCATTATTGGGGTTATTCTGCTTTAAACAAGTTCATAATTCTTTCAATTCAAACTTACTCTGGGGCTCAAATTCTTGCAATCATTATATTTGAAAGTATCTTATCATGTTAATGAAGCATTGGGATGACTGGAAGAGGAAATAAATCTATCAAAGAGGTTTGCAGAAACCTGAGAATGTTGGATCCTTTTGCTAGAAGTGAGGTTTTAGTTGATACTAACACTCTTATTCTGTTAACAGACAGCAGATTGACACCAAACAAGTTTTTGAGGAGAAAACTGAGTCTTCAAATATTGGCAACTCCGAACCAATGACAAAGAATGTAGATTTGTCGGATGAGAATGTGGATAAAGCTTGTCTAAGTGTGTCTAGAGCAGTACCAGTTCCAGCAGAGAGTGTTGTTCACATGGAAGTTGATCAGGTCAACATCCAGCCTATTGGTGATGGAGAATGGAGTGACATTCAGGCAACAGAGGCTAGGATAGCTGATGTTAGAGAAGTTGCCCCAGAGACAGAAGGAAGCAGTGTAGATATTCCGGTTGTTAGCTTACCTGTTAATAATCACCATGAGCAAGGAGAAAATTCTTTTCATTAGCCTTGATTTTCAAATTGACTACATATACAGTGTTAAACAGTCTTTTACATTAAACCAAAAAAACGCTTGACAGAAGAGATGTAAACTTGTTTGAATCTTTTTTTTTTTTTTTTTTTTTTTGGGTTTACATACTGAAGCTATAGAGAGGCTGTATGATGTGAATTTTATGGTTGTAAAATTAGGGAAGGACATCAGAATTATTTCTGGAGAGGTAATTTAATTCAGTAATCATGTCTTGTGTTAGTAAATTTAATAAATGTACCATAATTTGATTTACTTGACTGGTGAATTCTTTTGTTCAAATTAAATTGAAATCGTGGACTTACAAATTTGATAGGCCCATAACCTAAAGAGTAATATCATGTGTATCTATTTTTGGTATATAATTTATGTATACAGTGATGTGTCATCATGTAATTGATGATTTCAAAACATGTGTTATTATATGATAAAAAACATCTAATTATATGATAACATCTCATTTGTGTACATAAATTATGTATCAAAAATAGATATATATAGTTTTATTGTAAACTAAAATACATAATATGTTTTGGGTGAATTTGTTTATGTATGGGTCTTCTTTAAATATGATCTGGTATTATTTTTATCTCCCAAAATTAAGTCGAATTGTGTTTCAAATTACAGATGACTCGATAATACAAAATACAAACTTGAAGAAATTAAAAAAAAAAAAAGACTAAAAAAAGGAATGCTATGTGCCTATATGAACGAATTGCACATAATAAATAAATTTTCATATGAGAAGAGCGAGATAATTGAGGGTATACAAACTAGCGCAATCGCTGATCTTCATTCTCAACTTTGACTGAAATTGGTGAGGCCACTGCCAAATATTTACGGTTCACATGACTGCAAATCGACCGCGATCATCGTTTGACCATGACAAATTTGAATTCATATTTATTTGACTCTATTCCACTGATTTATTGGTTGTTTGCTCGCTTGGTCTAAAAAGTTATACGAGCTTTGGCTTTTGTCAGTTGCGGGCTGACTTTGACCAATTGACTGTGTTTAGACTGATATTATTTATTAATAACACCGTATGCACATAATTTTAAAACATAAACGGTGTATTATTATATAATTAAATAATTTTAAATTAAAAATAAAATAATAAAATAATATTTATATTATATAAAATATATATATATATATATTATTATTATTTATTATTTATTTTTGGAATAAGTATTTTAAATTTCGAAAGTTTACATTACCACTTTCTCATTAATAAAATCCATTATATAAAAAAGAAATCATTTTTTCCAAAACCCTTTAATTTCTTTCCAAAATCATTATCTAACCTTCCATTTTCATCCCAATGGTTTTCATCATGAAGAAGAAGAAGATGGGGACGAATTTGAACATATGAATCTTTTGGCTTTGCTTGTCAATTTATTCTTCTCCCATCTTTCTTATGATGTTGGTGACAAGCTCTCATCAATTCTAAGAACATATGATTGATACTCAATAGTTGTTTGTTATCATAAGGTTCAACACATTACCAGATACAGTGCTCCCAACCGATCTTACATAAAATGCAGTCTGTAACACCATTAAAATTCCAAACGCATGCCAAAATGCAAATCATAATTCAGCAAAATGTCACTTTGACCATTGTGAATACCTAGTAATTCAGTTGGTTTAAGTTCTAAGCATTTTTCTCATACAATAAAACTATGTGTACCCATTTTTAATACACAATTTGTATACACAGACGATGTGTTATCATGTGATTGGATGTTTCTTTATCATATGATGACACATGTTTTAAAATCACCTAATTACATAATGACACATCATTATGTACATGAATTGTGTATCAAAAATAGGTACACATAGCATTGCTCTTTCTCATATTTTCTCTTTTTTTTTCTCGCAAACCAAACAATCACAAAATCAATGTAAACTATTTCTGACTATAAACACAAACCATTTGCTGTTTGCTTCTATTGAATAGGTGAAAAAATTGTCTATACGTAGTTCCAACAATCTCCACATTCCAACCTGCTAAGAATGAATTTTGCTGATTGAACATGAATGAATTTTGACTAAAAACCGGTATCATAGAATAGAAGGTAAAACTTATGAAGAGGAGAAGAAGAAAATGACAAGCGAATCAAACATATTCACATCTTCAAATTGTCGTCATCTTCATCGTGATGTTGGTAATGATGAAGATGGTGATGGTGATCATGTGAGGGATGGAGATCAAAAGCCTTATGCAATAGTTTTGGGAAATTAAAGGATTTTTGGGCAAAATAACCTTCTTACTCTTTTATGTAACTATTTTATTAATAAAAGTGAATGATAAGTAAATAAATGAACTTTTTAACTTAGAGTTAAAATTTTTTGTTTCATTAAAGTTTGGGTGGGAAATAGTCATTGGACCTTATTTATTTTTAATTGATGAGTAAATTACTATTTTCCACCCAAGGTTCAACCATTAACTCATTAAATTATAAATTTTTCATTAAAGTTTGGGTGGGAAATAGTCATTGGACCTAATCTCATACTCACAATTGACATATGTGATCCAATAAAATTATACTTTTTTCAGTGTGATCCAGTGAGATATTACCTCTCTAGATGTAATGCTATTAGTTTGTACATTAGTTGGTGTCATATGATAAAATCACAACTTTATGATTCGATTTTGACTATCATACCCCACCAAATTACTGACGATTATGATTAAGAAAAACATGATAATTTCATAAAAATAAAATATTTAGAGGTAATATGGTATTTAACCTTTTGGACACCATGTTAAGGCACTTTTCCATTACCAGAATTAGATTTTAGAGAAAAAAAAATTATAGTTGAAGAATTTAGTGAAAGGAGAAGTTGTATTTACATTCATCCGTTTCACAATACCCACCTCATGAAATCATGTAGTATCGAAAATAAATCCATTATTATAATTCATACATCAGGGGGAAAGTTCTAACACCAAGCTAATTATGAGTTAGTTCAATAATTTATGCATGAGTTAATAAGTACATAGCCAAATCAACGGAGTCAAACTTCTGCCTAAAATTAAAAAAAGAAAAACCAAAGCTTCTCTGATCAGTATTGCTTACAGCTTCATATTCTTCTTATACATATTTCTTCGAGTATACATCTCGCCTCTGGATCCACATTCACACCTTTCAGGCTTCTGTTTAACACCTATCTTGCCTCTTGAATTCGTATGAATGTACAATTGGCTCTGGTACACTTATCATATATGTATATCAGAATATGAAATAGCGTCTGCAGTCCTAGTAAAACAGCAAATATGGCAACAAAAAGATGCACTGTTATGGCTCTCTCTAAAGATTTTATTGAATTTCCCAGTTACTAAATTGTTTATCTAGAGTCATGATAAAAGTGAGATGGGTCAGTTGCTAGTTCAACTATTGAACTTAGCTCATCCCAGTTTCCATAGGTCAAGAAATCATCTCCTCTTGGATACCAAAGGCTCGAGCAAGAGGCTACAGTATTATTTGGAGACTGTGCTGCAGAATTAAACTGATTCATAAACAGATGGTTTCTTTCATCGACATGGTTGATAAAGGTAGCTGCTGGTGCTCTCCTTTCGTTTTGTAGTTGGACAGAATCTCCATAAGACATGCACTGCTCAGTGCTGATGTCAGATTCCAAGCTGCAGGTTTTTGAACCTGAATTAGTTTGGTTTTGTTTGAAAGCTGTTGTGTACTTTTTGTACGACGGCACTCGTTTGAAAATTCTGCAGAGTGTCCACACTTCCTGCAAACCATTAAAAGAGAAAACACTCGTTACGTTCATATTTCAATTAGACAAATTTGGACTTTTGGTCTGCTAAGATAAAGATTTCGATTAGTTGCATTTGAGAAAAACGTTTCTTCATATGCATCAGTTAAACACAGTGAGCAAAGTATATAATTTTCATAGCTATGACATACGGCAAGGATGAGAGAGTTTTATACAAAAAAAATTAAAATACTATTCGTATAAGAAACATAAACTAAGAGCAAACAATCGAGAGCTAAGAATGAAAGAACTGCATAATAAAAAGGAAATGTTAATCTTACAGCTTCTTGATTGGCCATGTCCTTGGCATTTGGAGGAAGACGAAACTCATGCATCATCCAATCAGTTTTGGTGCCTTTTCCAGCGCTACCTCGATAGTAAACTAAAGATTTCTTGAGGCCAATACAATCATTAGGTTCTTTAACTGAATGAATGGGCTTGTCGATGCCTGTGGCTTTCCAGAATCCAGATCCTGTAACTCTATTTGGCCTAATGCTATTCCTGTATTTCCTTCCCCTTATGCAGAAGAAGTACCACTCCTTCTGATCACCACCCACCATGGTAACTTCTTCATTATCATCATCACGTACAAGAAATAAAAACAAAGGGAGCCTGATTAGTCAACAAACAATACAGACTTAATTTACTCGCACATTAAAATTGCAAAAAGCTCATTAGCTACGAGTGTCGGCAGATGATAATGGAATATAAACTTATTTTTCCTTAAAGTATAGTTTTTTAGTCTTAACCGGTGTGATTAAAGGAGCCAAAATCATGCTTTGTTTGTCTTTTTATTTTATTAATATTTCCATTTGAGGGGTCCGATTTTCATTTGTAAGCCGAAAAGATGGATACTTGACTTTTGTTTTGTTCTTTGCAATCTCCATCATATTCATGTGCAAACTAGATTGCAGTTGGACCGAGTCCTAAAAGATAGATTACATTCAAACCCTACACTAGCTAAACATGCTTGGCTTTTGGCATATATAAAATGGTTAATTCAAATGGAATTTTCTTGATGAATACTATATATCCCGTCGTTTTGAAATTGAAAAAACTCGAGGTTGCACCAATCCATATCTTGAGTTTTAGGGGCAGAGATTTATGCAACAAAAAAGAAAAGTTTAAAGGAAGAAGCCTTCCTGTTCAAAGATTCTGGAGTTTGAGCTATGAAGTTGAACTTGTAAACCTAAAAATTAAGAAAAACAAAAACTAAAGGAGCTAGATCTTACTTGGAAGATCCCACGGATCGTATTTGTAAATATCGATCTGTTTGATGATCTCAATACTGATAGGCTTTTTCTCCACTTTTCGTCGCAAGTAAAATCCCACAAGCTCTTCATCAGTAGGATGAAACCGAAACCCCGGAAGCATAACTTCTTCATCTTTATCATCACCTGGAAACGTACTTATTTTTGCCACTTCCATCTCTCTTTTCCTACTGCTATTTTGGAGTTGTACGTACAGTCTGAAATCAAGTAGAAGCTTTTATATATTTATAGAGAGAGAAAGAGAGAAAATAAAATTAGCTGCTTGCCAAAATGTTAGAGCGATACTTGCGTTTGGTCAAGTCAGTGCTTTGATTGTGCTGAGATTATAGGGCCATAAGAGTCATGAGAAAAAGTCTGAAATCAGCTGATCATTCAAAGACTTGCATTATTTATTTATTTTTTTATTCAGTCTTCCATATTGTTCCAGAGTTTCTTCATACATACTTCTTCATGAATAATTAACATGCCTTATTATAAAATCCCTTGAAATTTTAGGTAATAATCAAAAGAGGATCCAAATGTGAACGGTAAATTTTGCATGGAATTAATAATGTTATATAGAGATAATATTTATTAAAATGTTGGAATTATGTATTACATAAACATTTATAATAAAAGTCTGCCTGGGCGGGCCTGCAAATTTGACAAAAGATTCCTGGTAGCTCAGCATCTCTGAGAAATTCAAACCAGAAGATTTCAAAGCCATCAATTTTTAGCGAAAATCTTTAACAGCGACTCCATAAAAGGAAAATATCATGTGTGGAAGGAACATTGACTAAATTGTACATATAAGACCTTCAAAAACTTACTGATATGGGTCGTTACCCAGAATTAAATTAATTTTAGCCATCCTTATGGACTATCTTTATTGTATGACAGTATACTTAAAATTAAGTTCAGACTAATTCAAACTTGAGCTTTATTATTTCCCTTGCCACGCATGGAGTAAATGGCCCTCAGCCTCAGGTCAGGCTCAGGCCGGCACCCAGAAGTTTAATTTGTTAATTACTTGCACGCAGGTGCTACTTTTATTTGTCTAACGAGAAATTAACAATCTGGGTGGGTCACAATAATGCATCCATCCATGTGTTTAAAACGTACAATTAACAAATTGATTAACTTAATTATCAACATAATTGATGGTTCTTCAAATTCATTGTTAAATTTGTTTGATTTGAATGGATTAATGGGGAGGCTGCAAGGACACTGTATATTGAATGAATTAACAGGGAGACTTTATTTGAATTTATCTCTGCGGGAGTGTCGAGAACAAGGTGACTTTATTGACTGATTGGATTTTCCCGGATCCACATATAATTTTGTTGACTTCAACCGCCCCTAAAGCTGACCCTAAACCAGATTAATTAGTGAATTTTATTAATAATTAAAAAATAATAATTTTAGTAAGAGAAGTAAAAACGAAGGGATAATATCCTATTGTTATAAGCATTTTTTTATAATTTTAATGATTAATTATTTATATTTTTGTTAAAATAAAAATAATTATGACTTTTCTGATAAAAAAATGATCGTTAAAAAATTTTAACGATGAAAAAAATTTTATTGTTGACTATCATTATAACTTTTGTCATTAAAAGTATTAAGTATGAAAATAAAAAAAATTTCTCCCTTATTGAAACCTTTTTTCGTTGTAGTGTAAGTTTATCAGTGAAGTGTAGACAAAAACTTTGAGTTCAAATCAGGAAAATAATTGTTGCATGGATATATTCAAGGGTTCATATTGGTTACAGTGTAAAAGGCCATTCTATAAAACTCAGCAATTTCAACAGCGCATGGCTTAATTGCAGTTTAACATTCAAAATTTTACTATTCAGCACGCCAAGATTTCTAGACCATGTGTTTTCTGCCAAGTTAGAATACTCTAATTAAGTACGATGATCAAGGGACTTGGGTCATTAAAAAAATACAATTTCTTTGTCATTTCTAGGAAATCTGTACAATTATTTAATTAATTTGACAGAGTTGAATCGTCGTTTAAAAATTTTTTTCAAATTCGGCAGATAAGAAATTAATTTCCAGATATCTTTTAAATAATTAACAACGTCAATGGATGATCAACCAGACGTACAATTGTACGGTGAGACTTTTTGTTTTAAATAAAGCAAAGAAATGGGAGGTGAGATCATCAGGAAAATGAACGGTTCCTACCCCATGGAAAGTAAGGGAGAGATTAAGAAGGGTAGAATCGGATTTGTCATAATTTTAATTTGTATATTCATTCAATATAGTTTGCAATCGTGATTGCTTATTCTATGTGATGGTATTTCTTAACTGATAATTTCGCATTCATACGCTGATTTTATTGACTGATTTGTTTGTTTGTTTGTTTTTTTTTTTCTAATAATTAAAGAAAGGAGAAATTTGTCCACTTCAGAGGTTAAATGTCAGAAGAGGACAGCACGTCGTGGATTCTCCGCTCACCTACACCTGCACCTACACCTACACCTAGACCTACACCGCTTCACGTTAAACACTGCTTGGCTCTTATTTTGTTTTTCCAATTTGTAAGTCCACCACCACCCTCGCTGCACGTGAGATCTCGAATTTCCGCATAAACCCTTCATGCACTTTAAATATATGTTAATGGATGGATAAAGCAATTCAAACTCTAGGGAAGGAGATTATTAATTTTTTAAATTAAAAAAATAATATAAAGTTTTAAAATTTAATAAAGATTTATTACATGTTCCCTCTGTAAATATCATTTATGTCTCTCAAATAAAGGCAATGACATAAGATTATGGAGAAATTGTTTTTTTTTTTTTGAAGCCAAAAAATAGAGCCATAGAAGACGATTCCTTTTCGTGTGGTGAGAATTGGGAAGAATTTGTTCACCAGTCAGGAATATCGACTATTTGACTATATTAATTGATATACGAAAATAATTAAAAAGTCTTTGGTTATTTGATTTTATGTGAAATTAATTATTTAAAATTAAATAGTCAAGTCTTTAAGAACCTTCGTCTTTCAAGACAAAATTACCACATTTAATTAGTCAATCTTCCTTCCAAAAGTGTGCTCTTCATTAAATGTGACACAAATAAATAAATAAATAAATAAATAATATAATATAACGTTAGGTTTTGTTAAAAAAAAAAAAAAATCACAAAAGGCTTTTTCTCGTCAAAAATTTATAAACTAATTTATATTTAAAATAATAATTAAAATAATAATAAAATTATTATTTAATAAAAAATTTAAAATATAAAAATTTTATCACAATTTTTCATAGATTTAAAAATATATCATTTTTCTCTTCACGTTAAGATTTAAAAAATAAACATTTCCCTTCTAGTTTGTAGTTTTGCTTTGTTATTATTCCTCCAGTGACCAAAGCTAGCGAACTTCTATACTGACACTTCTCCCTCTCTTGAATTATAACGAATTATCAACTAACTAGAGGTGGACCGATAATTTGTCAATGAAAAGACGAAATAGATTTGTGTGTTTCTTTCAGTTGACAAATGATTAGTCATCGTTCAAGAGAAAGAGGAGCATCGATATGAAGGTTAGTCAACTCCGATCATCGGAGGAGCAGCAACAAAACAAAACTACAAACCTTAAAGGAAAAATATTTATTTTTTAAACTTTAAATGAGAGAGAAATGATAGATTTTTAACCCTATAAGAAAAATATGATAAAATTTTAATTTTATAAAATTTTTTATTAAATGATAATTTTACATATAATCATAACTGAGATTTTTAATATAAATTAATTTATGAGTATATGTTTAAGTTTTTAAAAATTAAAAAATAAATATTTGAGTTTTTAAAAGTTGAAAAATAAGATTTTGAGATTACATCAATCCTTTGGTGGGAACGTGTCTTTTGGCCTTTAGAAAATTTAACAATTATTTAAGTCCTCAAATCCCACAAAAGTATGTCATATTACTTTGAATTCATCAGGCAGGCTGTACACACTTTGGAATAATCTTTGCATATTTCTTCAAAACGAAGTAAATGATCTTTGCCGGGTAACTTCACACACACCTCTATCCAATACCCATTCTTGTTGATCATTAAAAAGATATAAATATTGCTTTGCTTCATAATAAAAGCCCACTACTTTTCAATAATCTTGTAATTAAATATGGAAAAAATAAGAAAGTCTAAGTAGTACTCATTTACATAACATATCAAATAAAACATACAAGACAAAACCGGATCGTACACATATTTATGAATAGTGACAAGTAACCAACAACCCTAATTTTAAATGGTGTCATATTAAATATAATTAAAATTCAAAAAACTTTATAAACAAAGATAAAAGAATATATAAAATGTTATGATTGGTATAACTTCTTTCCTCAATAATACTGTATTTTTTATAAATATAAATTGTGTAGAAATATGTTATGCTTATAAATATAGAGATCAAAACTCATATTATGTAAAACCAATTATTTGTGTTAAAGTTTAATTTAACACACTTATATACTACTCATTTATATTATTTTTATTTGATATAAGACTTTTTAATCTCTAACGATCTCTCTCATACACTATTATGCTTATCGTTTAATTAGATACATTGTCATTTGACATTTAAGATCACTTTAACTAATTAATTGTAGGCCAAAGGACAATTTCCCACCCAAAGTATGCTAATATCTCAAAATTCTCTTCGTTAACTTTGAAAACCCCATTTACCCACCTATGAACGGTTAAAACTAACGGAACCCTAACCCCTAAAAATTTTATCTTTTTTTGCCCCCTAACCCCTAAAAACTAGCCATTTCCCCCTAAGCCAAATTTTGAAAAATAACATTCCCCCCCTAGGGTTTAGTTTTCAATCATCGGCACCAAATCTGGCTCCATCACTAACGACAAAGCCTTCCAGAGGCATCACCATGCTCCGACTGTCTCCCTTGCCTCATTTGGAGTGCCGACAGACCTAGATCTGGCCTGAAAAAACAAAAAGCTTCGTCAAGAGGTGAAACTTTTCGTCTTCCCAGATGAAGATGAGGTCGTTGTCTTCGTCTGAAAAGACGAAAAGTTTCATCTCTCGAAGAAGCTTTTCTTCTTTTCAAGCCAGATTTCGATCGACCGTTGCTCCAGAGGAGGCAAGGGAGACCGTCGGAGCATGGTGATGCCTCTGGAAAGCTTCGTCGTCGACGATGGAGTCAGATTCGGTGTCAGAGATTGAAAACTAAACCCTGGGGGGGAGGGGGGGAATGCTATTTTTCAAAGTTTGGCTTAGGGAGAAATGGTTAGTTTTTAGGGGTTAGAGGGTGAAAAAAAGATAAAATTTTAATTTATTTTTAATATTATAGATAAAATAACGATTTTGCCCTTTAAACTATTAATTCTAACCATCCACAGATGAGTAAATAAGATTTTCAAAGTTAATAAGAGAAAACTTGACAAAACAACATACCTTAGGTGGGAAATAGTCGTTTGGCCTTAATTGTATACCAAATTAAATTAAACTATAATTTTTCTTGTCCAATTTGGCTTGTGTTGACATTTTGTAAAATTTTTTTTTTTCTATTTTGACTAACAAAACCGAATCACTTTTGTCCATTTGTGATGGAAAACCTGCCAAGCGTATTAAGGTTTATATTATATACCCATCGTACGGCAACATAAAAGATTAAATAATCATACATTTGCACCTTCATTTTTACCATCAAAATGAAACGTGTAATGCAAGGATGAAACGTCAAGCTCAATGACATCCATTGAAATAAACAAACAATTAAGATCTTGAATGATAAGTTTATTGTAATTTATAAAACGAGTTCAATGTATGTACATCTATTCATGGAGGATTTTCGATCAACCTATAAATTGAAAGATAAGGCCGATTATGTCAGCTATTATAGTCAACACATCTATTTATAATTAGATAGTATTATATGTAAAATTTTATAATAAATATTAACGTATTATTATATATTTAGATAATTAAAAATTAAAAATAAAATAACGTTTAGTTATATAATAATATATTATTATTTATATATAAAATTATATTAATATTTTTATTATTTGCAATTAAGGTACAAAAGTTTTCTTGCTCTTTTAATCAAAATAAAACTATTGTCATCATCTATTGACTTTTATCACTAATATTCTTTAAAAACATATATTCCCTTGCTTTCTCGATTACTTTAAGATTTAACATTTTTTTTTACATAAAATATTAATTTGATATAATATACAATTGTAATTGTATACTCTGTTGACCTTTTTGTCATTGTTCACTTTGCTTCTTTGGCTTAACAAAAGAAATCATATATAAATAATGCTTTCCTCCACCACCACAACGACCCCACACCCTACAACTCACCCCCGCCCCACACACCCCCGGGCCCCGGTCCCCTTAAAGTCGATTGTTTGTATAAGTGTGGTGTGATTAAGAATTTCAATATTAGGAAGTTCTTGAAGGTACTTAAAACCAGGAATAGATGGGGACCGTGTGAACATGGAAACTAAAATCAAATGATGTTTGTTGTAAAAAAGAGGGTAAGTTGATGTGAGCATTTTCATGTGGGTCTAACACGTGCAAGAAGAAATTTGACCTTATTTACAATATTTCTTGGATACTTATCTAACAAATGACGCATGCGATGTCGTTTGCTTGTCCATGTTTTTATAATTCTTCTCTTCACATCATTCCATTGAAAGTGCAGACAATGCCAGAGTTGCTTCAACTTTTTACAAAAATTTCCGATCAGGAGGCCACTTTTTTTTGAAAAAATATTGGCATACTTCCAAACTAAATATGAGAACAAGTATATCCAGATAAATTACTATCCGGTGACTCTGTATAATCAAGGCACCTCAGTCAATAATAGTAGGCCAAACCACTATTTCCCACCCCAACTTTGAGGGAACGGCAATTTTTAATTCAATTAGTTTGAAAATTCAATTTTTTTAAATCTGTAATTCATTTTTGTTAATAAAAGTGTTACATGAAAAGATAGGAGGACTATTTTGCATGGACTAAAAAATTTTTAAAAATATATAAAAAAATTAATGAATTTGATGCTAAAATGTGGAAAGATAAAAATTATTTAAAATATATAAGAAATTAAAGTTTTATATTACTGAAAAACGATTTGGTATATTTTCCAAAACAATTGGATAGAGGTGGCAGGGGCTGGGCCAGACCGAGGCCCAGCTTGGATCCCCTTGTTAATGTTGAGGTTTAAAAGTCAGGCCCACGGACCAATCCAGCACAAGCCGTTTGTGTAGCGCTAAAAAAATTTGTGCACAATAGCAGGGAGCAACGGCTCCTTGCCATTGCAATCCAACGGCTGCAAGGCCGGTGGGCATGAAGTTTCTTACCATTTATAGTAACTGAGTGACCGACCGTACTATAGAGCTCTCAGGCTTTGCAACGAAGTTTAAAGTCAAATTGCTTGCCTAGGTGGAATTATGACAAGCCTATTTCGTTCCACAGGTTCAGCAGATAAGGAAGGCTCTTGGCTTCCAAGCTTACTACGTAATTTGGAAGTTAGTACATGAAAACTCATAGCCTTTATTAAGCGAACAACTCGGTCCACTCCGGAAACAAACACACAAAGTGAAAACAAGCACAAAGCAGACAGTATTCAGTACAAGGTCACAAACAAACTAAATTGAAGAAAACAAAACAAGCCATATTTAGAACTGCATGATCTTCTTCCAGGATGGTCTGTTGCTAATTTCATCCCACCAGCGACTCACATTCTTCCTGTCTCTTATCATATACTCCTTTCCCATTGGCCCAACCAAGTACTGTGTGAAGGGAAGATGACTCAGATCAGCCAGGCTGAAGAAATCTCCACCTAAGTACTTGCTTTCAGAGAGTCTCTTCTCATATACGTCCAGAACTTTTCCAAGCTTTTCTTCACTCTCCTTAATCAACTTCTCATCTGAGGGAATTCCGAGTTTGGAAGCAAATAAAATTTGTATTGTCATGTCGTATATTGGAGGATGAAAGTTGTGCGCCTCAACCTCTAGCCATTGTTCCACGACACCTCGTTCTTCTATGGATTTCCCCAGAAGATCAGTTCCCTGAGACTTGTATTTTTCTGCATAATACCGTATGATAGCTCTGGATTCTACAGATTCATTACATGAAAGGTACAATCTAATCAATATGATTTTATAGAATATGAAAGAAATGCAGAACAAGGACTGAGGCCTCCATTAATTAATTACCATATAAAGTGTAATCTCCATCTTGAATAACGGGAAGTGATCCAAAAGGCTGAATTTTTCATGAGATTTCAACCACCAATTGATCAGAAAATGAAATTAAAACTTTTATGTATAAGAAAATTGGTTATCTCGAAAAACAAAAATGAAGATACAAACTATTGATACTGAACCTGTAACTTGAGGAACTCAGGATTCCTATTCTCTCCCTTGATAAGATCAACAGGGACAGTCTCAAATTCAATTCCCTTCTCAGCCAGGCATACCATCACCCGCTTTGGTGAAGCGTAGGCAGGTCCGTACACCTTTACCACCATTGCTATATAACTAATTTCTTTAAAACCTCTGCCTTCTTGGTGTTAATGGAACTCTTTTTTTAAAGCGGTTTGCAAAGCATCTACTTCCTTCTGTAGTTGAAAAATGACACCTACACCCTTATTATTTACAACAAAAAAAAAAAAAAACTAATATAATCCATTCTCACCCATTACTCCTGTAATCTTTAACATTATTTTATGTGGTACGGTATAAAGCATTCTAACAATCTTCTGCCACCACAAATTTATAATTATAATGAAATAATTATAAAGATAATTTTAATTATCAAAATTTTAAGATAAGAGTGACTTTATTTGTAATTAAAATAAATAACTTCTAAAAATTAATATTTTTAAAAAATATATTAATAATAATACATAACTTAAAAAATAATTTAATTAATTAATTTTAAATTTTAATAATAAGAAAAAAAATCTTAGTATATTATTAATTTTAAATATATTATAGAAAATATACAAAACAAATATTTTAATATAAACATATTCTAATAAAGTAAAATTTTAATATTCTTTTATCATTCATACACAACAATTTTAACAAATATAATAATAATTTATTTTTATTTATATAATCTTTTGTTTTAAAAAAATAATTAACAAAACCAAACACAACATAAATAATAACAAATAATAATTAAGTAAAGTGAGTCATAATACTATTATTAACTTGCAATTTCCAAAAACAAAATATTTTCTTTCGATAATACCTTTGATTAGAGAAACAAACCAACTTACCCAAAATATCATCGCAGGTTACTTAAAACTGTTTCCACAAAAGGAATAAAAAAAAGTCTTTAAAAAAAATAAATAATAACATAGAATTCTCATATCAAACAACGAATTTCTCTTACACGATTTTAATTAATTCCGTATCGTACTTGAGAAAGCTAAAATTAGAAACTTTGTCAGAAAGGACACCGTCTGTTTGATAAAAGTCCCGAGAAAATTTATTGATAAAATAAGATGGTTTTTTGTTTTTGTTTTTTACCATTTTGCAATTATCATTCGCCTATTCCAACCCATACCGTTGGTTTTGGGAATCAAATAACAGAAAAATTGCAGCGGAAACAACGAAAAATTACCCAAAAGCCCACACCATAATCAATGGTAAGAATTGAACATATATGTATATTAAAACAATCGTTAATAACGACATACCAGTGTTGGTGTGGCATGAATGAAAGTATTTGTGAAGGAGTGATAGAAGAGAGTTCTCTGACGGCTAGGGCATCTGGTGTTGAAAATATGATGAATTTATAGCAAGAATTCAACTCAGGAAAACCCTATAACATTTTCACAATATCATTTCAGTCTCTTAATTTTTAAGATTTGTTTGGTCTCTTAACTGAAAATTTTTTTAGTTAGGGCCTGCAAATTTGACAAAAGATTCCCGGTAGCTCAGCATCTCTGAGAAATTCAAACCAGAAGATTTCAAAGCCATCAATTTTTAGCGAAAATCTTTAACAGCGACTCCATAAAAGGAAAATATCATGTGTGGAAGGAACATTGACTAAATTGTACATATAAGACCTTCAAAAACTTAATGATATGGGTCGTTACCCAGAATTAAATTAATTTTAGCCATCCTTATGGACTATCTTTATTGTATGACAGTATACTTAAAATTAAATTCAGACTAATTCAAACTTGAGCTTTATTATTTCCCTTGCCACGCATGGAGCAAATGGCCCTCAGCCTCAGGTCAGGCTCAGGCCGGCACCCAGAAGTTTAACTTGTTAATTACTTGCACGCAGGTGCTACTTTTATTTGTCTAACGAGAAATTAACAATCTGGGTGGGTCACAATAATGCATCCATCCAGGAGTTTAAAACGTACAATTAACAAATTGATTAACTTAATTATCAACATAATTGATGGTTCTTCAAATTCATTGTTAAATTTGTTTGATTTGAATGGATTAATGGGAAGACTGCAAGGACACTGTATATTGAACGAATTAATCGGGAGACTTTATTTGAATTTATCTCTGCGGGAGTGTCGAGAACAAGGTGACTTTATTGACTAATTGGATTTTCCCGGATCCACACATAATTTTGACTTCAACCGCCCCTAAAGCTGACCCTAAACCAGATTAATTAGTGAATTTTATTAATACTATCAAAAAAAATATTAATTTTAGTAAGAGAAGTAAAAATAAGGGATAATATCCCCTTTTTATAAGTATTTTTTTATAATTTTAATAATTAATTATTTATATTTTCGCTAAAATAAAAAAAATTATGACTTTTCTAATGAAAAAATAATCATTAAAAGGTTTTAACGATAAAAAAAATTTCATCGTTGACTGTCATTATAATTTCTGTCATTAAAAGTATTAAGAATGAAAATAGAAAAAATTTCTCCCTTATTGAAACCTTTTTTTGTTCTAATGTAAGTTTATCAATGAATTATTGAAATCTTAGAAGACATTGATAAAAGTATCAAGTGTAAGATTTAAAAATATATAATTTTTCTTCTCACTTTAAAGTTTAAAAAATAAATATTTTTCTTCTAAGATTTGAAATTTTGCCTTGTTATTGCTCCTCTAGTGACCAAAGCTAATAAACCTCTATACAGACACTTCTCCCTCTTATGGATTATGACGAATTGTCAAATAACTAAAGGTAGATTGATAATTCATCAATGGAAAGACGAACACACAAATTTATTTCTTCCAATTGACAGAAGATTAGTCATCGTCCAAGAGAGAGAGGAGCATCGATATGAAGGTTAGTCAACTCCGGTCATCAGAGGAGCAGTAGCAGCAAAACAAAACTACGAACTCTAGGGGGAAAATATTTATTTTTCAAACCTTAAATGAGAGAGAAATAATAGATTTTTAAACCTATAAAGAAAAATACGATAAAACTTTAATTTAATAAAAACTTTTATTAAATAATAGTTTTACACATAACTATAACCGAGATTTTTAATAGAAATTAATTTATAAGTATATGTTCAAGTTTTTAAAAATTAAATAATAAATATTTAAGTTTTAAAAAATTGAAGAATGAGATTTTGAGATTACGTCAATCATTTGGTGGGAACGAGTCTTTTGGCCTTTAGAAAATTTAACAATTATTTAAGTCCTCAAATCCCACAAAAGTATGTCATATTACTTTGAATTCATCAGACAGGCTGTACACACTTTGGAATAATCTTTGCATATTTCTTCAAAACTAAGTAAATGATCTTTGCCGGGTAACTTCACACACACCTCTATCCAATACCCATTCTTGTTGATCATTAAAAAGATATAAATATTGCTTTGCTTCATAATAAAAGCCCACTACTTTTCAATAATCTTTAATTAAATATGGAAAAATAAGAAAGTCTAAGTAGTACTCATTTACATAACATATAAAATAAAAACATACATGGAAATTAGACAAAACCGGATTGTACACATATTTATGAATAGTGACAAGTAACCAACAACCCTAATTTTAAATGGTGTCATATTCAATATAATTAAAATTCAAAAAACTTTATAAACAAAGATAAAAGAATATATAAAATGTTATGATTGGTATCACTTCTTTCCTCAATAATACTTTATTTTTTATAAATATAAATTGTGTAGAAATATATTATGCTTATAAATATAGAGATCAAAACTTATATTATGTAAAATCAATTATTTATATTAAAATTTAATTTAACACACTTATATTATTTTTATTTGATATAAGATTTTTTAATCTCTAACGATCTCTCTCATACACTATTATGCTTATCGTTTAGTTAGATACATTGTCATTTGACATTTAAAATCACTTTAACTAATTAATTGTAGGCCAAAGGACAATTTCCCACCCAAAGTATGCTAATATCTCAAAATTCCCTTCGTTAACTTTGAAAACCTCATTTACTCACCTATGAACGGTTAAAACTAACGGAACCCTAATCCCTAAAAATTTTATCTTTTTTTCGCCCCCTAACCCTTAAAAACTAACCATTTCTCCCTAAGCCAAGTTTTGAAAAATAACATTCCCCCCCCCCCTTAGGGTTTAGTTTTCAATCTCCGGTACCAAATCTGGCTCCATCACTGATGACAAAGCCTTCTAGAGGTATCACCATGCTTCGATTGTCTCCCTTGCCTCATTTGGAGTGTCGATCGACTTAGATCTGGCCTGAAAAAATAAAAAGCTTCGTCAGGAGGTGAAGCTTTTCGTCTTCCCAGATGAAGATGAGGTCGTTGTCTTCGTCTAGGAAGACGAAAAGCTTCATCTCCCGAAGAAGCTTTTCTTCTTTCCATGTCAGATCTCGGTCGACCATTGCTCCAGAGGAGGCAAGAGAGACCGTCGGACCATGGTGATGCCTCCGGAAAGCTTTGTCGTCAACGATGGAGCCGAATTTAGTGTCAAAGATTGAAAACTAAACCCTGAGGGCGAGGGAGGGGAATGCTATTTTTCAAAACTTGACTTAGGGGGAAATGGTTAGTTTTTTAGGGGTTAGGGGGTGAAAAAAAGATAAAATTTTAATTTATTTTTAATATTATATATAAAATAACGATTTTACCCTTTAAACCATTAATTCTAACCATCCATGGGTAGGTAAATAGGATTTTCAAAGTTAATAAGAGAAAACTTGACAAAACAACATACCTTGGGTGGGAAATAGTCATTTGGCCTTAATTGTATACCAAATTAAATTAAACTATAATTTTTCTTGTCCAATTTGGCTTGTGTTGACATTTTGTAAATTTTTTTTTTTTCTATTTTGACTAACAAAACCGAATCACTTTTGTCCATTTGTGATGGAAAACCTGCCAAGAGTATTAAGGTTTATACTATATATCCATCGTACGGCAACATAAAAGATTAAATAAGCATATAGTTGCACCTTTATTTTTACCATTAAAATGAAACGTGTAATGCAAGGATGGAACGTCAAGCTCTATGACAACAATTGAAATAAACAAACAATTAAGATCTTGAATGGTAAGTTTATTGTAATTTATAAAACCAGTTCAATGTATATATATCTATTCAGGGAGGATTTTGGATCAACCTATAAATTAAAAGATAAGGCCAATTACGTAGGCTATTATAGTCAACACATCTATTTGTAATTAGGTGGTATTATATATATATAATTTTATATATTATTATATAAGTTGAATAATTAAAAATTAAAAATAAAATAACATTTAATTATATAATAATATATTATTATCTATATATAACATTATATTCAAAAAGAAATTATATTAATATTCTTATTATTTGTAATTGATATACAAAAGCTTTCTTGCTCCTTTTAATCAAAACAAAGTTATTGTCATTATCTACTGACTTTCATCGCCAATATTCTTTAAAAACACATTTTCACTCGCTTTCTCGATTACTTTAAGATTTAACATTTTTTTTTTTACATAAAATATTAATTTGACATAATGTACAATTGTAATTGTATACCTTACTGACCTTTTTGTTATTAGTCACTTTGCTTCTTTGGCTTAACAAAAGAAATCATATATAAATAATGTTTTCCTCCACCACTACAACGACCCCACACCCTACAACCCACCCCCGCCCCACATCATCCCCCACCCCCCCGGGCCCCCGGTCCCTTAAGGTCGGTTGTTTGTATAAGTGTGGTGTGATTAAGAATTTCAATATTAGGAAGTTCTTGAAAGTACTTAAAACCAAGAATAGATGGGGGGACCGTGTGAACATGGAGACTAAAATCAAATTATGTTTGTTGTAAAAAAAAGGGTAAGTTGATGTGAGCATTTTCATGTGGGTCTAACACGTGCAAGAAGAAATTTGACCTTATTTACAATATTTCTTGGATACTTATCTAACTAATGACGCATGCGATGTCGTTTGCTTGTCCATGTCTTTATAATTCTTCTCTTCACATCATTCCATTGAAAGTGCAAATAATTCCGGAGTTGCTTCAACTTTTTACAAAAATTTCCGATGGGAGGCCACTTTATTTTGAAAAAATAATGGCATACCTCCAAACTAAATATGAGAACAAGTATATATGAACCAGATAAATTACTATCCGGTGACTCTGTATAATCAAGGCACCTCAGTCAATAATAGTAGGCCAAACCACTATTTCCCACCCCAACTTTGAGGGAATGACAATTTTTAATTCAATTAGTTTGAAAATTTAATTTTTTTTTAATCTGTAATCCATTTTTGTTAATAAAAGTGTTACATGAAAAGATAGGAGGACTATTTTGCATGGACTAAAACAATTTTAAAAATATATAAAAAAAATTAATGAATTTGATGCTAAAATGTGGAAAGATAAAAATTATTTAAAATATATAAAAAATTAAAGTTTTATATTACTGAAAAACGATTTGGTATTTTTCCAAAACAATTGGATAGAGGTGGCAGGGGCCGGGCCAGACCGAGGCCCAGCTTGGATCCCATTGTTAATGTTGGGGTTTAAAAGTCAGGCCCATGGACCAGTCCAGCACAAGCCATTTGTGTTTTGTGCACAATAGCAGGGAGCAACGGCTCCTTGGCATTGCAATCCAACGGCTACAAGGCCGGTGGGCATGAAGTTTCTTACCATTTATGGTAACCGAGTGACCGACCGTACTATAGAGCTCTCAGGCTTTGCAACGAAGTTTAAAGTCAAATTGCTTACCTAGGTGGAATTATGACAAGTCTATTTCGTTCCACAGGTTCAGCAGATAAGGAAGGCTCTTGGCTTCCAAGCTTACTACGTAATTTGGAAGTTGGGTACATGAAAACTCATAGCCTTTATTAAGCGAACAACTCGGTCCACTCCGGAAACAAACACACAAAGTGAAAACAAGCACAAAGCAGACAGTATTCAGTACAAGGTCACAAGCAAACTAAATTGAAGAAAACAAAACAAGCCATATTTAGAACTGCATGATCTTCTTCCAGGATGGTCTGTTGCTAATTTCATCCCACCAGCGACTCACATTCTTCCTGTCTCTTATCATATACTCCTTTCCCATTGGCCCAACCAAGTACTGTGTAAAGGGAAGATGACTCAGATCAGCCAGGCTGAAGAAATCTCCACCTAAGTACTTGCTTTCAGAGAGTCTCTTCTCATATACGTCCAGAACTTTCCCAAGCTTTTCTTCACTCTCCTTAATCAACTTCTCATCTGAGGGAATTCCGAGTTTGGAAGCAAATAAAATTTGAACTGTCATGTCGTATATTGGAGGATGAAAGTTGTGCGCCTCAACCTCTAGCCATTGTTCCACGACACCTCGTTCTTCTATGGATTTCCCCAGAAGATCGGTTCCCTGAGACTTGTATTTTTCTGCATAATACCGTATGATAGCTCTGGATTCTACAGATTCATTACATGAAAGGTACAATCTAATCAATATGATTTTATAGAATATGAAAGAAATGCAGAACAAGGACTGAGGCCTCCATTAATTAATTACCATATAAAGTGTAATCTCCATCTTGAATAACGGGAAGTGATCCAAAAGGCTGAATTTTTCATGAGATTTCAACCACCAATTGATCAGAAAATGAAATTAAAACTTTTATGTATAAGAAAATTGGTTATCTCGAAAAACAAAAATGAAGATACAAACTATTGATATTGAACCTGTAACTTGAGGAACTCAGGATTTCTATTCTCTCCCTTGATAAGATCAACAGGGACAGTCTCAAATTCAATTCCCTTCTCAGCCAGGCATACCATCACCCGCTTTGGTGAAGCGTAGGCAGGTCCGTACACCTTTACCACCATTGCTATATAACTAATTTCTTTAAAAACTCTGCCTTCTTGGTGTTAATGGAACTCTTTTTTTAAAGCGGTTTGCAAAGCATCTACTTCCTTCTGCAGTTGAAAAATAACACTCACACCCTTATTATTTACAAAAAAAAAAAAAAAAACTAATATAATCCATTCTCACCCATTACTCCTGTAATCTTTAACATTATTTTATTTGGCACGGTACAAAGCATTCTAACAATCTTCTGCCACCATAATTATAATTATAATGAAATAATTAAAAGATAATTTTATTTTTATTTTTAATTATTAAAATTCTAAGATAAGAGTGACTTTATTTGTAATTAAAATAAATAACTAATAAAAATTAATATTTAAAAAATATATATTAATAATAATACATAACTTAAAAAATAATTTAATTAATTAATTTTAAATTTTAATAATAAGAAAAAAAATCTTAGTATATTATTAATTTTAAATATATTATTGAAAATATACAAAACAAATATTTTAATATAAACATATTCTAATAAAGTAAAATTTTAACATTCTTTTATCATTCATACAAAACAATTTTAACAAATATAATAATAATTTATTTTTATTTATATAATCTTTTGTTTTAAAAAAAAAATAACAAAACCAAACACACCATAAATAATAACAAATAATAATTAAGTAAAGTGAGTCATAATACTATTATTAACTTGCAATTTCCAAAAACAAAATATTTTCTTTCGATAATACCTTTGATTAGAGAAACAAACCAACTTACCCAAAATATCATCGCAGGTTACTTAAAAATGTTTACTCAAAAGGAATAAAAAAAGTCTCTGAAAAAAATAAATAATAACATAGAATTCTCATATCAAACAACGAATTTCTCTTACACGATTTTACGTAATTCCGTATCGTACTTGAGAAAGCTAAAATTAGAAGCTTTGTCAGAAAGAACACCGTCTGTTTGATAAAAGTCCCGAGAAAATTTACTGATAAAATAAGATGGTTTTTTTTTTTTTTGTTTTTTACCATTTTGCAATTATCATTCGCCTATTCCAACCCATACTGTTGGTTTTGGGAATCAAATAACAGAAAAATTGCAGCGGAAACAACGAAAAATTATACCAAAAGCCCACACCATAATCAATGGTAAGAATTAAACATATATGTATATTAAAACAATCGTTAATAACGACATACCAGTGTTGGTGTGGCATGAATGAAAGCATTTGTGAAGGAGTGATAGAAGAGAGTTCTCTGACGGCTAGGGCATCTGGTGTTGAAAATATGATGAATTTATAGCAAGAATTCAACTGAGGAAAACCCCATAACATTTTCACAATGTCATTTGAGTCTCTTAATTTTTAAGATTTGTTTGGTCCCTTGACTGAAAATCGTTTTCGTTAGGTCTAACAACAAATAATTAAATTATATACCTAATTTGTATTTAAATAAAATATTATTTTAATTTTAATTTTTACCTACTTAATTATTTGATTGTTGGCATACAACCTACTCAATAAAAAGTTTTATATTCATCCTAAAAGGAATGGATCCGTTCACCAATTAATAAATCTGTCACTTGAGCTTGTTGAACCAAGCCTGGCTTTGCCCGTTTAACCTGTAAAAACTGAAAAATATCCTACAATGTTATCTACTTATAAAAGGATCCTATTAAATAAAAAATAATCAATAATAAATTATCTTTATAAATTTATATCTAATCTTTTCTTTTAACTCAAGAAAATAATAATTTCAAACATCAAAAAATAATTTCTGGTTATATATACATTCTGCAACAGTAGTGAATGGTTAATGCTGATAAAGACACAGTGAAGTTAATTATTATCCTGTAAAAAAGAACCTTCAGAGCTTAGAGCTCATCATCACGAGGCTCAAAGGGAAGGATTAAGGAAAATGCTGAGAGATTTTGAGAAACGAAGGAACACGAGCGGCAAATACTTGAATTCAGATTGAAAACTATCAATTAATACAATAATTGAACAACATCATGATCCCCTCAGGTTTTCGTATCCACATGTTGATCGCCGCTTCAAGTGTTTGCCTTCTTTCTCTCCATCTTTCTTCTAAAACCCTAACCCTCACCTAAACAGCAGTCGAGTCGTGTTGTTTGCAGCTTCATTTAAACGATCTTAGGATTTCCAACCGATCCTTGCATTTCCAGATATTACTATTTGCACCTTAGTTTTCCTCTATTTTACTTGATAACCCCATAAGGGCAAGGCAAGGCAAATGGTACCTTCTAGTAGACCCAACAAACGGGCTGACGGGCCAGATAGGTATGGGCCCAATCGAAATGGGTGAGTTCAACATGGGTCGGCTCGAGCGAAGATGTCTTGTAGGTTCAAGTATTCCTCATGTGTATTGGAATGAGGTCTAATGAAAAATTATAATCAACTTTTTTTTTTCTTATACCCATAGAAAACCCATCCGCTTGCCAATTCTAACCTGGAGTTCAATGGCTAGTAGTAACAATTTAGATAATAGTCCAACAAAAACAAAAAAAAGATAGCATAAGCAAAGCACATTTAATTACGAGCTTATCGCAGTTGACATTCAATTTCAGTCTTTAAAAGCATGCCAACCAAAACATTAGCAAATATGTATAAATTAAAATGAAACTGAAATTGATTCAGAAAACCCGCGGATCACATCAGTGATGAAAAGAGTTGCATTACTGATTTACATCTCATCAGGACGCTTAGAAGAACTGCATACACAATCCAGAAACAGCCTTGTTCAATAAATCGTTGCTCACCAACCAAGATGTTTCAAATTGTAGACTTGTATTCACACTCCACAAAACTCCATTATATTGACCGATCAATCCCAAACTCGAGAGCAGGACATTGGAAAGACATCAGCATGAAACAACCGACTTAGAATGTGCGGAGGACCGCAACTTAGAAAGAGCAGTATCACTTTCTTCATTCTCATCCGAAGCCATCGGATTCCGGTCTATATTCTTTCTGAAAATTACAAAACCAGATGATTAGAAATCGAGATCAAGATACTTTATTTACATTCTCTAATGACCAATCTCTATAGCAACAAATAAAGGATAACATAACAGCAAACGAGTGTTCATACCTTTGAGAAATGGAACTCTCTTCAGACAATGCCTTTTCTAACCTCTCCTCAAATGGTGTTGCATGCCAACTAACTTTCTGATCCTGCATAGAAAACCAGCAGTTATAATGAAACGTTCTATGAGTCAAACAAAATGATAAAAGGCTGAAAACAACCATAAGATACCTCCTTGTATTTATTAGTTGAATTTGGGATGCCATTCCCATCCCACCACTTGGGCTGAACTTGTGGAGTCTCTTCCTCACTCCAGTGAGCAGCCACCATCCCGATGATAGGCCTGTCTGATGGAGTTCTACGAAGATAACGGTTTCGACTGAAACCAACTCCAAGATTTTTATTGTCCTCATTGAGAGTGGACGCCGGTGGCTTCAACCAAGCAGACAAGCTTGCTTCCACCTTCAAGTCTTTACAGATAGAGGTTTCTTTTATCCCCTGATTTGACATAGGAGTAAAATCTTCCGACTGTTCAAGAGATTCTCTCAACTCACTTGGTTGTTGATGAGAGTCAACATCACCTGCTTTCAACGCTTTCCACTGAGAATCATTCTCAACTGGGTCTGAATATACATACTGAGACCTTATCCGAGACTTCCCATTAGCTAAACTTTTAAGGTCTGAAGGATACACAGTCCCAGGAGTTTGCATATCATCAGATAACTTTAATGGGGTTGGATTTGGTGAAGGCTTTGGCACACTCTCAGCGCCTGGGGACTTATGTTTGGAATTTTGGCTAAAATTTCCAGATGAAGAAACGTCAAAGTCACATTCAAAACGAACAGATTTGCTCTTGCCCTGGACATTTGAGCCTGAAACCCAAGGTGAAAGAAATGTTGTAACGTTTTCAGTCTGAATAGCATGGGCCTGCACTGCTACATTAGCACTCCCTACATCACTTCCTTCAACAGAGCACCTTCCGGAATGTTGTAAATTTGATATACAGCTACATAAAGGGAAAGACATCGGACATGTGTTAATAAACAGTAGAATTTTTTAAAATTAATTGTATGGTATAATTTAAAAGGGAACATGCACATTCTAAAAAAATTGTGCCAAAGGCACAAAAGGATAAAAAAAAGTATCACCAAGCAAAAATTCTTCCTCTTAAAAACCATCGGTCGGAAACCAATAGACTGGATGAAAAATAATTATAGTTTTCCGAATGCAATGAAAAAGTAAAGCTCATAGTTGAGAGTCAAGAATCAAGATACTGTGATCTCACTTCCATTTGATTAGGTGTTCAAAAGGTAAATATTGTATACCTTAACTGATTGATAGCAATTAGATAAATTAGAAGTCCAACCTGCTTGGCGAAGAAGCTGATTCCATTCCGCACTCTTCAAAAAGTTTGGTGGGAGTAAGAGGCTGATCACATTGTCTATCCAGCTGAAGTTTCTTGATGGATGTATTAGGAAGCCATGAATGAAATTTCGAGGGCTCTGATTCTTTATCATGAGAAGGTGAACCGTCAAATTTCTCAGATGCTTTCCTGATTTCAGCTGGAGTCTCAGGTAAAATACCACAAGCTTTAAGAAACTTGGCCTGCAAAAAGTTCAACAGGTCTTTTAATCCATCGAGGACCAGGGAAAATCTTTTTCAAATTGTGATGAATTAGAATAAAACTTTTTTATGCAGGAGCCACTTTTCTCTTTGTATCCCTCCTTCTAAATCCTAGCTTGGCAGGCAAAGAAAGCCAATGTGATAAAACGCCTGTAACATGTATATATAAAGAAAAAAGAGGAAGAAGAAGCAGTAGAACCATAAAATGCCGAGTCGTTTCTCGAATAGAAAAGAATTTGAAAACAATCTTAAATTTCTTTGGAACCAAAATGCAAGAGAACAAATTTCTGAAAGGAGTGGGTAACCGTAATGCCTCAAATTACAAAGCAAGAATTATAGCTGATCTAGCTCATTTTAGCTCTACATTCAGCTAAATTCCCATTTGACTAATTTATGCGTTACCTTATCTTCAATTTTTTCAGTCATTGTCATACTATAACCAAAAAATATCAAAGCACAAAAAGTACTTCTAGATAGTAAAATTATATTCATATTAATTTTGCTGAAGTGCTTTAAAAAATAAAGAAAGAAGATTTCACTTCATAAATGTCTAAAGTGCTCTAAAAAAAATTTGCTTTTACTCAAAAGAACACGGCATTACATCCTACAAAGACACTGCCAAACACAACCTAAACACACCATGCCTTCCACTTCCAAAGGATACACCTCTGCTTCAACACGCACAACTTACATCATAATTAGCTTACAAAAGAAAAAAAATACAATAACAGTAAGAGACATTGCATTACCAACATACATACCTCGTCCTTAAGCCCCTTTTCTATCTGCGGAGTTCCAACACGCTGGTCTCCCCTACTCCAAGACTCTTCTTTCTCTTCATAACACGGATGAAAATTTTTCAAAAACCACAACGAAATCCAAACAAAGCAAGAAACGAAATAAAAAACAAACACGCACCTTCAGATAAAAATAGAGCGGACAACCGATTCTTGGAAACCACAGGCTCCTAATAAGAACAAACAAATGATCATCCATTGCATTCATTTGTCCACATAGTATCAAAAGACTTAAACAAGAGAAAAGCTTACAGTGTATCTAGGGATGGTAGAATGAGAGATACGAGAACGGTCGTCTTTCAGACGAAAGCAACGGAAGAAACAGCCCATGGCTTTGGACACCGATCTGTAAAAAAAACTAAAAACAGATCTACAAATGCTACGAATTTGACGGTGTAACAGTTCAAAAATCATATCATATCATATTATGGGTTTTCAATTTTCTCGCTTGTTGTCAATGTCAATAATGAAACCCTATCTTTTTCGATTTATTTCTTGAGGGTTTTAATTTTAATCGCTCGTATAAAAGTGGGGAGAGAGTTGCTGCGTCGTTTTAAAATTTGAACAAACAAAAAGAGGGAAAAGTAACGCCTGGAAATAATTATCCTGCGATGGGGCGCGCGTATAGTCAATGGTCCAATAGTCGCTGTGTGAGTGTGACACGTTGTGTCTTGACTTATAATAATTTCAATTAATTAGAAAAGTTTGATTGCACTCAAAATCTTTTGGATTAGAGTTTCGAAATAATATAAGATGTAAAAATATTTGGGTTAAACTGATATATCCAAGTTTGATTCCACCCAAAATTTTAATGCTTTGATTTTTTTCACCCTTTAAAATTCAAAATGACACTTTTCCACCTATCTTCCAGGGTTGTTAGTGAAATATGTTAACTAGTATGCTATAATCATTGAAAATACAAAAAATAGCTTCATTTTATCATGTTTATTGAAATTAATTAATATTTGACCATCAAAAACTTCACTAATATATTTTTACTCTTGGTTTATATAAGTTCTAAGATTAATAATAAAAATTAAAAATTCATTAGCAATAATATTACTAGAGAATTGCTTAAAAGTTTTCACCCATATTACACATAGAATAGTGTAATTTAGTCGTAATCACACATATAATAATGAGATTTGATCATATCTCTCTAATTTTGATATGACTAAGTTAGAATTATACCTTAACAATATAATTCTAATCAGAATTATAAAATTTTAAAGTTAAATTGTTATTTAGCTTTGTAAAGACAAAGGGTAATTTTATCCTTTTACTAACTTTATAGAGAATTTAATAGATTTATTAACAAATTTAATGAATTTTTCAAATTTATACAATAAAAATTTTAGTTTCATCCAAGTTTCGGTAGAAAATTGTGATTCAATCTAGGCCAAAGGACTACTTCCCACCCAAGGTACACTGCATTCTCAAGGTTCTCCTTTTTAACTTTGATAATCTCAAATATCCACTTATGAGTAGTTAAAATTAACGGTAGTAAGGGTAAAATCGTTATTTTATCTATAATATTAAAAAAAACTAAAATATAATCTCTTGTTGCCCCCCTAAACTTTAAAAACTAAAAGTTATTCTCAACCTAAGTTTTAAAAAATGATAGTTTCACTATAGGGTTTTGTTTTGAAATCTTCGACGTCATCTCTGACAACCTCTCCCTCCCGAAACATCCTCTCCATCCAACCGTCTCTCTCCTCCCATTTAGATGTCATATTGATGTCGGAGAAGCGGTAGAAGATGAAGAGTTTCGTCGGGGAAGACGAAGAGTTGCTCTTCGTCTTCCACCGTTTCTCCGATGTCGATCTAACATCCAAATGGGAGGAGAGAGACCGTTGAACAGAGATAATAATTCGGGAGGGAGAGACCGCCTACAATGGAGTCGGAGATTTTAAAACGAAACCCTAAGGTGAAACTGTCATTTTTTAAAATTTAGGCTGGGGGAAACTCTTAGTTTTTAAAGTTTAAGGGGGTAAAAAGAGATAAAATTTTAAGGGGTTAAAGTTCCGTTAATTTTAACTACTCATAGGTGGATATTTAATATTATCAAAATTAAAAGGAGAAAACTTGAAAATGCAGCATAGCTTGGGTGGAAACTAGTCCTTTGGCCTTCAATCTATTATAAACTATCAGAAACTATATCACAATTAAAATTAATGTTTCAATTTTAATGATAAACGAGAAAATATCATTTTTAAAATTCCAGCTGAAAAAGTGTTGACTCGATCAACGGCGAATGGGACACAATCATTTGTCCAAGGGTGGACTGTGATGGTGTGGTCGCTTTGCTACCAAAAATAATACTAATTGGAGCTAATTTAACCCAACCTAATTGCTAAAGATTGTCTTCTAATTTAGGCAAAGATAAATTTATAGAAAAATGAGCAAAAGAAAATCTTCATAAATATGTGGGGACATTTTAAATTTATTTTATAAATTATAACTAAAGCAACCACCATATCTAGATTTCTAATTAACCATATTCTAACCTTCCTCTCGTCTTGTCCATCTATGCATTTCCCTCCCAAAAATGACCCGTCACAATTAATTATTAAGCCCCACCCACCCTGACTGACCTCCACACATCCAACACCATCATTCCTTCCTATTTACATTTTTTAAATCATGTCATGGGTCTTTATTAATTGTTTCATTTATGTCAAAAATGCTTGTTTGTCTACGTTTCATGTTCAAAAACTATCAATGCGTTTATTTCGACATGACCCCTTTTGTTGCCCCGTTTCTTGGCCAAAAACTGTTTATCTATATGTATGTATCCGTGAAATTCCAAATGATTTAGACAGGATTTAGTTTCCATTTGATTTCCGTTTTAACTTCTTAATTTATGTTTTCAGTTAGCTCTCCAGCTACTTCACTTGATCATATGTTGCCAATAGACTTGACAAAACAAATGAGTCACCTACAATATCCATAGGTTATCGGTCAAAAAATGATACATTGAGTTTTTAGATTTGTATCCGTTTAGACCCATATTTGCATATATCTATTTTTTAAGGGTAAGTCAAGTATACTGACAATAATTTTCAACTTCATTATTATTATTGGTCTTTTCACCTCCATTATTGATAATTCTACAAGCTTTGTCATAAATTAACCAAAACATGTAAATGTATTTCAAAATCTAGTACAAATTCTCTATAATATGTGGTAGACAAATATGGAAGCATTCATATTCAACAAATTAAAGGATTGCTCAATATTAAGTTTATGTTGCTTATCCTACCATTTTTCCTCAACAATCATGATTACACTCATAAACTAAAAAGGAAATCAATGAATGGCTATTACCCTTAAAAGAAAGAGAAAAAAGGTAGCAAGCTTACAAATGTATATCAGTTTATACGTCTGGTTTTAAGTAGATTATAACATTCAATTGTATAGTCTATCATCAATTCATATGAATAATATTCACGTATCATGTTCAACCGTTGCCAATTAATCAAGTATTTCTTTTCTATATTTGTTAAATGTTGTTTTACTCTGTCTCTGGAGATTGACTTTTGGTATAAATATGTCTGGACTTATGTTGTTGATACTAATAGAATATGAAAACTTTGGATAAACAATTAAACAGAAAGTATTGGCAATCCTAAATTACTAGCATCAAGGTTGTGGAAGTTGTATGTGTTATTCAAAAGCTGTTGAAATATATAAGTGAACAAAAAAAGGGTTGTGGAAGCTTTGTTTTTTTCTAATTCAGAAGGCAGTAAATCTTTCATTCTTATTTTCAAAATGTGTGATTGATCCTCATTTAGAATTATTCTATGGGTAGTTTGTGGGTTTACCCACATATATCAGATCAGGTATAGATTTATATATTTTTTATTATTAGAAATCAATTTGTACCCGTTTTACTCACACTCATTTACATCTACATTGTACTTAACCCAATCTACTTGTTTATGATGTCTAGTTGCAGATATGCGTTACCTTAAAAGTACATTAAAATGCCATGATGCCACATTTTGGCATCAGGTATATAGAATCATTACAACCACCTCTTCTTTACAATTTTGCAACCTTCTCTTTTGGGTTGTTGTAGGACGACAATAATGCATGTGACTTTAGTTTTGTTCTGCAACAGAAAATCAAATGATGAAGAAGCTAAAATTGTTCTTTAATCATAATGTTTGGAATGAATAATGATGATAATCCATTTTAATTATGACCATTAAAAGATTTACTATTAATTACATTCATACGTATCAAATGCCCCTCGAAATAGTGAGAATTCATCTATTGCTTGTCCCTTGAAACGTTATCTATTAATCGATAAGACCAAGGCTCTCATAGTTATAACGAAAGTCCACTTCGAGCTTTGAGAAATTTAGGGCTAATTGAGAGCTTTTGGGGTGAAGTTGCGTCAACTATATATAATTTAAATCCCTGGTGCAACTAACAATTGATTCAGGCATCAGTGAAGTGACGTCGTTTTCTTTTCTCTTATTTTTAATCATATATACGCACACACAGATTGAGATTACCCATTATTCTTGATCACTAGGTAATCTATCATGCATGTGATTCATGCTTTTCTAATTTTATTTATCTTACGTATCTATTTTCTAGTCTCAGACTATAATTTTCATTTTTCTTTTTGGGCATAAACCTTTAGACGAGGCTGAGAGTTGAGAGATTCGTATGAATCACTTTTACGTTGTATCAGATAATAAAGGATACCTCACCAGTCACCGCATATGAAAGTGACAATAAATTATTCGTTTCTAAGATTTAAAAATTGGGCTAGCTTCTTAGATAGACGAAAGAAAATGCATGCATGCCTAGAAAAGCCCTAGTTGAATGGTAGCATATATACATACAAAGATTTATAATATAAAACTAATTCTCTGTCATACAGCTAACCAAAATCATACCTAATTTCCGCAGAAAGAGAAAGAAACTTCTCCTTTGATTTTGGTGATAGAAATGGTGGGCATCCCTTCAAGAATATAATAAAAACATTCTCAATTCAATTATGTCGATTAGTACTCTATAAAAAGAATTAAAGCTTTTTCTTCAGTCATGACCTAACACCATGTGCTGCTTGGTAGAGGAGAATCCATCTGACAGTTTCGGCGAAACTTTTGAACTAAAAAACAAAGAGACATGCAGACTCTCCTGTTATATTTTCGGCTTTTGATTATAATACATCTTATAAATAATTACTGGTAAGTTTCCCGTTTCCAGCAAGTTTCATGTGTTTGAATATATACCATTCTATATGCAATTCAATGGAAGCAAACAGAATTTATTCTTCTAGTTTTTCAATGAAATAATAATATTTCATTGACCCTAGATGGGGATAAATATTATATATTCTTATTTTGTCACGCCGATATAATTAATTATAGGTTATAAGTCATTCCAAGGTCTGAAAGTCGTCCACCCACAATCATAAAAAGAAGGTTTTCCAGACAATTAACATTGTGAGGGATGAGGAGCAATTGTGTGAATGGAATTAATAGGATTAGACGGAATTCCTTTTGAATAGATTCCATTTGACTGAAATAAGTTGCCAAATAAATACAAATATCCGATGCAATATCCTTATCATGTTTGATTAATTATACATTTATCTTAATTTCAAAAGTAATGAAAGTTTAAAGCTGCATCCCTCCATTTGAAAATTCCTCATATAAATTATTGGACAAGAATTCTAATTGAAAAAGAGTAAGAGTTTCAATTTCAACCATTAGGTAGGACGCTAATTATCCCTAATTTATTAAAATCTCATACTAATTAACTGTTGATCGAAGGCATTAAATTAATCCAGAAGAAAAGAGTACTGGACCCATTAATTAGCATTGACATTGATGCAGTGAACCATGTGTATGTTAATCAATAACATAAAGAAATGGAAGATGGAATTGGCTTGTTTTTCTTGGAGATTGAATTTTGAGGGAGCAGTGTTGAACACGGCAGCAGAAGACAAAATATCATGGGTCCAAAAGTAGGCACCGTCTTTTATTGACATGAAGGTGCTTTTCCCTTCCTCTTATGCTTCTTTTTATTTTTATTTTTCCCCACCTTGACTTTCTTGGTTTTGCTTTGGAAAATTCTTTATCCACAGGCCCATACTGGGAAAATCCGAAAACTGAAGGAAACTAAAATAAAATATAAGAAAAAAAAAAAAAGATGAACGCATGTCCTAGGTTTTTCCCATGTGAACTCCTCCGTAAAGAATATAATCATTGTGTTAATGATTATAACTATGACTAAAATATGAAGTTCTTTTCTTTTTTAATGAAGTATATGTTCCTCTCATCCTCAACTAAATATGGAATTGGAAGCCACTGTCTTTGTCTTTTCTTCTTTTAATTTTTCAAGTTAGTGCATTTGTACAAATTATCTTTCATTAACACAGTATACTGTATTTACAAACTACAGCTGCACCAAAAACTCTCAGATATAGTAATTGATGCGACGTAAATATAATACATTACGTACATAATTATGCAAATATTTTTGGGTTTGAAGGAATAATCATTGACTCCTCAATATTTTCTCTTACTTTTTGGGATTTATTTTTTATCACTATATAATAGCAGTGTAATTTTTTTTCATTCTAACTAATATTATATTTGCCTATAAATAAATTATGAAATGATAATGTCAAAATGCTGGATAACGTTAGAAGAGATTGTTATTACTCCTAATTCATTATGTGATTAGGTTACCACATTTTTAGTTGAAAAAACGTTTGAAATATAAACTTTACGTGTTTGCAAAAGTCCGTGGTCTTAGACCCAGCATGAGTTATTTTTTGCGGCTTCATTCATATTCAAGCTAGACAGACAGGTCCTACGAATTTTATTATCTACTTTGTTCGCATTTAATAAGGGTTCTTCTCTTATAACTTGATGAACCAGAAATCATGAGAAATTCTCAGAGAACAACTGAAGTAAGGCAGTACAACAAATCTGATCTTCCACGTTTGCGGTGGACGCCTGAGCTTCATGAACACTTCGCTGCAGCTGTTGAACGCCTTGGTGGAAAATATAGTAAGTTTGAGTTGTTTCAATCAACATAAACAACGATCTAAGATATTTAATTATGTAAAGAATAATTCAAGAAGTTATTGATCGATCTCTTTTATTTTTCAAGTCGATGTTGACTTATTTCTGGTCTGTGTTTAATTAGGGTGGATATGACCCTAAATCTTCTTTGCCTTTGTGTTTCGTTCTGGAGCTTCCGAAACTAATTATGCAGAATTAAGAATTGAATTATGTGTAATTGGAGAAATATTAATTTAAATTTTTTTGGGATTTGCAGAAGCAACACCTAAGCGCATCATGCAGATGATGAATGTAAAAGGACTGAAGATTTCTCACATCAAGAGCCATCTACAGGTACATCTTCCAAAATCTGCTCAAGGAAAAGCTATAAAATTAATATAATCAAATATAATGATGTGTGCAAATATGTAAACTATTTTCAGTCCATAAAATCAATTAAAAGTTACAGCATATAATGCTAAATGCTGAAGGTTATGTATTTGATGAAGTTTTCACCAAAACTAATGCAATGATCAGTTAGAACTCTTACAGAATTCTACTTTTACGTAAGGTATTCTCAGGGTTTTAATTTTGCAAAAGAAAATCGCACGCTGATCTTTTGATTACCAATTTATAAAAGAGAAAGATAAATTTAACGACAAAGAAATGGCCAAAACGAACATCAACAAAGAGAATTCTATTCTGGAATCGGCCACAACTTCTATTAATTTCTACTGTACTGAAAAATATATGAAAACAGAATTTTGTATAGCTTTCTGGATTTGACATACATAGAAAACCATTAAAGTTCTTTAATTATTAACAGGACTACCACAAACAATACCTTTTTATGAAAATTATTATCATTTATGATTCACTCCTTTGTCTTTATTCTTTTTCTCATGTCCTCGTATATCACTCAGTCACTGACAATGGATTTGTCAATTTTTGAAGTTTTATATATAGATCTATCTAATAAGGTCTAGATAAGTACGTAAATTATAACTTTAATATATGCCCATGTGACATGTTTAAATGCAGAACTGCTTTATGCGATATAAAGAAAGCTTAAAGTTAATGGTGATAGAATAGAATGACAACATAGTCTTCAGGAATTAGCCAGATTTTACGGGTGGTGACTAGAAAAGTAATTGCCTAGTAATCACTGATATTGGTTAAAAAAGAAGTGCCTTCTGACCTAACCAGAATTTCAAGCTTAAATTTTATCGAATCTTCTTATCTTATAATATATAGTATTTGTCGTGCATGTTACGAGAACAGAATGTTTAAAATATGTAAAACCAGCAAAATGTTTCTTGAATGAGAGTTTGGGTCTTTAATTGAAATAATTGTGGTTGAATATTAATTAGATGTACAGAAGCACGAAGGACTGTAATGACGATGATGAAATCTTTGCGAAGGAGCAATTGCGAGCACAAAGACGACATTTCAGTGATCATGGAGCCTTCTCAATTTGCTCCCCTCAGTCTCAAAGGTACGCATTTTATATATGTATAGACCGTCTACAATATCATTTTTTTTTAAAATATGAGCTTGCCCTAAATTCTTATTTATTAAATCGACATAGTATAGATTGACCTTCAATTCCCCATTTTGCATAATTTAACTTAGTGGGTTGATTTTGTCACTATTATCATTTTCAGCTGACTATAGTTACTATATATATATAACCGTGAATCATGCATGTAACCAATTTTCAAGAACATTTATATACCTAAATTAGACATATCAGTATTCTTGATCCATTCATTTATTTATTATAAAAATGATAATTTTGATCCGAATTAAAGGTCTTCGACCTTAACAAGGAAAAAATTCTTTAATAGAAATAGGGTTGAGGATGGAAAATATCTTCACAATCTGGGATGGAGATACATGTGTCTCCATCTCGTCTCACCTTGATCCTCATTCTCACCCCTTTTATATTAATATATCTGCTTAAAATACTAATATATCTTTATAGTTTTAGATTATTTATATTTTTCAAATTTATTTATATTTTTATTGTGTATATTAAAGTGGTTAATATATGATATTTGTAATATTTGAAATAGTGATTTTGTTTTAATTTTATTTACTTTTATTATTTAATATATTTGTATTATATTTAAAGGGTACGGGTAAAAAAAATTTTCTCGTAGGGATAGAGATAGAAATGGGAGGGAAGAAGACTTTTTCTTCGGAGAGAGAGAATAGGGAATCTTTGTTATCTCCATAATAAAGATGAGGACGAGATTAAAATCCTCTTTTTACCTCTCCTCGATGTTATCTCTAATTCGTCATATATACACACTAAGATGTCGGAGAAGAGTATTTACAAAAATGAGTCCTATTATATACACAATTCTCGGAGTTGACCAGTTAATTTTGCAGGCAATTGGGAACCGGATTGTTCACCGATTTTGAATGTAGACGCGATAACATTAGACACGAATTAGCCTTTTCTGAGGTGAGCTACGGAATTATATATAATATGAGGATTAATTATTGATGGAGTACAAACAAATTAATTATCTTTTCTTCTATTCTAACATTATCGAGGGGGCTGGTTTCAGCTTATAATTTCCGTCAAATGTTTCATCAATTGTATTATTTTATTGCTTCATGAGTTATGCATGCTGAAGCCTCGCCTTGTTGTTCAATAAATTTAAAAAAAAAAAAAAGACACTAGGGCATAATTTCCATATAAATATTAAGTAATACATTATTATAATCTTTTATATCGTGCAATCATATATATGATATGAATTAGTAGTATCTTAATTTTGCAGGTTTATGGAGATATACATGGGAAAAGAAGGAATGAAGAAGCATATGGAAGCTTAGACGAAATTTGTGAGCTCTCACTATCTGTCACACCCATGGAAGACAGAGAATCTTGGCCTGGTACTGATGGTCACAGCCAGTTATCTACTTCTTCTATAGATAATAATTTTGCCAATTTTCCACATTTCCACTCTCATCACTTAAACTTGGACCTTACCATCTGATTAATTTTAATTTACTTCTTAATTTAGAATTAGGACTTGGTTTTTTTTTTTTGGCGTACATTAATATGAGGATCCTCAATGTATCAAATGTTAAATATAGTTTGTTGTACTACACAATGAATTACCATTCTATGTCATATAAAGACATTATAGAAATGTAATCTCGACAAAGAATTATGTATAAGTCTTATTTGATCAAGTGAATGCTCTGCAATTTCTTCCTGGCAATTATAAAAAACTAAGTTCCACCTTCTTTCCATTCGACCATATAAATAAACAAGGAGGCCAGTTTTACCCATTTAGCTTTAAGAAAATATAAGAAACTTACTTTCAAAGGGTAGTTTCAATGACAAAAAATAAGATTTCATGTATAAAAAAGTATAAAATATAAGTTTAAGTCTCCTCTTATTGACCCAAGGTTTGTCCCTGTGAGATTGGTTACTGAATTTGAAATTTATCTTGTTTAGTGCGGTTGGTTTAGTTTCAATATGGGAAACCTCTCAATGTATATTCAATTTTTAAACATGTAAATTCCACCAGTCATTTCTACTTGTTTATGGTCCAACTTTACACCAAAATGATGTCTATTCCAATTTAACCGTGGTAATAAAAGCTCTGGGCTTATGTTTATATAGAAAGAATATAAGGTCATGGAGCAGATAAATTTCCAATAAGTTAATAAATCAAGTTAACACTACCAACTTGGATTCTAAATTTTGTCTTGAAATATCATTGATACTGAAAAATCATAAAGATAGAAGAATCCAAGCTGAAACAAGTCATGGAGCCGAAATGAAACAAGGCATGTGGTCTTCTTTTTACCTACAACATGGAATGTATGTTGATGTTAAAATATGATGATACGTGGATCCAGTCGTCAAAGCAATGGGCCAGATCGAAGACAAAACCTGCAGTGATACGTGCTTTTGGGTTCAAAGCAAGGGTGCCAATGAGAAGATTTCAGCGAAGAGAAGTTGAAGAGCGGGTGAGGTTAGTTGGCTATGGAGATGGGTGAGCCACCCTATGTCCGCAATTCTCCTCCGTAAACGTCGATTCTCTTTTTTCTCTTATTCGCCAATCCCGCACATGCCATGTCCGCAAAACACCTAATGTTCATAACAATCTCTCCAAAATTTCTTTACAACTTTCCATGCTGTCTAGAATTTGTTCGAATTCTTTGATTTCCGACAAAAAAGCTAATTTAGTGATATATTTTTGTCATCGAATATGATATATCATCCATCCCAATCCCATCTCCAGAAATTTCAAGGCAAATTTAGCAGACCCATCTTAACAGAAACAATACTAAATTGTTACTCTTCTGGGTGAAATAAGGAACAGTCCCAAACTGCGAAACAGAAAATTACATGGCTCAGAAAATACGAAACTTCTTCGTCATTTTAATATTTTACATGCTAGATCTCTAGGGAGAAGTTACCACAGAACAATGGGTAGCACTGAAGTATCTATGTGATTAAAAATACCAATCAAACTCAGTAAATTCTCACTCTTGTTCTTCTTGTTCTATCCTATCAAAAGCATATTAAGAGGAACATTACTTCCTCCTAACCTTGCACTTTACAGCTGCCTTTGGAGAGGAGGATGATGATGAGGATGAGGACAAACCTGACCGGTTGTTTTCAGCCAGGTCCTTGTAAAATGCCTTTTGCACATCTTCTTTAAGTTCCGTGAACCGCATTTTCTTAATTTTCTGTTCGTCTGGAGTTCCCTTCTCTAGGAAGAATGCATCAGGGATATCAATGATATCATCGTCCAAAAATTTATCAAGCACTTCCGAGCAGTGCGGGAAGAAGTGTCGGCCAGTTTCCACTGCCATCATACAATGAATAGTCAGTAAATGCTCAATAATTGCAATATATAAGGTCCTAACTAATGAATCATCTGCAGTCAATGTTGCTTCTTTTTTTCCTGCAATCTGATATTTTAGGGATTCGAATTCAGTGCAATAAGCTTAACTCTTGTGCTTCAGTGCAATGCTCAACAAACTCCAGGTCCAAACCTAGTGCAGCAACTATCAATGTGCATGCATACAATCACTCACATAAATACCACTAGGCCTCAGCTTTTCCCCTTACAAGATGTCAAGAAAAGAACAAGGTACAAGATGTCTTCTGTAATAATCATGAAAATCGAGAACCCAAGGTCCAAAGGTATTGAATAGAATCTAACAGACCAACAGTTAAAAGAGGTTAACCATTGTTAAACTCCTTATGGGCATAAACGATGATGATCGTGGTGACTTGCATTAGCAAATGATTCTAACGGCAACAAGGATTATATCAATTTCCAACCCACCCAAAAAATTGAACTTCTATAAAAGCATAGCAGGACCTGCTTAAGTCAAGATTTTCCTATATGTGAAGTTAAAAAATCATTTAGCAACAATATATGTAGCAAAATACTGTATTCAAGATATCTTTTCAGAAATTTTCTTGGAAATGGTGGTTAGGGGAAGAGGGTGGACAGTGAAAGAGACAAAAAGAACCAGTAACTTTAGTTTTATTGCAATACAGGATATAAATAAATTACTAAACGCTCTCATTTCCACCCATTCAGTTATAGATTACTTAGTAGTATAGTAGTATGAAACAGCATTCTCTTTTGATTTATATATTGGAAAAACAAATGAAGCATACAGAAATGTGAAATCATTTCTCTTTAAAGAAACGGGAGGGCCAATTTGGATCGTGTACTATTTTATTGCTAACAGAATCACAGAAAATAAAGGTCCGAACACTAGTAATGTATATAATACCTGTTTTCAGCAGAGCTTGAAGTCTCATTTGCATTCTCCTTGCTTGGGCTGAGGGGGTTTCATTCAAATCAACCTCTCTTAAGTTCCCACTAGATCCTCTTGATCTTGACGCTGAAATACCAGTGTAAACCGAGGTTGAATGTGCATCTGCTACCTCCATGGCTAGTCTTGCTTCGGCAGGAAACAACAAGCGTGCAAATGCCACTGCAACATCAAAGCACTTTTAAGGAATTGATTATCTCTAAGAAAACAATTAACCAATACCAGTAAAGGAAAATCACCTCTATTTTCAAGATAATCAAGCTTCATGTGTAAATCATCAGTTATCACCTGAGATGAAACTGAAATGTCCCCAGACACTGAATTTCTTCTCATCTCTCTCTCAAGGACATCAATACAAATCCGATCTTTGTTAGATTCCTGACCCTGCTTTGTCTTTTCATTGTAATCCTTTGGCCTAGTCAACCTTCGACAGATTGCAACAGCTGTTTGCCCATCTAATGTAATATCTGATGCCTGAGCTCCCTTGCTTAGAAGTGCCACTAGAATTGATGGCTCTTTACGCCTTGCCGCCACATGAAGCACAGTATGTCCTCTAACATTCGTAAGGTTAAGATCAGCCGAGCCTAGACTGAGCACCTCCTTGAAAATCTTAGGATCGCAGTAGGCACTAGCATAGTGAAGAGCATAAGCCGCATCTAAAGTGATATTAGATTCATCCAGTAGAAGCTTCACTAGTTCAATATCATCAGAGTCTAGTGCTTTGTGGATTCTCCTGATTCTCTTCTCATGCATAGGGTTCACTTCCATAGCATCAGGCTCTGAATCTTCCTGAGGTTTGGAGCGGACTGATTTGATTTTGCTAAAAACTTCAGCAGGAAGCTCTTTCTCAAGGCAGACATTGTCAAGATCTGATCTTACTACTCTCTGGATGCAGTGAGTTTGCAGTTGATTCAGTTGGCAATGGAATGCAGCCACAAGAATTGGGATTACATCTTCAACAAAAGCCTTCTCAACAAAGTTCAGAAGGCGACGCTGCATGGATAGACAGAATTTTTTGAGTCAAAATATGGGAAGGGAAAATATCCTAACTGTTCGTTTGCTTGTCCAAAAAAGAAAAATTAGAAACATAAGACCCTTAGACCAAATGGCACCCTCATTTGCCTGCTGGTACACTATGAATCTTTATCCTAATAAGGGGATTCAGATTGTCCTTAAACTCTCTACAATCAGACAGACAAAAAGCACTAAAAGGAAAAGAAAAAAAAGCCTCTAATGATTGTCAACACAGATTTGGGATTTTCCACTGTATACTCATAACAAATTCCATGATGTTCTGCATTGTGGTTGAAATTGCCTAACTGTCATCAGGGACTTTTAGCGACACCATCTTATCTTTGGCTAAACTTCGTTACTACAATTTGCATATAAGAAAAAGAAGCATTAGGGAAAATTCTGGCAGTAACTCCAGTAGCTATCACATTATACATTTTTAAACCTTGTATCTGCTGGGAAGAAAACAATTAAATTAGAAATACCAAAATTAAACTCTTCCTTACTAGATTGAACTATATGGTAACAAACAATTAATCAGAATATAATTTTATCATATCAAACACTCAAAAATAAATATAGTAGAAAAGAGCACCACAATTTAACATAGAAATCACTTCAATGTGAAGAGTAAAATCACGAGGCTCTACCCAAATAAACCAATCATCTATATCAAAAATAGTACATTGTTTTCAACCTGCAAATGAATAGACAACTCTCTAAAGTAACAAAACAAAGAAAAAACATAACTGTAGAAAAACAATGAATATCATAGCAAACTCAAAAGTTTATATCTCACGTTATATATATAAAAAACAAATTTTTACTGTCCAAAATATGACATTGTGTCTAAAATATTGTCAAAAATTAAAAACAATCCAACCGTAAACGAAAGAGAAAGAGAACTGCATAACACAACCAGTAACATTTTAGCATAGATAACTGTTTATTTGAAATTCAAACGGCGATCTCCATCATTCAGAATGAAGAACGATAAGTCTTCAACCATTAGTCCAAAAATCAGAGTAATCCAACTGTGAAATTGAGAGAACAAACAAATCTATACACACTAAAAACCCAAAACAGCGTTTATGTCTTTTCTTCTCTCTTTTCTAACTTTATTGTGTTATTTATATGTATATGTTTAACCCTTATTTTGACTTAATTTAACAACATAATAAGTCAATCATTTCATAACAAATTAAGCCAATCAATAGCCCAAGAAACTGTGCAAGGCATTCAATTAATGGCCATTCTCAAACAAACAAAGCACCCTAAAAGAAAAAAAGGAAAAAGAAAAAACTATATATATGTACATACTACTTATGCAAGAGAAATAGCTTGAAACCAAAAGAAAGCACAATCACAACTTACCTGAGAAAGCAAAACAAGTTCCTTCATCTGAAAGGTTGCAGAAGCATACATCAACTCAATGGCGTAATTAATGGCTGGGCGGCATGCATCATGTGCACAACCATCATCAACACACGTGGACACTTCTGGAGGAGATTGCTTAAGCTTTCCGGTGTACAAATAATTCAAGAAAACATTGAGAGCTTCATATCCAACCTTGCCAAAAGGGACCAATTCGGACATGAGATACTTGGGTTTACCTTCACTGACAGAAGCATCATTTCCCTTCTTGAAAAGCTCATGAAAGAACTGGCTCCGTGCAGATAATATACACCTATGGACACCCACTGGGATTTCCTCAACAACGATCTCTGCATCTGTGTAATCATAATCATCATCAAGCAATAGCTTTTCAAGATTGCCACTAAGCTTGCTCAAGCTCAAATTTTCAAGATTTGCACCAAGTTCAGGGCCTGTGTTGTGAGAGCTAGACCCATTTGAAAGAACAGAAGATGAAGCAAAACTTATTGACGATGACAATTCGTTTACATTATCCATAATAATATTAAGTATGGGTGATTACACCAAGCAAAAACTTTACTTAATCAAGAACCAGTAAAACTGAAGAAAGAGTAGACTTTAAACTGAATCATGGTAGAAATTTAGAGATGAACAAAAGAAAAGGATGCAGAAAAGCAAAGAGAAACTTCTTGGCAATTGACTTGAATGTGAATGAAGAAAACTATTGGTTTTGGGATGAATGATGAATCTGTAAATAGAAAAGACTTCAATACAACCTAGAGTTGACTTGGAACATAAACTCGAAATGAAATGAAATGAAATGAAATTCGATGAAGTAAGCCGGCCAGTTGTACTTTGCTCAAATCCAGATTATCTAGAATTAAATAAAAACTTTTTAAATCCGGTGGATTGAGATGAATCTAACTGTTTAAAATGGTCTGAATGGAAACAAAAGAACGAAATACGAGGGTTGACCAACTGTTCAATGAAATAAACGTGCCGAATTATTATATTATATATATATATTAAATGAAAGATTACACGTAGTAAAATTTGAAAAAATATTATTAAGTATAAATTAGTAATATATTTGATTAAATTAAATTTTTTTAAATTTGTTTGTATATTATTATATTAATTAGTATAAATAATTATTATATTTAATTAAATATAATAAAAAATTATTTTATTTAAATATTTTTAAATAGGATTAAAATATTTTTTATACTAGTATTAAACTGAAAATAGAATATTTTTATTTTAAAAAATTAATAAATAAAGATAAAATATAAGAAAATTAAAATTATTTTATAATCTTTTTAATATTTATATTAAAATTAATAATTAAATTAAATTTTATATTAATTATTTTAAAATTATTAAAATATTGTATATTTATAATTTAAATAAAATAATATTATTTAAGTTATAAAATAATATAAAGAATAAAAAATAAATTTAGATAAATCCCTCACCAAAGCCACCTTCCCTTCGACCAAAAGCAACCTTTTATATATATATATATATATATAAAACCTCTGGAGATTGATGGCTGACCTAATACTTTGATTGCAAAACAGATTTGAATTACCGATAGGAAAGACACATCTCTGGATTTGAAGGGCAAAATTTATGAATATTACATAAAATTTGTATAATATATACATTGATAGACAAAAGTAAACTTATGCGGCAACAAAAACCTCTTGGTAAACCTTATCCACACCACCCCAATCAGATAGCAACGCCATCAAAATCCTGAACATGATAAAACACAAGAATAAATAAACTCGATGACGTCAGAAACAACCTCTTCAACTCCAATCCCTGCCGTAGTATCCACCACCAGCTTCGGCACTTCACCCGTATCATAATCCGTACACCCCTCATATCCTTCCACTAGCCTCTCAAGCTCCTCCCACGTCCTCGGCTTATGCCAGCTGGATTCATCATTGGCCCCACGTTTCTCCAGTCTCCTGCGCCACTCCGCCTCATCCGACGGCTTACATTCAACAATTACCAAGCAGGCTTTAGCCGTTGTTGCCAATTGGAGGAGGCGGTCCAGATGGGCCCTACCCGAGAGGGGAGAGTCGATGATGACACTGAGGCCAAGATTGACCTGCTTCGAAGCAAGTTGCCAAACGACGTCGTAAGAAAGCTGGTTAAGAAAAGAGGCAGCGGTGGCGGGAAAGGTTTGGAGAAGGGTTTGTTGAAGCGAGAGAGTGCAGTCACGGACGTCGTCTTTATCAATGAGAGGAAAATTAAGAGTTGAAGCTAACGCGTGAGCTAAGGTGGTCTTGCCTGTGCCTGGATGACCTTTCATGGCTATGATAACTGGTGTTTTTTTATTAGGTTTCTCTCCTTTTGCCATCTTTAATTTCAGTTCTTGGTTTCGCTCAGAGAGACTGATTGACAAACGACTATCCTAAAATTAAACGAGAACGAAAAAGTACGATGTTGATGAGATTTTGTTCATAGGTTTAGAAGATTCCACGTCGACATGACAGAGAACGTCAGTCCGAAGTTAACCAATATAAATCTTATCTTGCCACGTGGTTGCCATTGACAGAAAAAAAATTTTATATATATATATAGCTATAAATTAAAATTAAAATTAAAATATTTAAAAAAAAAAGACTAGTTTCTTAAAGACCATAGAATATTCATAGTAACAAAACATCTGCACTGTCACCGGTTAGTGGAGAGCTGCGTTACCAAAATCTTTCTTGTCTACAACAACAGTCAGATCAAATGTAATTGAATTACCAGTGCACTTTAGACCCACTCCCGCGTTGCCTCTTGAAAGACTCTCCCCTAGGACCATGTGGAACGTACATGGCTGAAGAACCAGACCCTACTGGCGGCTTACTATCATAACTGTTTGATGATCCATTTCCTTTTCTTGTTCCTTTGAAATGTTCCTTGTTTCTGTGATTGTGCAAAGGTGTTTTTTGGTGGGTGTTGTGGCTCATAAGTGACTTAAGAAAGCTATTTGGACTATGACCTGTATCTCTACTTCTCCCGCCCATGGAATTATCAATCTCGGTTGCTTGTATCATCGAAGTGATCGAATCCACAGGTTCTGATGGAAATGAGATTCCAGAAAGTCCATCATAAGACAGTATTGAGGCTATTGTGCACATAGAAGCCTCAAGAACTGGAGGAAGAACTTCCCGGGGATGTGTTACCTGTAAAATATCAACCAAAGGATTGAACTTGAGAAAAATATTCACAACGCTGACAACCAAGCTTGTGCATCAACTTTACACATCGATGTTTCTTATTGGAAAAACAATGCAAGTACTTACTTTGAATAAGATCGCTTCTGATAATCGTTCTCTTAGGCAGTAGATTTGGGCAACATCAATCGCTGTTGATACAAAACAAAGCCACCGATCCACATAAACTATAACTGAATTATCAGGAGATGACATAATATTCTCTCCATGTCCTCCTGTCTTATTATCCACCTCCATACCATCCTCATCACTGTCCTCTTCATCAGCATCATCATCACTCACATCATTATCTGCATCATCATCCACATTACTTTGTGCAGGAGCCACAGCAATCTCTGTCGCAAGCAGCAGCAGTGGCAGTGGCCCAACAACACTACAATTTCTTATGTGCATACCCCCATCCCCTCGGGTAACCTCATCAAACATAAATAATGGACAATCCTCAGTTCTCCGAAAGGATAATTTGAAATTTATGGAATGTGGGTGCAATCTAACTTTAGCACCACTTGCTGTCTCTACAAATCGTTTTCCATTTTTATGAGGTGGACGCAACCTTGCCACCATTGGATACAAACCAGCCACAAGGACTGCATGTAGTATGCCTGGGACACGCGCATTCTGGCTACAGCTTGAGACATCTTCTGGAATAAACCCATTCCTAATTAATTCTGTCTGAAGCTGCTTACGCATACCAAGCAGCATGTTCATGATGCTTGAAGAGACGAAATACTGAGAACAAAACCGGGCTTCTTGACCCCTCTGTTTTGCATTCCTCCAGCACTCAAAAGCTGCTATGACTGCTAGCTGATCACTCTGCCCACCATACAATGAAGCAAGCTCAAATTTAGCAGCAGTGGCTCTCTTCTTTTCATTCGGTAACATAGGAATGGTAAATGGATCCCTATAGTCAGAAGCACATGCCAATGTCAGAGCTGGGTCTAGACAGTTCATCATTATGGCAAAGAAAAGCATCTTGCTCATTAGTGGATGAACAGAAAGACAACCTAGCCTCTCGCCAAGTGAAGTAACTTCTTCATCAAGTGACAAAGCTCCGATATCTTGAAGAACAGTGATTGCGTTGTGTATGGTTTCAGGAACTGGAGGGTCCAATGTCTTCTGCAAGAAATCTTGGATTTTGGAATTTGGATCAAGCAACTTCACCTGGTAAAAATAGTAAATCACAAACATCTAAACTATCTTCAAACTGGAGGAATATATATGAAACTAAATTCAGAACATCGACCTAATAAAAATTTATTAGGATATATATATATGAGAGAGAGAGAGAGAGAGAGAGAGAGAGAGAGAGAGAGAGAGAGAGAGAGAGAAAGAGGATCTCTTATTTTTACCTGCAAACAAAGTTCCTCAATTGGCATCCTCTTAATTTCAGGAACCTGGAAATCAGGCAAAGAAGCAGCTCGAAGTTTAGAATATAGATGATAACAGATTCCTGGCTGACATCGGCCTGCACGGCCCTCTCTCTGCTTCGCACTTGCTTTAGAAACCCAAGATGATTGAAGAGTTGACACATTATTGTAAGGATCATAACTTTTTTCTTTCATTCGACCACTATCTATAACATACACAACATCATCAATGGTAATGGCGGTTTCAGCAATATTGGTTGAAAGAACAATTTTCCGACAACCAAGAGGTGGCCGTTTAAAGACCTTCCTTTGCTCCACAGATGGAACCATAGAATGCAGAGATATTATAACAAATTTGGAATTATCTCTGAATAAAGCATCTGCAAGCAATCTCCCCCGAGTTCTATTTATGTCTTCCCACCCTGGAAGAAAAACAAGGATAGCTCCATCTTCTGAATCTTTGCAGATTTTTCTTAGTAACTGCTCTAAAAGAACAAGATCTATAAGTCCGGGGTTGACAGTTGCTAGATATTTATCCAGTAGCCGTTGTTTTGTCAAGTCTGAAAGGGCAACTTCCATGTGTTTTTTAATTATTTGAGCCACTTCTTGCTGGTTTTCTTGTTCAGCCAACTCTAATGCTGTACTTCCATCTTGGGCCTTTAAATGGCAGTCTGCACCATGAGAGAGGAGCATGCAAACATCACCCACTCTACCCTTCGCAGCAAATACCATTAATGGTGTTAGACCAGTCAAAGAATGCTGGTAATTGTAGATCTTTGGGGCTCCTTCAGAAGAAACCAAATCTAGTAGCATATCAAACTCATCATTTGACCAAGCCAAATTCATAGCTTCATCTAAAGTATTCTTATCTTCCTCTGTTAACTCAGGGTCCTCATCTGGGTCATTTGAGACAGCAAAGTCAAGGTGATTACTTTCTGTGGATTTCAGGATGGCAAGTACATCTTCCAAATAGAAACTTTTTACCTGAATTAGAAAAAGCAAGAGAAATAAAACAAGTCAACTACAGATACGAAAGTACAGTGTAAATAAACTTAACAAAACGCATGAGTGACAAGTTTAAAGTTTTACAGGATGAGTGAACCCAGGGACACGAATGATTGGACAGCCACCAAAATATTGAGAAAATCTATCAGCATCAAGAGTCGCACTCATTAATATCTGTTGGTTCATAAATTAAGAGAGATATCATAAATCAGCAACCACAACTAACAGTGTTGAAAATAAAGTCTACAGAGTTACAAATATTAATAAATCTTAGAACTAACCAGTCGAAGATGGGGATACACAGGAAGCATGTCTCTGCAATTAAATTCAAATAATCAGAAAATAAAATCCAAAATGTCATATATTAACAACAAAATAGTGCATGCAAATTATATAGTTCTTAAATTCACTAAATTAACAGATATCATAAGCAACATCTGTCAAATCAAGGAAGACAAATAACTTAAAAGTAAATACCTCATAATTGCTAACATGAAATCAGAGTAGCGATCCCTTTCATGAATTTCATCCTACAAGGCAATTACAAATGCAAATTAAAACAATCAACAAACTTATGATAGAAGCACATCTGTATGATATATGACATCGAAACTAAATGTTGAGGAATATCAACAGCATTAGTCTTTAAAAATGATTCTGAGAAATTAACAGATATAAACAGCCAACACAACAATACCATTTGAGATAAGCCAGAGGGTGAGGGGGTTCACTAATATACCAATAATGGAACTTTGATCAGTCTTGATGCCAATTTGATCAAATACAAACCTTGGGTGTAATAATTGACTAGCAAGCATGCTTAACTAATATATAATATTATAAAAAATAACAAACATAAACTTATTATCCAATAGCATATTGCAATTAAGAAAAAAATGGCCCACAGCAAATAAGGACTTAATGATATCCAGAAAAGGAGTAAATCTACAAAGGAATAAGTGCAGTACCACAATAATGTGAGTTATTGAATAAACATCATCCTTTGCTCGGTTAGAAACTTCCTTCGACCTATTACCACCATTAAAGACCAACAATCTCAAAAGAACCCCATTTGTGCAGAACACAATTGACGAGTGCCTCCCACCTTTACTTTCAAGCCGAATCTGGTACCAAACATACAAAAAAGAGGGTAATATCACAAATACAGCGGATACTAATCTACAAGTTTGTATTGCTCTGAAATATAAATTTTTTCACATCTCCTTCTGTTGAGAATTAGGTAACAGCTCAGGTTTATGCAATAAAAGAATGTAGGGCATAATCACCCATTGTTACTGACAAGATAACATTCAAATAAATATCTTATACCAATGTCAGTAAGAAAATTCATTGAACATTACCTTGTATCCAATATTTTCTCCAACATTTTCTCCTCTTTCATAAGATATTCTCTCAGCAACTAAACAAACACGAGTGATGTCATGAATATGACAACAAAAACTAAAAAATTATCACAGGCATCATGAGATATACACACCTGATGTAGCAGAGATACGTCGAGGTTGAGTACACACTATTTTACATGTTTCACCCTTACCCCACATATGGTCTAACAGATATTGTGGCACCTGGAACACAGGTACTAAGAATACATGTCACATGATAATCGAGAAAGAAAAACTTTTCAAGGGCTATCTTCTTTGCCTCTCTAAATCAAACTTTTTTACACTCAGGTAAATAAATGGTAACTTCTTGAACACTGGACAACTTTGGCTTTTTATGAATAATACTTTTCGTGATGAATTCCTTGGATTCAGGTTCAACATCTCATGAAATGGATTGCACTAGGATTTGTGAACTACATAGTAATGTTGAGATACAAGCATGTTAAGAGCTATCGACAAAAGGTTCCATCTTTTTATTGATTTTTGTCTGGTATAAGTTGTTCATATTTTTGCTTTGTTTAGCTTTCACATCATTTCTTCTGTTTTTCCTTTTTTTTTTTTTTTTCTGGTTAAGAGGCTTTCACATGATTCCTTAGAATTCAACAAACATATATTCACCCTATCAGTCCTGATGAATAAATAGCCTTTCTGCCCAACTACAATTTGGTTGGAATTAAGGTTCAATAAAATTCATATGGGTTTTCAATCCAACTAAAACAACCCGTAGATTAAGAAACTCAACAAGTTTAAGAACAAAAGTTTGTTAGCCCAGTTAAATACTCCAATTACAGCAGATATACTATCATATTTAGAAGATTGTGTCAAGCCATACATGTGAAAGCACCTATAAGCTTTGTTATAAGGTCAATTAGTTCTTCAGTATAGCCATATGATTGAATCAAATTAAACCTATTTGACTTTGCTTCTCATCAAGTGATTGCATATATAATACTTCCTGTCTATAAATAAAAAAATGGCATAATCAAAAGAGATTACTTGGAAACGGGCTGCACAAGCCATATAACAAGACCATAAGTAAGATTAAAATAAAAATCAATGACCTGTGTTGTCTTTCCACATCCAGTTTCACCACATATGAGGACAACCTATGTCAAAACATGAAACAAACAGCAGGCTTCAGAAAATACAGAAAACATCTAACCATCAAAATGACTGATAGACAAAAAAGTCACACACAGAAGATTATTAGAATCAGACAACAAAGTTGAATGCAGTGCACTCCATAGTCTCATTACTAAGAAATACATTTAAAAACAAATATAACCTGGTTAGATTTTATTGTGGAAGTAATGACATCCTTGAAGGATGCAATTGGAAGATTTGACCTCTGTTCAGTAACCTGCATGAAAAATGTTACAGAAATTCTTCAGACTCAGACAAATTCACCAAAATATACGATTTTTCCATCATTGAATGCAAATCTAACTTACTATCAAGTAAATTTTTGGAAGGAGTACAATTATTAAGGTACAGCATCCAACCACGAAAATCCATAAATTTCTAAGTGGTCTGGAAAATCAGGAAGAACCTGTCTCAAGTTTGCATCCTTCTCTATCATAGATGCAAGCGATTCCACCTTCTTTGCAATTTCTGCCTTGTTCATCGAAGGCTTGCAGAAAATATCGTCTCTTTTTCCGTGCTTTTTATCATTCTTCCCACCATGTTTTGCAACTAATTTCTCTCCAGACTCTCCATCATCAGGTGGGTAGCGTGTAAATAAATCTTGCAAAACCCCTTTTGACTCTTTTGAAAACATCAATTTAGTTTGATTGTCCCTCTCCTTCACTTTCTCCACACCTTTTTTAGCTTTGTAAACAGAAACACGTCGCAGATTCCCACGTCTACATAAAGTTCAGGCCAGTAAGCTATAAAGGGAAAACCAAATAACCAAACTTAAATAAAAAATAAAAGGCATTTAAGTTCCCATTTCCTATAGTTACATGACCGCTTTAGCAAACTTGAAATAATGGAATCAGCACTCACCCAGAACTTTTGGATTTCATACCCATTTTCCTGCAAACCTCATGCACCACAGCACGTTCATGATTCGACAGATTGGCATCAAAGGTATACACTGCATCCAAAAATATACAAAGAAATCTAAAAATTTCAATAACAACTTCGCCAAACGGTGGCATAAAATGAAATGACAGTCAATGCCAAACAGAAGAAGAAAAACAGATCATTTAATAACAGTTCCCATATACACGAGAAGCAAACAGCAGCCTCCAATCTTTATGCAGTCATTTTCATTACATAATAATATCTTGATAAGAAAGATCACAAAAGTAATATTACAGTGGCATAAACGGCGAAAGCACAAACAAAAAATATATAACGTATTGATTTTAAAGCTTTACCATCATCTTTTTTGACACGAAAGTGCTGGAGTACTTGAGATATTCGAATCCTAGTAGCTTCAGCAATATTAGGGTTTTGCCGTTGTTGTTCTTCTCCTTTCTTCTGTCTCTTCTTTCCCATTTCTCAGCTAACAAGATTGCGTCTTCTTGGTTTTAATTTTGTTTTCTTAGCCCAAACCAAAAGAATGCAAATATATTTCTTCAGCCAATTTCTTTCGTATGGTATGGTTTTTGTATGTATGGTGGCGCTGCTTTCTTTAGGCTAATGCTGTTTTACCTTTCAGAATTGAATTTTTCCCTATTGCCACCACCGAATATTCTGTTTTCCCCTTCGGTGCAATTCTTTTATTATTATTATTATTATTATTATTATTATTTTAGAAAAAACATTCAAATCTATACAAACTAACAAATAAAAATTAGTTAAAATTTTAGAAATTCTTCCAATAATTAATCATGTATTTTTCTAATTTTTTTTATACATACTTTAAATATATATATATAATATATCATTATATAATTAAATAATTTTAAATTAAAAATATAATAATATCTGATCAAATAATAATATTTTATTTTTTTACTTAAATTATAAAAAAAAAAAAATTGTGCATAAGGGTGTTCTATTTGCTTCTATTCTAATTTATCTATTACTTCGAAGTTGACATTATTTTACCCAAAGCCCAGCCCATAACCGACTAACTGCACATGGGCTAGCCCAATTAGCCCGATTAACAACAGAGTGGGAAGACCCAAGGCTCAGCCCCATGCAAAACTCTGAAAATCCATCTCTCTATTACATAACCCCTGATTGAGGTGGTTTCCTCCAAGCCAGGAGTCTTGAGAGTGTTGTTTTTACCCTTTGCAAAGGTACCAAACCCTTTTACAACATTTCCTGTACAGCAAGTTCCCTTCAACTTTACACCTTTAAATAAACCTGATTCTTATTTGTCTTATAATATCATTTTTTTTTTTCTATTTTTGTTGGGTTGAATCTACTTTAGTCCTGTTAATGTGAAGACTATTAAGCCAAACTCCTTTCTGTTTGGCTTTAAGTTTTCACCTTTACCCTATTATGATTACTGGATTATTCTCTGTCGATTTTTGTGTTGGGTTTGTTTTCATCTGATCTGAATCGGCTACCAGTCACAAAATCACTTATTGGGTATTTCAGATTTTCTTGTTTTGGTGCTTAAGTGTCACTCAATTTGGTCTGATTACGTTCATACATGTTTTTGTGATCTTGCTTTGATTGTGTTTAGTTTGGAGCTTAATTTATACTAGTTTATGCTCCTTGTGACTCGTCCGGATTTTTATTATGGATTCGTGAGTCTTTCGACTATTTGTTATGTGATTCATCTGTTATTGATTGTTTCTGATGAGGGTTTTGAGTAATTGTTGTTAAGGACTTTGTTTGTGTGCTAAATTGGAATCACTTATTTTCCCTTTTTTGTGTAAATTGACTAAATTTTGGTATTGAAAAGTTTTTTTTTTCCTTTGGACCTTATTTTTAAGATAATGTGTGTTGCTTAAACACCATGGCGTGATGAGCTTTGTCTTTAATGGTTTGGTTATTTTTGTACGTCTATCAAACTGATTCTGATATTTCGGTTGTTTTATTGATTGAAATTGAGTTTTGGTCTTTCAGTCTGGTTCTTTTTATTAAATGGATGGCATAGGCATTTGGGACTTCCATTCTTAACTTGTGGAGCTCACTTGGCAAAGTTGCATTGCTGTTGTTGCTACCCTCCCAGTTTCAACACTGTTGTGGAATAATATCAGTAATTTATCTAAGGATACTACTTGGCGTAAAATGAATACAAGATCTGCTGATTAAAGAAAAAAAAAAAGAAAAGAAAAGGAAGTAGTGTTTGACATGTGTTTGATGGTGGTGGAAATTGTGGAGAGTTTACTTTTCATATCCTAGTATTGTATGGCCAATAGGAATATCACAAAGAAAGGGGTCTCTGATTATAAATAGTAATGTCAATTTAGTGTATTCGGACATCTTTTTAGGATGATAGAATGCTACGTGACATGTATTGCCTATTAGAATTTAGATACATGTCTATATGATAGTGAATTTGATTTTGTACTGGGAAGGACATCAATTGTTTTCTTCTTTTTTCATTTCATTTATTGGGTCTTACGTGAAGGAAATGGCATTAAACAAGTTTTGAAAACCTTAAAAGGTAAGTAAATTTATGATCTTATGTAGAAATTAAGAGCTTAATGGCCCTTGCATTCTGTTTGATTAGGCTTCATTTTTTAGTTAGATCACAAATATTGTGTAACATTATTGTAATAACACTTGAATGAAACATTATGATTGGTTCTCTATATATGATATTGTGTTAATCTATGAGAACCTCCTATGTCATGCAGGAAGTTACTTGATATTGATTGGAAGCTATTAATCCCCTATTTTTGTCTTGCTGCCTTTCTGATAATATATGGGCTGAGGTGCACATTTCATGGGAGGTGTAGGGGATGATGAACCAGCCTCAAAGCGCATGAAATTATCCTCTGTAGAACTGAAAAGGCTTTCTAACGGTTCCACTTTAACAGAGCCCATAGCTGGGTCGTCGAAAGGCTTGATGGCTTGGCCCATTAAATCTGAAGGGGATGAAGAAGTCATTGGTCCAAAAGGAGTTATTAAAAGAGTGGAATTTGTCCGAATAATAGCCAAGGCTCTATATTCTCTTGGTTACAAAAAGAGTGGTGCTCATCTAGAGGAAGAGTCAGGGATTCCCTTGCACTCGTCAGCAGTAAACCTGTTCATGCAACAAATTCTTGATGGAAATTGGGATGAAAGTGTGGCCACACTACCAAAAATTGGTGTACTGGATGTGAACATTGTTAAATCAGCTTCTTTCTTGATATTGGAGCAGAAATTTTTTGAACTTTTGGATGGGGAGAAGGTCATGGATGCTTTGAAGACTTTGAGGAATGAGATCACCCCTCTTTGTATTAATAGTGGCAGGGTACATGAGCTTTCTTCCTTTATTGTCTCTCCCTTGCAGTGTGTTGTAGATGGGTCTCTGAAACGAGATATTGTGAGGGCAAAGTCTCGGTCCAAACTGCTGGAGGAATTACAGAAGCTGCTTCCCCCAACAATCATGATACCCGAAAGAAGGTTAGAACATTTAGTTGAACAAGCCCTTATATTGCAACAAGAAGGCTGTATTTTTCACAACTCATTAGACAAGGACATGTCATTGTACACTGATCATCAGTGTGGAAGAGATCAGATTCCATCTCAAACAATACAGGTCAGATCTCATTTTGCTATCATTAGATTTTAAATTCCATATGTTTTGCTACAGGTTATTTTGGTATTTTAGCTGAGTCTGTGGTGAATTTGGGCTTATTTTCTGGTTCTTATGTTATCATTTCTTGTTATCCCATTTTCAACAGGTGTTAGAAGCTCACACAGATGAAGTTTGGTACTTGCAATTTTCACATAATGGTAAATACTTGGCTTCATCATCCAATGATCAGTCAGCAATCATATGGGAGGTATTGTTCTTTCTCTGGATATTGTCATTAAATTGCTCATTCTCTCTCTCTCCTTTACTACTGTTTCCATTCATGTCTATAATTTATCTCTTTTTTTATTTTTTGGTAACATGAAAGCAACTGGATATGCATTTTTGTACGCTAGATCATACTAGTGATATATGAATTATATTTGTTTATATATGTATTGCATTATAACTGTAATATCCTGGGCTCCCACCAGCAATTGGCATTCTTCAGAATAATGACTGGAAGTTGTGATCACCCGTTAGGCACATTTATAAGGTAGGATTGAGTTAGTTTATTAATTCTTTAGCATCTAGGGAGGTGCCCAGATACTCTTCTGTAGTAAATTGTCAGTATTATTTAATTAGCTTTATCTCGCAAGTGGGATCCGACAGAGATGCCTGTATCTAAATGCGTTGTGTGAACTGATAAAGTCTATAACTGATTTTGTGTAGGTTGACATGTATGGTAGAGTGACGATAAAGCATAAATTATCTGGTCACCAGAAACCTGTCTCCCGTGTTTCGTGGAGTTCTGATGACCAGCAGCTCCTCACTTGTGGAGTGGAGGAGGCTATCCGGCGTTGGGATGTTTCCTCTGGGGAATGCCTCCAGATTTTTGAAAAAGCAGCTGTTGGTCTGGTGTCTTGTGGATGGCATCCAAATGGGAAATGGATATTCTCTGGTGCTAATGATAAGAGTATCTGCATGTGGGAAGTAGATGGGAAACAGCATGAGTGTTGGAAAGGGCCTCGAACTTTAAAGATTTCTGATTTGGAGATCACTAGCAATGGGAAGCAAATTATAAGTATGTGTAGAGAATCCACAATACTATTACTTGACAGGGAAGCAAAAGCTGAGAGATTTATCGAAGAGGACCAAACAATTACATCATTCTCATTATCGAGGGATGACAGGTTCTTGCTGGTTAGTCTTTTAAATCAAGAAATCCATCTTTGGAACATAGAGGGAGATGTCAAGCTTGTTGCCAAGTACAAGGGGCATAAACGTGCTCGTTTTGTTATTCGGTCTTGTTTTGGGGGGCTTGACCAATCTTTTATTGCCAGCGGGAGCGAGGATTCACAGGTATGACTTATCTCTTGTCAAAATATTTGAGTATGTCTTGATTCTGGTTTTGGTGAAAAGTTGTGTACTTGTTTTTATTTAAAAATACTACCTGCATATTCATATGTACATGTACATGCATGTTGAGTGTTTTTTTTTTTTTTTTTTTTGTGATCTATTCAATTTTTATAGGTTTTGTAATATTAAATTATTAAGCTGTTGGGATGTTGTGGATTCTCTGAACTTTACTAGCCTGTCCTTGATTGGTAATTGAAGTGCATGAATACCGAATTATCTTTTTTCGAGTTCAATAATGTGGATTCGTTTATATCTGTAGGTTTATATATGGCATGTAGCCTCATGTGAGCTCATAGAAGCGTTACCAGGTCATTCTGGGGCTGTTAATTGTGTAAGCTGGAATCCAGCAAACCCTCACATGTTGGCATCAGCCAGCGATGACAGAACAATTCGGATTTGGGGCTTGAAAGATCTGAAATATCTGAATGTGAAGCAGGATGATTGTCATAGCAATAGCAATGGCAACCACTACTGCAATGGAGGAACTTGAAATCTCAATTGTTGAATCTCCATCCCGGAATTCCTTTGATCATTGCTTATATGTAAATACATAATTTTCATTCTGAGCTGACATTCATGTTAAACAGGCTTGTGAACAATGCAGCATTAATAAATCTGCTATTTTACTTTTGTTATTCAATTAATTGATTGATTATTTGTGGCCATCTGAATGTGTTCCATTAATGTAGAGAATTATAGCTGGAATTCTAGAGTTGATGAATATATAAGATGCCACAAATATTCTCAGTATTGGACCAAATATATGGTCCTTATATGCCAAAAAAATACTCAAATATCCACGAGATTTTTGCAACCACATCCCTCAATTAAGACCTCAAAACCCTTGGAAGAAGATTGAACTAGACAACTCAAAAACTTGAGTTACACAAAAATAGAAGTTTCCCATAAATTCTTAAGCAACACTTAAAGAACTTGCAGTGCTCTCCACGAATCTTCTTGCACCCTTAAACCATACTCTTGTCTCTAGCTTGTGCCTTGCAAATGTAAAGCTTACCATCTTTAACAGTGGCTGTAATTAACTGATGTTTCCCCCCTTCATCTCCATCAGCAGTTCTTGTCAATACTGACAGTGTGTAATACTGTTTCCCACCAATCACTAGGGTTGCGCTCTCCAATATGTTTGCAGTAGCTACGGCGTCGTATTCAAAACCACCCTGCAACAACCAATAATTCGATTTAACGTGTAATCCTATGTTAGGCAATAGCTAGGATCAACGGCCCCTTAGCAGATTACCTCAGAAGAAGTTTTGCCAAAGAAGGCTTGTTTTCCCAGCAAATAGTCCACCTGCATGGATAAAAATATACATATGAATTTCTCATACACATGCATTTGATTTCAAATTAATAAGATTATATATTTATATCTTCGCGAGAAATTTCTCAGGGGAACCGTAATCAGTGATGGATTTCTTATCAGTTGGGGTGACCATGACAGAAACATTACTGGTAGAATCAAAGTTGTCTTCATATCTTAGAACTTGTCCAGGGTATTCTACTTCTTTGCTTGGGTTCCATTTTGAGGGGATTGACAGCTTGAATCCATCTCCATTGTACGGCAAGAAGTCTGTGTTGCTCTTTGGCTTACCAAACACATTGGCTACAACAATTATTTTAATCAAATACATGAGATTCACTGATTAATTACATTAATCTTTCTATTTAATACAATTAAACTAATGATAGCGGGAGAATTGAATAGAAGCCCACCAGCTTCGCCATAAGCAGCATCGGCAGGTGAAACCTTGGAGCCAACAGCTGCAGCACCGATGAGCAGACTGAGAACCAACCGCCGAGACGCAACAATGCTATCATCTTCTTGAGCACCTTGCTTCAGTGCACGGCAAACCAGCTGGGTTGGCTTGATGTTTGACACGTGGCATTGAGATGATGATGATGATCTAGAGGGTGCAGAGTGTGCTGCATGGTGGTGCGAGAAGGATGCAGTGGAGACCATTTTTTCTTCTCTCAAACAAGCCTAGTTTGTGAATTAATGTAAAAAGAAAAATGTGATATGTGAATGGAATTTGTCGGGTTTTCGATGTTGGAAGATGAAAAGACGACTAGATTGTTGACCTGGGATAACGATGTAGGACTCTGATTGGAACACGTGGCTTCTTCTTACATCTTCACAATCGGCACGTCAGATGTGAATGTTGATGTCAGACGTGGATGCTGAGTTTTACCTCGCACGTGCCTTCCATTCCATTACATGCTGCACGTGTGTTTGTCACCAAATTATTATTAGGCCAAACGACTATTTCCCACCCAAGGTTTAGCGTTTTCTTAAAAGTCCCCCCTTTAACTATGGAAACACCAAACACCCACCCATGGCCAGTTAGATTTAACCAAACCCTAACGGTGGTAGGGGTAAAATCGTCATTTTAGCTATAATATTAAAAATAAACTAAAATAGAATCTATTTTGCCCCCCTAAACTTTAAAAACTGAAATTTTCCCCCCGCCTAAGTTTTAAAAAATGGCAGTTTCACCCTAGGGTTTGGTTTTGAAATCTCCGACGACCTCTCCGGCTCCGTTGCCGACGGCCGCTCCCTCCGGAAGCAACCTCTCCTTCCGACGATCTCTTTCCTCCCATTTGGAGGTCCGATCGGTGCTCGGAGACGCCTTAGGAGACGAAGACTTCGTCGGGAAGACGAAGTTCTTCGTCTTCCCAGACGAAGCCGACGCCGTCGTCTTCGTCTGGGAAGACGATCGTCTTCCCAGAAGAAGACCTCTGGGAAGACGACCATCTTCCCAGACGAGGACGACGGCATCGGCTTCGTCTGGGAAGACGAAGAACTTCGTCTTCCCGACGAAGTCTTCGTCTCCCACGGCGTCTCTGGGCGCCGATCGGACCTCCAAATGGGAGGAAAGAGATCGCCGGAAGGAGAGGTTGCTTCCGGAGGGAGCGGCCGTCGGCAACGGAGCCGGAGAGGTCGCCGGAGATTTCAAAACCAAACCCTAGGGTGAAACTGTCATTTTTTAAAACTTAGGCGGGGGGAAAATTTCAGTTTTTAAAGTTTAGGGGGGCAAAAGGAGATAAAATTTTCAGCCGTTAGGGTTTGGTTAAATCTAACCGGCCATGGGTGGGTGTTTGGTGTTTCCATAGTTAAAGGGGGAACTTTTGAGAAAACGCTAAACCTTGGGTGGGAAATAGTCGTTTGGCCTTATTATTATCATTATTTTTGGTACCTAAGCTTTACCAAGTATTTCTGAGTTTATACAGCCTAAAATTGTTCCCACAGCCCAAATTAACGAAGAGCTCGATAATAAATTATAAACTAAATCACTATGTACCACTCAAGTTTCGATTAAATGGTTATTTTCAACTTTTAACTTAAAAAAAAAAAATCACTTTTCCAATTATCAATTAAAATCAAAATGAAAAAATAATAAAACCCTAGATTTTAAAATATCAATTTATCATTTAGATGTTATTGTCCAATCAAATATTATATAAATCTCACTACGTGTTATGCCTACTGAAATTCAATTTACTCTTCGAGAATGCCTATTGTTACTATCATATATCTTCACTAGATGCAGTGCTTAATAAAATATTAAGTAATATTATATATATTTATTTTAAATATATATATATATTATATGATTAAATATTAATTTATTATAAATTATAAATTATTTAATTATATAATAATATATATAAATGTATACTTAAAATTTGCAAAAAGTCTACTACAAAATATCAATTATCTCCGTTAAGTATAATGACTAGTAAAATATCCGATAAGACTTTATAAACTTCTATAAAGATTTACGATTTGCTCCTTTTGTTGAACAGTAGTAGGATGCGTGATTTGTTTAATAAGAATAATCACATATATTGGCATGATTTTCACGATTTTATTGATCAAAAATCACATCATAATCTTTCTAAATTATTTTTTTTCGTTAACATTTAAGCAAACCTTTTATTAAAAAAAAAAAAAACACAATATTTATGCATTGAATTTTCAAAATTCATACCTCAAAAGTAAAACATAATTTTAAATAATAAACATTTAAAAGTCAACAATAAATTTTATGGCACCTTGGTATAACACTTTGGGTGCGTTTGGTTGACGGTTTTTAAGTTTACTTTGGTAATCTATCTTTTATTCCTTTGTTTGGTTTATCAGTAATAAAAGATTACAGTAATCTTCTATTACCAATGCTGACGTGACATGTAATATAAGTGGTAATCTGATTACCACTTTCACCTTAGGTATTTAAATATTACTGAGGTAATCTTGAGTTTATTATAGAAAAATTATTATTTATTAATTTTTTGAGATAAAAATAAATTTATTTTTAATTAATATGACAAATAATATAAAAATATTTAAAAATAATTATATTTAAAGACATTTAAACAAAATAGTTTACTAGTAATCTTTTATTACCTTTAACCAAACACAATAATTATTTATACCTATCAAATTTTATCAAACATAGTAATCATTTATACTCAGTAATCTTTTAAATAATCTATTTTCAAGGTAATCTTTCTATTTTAGTAATCAAACATTACTCAAACCAAACGTCCCCTTTATATCAAGTGCTAAACCTGTATGTAACAAGTTTTAAGTTAAAAAATTGTGATTTTTCGTCAAAATTTATCAATCTTCTCCCTATTCATGGGTTGAATATATGTATACTTAACTATAAAATCTCTTTTATGTACGAGAGACAAAAATATTATTTTAATAATTACTTATATTTTTTATTTATAAATAATAAAAAATTACGATAATTTTTTATTATCAATAATAATGTGACATATAATATAAAAGATAATTTTATTACCAACTTCACTTTATGTATTAAAAGATTCTTAATATAATCTTTATTTTGTTATACTTTTATATTTATTTATTAATTTTTTAGGACAAAAATATTTTTATTTTTAATTAATATAACAAATAATATGAAAAATATTTTAAAATAATTATACTTAATGATATTTAAGTAAAATAACAACTTAATAATTTTTTATTACACCCAAATAAACATAATAATTATTTATACTTACTTTCCAAGTGATATATCTTTACAGTAATTTTTCCTTTTTTTATAATAAACATTACTCCAACTAAATACACCCTTAACATCTCATAATAAACAACAAGGGAGCCTTTATAATAAACTAATATTTTACAGATGACAATACCATGTTTTCTACTAAATAAGATCATCAAAAGACTCGAAATTAATCGAATCGATTTATTCGCTCTTCCCTTTGAGCTTTCCTTTGGGGATCTTGCTGAGGAAACCGGCATCAAGCTTTTGATATTGGTTTTGCAACTGCCCAAAAATATCGTATACAAAGCTGTCAACTTGATCTTCATACTTCTCATAAAGGACTGGTAATGTGTGGGCAGCAACGAAACCTTCAATCAATAAAAACACAATCTTTAATACAATACCAAAAAGAAACCAACTCATGCAACAAACCAGTGGGACACTAGCTTAGGGTTCAACAAATACATTAGTGTAAATAAATTTAATAAAATTGGGATGTTCAAAATCATCATATAGAAGTGGGCAAACTCTAAATCTAGCATATAATGTTCCAAAAACATATTTACAATGGGGCAATAACATTTGTAATGTGTAAAACTGGAATGATATCTTACCAACATATAAAACAGTCAGAAAGTTGCACCAGCTCCCTATCACAGCAGCAACCCACAAGCTTGCTAAAACCTGGCAGAATGTGTTGAGAATATATTATAAATCTCCAAGAGTAATAGAAAAATATAGTTCTTATCCTTCTAGGAGGTTGTGCATATGACCCTATATCAGAAAATGAACAAATAAAAAAGATAGTTTATGTTACCCCCTAATACTAGAGAAACAATTGCAAAACAAGCAAACAATGTTCTTCAGGCCACTCAGGAGTTTTGCAATTTTGATAACTTAAATCAATTTTGCAAACTAACAGATGTATATTAACATATATAAACTTGATGAGATCCTGAAAGTGCTGTTCAACTGTTTGAGCAATTCAGTTGATAAGTGGATACTCATTTATGGCCAAATGTACAATACGGCTTCCTATCAATATATGAAATTGATGAACACTTTTCAACACATCACTCCAAATTTAATCAATGTCATATCATATTGGATTAATGTTTTTCCAAGGAGATAAATCATATGAAATAAAAGGAATTACCCTTTACTTTCACAGAAGATGGAACAGATTTTGTTTCTTCTGATTTAACTACAGACTGCCTCTTTCAAAGTTTTAATATATCATATACTTGGGTCAGAAATGGTAATAATATTTCCAGAACACGTGTTTGTTATGCCCAGAGGGATGCAACAGAATGAAGCATATGGAGAATTACTAACAAAAATCAGTAGCCCAAACATACCAACATAGATTGTTTCAAATTTCCTCCACATGAAACGTCCTGAAGAAACCCCAGAGCTTGATTAACCAGATTACCAACTGAAACACCAATGTTGACAAATAGCTCCGAGGGCAAAACAAGGCGTGGGACTTTAGATGGTGATCTGATGCCAGGTAAAAATTGATAAGAAGAAATTAGAATCCATCATCACAACAATTAACATTAAGTCAAGCAAGCTCAGCAGCCAAAAGGAATAGATGTTTATACCTGTTAAATAAACCAGAAACATTTAACCAAAGAAATTGGACAAGCATACCAAGTGCCATAGCAACAAACAGAAGGGTTAGAAAATGGTAATTAAGCCATTCAAAAAGCACCCAGATTGCTGTTGCACCCATTAACACGCTGGCAGAAATCTTCTTGTTCCTCCATAAAAAAACATCAGCAGCTACACATTTTATGTAAAAACATTAATAGGTGCAGGAACGAAGGTGATTACAAGATTGCAAATGAAAATGATCCTACATTTTCCGCCCCCTAAAAGATGATGTACAGGCTTCTGGCGTCCAAACAGCCTTTTGAAATTAGAATTGACCGAGCTTGATGTCTGCCCCTCAAAGAATGATGAAACAGATTTCTGCTTTGAAACATTCTCCGCAATGTTTTCCCCAAGGTTCTCCAAAATGTTGTCGACTATTTTCTCAGCCATTTTTACTGCTTTTTAAGTACAACAGAACAAATTATAGCATAGTCAGAATGAAACAAGAGCTCTTGAACTCGATGCAGATATAATACCTAATTGAGACCCTAAATTGGCCAACAATATTACAGATGTTGTACGGATAATCAGATGAACAGATTAATAAAAAGAATTAGAGCTCTTAAATGGTCAACAAGAATCCTTATCAGCATGGGCTATCACAACAGCTTTTTCTGATTTTTTCTAAATCTAAACACCAACTTCTCAATAATCATATTTTAAAATCAATCAAATTAAGCAACAACCTAGTTTCACACACGGATTCCAGAACTCCTGTTATTTAGAAAAATCTTGTTATTGCATAAAAAAAAAAAAAATCGAAGATCGGTTCCAATTATCTGATTCAAAAAAGCAACCAAAAGCTCCAAAACAGGAAACAGACGACGATATAATAAAAACACATGTTAGAAGCTAAAGAAGTAGAAAGCAAGAGTTACCTGATTTTAGCGTTAAAGAGAAGGAGGACTGGATTGGAGAGGAAAATGGCTTGGTCGAGAAGCAAACAATAATGGCGGAAAATGAGTGAGAGCAACTGCTAGCGTAACGACTGTTAGTTGATAAAGCTAAATTCCGAATATTGGTTACTTTTCAATTCTTGTTTTTATTAGGCCGATTAACTTTCCTACCGGAATTTTGTTCCCACACTTTCAAGTTGGAATCCATTTACAGTTAAATTATAAACTATTATCAAATATCATAAATCTTTTTCTTTTTCTTTCCCTTCCTAAAAAATTTTCTTACCCTCTGTCACCCTGACTTCATTTTCTAACTTTTTTCCCTTGTTAATCAAACGTTGCTTAATTTCACCAGCCTTGCTCTGCGCATGATCACCTTACTTCTCTTTGACTTTACATACCCAGACAGCCACCTGGCCCACCTCAGCCATCCATTGGTACTTCTGCGTTTGTTTATCTTACATACGTAGCCGTATGTCAATTCCTGGAATTGGGAAGCTATGTAATAAACGTACTATAAAAATGTTATCCTGTGGCACTATAACTGTTAACTTTATGGGGCCGTCCATATCTTCTGAAATTACGGACGGCACCAAGCCGAATAGATAAGAGTTCATGAACTGGCATGTGCTTTCTAGGGGCCAAGTAAACTCCCCTCAGCCCACCGTTTATTCTCGGCAAGGGACTATGTCCCACCCCACGTTTGTTGAAATAACAAGTTCGCTCTAAGTTTCAAAATGACAATTTTCCACCCATTATCCACTCCTGTTACTCCTTTACATGAAAAGAAAGGGTATAAATGTTATTTTATGTAGATTTTTTTATTTATTCTTTATATTTTCTCTTTTCTCCTTATTTTATTTTTTTCTTTATTTTTTATTTTCTATTTTCATAAGTTTATGGACTAACTAAAATTTTTAAAGATATAAGGTGTATTAATTATAATTTTTAGGATATTTTAACAATTTAAAAGAGTTTGAAGCTGTTTTTAAAAATTTTTAAAATTTAATATATCCTATTGTAAAAACGATAATTATATCTTTAAAAATTTGAATAAATACAGTATTTTAAAATTGATTAAAATTTGATATTTTATATGAGTTTAAGTGATAATTTTTAAATTACTAAAGATATATTGATATTTATATATTTTTTTAATTTCAATAAAAAAGGGAATAGAATGATAGGTGTGGATTAAGTTTTTTGAAACTTAATGGTGGGACTTTATGTCATCAAACCTTGGGTGGGGCAAAGTTTTTTGGCCTTTAATTTCTCTTTGTTTATTTCTGTCAATATTCATTCCTCTACTTGATTCTGTGAAACGATTAATCTCCATTATTTTAACATTACATTTATTCTTATATACATAGCGTCCCAATTGCGCGAATCGGAAGAACCCTTTTGCGGTTTTTCCATTAAAAATGGCTATGCAAGTGATTGGTGCATCATGTTTGTGTGTGTTCGGACGAAGGAGATCAATTGGTACAGTTAGAGCCTTTGCTTCTGAGGATTTTACTACCTTGAAAACAACAGAGGAGAAAGTTAAATTAGGTGGGTCCGACTTGAAGGTAACAAGGCTTGGAATTGGGGCTTGGTCTTGGGGCGACACGAGTTACTGGAATAACTTCGAATGGGATGGTCAGTTCAAACTTTTTTAAATTACAGAAGTTTCTTCTTTATAAGCCTGTGTCCTTTTGAAACTCTGTGTTTGAATAAACGTTTCAACATTTCTTTGTGATTCTGTGATTGTTGTTTTCTTTTATTACAGATAGGAAGATGAAGGCTGCTAAGGATGCTTTTGATACTAGTGTTGATAATGGAATAACATTCTTTGATACTGCTGAAGTTTATGGTTCTAGGGTAGGGGAAAATGTTTAAGTTATTTTTTAATTCATTTAAGTGGAAAAGTTCGTAAAATGCAAAATTAGTTGTATCATCTGTTATTGCAGGCTTTATTTGGTGCCATAAATTCGGAAATATTATTAGGAAGGTACATTCTTAGAGTTACAGTTCTCCTCCGTACTTTTGTTTTGGAAATTAGAAGTAACCAGCAAGCAATTAATGTTTTTTCCTTTGTGGTAATTATGATAGTCAAGTTTAATGTTTCTTTTCTGAAGGTTTATAAAGGAAAGGAAGGTAAAGAATCCAGAAGTGGAGGTGGATGTTGCAACCAAGTTTGCAGCTTTACCATGGAGGCTGGGCCGTCAAAGTGTTCTTACAGCCCTTAAGGATTCCCTCGGTCGTCTTGGACTTTCTTCAGTTGAACTTTATCAGCTCCATTGGTCTGTGTTTTTATGGGCTTGTTACTTGATTTTATTTCTGAATTTTTTTGAGAAAAAAGTAGTTGCTAATAAAAATTGGCATGGATTTTCAGGCCAGGAATATGGGGAAACGAAGGTTGTTCTTGTTCATGCTCCATTGTTTCATTGAACAGTCAAAATAATTAGTTAGTAGACTCTGATGTTTATAGTAGCCAATCGTTTGAGCTTCAAAAGAAGCTTTAGAGTTTTTTAATCACTTTTCAGGTTACATTGATGGTCTTGGAGATGCTGTTGAACAGGGCTTAGTGAAGGCTGTTGGTGTTTCAAACTACAGTGGTATTTTCCTAATTTCTGCCGTTATAATTGACTTAAATTTGCCAATTGAATGTCCAAGATTTGCTACAAATGATTGTCTTATTCCTTTGTACTATGGAGTATATTAACATCTATATCCAGCAAAATTTTAATTTTTGCTTCATCATGTATGACTTGAATTCCCTTTTCCTCCTTATCATAAGAAATGTTATGATTTATATAGTACCTTATAACAGAGAAGCGACTTCGTGAAGCTTATGAGAAGCTTAAGATGAGAGGAATTCCACTTGCTTCAAACCAAGTGAATTATAGTCTCATATACAGATCACCAGAAGAAAATGGTGTGAAGGCTACCTGTGACGAACTTGGGATCACTTTAATTGCATATTCTCCTATTGCACAAGGTGAAGTCTCCTTATGTTCATGCTTCATTTTGTCTAAGGAAATCTAAGAAATCTCAGTGTGTCTGGTATGTCAGCCTAATAACTTTTGTTAGTTACGTTATCAAGATGTGTAAACGAAAAATAATACTTTTGTGTGCACCATACCTTAGGTCTTTTTGGCATTATGTGATAATCTAAGTACAGATTTGGCATGTGGCTTTACCTTAGTTAATTTTGAGAGTTCAATTGTAGCCCAAATTTAGAAGTCTTAGAAGCCCTTGATAGTTATTCATAACCCAGTTACTGTTGATGAATATCTCCCCTTATTTGGCCCCCAAATATTCCATGATTTGAATTTAGTTTGGAGTGATCATATTTTTTAGCTCTTATGAGATGGGAGTGTGACTGTTAAGAACTGAAGAGATTGTTCAGTTATGAATCTTTCTATCATCAACCCAATTTGGAAATTCTAAAATAAAACACAGATAACAGAAATAAGTGATGCTTAGCATAGCATTTCTACTATAGGAGTGTATTTTCTAAAGCAATTTCAAAACTTGGGAGTCCCAAAACATCAATAAGTTGATATTTTGCTTTCAACCATTGAATCTGGTCTGATGAAGCATATCCTATGATTTAAAATTTATGCAGGTGCTCTTACAGGGAAGTATACCCCAGAAAACCCACCAACTGGTCCTCGAGGCCGGATTTACACTCCTGAGTTTCTAACAAAGGTAAGGCATCTCCAAAGATGAGAACCCCATCATGAATTTCAACTTGATTACTTAACCAGATTTCAATCTTTCAGCTCCAACCACTGCTGAACAGAATTAAAGAAATTGGAGAGACCTATGGCAAGACTCCTACACAGGTTTATTTTTGTCTTGTTCTCCTACTGGCATCTACATATTTATATGATGTGATTGCTTGGACTTTGGTATATTTTTGAATAAGTCTGTCTACCCAAGATAGATGAAGCTAGTTACGCAGTGATTGAACTTACTAGCAAACTGTTGTCTGATCGTATAACTTTGGCTCTGTATATAGGTAGTCCTCAACTGGTTAATAGCACAGGAAAATGTTGTGCCAATCCCAGGAGCAAAAAATGCAGAACAGGCCAAGGAATTTTCTGGTGCATTAGGGTGGAGACTCAGTGATGAAGAGGTGACTGAGCTGCGCTCTATGGCATCAGAGATTAGACCTGTTACTGGTTTCCCGCTTGAGAAGCTATAAATTTTTACGGCTTACACTAGCGGCATTAACTTTTGAGTTCACCAAGCAAGCAATAGAATTACACTTGTAAAAGTTCTGAATGTAAAAAATGACTATCTTAGCCATAAAGTAATTGGAATTTTAGAATTATTTCAGATGGTTAATAAAAAAAATTCAGAATTATTTCAGAGAAAGAGAAAATAACTGGAATTTTAGATTAAAATGTCACTTATAATTGTTAAAAATATATATTTTTGAATGTATGGATAAAATGTTCTTTAAATTATGAAAAACTTCTTTATTGGAGAAGTTAATGGCTTTTTTCAGAATCTTTTACTTTAAATCATAATATAAGGAGAACCTTTTATATTTGTCCAATAAGCAAAGGCCAGCGAAGACAGATTCATATTTTTAAATTTTGTATGTATTTTATTTATTTTTTGAAATACGAAGATAAATCTTCTTGTATCAATCATTTCGGAATTAAGAAGAGGTCTTGGATGGATTTGGCCAATTTTGTATTAAGATTAAATTTTAATTTTTTTATATAATAATTATAAGTTAATTATTAAATTTAAAATTTATTCAACAAAAAATATTCCGATAGAAGAAATGGTTTAAAAGAAAAAAAAAAAAAATCACATCAAATTGGGATCAATCATGGTCGGAAAAAAAAATTGTTGACAACATTGTCCCTAACATTGTGCAATAAAGTACAGCCTGTATACTGCACACGTGGTACCCCTTCTGTTTCTTTTCAGATCATACCTTCAATGCCATTGTGGTTGTAGATTTCCTATCTCTAACAGGGCCCAGTTCCCCCCAAAACCCTCTCATATTTTGCCGCGTGGACATCACCCGAAGTGAGCATTATCATTTAACATTTACGGAACTCCAAGTGAGTCAGTCAGTACATTTAAAAACTGGTTCCTGATTCTCTGAATTTTCTTATTACCTTTTTTTTACAGCTGCAGCAGTATCAGCTTTTTAAAGAGAGAGAGAGAGAGAGAGACCTGAACTTCAAGTGCGCTTCTGATTCAGTTTTCTGTACAAGAGAAGTCATAGATTTAACATTTGGTCAGCTTTGCTTAATTTCATTGACATTTTCTTGTCTGAGTTTGTGTTTTCGAGTGTTGTTTATTGTGTGTTCTCTTTGTCTGGACTATTTTTGTAAAAGAAATTGTTTTTCCTTCTCAAGTTCTTGGCTTTTTGGTCTTCACTGGTGGCCTGATGCCTTTAGCTGCTTTTTCTTTTCTTCAAATTCGAAATTCCTTTGCATGATTAATGATTTTGAAAGCTTTAACATGGGCTGCTATATCTTTTCTCTCTCTTTGCTTCAGTTTTAAATTATTTTTCCCTTTCTTTGGTAAAAGGTTCGAAGATTGGTGTTCTTTATCTGTTTCCCATTAAAATATTAGTGAGATTGGTGGCAGTTAATTATGATTAAATTCTAGTTGTACTCCTTTAGGAATAGAGACTGTTTCAATTGTTAAGATACTTCTTTATATGGTATAAAACGTTTATATTTAATACCAGTTGCTCTGGTTTTTTTTTCTTTTTTGGGTTAGTCAACTAATTTATTAAATAATTTCACTGTGTTCAGTGGGATTCTGTATTCTACTAATCTCACACTGCTAATTTTAAAGTGTACTTCCATTTTGTTTATTAATATAAATAATCTAGTGGTGTTTTCTTTCTTGTTATGCAGAAATTTTTGTCACTGAGCCATGAATCCATGTATACCAGATTGGAATTTTGAAGGTGATCCCCCCGTCACCGATCAGAAGAAACCCATCGGGTCTGTTCTCTCTCTGAAGTTAACTTAAGTTACCCCAGACTGGTTTTTCTGTTTTCTTTTTCTTGTAGAAGAAAAATGAAGTGTTGAAATGTATTTTCCTTTCTTGGTTTTTATTTTATTAAGCAGGCCAGAACATGACCTTGTAGAGCTCTTATGGCAAAATGGGCAGGTAGTTTTGAACAGTCAAACATATAGGAAACCAAGTTTAAATCCTAATGAGTTTAGACAAGTCCAAAAACAAACTTTACGGGAACGTGGATCATATGGGAATTCAAGTAATTTGATTCAAGATGATGAAACAATCTCATGGATTCAATACCCGCTTGAAGATTCCTTCGAGAAAGACGTCTCCAATTTTTTCTCAGAATTGTCACCTAGTCGGATGGAGGCCGGTAAGAATACGATAAGATTTGGAGACGAAAAGTTGGTTAAATTTGGTGCTTCAGGTGTGGCCACAAATTCACAACCAACCAATGTTACCAATCCGGTTTTCCCTGGAATGAATAGGAATGCAATGCCTCCTCCAAGATTTGAATTCCATGATGCAGCCCAGAAAGATAAAAATTTAGGTGGCTTTGGAGAAGTTGTTAATATTTGTCAAACCACAGCTCCCTTAAAGGGCGAACAAAGATATTCTAATGGACAATTTGTTCACAAAGGGACTGGAACTATGACAAATGGGGAGGTCAGGGATCCTTCGATGATGACAGTTGGGACAAGCCATTGTGGTAGCAATCAAGTTGCATATGATCTTGATATCAGCCGAGCTTCCAGCAATGGTGCGGGTACTACAGGTATATCTCCTGGAAATTTAAACACTGATGTTCAGAGAGTAATTTCTCAAAGTGAGAGGGGCAAAGCTGAGACACTTGAACCAACTGTTACTTCATCTTCTGGTGGATCTGGCAGTAGTTTTAATAGAACAAGCAAGCAATCTACTGGGGTTATTAGCCACAAGAGGAAGAGCAGAGATGCAGGGGAATCTGAGTGCCAAAGTGATGTAAGACTCTCATCTTCCCCATTCTTCTTGTGAATTATTATTAATTCTTGTCCATTCAGATAATAAATTTTTATCATGTTATAGGCAGCTGAACTTGATTCAGCTGAAGGGAACAAATCATCGCAAAAATCTGGGTCTTCCCGCAGGAGTCGTGCTGCTGAAGTGCATAACCTCTCAGAAAGGGTAGGATACTAGAACTTTTCTAATGTTTTAAATTTCAAGAATTTGTCATTGATTAGAAATTTCATATCTGCAGAGACGAAGGGATAGGATCAATGAAAAAATGAGGGCATTGCAAGAGCTAATACCCCACTGCAACAAGGTCTTTTCTTTACTTTTCTGGCTGAAGTTTGTCAGGGTTCTCGATTTCTTCCATATATTAATTGAAAAATTTGTAAATTGGCTATTAGTCCTGAGGTGGAATTTCTTTTCCTTTCTTTTGAAATTGTTAATTATTTTCATAATTCCTGATAAACAACCATGCTGAAAATGAGATCTTCATTGTTCATTGAGCAAGAAACTCTGTATTCCATGAGATTAGCCATGATTTGTTCTACAATTCTACTGAATTAAATGAACTTTTTGTAAATGACATGTGGAAAATGAGAATGTTAGTGTATAAGTAGAAAATTAATAAACAGTAGAATAAAAATGAGTCATAGTGAGTTAGAACTAGTAAATAAAGGACAAACAAGTAAGAGAAAATGCACTCAGATAAATTCTTGTTAAGTTTGACTATGCTATAATAATGGCAAGAGAAAGACAGAAAATGGGTGAAAAAAAAACATGAAAGAAAGAGTAGGAAATTATGGATGGGGCTAAGTCAAAAAATAATCTCTGATTCGTTTCCTTAAGGCCTAGTTCTTTTTTTTTTTCTTTTCCTGATCTTACTCTCCATTTTTTTTAATATATTATTACTCATATAAATTATTTTCAATCTTGCAGACAGATAAAGCCTCAATGCTAGATGAGGCAATTGAGTACTTGAAGTCTTTACAGTTACAACTTCAGGTATGATATCGCGGAATCTTATTGGTGTTTCCCTAATTTTGTTAAGTCATTCAAGCCACTGATAATTATCTCTAGGTTTTTCAGGTTATGTGGATGGGAAGTGGTATGGCCCAAATGATGTTTCCAGGCGTTCAGCATTATATGTCTCGCATGGGTATGGGAATGGGTCCAACATCATTGCCATCTATCACCAGTCCTGTGCATTTGTCTAGGGTCCCCCTAGTTGATCAATCCATGGCTATTGCCCAAGCACAAAATCAGGCTGTAATGTGTCAAAATTCGATGTTGAATCCGGTCAGTTTCCAAAATCAGATGCAAAATGCAAACTTCTCTGATCAATGTGCCCATTATATGGGTTTTCATCCTATGCAAACAACCTCTCAGGTTTTACTCTGTCTATGGCAGATTTGTTTATGCACTAACGAGCAAATAATCTGCAGTCTATTGCCTTTTAGGAATTTAAATGTCACTTTATTAGTTCTTTACATTGAATTCAGTTTTACAATTACCTTCTTGCTTTATGTCTTCCAGCCTATCAATATGTTTAGATTTGGTTCTCCGACAGTGCAAAGTCAAGTAACGTCACCGCCTAGCACTAGTCATGGACCTTTCATGGCAGGAGCTGCAACAGATAATACCTCTCTAAGTGGCAAGACAGGTACATAATTTCATTTCAAACTTCTTTTCCATGTTTCAAAGTGCTGCAATCAAGAAGCTGCATTATTTTTAGGAATCATAATGGGAACGTGGCCACACATGATAAATCCCTTTATCAATCATTTTCTATCATTAAGCTACATTATTTTTGTCTTTTAAAAAAAAAAAATTACAGATAAACTGTAGACTATAAATTCGGTCATCAGGATTCTACAAATATCCTTTTCAAGCTGTTAATTGTTCCTACATTTTTAGTAAAAATTGTTTTAATGTATTTATGACAGTCCTTTTCCTATTTGTTAAATTGATTTTGCCCGTTCATTCCTCTAAATCTCTAATGCCGCAAGTGTCTTTTTCAAATTTTCAACAGGTTAATCAATGAGAGAACCAGAAGGGAACTCGTGAAATACATATGGTCCCCCTATATTTATAATGGGACCATAACAAGATGGTGAAAGCTTTGTTCATCCTGAAGGCTACTCATTTATTAATTTCATTGCTAATTGATTGCTTTGTTACAAGTTCTCACCGGATAAGTAAAGGGTCATAGCTCCGATGGGAATTTATCGGGGAAACAGGAAACCATCACAAGAGTTGCACCCTGATAACAAATTGGTTCATTGAAGCTATGATGGGTTAAGCGAACTTGTTCAAATGCGAGAATTACCCTAAGCAGGAATATTTTTTCCTACCCTCAGCAAAATCAAGATTGTTGTTGCTGTTCCATAATATGTATAACTAGGTACATGCATTTTCTTGCCTGTTGGCATTAACCTGTAAAAGCTCCTACTATGCTCCCTCTTACTGTAGAATAACAAACTTTATTGTTAACATTTTCCCATGGTATTAACTTGCTTCGAACTTCTCTACAAGCAGTCTCTCCCTCAAATTTTCCACTAGATTGTTCTTCCTGCAACTGTAAATGGCCCAGTTGATAGCTGTCTATGATTGTGAAGTTTTCATACTATTTACTTGATTAAATAAATTTAAAATCAATGGAAATGGCATCGTTGTCAAAAAGTAAAGGAAGCCAACTACCTCGTGATTCTTGGGATGCCAAGCATGCACCTGCAAGTGTAAGACGACCATGTTACCTTGCTATGGGTACTTGAGAACAGGATCATGACTTGTGGGGACTCATCAAATGAAAACAACAAACATTAAAATTCATTTTGACTATATATTTTACTTACACATCAATTAGTGGATTGAGTTTATCTTAATCCTATGCTATCCTTGTGTCGAAGTCATTATCTGTAAATCCCACAGACACCATTGATGAAAAGGTATCTTTTTTTTGTTTCAGAAAGTTCATCTTGGATTCGTTATCTAAAGATGGTTCATTATTTTTTTTCTTACTATCTTGTCTCCAAAATTCTCTTATAAGGATATAGGTGATGTGAGCCAACCAGCTTCTACTTTCCTGAAAGTTGAGTTGTGATTCATCGTTCACCCCCATTGACTTTGAGTTATATGTCATCATATTCACTTTTCCCTCCGCTCAGCAAAATATGTGATCAGCCTCTATTATTGAACGAAGGATTTTTTGTTCTTGCCTTTATGCTTTGTGTTTGCATTCTTTGCTTTCAATATCCCCTCTCTCTTGTCAAAGCATGTATTTTCCATACTGACACTAAGCTAGCTATGTATGATCATATTTTCTTTTAATAAAATTATACATACGTATTTTGAGTACATAAATATATAATTAAGTGAATGGTATTTTAAATTAAAAATAAAATAATACCGAACCACAAGATGTATACTTGTTTATATATTAAAGGGAGATACACATAACATTATTCCAAAGTTTTCCGTTAGTTTTTTCTTCTTCCATAACTAATTATTAAGAATTTAATTTAATATTTATTCCAAAGCTGTATTTAGGTATAAAGTGATGCCAAGTACTGGTCAACTAAACTATAAGATGGAGCAAGATTAATTAGCATTGACTTGTAAATATTTATGGTAACAAGCAGAAATAAGTTCGAAAGTTGAGCAGTATCTCTCTAATTAGCACAAGTGGTAGCTAAAATTTCATATCACAACTCCATTTTCAGGGCTAATTAAAGCCTGATAGAAGAGGAGGATGACGAAAACAAAGACAAGTTTTGTGAATTGTGATCGCAATCTTCCTCTCCTTTTCTGTCGAATTCATTTCAGTAAATGCCTGGTCAAATCCCACCTTATGACTGATTGAAGTTGATACTAGGCTATGCAAAAATTAGGCACTAGGATTTAAGGAATAGTGTCAATCCCAGAATTTAAAGGTTTATTAGAACTAATTCATGATGGCTCTATTTTTTTTTTTCCTACTCGAGACTTTTTTCTTGATCGAAAGTAAATGCAAGTTTAGTGAAACAAGGATCTTTTGGATGATTCGGTTTTCATTATGAGATTTCTTGTTATCATATTCTTGTAAGTATGATCGTTTGTGTTCAATGGATGGGTGTTCTCTTCTTTTGCAATATGAATATTTATTATTTTTTATATCTTTGAATTAATATTTATCCTTACATTATGAACATTTACTCATAATTGTGCACCACCTTAATAGTAATTTTATCATTTGTTAAGTAAGAGCGATTGTACTATTTTTTAATACGAATATTCATCTATGACCTAGTCTTCATAACATGAACAATCCTACATATTCTAGTATGTCCTTAAACAAAAGTTTATTCTTACATCATGAATATCTACTCTACTTTATGTTCATGGTCGTATTTCATCCTAAGGGTAATTTCATCATTTATTAAGAATAAACGACCGTACTATTCTTTAGTATAAAATTCATCTATGATTTAGCCTATGTAATATGAACAACCGTATATATTCATTCACGTATTAAAACCCTAATTTTCTATAAAATACGATAATTCATATCCTTAAAAAAATCATTTCATTATGTTTAGTGTTATTGATCACGACAATTCTCATCAGAATTCTCAAATCAAACAACTTTAACTTCTTATTTACACATTCTAGAATGTCTTTAAACTAAAATATGCATATTAAATTCACCAGAGTCTCATATCACACATTTTAATCAACATATAAACATTCATCATCACTATTGTTATATAATCTCAACACAATCCTATATTCATGCAATATTTCGCTCAAAAATCCATTTTAGTTCCACATCCATCATGTGTTTCTCTCTTAAACATGAATCACATATCACGTCTTCAAATTTCTTTAGTCAAAACACCATTAAATTAAGCCTTCTACTTACTAAGTCATCTTGTTTGAAGAGTTTGATACAAAGTTAAATCACTCTCTTTGCCAGAATCAGTGGGTATTACAATTGTATGTTTATGTCTTGAGTCAACATGGTATTTTACATCACCATGTCTTGAATGTTACATTTCTTATGCATGATCAGATGAATGATACATGTTACAAGCTTGATTTGGATGGTGGGGATTTATTCCCACTCAGAGTCTGTTTGCTTATAAAAATACAATGATAATTACTTTTTCATCATATTTGTCCTAATTTTTATTGAAAGTCGTAAGAATCTTTGAACCTTCTATTGAGCCTTCTAAAATTCTAGCACGATCTATTTGTTGGATTAACACCAAATTAGATAGTTACCTACACCCACTATTTAAAATATAGTATTTTTACAATGATTATTTGCATTTCCTTTAATGTATTGATTTGCATTTCCCCTTTAGACATAAGACGAAACAAGAACATAATCTCAAAAAATTGAGTTAAATTGTCACATGAAGTTATTTTCATTGTCTTGCGAAATTTTCTATCATCAATTTGATTTAATCTATAAATAAATAACACATTTGGTTGATAACAAATAGTTCATTGTTAGGTAATTACCTTTTGAGTGTCGATTATTATGAGTTAGGTTGTTGGGGAAGATTTTTACTTGATAATAGTTATAACATATGCTGGCAGTACCTTTACAATTTTGGATCTCACGTGCCTTTTGTAACCAAAGATTTCGCATACTTATTTCATATTTTACTTTTTCTTTCCTAAGTAAACAGTCACTCCTCGTCATTAACTTTTTAGGTGGCTTGACTTTTGCAGCATAGGGTGGTATAGAAAGTGGGTGACTAATTAGCTTCTTAGAATAAAAGGTCCGAGGAGATTAAATAAATGCAGGTTTAGTTTTTAATGGGTTTGGGGACGCAACTGTGGCACCAGAGCCGATCCCAATTGGAGCTGTGCGAATGACTTGTGTCGTTTTGTTTAGTCTGGATGATAACCCTTGAATGTCCAATGAGTATATCGCTTGAGAAAGAAAGGTGAAAGGTAGTTAAATGACTGGAACTCCTAAACAACCAGATCCATTCAAGGTAACTGCAAACAAAACGTGACCTCTTATCCTATTCCATGCCAACATATGAACAAAGTGTCACACTCGAATTCATGAAACATGTTTATTTTGCAAGTGCCCATGATGTCCATTAATCCTCTTATTCCCAACTTGCGTGCTAAGAATCATTTAATTGATCCCGCCAAGCCATGGGCGTTGAGCCCTGGCTAGCTTGGCACCGCAACAAGCTAGCCATGAAGGGCTGCGATTTGGGCCCTGAAAATGACATCATTGTCATCTTCATCACTATCCACTTAAATATTTCATATTCCCCCAGATCATCTTAATCAAGGTCATTTTCTTACTTTCTTTTTTTTTTTCTTTTTATCTTCTTTTTAACCCATCAAAGATACTTTTTTGAGCCAGATGATCCGTCTATAGGCAAGTTGTGTTGGACCATAAGAATAATAAGCACTTCTAACTTTGTAAACAGATAAAATATCATGTATAAATAATGGTTGCCACTCAAACGTAGTGGTGGAGTCGATTCTCTAGTTTTAAGAGATATCTCTTCTCTTGCCTGATATCTTTTTCTTTGATATTGGAAGGTAGAAAGAGATTGATGGTCCAATCTAATCAAGCTTGCGCCCAAAGCCATTTTGTGTCCACAAGTTGGAGCAACTATGCGTTGTCCGGTCATCTTCACACTCTGCAATACTACATCCTTTATGTCCCACTTTCAAGTCAACACCGCCGACTGGGTAGACCTGATAATTTGTTTTCTGAAACGGGCTTTGCCCAATTATTAGAATATCTTCTTCTTGCTCACTATTTGATCTACTGTTTATTACAAATGTTGTACTGAGAATTTCCTTAAAGCTCTGGTTGCAATTAAGTTGAGGTACTTGTGAATTATTTGTAGCTCAGCGCGCATCAAACTGACTTTGGATCTGTTATTGTCAAACCAAACTAGGTTGAGTATTTACTCGAATTGAGTTTGAGTAAGTTGTTACTCTGGTGGTTGGACAAAGAAGGTCAAATAGAGATGATAATTTCGATTTAAATTTAAGGTTTTTAATTTTTTTTTATCGTAACAAGAAAGAGATTTTCTAATAAAAATGAGAATGAGGATGAAAATGAGAATAGAGATGAAAAATATCTCTGTAATCGAGGATGAGTATGCATGTGTCTCCTCCCTATCTTGACCCGCCCCAACCCCATCTTCTTCCTGATCCTCACTATTTTATATTAATATTTTTGCTTAAAATACTAATATATTCTTATAGTTTTAAATTATTTATTTTTTTCAAATTTATTTATATTTTTATTGTGTATATTAAGGTGGTTAATATATGAATTTTGTTATTTAATATATTTATATTGTATTTAGAAAGTAAGGAGAGAAGATTATTTTTTGTGGAGACAGAGATAAAAACGAGGAGAAGGACGAAGGCAAGGAGGAGTTTTTTCTTTGCAGGGAGAGAACAAAGAATCATTTTCATCCTGGTAATGAGGACGAGGATTGACATGCCTTGTAAGGATGAGGACGGGGATTGAAATCCCTTCTTCGCCCCTCCTCGATACCATCCCTAAGGTCAAGGCAACAATTAGGTCACAGGCTGGGGAGTGGGTTTGGTCAGAACAAGCATGCAGCTATGGGTTCTAGCGGAAGGCAATTGAGTTTTATTACTACTTTTGGAAGAAATAAAGGAAGAATAAGGAGACGAGGAAGGTTTTTTGGTTGAGTTGGTGGTGGAGGTGGCTAAAGACATTTCTTTGGAGCACGTGATTGAAGTTGATGGAGGTATACTTGTTGGTTCTTGCCATCCACCACAACTCAAAAAAGGAAGAGAGAATGAGATTATTTGAGATGTGTTTGTGTTATGGGAATGGAAGGCGGTGGGTTTGATTTTGGGGAAATACAAACAACAACCAAGGCTAAGAAAGTTTCAGACATTAAACTCAAAGGGAACTCAAATTAGTAATTCCTCTCTCCAGCTCGAATCTATAACTATTGAACCCATTAAGTTCAAGCTTGAGCCTTACATTTATCCTATTAAATTGTACTCAGATCCACTAATTCTTGATTCGATTGCAACCCTAATTCTAATTATCAAAAGTACAAATATGTCCTCTGTATAGGTTGTAAAGCCTTTTAGGGGCCCAAAATAAAAATAAATTGGTGAATATTGAGTTAAACCGCAAAACGTACCGGAATATTTGTTTCCTAGCTCAGCAACTGTTGGTCTTCAATTCGATGCAAGGCATTTTGAGAAGAAAATATAAAAGGACTTCCAGTATACACCAAATTAATTTTTTCAATTCCTTAATTCATCTCAAGCTAAATAACAGGCTTATTAAGTTGAGTAAATACAATTCTTCACACCGTTATTTTTTATGATCCAAGAAGATTCATTTATTTAACAACAGCATCCAACAAGGTTTTGAAGTTTAATGATCTTATGGTGAATATAAGAGTAACAACAGATGAAGCAAATGCAAGACAAGCAGAGCCCAAACTTTCATAATATGAGCAAACACTTAAACAAGAAGCTAAAACATGTATATGAAATTGACCATATATATTATATATATTAAAACATCAATCTATCAACACTACGTTAAAATAAATACCTAACCATGTATGGAGAAAAATATGCTTCAATCATTTTCATTTCACACTGCTTGTTTCCCTTCCAATTTTTCTTTGCTACTGTACAATTGAACTCTCCTGAATCAACATGGGGTCATCATCTTTCATTCATAAATGCATTCCAAGCCAGCAATGCTGCCCCCACAGCAGGCTCCACCTGTTGTTGGTACAAGAAAACACGAGCATGGATCATATATATCAACAAGCCCAATCAGATAAATGTAAAAAATAAATCAATTTGATGTCTGATTTCTAATTTTCAGGATACCCTATTTGTACGATTATTACTCTAGGCAAAATCTGTAACCTGATCTTATGATTACGCTTTTGCACTCATGTATGTAGGTGGAACTACACATAGTAAACTCTATAAACCAATTCACTTGAACAACACGGACTAGTTATTCAAATAAAGAACCGGATGTCATATCAGGAAATGTAGGTCCTGATCAGATTTTTTTTCCCTTGTGCCTGTGTATCATAGCTCCTTCTAACCGTGAGCTATGTTGCTAATATATAGTTTTTTTCATTCAGGTTCTCAATTGAAAATTTTCACTAAAATTTTTATAAATCAAACTCAGTTCCAGCAGCTAAATAGCTTCCTAAATTTAGTTAATCAAGAGCTGATACTTCATAGAAAGACCAATGTCTACAATTACACCTGCATTATATACTGGATGTAGCTGCTAGAAAGATTGCATAGTAAAAAACTAGATACATACCTTTGGTATAATTGAAACTGCCCCAGGGAACTCCTTAGAGATGCATTTTATGACTTCTTTTCCTATATCCCAGCTCTTGTTTGCTTCAAGAACACCACCAACCATGACAAGAGGAAAAGAATCATTTCCTTCTGCAATGATTTATTCACAAACATTCAGAGCTAGCCCTACGCAACAAAAGAATTTATGGTAGAGCTATCATAGGGTAGATGACAGAGTTATCCATTATTACATCTTTTCTTTTTTCATTATAGTTACCCATTATTATATGAAAGTACATAAGAGCCGACAGGGTTAACAAACAAAAGATATTTCTCCTGATTGGCACAATGTTACTAATATCTATCAACCAAAACCCTATGGATTGGGATTAGTAGTAAAACCCCTTGGTTACAAGTAAGAGGTCAAGGATTTACATCTCCAAGGCCCACCAACTTAGTTTATTACATCTTACAAGTTATCTGGCAAACAAGGTAGTAGGGTCTGGAAGTAGCCCCAGTTTACAGAACAAAACCAACTTCATACATTTGAACACAATATTTATCATCATTTAAGTTTCACCATGTTTATGTGATTAAGACTACCAAGGCTGTATACTACACAACATCCAGGTTTACAGAAGCAAAACCACAACAATGACATTGAAATAGTGTATAAGTGTTGAAAAAATTCTCTCTTCTCCTCTTGAACATTGTATCAAAGTAGTCTTTTGACATGCAGCAAAATATCTTAAGGAAAAAATCAAAGAGCAATGCTATATGTAAACGCTTTGAGTACACAAAATGGGTACACAGATTATATGTTATTATGTGATTGAGTGTTACTTTATTTTTAATTAAAATCACCTAATCACATGGTGACATATTATCTGTGTATCCATCTTGTGCACTCAAAGTGTGTAGACACAATTTTATTAAAAATGAAATCTGACTAAACAAAATATGCACATGTTCTTTAAAATTTTTTTATACCTTCACCACACAAACCTAGTCTCTGAACAACAGCTTTCACACTTAAACTCAACTCTTGAACTGAATCTAGCAAAATCTTATTTGCAACTTCATCACCTGCTTCTGCACAAGATACAACAACTGGAACAAGTGCAGCAATGCGAGCCCAAGATGGATCAGCATAGGTCCACCTATATAGCCATGAGAGAACAAGTTTGTGAAAAATTATAGATATTTCAATGTGTCATGTGAAGTACAGAACCAATCTCAGAAGAAGATATATCTAAGCACTTTCTTTCACAACTTTGAATTTTAAATAGATGGCTACAAACCACATCTGTTCCTCCTAAACAATTTTCAGATCAATTGTGGCATAAAAAAATTAAAAAAAAAAAAAGAGAGAGATTCAGAAGATTTCTATATATCAAAAAATATTCCAGAATATTTTGATAGACCCATTCATTCCTCAAATATATTTCACACAAACACATAAAATAAAAGGTTAACATCAAGAATATAAAAGTGTGTATGCACTAATATTAACAGCATTAGCATTCAGCCCAACTACAAGAAACAATCAATAAAGCTAAAATAAGTAATTCAAAATTTGAATTGGTACCTTTTATAAGAATAATGAGATAAAAATACAGAGGTAACTTAGAAGAATTTTGTAACATTATAGAACTTAAGAGAATGTGGCAATGCCCCACGTACAAAACTTAAACATCAATAAGGTAGGAAAGGAGTAAGACCATGCTGACTTCAGAATAGGTTGACAAAAAACAAGGATCTAAAGAAAGTAGAGAGAAGAATAACTTTTAAAAGTAATACCATAACATCTCCTGGAATGAAATGGTTGGGAGGGTTGTAGTCTTTGAGGTGAGTTCTCCGATAGAAGACAATAAAAGTACATCATGCCAGATATAAATTGGTTTACTTCTCTTGTAGATTGCTAATTGATAGAGGAGTGGAAGGAGGGATAGATTAAGAAAAGAAATTTAGAGAGAGAAAGAGAGAGATAGATATAATTAGAGACAAATAGATAGAGACAGCTAGAATCACTGAATCAGAGACAATAGATTAGGTGGAACAGAAGAAAGGGGAGAAAAACTAGAAAAATTGAGGGAGTAAGAAAGAACCCATTGGGGCAGAAAAAATTTTCATTCAATCAATTAATTAGCATAAAACAATAATGAAAAAAGTACAAATATGTTTGTAGGCTTAGAACTGAATCCAAACCAAAATATTATTCAAATAATAATAATTGTACAAACACAGTGAAATATAAGCTATGCTACCCCATAAAATAATGAAATAAAGTAAAACACTTGATCCTAACAACTTTTCTATTCAACCTACATCACTAACAGTTTGGTTGCATATCTTCAATGGTTAAGAGCATTAGAGTAGACAGTAAGAATGCATATAACATTTTTTAATACACAAAATAGATATTGGTTTTAGAGCATATACCCAATTAATTCATCTGGAGAAGAAAGTTGAAGTGTCCTTAAGATGTGAGATGTAAGCATTGTATGCGGACCACGACCATCATAAGCCCTTATTACTGCAGTTAATGCCTGTGCAGCTATACCATATCCACTGCAAGTAAACCAAAGATCAGTTTATATAGGAAACAATATAAACAAACACACATATGCATAGAAATAGAGAAAAATGAAAGAAACATTCTCAAAATGTTTATCAACAAAAGTTTGCATGTGTACAGTCTAATGAAAAAAAAAAATTCATTCCATAACTGAAGTGCATAAATCAGAAGGTTCTGCACCTAAGGATAAAGTGATGCTTCATAAGCGCTAACAAAGTGATCTCATCTTGATCCAGATAGATCATCTGGTGGGATGAATTACAAGTTGTCACTTAAAATTTTGCATAACCAAAAGGTAGTCTTGATGCCTAGAACTTTTACAAGTATATACCTTCCCCAATCACCTAGAATAGGTCCGGCACCAGCAGCCCGGGCTTCTCTGCCATCTTCTGTGAACCCGTAAGCAATTGTCCCTGTACCGGCAATGAGAACACATCCGTGAAGCTTTCCCATTGTTCCACTAGCTAAAGCTGCCACAGCATCGTTATGGACATATATTCTTACATTGCTGGGAAATATATCTCTGCACAAATCAACAGACTAAAAATTAGAAACTGACTATAACAATATACATTCAAATGTAGAACAAGAAAAGAAAAATTACTATCAAAGAAATTATAGATAGCTATAACTACAATATTGTTAAGCAAAAGCCCAAAGTTGCCAGCCCACACAGAGGAAAAAGAAGATAATCTACCTTACCAAGTCATTTTAATCCTTTATAAAGCTTTTTTGAACCAATTTACAATCTACCGGTAATCAAAGGTTTGAGAAAAGCATGCATTCTATCTTTCATTTAAAAAAAAGGCATAGCAATCTGCTTTCTGTATTTTAATTTTTTTTTTTTTACAATATATTCCATATTAATTTGGCATCCCAAATTACACAATCCTTAAAGCCCAAATCCCAATTAATCAGAATATTGAAACAGAAAAATGTACTTAGCAAGCAAACCTAAGCCAATTCAGTATTCTTTGCTGATCTGTAGGGTGGTTAACGCCGGACACTGCAAGACAAACAGCTCGAACTGCAGCTCGATTGGAACCTGACTTTGAAAGGGCATCGGCCATCACTTGCTCCAATGTCTCCCGTGCAGCATCTTCTGTAAAATATAAAATTCAAGGATCATGAGAATAAAATAACTAATGAAACATGCTCTTCATGCGTTTTAGGCAATATATTGTTGTACACATGAGATTTTTTAAGTGTTTTCATCGATATAGAAAAATTGGCATAAGGTAAGTGAACCAAAAACATGAACAGAAGCACCAGAAAGAAACTAAGATTTGAAGTTCTATTGTTTAAATATTGGGAGAAACAAAACGAGCATCACTCAACAACGCCCACAAAGAGAAAAACTAGACTAGGACCATATTTCACATACAAACTAACAATTCAATAGCAAGTAATCAATAACTTAGCTGTCTTTCAAACATATGAAATACCAGAAAATAAAAGAGACAAATATTTGACGAATTGCCAACACATTGCAATAGTTATCCGTGTTCTCACGAACCATTATCAGCCTTAAAACTCACATTCAAACAGTTCTTCCCACCCACATTGACCATAGCATAGCCAAATATATCAATTCAAGATTTCTACAAATCAATTGTCTGCCTCAAAAGTAGCCACTAGCCAGGAGTGTTTTTCTGAAGCAAGACCATCTTTGAAGACATCATCAGAGTGCTTTAAGAGTTATGATGATTCTCATATTGTTGCAAAAATCATGCTAAAAATACAAAAGCAATAACCTTAACCTCTTTCTTAGCTTAATAAAAATATTACTAACAAAAGCTCGTATTTCTCAAAACTCAAAGTCTACAACATTACAAAAATTGATTTTTTAGCAATGTCATAGCAATGCACACACACAACAAAGGTAAATATTAAGAATTAGCAGAATACCCCATCGAAGAAATATAAAAATCTTTTCGAAACTAATTAACAGCATAATTAAACTAATTAAACGTCAGTAAAATTCCAGAGACATTCCAATTTGAAATCAAATTCAAAGATGTGAACAAAGCATAAAAAAAATAGTACCGCCGACGCTATTGTGATTGGAACAGCCAGCGACTGCACGAGCAAGAAGCGGAAGAGGGTCAGGGAGAGGGTCAGACAAGGAAATTAAGGGCATACAAATGCAGACAGTTGAGGTGGTTCCTCCGTCCACCCCCAAAATAACTTCTCTTCCACCCTCCCCACACTCGAAATCCCAGATTTCGCCATTCCTGTATCTCTTCATAACTCCAATCAATTCTTCTCAAACAAACAACAAACAACAAAGAGGAAGGAGAGGATCAAGAGATTTAAAAGCCAAGGGGAGAGAGAGTGATTGTGTGTGTCATTTTCTGAATTTGTTATTTCAATATCAAAGACATGGGTGCTATTATAATATTAGAGTTAGGATTCGGACGGCAAATCAGCCAAACGCTAAAGTGTTGAATGTTTTGCCAATTAGGAGACGAGTCATGACATGAAAATGGAGGTTCTGCTTGTTTTATTTTTATTTATTTTTATATTTTAGTGTTTCTTTGACCGTGGACGTTTGGTTTATAGGTGTGATTATCCTGTATCACTACATCCATGAATGTACGCCGGAATTGACTGCATGGTTTGTTTCTTTTATTCAATAATAACATATCTAATTGATATATTAAAGTGGTTTATAAAACTGTTAAATTAAAATTTTTGATATAAAATAATATTATTTTAATTAATATATATATATAAATAATATTATTTTAATATTAAATTAGTTAAAATTTAAATTCAAATCGAATTTAAATTAAACTTAAGCATATTTACAATAAACTCAACAAGTTTAGACTTGAGTTTAAACTCAATTATTACAAAACAAATCGAATTCGATTCAAACTTAACTCAGTTTGAATTCAGCCCATATATATTTACATTCCAGTGATGTTATAGGCAGAAGTGTATTCCACATGGCAGTGGTGTTATAGGCAGAAGTGTATTCCTCCGTTAAAATGCCCCAAGACCACCGTCACCAAACTTAACCCACATAAAGAAACATTTCCATGAAGGAATCACTGAAGCAAAAGCAACCTCCAAAACAATAGATGACAAATGAACCTAAAAAAGTGCATCCATAAATAATACAAAATAACACACCACTTATTATTATTATTGTCCAAATAACAATGCATCCAGGTCAGACACAAAGAGGAAAATACACAAACACAAGTTCATCGCAAAATTGACTGACCATTTCTAAATGCCGTATTTGTGTGCTAGCCAGACCCAGATCCCATGTTTACATATATCTGCAGCAATATACTATTGTACCTTTGAGCAATGAGGACGAGGTGGGTTAAGGGTTCCTTAAAAGTTACATTCGAGAGATCAAAAGCGGTGCCGAAACAGGAGACTCCTCACCCATGACTGGCTGAAACAAGTCTTCCTCCCCATATCGCTCCAAGACACGCATCCTACAGTCCTCAGCAGCCATCAGTCCAGTCGAGAATGCACCATGCACTGACCCTGTATAGCTCATACTTGTTGCCTCCCCAGCAAAGAACAAGTTGTCCACAGGAATTCTAAGCTTTTCATACAGATCATGAGAGTTGCCTACTGTATCATAGCTATAGGAGCCAAGTGAGTTAGCATCCGTACCCCAGTGAGAAACAAGATAATTAATCTGCATGATTTAAATATAAAATTAGATTTTGATTTGACAAATAACAAGAAGTCTACATTAAGTAGGAAACTTTGAGCAGCACAAATTTTTAAAGTGACATGCATAATAATAAAGCCACATGCAGTGGAATTACCGGGGCAGATGCACCAGGAAGGATCTTCTTGAGTTGCATAATAGCAAAATTAGCAGCAGCTTCATCAGACATCTTCTCAATTTCTTTGGCCAACTGCCCGGCAGGCATGTAAACAAGGACAGGATGACCTGTAGCCTTGTGAAGATTTAGAAAGTAGCTGCATCCATAAGATGTTTCTGCAACTACTCCCAGGAACTCCACATTTGGCCAAAACACCCTATCAAAATGCAACACTATTTTATTTTCAATCCCAACTCCAAGGTTATCGATGGCTGCTTCCTTCCAGTCTGGGAGCCTTGGGTCAAACTTGATTGCCTTCGCCTTCAACACACCGAGAGGAACAGTAACAATGGCAGCATCTGACACAAACGTAGTTCCATCTTCTACAGTTACCTTCACTTCATTTAAGCATCTATCAATTTTAGTAACCCTGTAAAGAAATCAGCAGAGGATATGATTGCCTGAAAGAAGTAACAAGATAATAATGGATATACAACTTAAAGATTATTTTAGAAAAATAATCAACACCTGCAGCCTAAGCGGATGTTGAGGCCTTTGGCTAGAGTGTTTATAACTGGCAGATAGCCCCAAACCATGATCGCATGACCACCAGGGAGCAGTACTTCCTGTACTTAAAGATTAATCAATAGTAAAATTTGGGGTACTTAAATTAATGTACGCAAATGCTTGTAGCTCATTCAATTTCACAAAACAGGAATCAACATATGCAAAATAGATATAAAGATGAGCCCAGCCACTTCACATATATCTAACATATCAGAACTTACAAAGCCTATCCATGTCCATTGTAATCTAACCCCATCACTCAGAAAGTTAATAAATAATAATAATTTAATAAATTTCAGAGAATTTAGTACACACCAAAGTGTATTATATAAAGATGCAATTAAAACACCCACCTCTTGGTTGATGTATTTATAATATGTTAAACAATTTTTGGAGTATTATGTGTCCACGACTGTACTTATGCCAAATAGCTCCACTACCACAAATATGCATTATATTTTAAAATCACCAGGCATATAAGTTAACATCATTGAAACTAAATCAAGTAACCCATGATTGAACAACCTTTTTTCTATCTTTATGTACTCATTTGATTATGATCAGTTGTTCTAATAACACACCAGAATTCAATCAAGTATAAAGGAAAAAAAAAAAAACCTCAACTTCAAGTACAAACTTGCCTTATCCCAGGATTTAACAGAGATGGTATCAGCATCTCCGGCAAACCAGCCTTCCACTCTGCATAGATACCACTGAAGCACCATATAGGCAAGGCCCTCTAACCTGTTGGTTCAAAAATAGATTCAGTATCTCAAATTTTTAACTTAAAGAATGATTAAAGAGAGCTCAAAGTATGCTGCCGCAACCTTAATTCTGGCCTCCTTTCAAAAACAATTGAAATTGCGTGTAGCATTGACTTGTCTTCACTGAATTCTTCTCTTACTTTATTCATCTGTATTTAAGAAAAGTAACTCAGAATAATGCAAAATGCAAAGAAACACAATATGTTGAAGAGGCTAAATTACTAAACAAAGCCTCAAAGTGAAGCAAAATAGCAATATTCTCCGCAAGCCTTAGCTAGGATGACCCAAAGATCAATCTAGTAGGATTCTATATTATTTTCAAGCTCCAGCTTGTGCCATCAGTACACACTAATAGAAAAATTACACAATAAAGATAACTTACCTCAGCCAAAATGGTCTCAAAAACCTCCGCAACCTTCGTGACTAATTCAGGAGGAACTTTCTTTCCATCCATATCAAAAAGCGCATAGCTGGAAAGAGTATATATGCTCAGCACAATCCACTGATAATTAAAAAAAAAGAAAATTTTCTCACTTGGGATAATTTGGACAAAATATTTTAGGAAATTGCAAAACAAAATGTTGTAGAAATAAAATGAATCCTTGATGACACAATCACGGAGAAATAAATTGTAACTTGGTTACTTATAATATTTTATGGCTGCTAGCGCACGATGCTTTTATGATTTTAAAATTTAGTCAACACTAGTACAGCAATATATCAATATATTAGTTGAATTCTTAATTTAGGACCTGCACCTTAATGCAAGCTAAAGCTAATTCAATCCACTTAAACCGGGTCTTTTTTGGTTTATGAAATTAACAGGAGAAAAATGAAATCTGTTCACACAACAAACCAGGTTTTTTTTTTTTTTTTCTTCTGAATTTCACAGTAAAAAATTGCAATGATGATTAAAACAAAAAAATCAAACACAGAATAAATCATCGATTCTAATCAGGCTTCTATGCATGAACTGAACTATGATTCATAGATTGCTACCAGGCCAAACCAGAGGAAATAAGTTCAATCAAACAGGCACAAGAAGAGACAAAATTAACATTTCTTCACCTTTCTAAATCATGGTCAAATAACACATAATTATCACCGCAAGTGCGGTATAGAGGTAGCCCTAGCCTCCCAATCACTGGTGATAGTGGATTCTCATTGCAGACTCCATGCAGCCTGAAACATCAATATTGGAGATTAAAACTTGTTACCCTTAAAAAAAGGCTAAAGTTGTTTATTTTTTAAGGAAAAACAAACTTGCCAAGATGCACCCAGGTCAATGGGAAAACCAAACGAATAATCTGTATTAACTCGACCACCGATTCTATCCCGAGATTCCAAAAGGACAACCTGCCCATGAAATGAAAAAAGTGCATTAATAAAAGTGAAGCATCAAAAATATTTTAGGGGCCAAACGAGCGTTGCCTCTAGGCACTAACATGTGTTGTTAACTACATCTCCTTAACAAGGAGAAAACGGGGAAGGCTTTTCATTGAGAATGTTTCAAATAAAATAAAGAGGGACAAAAAGGATCAACAAAAAAATAATAGCAAGTACGAAGCGCGTTTGATTCCCTCGACGTATTCCAAGCCTATTCAAACAATTCCTATTAACGAAAAATTAGCTAAATCTCAACAGGTATAAGCCGACAATTGAAGTCTATGACGGATATCTCAGTATACAAAAAGTTCGCCCGACTTTATAGCGATTAAGCATCGAACATGTCTTTGCGTTAGTCAAATGGCAAAACTGCAAATTTGCGTGGACTTTTGGGACCGCCCTGATGGCAAAAATGAGCTCTTAGCTTTAATATAAAATAAATAGACTACGAGAAAAATTCACTCCGCTTCTGCAAGTATAAGTAAACATGAACTCTAAAAAATATTAATTATCAATATACAATAATTTTATATTATTTTATTCTACCTTAAATGACGCATCATGGAGAACACGAGCCGCTGCAAGTCCAGCCATGCCAGCGCCAATGACAACAACAGATGGAGACCTGGCTTGCCTCATATCCGCATTCGAATAGCATAGAGCTTGACGACACAACGAAACTAAATTTGATCATGACACCGACACAAATGAAAGAACAAAAATAACCAAGCAACTGTGAAAATTTGAAAAAAAAAAAAAACAAATCTAATCATTACCAACCTCTGCTTAATTGACGATTACTCCTGTTTGTTGATTCCATGGTAAGACTAAACAATTAACAGATGATTAATGATACTTTGAATATATTTGTGTATGTTGATCAATAATAACGGTTCAGTTGGTTTTTTTGCAAAATTAAATAATAAAGAAGGAGGTAACCGAGGAGAGTAACGAAGGATAAAAATAATGAAATGGTTCGAATTTGAGGACAAGTAGTTCCAAACCAACTTTCTCAACCAGCTCATGCAGAATTTCTTGTCCAATTTTGTTCAAAATTTCGCCGAATCAGATCGTTTTCAGAATCGATCAGCAGAATATCAAAGTTTTTGAACAGAAATCGGAATGAAAACGAGACGAAGAAAGCTTTAGATTTTAAAGAGAGATTTGTAGAGAGAAAATGGACCGGGTGCTTGGGCGACTTCTTGCTGGTTTCGGGTTGGCTGCATTAATAGTTGGTGTTTATCGTGCCAACTAAACTTGCACCATACGGAGATCCTTATAGTGGCATGTGTAATTTAAGAGTTTACCTTTTTCTTTTGGCCAAAGGACTATTTATCCCGTAGGTATTCTGCAATTTTAAGTTTTTCCTTTTTATTTATGAAAATACTAAACATTTACCCATGATCAGTTAAATTTAACAAAATCTTTATATCTGAAAATTTTATCTCTTTTTGCCCTCTAAACTTTAAAAACTAAATTTTTCCCAGTTTAAGTTTTAAAAAATGACAGTTTCATCTTAGAGTTTTGTTTTAAAATCTCTGACGACATCTCTGGCTTTATTATCGATAGCCTCTCTCTCAAAGCATCATCTCTTTTTGGTGATCTTTTTCTTCCCATTTGAACGTCAGATCGACGTCGGAGAAACCTTAGGAGACGAAGAACTTCGTCGGAGAAGAAAACTTAGACTGGGAGAAAATTTTAGTTTTTAAAGTTTAGGAGGATAAAAATATATTATATTTTAGTTTATTTTTTAATATTATAAAAAAATGACGATATTATCCTTATCACAGTTAATTTTAACTGTTTATGGGTATGTGTTTGGTATTTCTATAGTTAAATGATGAAAACTTGAGATTGATGCATACCTTGCGTGAGAAATAGTCCTTTGGCCTTTTCTTTTTTGCCACGTGCTGTATTTTCTTTCTGACATGGTAAAGTGGATACCGTAGAGAGCGAGTGGATTACGTTCAGAATTATATTGGCTGTATTTTGGGCGTTTTGAGAATTTTTTATTTCCCTTTTTTTCACAATTCCATGTATTTGCCAGGACAAGGGAGTCATCAATATTCCTTGATAGAACAACCTACTATTTGCAACCCAAGGGCTGTGTTACGTTACGTTACATCTGGGAGTGCGACGTGTAAGACAAAAAAAATTTAAAAAAAGCAGCATTTGAGTTTTCTTTGCTGTGCCTGTGTGCTACGTAGAAAATAAAATAAATTTATTTTATTTGGAAATGCCATAAGTAAGGATATAAATTGCGAGATTTGAAATTTCTATTATTACTATTAACAAATCGGTTTTTCTATGCAAATAAAAACTGATATTGGATATTTTAATAGTACATTTTTTCTTTAATTATTTTATCTTGTAAATCTTTATCAATTATTTTGTTTTTAAGCGATCTTGTATCAACATCAACCCAAGTGTTCATATTTATAGCATTTTAAAATAATTTTTTTCAAAATTTATCAGTAAGTAAAATGGCAAGGGTAAAATATCAACAAAATTCACTTAAGAAATAAAGTATACTATATTATGTATTGAAAGAAATTATGGAGCAATGGAGATCCCACTAGTGCCGAATAAATTGGCCGTGGAAGAAACAAACAAAAGTGTCTACACTACACTTCTCCTGTTGCATCATTTTCGTGGCATAGTGCATTCGTGAGAATATGGAAGACGTGGGGTTGAGCGAGGGCCCATCCGTCCACCCAATAAATTAAAAGGCTTAGCCGAAACTAGTGTGTAGTGATTTTGGCACACAACAACGTGGAGGGGACCTGCCCCCAACGACCTCAGTTTTAATTTCAGGAGGTTTGGTTTAAGGTTTGTTGGTGACAGATAAGACGATACTCTTGAATTCTTCAACATAATAATGATGAGAACAGTCATTATATCCAGAAATTTTTTCTTCAACTCTAAAAAAAAAAATCCGCTATAAAGATCTTCGTTTAAAAAGACAAAAAACGCGAAGGAGATCTTTGGGTTGAGTTCACTGGGCTCATGCAGTGGAGATAAAATCAACTACTGCAGGGCCAGCCTCCTATATGCCTTCCGTACAGGGTACTAAATATCCCAGGAGGCAGGACAGACAGGAGTCAGTCTGTGCTGCAATTTTTAAAAGGTTATATTATTCATCTGGATGGATGGAATACGGTTGTAGTTGTAGCTTTAAAAAGAAAAGCTTTATCCTCCCCTTCGTCCCTCTGTTTTAACTTCCAGGTTTGTGGGTTCAATAAAACTATGGGTATTCATGTTAGGCATATAAATATGTGCATATTTACATGTTTGTTTATAACTCAATTACAGACTGGAACACAAAAAGAAAGGGTAACGTGTGTGTAACTTTTACGAAGTCTGCATAACGCCTTATCTCCAAGCTTGGGCTCAAATTCTCTCAAACAGAAGGGCCACGGCCGCCACTAAGCATAGATCATCATCCAACGGCCAACTCTTTCCCACTATAATATTTTCTGGTTTTTTATTCATTCCATTTTGGTCAGAATAAGTAATCCACAGCACACCCTTTGCTTTGTTAAAAAATTATGAGTAAATCTTTTTTAACCTCTCAACTCAGAATGAATGTGGCGTAGTTTTAAACCAATGTGACTTTAACCCACCACACAACTAAAATTGGGTGATTATCTTGTTATGCACCTGATTCATCATAATAATTTGTTCATAAACAAAGGATTAGCGAACCCCTGATCCCTTGGATGAATACAATGCTGTTCTATAAATATAACATAAATGATTGGTTTAGCTAATCATCAGAAAATTTACATATTTTATATACTTTTTTACCAATCCTACACTTGATGCCATTGAATTTACAAGAAAACATATGTTTCTGCAATGAACCCTCAACACTTAATCTCCTCGTCTCTTCTTCAACCACTCTCTTTAGAGAATTGCTAATGTCTCCCAATGCCCAAGCCAATGATATATGAGGACGTGGATTCTGTTATCAACATTCAACAAAAATGGGGCATCACGGATAGTGTCCACTTAAGCATTTGTGATACATATTCAAAACATGTTACCAGCAACATGGAAAAACGTCTATTATACAAAACCTCGTAAAATTCAGGGAGATTATGAAGCCTGTAAACCTCATTGACCACTTGAATTTGCTGAGTAATCTGAAATGTTTGAAACCAATTAATATCATATTTATGGTAACTTGACGGAAAATAGAATGGAATCATTTAAACTTTGAGTTCGTATGATTACATGAAGCAATCATGTCACCAATTATTCACCTACATGTACCCACTTTAAAAAATGAAAACACAGGGCATGTAGATTTGCAGATGATGGCAAGTATCCAAGTGGAGCCCCCATTAGCAATAGCAAAGGCTAACTAGGAAAGAAACACATAAAGCATACCTCAAGTAATCCTCTTGTAAGAACTTCCAAGGAGAGAAATGATCTTGTGAAATCATCATTTACGAAAACCTCCCACTTGCTAAAATCAATCCAGTACCTGCTTGCAATAAAACATGTTAAACTTTATCGCAAAATCGCATGTTTATGAAATATACAAGAGAATATATAAACTGACCGCCTCTGACACTGAAACTTCTGGCGAAGCATTGATACAATAGAGTCAATTTGGTGCACACGTATTGTGACAGTTCTTCCTAAACTTATATGAAAGTTCCCTCCCAATGTAACTCGCTGAAACTTAGAATCATTTTTACGCAGACTACTCAATGGAATGTCAAGGCCAACAGTATGAAGGCCAGGCAAAATAGATGACACCTTCTTCAAAAGCTGGGCCATCTCCTTCTTCGGTGCAGATGGTATAGTAACTAAATGAAACTACTGTTAAGTCTCGCTTATCAAAACAATTTAGACCATTAATGCTATATTGAGAAAGCATAATCCAGATAAATTTACAATAAATAATGGTTTGCGTAACCCAATGTCTATCTTAAACCTGAATTCAATTGATAAACAAGAAAGTCAAGCTCAAAGGGACCTGGGATATAGACGTATAAAGAGTTGCCTTCAACATGGTGAAAGCTCCGGACTCTGCTCGACTGCGGCTGACTAGTAGTAAGATAATCTACCGTATCTTTCACTGGCAAAATATATCAACCAGTTAGTATGCACAAAAGCGAATTGAAAGATTAGCACAAGATTTCTGAGATTTACCCAATGAATTGGAAGGATTGAGAAAAGAGAGAGGCAGCGGTGGCAAAGGCAAATTCTTCGTCTCCGGATGATCATCTGGATTTAAGTTACCAGTGACTGTAATCGTCGTTGAGCAATCGAGTTCTGAATCAGAGTCGTGTGATGTGCCACCGTACGAGGCTATTAGAGATTCCATTTTAGTCACTTGTTTTCTCCACGACAGTTTTCAGCGTTGCAACTCCTGGCCTGGGATTTGACACCACTGCACTGGCTAAGCCCAATTATTAAAAAGCATGTAATTCTATTTCCTGCTCGCTAGCGTAACTACAAAGCTATCCTCAAATTCGAATCCTATACGGATCAAAACTCGGAAAGCCCAAACCCGAATACCCACGAATCATGCTCTGCTCTAATTTCGCTCATAAAAATAGTGATTTACCTATAATTAAATTCAAACCAAATCAACTCAAACTTGAATTTTTGTTCAACTGGAAAGAGCGCCTAATGAGTAGCCATGCTCGAGTTTGATTCATGGTTTTAATTAAGATTTTAGCAAGTACAATATGAACCTATGAGAATGGACTTTAAAGTTAAATTGAACTGAACATTTTTTATTAAAAAAATATTTAAAAAAGTTATATGATATAATATAATAAAACATGAGAGCAAATTGAATTGTTATTTATAACAAATGAGATGAATTATTAAAGTTAATCTCATTTATATGAAAAAATTGAGAGCTTAAAATTTAGTTGAAACTTTAATTTTTATTTATGATGTGTGAATGAAGTTATTGGAGTTTTACAATTCAAATATGTGCATTTTATTATTATTATTTATTACATAAAGTTTGGTTGAATGTTGTTGAAACCTGGTGATTCAGCTAACAGACATCTTTGAATCAACCTTCTTCTTCCTCTCATCATAGGTTTTTCTGGTATTCAAACATAGAATGTAGCCAAATCCATGAGTTGCGGCAAAAAGCACAATTTCAGTACATAAAACGTAAAATTTGCAACTAAAGTAAATGAAAATTGGATCCGACCCATTTGGCCAAAACTTTGTGACTTGACCGACACTGCTTTTTAGACAGCTTTCATATTTCTCTTTTCCCACGTTTTTTTCAACAAGCCAAAGAACTTATTCCCACTGCAAGTGTACTGCTTTCTTAATTTTTCAACCATTAATTATAAAAATTCTAAACACTTATTTATAAAAAATTAAATTTATTAGTTTCAAAGATAAAATTATTCTTTCATTTATAATATTAAAAATAAATTAAAATTTAATTATTTTCTTTTTAAAAACTCTAAAAAATAAAAATTTACCCTTTATGTCAAGTTTAAAAAATAACATTTTCCCATTAGAGGATGTTTGATTCAAGTTATTAAAGATTACCTTGATAATTTATTTTTTATTCTCTTGTTTAGTTTATCAATAATAAAAGATTATCTTCTATTACCAATGCTGACGTGACAGGTAATATAGGTGGTAATTTGATTACCACATTCACCTTAGGTATTTAAATATTACCTTGGTATTTAAATATTGCCAAGGTAATCTTGATTTTATTATAATTATATTATTATTTATTAATTTTTGAGATAAAAATAAATTTATTTTTAATTAATATGACAAATAATATAAAATATATTTTAAAATAATTATATTCAAGGGCATTTAAGGAAAATAATTTACTAGTAATATTTTATTACCTTTAACCAAACACAATAATTATTTATACCTATCAAATTTTATCAAATATAGTAATCATTTATACTCAGTAATCCTCTAAGTAATCTATCTTCAAGGTAATCTTTTTATTTTGGTAATAAAATATTACCCAAACCAAACGTCCCCTTAGAGTTTAATTTTTAATCTTTGATGCTAAATCCAGCATCATCATCGACAATAAAGATTTTCTGATGCATCATCATACTCTGACGATCTCTCTCCTCTCCTTTAGAATATCGAGAGATGAAGATCTTGTTTAGAAAAACGAAGCTTTTTATCTCTCTAACTTCATTTGACATCAATATATGTCTAACTAAGAGGATAAATATTGCTAGAGAGAGAGAGAGAGAGAAGACTTCGGGAGGGAGAGGTCATCAATAATAGTGTCGAAGTTTGAAAATTAAATTCTATAGGAAAAATTGTCATTTTTTAAAATTTAATCTATAAGAAAAATGATCAGTTTTTAGGGTTTTAGAGGGAAAAAGAAATATAATTTTAAAGAGTTAAAATTCTATTAATTTGAATTATCCATGAGTGGATAAATGAAATTTTCAAAATCAAGAGATGAGAATTTAAAATAAGAGAATACTGACATTTTGACAAAAAAATGTTGGCTTAGTGTATAAACCATAGATTTTTTAAATATAAAGTTAATACACATATGATTTGATCAATTTGGCCAATCTTTGCCAAAATATTGCGATTGGTCCGACACCCCTTTTTGGCAATCTTTTCTTCCACATTTCTTGTGTCTTTTGCATCAAACTTGAACTTGTATAGAATATACGTGTGATGATGGCCAAAAAATATTACTCCTTGGATTTTGAATCTAAAATCAAGGTAGAAAAATAATACACTTCTTAAATCAAAAAATACATTTATGCAAAGATCTAATAAAGATGGAGAGATCAATTAGAATTTAAAAATAGAGAAATTTAGCAAATATGGAAAGATCCAATGAAGATAAATAGTACAATCCAAATAGAGTTATATGAAGATTGACTGAAGATGAAAAGAGTTTTTGCTTACAAATAAGAGTATTTTTTAAGTATGATTAGTTAAAATTGAAAAGTGTTATTTTTTATCAAAAAAATATAAATAATAATGAATAATTATATAATTAAATATTAATTTATTTTTAATTCAAAATCATATTATATAAAGATTTTGTTTTCTCTCAAGTTTGTGCCCATTAGTTTTATCGGGAAGTCAAATAATGATATTTAATATAATTTACGTGAATATTTGGTCATTAAAAAATTATTTAGTATTTCCAAAAAAAATTATTTACTATTTAAAACATGTAAATCAATTGTTAATACCTCAACCAAAAATTTAATTATTTTTTTATATATTTTAAATGATAGTTATAATTTACCTCAATAATAGATTGTTTGATAATTTTATTTTTTCAAAAAGAAAGTGTTTGAAGAGTGGGTGTGGATTGTCTCGTTCGTGATAAGCAGACAAAGGCCAGGCTAAGGCCCATATATCAAACTTCATATAAAAGGGAAAACCCCGCAGCCAAATCCAATCATTTTAAACTATCCAGTTCTTGATTTCCCTCTCTTTTTAGGTTTCCAAATGTAGCACACCCCGTACTGATTTCTGCTGCACAAAACAATGTCCAAGTAAGCTTCTTCTTAGCGCCTCATCTATCGGCTAAAGAAATCATGGCGGATCAAATGTCTCGGATTTCTCAAAATTTCAGAACGGCAAAGCCGTTTCTTGATCGTAAACGGTCGCCCGACGCAGTCTATCATTGCCATCACTTTCCACATAAGTCTGTGATTTCATTCTTTCACTTATTTTATTTGGCTTATCGGAAAATTGAATTCAGTTCTAAATTATATGTATTAAAATTTCGTTTTAAATCGATTGTAACAGTAATTACAACTAGTGTGTGGTTTTGTTTCTTTTATTTTGTGGTGAAGACGATTGAATGCAGTTTTAAGTCAAGAGTTTTCAATTTAGGTTTTAGATTGATTTAAAACCTGATATTCCAATTTTTTATTCTCTTGTTAACTTATTACTCATCCTTACTATAAAATCGTTTGTTCCTTTCATTTTCTGTAATCGATAATATTATTTAAAGTTTGAATATTAGCATTGGGAGTCAAAAGAACTCAAAAGTTACCATTCATTTTTGTAAATATGTTTAACCTCAAATGGTTACTCAAGTTCTGCGGCTTGTGGCTTGTTCCCACTCTGTCTATGGTTTTATTCCTCACCACAAAGTTGACTTGCATAGGTTTCTTGCTTAGCAATTCAAACTTTCTGTATGGCTTTGGGAGATTTGTGGATTTTCAAAATAAGAGAAACTGTATATCCTCTCATTTTGTCACATATTTCTCAATCAACGGGGCAAAAGATTGACTGTTTGTTTATTTTTTTTCTCCTGTATAGTTGTCGGTTAGCAAGAGACTATGATTAATTGTTAGTAATCCTATTTGTTTCTGATTTCAGAAGTAGGGATTTCACTGGATTCGAATCTCCTGGTTCCGGTACTAGCATCAGAAGAGTTCCTCTTATGGAGATACCTAACAACACACCAACTCTGTATTTGCTCAACAGTCCAGGTTTAAACAATGCTGCGTTCAGCTGCACTTCCAGTGTAGTAAATGATGCACCAAATGCAAGGACAAGTGGTGATTCTATTGATTTATCAGATCCTTTTATAACCCCAGTAAAAAAATTAGAAGCCTCTAATTCGAATGAGTCTTTCTCAATGATTAACTCTCTAGACGATGACTTTGATGAATCAATTTTGCAAGAAATTGATGCTATATGTGAACAGTCTGCAGCGAAAGTGGATAAGAAGGGTCTAAGCGGCAGCTGTCATGTAGAAAATCAGCATCATGATAACAGTAGCAGTAATATTACCTTGGGTTCTGAGTTTGTCACTGCCAATGATAATACAAGAATGGATTGTGCACTAGAATTGGATTCAGAGGGTAAAGACAAGTCTCAGACTGCAAATACTGGGAACATGCCTGATGAATATTCCAATTACTTGCAATCGTTAAATGATAGGCAACATGAAGCAGCTTGTAGTGATATTTCAACCCCTTTACTGATTGTTGCAGGTCCAGGAAGTGGAAAGGTCTCTCTTTCACATAAATGTTTTTATTGAAATTTTGTTGTGAAATTTAATTTCAATTATCTTCTCTATCAAGTTTGAATCTGAAATTTTTGGCTTTTGATGTTAGACTTCCACAATGGTTGGGCGTGTTCTGTTTCTGCTTAATAAGGTATTGCTTATTTCTAGCTCTGAATGATCTTTCATTCTTTATATGATGTTGCTATTGTTGACTGGATAAAAATGCAGTGACCTGCATGTCCTTCTTATCAGATCTTGCTAGTGATGGAAATGGCAGGAATCTCACATATATTTTCAATTATAGAAGTTACATTAATCCATCCTTTCACTGTTTGCATGCAGATGCTTAGAAATTCTGTTTTGTTTGCTTTATTTTTGTTTCTGATACCCTAACAATTTGGTCAGGGCATACATCCATCAAACATTCTGGCTATGACTTTTACAACTGCAGCAGCTTCTGAGATGAGAGCTCGCATTGGATCAGTGGCTGGGAAGACAACAGCTAAAGAACTTACGATCAGCACATTCCATTCATTTTCTTTGCAACTTTGTCGTTCACATGCGGAGAAGTATGCACATCTGGAAATCATTTAATTTTTGTCTAGATATTAAGATATTACTTGTTCGCTTTTGGGATTTGTTCCTCTCAAATTTCTTGAAGACTAAATTTATATGCACTGACACAATATGCTATAAGATCTATTTACATGTTTGAATAGATAGCTTTGAACTATATGCCAATTACTAATTTTTTTCAAACACCTTTTTAAACACTGAAACTTTTCCATATTAATGATTGTATATCATTAGTTGTTCTTGTATGCAAGATAAAATATCCCATGAATTTAGTAAATTTGTTTGTTGTCATGTTAAACTAACTGAGCTAATTGTGTATTGCTATGTAAGTTAAAACAATTCTATTAGATCCTCTCTCTTTTTCCATTACTGCTTCTTTATGTAGTGCTCCTTAGCATAGTTCTGTCTTAACTACTCAAATAGAATTTTTCCCTTTTTGTTTTTCTTGTCATCATTTTCTTTTGTTACTTGTATAACTCTTGTTTCTATTCATGATAAAGGTTAGGACGCACACCAGATTTTTTAATATATGGACATGGGCAACAGAGGAGAGCAATTATTGAGGCAATAAGGCTATTGGAAAAGGAAAAGAGTAGACAAAATCATGATGTCTGCAAACTTGTTGAAGATTTCAGTGACATGAGGTGTCCACGATATTTTAAGGATAAGTCAAAGACATGGCAGAAGTTTGTAACTCAGGTTAGCAATATATTCACATATGTTGTTTTGTGTTGTTGTATGTAGCAAAAACTATAACCCAAATATAATTTTTGCATTAAGCAATAACTTTTGGAAAACTAGTACATGTTGGGATAAGAGGATTTTTAAGATGAAGCCCCTTTCATAGAGATCACTAGGTAAAATGTTCTTTGTTGGGCTGTTATGTCAAGTTGATGAAGTCCCATCAAGAGGTGCAGTACTGATATACAAACAATAAATAGTTATCTTGGCGACATGCTTGATAGTTTTATCTTGATCCATCCATTCTAGAAAATGATTCAAAAGAGGCCTTATTCGAGGAAGAATAAGGTTCATAGGATGATTTTACTTTAAACCAAGCTATACTCAAGTAATTCAACTTTGTATTGTCTAAAAAGTGGCATTAAATTACTTATATGAACTTTAGAAGACAAATGAGATTAATTTGTTACAATAATGATTTTTGCTCAATAGTTTGGTAGTCAATTTATGTGCTAGTGCCTGTATCCTTAATGATAATGATGTTTACAAGATCTGTTTGGGAAACTAATCTTAGCATTGATTCGAAGACCGAATATCTAAACAACGTATATAAGACCATATGTGTGTTCAAATATGATGAAAAAACATATTTGAACACACATATGGTTGTGACAAGACTGAATTAATGTTTTTGCAGTTTCTAGATGTTGATTTTTGAAGTGTGTATAGTTATGAATTTGAGTTAATCATACTTGTATTTTTAAGGAATCTACTTCGAATGTCCACTTCATTTTATGATATTGGTACTTGTGGCAATATTTACTGGTTGTTTGAAATATCATAATGGAATGAAAGTGACTTTTTTTCACACACGCAAGGATCTTGTAAGTTGAATGAGTGCTATATGTGGAATTGTCCTTCTACTTAGTAAATGTGCTGATTCAGGTTAAAGCTTCTGGAAAGACCTCTGCAGTATGCCTTGAAATGGGTAATGAGATAGGAGTAAGCTTTCTGTCCCTGATATCTTTTTTCTTACTTTGTTTTTACCCATGAAATTCTGATCTTTGGATCTAAAACAGGCTGCAATTGTGGAAAACTACAATCACATATTGAGATCTTGTAATGCTCTGGACTACCACGACTTGATCAGCTGTTCTGTGAAGCTGCTAACTGAGTATCCTGAAGGTTCATGTCATCTAAATATCTCCAATCTAGTTTTGCAACTTTATATGTTTCTCCTTGTTGACAATTGCATGCTTTCTTCAATTTAAAGTATTCAAAGAGTGCCAGGATTCTTGGAAAGCCATCATAATAGATGAATTCCAGGACACAAGTGCCATGCAATACAATCTTCTTAAAATTCTTGCATCTCATAACTGTATCACTATTGTTGGTGATGATGATCAGGTACATTTATACATGTTATCTATGATTTATTTGAGGAGTTGAAGCATTGTATTGCTTTCTTAGTTAATTATTTAGTCTAACGTCATATACTTTATTGCAGTCCATTTTTAGTTTCAATGGAGCTGATATTTCTGGATTTAATTCATTTCGCAAAGATTTTCCAAATCACAAAGAGGTGTGGTTTCTCTTATTTTTGTGATATGTAGCACATTCAAAATTTTGAATGATTCTTGTGCATTGAAGTTTTTCTACCTATGTCACTTACTTCTTTGTTCATTTAGACTTTTGAGGTAGATGTGTGTGTTATGATTCAGATTAGGCTTACTAGAAACTATAGGTCCACTCGTTGTATTGTTGAGGCTGCATCTGCACTTATACAATATAATATAAAGCGATGCCAATCAAAGAATGTTCTTTCTGAAAATTCTCATGGGTCTAAGGTATGTAACCTTGCCATGTCACTTAATATCTATATATGTAAATAATTTAGTTGCTAATTTTCTTTCTGCTTTGTCCGGTCAAAATATACAGATAAGTATCAAAGAATGTCACAATGAGGATGCACAATGTGCTTTCATTGTTGACAAAATCTTGGAAAGTGCTTCTAATTGTTCAACTGATAAATGCTCCTATGGAAATATTGCAATTCTCTATCGACGACAGGTTAAGCTTGCTTTCCATGTAATTGATACAGAGAAAATGCTCATTAGATTTCATCTTAAAGATCATGAAATCATCTTGTACAGGTATCAGGGAAAGTATTCCAAACAGTCTTCCGTGAGAGGAAAATACCATTTAACATTCATGGTGTGGCCTTCTATAGAAAAAAGGTCATGAAATGCACTTTCAAGTGCTCTTTGTGCCATCTGGATTGATTGATTGTTTGAATTACATTTATATGTTTTCATTCCAACTTTATTGCATTTATAGATGAATTATTTTTATTGCAAAACGAGTAATGGTTGGAATATGGGTGCCTTTTTCCTTCATTTTCATCATCGTCTAGCCCTCAATGGCATTTCTTGCTTTTAGACATCTGGTATAAAATTTCAGGTTATTGAAATTGTAATTTGATCTTTTCCTGTTTTCTCTTCTTTTTTTAATGTATGACACTAGTTTCTTCTTTATATTTTCAAGATGCATGTGGACTAAATGTCAGTCTCATAACAGGTGGTAAGAGCCATCTTTGCTATGCTTAAAACAACATTGCCCGGTTGTGATGACAACGCATATCGTCAAGTGTTCAAGGCTTTACTTCCTTTTGAGAAAGAGGAAAAAAAGAGGGTATGTTTAATTATTTTCTTTATATGAGTTGTCTTGTTTATTGAGGGTTAATAATTTATTATAACCCGCTTATATCCATGATATCCTCGGGTTCTTCTTACAGGTAATTGATCATATAGACAAAGTTTCGATTATAAGAAAATGCAGCTTTGTATCAGCAGCTTGTGACATTTTTAATGCAAAGATTTCTGGTACCTTTAAGAGGTTTCATTATCAATTTTCCCTTGTCATTCAATTATGTGATAAATGCATTGTTGTATTGTATAACAAAATATGCTGGGAGATTGCTAGGAGTGAAAAAAGAACATAATAATCTCATTTTTTGTCCTTACTCTTCTAATTTCCTAGTACTCAGATGGTATAAATTGACATTGATAAATAGTTGTTGGTCTATTGATATTTCAATTGAAGAATGTTTAGGTTTCTTGGTTTGAACTTGGTTATTATCGTTCTAGACATGTATGAATTGGTTTTTCTCTCATGATAGCTCTCTAAGGGTCATTATTGATGTTATGATGATAATTGAGCTAGATATCTTAACTAGCACAGACATAGTTTTTTATTTTTATATCTGTTTGTGTTATTTAACTGACATGGGTGTAGAAAATTACTCATGTTTGATTCCTGTAATTGACCGCAGGAGTCAACTTACCCAAGGACGTAAGGTGTTATCAACTATAAATATGATATCAAAACTAGTTCAAAGAGTAAGTATGTTGGTTATGTTATGACTACTGATCTTTTTTTTTTTTTGGTTCAGTGAAGAATTCAGTTTTTCGTTTTTTAACTTTATCCAGTGTTAAAATATATCTATGGCAAGGGAAATTGGAATCGATTGCATTTTCCATGCTTCATTTTCTAGTTTTGGTTTAATTATCCCTATTGAGCTGGTTTGTTCTCATGCTATTAGGACTTGTTTTTGCTATGTTCAAGTATTTCTGTTGTTGTTTCTAGGTCCTTGTAGTTTTTTCAGTTGCAAAATTACATAGCTATTAATCATTAGCTTCTCCAAGAATTTTATCTCACTTATCACTGCTTACAGGAACAGTCAATTTCAGCTGTCATAACTTCTGTGGCCAATATGGTGCCTCAGGTTTGTGCTATCTCACATAAGTTTGGAGTAGAAAGCAGATTCGTTTTAATCAGTGATCCCTATTATATGATATGAAGCTTATGTTGTTCAATTTAAAGATGTTATCTTGCTAAAACAATTATTTTAACAAGACTAATTCTATAGGTGCTTATATGCCCCTGCCCATGTGCCATATAAAATTTTAGACTATATTATTGAAATATATACTTATATCTCTTACCCCTTCTCTTATATTTGTTACATTTTCCCTCTTGTGTTCATTTTCAAATTGTATCACTGTCGAAACAATGTTTTCTTTTTTACAGTTGTTTGGTGGGATAATCAATATGTTATCTCAGTCATATTAAATTAATCAAAATTTTCTCTAATTGATATCATTTATGAGCTTTCGTTTTTTATTGTTGAAAGATAAAAGTATCAATCCTAATGGCTATCATTTATAGTGTTGCAAGTTTTCTAACTCTTTTCAGTTATTTGTATTTAAACTATTTTACTTTAATTTTTATAGAAATACCTCCTTGAGCAACAAGCAATTGTTAATTCTGATGGAGGGAAATTACTCAATGAAGACAATGACATCAGATCTGTAAGTAGGTTATAATTATATGAAAATTTAATACCTATCTATCTTCCATAAAGAAACTAGAATAGAACATTTTCTCATCATTTGGAAATATTTATACCTTATTTACTTCTCACTCTCTCCTTTGTTCTTATGCATCTATCTCTACCAATAATCAACATTAAATATTGTCAGAAAGCACCGATTGTACTAAAAATTGTTGAGATATAGTGTTTGTGGTACTAGACATTGGGTTTGTTTAAAACATTACAGATGACTGTTCTACTAGATATGAATGGTGGAAGTCACAACTTTGTTTCTCTGTGGTAGAGGAATTACAAATTTTGACTCAAGGCTAAAAAGGGGGTTTTTGGTAACTGTTGGAGATGAGCAACGAAATTTGGGAAAGGAATTTGACTGAGACTAATGATATGCAAAGAATCATGACATTTTTTCAAAAGTGAGGCCATGAAAGTTAAAGTTGAAAGGCTTGTCGACTTGGGTAAACTAGAACTCATAAATTGGTGAATGCTTATACATGAAGAGACAATTCCACATTACATTGACTTGATTGACTAGACAATTATGGGGCATTAACTTATCAAATATGAATTTGGGAAGCTTCCAAGAGTAGACTGGCAGATTGACCATTTTGGACAGTCTGCTATTCAAGCTTACTTGTCAAAGGAGAAGACTCTTGAGGACAATATTCTCTCGCTTGACTCTGTGGCTGAGACTTTGGCTCAGGTCAATGAACTATCTCTCATAACTTTACCCGTCTTGTTCTGACCTTCATTTGCTAGAAATTATAAGAGAATGTCTTTGCAACTTACTGATGAGGATGTTGGGTGGATGCTTCTACTTCTGTGTGCCTTTTGACATTCTCACCTCCTTTCGGCAGTATCAACTTGATGTGTTTCCTATTGGACCAAACAGTTCATCTCCCATTATTGAAGACGCAACAACGGATTCTTTGGTGAATGAAATGGTTAATGCAGTTCTTGAAACTGTTGTGGATAATGTGGAAATGCAATGCAATACCTAGTTGGAAAACTTTCTGATTTTCACCTTGAGGACAAGGTCACTTTCATTGGGTAGGGTAATGTTAGGACCTAGGGTGTACAAGAAGAAACATAAAGGGCAAGAGTAGGGGCTTAGTGCTGGGTGGTGAGGTGGTGGTATGGTGGAGCAATTTTAGGAAGAGGGGGACATATGGACAACAGTGCGAAAAGCAAAAAAAAGGGCACAAAACAGAAGAAAAAGAGCAGTATATGAAGGAGGAAAGAGAGTGGATGAGAGCGGAATATTGTGGAAATTTTGGGGAAGACTTTTGCATGTGGAGGGCTGGCGCTTCACTTTGCTAGATTATCTTCTTTTTTTCTTTGTTTTCTGTACCATTTTAAGTTTGTTTTGTGAGTAAAAACACATAAGTATTATCATTTCCATTTGCCGGTTGTTGACTGTTTGTTGATATTTTGGAGTGTTTTGGAAATTTTAGCAAAAGTCTTTATCATATCCTTTGTTCAGTCTTCACCACTCAAAAGGTACAATTTGTTGTTAGAAAGAGGCTCCTTGACTAACAAGATATGTGCCATCAAAATTGACCAATAAATGCTTTTTCATGAAACCAAATGTAATGGAGTACTATAAATACTGTGGTTTGTCGAATCCATTCTGTAAAAAATTTTCAAATGTTCGATTTATGTGTTCAAATTCGGCTATACTACATTGCAGGTCCTTCAGTACCTACTGGATGATGTATTTGATTTTTTATCTAAAGAATTTAGTGCAACAGAAGAGGGAGATGTGGATAAAGATAAAAATGGTTGTGTGAACATTCTGAAAGCTTTTATTGACTACATTTCTGAGCGGGAGAGAGAAAACTTCCATACCCGGAGACATAATAATGAAAATTCTGTCACCTTGACAACCATTCATCAGGTTTTTTCCTTTCAAATATCTTTTCTTTTATTTTCCAATTGTATCATTGAAATATCTTGTTAAACTTTCTCTTTACCTTCCTCTGTTTCCCTATGCAGTCAAAAGGCTTAGAATGGGACATTGTCTTCATAGTGAAGGTACTTGGCTTTGCATATTTATTAGTTCTGCTGCACCTAGTCTCTGAAAGAGCTGGCTCTAATTTTTCTTCCCTTTTTAACATTATATTATTTTTAGAGTTAAGAGGTTTGAGCCTAACTGGAAAATGATTTCATTCAAACTAAGCTTAATTTGAAATTTATTTAATTAATGGGGGAATATTCATTTGGTTATGGTCAACAACTTAAAATTATTTTGGTTTCGGTATGTGACTTGATGGAAGTATAGCGAGAACAAGTTTGTTACCATAATATTCCACTCTGTTCTAAACAAGGTTTTTTTTCACTTTCATTGCTAATGACTAATGTGATTGGTATTGCAGATTCCGTATACTTGAGATTGCTTTTTTGTTGGTGGTACTCTTGCCTTTCATTAATGTTTGAAACATACTTTTTATTGAGTTGCATGTTGTTTAAATCTGATTATCCCTATCTTGGTGGACTGCTTGTTCACTTAAAATGTGAGATTTATGACTTAAACATTTTTTTCCTAAAAAATGTTGCAGGTAAATGAAACTGAGATTCCTTTGTTGCATGAATTTAATGATGCTGCAAATGAAAAAGGGGGCTCACTGGAGGTCTGCCTTAGGAGTGGAAAATTGTTTGTCTATTTCTTTCTTTATGTAATATAAAATGTTTTGAGTGTGGAACTAAACTACTTATTCTCATGCAAAAAAAAATAGGAGGAGCGACGTTTGTTATATGTCGCAATGACCCGTGCGCGAAAAAAACTTTTCATTCTTTATGTTATGATGGATTCAAATTGGCAGGTATAAACCATCAACAACTTTTCTGCTGCTCTTGTTATTCCTGTTTTTCCCAGAGTAATGGTGTGTTTTCATCCAGTTGCTTCAACCATCAAGATTTCTCAATGAAATTCCACATCATCTTGTAGAGGTTCAGGTGTGTTCTGCTGTCTAAAATATTTTTGGTGTAATTGTGGAGCTATTTTATTTTCGTGTTTAAATATTACAACTATCATTCTTTTATTCAAGAATGGTTTTAACTTTTTTTTTGACATACAAATTGAATAAGCTCTGAACTTCTTTTATAAAGATAGTATCAATATTATGAAAAGGGCATAAAAGTATTTATTTGAACCGATGGAAGTAATTGAAGTGATAATATATTGTTTGTCAATAGAATCACCAGCATGGAATTGTTTTTCAAGTTGTAGCCAAACTGTGATAGAGCACTAGGTTTGCTTGTAATTACATATCTGTTGTTAGAGTTCATACTTTATGATGAAGGGCAACCTATAATGACTATCTTGTGCTTTTCTTTCCATTCTATCCATCTTATGAAGTTTGGCTTTTGTTCCGTGATGGTTACTGATTTTGATCAATATTGTTCTTAATTAGGCTGAACTATATATTAAAAATCAGTATACAAGGCATGAAAACAGTCCAAAAGAAAATGCCCTGTCTACGGTTGGTCTACACAGACAAGAGCAGACTTCTGAAACAGATATTGTGTCAAATGACTTTCTCAATTTCCAATTTGATGGAGCTACAGAGTCATTGGACCCATTGGAGGCATATAATGGAAATAGCTTTTTAAGAAGGTTTACCTTTAAATTGTGTTGTGTGAAAAAAGGCTATCATCAAGTTTAGTAATCTTTATTAAGATTAGCTTTACTCAAGGCCAGTCACTTTTTACAGATTCAATGTGGAGGACAGGTCGATTGTCTCCCACTTATTCCATCAATGGGCCAGGAAGCAAGCATTTCAGGACCCTAATAGATTGGTTAATAAGGTATCCTTTGTTAACTCAAGCCTTTCTTCTTTTTGCCTGTTCTGGATAGGGTATTCAAGATTACTGAATTTTACATATTGATACTGAGATGTGTGCCAAGGGGCACATGTGCAAATGCAAATATGCAATATATATATATATATAGTTTACACTTCATGTGCCACTTGACATCTTGATCATAGCCATGACTGCTTATGCTTAATTTCTGTCTTAACTCTTAATTGATAATATGTAACATTTATAGTAAGTACACTATAAATTTTGATGCCTAGTCAAGCTAACAATTGTTTGCCTGCTGTATTTGCAGGTTCAATTTGTGATTGATGAACGCCTAAGAGTCAAGAAAAACAAACATAAGGTGTTACAACTTGGTCCAGTTTTATTTTAAACCAGCATTTTAAATTGATGTTCTCTTTGTTCTTTTTTTCTTGGCAAATATTACTGATACACTGAAGGATTCAACCTGTGACTACATCCTCCTTATCTTAATGGGGAAGAGATATCATAAGATACATATGTGATTTACCCAAGTATAAGACTTGTTTTGCATAAAATTTAGAAGGTTCTAATTGAAACATACCTTTTGGAAACCTTTTTGTCTGGTGAAAAAGTTAGACGGCAAAAGACTGTTACACTAACTTGTATTGTTAAGTTGATGATAGGCAACAAGAATTGCCCTGTAATTAGTCCTTTACTAGTTAGCGATTAGTGAAGAGTATTCAAAATGCCAACACAAAATATTATAACACAAGTCAAGTTTCTGGAGCAGCAAATGTTATGATCCTCGTTTTTTCTGCAGAAAAGTTAAGTCTTTCCATTAAATAAAGTTTCATTGAGGTGGTGCAGATCATTTATTTGATTTTGGTTTCTTTTGGTACATTGTGGAATTCAGTGAGGAATAAGCTGTGGTACATTCACATATGACACTTAATAATTCGTTAAGTTTTTTTTTTTTTTTAAATATTGAAACCTTTATTGATTTTTTTTTTGTCTGTACAAGCCTGTGAAATGTTATAGAATGTTCAGTTAATTGATATTTTTCATGACTCCAGGATGTTCTGCGTGCTCTGAAGTTGTGTTTGAGCTGCAAAGAAGCATTTCACTATGCAGAATATGTAAGCATATTTGGCAGTTTAGATTAATTTTAGCTTCTATCTGAAACTAGTAGCTTGTATTCTAGATACATTAAGAGAGAAAACAAAGTGAGGAAATTGCTTTGATCATAAAGTTCTTTTCAATATAAAGTTTCTTTTCTACAGGTATTGAGATGGGAGCAAATCCCCTCGGATAAACGTGCACATATGATGCGAGAGAAGCAGGTTTGGTCTTTTAGACTCAACTGACTTTTTTTTTCGTTGTACTTCATCAAGGTTATCTTTGTTTTGTTTCCAAATATAGCACCTGGTATATCGAATTCATAAGCTTATTAGTTACAAAATCACTGCTCAGTGCTAGCTTAAGGATTTTCCCTGGCCCTAGTTTGGTTTTTCCAAATCCAGAGCACTGATTCTTGGGGCAACAATTTAGGGAAAATATATCCATCCCAATTTAGAGTCTGGCGATAGGGAGGTCTAAAGAAAGCCAGTTTCTTCAGGTTATCTTCTCGGGGAAGTATGTCCAAGTTGGACGGACCATATAGGGCTTTTAAGAACTTGGGAGTTTGTCAACTATCTAAACCACCAACTTTATTTCATAATATTTTAGCAGTCTTTTAATGTTCTGTGTGTACCTTACCGTAAGTTATAAACTTGCATACATATATTTGGCTTAGGCTAAGACAAAATTATTGTAGCAAAACAAATACATATCTATACATCCAGTGTTCCTATCCATGATTCTGTTATTTGATGAAGATAACAAGTGGTAAATTAGCGCTTGAATGCAATACTTGCGGGATCCAAGTGCAATTATTATATAGTATTTCATTGTTTCTTTCCCCCAGGAGCATTTCCAGAAACTAAGGGTTGAGAAATCTATGAGTTCATCAGAGGCAACTCCGAAGCAGGTAAGCCACCAATATATATTAGTTGGTTGGACGGTCTGGATTTATTTCATTTAAAAAAATTTATTGGGAATACAGAAGAAACTTTTTCTCCTCCTTATAAAAACAATGACCATTGAATCTTTAGAATGTATTTTAGATACCTTTCATCTAGTTTGGTATGTTTCATTTGTAAATAAGCAATAAAACTTGTAGTAGTACAAGTATGATATAGTGTTTTTTGTTGGATGGTAGATGGCTTTTCTGCGGTCTTTAGGATGCACCGAGATCCCTACATCACGTCTACATGCTTCTCGTTTGATAGAACACTTCAAATCACTGTGATGAGGCCATTGTCTCCCAGGGCCATGCCGATATTCTGTACGTCTTTTCTTTTTAATTTAATTTCAGATTACGCTTTGTTCCAATTGGATTGTTAAGATGTTTCTTCAAAGTCAATTGATTGTGACATTATTATAAGATTTGATACAAACGTAATAAAAATACAAAATACACATTCATTAACCATTATTACGAGTTTTATTAAGGTCCTGTTGTGTTTCTTTTATTTGACAGTGAAGTGGAGTTATTTTATTTTCTACTAAGAAACATGATGGGAATTTCATTGAACTCGAAGGAGGACTTCCACCTGGTGCATAGTCAAAAAAAGTGTCATTCGAATCATTTAAACTCTTGATTCAAATTATTTGTTTCTATATATAATTTTATTATTTTAATAAAACTGATCAATAGTTTGGAAATAATAAATTACATTTTCTCACTTCAGGTTTATCCAAAAACAATTTCTACCTTTTGATTTATAAATTACATTTTTTCAGCTTACTTTAAATTTGGTTAACAGAAAAAAAATCTTAACATAATGTTAGGAAGTTATATCACTGCATTATTTATAATTATTTTTTTAATTATTCTAAATTAATCAAATTTAAAAAAAAAAAGGGGTTAAGATATAAAAATTAGTAAGTCGCAATACATACAGCTTCTTTGTAGACAATACCTGTTGCAGTTGGTCAACAAGCTAAAGAGACAAGGATGAGTCGAAAAAACTGAAAAAAATTATTGTCAATTAGTCAATCTATATTGTCATGATGTTGCTACAAAATTTTTAAGTAGGTGAAACTAAAACTATCTTGATTGATGCCATAAGGTCAGATTTCAAGATGATAGTAAGCTCGTAGTATCAAGGGTTTTCAAAAAATTATAGATATTGAATTATTGATTTTTAAATATACACAAAAATTAAAATGTTATGTTTAAACATTAAGGCTAGAAAGAAAAAGGTTTTTTCTTTTTTAATTTTTTTTAAATTTTCGATAGATAAAATATTATTCTACACTTTAAGTAGAATAGTGTAATTTACAACATAAAGCGTGGGAAAATATTATTTGGCTAAAGTTTCCGTGAAAAAAATGTAATTTACTCTTTAAAAAAAAAAAAGTACAACAAAACAAATAAATCAAACCCGGGGAAAAAACGAACTCCACCCGCATGACTAAAAACCCTAGTTAAAACTACTATAAATTCACACCGCCACTCACGACCACCCCGCACCTCCATCATTATAACTTTAAGCTTAGGTTTCACTTCGGTTTTCTCTATGAATTTATCAGTTTTCTTTTAGAGAAGATCGCAGTGATGACTCAGTAATTTCAAGCTCAACAGACCGGAATGCAGGTTTCTCTTTTTGAGAACTTTGCGTGTCGATCACCCCGCTGAACTGAGCGATCTGTGTCCTTTTTTTTCCCTAAGAATTGACTATCATTTTCAGACTTTCAGTTGAGTTTGGATTAAATCCTTTTTTTTTAACTAATTTTATTTTATTCATGGGAAGGGTAAAGATTACGATGAGGATGCACAGCTCCCTCTTCTGAAATTTAAAGCTGAAGAGATTGGCTGGCAGAATCGAACCTATAACTTTCATAGCCACCACTGAGTAATCTTTTATTTTTCTGCCCATCCCACTGAGTTAGATTTACAGTTATTTTATGTCTTTTATTTATTGAAAGTATTATGGTTTTGGTTTCGATGAGTAGATGAGGATGAAGCAATGATAAATATAATCCAACACTTGATCTGAGATATTCGTTATCAAATGAATGCTATTATTATCTTCTGAATCTGCTCAAATTTTCATTATCTCTTCAAATGTTTATATTTTTATCAAATCACCTGTGTTCATAAGTACTCTTATTTTACTTTACTGATTCATTTGTAGTATTGGTTCGAAATTTTTTTATTTCTGAAATCAGGAAAATTTCGAAAGCAGCAACAATTTAATGTGCTGATCGATCTGGGTATTTTTTGAAGCCTCTTTTTTTTTTTTCTGATAATAATTTGAGTAGTCTGTGTAGTCTTTAAGTTTTTCAAGATACGAAGGAATTGGAGTGGTAGATGAATCTAATGAACCATACTTGTATTAGCCCGTTTAACCATATGTTCATTAGCTGTGAACGATTCAGTTTGACCGGTTTTTGAGGGCAATATACGAGTTATGTGATAGACAGACTGGAAATATTCACAATTATGTAATCAGCGAAAAGAATTGGGATGCTTAGATTGAATGTTCAGGTCTGAAATTAACAGATGAAGTTAGAAAAATCCAAGATTTTGACAATAAACAAAGAAAATCCATCACAATTTTAAAATTAAAGATGATTAGAATCCACTCTTTCATATGAAACTTAAATGTAAGAATATAAAGTCTTAGACAAAAATAAGTGTTCAACTATCATCTTTTTCATCTTAATCTTTCCAATAAACGGCAAATCTATGCTTGCTAGCAATCAAAATGGGCCGCCAGCACTTAGCTTCAATGATAAACACCTTCTTATTAAATAAAGGAATGAAGGAATCAGCCAGTGCTTAGAACTCTGAGCACATTACTGAATTCACTATACTGTTGTAAGCCTAATTTGGCTCCCACGTTCCTCCAAAGCCCAAAGACCCTTTTGCTTGCCAAACTCAAGACCACTTGCATTATTTTAATTTTAGAACGAGTGGGAAGACCCAAAACATCACACCAATCTCCTTCTCTACTGAATCCTTATCTTGCAAGGGATGAATAAGTGAGTAGTAAACTTAAAATCACAATTCAGTTAAGAAAAATAGAAACATGATTTAAGGTTTAGCTCGAGGGAAAAAAAAAAAAATCATATAATACCCTGTGTCATCTGAATCATGTCTTACATTGTGACTAGTTTAACAAGTAAGATATATTTTAACATTGTAATTATATATATATATATATATATATATATATATATATATATATATATATATATATATATATATATATATATATATATATAATAACTTAGTTTTTGATCTCAGAAATATTTAAAAAGGCAAATTATAGAGACAAAAATATGTCACATTTTTGGGAAAATTTTTTGTATCGCTGCACTGTTAAAGTTGAAAGTGTATGATTCTCGGTGGCTTTGTATAAGATGGAGTGGTTGTCTGGTCATATCAGGGTGCTGTCTTTTTGTTATTCATTTCATTCGTCATCTTGTTATTTCTTTATTTTTCTAGAGATAAGTCATAATACTTAATTTATATGAATGGTTCTTGGGTTGTCATGGAGATATTCGGTAGTTGAAAAATCGTAATTTCTTCATATTTTATGTCAGTGTGGACAAGTAATAAGTCTGAGAACTGACGACGACTGCCGTTGCTAATCATAAGACCTCGTGTACCCTACCTTATAAAAATTATATTCAGGAATGTTAACGTTTCTCCTTTATTTAAGCACCTTGATCCAGTTCCACCATGCAACGATTCAACCATGGCTGATATGCAAGATGTAACACTTTTTCTGAACTGTATAGCCTCCATTATCTTCTTCCTAATCATCTGGGCAAAAACACAGACCCGAGTTCACCTTCCACCGAGCCCACGAGGGTTACCAATCATTGGACATCTTCACCTGCTTGGTCCTATAACCCACCAAGCATTGCATAAGCTATCAACTCGCTATGGTCCCTTGGTTTATTTCTTTATTGGTTCAAAACCTTGTGTTCTTGCTTCATCCTCGGAAATGGCCAAAGAAATTCTCAAAACCAATGAAACTAAATTCCTGAACCGCCCAAAAACGGCAAATCTCGAATACCTTACCTACGGCTCATCTGATTTTGCCACAGTTCATTATGGACCTTACTGGAAGTTCATGAAGAAGCTTTGCATGAATCAACTTCTTGGCGGAAGAGTGCTAGACCAACTTCGTCCCATTAGACAGGAAGAAACAGTGCGTTTTCTAATGTTAATGCTGAAGAAAGCTGAGGCAAGTGAGAGAGTAAATTTTGGAGGAGAGCTTATGAGGTTGACAAATAGTATAATAACGAGAATGACACTGGGACAAAGGTGTGCCGATGATGAAGATGAAGCTGGTGAGGTGAGAAAATTGGTGCAAGAGTTGAATGAGTTGGGAGCTAAGTTCAATCTCTCTGATACAATTTGGTTTTGTAAAAAGTTGGATTTGCAAGGATTTAGAAGAAAGCTCGAGGATGCTCGAAACAGATATGATGTTATGATGGAAAGGATCTTGAAGCAGCACGAACAGTCGAGGAAGAAGAGGAAAGAAATGGGCAATGAGGGTGATTCCGAAAAGGACATACTTGATGTTTTAATGCATATATTTGAAGATAAAAACGCAGAGATGAGATTGACCAGAGAAAATATAAAGGCCTTTATTATGGTATATTTCATGATTTTATGTCATGATAAACATAATACAACTCTCATTTGTTTTCTTTTTTACTGGATCTTGACAGAATATTTTTGGGGCTGGAACAGACTCATCATCGATTACAATAGAATGGGGACTGGCAGAGCTAATCAATCATCCAAATGTGATGGACAAAGCAAGAAAAGAGATTGATTCTGTGGTTGGAAAGCAGAGACTAGTAGAAGAATCAGATATTGCTAATCTTCCTTACCTGCAAGCCATTGTGAAGGAAATACTAAGACTTCACCCTACAGGGCCTTTAGTTGTAAGAGAGTCATCTGAAGACTGCACTATTGCTGGCTACATGATTCCAGCAAAGACTAGGCTTTTTGTGAACTTGTGGTCTCTTGGAAGGGACTCCAGGCATTGGGAAAACCCTCATGAATTCAGGCCTGAGAGGTTTCTTACAGAAGATTGGCGTCGAAACTACCAGTTTTTGGATATAAGGGGGCAGAATTTTCAGATGATGCCATTTGGAAGTGGTAGAAGAAGCTGCCCTGAAGCTACCCTAGCATTACACTTTGTTCCAACAACTCTTGCTGCTATAATTCAATGTTTTGAATTGAAAGTTGGCGCTGGAGGGAATGATATTGTTGACATGGAAGAAGGTCCCGGTCTTACACTTCGCAGGGCTCATTCCCTTGTTTGTACCCCTATGGCTAGGCTCACTCCATTTCCATCAATTTAATCATATCTTTCCATGGTTAATTTGTTAAATTTAAGAAGCCTATAATGTCAAATGTATGTATAAAAAATATTAATGGTGGTGCAATATATCTGTTTCTTCTTTCCTGGATAAACAAATACCAAGCATCAACTAAACATTCTAGAAATTAACTCAGCAAGGACCACAATATTAATCTCATTAAAAAACTGAACTTGGAAGACGAAGTAAGAAAGGAATCTATATATTAACAAGCATACTCGCAAGATGAAAATTTAAAGCACTCAAGAGAAGTAAGAGAAAAAATATATAGATTATTTGGGGGCAGATGAAACTCTTTTATCAGGTTATATTGAGGACCACAGATCGACGACAAGTGCTGGCTAACTCTTGGCTTTTCCGATCTGCTGAACCAACTAAACCACCATGAGGACCACTTTGACGGGAGGACCACCGCTAAATAATTTGCATGCTGCATCAATCTTTTGGACACTTTGATCAAAGTTTGAAGTCATTTCTTGGGTTCTTCTACATCACTGATATTGACAAATTTTTTCATTTTAAAGCATTCTACGATTTTGATATATCTCACATCATTAAAGCTTTATATAATAAAGTTGATAAGAAATAAACATATAATTTGTATAAAGCTGACGATATGAAACGTAAACCTGTCCTTGTATATTATAAGGGTGATTCTATTGGCCTTCAAATCAACCATGAAAATGACAAATAAAAGCAAGATACGTAATAGGTCCCCTCGTGACATATATAATAATAATAATAATAATGCCAGTAAATGGGTCACTTTAATAGCAAAAAGAAATACTGTCGTGGCACATTGCATGAATTCCCCAATCCCACTACACGGTAAAAGGATTAGGTTTCTCTCTGGGCATTTCCTTCCATTTCCTTTGTCTTCTCAAGTTTATTCCTCTCTGTTAAACTTTGTCACTGTCATTACCTTTTACCGTGATTATTGAAGTTATTTTCAAAGTTTTCAATCACATTTTAATGTAAAAATACGGAAAATAGTAAGCTTTCATATCTTATTATAATCATTTTACATATATATTCATAAACTTTAAAGTGTGTTTTGAGTAGATTAAATTGATTTGAATGGATTTTGAGTACATTTAAGTCTATTTTTGACTTGAAAATTGAAGTTTAGTGTATACATCAAATTTTGAAAGGAGGAGATTAGTGATATAATAAACATAAACTAAGGGGTCTAAAGTAATTTATCATGTAACGCTAGGATGCTTAATCTAGAGCTGTATCATGTATGTGAGAGTTTTTATTAAAACCTGTGATTTCATGCTGAACTAGGACGGGGCTGGGAGTGTCTAAGGGTGTATGTGAAATTTACATAAATTAAGGTGGCCAAATGAATCTTTCATACTATGACATAAGAAGGGTGTTTGAACTTGTTTGGTAAACATTACTTTCTAGACAAAAAAAAAAAATCTCAGGGTTTGACTGTACAACCCGACAAAGTCGTTGAGAAGTTCCCACCTGAGCTGCTCACCTCCAAATCAAATCACGAGTGTCGGTTTGGATTCGGAAGAAGGTGGTCATTTTATTTAATTAATTAATATCTCATGGAAAACTCTCTAATTCCAAATATAAAGAAATATATGTTTGGCGGTCCCCTACGCCTCCGGAGAAACAACTATATAAGCACGTATCTGCGAGCTTAACTTGCACCAGTTTCACTCTCCGACATCAAATCATGGTTGAATTGCAATACTGCATTTTCTCATTTCTTATCTGGCCAATCTCCCTCTTCTTTCTCCTAACCATCTATGCCAAAACTAGGCCAAAGCCTCGTCTTCCACCAAGCCCCATGGCTATTCCAATCATTGGACACCTTCACCTACTTGGCCCCATCCCTCACCAAGCTCTTCACAAACTTTCACTCAAGCATGGACCTTTCGTTCACTTCTTCCTCGGCTCCAAACTTTGTCTTCTTGTTTCCTCCCCTGAAATAGTTAAAGAGATATTTCGAAACCATGAAAGTAATTTCATGAACCGCCCCTATTTCACCAACCTTGATTACCTTACATACGGTTTAGCTGATCTTGCTATGGCTCCTTATGGACCTCTCTGGAAGTTCATGAAGAAAATTTGCATGGTTGAACTTCTTGGTAGTCGAACTGTGGAGCAGCTTCTTCCCGTTAGGCGTGAAGAGACGAGGCAGTTTCTGAGGATAATGAAAGAGAAAGCTAAGGCAGGCGAGGCAGTTGATGTTGGAGCACAACTTATGAGGTTGACCAATAATATAATATCAAGAATGTTAGTGAACCAGAGGTGCTCTGATGATGAAGATAAAGCTGATGAGGTGAGGACATTGGTGAAAGAGATGAATAGCCTTGGAACCAAGTTTAATTTGCAAGATTTAATATGGTTCTGCAAGGATTTTGACTTGCAGAGATACGGGAAAAGGCTTAAAGATGTTCGCAACAGGTATGACATACTGATGGAAAAAATTATAAGGGAGCACAAAGAGGATAAACAGAAGAGGGAAATGAATAAAAGCGACGAAATAGTGAGGGATTTACTTGATATCTTACTTGATATATCAGAAGATGAAAACGCCGAGATGAAATTATCCAGAGAAAATGTCAAGGCGTTGATCATGGTAACTGTTTTTCACAAACCAACGCCCCAGCACATCCATGTATAAGCACCACCACCTGCATGCCCTCGTTTAAGAATCAAATTATGCATATACATTTTAAATATATAAATGAGTATATATTTAATATTTATCATTATGAAATTATGTGATTTTGAATTAGGTATGTATAGTATTACTTATAAATATAACTATACTCTTTCTAAATTAAAGAAGAGTGTTAATTTTGAGAATAATATTATATGTATCATATTTTGAGTAATATTCAGATAATATATTATCTAATCATATACTAATACTTAATTTTAGTATTTAAAATTGAGTGTACATAGATTTACTTTAATTTAGTAGTATGTTGGGGCAAAAGAACTGACCGGTAATCTTTAAACTTCGCAGAATCTATTTGGAGCCGGGACGGACACATCATCGGTGACAATAGCATGGGGAGTGGCAGAGCTGATTAACAACCCAGAAGTTATGGAAAAAGCAAGAAGAGAGATTGATTCTGTAGTTGGAAAGAACCGAATAGTAGAGGAATCAGATGTTCCTAACCTTCCATATCTCCAAGCAGTTGTAAAGGAAATACTGAGGCTTCACCCGGGTGGTCCATTGGTTGTAAGAGAATCAATTGAAGACTGTACTATTTCGGGATACCAAATTCCAGCCCAAACCCGACTCTTTGTTAACGTGTGGTCTCTTGGAAGGGATCCAAGCCAGTGGGAAAGCCCACTTGAGTTTAAACCAGAGAGGTTTCTTAGCCCAGAGTGGAAAGCAAAGAGCCAGCTCTTGGATGTGAGGGGAAGTAATTTTAGTCTGCTTCCATTTGGAACTGGAAGACGGGGCTGCCCTGGAGCTTCACTTGCACTTCAAGTTGTTCCTGCAACCCTTGGAGCTATGATACAGTGCTTCGAGTGGAAGGTTGAAGATGCAGTGAATGGTAAAGTTGACATGGAAGAGAAACGTGGTATGACCCTTCTTAGAGCTAAGCCCTTGTTTTGTGTCCCTGTGGCTAGGCTCAATCCATTTCCATCATTCTAAAAGACCCTTTTTAGAGCTAACAAGGGAAGACATAATTTGGCTAATAATAATCTTCCCTTGTTAAAGGCAAAGCATCCAGTCCATCTAGACTCTGCCATTTGACTCAAAAAAGGATCTACGGAGAGCTTAACCATGGTGTTGGACCTTTCATTGTGGATGTTCTTAGAAGATTGTTCATGTTTCCTGGCTGTGAAAATTGTATAAATTCTAAGAAAAGTCGTGAATTCTGTAGTAATTGGCAGCTAGCTTGCTTGCTGAATGTTCCTTAAAGCTTGCCATGTGAATTTGTAAATGGGCAGTGTCTGCAGTGTGATTTTCTGTTAAGTTTTCTGTAAAATTAGTACTTTGATTTGTTTGGTTCTTCTTCTGCTGTACTTCCGATGAACATCTATTAGCTTATGGATTTTATCAACTGATATTTATCATGGAGATAGGAATCCTTCTTTCTAAAAATAACGGAAAGATTAAGTTTTGATAGTTTTATTAGTTTTTATGATTTACTTAACAATATATCATCCTTATCTTCAATTTTTTAATAATATCATATATTAGCTTAAACAAATTCAAATTAAATATTATACTTTTTATTTGACTTCGAATCAATCTCAAAATTGATCTAACTTAGGCTGAATCAATCTCAAAATTGATCTAACTTAGGCTGAATCAATCTCTAATGTAAACAGCCATGTTGTGACTTGGGAGAATTATAAAAATTGTTAAGTTAGAAAAAGTAAGTTACAGTGTTATAAAAAATGTTAATTGTTAAAATGGTCTGATCTGATGGGTAAATTTGTTGAAAAGAATACCAACTATATTTGGGCTTAAGTAAAGTAAGCAGCATTCCTTTCTTCAGCCCAGGTTGATAGTGAGACCATTCTTATCCATTCCGTAAGATATCGACTGACACGGCACTTCACCTATTAAACATTTTACTGAAAATGAGATCCGACAAACCAGCAACTATGGAATATTACAAAATAATAATAATAAAAAAACTTAACTACTATAATTTAAAGGCCAAACGGCTATTCCTAACCTAAGTTTTAGCTAAACTCAAGGGTATACATGTAATAACTTAAAATTTTAAATATTTATCTACAGTTTAACTTCTATTAGAATTTTTAGTTAAATAAAGATAAAATTATCATTTTATTAGTAACTTTTAAAAAGTTATATTATTTTCTTTTTTTTAGTTTAAAAATTAATAATTTTTTTTTATGATTAAGTTTTAAAAATTTTATTTTTCTCCCATTTCTAGATTTAATCTCCAATGGTTTAAGGAATTCGACTGCCAATTTTCTTTAACAAAGATTGTTTGATAATCTTCTCTGATAAAGAACGAATCTGGATGATAAAACATTGTTCAAATTGAGAATACACAATGAACAATCCTTTGTGGCGTCATCAAGATTCAGACAACCAACGTTATTTTTCATGGTGGTGGATGATCATCATTCATGGTTAAATTTAAAAGATAGGTAGAAAGTATTGAAAATTAACTAAAATTATGACAATGGGTGGAAGAAAATAACCTCTAAAAATAAAATGTTAACCATTTTTAAACTTGGAGAATAAGATAAAGTGTTAGTTTTTAAAATCTGTGAGAGAAAATAATATTAAATTTTAAAGTTTTAATGTTTAATAATAAAATTTGTAACTAAAAATTTTAATAAAAATAATCCTACAATATGAATATTTATATTTTTGAATTGCCGCATGAGTTTTTTAGATGGGCTAAAACTTGAGTGGAAAGTATTCCTTTGGCCTAATTTAAATTGAATTACCGTAGTTTCCTTGTAGCCACGCCACTACAATCATTTGAATCTCCTGAAAGAAAATCAACAAAAATTATAAGTGGATGCAGCGTGCGATGGCACATGGACTCACATGCGGCTTCGTTTCCGCCCATTGTTTGTTTAGTTTTCGTTTATATTTCAGAGAGACCAGTTGTCTTCACTCTCTCTCTTTTATCTGATAAATGCTTCATTCTCTCTCTATCCTTTTGGGTCTGAGCTTTTATCTTCTCCGTATTATTCTCTCGGCTCTTTTTACCCTTTTCTGTTCAAATTCGTCATTCACTGTCCATTTTTTTTTGTTATCGATTCCTAAATTTCAGAGTTATTTTTTTAATAATATATATTTCATCTGATCTGTCTATTTATTTCTTGATTATCGTTTCAATTCATCCAAGTCTTCGTCAATCAGATCTATGTCGTGTTTTTTGTGTTCACCGCATAGAAGCAGCCGATAAATACTTTTTAAAAAATACAGCTTTGGCTATTCATGAGGTTTTGAGTTGCAATTTACACCGATGATCAACTAATCCTGAAGAGTCTCACCTGGATTCCTCTTAGATACGCTTCATTTGATTAAACAAAGAAAACTTTTGTTGATTTTTGTAATTTTTACCTGTGGGTTTGTGCCAAAAATGGTGACAGTAAATCTGGGAATTCTTCACTATGTATTAGACCATGTTTATGGTGCATTTATGCATAGAACAAAGATGAGCACGCCTTTTTTTTCAAGAGGGTGGGGAGGCTCAAAGCTTGAACTTTTAGAGAAAATGATCAAGCAATTGTTTCCTGAAGTTGAGGGCCAAAATTGGCCTCCAACCTTGATTAATCCCGTTTGGAGAACTGTTTGGGAGACCAGAACTGCTGTTTTGAGAGAAGGTGTTTTTAGGACTCCTTGTGATGAACAATTGATTAGTGCATTGCCTCCTGAGAGTCACAATGCAAGGGTTGCTTTTCTTGCCCCTAAATGTGTGCCCCCTCAGAGGATGGCTTGTGTGGTTCATCTTGCAGGTATAGCCGCGGTATACATTTTTAATCCTTTTGGAGGCCCATTGTCTTTTTGGTTTGAGTTCTAATTAAGCAGCTAGGTGATCGAAAGTTTAACCTTTTGATGCTTTAATGGAGGATTTTGTCTGGTGTTTGATTTATGTTTCTGCTTATAATGTTATAGCATTCTAGATTGCTTGGGTTTTATATAAAGAATGTTGATTGTTTTCCAATTCAGTTGTGGATTAAATAGTTCAGCATTCTATTTTATTTTCATTGGATAAACGAATTGAGTTAGTCATTTATGGTTTCTTTATATTTAGTAAATTGTCTATCTTAGCTTGTTCTTATGTGGAAGAAGTTTCAATAAAGCTCAGGGTTTGTGTTAGAATCTTTTCCCTTCACAGAGTTAAGGGTGCTCTGGTTAATTGTGTGCTTCTCTTGAAAGTATTTGTGGAGATCATCTTAGTTAAGTATGCTTTGGTTTACTTATTTGCAATGTGACAAACCAATGATTGGCTTGTTTATTAGTTTATCTTGCATTATAATTAACTTTTCTATGTAAATATCATATGTTTCACTCTGGATTTCCCACCAGCTGTTGATTGTCTACCAATACTGTGGCCAGATTCGGTATTAGTTAAAAAGATTTTATCAGTTCAAATATTTCAAGAAGAGCATATGTTAATTTCTGATCTTTTTCATAGCAGTTGCTAAATAATTTCTGAGCTTCAAATTCCTAATTGAGAATCTGATTTATTTATATTCCCACCAGAACTAGGAATTGTATCACAAGCTTCTTAATGATGTTTTCAATTGAATGTTATTTTTGCTGTGACCTAGACCATATTCCCCTATCTTTGCATTTCAATTTGTGATCTTTCATTTGCAGGCACAGGGGACCACACATTTGAGCGTAGATTGCGTCTTGGTGGACCATTGTTGAAGGAAAACATTGCAACCATGGTGCTTGAGAGGTAAGAGTTTATGGTATGTTGCCATCTACTTTTAGATGCTGAAAACTGAGCTTCTGGTTATAAGATTTGGATTTAATGTAAAAATGTTATCACAGCCCGTTCTATGGTCAACGACGGCCAATGCTGCAAAGAGGTGCAAAACTTTTGTGTGTTAGTGACTTGCTTTTATTAGGCAAAGCTACAATTGAAGAGACACGGAGTCTTTTGCATTGGTTAGACTCAGAGGCAGGGTTTGGCAAGATGGGTGTCTGTGGACTTAGCATGGGTAAGAAAAGGTCATTTTGATCTTGTTTATTTTAATAATTGCAAGTGCTCTTCTTTTAATTAATTGCTTGTCCCTTTGAAAGTTGAAACAAGTTGTTTGCAACCAACTTATGAGTTCAAAATTGTGAAAGATTTTTTAAATCAGAAAATGTTCACACCAACAGTGTAATAATTACACAGATTGATTAGGCTGTTTACTTCTTCAAAATTTGATGCCTTACTGAATCTAGGAGGAGTACATGCTGCCATGGTTGGATCACTGCACCCCACACCGGTTGCAACCCTTCCTTTTCTCTCCCCACACTCTGCTGTTGTAGCATTCTGTGAGGGAATATTAAAGCATGGTACTGCATGGGAGGCTCTGAGGGAGGACCTTGCAGCCCAGAAAGCTGTAATGACTCTTGAAGAGGTCAGAGAACGGATGAGAAATGTATTGTCTCTCACAGATGTTACCCGCTTTCCAATCCCCAAAAACCCCAACGCCGTGATCTTCGTTGCTGCAACTGTAAGGCCTATCTCTGATTATCATCATGTAAATTTCACTTAGAAATGGCCCCATGACTCCTTTTTCTTTACCAAGTTAGTATCAAATGCAAGTTGGGACTGATCATGAGATCAGTCTTAACCAGTAGGCCCACAATGTTCAAAATTATTTTGATTTAGTAATCTTAATGTATTCAACTGAATGAATTTTGTACCTTTGCAACTCTTGATTTCTTCTGTTTTCTTACCATCAATTCATTCGTCATGCATTTTAGGACGACGGTTACATACCTAAACACTCAGTGCTGGAGATTCAGAAAGCATGGCCAGGTTCAGAAGTGAGATGGGTCACTGGTGGCCATGTCTCATCCTTCCTTCTCCACAATGGTGAGTTTCGCAAAGCAATTGTGGATGGGCTTGATAGATTACAGTGGAAAGAGTCTCCTCTATGACAAATCTCATGTGAAATAAGAGACTGCTGATTTAACTTCACCCATAATTCTCACAGAACTTGTACAATGAATTGTGATTGATGTCTTAAAAAAACCCAGAGTAGGGTAACTGATTTTGTTGTGAATATTTGGTTCTCTTATTTGCAAGGTTTTCTGATGGGAAAAATGTAAAATAAACTTCACTGACATCAATAATAAATTGACGACTTTTCAGACTGTTTGGAACATACTCCCTTGTTTCAAAATAAAAGTCATTTTAGTTTTATTAATTTTTTTCCAAAATAATTAACGATTTGAGTCAAAAGAAGAAAACTATTTACTTTTTATTTTCGTAAATACTCATATTGTATATCATAATTTAAACATGATAAAAATTCTATATCATGATTAATTAGCTGGTTTTTTTCGTACCTGATCAATTTCATCGAGATTTTATAGTTGATATCTTGTGCTGTGGAGACAAGAGATGTACGAGAAGCCATCCAAGAAACAGAGTATTATTGACCAGGAATCGCTCCTTATCCGGGACTAGCCTATCAAACTATCATTTTCTATTTTGAAGAATCGGATTTTGTAATGTCAACTGAAAACTACTTCCCCTCCAATTAAGGAGGTCAAAGCCTTTTAATATGGCATTACTCAACGTAATCCTTCGACATGTTGAAAGAATCATTCACATGTGCCGGCTGCTGTTTTTGTAATTTTCATTTGGGTCTGATTTGATTTTGCATCCGTAACCAATCTAGTACAACTCAATAAGAAGAAAAGGAATTCCATGGTTCTTTTTTATATCATTCTTACTAGTATGAGAAATAAACAATAATTCATATCAGACATAACCTCTTTTAGTTTTTTTATTGTTTTCATGTCTGGATGTTAAACAGTAAAACTCTTCCTTGCAGAGGGATTCCATGGTTCTGTTTTATTATTTTAATCATACGACCGCTCCACCGAACAGCTATGATATGATCACAATGTTTAAATAGACTGGAAATGAAGAGATAAAAAGGATGCGGATGGATCCATCGGCCTTTAATTATAAAGCCGTCTGCTTTCCGGTTACTGCACTCACTTGCAGCTTTCAAGCGGTGCACCACACAGACACTTGTTATGAAAATACGTATAATTGTCGAAGCTCTGCAACTTCCCTCCCACCGGAATCTGCCCACACAACCTGTTATAACTTACGTTTAAGAATTGTAAATCCAGTGAAGTCAGTTGCGTTGGAATACTCCCGAAGATCTTGTTGTGATTCAGGTCCAAATATGTCAAGCTCGTTGGAAATTCAACCTTTGACAGATTAAACGCCAACAAGTTTCTAGAAACATCCAATTGCCCTGTTGTCTTGTTTATCCCGAACAAAAACGAAGCATCGCCTTCAAGTTTGTTTCTAGACAAATCAATGACCTCAAAATCCATGTTGCCTAAAGAGGGAGGTATTTTACCAGAGAGTTGGTTGTGTGACAAGTAGAGCGATGGTACTTTGCCACTGAATGCACCAAAAGACTGTGGGATTGGACCTGTAAGCTTGTTTCTATCCAAATGAAGAGCACCAAGATTTTGCAACTTTGAAAGGGAACTGGGGATTGAGCCAGAAAGATTGTTAAACGCAAGATCCAAGAATGTTAAGTTTTTAAGTTCGCTAAGGAAGTCTGGTACTGAGCCAGAAATATTTGTCCAGCTAAGACGAAGAAATTTGAGGTTCTTGAGTTTGACAATGGCTGGTTGTATAGGCCCAGTAAGGCCGGTTAGCTTATGAAACTCTAGCGTTTCAAGAAAAGGAAGATCACCGACTTCAGCGGGGATTTGACCGGGAAGATCTCCTGCGAAGATGGTGAGAGAGTTAATGCGGTGGGTGGTGAGATCACAAGTGACACAATACCAGTCACAACAATCAGCATCTGGGTTCCAAGAAGCGAGTATGTAAGGATTGTTAAAGGCCTTTTTTATTTTGAGAAGAACCTTTTTGTCATCTGGATTGCAGTGATCAGAGAGAGAAGAGTGGAGGAGGGTAGAGAAGATGAAGAGAAACAAAAGTAGACCACTGTTAGTGTTCATGTTTTGCTTTCAGACGGTGATTTTTGTTTTGATGAGAAGTTAATACAGAGATGGACATTTATAATGTGGCATTGGCTTTGCTTGTCCTGTAGAAAATGATGTATCGTCTGACCGAAGCTCAAGAGCAAGACAGCTCAAACATGGTTGAATTTGCAAAGCAAGTCTAAAACAAAGAGCGAAAAAAATATATAACGTGCTCGATTAGCTCGACAGCTCAAACGTGTATTTATTATTAAAAACATAAAATAATATATTAATGACAATAAGGAAAAATAAAATATGAGATATGATGGGGATCAATGTGGTTACTAACGGGAAAAGGGTGAGTCAAGAATGAGGGCTAGGCCGCCTCCTTGATACGTTATGCTGTATATTATTTTATTAGCTAGAGTCTTTCAGTTTTGCCTGTAGGAGTGAGGCCTCACATTCACCTCCACTAGTTATGAAGGGTGCAACTTCAACTTCTCACGGAGTCACAAATTTATAAGACAGTCTTGATATCAAGGATTATGTATTTTTCATTTTTTTTTCCCCTTTTTCAGTTATCTACAATAATATTGTTTTAGTAAAAAATCACCCTTAAAATAAATTCAACAAAAGATCATCGAAATAATATACAATATAAATATAATTATTTCCATTATATAAAATATGAGGGACTCTTTAATTTGGCTTCTTTCCTACGGGTACCTTTCTGAGGGGATAAGGTTATCATTTTCCTTTCTTAAACATTATTTTAAAACTGAAATCCGATGGCTCTTTGTATAATAGATCACAAAAACTGGGTCAGATGTTGACCGAAATAGTAATATGAGATATACTTTCATGGATTAACGTGAGGTTGAAGAAGATGACTCAGCACCTAGTTAAGCATTCAGTGGATGAATGTGGCAACCCATTAAAACATTATTCAAGAAACAGCAAGTTCCTAGCAAAAGCAGTCAACAAGGAAATGGAGGATGCATTTATATTGCCCACCTTATAGATTCTGCTTAATTAGATCAGAGACTTCTAAAAAATCTATTCCATGTCTACGAGAGAATTTTGGCAGGAAAATGCTTGCATAATATGTTACATTAATTACGAGGCAACTATAATGAACAAGGCACCTTTTGAATTTTGATACTCTCTCAGGACCAATACTTTAACATTTTTATAAGACACTTTGATACTATCTTTTCAAAGGTCAGTATTGTATACACTTAATTATGATTTAGAGTTATTAATTTCGTTCCTACTTAAACTTATAAAAAGAATGATTTCAACTCTTAACTAGTTTGTTTGTATTATGTGTTTAATATTTTGATTAAACAAAGATTTTTAATTTCATCTTAATTTAGCTATATACTGTGTTCACAACCATCCTTTACCAATTTGATCTCGACTTTGTGTCAAAAAGTAAGGTGGTTTCACTCTATAATGGCTTCAATTCAAACTTTCAACATCTACCATCGAATTCTAAATCTAATTCCACACAGTAAAAGTTAAGAAGATAAGTCTGTCATGTAATATTCAGAAAGAATCATATTCCTCAGCCTCCCTGGAAATCTCAAATTAAAAGGTCGAATGTTCACATCTGCCACATAGCCAGGAGTTATGGGTTGTTTCTTCCAGAAATTTTTCCACGGAGACCCAGAAATTCCTGCTAAATTTCACTATCTTTACTCTTCTCTAGCCACAATAGCGATACCTGCCAAAGCAGTTAAGGATAACTCTCCTAATATCCTTTCCTAGAACTCCAGGGAAAACACTCTGATTTTAACTTCTCACTTAAAATTTCTAGTCGATCATCAGAGCACTGCAGAAGCATATAAATTCAGTGGCCACAGGGAATTTATGCCAACAATCCATTATCCCCTCTATTAATCATGCATACATATTTTTTTTTTGTATATAATCTAGATATATATAAATAATATGTTATTATATGATTTGATGATTTTAAATTAAAAATATAGTAATGGTAACCGAGGTCAACCAATTAATCAATCACTTCTCAATTGATAGTTTACTGAAAATAGTTATCCAAGGATTCGATGGTCCTGGAATCTCTAAAGTTATATTTTAGTTCCAGGTCCAGCGTTCGGAAATCAATGAGACGTGAATGCCTGAAAAAGAAAATATCACCCACTTAAAGCCCGTCTTTTTTCTTTTTGTTTTCCAAGCAAGTCAACATATAATTTAATTGCTATCGAGAGCCAAACTACGAAGACTCTGCCAAGAACAGTGCCGTGTTCAACTGCTGCATGGGGTTAAAGCATCATAGATATTTTAGTTTAGCAAAAAAGTAGACGTGATGGTGGGAAATTAGATTAAAGGGAAATAAAGATAGAGAATACTGGTTAAAACCATCTTTATGTGCATGGTCGTTTACCTGCTGCATGGGGTTAAAGCATCATAGATATTTTAGTTTAGCAAAAAAGTAGACGTGATGGTGGGAAATTAGATTAAAGGGAAATAAAGATAGAGAAGACTGGTTAAAACCATCTTTATGTGCATGGTCGTTTACCCTTAAAGCTTTCTGTTTTGCCTTTGCTTTTCTTTAAGCTCACCATTCTGCTTTACTTTTTTGGATTTTCTTTATAGTCTTTTGTATGTCCTTCCATTCCCATTAGCTCTACTGTAGAAAGAAAAAAATAGTCTATGAAGCACAGGGCCAGCCAAAGTCATTGCATGCCTTACAAGACTACTCTACAACCTCTACAACCAATACTTGAGATGCTAAAAATATAGGAGATGTCAAGAGTGGAAAGCAATGTGGTAGCAAGATTATACTTCAACATCAAGTGGAGAAAGAATATATTGCACATAATTGTCTAAAAGATTATCTTTGAGAAAATAACAAGATCACCAAGCTTAAAGAATGAAGGAAAGTGGGCGTGAACTAGTTCTCCTCAGTCTAATTTCTTAAAGTCTATCTTTGTCCTCTCAATTGGGGTATCGATCAACTTATGCCTGTGAAAATTTGCTCTCAGAAGCTGGCTCCTAAAATCAAACAGCGAAAACTCAAGCTGTAGCTTAAACCCAGTTACTCATGAAAATCAAAATTCCCAAACGGCTTGAAAATCTTGAAATATGTGTCCAGCAGGAAGAAAAGATCATTTACTGTTGAGAACTTTCTTGGGAAGAGAAAAACCTACGGCTTGGGAGTAATTCAATAAAGGGGATGATTAACAACAACTCTTACTTCAAAAGTTGATATTCTTGTATTCCAAAGGTGAGTTTATCTCTAGAATATAAATCTCAATACAGTCTGGAAAAATATCCCCATCTTCATATTTTGCTAATCTCTTCCTCCATAAAATTACTTGCGAGAATAATTTTCACTAAAGCTACAAGAGCAGCAATAAATCCTTGCAGTTTCTATAGTTGGACTCTATTGTGCCAGCATTAGCTAATCTCATTTTGTGCAGTTGCAGATAAAAGACGGGAGATTGAAGAAGTCACGACAATCCAACATACAAACAACCTGTAGCTTTTGCAACAAGAAGAAATTTAGTGAGAAACTGCCAGAAGATCTTCCAGCTATTGATAATGAATCCGCTATCTTCTCCCCATCATCAAGTAGACTATAAATTGAGGGACACAAAGCCGCAGCTTGGAGAACGATGGCCACATGGAGGAATACGTGGTGCAGGTGGCTGGATAAGCAGTGAAAGAGCTACAAGCACATATGATCTTGTTGAACAGATGTTTTATCTGTATGTTCGAGTTGAGAAAGCCAGGGATCTTCCCCCAAACCCTCTGACTGGGAACTGTGACCCTTACGTTGAAGTGAAAGTTGGAAATTACAAAGGGAAAACGCAGCACTTTGAGAAGAAATCAAACCCTGAATGGAAACAAATTTTTGCATTCTCCAAGGACAAGATTCAGTCTTCAGTTGTTGAGGTATTTGTCAGGGACAGAGAGATGGTGGGCAGAGATGATTACGTAGGGAGGGTGTTATTTGACATGCATGAAGTGCCTACAAGGGTTCCACCAGATAGCCCTTTGGCACCGCAATGGTATAGACTAGAGGATCGTCGAGGTGATAGCAAGGTGAAAGGAGAGATTATGCTTGCAGTTTGGATGGGAACACAATCTGATGAAGCTTTCCCTGAGGCATGGCACTCAGATGCTGCTACAGTTCATGGAGAGGGTGTTTTCAATATTCGATCAAAAGTTTACGTTTCACCGAAGCTGTGGTATCTCAGAGTTAATGTAATTGAAGCTCAGGATGTAGAACCGCAAGACAGAAGCCAATCACCACAGGCTTTTGTGAAGGCTCAACTTGGAAACCAGATACTCAAAACCAAGTTATGTCCAACCCGAACGACTAACCCTCTCTGGAACGAGGATCTGTTCTTTGTTGCAGCTGAACCATTCGAAGAACAGTTGATACTTACAATTGAAAATAAAGTGACTCCTGCAAAAGATGAGATTATGGGAAAGATACATTTGCCACTCAACATGTTTGAGAGGCGCTTGGATCACCGCCCGGTTCATTCCAAATGGTTCAATCTGGAAAAATTTGGGTTTGGTGTTTTGGAGGGTGACAAAAGGCATGAACGCAAGTTCTCCAGCAGGATTCATCTGAGAGTCTGCCTTGAGGGTGCTTATCATGTTCTAGATGAATCAACAATGTATATAAGCGATCAACGTCCCACTGCTAGGCAACTATGGAAGCAACCAATTGGGATCCTTGAAGTGGGCATCTTGAGCGCTCAAGGGCTCCTCCCAATGAAACAAAAAGATGGTAGAGGAACCACAGATGCCTATTGCGTTGCCAAATATGGGCTAAAGTGGGTGCGAACCAGAACAATCCTTGAAAGCTTCAACCCAAAATGGAATGAGCAGTACACTTGGGAGGTTTACGACCCTTGCACAGTGATCACATTGGGGGTATTCGACAATTGTCACTTGGGCGGAAATGAAAAACCGGCCTGGGGCAGTGGAGCGAAATTTGATTCAAGAATTGGTAAGGTTAGAATTCGGCTATCAACCCTAGAAACAGATAGGATTTACACGCATTCTTACCCACTTCTTGTTCTAAGTCCATCAGGGGTGAAGAAAATGGGGGAACTCCAATTAGCAGTTAGATTTACATGTTTCTCTCTAGCAAGTATGATCTATCTCTATGGACACCCCTTATTGCCAAAAATGCATTATCTGCATCCTTTTACTGTTAACCAGTTAGACAGCCTAAGATATCAGGCCATGAATATAGTAGCTGTGAGGCTTGGCCGTGCTGAACCACCGCTAAGGAAAGAGGTAGTAGAGTATATGCTGGATGTAGATTCTCATATGTGGAGCATGAGAAGAAGCAAAGCTAACTTCTTCAGAATTGTCTCACTATTTTCTGGTATGATCTCCATGAGCAAGTGGCTTGGTGAAGTGTGTCACTGGAAGAACCCAGTAAGTACAATGCTTGTTCATTTTCTATTTCTCATATTGATTTGCTATCCAGAATTGATCCTCCCAACAATTTTCCTATACATGTTCCTGATTGGAATATGGAATTACCGATCCCGTCCAAGGCATCCTCCTCATATGGATACAAAACTTTCACGGGCAGAAGCGGTTCACCCAGATGAACTAGATGAAGAATTTGATACATTTCCTACTTCCAAGCAGCAAGACATAGTGCGAATGAGGTATGACAGACTGAGAAGTGTGGCTGGAAGGATACAGACAGTAGTAGGAGACATGGCAACACAAGGGGAGAGGTTTCAAGCACTGCTAAGCTGGAGAGACCCAAGAGCAAGCAGTCTCTTCGTAATTTTCTGCCTAATTGCGGCAGTAGTTCTCTATGTGACCCCCTTCAAGATAGTTGCTTTGGTTGCGAGCTTAATTTGGCTAAGACATCCTAGATTCCGAAGTAAGCTACCCTCCATACCCAGCAATTTCTTCAGGAGATTAACATCTCGTGCTGACAGCTTGCTTTGAAAGAAGACTCTACCATGATATGTATTGTCTTTCTTTTGTTTTCTTTTATTGGCTTTAATTTGCTATGAATGTTCTTATAAGAATTCAAATCCTAAAGTTTGGCTTTAATTTCCCTTTTATCAAAACATGCTAGTAATGAACAAAAATATCCAATTAAATGTCCCCAACTTAAGATTTTATTATATGCTTATTAATTGTTCAGAACGATTGGCACAGGTAGATCTCTTTCTTTCGCAAAAGAGATGATAATGTAATTTTACAACAATGGCCTCAAAGAACACATGCTCAATAGTATGTACTCAGTCACTTATTAACAACCTTAACAAGAAAAAAAAATTCATTACATAAGAACATTACTAGCAAACACAATTTAGGGCTCCCAAAATCTTCTACAATCACCAAAAATGTAAATGAATAGAATTCAAGAAAAAGCATTCATCAAGGTATCACAAAGAATTACTTTAGAAGACAAGCTCATGTGGTTTCATGCCGGACTTCAGTGAGAATCTTGCGGACAAGTAAGGCTTCAAGTCTGTGACAGCTTCAATGGATTTTATCAATGGTGCGTCAACTGCCTTCTGATCATCTTTCTTCTTGTTATCTAGGAGCACTTTCTTCTCCTGTAGTTCATTTAAAAAACCTAATGAAAATGGACTCAATAAACCCAACAGCCACCAAAAACTTTTGACTATATTTTTCTTGGCATCACGCGGCCACCAAGTTTACAAAAATTAGATTTGTTGCAAACACATTTGAACATGATCATTCAAAATAAAATCCAATAGCATAGAATTTTGTAAAGCTAAGTTGAACAATAGTAGCTCAATCTTTTCTTTTTCCTCAAGGATTTTTCTTTGCTGCTATAAGATGTCTTTTGAACTCAACCTAACCCAGTGCTTGTGTTAAGCAACAGAGCAGCAAGTCACATCAAGCATATTTTAGTAGGAAAGCAAGTAAATGAACGACACAACTCACCTCCTTCTCTACCTCAAAAAATTCTCCCTCTCCCTTCTTTTCCTTTTTGGCAACTTCCTTTGTAAAATATTTGTCATCAAACTTTTCTGCATTGACCCCAGAAATGTCAACCTTAGTTGAAGTTGCAATCACATAAGATTGATTTACACGTCTTAGAGGAACACCATTAATCCTGAACGGCCCTGTCATGGAGAAATAAAGGATGCAAATCAACAGCAACCAAGTATAAAACAATAACACCAAGACAAAATGATAATTAGACAAGAAGTGAAGGCATGCCTAAGCATAACACATTTGATAAAATGATATACACAGGGCTTCCATAAAAGAAAGACATATACAATTTACATTCATAAACAAGCTTATAAACAGAAGTACACTTTAATGCTTCATATTTTGCATTTCTTCAGATAATTCATTTAGAATTCTATTACAAAACAAAACATGATTCCATATATATCAACAGGATAAGGTTATGAAAGAGTCTAATTTCTTCTTCTTCCAAGAGTAGAATAACACAATCTCGAAAGACTTCTTATGTTGCAATCAAGGACAATGATAGATCCTAGGCCAAAAATTACAACTGAGCGCCCACCAATAGTGGGATAAGCACGGAAGAGCACGTTATAGAACAAATATTTTTTCTAATCATAATGACTAGATATATTTTTTAAAATTATCATCATCACCAACACATTTAAATGTGTCGTCTGATTAAATATGCAAGGCATATAAATGAACCTGAAAATTCAATATTGCAAGGCAAAAAAAAGCAATAATGTGCCGGCTAATGTTTAACAATTACAGTGAAAATTAATCATCCAGTTTCAATTTCACTACTCCAAAAAACGACAACTGATCAGTCAATAAAATTCCTCAGAATAACAATAAACTGACCGGTTACTAGAAGCAACCCGGATGGAAGCTGTTTTAGAAAAACGACTCTCTTGCCCATAAACCTCCCAGCCAACAAAATCAACACAGTCCCAGGCGTAATGCTCTCCCTACATCCACCAAAAGAAACATAAAAATCATAACAAAAACAAAACAAAATTAATGACCAAAAACAAAGAAAAAGAAAAAGATAATCTTGATGTACCTAAGCTTGGTGGGTTTTTGCTTGCGCTTGTTGACAAGCGGCTTCTTAACGTCATCGGCTGGGTAGAACTTGGGTTGCTTATTGGCAGCAGCATCAGTTACAGTGGACCTAGCCTCGTGCTTAGGGAAAACGCCGCCATTTTTGGCCTTGATAGCCCAGAGACCACGCTTGTGGTACATCTTGGATCTAGAAAACTTTCCAATGCCGCGTATAAGATCTGGGTTTCGGCTCGTTCTAAGGGCTTTCGGGGCCATTTCGTTGAAGCCGCTCTCTGTTCTCTACGAAGATACAGAGGTTCAGCAAGGAGAGTAGCTTAGAGGAGAAAAGAGCTTAAACCCTAGACTTTATTATAATAAAAATAAAATGAAATGTTTTATGTTTGGACCTTTGAAATGAGTTGTGAGAGATTGGGCTTACAGGCCCCAACAAAGCCCGGTTTCTTGAGATTGGGGCTTGATTCGGTGGGGTAGAAACAATAAGAGACACCTTCCAACTTGGGCAATCCTAAATATTTCACTCTTGGAAACTGCATTGATGCAAGAATAGGAATGACAGAATCCACGAAATTGCTTCTTTTTTTGTATAAATTATAGTCCTTTTTTTTTAACATAAAATATTATATTGATAGACTTACGTATTCTGATTGAATTATTTTAGTCTAAATAATTTTGACATATACATTAAGTTTAATTTTTACAGTCCGAATTAGGATATAAGAGAGCCTAAGTAAGTAACCTTGTTCATTTCCATCATGACAAGGTAGTTTGTTTGGTCCCAATTTTCTCATAATTTAGATTTTTAAATTGAAAAAAAATCAAGTTATTCATAAAATTTCTGTATTAATTTACATTGAAAAGATTCTACCCCAGCCAGTTATTATTTATGAAAATGGTCCATTAGTCTTCTTGTGTAAAGAAAAAGAAGACAAAATCAAGTCTGAGGGATGATATCAGTGGGTGTTTGTCAGCATGTATCTCATCTTGGATCGCTCACCACCTAAAAAAGGTATGCATGCAGATGCAGCACTGCCTAGACCACAAACATTTAGTCTTCTTTCCCTTGGACCAAACAACTTTTGTCTCCGTTCTTCCTCCTCTTCTCCTTCTCTCCCCTCTTTCTCCATCACTTAAAGTCAGACTTATACCAACGAAATTATTCAAACTGTCAATTTTTTTAAAAGAGAGGAAGAAATAACTTCTACTGCTTTTAATTTTAATATTGTAATTATTCTTCTATCTACACATCTCTGTAGAAAAGAAGTAAAATTTAGGGACTTAAAATATAAAAAACTAGGTTGCTATAGTGGGTGGGGTTTCATTCCATCATTCTTGTCGAGGGCGAGCCACCCAGAGAGAGCTGAGAGCTCGGAGACGATGGAAGTACTCAGCAATCGCCAGCAGACATCTTGCAGCTTGACGGGTAGTAAGAAGCTGATGCAGCCGGTGTAATGTCTGATGCCTCAGATTATCTGCCTGTAAGTTTGAATATCAAAAATATTAAGACTATATTTAATTATTAGAATTTGATTTTAAGAGGAACATTTAGCATAAATTTTGTTCTTTATGTTCATGCAATCTATCCACTCATGACTTTGGGGCATTTGGGGTTTTGTTTGTCAAAAGGTTGAAGGAATTAGCAAAATTTGGATTTGAAATGTTGGTTGTGGTAAGGTCGTACTCACCATTTTGTCTATAAGTTTGAAAGAAAAGACAGCATCAAATTCAAAATTCTGATTAAATTAAAAAATTACATTTCAGGCCGACCCTTGGAATATAACATATCAGTGTACTCTGATCCTTTCATCAACGAAGAAAGTCGTCAATAGATTTTTATTTTTCATAATTATTTATCCTAAATATAATTTCAAAAAAATTCATTTAATAAATTTTCAGAGGTCAAATTATTATTTAACTTCTATAAATAAATAATATTTTTATTTTTTAATCACTCTACATGTTGTTGTGGGTTGATAAATATGGTTCAGCCGAGTGTGGCTTTGTACATCAAGTGGCGGTCCAGTCTTTGACTGTTTTTCATGTCACCGCTAATTTAGTGAACAGTGAAAAAGCAAGTTATGGTCGGTATAGTTTACACAGGAGGCTGGTGGCCATTTAATAGGGCCAACAATATATATGTGGTCATGGGCAAATATTCATTCAAGTAAGCAATCATCAGGTGAAATGAAAATAATGCTTTTGATTTCTGAGTCTTAATCTCAGGTAGCTCTAATGGTGGGAAATTGTGACTTCAAGTGAAACATATATAAGAACATATACGACCAGATTCAAGCCTACCTAGATGTGGTTACAGTGTAATCCGATTGAGACACATGGATGATGGTTTTCCTTCTTAATTTCCTAGCGTAGTTTTCTCGGGAAACTGACGGAACCCAGGAAAAAGCCTAACTGTATAGTGTCGCTATCAAAATGTACCTCAATATCTCGAGCGACCCCATGAGTAGTTTCTAAATTGGGTTAGGTTTCCAAACCAAAACAGCACCAGAGTCCAGGTCCCACATACCCCACATCACTTTGAAATAATATATCATAATTCATGCGAGGGGGCCCACAAACAGGCAAAATAGCAATAGACTTATAACCAAATTTGCAGTTCAGAGATTGATAAACGTACCTCCCTAACAAAACCTTCGATGGAGGAGAGTTTGTTCATGGCTACGGCCATTTGGCCCATGTAATTACCCATGTTAGGTGGGCCACTCAGTGAATCAGAAGCTATGATATCTGAAATGGACTGGTTGAGAGCTTCAAGCCCTAGGGAGAGAGCTTCTTCAGCCTCCTGTGTAGATTGCTGCAGTCCACAGATGCCCAAGATCTGTTGCTCACTTAATGGCTCAATTTGGCTCAGCATTACCTGAATTAGATACTAACATGAGACAATAATATGTGTAGACGTTATTGTCATTGCATAGAATCAAATTTTCTTGGTTATGATTTTGCATGAGGGTCTTGGTACTTTATTTATAGAAACCAAAGGAGAAGATGAAAATGAGAACAAGAGTGTTTGTTGACATCAATGAGAAAGGAAGAGTATTTGCAGACCCGTGCAATTCTTTCCTTCTCTCTCTCTTTCTTTTTCATGCCATAAGTTGTAGTAACAGACATGGCTTTATTAGAGTGGCACCAAACCAAGCCTTCTTGTAGAAACCTTCATGATGGCTTTCTTCATTAATTGATATACATTTTTGTTATGCAATCTTCTTTCCCAACCCCACCGACAAATTGCACCATGCAATAAAAACACATAATACATATCCCCATACCTTATCTAGATTATAAAACCCAAAAAAAAAAAGAAGTTTCTGTGTTTTTGTTTCGGATAGAAATAAATCAGGAAATCTAATTACTAGGATTGGTTTTTTTTTTTTTTTCAAATGAAGGACTCAGACTTACGAATAAGTCTAAGCAGGGTTAGTTAACTAACCCTAATTCAAGCTGAGTGGTTTATTTGGTAATGACTTTTGTCATTTGCTTGTCACTTTTAGTGCTCATCATGTACACCATTTTTCGTAGCTAAATTTCGAAACTATGTGTTAACGGAAAAAAAAAAAATCAAAAACTAAAACAATGGGAATATATTAGATGTACTTACCTTAATGAGCTCCGATGGCCGGAAGCCACCCAACCACAAGAAGCATCTCTCCGCCGGAGTCGTCCACAAGCCAGAAACAAGGTGAAACACGTCCGTTTTAGCCACCATGCTTTTGAGGTTCATCATCTCATCGTAGTGCGCTAAGCAGTTGTCTACGAAGAGCCGAAGTTGGTTCTCTGGTAAATGTTCTTGTACTGCTGCTCGAAGCTCACACATTAGACGATGATGCATCTCGAGCCATCGTGCATACTCCATGTCAAATAAAGCAGAATCTAAACAAGGGAGAGATGCGTAAGTTCGAGGTGAAAAGAACATAATACCGAAGAAAAAGAGTAATTTTTAGAACATTTTGATATATACCTGAGTTAATACTGTTGTTGCCAACTGGAAGCCCTTGCTCTCCACCTAAAAGTCCGCCGAAAAACATGCCCTAACAAAAAACCCCATGTTCTAGATCATATGAAAACGAGACAAAGTTCAAGTACAGAGGGAGTTCATGATGATATATTAATCAGAAGAAGTTAGTTTCACAAAAGATCTAATCTTACTTGAGTTCTGGCTCGTTGTAGCTCTTGTTCCAGTTGGGTAAGCTTGATCCTGCTCGATTCTAGCTGCTGGACATAAGCCTGCAATGGAAAGGACGGAAAATCAAAGAAGATAATGACTTAAATTTTATCTTCCTCAGGACTCGAAGAGAAGTAACAGCACCAGTTTTTGGACTTACCTTTTTCCTCAACCTGCTTTTCCTTGCCGCCTCTCTATTCTGAGCCAGTCTTCTCAGTGTCTGCTTGAAAATAATAACGAGATACGTTGAACAATTGATGGAGAGATTTGATGTGAATATTCTATTCACTTATGTTATTTCAAATGATCAAATAAAGAAAGAAATAACCTTAGTGTCTGGTGTTTTGGGTCCTTCTTGTTCTGAGCTTGATGTTGGACCTTTTCGGTTTCCTTCACGCTGCCATAAGAGAAGAATAAATAACAAAACGAAGAAAATAAAAATAAAAAGATAAGAATAAATAGCAAAACGAAGAAAAGAAAAATAAAAGCTAAGAATCTCAGTTTCAATAAACTAGCTACCAAACTATTATTCTTAATCCACATTTAATAATTTTTATTTAAATTTTCCTACTTTGACAGCTTTAGCTGGCTCAGGCCCAGATGCAGCATCATTTCCTGCGTTGGCCAACTCCATGGACGGCTCGGATGGTCTTTTTGAACCACTATTTTTAGGAGAAACTAAAATTGCACCAGCCTACCAAATACAAACAAAACCATTAGAAACTAATAGATGATTAAATTTTATGGTAAACTCAGAGAAGTTAATTTAATACGAATAAGTACCTTTGTTGATGATGGCTCTACGTGCATAGGCTGAGAAGGGAAAATGTTCAAAGTTGGAGGCCTCATTCCTGAATTCTCTGCGCAAACAAATTCTCAATGAGCATTAATTAATAATACTAGTTGTAGATAATTTCCATGCCCACGAGAGAGAAAGAGATAATGATAGGAGGAGGACCCAGGTGACTAAAAGAGGAGACTAGAATTGAGAGTTAATGAGAGGCAAGGAACGAAAGTATAGAAACCGTCTTGCATTTCTAGCTCTCTATCATGAAAACAGAAAAAGGAAGAAACGAATGTGAAAAAGGTAACGAAAGCCCACAGACTTTTCGTACCCTTTACAGTACAAGTAGAAGTCGCAAAAAATTCATGATCAGTGAGTTGGTTTTGTTACATGTCATTTACCAAGCCACAACCATTGAACAAGGGGAAAGAAATAAAATCAAGAGATTCTATCCTCATATATGAAAGTTGAAATAATGTTTTTAAATATTCTTTTCAAAGCTTTTTTCTGCAAGCTGGGATCTGGTCAAAAAAAGTACTGCCATGGAAGATTTTAATCTGTTGAACATGCTTTTCCTGTGACCCAAACAGACCATTCCCAAAAGAATCTTTCCAACAGAGAACGAGTGAAAATTCAAGAAAAAAAAAAAGTACCCTTTCTTGAATGAAAGCTGAAGTTTTGAGAGAGAAAACACTCACGTCTTTGCTCCTGAAGACCGGAAGGATCTTGTCCATCAAGATAAAGGAAAAGGGCTTGATCTAATTCTCCCAGATCATAAGTTCCAGTATCTTTACTACCACTGCTGACATCAAAACAAATAGAAATAAAACATAGAGAACAAAGTATTAAACATTGATTAATTTCAACCCAAAAGGCTTTGCTTTGTAATGTTAAATTACATGTAGTTTCCAGGGATATTGGATAGTGACAACGATTGCATCATTCCATAAGGAATCTGGTGTTGCTCTTGTATTATTTGATGCTGAAGCTGCTGTTGATGTTGGTGATGATGATGGTGATAGTCTAGTTGTGTAGAATGATTGACGATGACTTTATTATCAGTAGCCATGAAAGGAGTTCTTACAAGCCTTGTAATTTCGTTCTCTTCTACTAGCTGAGCTTGATCAAGAGCTCTTGAAAACCCCCTTAATAAACAAGAACCAAACTTTCTTCTCTGTTTTCTAGATCATCTTTCATTACACCACAATCAATATCTAGAGAGAGACAGAAAGAGAGTCGGTTATGTTTGAAAGGAGGATAGAATGAAAGTAGAGAACGGAGAAAAAGCAAGAACGGAATTGAATGCAAAAGTATAAAAGACAAGCCTTGTTATTACTAGCCTCTCTCTCTCTCTCTCAAAATTAGACTCACCTGACTTCATGTAAAACCAGTTTTGAGTCTCAGCCGAAAGAAACAAAATAAACACAGTTTCAGATAAGGCCGTCTCGAGCTATCTTATTCCACTCTCTCTCTCTCTTGAGAAAAACCATAAACAACTCAAGACTTAAATGAAACCGCTGTTCTGGATACGAGAAAACCACTTTTGATTCCTCAGTTTAGCTTTCTTGTCCGAGTTTCCTATCAATTCCTTACGGAATGACGAAAATGCCTTTATTTGGTTTGAAGTTTTACACTTTTACTATTAACATTTCCATGCAAACTTACACGTAGATGGGTGAGGCGGCGGCGTTCGAAAAATGCCACCAAAACCATGTATAGTCTTTAGAGCCACTTTCTCTCTCTTCATTTTCCTAATTTTCATTTATTAGAACATAGATTAAAATCCAGTCCTTTAATCATTAAATCTTAACCCCTTTCTCTCAATAGTAAGATTAGGTACACCTAAAAAATAGATCACGGTTCAAGAAGAACTCAGATAAGTTTATGGTATGTTTATATTAGAGCTGAAACTGATGTTATGTTTATAATCTTTGTTCCTATTTATAAAAAATATGAGATTCTCTATAATTTTAATTAATTTAAAAAAGGAAAATTTATACTCTTTTATATACTAAATTCTTTTTTTAATTAATATAGTGCCTTTCTTTAGTCAAAACTAATGAATATAATCAATTTCTTTGATTATTGTTAATTATTTACCAAAATACGAAATCTCTGCTTAGTGGGTTGGATTAGCAAAGTTAATAACTTGGGTTTGTGATAATTCCTATTTATTAACTCTTCAAAGCTATTATCGATTTACCAACAATTACTTATTAATACACAGTTTTTGATCATGTCATGTGTATTAAATATCGTCTACTGTTATTTTTATTTATGAATAATGTTCTAATAGCCCTACTGAACAGAACAATATGGGAATTTTCATTACTATAAAACTCCTATCATTTTCACCATTAAAGAAATCAAATGAATACAAAATTCAACTCTTTATCTCTTCGCAAAGGCAAAACTCCCCAGGGACTCCATTCAACAGCCGTTACCGATTTTTTCTTTTATTAAGAAGGGGGTTGGGGTAGAATTGTCATTAAGTACTTGTAATCTAGAAAAGAAATTATTTATAATCAGACGCAGTTGTCAACAAGAGAACGCAGGTAGGACCGTTGACCGTCGAGCAGGTGTCAGTTTAGAGATCCAAACTCAATCAGAAGATCAAAAGGAATCAGACGGTTGAGAGTTTGTTTCTCTTTTTTATGTGCTAGGGCCACGCCTGATCGATCTGCAGAACTAAGTCTTAATCAATGGGGTCCACTGAACCGGCCCCCACCTTTCCTGCGATTTTTTAACTCCCCTGTTATCTAACCACTCCGGAAATAGGGACTGTCTGCTAACTACGGAGAAAAATGATACAAAATTCACAAGAAGATTACATTTTTTTTTCTTAAGTGTATTTATTTTAATATTTGAATATAGTTAAATCTGTATTATTGAAATATTAATTCATCAGATGTTATTATTTGATGATATATTTTATGATCATTTGACTTGTATTATCATTATGAGCCATCCTTATTTTGTTGTAATTTTGATTTAATTATATATATATATATATATATATATATATATATATATAATATATAATATGGGTTGTTGTTGTTGTTGAGATAATTAAAAAGAAATGCGTTTCTCTTTTCTAAATCTCCAAGTTTAATATCTTGTCTTGTGTTTCTCTCTTTCTAAATCTCATGTTTAATCTTCTTGTTTCACTATTAATGAAAGCCTCATATCAACAACACTAAAAAGACTATTTTTTCACTCCATTGAAAAAGCTTTGCTAGCGCCTTTATGTTCTTCTCCATTGCATATGCTTATTTTGTCTGACTAAACTAAAATAATTTCTTCTTTTGGGATTTATGTTATCTTTTTGTTTTATTCTAATAATATATATTTAATTGTATACTGATACGTCATTATTTATATATAAAGTTATTTATATAATATTATTATTTTCTTAATTATGATTACTTAACATTTCTTATATGTGTTTATCATTATGAGTAATTAGTTTAATTGAATAATTAATAATTTAAAAAAAGTTTAGAAGAATAGTAGAATTTTAGTATTTTACGTATATCTAAAGTGTGAAAGGGATTTTTTATTTTTTAAAAATATTTGAGTCTCTTCTAATTTAATTTTAAATTGATTCAAATTAGATTTCACGTTAAAAAACATGAAGGGAAAACGGAAAGAGGAATAGAAGTGGGTTGGTTGGTTGCTTCCCTTATGATGTGTCGCCCTTAACAGAGTTTTCGTAATGGAATCAAAATTTTAGCCTCTCTATCGTTATAATTTCAACGGCATTTATAAATCTAGCTTGAAACATATCAATATATTAAATACTCCAGCGAATTCATTTTGTCGTGTGCGATAATTCCTCCCTTTTTTATTCCAACCCTGATGAGTCAGAATGGAATATTTTTCCAAATAATTATAATAAATTTAAAAAAAAAAAAAAAAACAAGTAAGTTTTTGTAGTCAGGAATTTTTCTCCTTTGACGTGCTCAGATCTCATTCAGGGAAGTATGTAGTCCTGAATTTTAGCTTGTGAAAGCAAAATATTATACTAATTAAATTAAATTATTAAGTAATAAATATAGTTATTAAAATGCTATATTTTATAAATAAAATAAAATAATTTTATCTAAAAGGTTAACTTAAAAATTATACATAGCACTTCTATAATTGCTCTTAACAATTCTTCATTTTATAAAATTATTGCATAATATAATATTTCTCTCAATATATGTAATAGAACAATCCTATAGTAATTGATCTCTCATTCAATTATAGTTACAATAGGTATTATCAACGCTAACTTAACAAGTAAATAAATTAAACAAATCATTTAGTTTTATTATTTTATTATATTTTTTTATTTATATAATTAAGGAAAAATATTTAAAATAAGGAAAATATATATTAAAATCATAAAAATAAAAGAAAAATAGTAATAAATTAGTATTAATAGGTATGGGTATAGACATTATCACCTATATAATTCGATCTTTTTTTATCTGTATTTTTCTTATTCACATTCGTATTTTTCTTATTCACATCTGATTTTTCATTTAATAATTAGGAATATTATAAATTATCTAATGGGGTTACAAATATGTATTTAGTGGGTCTAATTGTAAATTAGATTAAAATCTTAATTATATATTCAATATTTTCAATCTATTAAATGACTTTCATTAATTACATTACAACCATGGCATTAAAAATTAGATTGAATCAACTGATTTGACTGACTGGATCATCTACTACTAACCAAACTAATTGAAGTATATATAAAATCGGGTTTGACTTAGTTGATATAAAAAATTAATTTTTTTTCACAAATTCATTATGAAAACTTGAATCAAAACTTTATTTATTATATTTGAATATATATATATACTATATAACTAAACTTATTTTAATGTTAATTAAGTTAAATTATATATTTAATCATAAATTATACAAAATATTTGTTAATATTAATTTTGAACAATTAATCGATCTAACAATCGATTAACTAATTCGATTATCAATTAAATTAGATCACTTTTTTTACTAGATCGATATCTGATCTGATTATAAAAATATTAATTACATGATAAAAAGTTGACTTATATGACATTTACTATCCATCTATCACTTCTTTACAAAATCTCAATTGAATTCCATATTGATCACACCAAACATGTTGTTCCACCTACCACATGATTCTTATGTGTGTAATCTTCATGATATCATGGTCTTCATTATTTCGTCAAGTTATGTCTTAATATTTATTAAACAAATCTATAGTGATAAATTATTTGTATACCTTTAAAAAACATAATTCTCGTAAATTATGACATTTATTAGACACAAATAAATAATACTAACGAAATAAATTAAAAAATTAACGTTAATATATGAAAAAAAGACTCTTAAACCTATTATTTTTTATACATAAATCCTGAAACTTTTTTTTTTTTTTAAACTCAAGCTAACCCTTGAGATATGTGTTATGATAGATTGATATAAGTTTAATGATAGAACCAAAAAAACAGAAACTAATTCAATAATTATTACAGTTTTGAAGACTTCTCTTGGATTTCAAAGAACTATCATCATGGTTAGGAAGGCGTAATTATCACAAAGACAGTTTATTCAGCTTCTGCTCAATACGCTACCATTATGAGGATTTCTTGTGAAAAGGAGGATTTAATCATATGACAGATTAATGTTTAGATCATGATCCAAGAGTTCCAAAAATGGCAGCTTTTGTTGTAATCTTAACAAGCTTTTGACTATTATTGTTCTTATGATGTATGCTGTTTGTCTAAATGATTCGATTAAATTATAGTAACAAATAGATATGTTAGTGTGAACACTCCTAAAATGGTATATTTTCTGCTTACGTTATAAAATTTTCATGATTACATGAATATTATAGGCCAAATGATTTATTTCCACTCAAAATATGTTATTTTTTCAAATTCTTATCCCTTAATTTTAAAAATCTCATTTATTCACTTACAAATGATTAAAATTAATCGAATCCATTAGTTATATCATTTTTTCCTTCTAAACCATAAAAACTAACAATTTCCTTCAACCTAAGTTTTCAAAAATAGTATTTTGCCCTTAAGATTTCCAATTTTTCATATTTAATTTTTTTTAACGACAAAAAGACTTTTTCGATGATCTTTAGGCAATGTCTCTTTCTCTCCGACAAATTCTCCTTCTAATGCGTTCTCTTTTCGGCATTGTGTAACGTCATCGCCATTAGAGAATGAAGACGAATCGTCTTCATTTAAAGATGATAACGACGCTACATAACGTCTGAATGTAAACTTGCTAGAGAGAATGAGACATTGCATGAAGATGGTGAAAAAAATCTCTTCGTCACGGGAAAAAATTAATTTGAAAATTGAAAATTCTAAGAGGAAAATGTTATTTTTGAAAACATAGATTAAAGAAAAATTGATAGTGTTTACAGTTTTTTTGGGGGCAGGGAGAGAATTAAATCAAATTTAAGTTTATTTTTAATATTAAATATAAAATAATGACGAAAACTCTACATAACGTCGGAATGAAAACTTGCTAGAGAGAATGAGACATTGCATGAAGATTGTCAAAAAAATCTCTGTCATTGGAAAAAATTAATTTGAAAATTGAAAATTCTAAGAGAAAAATGTTATTTTTGATACTAACAGTTTATTTGAGGGGGGGACAGAATTAAATCAAATTTAAGTTTATTTTTAATACTAAATATAAAATAACGATTTTATTTTTAAAATTAATAAACTTAACCACTAATGAATGAATAAATAAAATTTTTAAAATTAAAAAATGAGAATTTGAAAAAAAAACACAACAAATCTTATGTGGAAACAAGTCCTCAGACGTATATTATATTCTAAAGTTGAAAATGAATATAAACATGTTCAATGTATTTCTACCTTCCCTGTGCATTGAAACTTCGACAGGTTAATCTAATTGATGCAACACATTATTGGAATTATTATTTTCGTTGACTTAATGACATTGATTAGTATTTTGTCGACCAAATAGCAAACCTCATACTTAAAATATGTTTTAATTACCATACATCTTGACCAATAGGGCAACCAGATTTTTTTTTTTTTTTAAATTATGGGACAGAATCTATGTTTTGAAATAGGAATGTCCTTGTTTGTTAGTGCAAAATAATTCAAGGGTGACAATTAGATCCCTAATAGGGCATCCACTTGTGGTTTTAAAAGTATTTAACATTATATTGCATCAAAAAGTTATTAGATTTGAATCTACTCATGACGAGTCAATCAAACCCAATATATATAAATTGCTTGAATAAGAGTTAGTAGTTATACCACAAAAAAAAAAAAATTACATAAATACTTTTTTTTACTCCTCTAAAAATATGACATCAGAAGAGAAATATTGTTCTCTCAAATACAGAGAAAATCCAAAGACAAAATATACAACAAATTGTATTGTGGATATTAAATAATTACGTTTCGAACATTAAGGATTAATCCAACGTCAAGTTTATCAAATTTTGGGTACAAAATTTACTATATTTGATTTATAGGATTGACATGTTTTTCCCTCAAGTGGTATGGTATAGTCTGCCTAATCTTGATGGAATATTGTATATATGGTAGGGATCATAGCTAATTAATTATTAATCAAATAAATTTTAAGTATATTGAAACGATTAGTTTATTCAACTAAGAAACCTACTTTCTTAATTTAAATTCACCTAATCTCTAAATTTGAGCCTTTATGTGTTACAACTTTGTCCACCTCATCGGTTCAGCTAAATCACAGAGTGAGATTGCCTAACTCTCCATTGCTTTTCAAAATTATATTCTAATTAATGTGTACATAATCCCTCTAAAAATTTTTCCCCAAAAAATTTTGGACATTGAAGCAGCACTTATATTCATTATACACGTTATCTTTTTTTTTTTTTTTTAAGTGAGCAGAGAATCTCATCCGATTTTAAGAGATAGATAATCCTGAAATACAATAATCAGATTCACAATCATTAAACTAAGTAATCCAGGGTTTCACATTGTACTTTGATTAGGCAACTCAGTAAACACATATTAACGTGTGATTATGAGAAATAAAGACAGCTCCATACATACAGAGAGATTAGTATTAATTTGGAAAAAGCCATGTTAGGAGGGGCATCTTTTTCTTAGCATATAAGCAATATTTGTTGTGCTAAACGAATGCGGAGTTGCCTTGAGAGGATAGAGGTGGGCAACCATTAATTTAGATGCATCCAGACAGTTTGGCTGTGAAGACAAAATGTTTTTGCGACGTATACATTAATGGAAATTACCATATTGACAATTGTTTTTGGTGGTAGATATCTTTAGCAACATTGAAAAAAAGCCAAAGGTCTAAATTTTAACCGAATCTCAAAAGTACACTCCTAGTAGATAAAAAACTCAAATACTCACTTTTTCCTAAATTTTCATTAAAGTTGTTGTTAAATAAAATAGTAAAACTTTTATTTAACAATAATACTAAAAAATATATAATTTTATCTTAGGTTTTGAAAATTAATATTTTACTCAGACCTTAACTTTGAAAAATAATTTTTTTCCTCCACCTTCCTAGCCACTGACGACTATTGGTTTCCAACCTAAACCCAACCATCGCATGATATTTCGATAGACAATGAAGTGTCGTCCTTCGATGACGCCTTTGTTGTCGAGACAAAGGTTTTGTTGGATTTCAGAACAAGGTTGCAGTTTGTGGGAGGAAGTGGTTGGATTTTCTGATATCAAACCTTAGGGGGGAAAAGTCATTTTTTTAAAACTTTAATCCAAAGAAGAAATTATTAGTTTTCTAAACTAAAGAAGAAAATGAGGTATAATTTTAATTATTTTAATATTATTGACAAAATAAAAATTTTATCCTTTAATTCTAATAGGAAATCCTTTAGTATATAATAATAAATTAAACTTTGAATAAGTATTTAAGTTTTTTAACTCCCCCAAATATGTATTCATTTTTTAATCAAAACTTTGATGGGAAAAAGTCCTTTTGGTCTAAATTAATTAAGAGTTTTCCTGACCAGGAGGGTAAAGGCCCTTCTTTTCAGATGCCCACTTCCCTCAGGCCCTTTTGTGATTCAAAGCTGCAGACTCCATTTTCAGCCAGAGAAGTGTGTGTTTTGGCTGTAGCTTTCAGAGTGGACAAGTTTGAATTAGGCTTTTTTTGACGAGTTGCCTCAAGTCTGTCCTTAAATTGACTAAACATAAATTACTGGCATTTGACTGGAAATTTTTTATCTCTAATTCATATGTTCACACGACACACAATTAATTCAAGTTCATCCACTAGTTTGATTTTGCTTCTCTAATCTGCAACCCTGCGCACGAGGGGAAATATTCAAAGTCAGGTCAATTTTAATCTGTAATGTGTTCATACCATTTATGGCAAATTTTATTTTGCAAATTGAAAGCCCACCTCTTATTCAGGTCAAATTATGGTTCAAGAATTGATTGTCAATGAAGTAGCTTGACTGTCGTCCATATATGGCTTCTGCAATCTTCTTGTAATCTTGTTTATGAGAGTGACACTCAAAACAATTCTCTAAATTAATATATGTTGGTTGTAACAAAGAGATAGATTGAATGATAAAAAAGAAAGTTTTATGTATAAGAGAATATGAGTTCAAGTTTCTTCTAATGACATATTAATATTACACTCTTGACTTAGTTAATTCAAAGGTTTATCAACATGTCACTATGAAACTTCAAGATCAATTCTTCAATGCCCCCATTATTTTTTCAGTTTCCATCAAATAAATCAACAAAATTTTGTCAAAAAAGGGGCACGCCTAATGTTAATTAAATTTGAAAATTTTAGCCCGGTCAGTTAAATTATCTATCTATCATTAAAATATAGAAGAATTTAACACTCAAGATTCAAGTATGCTTGACAAGTATTTTGTTTTGTTCTTCTATGGGAAAGTGCCTGACCAAACTCTGTTCAAAGGGTTGTCAAATTGGAGTTAATGCTTCTAGTTGGGCAATTCGTCTCCATTAGGAATTGTTTTTTGTAGAGCGACGCTCCAAGGGTTGCCCCAGAAGGTGATGAGAAAGGTTTCTTTGTGAAAAGTCAGGTTTAAATAATATAATATATCTCATATGAAAGATTATGATATAAATAATTTGAGGTTGATTAGCGATATACTATGATAAATCATTCTTAATTTACATGATTCACTGATTGTAGATTCAATCACTATATCACAGGATTTACCTATTTGACAAAGTTCAGATGGTGTTTTTTATCATTAAAAAAATAAATAAATTACAAATAAAATAAAAATATTTACATAATATCATAATAAATCAAAACCCACTTGCCAAGCGCAAGATGTAATGAAAAGAGGGTCCAGTGATGTCCGCCGTTCCCAAGGGGCGTGGAGCAGCCTGCATCACATCTTTTTGGTATTTTCAAGCATATACATGTGGTACTACAGTTGGAAATTAAGGTAAGGTGACAAGAAAATCAACAAATAATGATGGTGTCACTCACTACTTTCTTCCATTCTTCCACATCTTGAAAGCAATCTCAGAATGTGCATGGCAGGCTTTGCAATGGCTCCCAACTATTCTCAGAAATTTTATCAAAAATGAAAATGGTTTGAAATTGGGTTGACCACATGGTTGAACCACAAACTGATTCAATTGCGGTTCGGTCCATCCTGATTCAAAGACATAAAACAAATTTACAAGAACTCAGACTAGAACAAGCCACCAAGTTCTGATCGGAGTGCTTGTTGCAGCAGTAATTGACTGCACTGTCTTCCAGTGTTGGGGTCCTTTTAAGTTTTAACTTTCGGTGAAAGACAAACTATCATGATCTGAATTATCGGAGTCCAATACCGAGCAAAGTAAATTTTGAATTCGTTAAAAAAAAAGAGGTGGTAAAAATAAGGACAGTTAAAAGGCGAAACACAAATAGAAGTCGGCTATGGGCCTCCTCGAGCAGGGAACCACAGTCACAGAGGGTAACGACAAAAGGCCAAATCACTGTTTACTGCCCAAGGTTTAATGAAATAAATTTCCATCCATAAAGTTTGAAAAAACTATTTTTCCATGGTCAAACGTCCAAGTCAATTATTGGATTTAATTGTTAAAAGAATATTTATATTATTTAATCAAATATTATAATAAGGTTTATACCATTTATACTCTTAATAATAGAAGCAAATTACAATGTGACCTCAACTACTCTGATGTTTTATTTAAATTACACCATTTTGATATTATTTCAATCACAATAACACTAATCAATACAATTTTAAAAATAGCTAACAATCAATGTCACCTATGATTGTTAAATTTTAATTAAAATTAATATAAATTAGAGGTGAAAATTATATTTAATAAAATTTCAAGAAAGTGTTCTGTTTGACAGTTTTTTTTTTAATACTTTAAAAGACGGGTTTCATCAAAATTTGGGTGCGAAAAGGGATTTCGCCAATGACAAAAGGACTGGGAAAAAACATGGTTACAGCCTGTAAAGCAAATATAAAAAGGTCCCCCCCACCTAGCCGGAACACAGAAGCGAAACAGCAACACAGCCACAATTACCCGATCTTCTCACTAGTCAATTTTTGCCGTTCACAACGCCGCTTTGACCTTCTACTTTCAACAAAGTTATTTCACTACTCATTCCTTCATAGCTGCTTACAGGATGCACATATTTTCCAGCGCCACCTATTCTGTCTGGATAGCAAATTTTGTGAACTAGAGAAGTCGGCATACAGCATGGATTCAAAACTTACTAACATATAAATATCAAACTTTTGATTTATTTGTATTATGATTGTCAGACCAAACACTAAACCTAAGGTTTCATCTGTTTAATATAATCAATTCAATTCAAAGGCACAGTCCTCAAATGAGGGTTCAACTTGAAATAAAAAAATGCAATAGATTATATGATCAAAAGCAACAACTGCATATGTAAGAAGTCCGCATTCATTCAACTAGTAGGAAGATAATATTTATAAACTACTAATTGCTGTCAAGAAATTCCAGAACCCCACTAAAAGAAATAATATAACAGTGCCATTTGTCCAGGAATGTTGAGCAATTTAGATGTAATTTAAATAAGAAAAGAATGTTGGTTGTCACCTATAAATGAATTGCTTACTGATCCAGATCGGAAATTAATCTAATCAAGATGCAAAAAGCAACATCACATTTATATTACAGTCAAAATTAAGGATCAAAATAACATATTAATTGATTACCATAAGGAAAAGAAACATGAACTCAGTCATTCAAGGAGATGTGAAAGATAAGATAATATCAACTACATTTAAGCAAAGAGAGGTTCAGATAACTTAAATTCCAATCAAAACCTGCAAAATTACAAATTAACATTAATTGTTTACGATAGACTCAGGTTTCAAACATTAATCCTATAGATGATAGGAACGAACAACAAATCCACAAAAATCTACCAGCCTTCAGAGGAAGGTACACTTACACAAAACCAGAACCAGAACACAACATCCACTGCATAACACTTTGGAAGTAAACAAGCTCGTTTTCCTTTTGAAAATCTTCACTTATTTCACGGTAACGGGGAGAACTAATGTCAGAAGGGTAAAATGCAGCAGACAATGTATCTGGCCTTCATCATAGCATGCAATCAGTTCGAGCTGGCAACCTCCTGAAGAAATTGAGTGGCACAGAAGGAAGCCTATGGCGGAACCTTGGATGTCTTAACACATAAAATCCAGTGAGAAGGGCCACAACTTGGAATGGTGTAACATAAAGAACAATGGCAGCAATCAAACAAAAAATCACAAACAGTGCAGTGGCTCTTGGGTCTCTCCAGCTCAACAAAGATTGCAGCCTCTCCCCTTGCGTAGCCAAATCACCAACCACAGTCTGAATTCTCCCAGCAATGTTTCTCAACCGATCATATCTCATCCTTACAATATCAGAAGGCCTAGTGGTTGGAAATGTATCGAATTCTTCATCCAGTTCATCAGGATGGGCAGAATCTGCATGAGAGAGACGAGTGTCCATGTAAGGAGGATGCCTTGATCTCCACCTATAATACCAAACTCCAATCAAGAATAGGTATAGGAAAATTGTGGGTAAAATAAGCTCTGGGTACAGCACCAGTATGATAAACAAGATGTGTATCAACACTGTTGTAATGGGGTTTTTCCAATTGCAGATCTGATCAAACCATTTTCCCACAGCAATCAACCCACTCAATACTCCCATGATCCTGAAAAAATTAGCTTTGCTTCTTCTCATGCTCCACATGTGAGATCCCACATCCAGCATAAACTCCACAACCTCCTTCCTTAATGGTGGCTCAGCTCTGCTGAGCCTCATGGACACAATCTGAGTGGCCTGATGCCTCAAGTTATCCAGCTGGCTAACAGTTAAAGGATGCAGATAATGCATCTTCGGCAACAGTGGCTGTGAGTACATGTGCATCATGTTAAGCAATGATGAGCACGTGAATCTCACAGCCAAATGAATTTCACCCATCTTCTTGACACCATTTGGATATAGAACCAGAAGTGGATACGAGTGAGTATAGACACGGTCTGTTTCAAGCGTAGAGAGACGAATCCTTACCTTTCCAATTCTTGAATCCTTTGACCCTCCAGATTTATCTCCTCCCTGCAAGTGACAATTATCAAACACCCCAATTGTTATAACAGTACAAGGGTCAAAAACTTCCCATGTGTATTGCTCATTCCACTTTGGAGTAAAGCTATCTATGATTGTTCTAGTTCGAACCCATTTCTGCCCATACTTCGCCACACAATAAGCATCTGTAGTTCCCCGCCCATCTTTAGTCTTCATTGGCATCAAACCTTGAGCATTCAAAATTCCCAATTCTAGTACCCCGATGTTGGACTTCCATAACTGTTTTGCTGTTGGCCTGAGATCACTACTGTAGTGTGTTGATTCATCCAGAACATGATAACCACCTTCCAAACAGATCCTCATGTGAAGCCTGCTAGCAAACTTTATCTCTTTCTTCTCCCCTTCCACAATCACATGCTTTTCAAGATTAAACCACCTAGTGTTCACAGGTTTATGATCAAGCCTCTTTTCCACATACTGCAAAGGAATCACACACCTTCCCAAAACTTCATCCTTGTTAGGTGCAATTCTATCTTCTACGGTCAAAATCAATGGCTCCTCAAATGGTTCTGCAGCAACAAACATCAGATCCTCATTCCACATAGGATTAATAGTCCTACTAGCAGAAATTCTAGTTCTCAAAGCCTGAAGTCCAAGCATTGCCTTCACAAAAACGTCTGGGTACCTGCCCTTGTTAGTGGGTTGCAGGTCCTGAGCTTCAATCACATTAACCCTCAAATACCAAAGCTTAGGAGAGAGATACACCTTAGACCTGATATTTGCTAGACCATCCATGCCACTAACAGTGGCTGCATCTGAATGCCATGCCTCAGGAAATGCCTCATCTGCTTGAGTACCCATCCAAACAGCCAACATTAATTCTCCCTTAACTTTATCCCCCTTCCTATCCTCCAACCTATACCACTGTGGAGCCAAAGGGCTATCTGGGGGAACCCGCTTTGGAATCTCATTCACATCAAAATAAACTCTACCCATAAAATCATCCTTTACAAAGTCTTTATCCTTCACAATAACCTCAAGAACAGATGCCTGAATCCGATCCTTTGAGAATGCAAACACCTGGTTCCACTCAGGATTTGTTTTCTTCTCAAAATGCCGAGTAGTACCCTTATAATTGCCAAGCTTAACTTCAACATAAGGATCACAACTACCAGTAATATCTTTTGCAGGCAAGTCCTTGGCCTTGACAACCCGGACATAAAGATATTGCATCTGCTCAACAAGGTCATAGGTACTTGTGAGCTTGTCACCGGTGACCTTCCCCCCACCCAAATGGGGATTGGTCTCTTTCAAAGAAAAATCTTCTGGAGGTGGTCTCTGCATCATGTTTTAGGAAAAGAAAGTAGCCGAAATTCTCTTTAACTTCAAATGGACTCGAACAGTTGCGTCAGAAAACTGAAGAGTTATATTTTTTTGAATTCAAAAGGTTTCCGGAAACCTTAAAAATAGGAATAGAGATTGAATTAGCCGTTGCATAAAAAAAAAACAAGACTTATTTAAATATTCAAGAAAACTGAAAAGTAGGAAATCACATACAGATATTTTGAAAACGAAAATTAAAAAAACTTTAACAGCTAGGCAAAGATAGCATTAAATGATATTACGAAACTCAGAACGACAACATCTGGAAACTAAACGCAAATAGTTTCTAAATCATACACTCATATATCTTTAATAAATTAAGAGCTTGACGATAAAGATAGAAAATGACCTTACAAGAACTCTTTTAAAGCTTCAGATCTGTGTGCTTGAACCCTGCAAAAAGCAAAAACACAAAACCTTCAACTACCAGAGGGAAAAAATGAAAGAGACTAGAAGAGTCTAAGGATTTGTAGATCTGATAACTGTGAAAAAGCGAAATACAAAGCACAAACCCATTTGGTGTATGCAGAAAATGCATGAAACATAGAAGCAAAATGGGCTATGATCTAATAGATTATAACGAAGAAACACAAAGTAAAGCATCAATAACTGTTCCTCCAAAAAAAAAAAAACCATAGTAACCTAACATGCTTATCTAAACAGATATACTTGTGACAAAATTCTGACAATATTTTTCTCGATTTTCTCGAAAAACAACCACATTGTATAACAACAGCAAAAAAAAATAGAAATGGGTACCTGAACACTATATTGTAAGAAACGAAACACAGGACAAAAGCATTTAACATAAACAACTTTGAAAGACAGAACAAGGTGCCCAGAAACCCTAGTTCGTCACTTACATGAAGGATCAAAGCAACGTAACAAACACTTACTCTACTTTATAGTGTTTGTTGTTTGAGAGAAAAGAATAGAACAGACAGAAAATAAGAGGAAGAAAGAGAGAAATGAACAGAAGACTAGAGAAGGGAGGAGAACAGTGGGTGGGATAGTGTTTCTGCTTTTGCTTTTACTTTTTCGTGGGCTAGGATCTGATGAATCTAGCAGAGAATACACATTCAACACACTTTCTCTCGCTCTCCCTCCTATACGGCTTTTTTTCTTCTTTTTTTTTTAATTCTGTTGTTTCTGATATCGGTCTTCTGTTAGCGTTAGGTGGGGACCCGCGTTTCAAGCGAGCGCGGATGAGACAATAGTCCGGGCCCACGTGCGACCACCGCTTGCTCTTTGTAACAAATATTCGTTGGTCACGTTTCTCATTTTTGCCAGTGGATTCTCTTCACCGGCGATAATTAGGAATTTATGTTGGTTAATTTTTTTAAGTTAAGAGGAATGTATGTATGTTTTAAGTCTTTAACCATATTTAAAATCATTCCATTCAATTTTTTTAAATCTTAATCGCTCATTACATTGCATAACAAATATTATACTTATTTATGTTAGTATTTTATAAGTATAGTCAACTTGACATACCTTTTTTACATTAGCACAAATTCAGTTCTGTCGTTACTATCATAATTGTTATCTCTATTAACCTTTTTTTCCTCCACCTTCATTGTCAGTATTGAATTTATAATCGTCTTAACAATTTCAATGATCAAAGAAAAATTTAATAATAACAATGTTAATTTTGAGTATGAGACCAAGGTTTAATTAAGATTATACTTTACAAATGAAGATTGTTGTTCTTTTTAATTGAAAATCTTGATAACATTTAGAACAAATATTTTGAGTCTTTAAACACCCAAAAAATTTGCAATTATTTACGCATAAATGCAGTGCTTGGCACATGCGTTCTTCAAATTTTTTTAATATTTTTTCTTTTTTTCTCATTAATAGCTAAAAGAAAATTAAAAAATTAAAATCAATGAATAAAATATGATGAAAGAGGAGCTGAATATGTGATGGTGGACCTATGAAGAAAGATGATGATAGTGACAGTGACAATGGTAGTGGTCACAAATTAATAGAAGTTGAAGGATGGAGTTGGGAAGATTCATCCAACGGTTTTGAAAAGAAATTAAAAGGTTTAAGGGCAAAATGACCTCTTGTGACGGTTTCTATTTACAAAAATGGACAATGAATCGATAAACGCTTTTCAAATTAATAGGGTAACAATTTTCTTTCATTAAAGTTTGGGTGGTGACTCCGCAAATTAATTGACATTATTTTTGTTGTACTTCACGGCATCTAGTGCATATTGTTTCTAATTTTTAAAATGAGGATTTGTCCAACTTTAAACTTATAATTTTTCTCTTAACTCAAAATTTGAAAAATAACAAATACTTCATAAGGTTTTTTCTTTTTATTTTTAATGTCGATTCATTATCTCTGACTATTAGTCATACTCTATCTCGTGTTATCTCTCTCTCCAGTTTTTTTCTCTTTCCTCTCCAACTGTTTTTAGTCAAGACAAAGACAACTCAAAAACAAAGAGAGAGAGATTGAAAGGAAGAGATACCCGAAAACAAAGAGAGAGAGATCGGGAGAAAGAGATGAGGTAGAAGAGATGACAACTGATGATTAGAGACAATAAATCACTATCAAAAAAATAAATAACAAATCTTATGAGGGTATTTGTCACTTTTCAAACTTTGTATTGAAAACAAATTGTGAAATTTTTAAATATGTGTAAGAAAATATAATAAAACTTTAATTTTTAATAAATAACGGTTTTACCTTTTACCTTAATTAAGATTTTTAACAAAAATTTATTTATAAGTGCGTGTTTAAATTTTTAAAAGTTAGGAAATAAAAATTGAGATTTTCACTATACCTTGAATGAAAACAAGTCTTTTGGCTACTCTAAAATGGCCATGGTCGTATTCTAGCTAATAGTAACAGTGTCTACCTTTAAGACGTTTTAAATTTTCGCAAAGCTATGTTTAATCTTGCAAGTGAGGCAGCATATAGGCAAGACCCCATTCCCTTTTACATGATTCTATTTCTGAGTATATCTAAGAATTGAGATGATATACACTTCGGTGCTCCCTTTCATCTTTTTTCTCATGATTCCTTTTTGTTTTTAAACCAATAACATTTATACATGGATACCCAACACAAAGAATACATAAAAAAGTCAGAATGACTATTTTATACTCGAACTTTGATGAAATGATTTTTCATCTTTTGAGTTTAAAAAATTCATTTACCTATGTATTATTCATATTTACATCAATGAAAACCGTTATAGTGAATAACAAAAAGATCATTTTATTTTTAAACTCTTCAATTTTTTTATCAAAATTCATACTTTTGTCTATAACAACACTATACCTCTCAAATTTTGTTTATGACAACACTAAGGTTTTGTCTAACTCTTTTGTAATTTTTCACTTATAAGGAACAACTATCATTGAAGTTGGGCATCAATAGAGTAGTAAGAAGAGCTTTGTTTACTAATTCAATTTAGGTAATCAACTTTTCAATATTAACAAATTAGTATCTGAATCAAAAAACCAATTTTTCAATATTTGTGAATTGATATCTGAATCAATTCTTTAGATATTTTGTTTTCTAGTTAAAGTTGAGTAACCGTTATTTTTTTTTTTAACACCTATAGGTTATTAACAAAGATGGGAATGGTGATAATGATGGAAACAAAGATAAAGAATGTTTAGGTAATAGTTTTAGGAGGAAATTAAAGGGTTTATAACAAATAACTTTCTTATCTTTTCATGTAACAATTTTTATTAATAAAAGTGTATGACGGGTGATTAAATAAATTTTTTAAATTCAAATGGTGAAAATAGTCATTTGACCTACTTAAAATGAACTATAAATTACCATGTATATGGTTCAATCTATACATCATCCAATTATAACATGTGATATGGTATTAGGGTCAATGGTTGAATGGACCAACCTTCTAGTTTATTCATTAAAAAAAAAAACCTTTTATTATTTGAATACTTTTCATTTTACAATTGGGTTCTGTCTAAAACATTACTTAATATTAATAATAATAATAATAATAATAATAACAATAATAGTAATTTTATAAAAGTTTTTAACAACATAAATAATACAAAATATAAATAAAAAATCATTCATCAGGTAGCCACGCCAGTTATGAATATGAAGGGAGTTGCCTGGGTGGCGAAGTTTGATTTTGATATTTGATAATGAGAAGAGGCTTGAAATTGAGGAAAGAGCTAGGCATGTTATTGATGGCGACTGGCCTGCGGCAATCGAAAACCAGACCAAGTAAGCGTTGCGTGTGGTGGGTTCAACATGCAAAATGTCCTTTTCTCCCAATGTCATTTCTCCATCATTCTTTCTTCGCAAATCGCTCACGCTTTCAAAAGGGTAACTAATTAAAATAGTATATTTGAGGGGTGAATACAAAAGGAAAATGCCACATGTATATTTTTTTATTATATATAATTACAGAAAAATTACAATAGTAAATATAAAATATTATAATACTTCTAATTTTTTAACAAAAATAAAATTACACTTTAGTCTTATAGGTGTGAATTTCCCCACTCGAGGCAATCGTGCCTCACCCATGTTTTTTGTTTGGTTTCACGACTTCCATCATAATTTTTCTCTTAAATTGCTAAGTTATTGAGCGTCATTTATTTCAATTTTATTAAAGGCAATACTATAAGTTATGTGTATTTATTTAAATATATAAATAAATATATATTTGATATATATTATCATATAATTTAATGTTATTTTATTCTTAATTTAAAATCATTTAATCATTAAATTTTTTAAATATGTGTATTTATTTATGTATTTAAAATAAGTATTTAGAGGGTGTTTGATTTGAGTAAATTTTTATTATTAAAATTAAAAGATTATCTTAAATATAGATTTTCTATAATATTACTAAGTATAAATGATTATTATGTTTGATAAAATTTGATAAATATAAAAAAAATATTGTATTTTGTTAGAGATAATAAAAAAAAAATCAAAATATTATTTTACTTAAATACTCTTAAGTATAATTATTATAAAATATATTTCATGTTACTTGTTATATTAATTAAAAATGATGTTATTTTTATCTTAAAAATTAATAAATAATAAAAAATTATCATAAAATCAAAATTATGTTGATAATTTTTTAATAATTAAAATGAATGTGATAATTAGATTATTTTTTATATTATTTATCATACCAATATTGATGATAAAAAATTATTAAAATTTTTTTATAATTTGAAAAATAAAATAAAATAATATTAATAATAAAAATTAAATTACCAAAATAACCTTTAAATGTTCGAAGCAAACGACTTTTATAGTTTTATTATATTATTAATGTTAACAGGAGCCAAACTTTATTATTCATTCTTGTCCAACTACTTTATTGTGTGGACTTTAAGTTTAAGCCCCATGCCTACAGTACCTATTTTGCATTTTGGTAACAAAATCTATAGTTCAACCAACGTGTTCTCATTCATTAAAAGTCTGGTGTGATGTGTACCGATGCAATGATGCCAAGGCAAAGTTTGTTTGAGAATTTAACAAACAAAATGCTTACAGATACAATTTAGGATGTGCACTGTTTAATAAAAAAGCCCAATCCAATACACTCTAAAGGTTACTGTTAACGAAACGAAAGGGCACTTGCTGCTTTTCAGTGTGACATATATTATAAGCCCATGGTCATTCGTCTTTACATACTGAGGCCTGTAAACGTTAATGAGCCACTGAAAATTTTCTCGTACATACTACCCCGATTTCTTATCGGGAACTAAGGGCTTCTCCATTGATCTATTTATTTAAATAATAAATTTATGTTAACATATTCTTTTATATATATATAATAAAATAATTTTAAATTAATAATAAAATAATATCTAATTATATGAGAATATATTTATATATTAAAAATACATACATATATATATATATATATATATATATATATATATATATATATATAATTTTGTTCATATTTTTTAAAATAATTTTTAATCTTTTACATACAAAATTTGTTAAGAGAATAATAAGTGAGAAAAAATAATATTATATGAATTCACTTTTAATATATAAATATATATATGGATATGTAATTTCAATAAATATGTAAAAAAGACATGTAAAAAATTTACAAATTTTAGAGTATAATATAATCATTTAAATAAATATGAAATATGTATATAATATACATGTAAAAAAGACAAAATAAATATAAAAGATTATACACATAATTATTTATTAAAAAATTATGTCAAATATAATTATATATATATATATTAAAAATATGATTTACAATTTAGATATAATTTAATCCTATTTAAAAATTATTTAAACTATATTTTAAATTAAAAATAATTTTTAAAAAATTTATCAAATCAAATTAAATCATATTATAAATTAAATTATAATTTTTAAATAATTAAATATAACTTTATAATTTTAACCCAATTATACATGTTATTTCCCGCTAATGGGTGATTCCCATTGCCCACTGATGCTTATAATCCATTCTTTTTGAAACACAAAATAATATTACTCAGTTTCTAGTTTCGATAAATCAGATGTACTGCAACCCACGTGATACTAGAACCAACTATACCACATGTCACAATCTCATTCCGTTTCTTCCAATATCACTGTCAATTTGTCCAATCAAACACCTCGACACCATAAGTCTTCGTACACTGAACCCCACCTAATCAATGTATTACTTAGCTACAACATTTTCATTTCCTTTTTCTCCCAAATAAAGATCTACAAATACTCTGATTTCTCTCCTCTCTCGCCAAAGCTCACTCAGTTTTTCTGTTTTTTTTTTTTTTTCCAATAAAAAGAATGACTGACTCAGTTGAACCATCCACATCTACGTCTTCGCGGGAAGATCCGGACCCCAATCCAAATCCGAATTCTCTAATTCGCCCGCGTAGGGAGCCCTTTGAGCACGGCCTTTTGCCAATCCCCAAGCTCATCTTCACAGACCCGATTCAGAGCCTAATCCCGCTCAAACAGAAGCTTTCCTCCGCTCAGCGAGTCAACTCGGAAATCCTCGCTGAGTCGCTCCAGATCTCCTTAGACCACGCGCGCCTTGTTTTTGATACCCTTGCTTCCGTTCTCCACGCGGATTCCGACCCGATTGTTAAGGCCCTGCCCGAAGAGATTGACTCGGTTGGGGCGGATGTGAGGGATCTGATACTTTTTTTGTATATACAGTCTTATAAAAGGTTGTTGCCGAGGACGCACAAGGATTCCGCCGCGGTTGCTGACGTGTGGCCGTCCACGTCCGCTTTTGACGGGTACTTGTCGGCGTTATCGCCGCTTCAGGTGAGAGTTTTCTTGGTTGTTGAATAATTTGCATTGTGCTTCTAGTAGGATGAATGGGCTTGCTTATTTATTGCTTTTATTGATATTAGTTTTATAGTTAATGGATTTTATTGATTGTGTTTTATCTGTTCTTGTTCTAGGTTGGTTTTAAAATGTTGCCTGGGATTTCTGTTTTGTCTTGGGGTGCCAATTTACAAATTCGGGTTGGATCAGTATTTTTGGAGCATTCTGTGTTTATCGTTTGTGGATGATAGAGATTTTAAAATATATATTCGAGTATAAAGACATGTTTGTTTGGACAGCCCAGTTGTTAATTTTTTCTCAAGATTGTTCAAATTAATTCCACCTATTGGAACGAAAGAATTGTTGCATTTTAGCAATTTGTACGACATGTGCAAATTTTTATCAATTTTGGATCTTTGCATGTGAAAATTTTTGTATTGTATTTGAAATATGCTTGTGCTTTGTTCATTAACTTAAGTTGTCAATGTGAAACTCTTTTGGGCATTTTAGCCTTTTAGTATGGTTTTTTAGGCCTTAACTCATAGATCTTTGACATATATGAAAGAAAATATGTTTAAAAATAGTGTCTCATAGTTTACTGTTTTTTAGATTGAGCCAAATCATTTATTTCCATATATGGTACTTAATATATTCAATCTTTTGACTTCAGATTCATCCTCTTGCTCACATGAATCTACCTTCTCATTCTTCACCTGTAGCCATTTTAGGAAGGATTGCATGGGATTACTTAGAGTAGCTGTATACCATAGACATTGATACCCTGCTGTCTACATATTCTATAAAGTGTACTGCTAGTAAACTCACAAGATCGGTGAATTTGGCCACCTATGGACATCTACAATTTATAAAAATCATGAGTTCACTTGATATGTTGTCATTGGAAATTTCGACTGCAATCATTTTGTTATGTTGTTTTTCTATTTAGACTTGAGCCTGTTGTTCAAATTGCAGCTTGTACGAAGCAACAGCCGACGGTTCATGCCTTCACAAACTGATGAAGAGATTCATCAGTTGTCCTATCTGCAAAAGCACATGGCTAACATTCTTCATCTTTTGGCAGAGCCTGCTGACGGGGAAGATGAAGATTCTTTGGTATGTCATTCTACTTTTCACTTTATTGAGTTTGGTGAAGTTTATACTTTTCATTACAACTTAAATCTGGACTACTTAAACTGGAAGTGGACTTTTAATTAAAAGCGAAATGCGATTTATAAAATGTTTTATGTTTTTGGTATTCAACTTGGAAGAGATGGTTAGACAAGTAAGGGATATTACAGTGTGCTGGAGTAATAAATATCTGTACTGTATACTGAAAGTGACCATTAAGAGCTTTCTTGTCTTTGAAACACCTGGCAAACTTTTATGAAGTTTTGGAATATTATAATCAAGGGTTATATATTTGGAAATTTAATTGAATTGTAGTAACTATTATATAAACACTTTCCTTAAACAATCTCCTTCCGTAATGAATTGAGATATTTGAGTCATCATTTTGCTTCAATAATTTCCCTGCCTGATGTGGAGTGCATCATCTAGTTGAAGTGAGCTCACTTCTTACTGTATTGCCCTGTTGTTCTCTGTTTGATGTTGATTCTCGTGGTGGACTGGATACTTTAGTTGCGATTTGGCTTGGAAAAATTCACCTGCTTGTCATGTGGGTTGCATCATTGTTGTTCTTTGTTATGATTTTATGAATTTGTCATGCCAACCTCTACCTATGTTTTTGTGCATGTGTTCAACATATATATGGTTTCAACACTTTGAACTGTATGGAAATTTGTTATTTTTCTTATGGTGTTTATATTGTTTATTTTTCATTTGTATGGCTGTAACTTGGTTGTAATATACTGGTTTACCGTTTTTAAGGTTTTGAGCATGGAAGGATTTGAGCATCTTGGGTTTGTGGTTCAATTTGGTGATAAGGGATCTGAAGGAATTCCTTTAAGCCAAGCTGCTCCATTTTTTGCCAATTCAGATCCGGACATGCCTGCAGTGCCGGTACCTGCTGCACAAGTTCATGATTGGATTTCTCAGAATATAGATTCTGCTTTGGAACATCTTACTGAAAGAGCTTCTGCGAAAGAAAATGGGCCAGCCAACGCTTCTGATCCAGATGTGGCAATGGCTGATGCCTGCACAAGTTCAGTCAAACCCTCAACAGTTACCAGGGGTCCGAGTTATATTGAGGGGATCTCAAAGTCATCATATGTGAAGCAAGCTTCAGATCTTAAAGGTTCTTCCGTGAAGGTTAGCTTTTGAAACTCACATTTTGAGTAGTACTTATGTTTTAATGTTACTCTTCATGATTACTATCTTATTCCATCTTAAATTTGTGGTTATTATCAACTGTAGATTTTCCTATATTATTCTCGGCTTACTTTCTCTTGGCATTTACTGCCAGCTTGTTCAATGTGTTGTGCATAGGGTTGTTACAGGTGAACCAGGAACCAATCTGCAAAATTTGACCTGATTTAATTTTTTATAATATAATAACAGTAGAAACATAAATCTGGTTTTCATTTCTTCCTCCATCTAATGTGCATTTTGCATAAGCTTTTATTGCTCTGTGTGATAGTTTTATTGTAATTTTTTTTTGTTAATTTCATTTTTTAATTCTTTTAACAGTATTTTGTTTGATTGCAGGTTATTAATTGCCATGATTCTGTCATTTACATTTTAGCACCCTTGAGATATGCCACGATATACGGATGCTCAGATGCTACCATAATTCTTGGAGCTGTTGGAAAGGTAAGGTTTCTATGATTTGAGGATTGAATGCATCCCTGATATATATTTGCTTGATTAGCTGATCTCATTCATTTTATCCTTGGTTCATTTACCAGTTTACTGAAATATTCTTGATAGTTCTTATAAAATTAAAAAAGAAAAAACTTTTTGTGGTGCTAATATTGGAAAATGATTGTGTTGGAGCTTTTAATTGGTTGGATGAGGACAATCTTTTTGTAACTATGACAGAAAATACTTCTATCTTGCTTGGAGAATTTACTGTCTCACTGTTAGTTTTCTTTTCAGCAGAAAATGACTGCTCAATGGTTTGCTGTCTAATTGACATTAATAACTTAGCAAATACTTTGCATTGTTCCTTTTAGGAAGGTTGGATGAGCTAGTTGATTGTATGGGGGACAAAGTTGATTCTTGTCATATTATTGGGCTTTTGTTTCTCAAAAGTTTAAGGATAACTTCTCCTTTATTCATACTTGTTGAGATTCTGTGTTGGATTGAGTTTCGTTTTTGTAGTGTTTGATCACTGGTTTACATACTTTGTATATTTTGTAGAGTTCTTCTCCATGTCCAACTCTCTCATCCAGTATTTTGTGTCCATAAATCATCAAAGAAGTGTTCATTGAAATATTTTTTTGGAGAATTAGTCAGTGCTGGTAGGAATGTGCTCCAGAGAAGGAGTCAATTTTCTGCATTTGTTAACTGTTGTTTTATTTATTGGGTCACTCTCGTTAATATTCTCTCAGCTCTGCATTTGAGGGTTAGGGAAAGAGCTGGCAGTATGTTCCCTCCTACTAAAAAGAGCATCAATGACTCTTATTTGTATACAAAAATGTTGACACCCAGCTTTATGATGCATTGTCGTTCATGTTAGCACAAAATAATGTTATAAACTGCCTTCACCTCAATTTTTACTTTTTTGGTCCATTCAATATGACTGATGCAGTTGTATATGTATGCAAAACAATGTTCATTTCATGTAGTCAACCCAGTCCTTGTTTATCTGCTAGAAAGAAAGAGGTTGTATCAACTAGAATGTGACCTTGCACATGCATGTCATAAGTGCTTTCATTTGCCAATGAAATGAATTCCGTCATCAGTTCATATTTATAACTGGAAAATGTGCATCTATTATATGGAGATTCCCTGTAGTTTCTTGGTATAGGAAAATGATGTTTGGACATCAAAAGCTTCTATATTTAGGGGGTCCTATGTTCATAAGATTCTTGAATCTAGAAGGCTAATTTTCTTTAACTGCTTTATAAGGGCTTTCAACTCTTATGCAAATTCTTCTATTTAATAATGTTGTCTAAAAGGGTAGTGATATTGCCATTGCATATGCTATGTGCTTTATATAGTATCACCATGGGATATGTTGATGTAGTGTATTTAAAGCTTAACAGTTTTCTTTCAGATTTTTTTTTCTTGTGTTTTATCTTGCTTCCCTATTATATCAAGTTAATCAGGGTATTTGTTAATAGCTATTCCTCCCAATCATATCAAGTTTATTAGGATATCTATCACTAGCTATCACTCAATATGCCCTTGTATCCCAGATGAAAATTTATACACCGAAGGTGTTATATGTGTTTTGGAATCCTTTTACAGGCTGTAAGAGTTGAGCATTGTGAGCGAGTTCATGTGATTACAGCAGCAAAACGTGTTTGTATTGCCAATTGTCGTGAATGCATATTATTTCTGGGAGTAAACCAGAGACCACTCATTGTTGGTGACAACCATAAACTGCAGGTTTGTGTGCTAGTATATATAACAATATATTCTCATTGGCATTACAAATTTAGCCTAGTGTGGAATTGTTTTAGCCTAGTTAGAAGTGTTTTGGCTATAGACAATTTCTGAGTAGATGTCATCATTGTGGAAGTGGAAGCATGTCAGAGAATCTTATGATAAATATTCTTTGTAAAATATGGTTACAACTTTTGTCAGGTGGCACCATACAATACATTTTATTCTAAGTTGGAAGAGCACATGGCGGAAGTTGGCATTGAGGCAACTATAAACAAATGGGATGAACCCTTGGCATTGGGAGCAGTTGATCCACATGATTCACTATCTCATCCGGCTGGTGTCTCTGATGTTCAAGCTGAATCAGCTTCACATCTAGACCCAGACCAATTCACAAATTTCTTGGTATACTTAACATATCTTGCAGTCAAATTTCGGCTATTTTAATTGTCTTTCTCTGTGTAATTGTGATCATACCTGTTATGTCTTGATTCACAGATCCCAAACTGGTATGGAGGTGAATCCACTGGGTCAACAAAGGACAACCCGTTTCCATTACCAGATGCTTATATGACATGTCAGCAGAGAAATGTGCGTGCATTGAATTATGCTTAATACTACCAGATGACTGGATGATTTATTTAATATCTGTTTCTTCTTCTTTGAGTTTGCTTATTATGCTTGTCTTAAGTGATACTCCATAAGTTGCTGTAAGTTCTATTTTGATATTCATGTCGGTTTTATAAAATGATTTCTCTTTTCTACAGCAAAAGAATTTGGGCGAGATTAAGCAACTTCTGAGGGAGGCACCCCTTGAAGAAAATCGGAAACGGGAATTATCGAGTGCACTCCATGTATACTTCAAAGACTGGTTATATGGTAATCATCGTAGCTCTTTGTCTCTTTTATATTGTGAAATAAATATTCTTTGTTCTGTTGCTCACACCTCTTCTCATTGTATTGGTTGATTTTATGCTCTGAAGCTTTATGGACTTCAATACCATAGAAAGGTCATAGGAAAAAGAAGTATAAAGGTGATATTGAGGGGAGATCTTGTGTCTATTTTAAAACAAACATCAGAATGTTAAACTATAGTTTCCTTATCTTTGTGTAAAACGTTCCTGGACCATTTATCCAACCCATATTCCGTAATCATGTAATTTTCTCAATTTATCTCCTTCCCCTTATTTGAATTAATTTATTGAAACTAGGGTTTTGATACTTTCCAATCATGAGATTTATGGATCCCTTCTTTTAATCAATTTCCATTCATCCATCTGTATAGATTTATCTCTAGGATTTATATAGATGAACTTGCCTGCATATGTGAAGCCATTTTCTGAGAAAAAGGGTTTCACCAGTTTGAATTCTTCAAGCTTTATCGATATAGAAGTTTCAACAGGTATGGTTTGCATAGGTTCACTTCCTATAGTGAAAAAGTACCCAAGTATTTGGTCACCCAAAGCAGGCAACTCTAAGAATGCAAGTTTGCTTAGGCCCACGACACGGTATGCTCTAACCACCACCATAACATTCCATCTGGTCTACAGACTGTTTGGCAGGATTATGGAGAGCTGACATTGTGATGGATGTTTGTGCCACACTAACTGTAATTGGTAAAGGAATGCACTGTAAAATTTGAGGCTTTGTTGTATACCTTTCTCTCCTTTTTTGTATTGGGTTAGACAATAAGTATTAGTTGCAGTGTTAGATTTCTTTGCATTACCTCTTACGTAGCCTTTTAACAATTAACTCATCTGTGTGGGTTCCGCAAGAAGTTTTAATCAACTTGGGATTAACAGTAAATGATAATTGGGAACTATACATCCTGTTAGGCCTCGGATGGCACCCAAACCCAGACTAAACTTATACTCTGTAGCCAATCTCTGGGATGTGCTCAATCAATGCCCACTCTGACTTTCATAGATGAATCTGTGCCTTTTATTTGAAATTTCGTGATACAAAATATGAAGATTTGTAGAATTAAACTTTCTATGTTTGAAATGCTATACAACTTCAAACATTGTTATTATTGATTGCAGTGCGGTCAGTAAATAATTCTAATTCTCTTTTAATTACAGCCTCAGGAAATATCCGTCAGCTTTACTGCCTTCAAGGTGACTAATACTGTATGAAGATGCTACCTCACAATTAAGGATCTTTGACAAGGAAGTTTTCCATCTGTTTCGCTTTCTGTTTCAACCCTTGCCAAGTTCCTGTTGGTACTACAGGCTGCTGAGACTTGACTTTAAAGTACATCGGGGTGGCATTCCTTTGTGCATTGAAAATGGTGCACAGAACGCAATTAGAAACGCATTGGCTATTCTCGGTGTAATATTTTTTGGGAAAAAATTTATTGCTGTAATATTTAATTCTTTAGGCATCCCGTCTTATGAAGTTTTCTTTTAATTTAATTTTGGCTCCTGTTTTTTGGTCTGGCCATGTTTAATTTAAATGCTAACTTATTTTATTTCTGAGCTTTTCCCGACTCTTCTTCCCCAGTTGTGAATAATGAGTCGTGGTGTTGAATGGTGTGTAATCGATGATTTATCCAGGTAGGATAAAAGTATCACCCTGGAGATGAAATGAACGTGACAATTTGGTTTGTTGTTTCTTGCCCAAGAAAAAGAAAATTGTATGAATTTCCTGCTGGATGATAGAGACGATGAAAGCCAATTACCAAGGTAGCATACAGAAGTGAGCTGGAAGACTTCGATAAAAAGAAAAGCCTTTGTCATTTGTCACTATTATGTTCACTTGATTCAGGAAAATTTTTGAAGGACAGACCCCACTCCGTTGGGGCACCAGAGTCATCAGATACAAGATTCACGTGACCGGGGTCAAGTGTTCAACCCTCAAAGCTTCCGCTGATTGGAGTTGTTGTGGCTAACCGTGTCTCCTCCTGATGATTGTTTTTCGCTTACAAAATAACAGAGAAGTCTAATCACTGTATCTCCACTCCCATTTCAAATTTTATTTCTTTTGTTTGTGTTGGTCTTAAAAAAGATATATAATGATTGAACGTTGGTGATTATATGGTTTCCTTTTCCCCTTTATAATTCTTGCGCTTCCCTCTAACAACACCGTCTCTGTTGGAGGATAGTGATCATTGTTCAAATGAAAGAATTCAGTATCAGTAATGACATCTATTCTGGAGGAAAAAGTTGATGGTCTGAGCAACGTATGTATTTCTGCATTTGTTAGGTGTTTTTAATACAGTTGTTTTCCGGAGAGGAGTTGGTTCTAGTCTGGGTCAGGTGGAGTTACTGCAAGACATATTGATCGTTCTCTATATAATGAATTCCTCCAGTATTTGTTGAATTTGTAATAAATTAAACAACGAACTTTAACTTATAACATGTAGCATTTACTCATCATCATCATCTCGTATAGAGTGAAACTGAATAAACAAGGGTGCCGCAATATCATGGTTGCTAACTCCTTGCATTATGTTAGTCTAGTATGACCACGTGGTTTAATATCTCATAAAAAAGATATTTAGCCGGTTCTCCTTGGAGTTGGCTTTTGATTCATCCAGATGGCTAAATGCAGCACCGTACTGCCCTGCTCATCCTTCATATTCAAGATGCTTTCCTTCTTCATATCTCTAATCCAGTCCAACAGAACTCTTAACTGCTTCAAACTGGTTGCTCTTAAAAGCAAGGTAGAAAGTAGTCTCCCATTGAACAGTAGGACAAGCTGACAGCATTTCAATTATTATTACATCACTCCTCCCTTGGATAGCTGCACAATGAAGTGGACTCTTTTTTATCTCTACCTTGCAGAAGACAAAGCTTCGGGCCAGCTTTCATCAACTACCTTACAGTCTCTACATACCCATTGGCTGATGCAATGTGCATAGGGTTATAACCATCTTTATTCACCTCTGTAGTTTATTCTGATTTCAGCCTTATGATCTGCTTCACAAAATCAGTATGCCGTAAACAAGGGTTTCACAGCAGAAGTTGGTGCAGGTTTTGGACATCTCCTGGTAGATCTAGTTAGAAGTGTCCATGCTGGTAGAATATATCAAGCTGTTTTCTCAGGGAACGCTAAAGGCAACCTTATAGAATTATATAGGGAAACTGCATAATATATGACAGATGATACTTGTTTTGTTATTTCCTTTGTCATATTTCACTTCTGCTCCCATTTCGAGTTGAGATAGACAAATAGACACATTTCATTGCACCCATCAGGGGTCTTCGTAAAGGTTTAACCAGGACTCTACACAGTGCAAAATTGAAGTTGAGACACCTCTTATCATAGCTTGAATTGATGAGACAAATATCATATAGAAGGTTTTAAGTATAGGAAAACCTTTTCAGCTCTCATTATTTTGACATATCATGGTCTTTTTCATAAGAAACTACTCCACAGTGTAAAACACGTTTTATGCTAACCTATACCGAATTGGGAATCAAGAAACCCTTGATTCATTGAGAATGCGAAAAAATACCAACAAGCAGTTGAAGAATAACAATTCCCTTCGGTTAGATTCTCCCAAGTTTAGCAGACCCCAGCAGCTCTGCAACATAGTACATATAAAATGAATGACAAAGAATGAGTGGGGGTGAGTTCTAGGGGCCACCATTTACTTAAAGCCCAGGTATTGATTCAAGATTGTATTTCTGGGACCGAGAAGCTTCAGCTTCTTGGCTGTCCTGCAACTTTGGCTTCTTCATGGCATCAAGAGTTTGCAAATATGTGTATGATGCACTCCGATTAGACAGAGGAGCTGGATTGCTTATTCGACTGGCAAGGAAGCGACGAATCAGACCTCTGAGGAATGGGGCCATGGTATCTGGCTCATATTCTAAGTAGTACATGATTCCTCCCATGCATGCACAAAATAATGCCACCTGCAATAGTTTAGAAGCACACGTTCAAGCTTTAGAACATAACAGGTCACACTGATTCATCAAACCGAAAACTCTCAATTTCACCATTTAATTGCATAAATCATCTTAATAAAATATGGGGAAGGTGTTTCTTAAGTCGATGAAGAATTCTCTCAAAGTAAAGGAGATTTGTGAGCATACCTCAGCATTCTTTACATCAGGAAGGAAGTGGCGGTTTACTAAAATATACCATAACGAATCTCCTGCTCTAGGAAGAACATATAAAGCAAGTTCACCACGTCTAGCTTTCTTCTCTAGTAATACAGAAAGGGCTGATAATGCACCTGCTATCCAATATACAAGCTTGTGATCTTTTGAGGCAACTTTTCTATGCACACATATGACTCCCTTCATCAACAAAAAGAATAATTAGAATCTATTCATGCTGGTTTTAATGAAAGAAAATGACGAGTTACCTGAAAAATTCCAACAAATGCAGACAAGAATGTTGTTGAGCGAACAGCTCCTTTCAAAGCAAGCCAACAGGTACGAGCCGGAGCATTCATGAACTAGAGATTGTTGATTATATTAGGGAGGCAAAAGTAAAATTAACAGATAAATTCCAAAAGTGAAATGTGACTAACATCCTTGGCCAGGAATCAATAGCAATCCTCAAAATAAAAATCCCAGAAGAAACTTATCACGATACAAATGGCTTTTCCTGTACAGAAATAATGCAAGTTCATACTGCAAGTATAACATGGTATTCATGCCCAACCAAATATGACTTTTTTATAATAAAGCAGTAATGAAATGCTGTACTATCATGTATGATATAGAACATATTTATCCAATTTCAGAAAGTTCTGGCACAGACATGGAACCAGTCCAAAGAATTTACCATACCTCAATGATAAAAAGGAGAAGCCAATAATGTATACTATGAAAGTCACGTGAAATACCCATATTACCTTTCTTATGCAGTGCTGTTAACAAAAGGCATTCTTTTGACACATCATGAGCTTTAACCATGTCAAGTTATTTCAACACAGATGTTTAATTCTTTTAAAAGAGATGCAGAGGCAGAAGAAAAGATGGCTGTCCAACAAGATGGTAGATTTGTGGTTGAAGAGTATTCAATATAGGTGTTTCAATACCCACACATAATTATTCATTCACATGCATGAATTTCTCATTTACACTTGTCTTAAAAGTGGGAGCATAAGAAATTGAAGTCATGAAACAATGAATGAAAGGCATACCTTCTGTAGGTGCAGGACAACGAATGGCACAAATGTCAAGGAAAAGTATAGTGGAAATGTTTTTCTGAATGTGGCTGATGCAGCATTAGCATTGTGAGTCAGACATGAATCTGTGTCTGGATGAATAACAGAGCAAGGAATAATAGAGGGGAATTCTTCCAACTTCACTGGGTTGAACTTCTTTCTATTAGATAAATAAGTTGAAAGAGAGGCAACATCGACTGGACTGCCTCGACAGCTATCCCTGACAGCCTTGTAAACAGGTGCAGCAACTGGACCAGTTTTCTGTATAAACTCTTGATACGACTTTGGCAAGCTCTCAGGACGCATGACAAAGGCATACATAACCTAAAAAGAGACTTTAAATCAGTCAAAGGGGAAAAACAAATGAAAGATCTGAGAAGTGGGGACGGAATATTTATAGGTGCAAAAAACATGATGACATTTCAATCACATTTTTAAATTGTAGTACCAGGTTTCCTATTTACTATACAAGTAGTAGCATTTAAGACAATACTCCATAATTTAAGTAAGAAGCAAACATTCCACGTGTATACAATTAAAAACTGAGTGCAATGAATTTCCAAAAGTTATCATTTGAATCACCAGCCTCTTAACAACTTTCTCACCTTTTGTTATCAGATGTTCCATCAGCAACATTCAGTGTAAGTTGATAACGCAAAATAAATCCTAAACTTAAATTATTGAGAATAATTTATTGTTTGACAAATACGTATAAGCTTGAAATTACCTGGGCACAAGCTAGAGCAAAGAGCAAGGAGTCTCCATGTCTCCGATAACTACCCCACAAGTGAAATTTGTTCTTTGACTTGGCAGAATTATATGCACACTGATAACAACAAATACACAGACATTAAAACCTGGATTCCCAATCCTTGAAACGGGCAATATATAATATAAACTCTCAACTGTACCTGAGCCACTCTAGCCAAAAGATAAAGAGCAAGCGTTCGTCTCCTATTTGAATCATCTAAAGCTAAAACTGATAAACCAGCAATTGAACCTGCTAAAAATCTGCTCCAATCATATATCCCTCTAAATGAACCCAACAAAATCACAACTGACTCAAACCAAAATATAATATGAACGCAAAAAACTTACGAATTAACAGGTGTCTCCTTGTTTCTCAACTTTCTCAATAAACACCTAAGCGCATGATAAGATCCAGTAAACCCACCAAATAGTAAGCCTATTCTACAAGCTTCTTCTCTCACAATCAAATCTTTCTCTGACACAAGTTGCTGTAATCAACCAAAACAAAACAGAAATTCAAAATTTCACAGAGATCGTAATCAAAATTAAAATTAAAATTCATTGAATGCACATATAAAAAATTCTTACTTTGAGATCGAGAATGGAAGAATAAGACTGCCGACGAGCGAGCTTGAAAGCACGTAAAAGAATTCCAATACCAACTCTGACGCCGTACGAAAGAAGAAAGCTTTGGCAGAGATTACCGATGGCGTTTGCGATACACGACTCGTCAGACGCGTGGTGACAGGGAGGCTTGGAGCCATTAGCGTGCGAGCGTTGGCGTCGTTGAAGTTCTTCTATGGCCTCGCGAAGGCGCTCTTCGGCATCACGTAAACGGCGCTCAGCGTCGGAATCGGGGGCTTTGTTAACAGATGACATGGAGCTTTGATTTGGTGACTGGACGAGAGTTAGAGAGGTGGCATCTGCAAGATGTTAGTAGAATGACTTTGTTTTTCAGCTTTAAGACGTATTTTTATTTTTTTATTTTTTTTTCTGTTTTTGGTTTTGGAGGTTTTTATTTTAATATTTCATTCAAATTGAATTCCCAACACATTTTATTTATTATTATGATAAAATTTATTTTAAAATAATACTAATTTAATCTTTTATAAATTCTTTTTTAGACATGAAATGACATTTTTAACAATAAGTATTTAATAATTTTAAGGTTTGCTTATGTTAAGTACAGAGAAAAAGTTCATCAAATTGTTTGTGATGAAGGCGCGGCCACAGCCCATCGCACAAGGGATAGTTGAGTAACTTGCACTCAATGTCATAATTTTCTTTCATTCATATAGTTCATGTGGGTTGTTGAAAACCCAAATTGGTATTCAAACTTTTATTTATGAATTATTAAAATTAATAAAATTTGTTAATTCTAGATATAAAATTGTTATTTCACTATAATATATTTAAAATAATAAAATTTTATTTTATTTTTTTAATTTAAAAAACTAATAATTTCTTCTAAAATTAAACTTTAAAAATTTACATTTTCTTTTGTAGGGTTTCATTTTGAACAAACTTCTCCACCATAATTCGACTACTATCTCTCTTTTTTTTCCACTGGCAGTCACCCTCCTGATGGAATCTCTCTTTTTGGTAACATTGTACCGAAAACACTTTTTCGTTGTTTTTTGTTAACTTGTGAGAGGGGGGAATTATAATTTTTTTTAAATAGTATCATCATCTTGTGGGAGGGCAAGACCAAAGAGAAAAATAAAATAAATTTTCACTATTTTTAATATATTATAATTAAATAATGATTTTATCTTTAAAGTTAATTAAATATATTAATTTTATCAACTTATAGATGAGAGTTTAAGTTTTTTATATTTAATGGATATCAATTTAGATTTTAAATTATCCTTGGATGGGAAAAAGTCTTTTAGCCACTTATGTATTATATTTGCATGTACCTCACTTCCATTATTCAAGTTATTTTTGGGTATAATTAGAAACCTGTTGTTGAATATTCATGCAATAAATATGAACATTGGTAACAGATCACAATCACACGAATGTGAATTTTATGGCAACTACAATATTTTGTTTTCCGGTTTTGGAATTTATACGCCTGCCATTGCTTGTCATACACTGTTGCTTCATCTGCCACGTCTTTTAGATTCTTGCAAACCAAATTCCCTGTTTGTAATGTATGCCATGAAGAATCCCACCAGTGCAGCTCCACCTGCCACATCAATTCTATTAATAAAATTCTGAAGTTGCAACTTTAAGAGATATCATCCCTTACCCACCAAGGTATGATGGAGTTCTTGGTTTGTTGCTGATTATCCTTCCCCTTTTTTGGTTCTACCAGAGATCCGCAGATATAAATACTTAGCAATTGAGATTATTACTATTGAACAACTTTTGCTTGACTCAGGAACTAATAGCTTTATGAAGAAAGAGACAAGTTCAGCATCTACTCTGAAGAAATACAGTGACATTCGCTCAAGCAAAAACAAACTTCTGTAAAATTGAATGATTGTAATGTTGTTGGATGATAAGGCACTCACCTGCAACAATCAGTCTATCCCAATCCATCTTGCCCTCCTTAACAAGCATGTTAAGGTCCCATGTGCCATTCCTCCATGAATTTTGCAACAGAAGAATCTGTCTCTGATCCATGCTTCAATTCATCTCCAACCTCATTCCATTTACCCATCTATAAAGAGACTTCCCTTGTTGCTCAGCAATGTCTAAACTTTTTTGGTCCCCTAAATTTAAAGTAGCTACATTTGACACCTGCTTTGTTCAAACAGAGCGGGTCAGGTCTTATTTGAGGCTGCTGTTTCTTAGCCACATGATTTGAGCTGCAGGCTCTTTGTTGAATTCTTTATTTTTTTTTTCGTTTACATCTTTTTTCTTCCTTTTGGTTATTCGTGATAGAACGCCCATACTTCCAATAAATAAAATTATCTTCTCTCCCTTTTTTTGTCAGCAAAGTTATGGAAAGCTCAAGCTGCTTTCTGTTTCTTCTTTGAAAGTTCAGTCACCAAGGCAATCATCTGGTCCAAAATCATTTTGGATGAAATCACTTAAGAACATTATAGCCACAGCACAGCACATTAAAACGGATCAAGACCAGAAACAGAGCAGGATTTCGTCAATTCGGTGAATAATCATTTCCAATATTCTGCTGGCAAGTAGTGCTGATGATTTCAACGGGCAAAATAGTTAGCTTCAATATATGACTTCAATTCCAATATCCTTCCAACAAAAAGAAAATGAAGTCAATTGCAAGACTGTACTATCTTTTTCAAAGACACTGCGGCTAAGAATCACAGATTTTATATAAAAATTCAATCCCCCACCAAAGAATACACTTAAATCTGTCTAAAAGTTCAGAACTTCTGGAAACAAAAAATACTTGGTGGCAGGAAAGAATTGCTTCCAAGCTGCTTTTATGCTGCCGTGCTGGAGATATATCAAAAGAAAAAGAGAAAAAAAATCAACGGAAAAATTGAAGAAAACCATTTATGCCTCCCAACCCCTCAATAGGGTGGCACGTGCTACTCGATTCACCCCAAGTGTGAAGGCACCCATTCGGAGATTGCAATTGTGTGTCTGACACATGCTCTTGATGTTATAAAAAGCTTTAATCATATACCTCCTAAGCTCATTGTTCACCTTATCTTCCTCCCACATAAAACCTTGAATATTCTGCAAGATTGCACAAAATCATAACCGTATTAGGCTTCTTGACAATGATTAATGAATCAATTTACACATCTTGTTCTTGTGAAATGAGTCTCAGGCTCCCAGCCATCTATGTTTTAGTTTAAAACAATTGCTTATCAAGTTTAGCTGTGTGACTCTGTCTCTGTCAATAAGATAAAAGCTTGAAATGTAGTAAGCGAAGTGGCAACCACGAAATGCCAAAAGACAGTATGAACAGTATATAAGGTGACACCGAAATTAAAACATCTTTTGCATCACATGCGGGACAGAAATTTTCAGCAATCAGAATTGAGAATTTCATCTGACACGTTATTTATTGTAATACTATTTTGAAAATATCAACAGGGTGAAAGAAGTCGTAACTTATTACCTGAACCCACTCGAAATAGCTAACTGTTACACCCCCAGAATTTGCATAGATGTCAGGAAGTATCACAACTCCTCTCTTGGATAGTATCTGCAATATCAAAATCTCATTACTAAACCCTTCAAAATTTTTCCTTACAGAAACAAGGAGAAACTGGTACAGCAATGTTACCTCGTCTGCTTCAGGATCAGTAGGATGGTTTGCTGCCTCTATTATGAACTTGGTCTTCACATCTGCAGCATTTTCCCTTCAATGGGAGAACACAAAAATTTAGGCAATTCAGTTCGAATTGATTAGAAAAGAAAAGCCAAGAAATCTTAATTACATGAAATAAGAAAGCTCATCTATGTGACAGCAGCAATATGTTGAACCAACTAATTTGCCGGAAGGTGAAAGACACTTCAATCATGAACTTTCTCAAAAGTAGCATATATTAGGTCAGGCATTTAAAATCAGCACAATAGAGCAACCTTTGCCGAAAAGTAAAGTGGCTGTTTGACTTTGTAGCAGATTTTAGGCAAACTGAAGCTGCCCTTAGAACAATGTTCTTATAATTCAACAAGCGGAAAGTTTTCCAAACAGAGACCCAAAAATAATAATAAAAAAACTGTGAACAAATTTCTTGGCAAAAGGGGCCTTACCTGTTCAGAACTCCACCTAAAGCACAAGGTATGAGAACATCACATTCATGCACAAGAAGCTCACTAGGATCCATGGGATCTCCCCCATGAAAATCCTTCAAACTACCAGTTCTTTCTTTATGCCTGAGCAATTCAGGAATATCAATTCCACTTGCGTTCTTAACTGCACCAGTTATGTCACTTACTGCGATGATCTTACCACCTCTCTCATGAATGAGTCTAGACGCCCAAGAACCCACATTACCAAATCCCTACAAAATTAATTACTAAGATAAATTTTCAATAAAAATATGTAAGTTTCTTCACATAAAGGCATTTAGCTCATGTATGAACTGAAAATTGACATGTAAAGTAAATCTACCTGAATTACAAACGTCATATCCCTTATTGAATTCCCATGTTCAGCAAGTAAAGCTTCTGTTGCAAAAACAACACCACGCCCAGTTGCAGCTTCTCTACCCAATGATCCACCGAGATCCTAAAATCCAAAATAAAAGCATGAGCTAAGGCAGGAGAGGGATCACTTCCAACTCAACGACTAACAGACGATGATTCAGAAATCTCAGTTCTTGAATACTTACAATGGGCTTTCCTGTGACAACAGCAGGAGAATGACCATGAAATTTCGAGTACTCATCCAAAATCCATGCCATAGTCTGTACGTATATTCAAGAAATGGGCAAGTTGGATAAGTAATTATATTAAAAGTGATACTAAATCAAGAAACGGACAACAACAAAATCACACAGATTATAAGACCTGGGCATTGGTGCCCATATCCGGTGCTGGTATGTCAACATGGGTTCCGATGAGATCATGGATCTTCTGAGTGAAGACACGAGTTAGACGTTCCAGCTCACTAATGCTTAACTCTTTTGGGTTACATCCTATTCCACCCTTCGCTCCTCCGTATGGTATGTCTGCCACAGCTGTCTTCCAGGTCATTAGTTGAGCCAAAGCATTTACTTCATCAGGATCAACCTTTCGACACAAGTCAAATTTAATGTAAGAAATTGTATACACTAATATATAAACGCAGAAGATCAGCACCGTAACTTTATTCAGAACATTCATTCAATGACAGAATTGATGGTACCATTAGTAAAAAAAATTGGGGAAAGTGTTCTCTCATTAATTTTTTTCTATGTATTTAACATATGTATATTGATTAAGCTTGGGACAAAATTGTTTTGAGGAAAACTAATTATCCAACATCCAGGAAATATATTTTGCAGATTGATGCATCTGTTAAAGCAAGAGAACCAATGTCAATTAAGAAACCAAAGAGGGATTATTGACTACATGATTAAGCAAAGATTTAACATCTTTATACGAACAGAATATAACACAAATGTTAATTACAAAGTCCTGAATATAGACATACAATTTAATAACATTCCTTCAATATTCCAATAAAATGTTTTTTTTTTAAAACAAAAAATCAATTCGGAATCTAACATCCAAACAGAACCACAACTATACAATATACATGATTCTAAGCCAAAAGAACAAATAAACACCCTGTAACTTAAACAAAAGAAATGAAAAATTATTACCTCAGGATGATATCTGATTCCTCCTTTCATGGGCCCACGTGCATTATCATGTTGAACTCTAAATCCAACGTACGTGACGAGACTTCCATCATCTTTCGGAAGGGTACACTCCACCTGAACTCCAAGTAATAATCACATGATAAGAATGAAAAAACAAACAAATGAAAAACTACATTTAGTAAAAAAAAACAAAAGAAGGCAAACCTTGATCTCTCTAAAAGGGATCAAAAGACTCCGTTCGACCTTAGAATCCAAGCCGAGAATACGCGCAGCGTTGCGGAAGTTACGGCTGGTGGCAGCAAGAGAATTCATGGCTGAACCTGCCAATGAAAGATGAGAAGAAGTGATGATAGAAATGGAACAAAAAAGAAGGGAACTTTATTTAAGGAGTTTCCTGAAAGAATGAATGATGGCGTTGGGTTGTTGTAACTTGCAACAAAGGAATATACAAGGAAGGTAGATGTGAGTGAAGAAAATATGGAAATAAGTTGAAGAATCGTAGAGGTGTTTACACTTTAAACCCTTTTATCTACAAATACTATACCTTCTCCAATCCAAACCCCAACTTTTTCCAATCTTCACAGCCCACACTGGTTTCTGTAAACGTCACTTTGACATCCAATACATACACGAATTACTTGCTTTTGATAGTTGGGTTCAGCTATTGCATTTCTAGAAGGGTAATTTGGGAATGAGAAAGGGGCAAAATAGCATCAATATTGTTGGAAAAGGCAGAAATCATGGACACTGACTTCTACGTCGACGTTACATATTCTTTTCTTTATTCTACCAGTTTAAATCTGAGCCGTTGAAATAAGTGATATGAGCTACTTTCGGTTTGAATATTTCAGTGGGTAATATCTTCGACACACTGACAAGTCACGCAGCCAGAGGTTTCAAGTAAATTACGCGATTCGCCGCGTCCAACTCTAACCTGGTTTAATTGAACTTTATTCTCCTTTAAATATATAATTAATATATATTTTTAATATACAGATAATATATTATCATATAATTAAGTATTTTTATATTTTTAATTTAAAATTATTTAATTACATAAAAATATATTATTTATATACTTAAATTATATGCAAACTATATATATATATATATATATATATATATATATTATTTTTTTTTTTTTTTTATGGCTTTTAAAAACTGCTTATGGCTAAATCCTCAAATGGAGCTCCCATGCATTCGTCCAGAAATTTTTGGCAGAGCTTAACCAAGGTCTCAGACTACAACCAGAAACTTTATTCATCACATAAGCCTATAGTCAGATTTTCTTTACAGTAACAATTGTTCATTCATTCATTGATACAATGAATACTCATTAAAAGCTTTATTGATACTGAAATAGCAACAATAATAATTTGAATTTCATAATGCTACTTCTGGATCTGACTTCAATCTAGAAATGCTTACAGCTTCAAAATTGTAAACATAGAATACATATCTCCTCATTCTCACAAACAAAGTAAACATTGATTACCCCATCAAATGTATCTCATCACAAATACATGAAATGGGATGATAAGTTAATTTATCATTCTTTCCTGTAATAACCAAACTAAAATTACATCAGAATGTTGATATTGGATGGGTCTTCTGAGCAATTACTGCATTTCTTGTTAGGAAAGCTGAGAAAAAAGAGTTCATTATACTATAGATAGTTTCACTGTATATACTTTCTCTTTCTTCGATCGATGCTACTACTCCTCATATCATTTTTTGCGAGAGCAGATCCTGAGGGAATACCATACTGCATAGGAGAAGGGGCTTGTGCAGGAGGAGCTGTCATAGGGATAGTTGCAGCTGTCACAGGAGGTGCAGGCGGCAGAGGTGGAGCAGCAGCTGCTGGTGTGTCAACAGTTTCAGGAAGAGGTCTCGGTAAAATGTGCTTCAATCTATTGTTTCTATGGTTCTTCCAGAAAAAGAATTGCTGCCTATGTGCCAATTCCTTCAGGTTTCAAGACAAGCAAATGATTTTATTTTACATTAAGAACAAACATAATTGCATCAATATTAATTTTAAAATGTCCTTCAATAAACAATATGAGAACAACTTTAATCTCACCCAGCCAATTAGTTTTATGCTGTTCACCAATAAAAAAGACGATAAATTAAAACAGAAAACACTTATAAGATGCCAACTATATTGTCCGCTAATATTAGGGTATCCTAGAAACTGCAACTAGCACACCTTGTTAAGCAACAAATATATACCTTCCAACAAAAAGTTCGATGAACAATCACATACAATGGCCAAGATCCATCAATATTCTTGACATAACTCTCTAAAGAGAATGACATAAACAGATCATAGTATACTCAATCAGTAGGATAAAGCAAAAATACATTAGGCAAATGCAATATACATATAAAAAATCTAGTGAAATGAAAATGAAAAAAAAAAAAAAAGGTGATAATGAACTAGGTCGTAACTAAAAGAACTGAAACTTCCATGGGTTGCTTAAAAATGTTATTAAACTAGAACTAAACATCAATGAAGACATATTTTAGAGGAACACAATACCAGAAACTTTAACAGAGATTAACATGACTTGAAAAGCACACTCAAAGGCGGCGGGGGAAAAACAGCAGAATCTGACCTTGTTGCCTGGATGTGCCATTGCATTGCGGAAATTTGCATTTTGGAGAAGTTCCAGGAAAAAGAGGCAATGAGGATACCTGAAATTGTCCTAGAAGATAAGCATAAGGATAACAACACCCCACCAGCATCATAACCCCTCCAAAAAATTAAAAAAAAAAAAAATTGAAGAATTTAACCAATTGGATAAGCAAAAGTTTGTCCCCTTCTACTTTGAAGATGCAGTCGGTTCTAGCAACACAAGTGTAAAGGTAGTAGAAACGTGCTTTCAAGAAAATATCTCACATTATATATTTTATATACTCTGGTTGTTGCCAGTACTGAAGATATTTCAAGTAGCCAATGAAAGCTTCATCTTCAAAATAGCGGTTTTGAGCCAAATCTGCAGAAGACAATCAAGGGCCAAAGATCAGGCAAAAATGCAATGGTAGCAAAACAAAAATAGCTGTGACAATGGACAGAATGAAACCAAAGTTATTTGATATGCATGACAGTGTGACTGTGCAAACATGCACAGACACGCAAACTATGGTTCATAAAAGATAAATATACAGTTGAAGCAAAAACTCTTTATCGAGTTATCGTGCAAGTAATCAAGGACCCATGCGTCAACATATATTTACTGAAACATTTATGCAAGTATCTGGTATCATCCAGGCAGGATCACCTAAGTGTGACTTGCTCAAATCTCAATGCCCTGGCAACTGAAACGTCATCTCTAGATATTCAAACCCAAATTTTCTATCAGTAATCTATACCTCTATGCTTGCAACATAAAATTTCAATTTTAATCATTCAAATGCCAGAAAAGATGTGGGCAATTGGGTGTCAAATAAAATTCAAAATGTTTCGATTATTAAGAGGTAAAAAACATTAAAAACGCAATTAAGCCAAAAAAGAAAGTAATACAAAAGACATTATAAGATAAATATCGTTAAAAAACTCCATAACATCAACAACAACGAGATCGCCTAAGCACCCTAAATTACAAGCAGACAGAATAAAAGGGGCTAAAAATCGAAAGAAGAGTGGAGAAAAAAACATACAGTGAATGTAAGTGGGATTAGCAAGACACTGAACAAATTCCAATTCAAGCGAAAAACGCTGTCGCCCATCATCTGGGTCTTTATACATCTTCTTTGGCCTAAAAAATACCACGGGAAAACTTAAAATATTATTAGCAATCAAATTTATTATCAAGTATGGGAGAGGATCCAAGCAGACGCTTACGAGGATGTAGTGTTGGATGCATCTTCACCTTCTTTAGAAGCAGCCATTCAAACCCCTCACGAAATCGCGAGCGAGGAAAAGACTCAACTCCAACAGAGAAGGAGATGGAGTGATTTGGGCCTACTTCTATAGAGATCCACACCCGGCCTCACTAAATATGTTGCTGAGTTTTATGAAGTCGGATTCTTGATAAAATTCTATAAATTTAAAGTTGGTCACACAAAATATTTTTACACCACTTAATGACAGAAAGAAAGACCTCTGTCAAAATCAAATTTTGTTAACATTAAAAAAAAATCTTAAACAACATCATAAAATTAAATAATAAAACTATATATATATATATATATATATAAGTCATTAACGATAATTTAGATTATATCAAAATAAAACATAATTAAGAGTAAAGTTTATATAAACAATAAGAATATAATAATAGTAAATGAGTGATATTAACAACTAAAATTTCTAAAGAATTATAAAGTTTAAATTGTAAGCTTCGAAATTAATAAAAAGTTTAATTATCACGTTTTAAATGTAAATATGAGATTTTGAAACAAAATTATTTTTAAAATTTTTAAAAATTTTAAATGATAAAATTATTATTTTATTTTTACGATATTAATTTTTTAATAAATTTTGATTTTAACTAATAAAAATATTATTTACATCATCAACTGTTAAAAAAATATTTTTAAGCCACCATTAAATGAAAAAAAATGTAATTTATACAATTTTTTAAGGGTTAAAAAAAAAAAATAATCGTGGGTGGGGGGCTGTACACTTTCTACACCTCACTTTGTTTCACTTTAATTTACACAATTTGAAGTATCTTATTATAACTCAATATGCCTTCATAATTCTAAGAATAAATGCATTTAACAAAATATGTTATGTAGAATAACATCCTCACTTGAATGAATTTTTTTATCTTTTTTCAACCTTTCTTATACTCAATTTTCTGACCATTTCTTTACACATAGACAAGACCTATCTAAATGAAAAATCAGAGAACTATAATAGCATGAATAGCCCACCAATTTGGAAAAAACATCACTTGATCCACATTAATTCCTTCTAAGTTTAAACTAATCCATAGTCAGAAACTTAAAAATTAACCCATTTGAGACCAGTAATTCGTAGATACTTTTTTTTTTCCCCAAAAAGAAAAAAGGTCCCTACAACATTTGCTTTTCTGCCTCTTTTTATCTCTTTTCAAAGCAAGAAAGTGCAGAACTTGAAGAGTGAACACAAATCCATCGGAAGAACCATCGGAGAGGAAGCCAGTAGGCTGTTGCCACAGGAATATAATGATACAAGTGTTTTCCTGCCACTAGGTTCAAAATGTAATTATATGACAATTATCATAAACCACCATTAGTATGGCCTGTACCTCATTGGCCGCCTGAATCTGGGAACCCTTCTGCAAATGTGGATAAGTGAATTCAGAACATGAACAGCCACAGGAACCGATAAATTTGATTTATATTATTTACAGAATGGAACTGAAATATAAAGGCAAAGCTAGCAGTTTCCAAGCCATCAATCAAATAGCTAAATAAAAATTAATCTATCGCATGTCTGGTGGTGGTTCAAAATGTTGCTTGAGTGAAGCAAATGAACAATTTATGACACATACATGCACTAGTTTCTAAATGTGAAGCAGGAAGAAAACATAAAAGTTAAAAGGACCCCTCCAAAGCCCAAAAGCTTTTTCATGGATCCTCAAGATACAATCATCCAAATCAAAATTTCTCACAGATAATGGAAGTGAAATAGATATTCCACTAAATATATGTTTTAGAGGTAGAGTTAATAAAAAAATAGAATGAAAAGATAGCAAGTTTGATTTGAATAATTGAATGAAGCAAACAATCACATCCATAATCACAGAAGCAAGAATTAAGATAGACATGAACCTACACATTCATATTTTCACTTATTTTTGTTAATCATCCTACCAAACTAACAGAGTAAAGGTTTTTTAAGGCTTACCCATAGCCATATGGAGTAAAAGGCACACCAGGCATGAAGGGCCTCCTACCTCGGAAACCAAGATATGGGTTGGGCTGCCTTCCACGATACTGTTTCATACCAGGAATGTTGGTTCGCTTTGCAGAAACCTGAAGATAGACCCAACCCAACACTATAATATTGTATATACAGAAACTATATGCAAGAAAACAAATCTAAAGACCTTTAACTGACGACCATGCAGTTCTGTTTCATTTAACAGAAGAGCATTTTGAACAGCATCAACTTCAACAAACTCAACATAAGCAAATCCTTTTGGTTGACCAAACTTGTCTGTCAAAATTGTCACCCTGTTGACAGTTCCACAGGACTGAAAATGCTGCTGCACTTCCTCGGGGGTACAAGCATAGTCTACCTAAATTACATGCATATATACACAGCAAAGAGTTACTGGCTTCATCTTAAGTGTCAGTTGTTATACACATAGAAACAATACAAATAAAAGTGTAAAAACTATAGTGTGAATATCTTATTCAAATTCAAATGACCAAAGCCAGAAAAAGCAAGCACTAAATTATATACATAGACTTCACAACCTTAGTTGCTGGGGTGGTTCACAGTTTCCACAGATAAGCAACCTACTATCACAAATCAATTATGAAATTTCAAAACTATAATTGCACCTATGATGGAATATTTGAAAAGAGGAATTTTCGGCAAGGCTAATGAGTTTGAGAAAAGATGTCGCTTATCAAGGAAAAAGTTTGAATTGCACTAGTCTTGTCCTACTTAATTTTGCGAAGTTGGTTTGAAATGAGTGATATTCGTGGTGTTAGAATTGGCACAGCTCTTTTGCAAGAGAAGCTACCTGAAACCCTTTTCGATGTAAAATTATGTAGGGAAGGCAAAAAAGAAGTATTTGATAGAGAGAGTGTTATGCAATTGTCAAACTTTAAAGCATTGGGAACATTATTTTATATGGCACGAGTTCATGCTATATTCATATGACCAGCCTTAGAGTTCATACATCAGTCAAATGCATTAAGATAAACACAAAAATAAAGGATGAATAACACTGTTAACTCCAAAGTGACCTTATTAATTGTTCGAAAAATGGTAAGGAAAAGCTAAATAAAAAAATAAAGAAAGAAACCTCAGATTACCAAAAGGAAAAGCTAAATGCAAAAATAAAGGCAAGAAACCTCACATTACCAACATAAATTGAGCGGGCATCCACTTCCTCCTTTTCAGCTTGAGTTGCAGAAGTACTTGAGGTATCTTCATTAATATCCAGGGAAAAAAATTCAACATAAGAAGAACTGCTAGCTAGAACTAAAAAGTGTAAGACAATAAGGTGAGGCAAAATTACTTGACCTAGAGCCAGGCCACATAAGTTTTTCAACATAACAATAAAGGAGTACAACAAGTTTGCAGATTTATTCCTAATCGACATAATTTATTTACTTTGTGAACAAACATTAATCAAAATATTCTGGAAAACTGCCACAAACCAGAATTCACAATGAAGGCAGCAGCATTAGTGATCAAAATAGTTAGTAAATGGAAGCAAATCTAGAGCTCACTGCTATCCAGTACAGGTTGCCAATAAAATAAACAAATTACAAACATAAGACTTTAAAAGTTGCCCACTTTCATCTGTAGGTTACAAAGACATCGCCATACTAGTAACGCAATCAAATAGCTACTGATAGGAAACATTTATAAATTTTACATTCTATGACAAGTTTCATTTTCCAGACAAGTCCAAATTTTTCTTTTTTCAAGTATCAACCCTTCGAGTTTGGTAAATTTTCCCCACAAATATATATAAAAAAGTACACAAATGTTTTTGAAAGCTGAATGATTACAGCGCAAATTATCAACAATGAACTAACGAGTTCATCAAGTCCGAACCATAAAATCAAAATTTATTTAATAAAACAATAAACACAGAGTAACATAAAAGCACAGAGAGAGACCTTGGACAGCTCCCATCTCCTTCTCGACTTTAGCCTGCATTTCACGAAGAGCGCCGGCTTCTTCTTCAATCTCCTTCAACCTCTTCTTCATGTCCTCCAAATCCTAATTTTGTTTAAAAATTATAAAGAATTAATAAGAAAAAACCTTACCAAAAAATTAAAGAAAAAGAAAAAAACCTTGGAGTTAGAATTAGGGTCGTCGAGTTCTTGTTCATGGTCCGGATTCTGATCGTCCGCGTCCATCTCGTTGGGGATCTCTTCGCCGTACACGCCATGGTCTTGGTAATCGTGTTCGTGTTGGTCTTCCATCTGTATCAGTGTGTACGGGTTTTGGGAGGTTTTTAGGTTCTGTTTGACGGTATAGATTTGGGATTAGGCGTGGGTGGCTTCATGATCGAGGGATTGGGGAAGATGGTTCTTTCGTAATTTTTTCGAAAAGAAGGCCTGGTTTGCTTAGTGGTTTATTTGACACATTATTTATAGTTAAATTAGTACAGGTCCCATTACTCATTCTAAATTTACAAACATTTTTTTATCTATAATTTATGCTAACAAGGGTTTGAGTTTTAAATAATTTTCCATCCATTTAATATATAAATCACATTTTTCATTCAAACTTGGTTTACAAAAGTTTTGATGACATAAAAGCAAAAATGTCATTTTAATTTCTTTAAGAATTCAAACCTATGAACCATCCAGGTATAAAAAAAATAAAAAAATAAAATTTAAAATAAGAATAATACTGACGAAACTTACAAACAAATAAGTTTAAAAACTTATAAATTAATCCCTAATATACATTTTCGTAATAATTTTAAAAACTTCGAAATCAACTTATGTGATATGGGTTTCCTTCTAAAAGGTTTAAAAACCTTCAAATCAAACCCTATAATCTTGGTTTCTTCCTCATAGTTGTTGAATAATTCATCAAGCTTATTCATTATCTCCATTCACACAACCTACCCAACAAAATGACAGTACAAACATAAATCAATATTATTTAATTACTATTTGTCTATAAACAACAATCAAAACCCAACGTAACGTGACGATGGTTTTATATAATTTATATTGAATTAAGAGAATTTGACGATAAATTTTTATCTCCTATCTCTAAAAATTTTAACAACAAAAATAGAAGTGATAATGAATGATAGTGACCATGCTAAAGATGGTAATGATGATGAGAATGAATGATGGAGGTGGAATTGATGATGAAGGTGGAGGTAGCAAAAATCAAGTTTCTAGCCATTTCTTGTTGTGATGAGGGAGAGAAAGAACATGAGAACCCAAAGAAAGAAAATGAGAAAAAAGAGAAAAAGGAAGGCAACAAGAAATGAAGAATAAATGGTAATATGGTAATTGCAACTTTCACATAGTGCTAAAACAAATTTTTAATTAAAGGAGTAAAGTTTTAGGTAAAGAAGAATGATATACACATTGTGGGTGAACAAAATTTTAAAGTCAAAACTTGGATTAAAAAATGTAAATCACAACATGAATTTTAACCTAAATTATAATTCTAGTCCAATTTGGTATCATACTCCTTTAATCATCTAGTATAGAGGTGTCAAAGGCGTTGGATTGGTTCAAGACTTGGCTTAGGCCCCCCTTGATTTGCCCATTAAAAACTTGTGGATTGCTTATTAAGGTTTTGATATGACATGACTTTAAGTGTGAGTCGTGCCGTAACTTTTAGTATTTTTGCAGACTAACCTAACCCTATAACCTATTATTGTAAGGGTTTTGATCTAACATGATTCACAAACATAATAAATCATATCAAAGTTGGTTTAACTTGATATATCACGACCTTGTCACCTCTAATCTAGTACATTTGACATAAACAAAATTTACATTTGTGACCTCTAAGAGGTGATTTGGGTGGTGAATGAGTGAGTTTTCAAGGTGAAGAGCCACTGAACACGATATTTGATCTATTCGATATAATTGGTTTTATTTCTAATGATGATCCAACTTGCATAGGGATGGGGGTTACCCAAACAAAAAAAAGAAATTACATTTGCAAGATTGATATCTTCCATTGCAATAATCCTTTTTTAACAATGTCAAAATTTCCAAATTTTACAAATCTTATGAAGTGTTTACATGCATGTTTGGCTGTTTATAACTTTTGTTCATAAATTTACTAAAGAATAAGATGTTATGTATATATATTTTTTAAATACATAATTTAATATATAAATTATATAATTTTTTATAATTAAATATTATTTTATTTTTAATTTAAAATTAATTAATTATATAATAATATACTTTATGTGTATATTTTATATATATATATATATATATATATATATATATTACTATTAAAAAAAATATCCATATCAAATTGAAGACGGCTCCAATCAGTCTATCTCTGTCTCGATAATGTAAAAAATATACAAACAGAAAATATTATTCAAGACTACAATGACAATAGCAACACGAAGAGACAGCTCGTGGCTTAGGCTTAAAATGGGTACCCGGATTTTGATAAGGCCAAACGACTATTTCTCACGTAAGGTTTGATGTTTTCTCAAATATCTCTCTTTAAATATGAAAATATCAAATACCTACTCATAGTCGATTAAATTTAACAGAACCCTAACGCCTAAAAATTTTATCTCTTTTTACCCCCTTAAACTTTAAAAATTAAAATTTTCTTTCACCCTAAGTTTTAAAAAATGACAGTTTCACCTTAGGTTTTCGTTTTGAAATCTCTGACGACATCTTCGGCTCTATTGCCGACGACCTCTCCCTCCCAAAACATCCTCTCCTTTCGGCGATCTCTTTTCTCCCATTTAGAGGCTCGATCAGTATCGGAGACGCCTTCGGAAAAGAAGAACTTCGTCTTCCTCAACGAAGACGACAGCTTCGTCTTCGTCTCCCAAGGGTTCTCTGACGTCGATCAGATGCTCAAATGAGAGAAAAGAGGTCGTCGAAAGGAGAGGATGACTCGGGAGGGAGAGACCGTCGACAATGGAGCCGGAGATGTTACCGGAGATTTCAAAACGAAACCCTAAGGTGAAACTGTCATTTTTTAAAACTTAGGCTGGGGGAAAATTTTAGTTTTCAAAGTTTAGAGGGGCAAAAATAGTTTATTTTTTAATATTATAGATAAAATAACGATTTTACCCTTACTACCGTTAATTTTAACTGCTCATGGGTAGATGTTTTCATAGTTAAAGGAGATATATTTGGGAAAACATCAAACCTTGGGTGGGAAATAGTCGTTTGGCCTTTTGATAACTACAGAGCACCGTGTGAGTCAAATGAATTTGGACTATACACATAAGAGCTGAGCGACATCTGATAGATAGGTTGACCTTGCATATGTATTTTCCCCACAAAGAGGCGAGGACAGATTATTACCACGACATTGTTAAAGCCAAAGTACTAATTCCTACCCAAGATTTAGTACATTGACAGTATATCTATTAATTTTGAAAAATTTAAATATTTATCTATCATTTAATTATATAAATATCTTCCATTATTTTAATAATAAGTTACTGATTTACTATTTTTTAGTATAATAACAAATATATCCTTGTAATAGTTGAATCCATTGAGAAAAATAATGATGCAGGAGAAGATGGAAACAATAGAAAGACAACTTGTATGAGTACAGGGGGCGATGAAAGCTCTCACAGTAGATGCCACAAGTCTCTTTATTAGGCCCTCAACTTGGGAACAAGTTAAAGAAAATGTCCCACCACCAAGATGTTGTTTCGCCTGTGTAAATCTATAAAAATAGAAAGTCGATAGTGAAAGGGATGAACTTGAAGATGACAAAGGAGAAGAAGAGCAACAACTTGATGGACTTGGAGTTTTGATACATGAGATTGTTATTGAAGTCATGGATGAATAGTTGTGATTTTTATCATATGAGATTTGGTCGAATTGATGTCGCTTAATTTTCAGAGTTTTAACATGTTATTGTAGGTAAGACTCATAAATTAGTTTTATAAGGGTATTTTTTCATTGAGTAATATTATATATAAAAATAAATCGTACAATTATATATATATAATATGATGTATTTGTATTTGATTGAATGATTTTGAAATATAATATATATATAATATCACAATATGCCACCTCATATTGTATAATTTATTTATACAATTAGTTTTATTTTTTTTCATTATATTAAAAAATCAGTATAAAAAATAAATTAAGAGAATGTAATAACAAAATCAGATGATAAATTAGTATTTAGATTTTTCAAATTACTAGGTGAGATTTTGTCAATCAACAAAATCTTAGGCGGGAAAAAGTGTTTTGGCCTTTAGTTAAAATGCCGTATCACTGGGGGCAGGCACATGGTTCCTTTGGGTTGTGCACAATAAATCACTCTCTGGGGTTCTGCAAATACATAATCATCTGAGCCTTCTGGTTTTGCTTTCCTGCCGTTAAATAGAAGATTCTCTTCTCGAAGTTATCACAGTTGCTAGACTCTGGTTTGGTCTTCCCTTCTTTCTCCAATTAAATAAATTTATGTATATGCCATCTGTTTCTTTTATTCTTGGCCATGGAGGTAAGCTTTAGCCTTGATGATTCCATTTTCGTCCCAGAAATTACAACTCTTATTCTTGTGACTCTAGTTACAATTTTGGCTGGATGGTGGAGATACAGAGTATATCCTCAGCTTGGAAGAAAGCCTCCTCCAGGGAAATTGGGTTTGCCTCTTGTTAGAGAATCTTTAAGCTTCTTGAAGGCTTATAAAAAGAACCAGCTTGCTGAATGGGTGAAGAAGCGTACATTTGAGCGTGGACCAACATTCAAGACCTCACTCATGGGTTCTGATGCTGCTGTTATAACTGGCCTAGCAGGAAACAGATTTATATACACTGCCACTGATAGTGGCATTGCAGCTAACCAACCAGCTCCTGTAAGAGCCACACTTGGAAAAAAAAATACTATCTTCGAGATTTCTGGGCCTAGATACAAGCTTGTTAAGAGCGCAATTATAAATTTTCTAAGACCTGAAAGCATCCAAAGATATGTATGTGAAATGGATTCACTCATCAAGCAACAATTATTCCTGGTATGTGGTAATTAGTATTGTCATTAGATTCTGCTAGCTAGCAATTTCAGAATCAATTACTTTATTGAGTTATGTGATGATAATTTATTTCTACATGTATTTATTATAGGAACTCAATGATAGGGAGTCAGTAAAGCTGGTACCCTTGCTGAAGAAAGCTGCATTTAAAGTCACTTGCAGTTTGCTTTTCAGATTATCGGAAGAAAAGGAAAGAGAAACATTGTTTGAGGATTTTTCAATTGCCCTCAGAGGAATGTGGAGCATCCTTTTGAATTTTCCAGGGACCTTGTATAGAAAATCATCTACTGCTTGAGCCAGGACAAGAAATTTGTGCAGTCAGCCAATTGCCAGGAGGAGAAGAGAATTGGAAGAAAGGAAAGTGAGTTCTCATGACGATATTATATCAAGTTTAGTTAGTCTGAGAGATGAAGATGGTAAACCCTTGTTAGAAGAAGAAATTATTGATAATCTTATTACTCTAATGATTGCAAGCCATGACACTACTGCAACACTACTAAGTCATTTTGTAAGACTCCTAGCCGGGGATGCCGAAATTTGTGATAAAGTCCTCGAAGGTAATGGAAAATTTCAGTTATTAAAATTTCTATCAAGAAATCAGAAATCTGTCATGAATTATTGATTTTTTTCTGTTGAATACATATAAACTTTGATAGAGCAAAAGGAAGTTGTGAAGGCTATTGAAGGAACTGGTGGAAGATCAGTTGGCAAGAGGTGCAAATGATGAAATACACATGGATTGTAGCTCAAGAAATCATGAGATTATCTCCTCCAGTTCTTGGCAGTTTCAGACGTGCTTGGAAAGACACCAAGTTTGATGGTTTTGATATCCCCAAAGGATGGCTGGTGTTAATCAATTGCTGTAAATATAATTCCTGGCTTGATCCAATTTGCTTTTGTAGATGTGTGTGTGTGTAAGCTTTCGACTGAAATTTTCAGGTGCTGTGGGTAACTTTCAGTACCCATTTGGATGATAAAATATTTGCAGACCCAGAAAAAATTGATCCATCAAGATTCCAGAGCCTGACAAAGCGGATGCCTCCATACACCTACATTCCTTTTGGAGCTGGTCAAAGAATCTGTCCTGGGGCAGAATTTGCCAGAGTCGAAGTACTATTGATAATTCACTATTTGATAACAACTTACAGGTGGACCGAGGAGATTCCAGACGAGCCTATTATATCAGATACCACGCATGCCCTATCCTGCCATGAGCCTTCCTTTCAAGCTCTATCCAAGGGCCAATATATAAATTATGACAAATTCCATAGGACCTATCATATGTTATCATTTAAATAATGTTATCCTTTTAATTTCAAGCAAAGTACCATGAAGAGTCTTGTCTTTATGATGAGAGTCTATATAAATTAAATATGTAACAGAAAAAAAAATGCTTAAACTATATTAATTACAAAATTCTTTTGGCAATACAAAAAATTTCATAATTTTATTGTTTAAGAATAAATGATCAATTACTACAAGTGATGAACATTCCTTTAAAATCCCTAATTCCATAAACTGGAAATATGTGTAGGCTTTGGCTACTTGTACAAAGCTAAAGTAAAGCTTCTCTAACAATTTGCACAAGCTCTAATGCTACTTTAATAAGGTGTACAAGTAGCTTTATTAATTAAGAAGAGGCTTGACTTTATAGTTTGGGAGGAGGAAGTAACCATCGAGCTCCTTGAATATAGCCAAGGTTGATGAAGGGTAGAACCTCATCTCTAGTTAGCTGTCTGGTGAATTGAGCCCTACTTTCTGGAGTTGCCCCTGGTCCTGAACACTTGTATTCTCCATAGAAAACACTCCTGCAATTCATTCATTCATTAATCGGGTTGGTGAGAGATTCCGATATGTTTTCATCAAACGATTGAATAATTTTGAACTAAGATTGAAAAAATTATGGTTACTTTTCGCGCTCGGGGTGGGAATTGTTGGTCCATCCAGTTGGATGGACAACCTTGCCCATGTCAGTGAAAGCATAAATAACTCTTGGTCTAGTTTTCCAGGCTCTGCCCAAGTATGTGCTCCCCTCCCCAGTTATGGAACAATGCACGAATGAGTATCCTGTGTCCTCTTTTTCACTCTCCCGAGCATGCGCAGTTATTGCTGCAAACTGATCCTTACCATCCCCCAACACATGTAACTCCGTGTTCTTCATGCATCAAAACCATCAACATTTTTCAGTTTCATTTTTTATATTATAGCACAAGTAATTAAAAACTCTCTCTTTGGAGGACTTACCAAATACATTGACTTCCCTGATCCAAAAATGAAATCAACAGTGCCTTCAACGTAGCAATCCTTGAAGAAATGGTTGCCCCTGTCATCACACAAGGTATCCTGGAAACCAAATATTTTGCAGTTATATAAGGCTGCTTTGTCTCCAGAGACCCTCAATGCAACCGCCTGAGCTCCAACTCTTTTCCCGTCCGGTGGCGGTGCAGAATTCTATGCACAAAAGATCCACATAAAACGTTACAACTACTCCAATATATATCGAATTTTATTACAGAAATTATACAAACCTTTATTATAATATTAGCAGCCATGAAGTAATCAGACTCCGTAACCAAGGTGGCACTGTCAACTGTTCCATATTTGGCTGCAGTTCCATCAAATGTCAAAGTAGGCATAGCATTAGGCGATCCATAGAGCGTCACAAACTTTTTGCTTCGATCAATCTTGATCTTCTCCTTATATTCTCCTGGTCCAATCCATAAAATGACACGTTTTGTGTTCCCCGCCGGTATGCTGTTAAGTGCATCGGTTATAGTTTTAAATTCGCCACTTCCATCTAACCCAACCTTGATTACACGAGCTCCGCCCTCAGCCGCAGCAAGTTCAGGGTCAAGACTTGTCTTCCTAGTATTACCAGGCTTAACATTGGCTTCGAACCAGCCTGGTAATAGTGCTTTATCTTCAGGAATTGGCGGTGCTTCAATCACAGGGTAAGGCCTGACATGATGAAAGAGGAAAATTGTGAAAATGGCAACGTGTTTGATTCCTTGACTCCACATATTTGCTTGGTTTTAATTTGTGTTTGATTTGTGAATGATTAATTGTGCCAATTATTAATAAGGAAATAGCAAGTGAAGATTTGAGAGCAGGCTAAATCGTCGGCTTGACCGGTTACTCATTTGTGGTAATTGATGTTACATAAGTAATGGCTGGAAATGAATGTAATATTAGCCATTGCATTTAAGTCATATGTGCTCGTTTTCTGCTGGGGCAGGACTCATTGCATGGACATCCTTCCTCTTTCCTTTTTAAATATTTTCCTTTATCAAAAATCAAAATGAAGAACTTATGTAATTGTTGGCACTAAATATTTTTAATACCTTAAAATAAATTTGTAAATTACAAATTATATATAATATTTATATGTACATGACATAAATCACATCAGAGTAGCGCAGATATATATGTCCAAATTCAGGTAATTAAAAAATAAAATAAAGTAAGTCATCAGCAAGTAATCAACCAATCACATTAACGAATTTTAGCCAACCTGCAATTAATTCCATGACCCGCCATCTATTAGCACGAGAATGACACAATCTTTCTTTCTCTAAATAAAGGTAGGCAAATTTTCTCAAATGTGGCCACAAATTTAGATACGTGACTGATTTGACTAATGCTAAGTTAATTATTCACTGTAATAAAAATAATTAATATTGTGTGGATTTAACCAATACAGAATATTAACCAAGTTTAACTTGCTTAAAAATTTATATTTATAATTATGTTATTTATAAATATAAAAAAATATTATTTAAGAGTTTAATTTTAATATATTATTGAAGAATACTTAAACCCGTATTTTATTAGGTATAAATTTTTTTTTTTTTATCATTCAAACTATTATTGAGAGTTAATTTTTTATTTTTGTTATTAAGAGATGCTTTGTATTTATAAGAGAAAAAAAACATTTATTGTTTTTCATATGAATAAAATGCAGACTCACATGGTGTTTGTTTTCCATGGGCAAGGGCTATCTATCCAGATGTTGGGTTATTGCTGATTATTCCTGAGTCTAGTCTCATCTTCTTCGATTGACATTACATAGATTTAGTCTGAGAGAAGCTTTCTCGCATAATACCATTCATGTTTTTCTTTTATTTTCTATGACAAGTAATTTGAATCAGGCTAGCCACTCGATTGTTGGGCACAAGTAGCATATTTTATAGTCAATATTCTCCAATCAAGGCAATTTCCTTTGCAACTTGGAATCTCTCTCTCCACTTAAGAAGCCAACAACATTAAGACACAAATTATTGATATATTTTTTTTTAATTTTCTTTACTTGATAACCAATTAAATGGTTTAGGAATTTCATTTTTTTAAATTGCTAAAGAAAGAATCTCTTTGGCTACATTATTTTAACAAGTAGATATTCAGATGTTGAAAAATGACAAGAATCTGTCATACCATAACGTAGGTGAATTATCTTTCGTGATTGAAAGAACTTGATGACTGCCCACTCAATAATCTATAACGTGTTATTATTGTTGAAGTATTAGATTCTTTACATACATGGCGATTTTCTCTCTTGCAATTCCAGCTGACACGAGCTTCCTATGGAAAAGTGAAAAAAGAAATATAATATTTTTTATAATTTCAATAAAAAACCTAATAATTTAGGTTAAAATTAAATGATTTTTGTAAATAAAAGTAAAGTATAAATGAATAAACAAATTTTCTAAAATTAAAATGCAAGAAATATCATTTGAAAATCGTTATTTAACCATATTTTACGGTAATTTTAGTATTATAAATCAATATTTTTAAAATGTTGATGGGGTGAAAAGATAATCCAATCCAACCAACGATTGGATTGTTGAATAAATGATGAAATCAATTAATTATTTAAAAGTAATATGTAAATTAATTTTTTTATAATTAATCATGAAATATATAATTTAAATTATTTTACCATAAATTTAATTTGATAATATATATATATTTAAAATTGATAGATACAATATTCAATTTAAGTTTTAATAATTATAAATAAATAAATGATTTTTTTATCCAATTAAATTGAGATTTTATCTGATTTAACCAATCAAACCAATTTGTTTATTCCAATTTAATTTAATCTAATCTGATTTAATTTTAAATACAATTTTTTTAACAGATTATAATTATCTATCTTGATGAATGATGGGTGAACCAATTAATTCGATTTGGTCTTTAAAATTATGTCATAGATGATTTAAGGCAAGTGAGATAGTATAGAATGTGTTTATTATAAAAAAATTATTATTTTTTATTTATTTCTTGCTTTGAAGTAAAAATTCCCTTAAATTTAAGAATAATAAATAATTTTTTTTTCAGTAATCATCTGTTAGATTTATTGAACAATTTTGAACTAGATGAGAATCAATCGTAAAGTCTTCCACCACAATTATTGCCAAAACGCGTCGTTTAGGAAGTATCATCAGAAAGTGGATTCATATATGTGCATAATGTTACGATCCAAATTTGTCAAAACTCCATTATCTCTCTCTCACGCTGTTCTTTTTCTTTTTCCATCACTTTCCCCGTCAGCTTCTTCTTCAAATCTTTCTTTTTCTGTGCACTTTAGTCCCCTTTCTCGCATCCTTCTCGACCTACAAACTTTCTTGAGATTAGATTTGACTTTCAATCACACTAGAAATACTTCTACCTGCCATTCGTTATCTCTCTAAAACGTTGTCATCGAAATCGTTTTCTCAAATCGCCAAATTCACATCCAAAACAAACCAACCGCACCACCACCGCAATGTTTATGCTCGTGAATTGTTCCAACTGCCACACGCCGTTACAGCTACCTCCTGGGGCCCAGTCGATCCGTTGCGCCATCTGCCGCGGTGTCACACTCATCGCAGACCCAAGATCACTTCCTCCACCTGGATCCTCCCACCAACCATACCCTCCTCCATCTTCCTCCACTGCTTCCTCTCCGTATAATCACGCGCCTCCTGGAGCGCCACCGCAAGTGCATGGCCGTAAAAGAGCGCTCATCGTTGGCGTGTCGTATACCAATTCAAGGCACGAGCTCAAGGGTTGTCTTAATGACGCCAAGTGTATGAAGTACTTGCTGATTAACCGATTTAAGTTCCCCGAGTCCTCAATTGTTATGCTCACTGGTATTTTGATCGATTATTTTTTAAAACTCATCATTTTGATTTCTGTTTAATTCTAATTCTTTTTATTTTTGATATTTGTTTCTTTGTTTAGCTGATGAATTATATTGTCCTAAATTTGTTTTATTAGTTTAGTTTGTGCGAAAAAAAATTTAATTGCGTTGTGATTAAGGCTAATTTGAGTACTAGGTAGGTAGGTTTATTCATTTATGTGCTTAAAAAATAAAAAGTGTAGTTGTGGTAAGCAAATTAAGACCTTGAAGGTTATTCATGAAAGATTTCTTTATGTGTTTGGGATACGAGATGGCCATGTACTTTGTCGTTGTGGGTGAGATGAAAGTGTCAATCATTAAGGACTTGGTTGTTGAGATATTATCAAATGTGAATGAATTATTTGCATTTCTGGTCATGAGAATTATTTCAAATGATTCTTGTAGCAATGGTCTGGAAACAATCGGGCAGATGCTGATGACATAAAAAAAGAAATCATTTAGGAGTGGTCTGGAAACAACTAGGAAAGATTCTGATGACCAAAAAAAAAAAACCAGTCACAATGGTGCGGACAAGAAGTTAAAGCAGAAAATATGTATCATTTACTATTAAAAAGAGTTTCTTTTAGTGTTTTAAGCATCAATGATCATGACAATATACCTCAAGCTCTCACTCCACATGGAGTTTATGGGAATTTGTTCTTTGTCTTGCCCATAAGAGGGATCATATTTTAATATATCATATATCTTCTAGTACCGTGGATGGTGTTGGCTATTTGTGATTAAAAAAGTGCAGGTTTTAGGGCCTCAAACTTTTAGTGGTTGCTCATATTTGGCCCATTTGGTAACCTCCCAAAAAACCTTACTTTATGGAAATACACAAAGTATTAATAGACAATTGTTTATTTTATATTGGAATGATGACGTAACTTGACCATGACCTTGATCACCCCACTTTCTTTTTCCTGAAAATTATTATACAGAAGAAGAAACTGATCCCTACAAGCGTCCTACTAAATATAACATGAGAATGGCAATGTATTGGCTTGTTCAAGGATGTCAACCAGGTGATTCATTGGTGTTCCATTATTCTGGTCATGGTTCGCAGCAGAGGAACTACACTGGTGATGAGATTGATGGATATGATGAAACTCTTTGTCCTGTGGATTTTGAAACCCAAGGAATGATTGTTGATGATGAGATCAATGCAACTATTGTGAAGCCACTTCCTCGAGGGGCCAGGCTTCATGCAATTATAGATGCTTGCCATAGTGGAACTGTGTTAGATTTACCATTTCTCTGTAGAATGGACAGGTTAGTCCCTTGTTCTTACATAAATTTTGTTATATGTTTCAACAAGTGGATCTGGTAGCGGTAAATTCTTAAAGTAAAGTGCTCCCGAAAAGAAAAAAAATTATAAATCCTATGACCAATCAAGCTTTTAACGGAATGCAATCCCATTTTATTCTATCTTTTTGTACAATGTATATCTTTGCTTATACATGCTTTCTTTTGAGAGTGTAGATATGGGAAGTACATATGGGAGGACCATCGTCCTCGATCAGGAATGTGGAAAGGCACAAGTGGTGGAGAGGCTATATCCTTCAGTGGCTGTGATGACGATCAAACCTCTGCTGATACATCGGTAAAATCTTAGGCATTTGCATCAACTTTTTCATCAGAATATGGACATGTACATGTTTCAGTGAAGAATGGAGATTGAGGTATTCATTCTGATGCTTTATGGACAGGCTTTATCAAGAATTACATCAACAGGTGCCATGACTTATTCTTTCATCCAGGCTATTGAGCGTGGACATGGAAATACATATGGGAACATTCTAAATGCAATGAGGTCAACAATTCGACACACAGACAGTCAGATTGATGGTGGTGTTGTAACAACTCTAATCACCATGCTTTTGACAGGAGGGAGCGTTGGTGGCGGATTGAGACAGGTATGTATAATCATCACCTCTCTCAGTTGTTTTAGACTTTACTTAAGTCTGTTTATTTACTGATTTGGCTCTACTCTGTGCTTCCTCAATTAATAGTCCAATGCTCTGGTGACAACTTGATGGCATCAGGAAAAAAAAAGTTGTGTAATTTATGGTCACGGGACATGCCCCAATTTTATAGTAGATTCATATGTGGATCTCAACAGAATATGTAACTTTCTTTATTTTGAAGTTATGATTTGCTTTCTTTGAATTGAAAAGGGCAAATCTACTCTACTCATGAGTTTTGATTGCTGAATTGCATTTTTTAAAGTACACAATAGGGATTTCAGAACACTTAGAAATCCTTTGGATGTTTGACATTTATTTGTCATGTGTCAAATTTCTCTAGCTCTATAGTGGCTTTGAGGAAATTGACATTGTACAAAAAATACATGATATGAGAAGTTTGAACATCCTTTTTTGTCATTGCTGACAGCTGGTATTTCAATTAGCTGCTGTAGAAATTAAGTTTCTCACTTTCTATCTTAAGTGTGGATAACTGATGTATTTCGAAGCTGGATTATGGCACACAGATTATAAAGTTCTGCTTGATTTGATTCTAATTATGCACTGGAGGAAGTTTACATTAGAATTTCTAGCAGGCCATAGGATCAGTAAACAATGCAGCAGTCAAGGAGACTGAAAAATCAATGATATGAGATTAGGGATTATGAGAAAATGTTATATGTAGCATTTCCATCAGCCCCTGCTACTTTCAAGATTGAAAATAACTTTTCGGAGCCTTGTTTATAAAAGGATCATTGAAAAGGCTATATAATCTGTTTATACTGTTTTGATGGTTTGGGATTTTAATGAAATGTTATCTGCATCTCATATATATTGAATTGTTGAAAAATCTGTTCACTGTCAAAAAATAGATGCAAACCTTTTTCTGCATGTCTATTATGACCCACATTCTGCGGACAGTTCCATAGAAAACCATATGTCTAAGAAATAAATACTTAATGTCTTGTCCTATTAAAGCCTTGATGTATTGTGGTTATTTATACTTGTGTAGATACTCCTGATGTTATTATATCTGAAGTTGTTAATTGTTTGTGATGCAGGAACCTCAGTTGAGTTCAAATGAACCATTTGATGTGTATACAAAGCCCTTCTCCCTATAAATAGTGAAACGGTATATTTGTGGTGAAGCTCTTGATTTGATTCAAGCAGGTGACTGGAGATGTGCACAGTTGTTGAGAAAACACAATACTTTTAGGTATTTGTCCTTTCCGTTTTTGCTGTTTTGGGTGATGACTGTTATTTGGTAACCTCTTCCTTTGATATTTCCACTAGACAAATTATACGCATGGTTCAATTCTTATTTTTGGTATTAAACTGTTTGATAGTATAATTGATAATATAATTGATCGTATATTCCAAGGAAACCATGATATGTGATGTACGTATTGATGATTACTTCTCAAGTGGGAGAGAATGGAAGCCACAGACTTTCTGATAGATACAGAAAATGTTTTCTGCATTATCTCATAGGTTTGAAATGAAGTGGCCCGTGAAAAAAAGTCAGGTCAGTTTATGCATGATACGTCATTCGGTCTTAGAAAATGTATCCGTCTAGTAAATGTTTTAAACAAGCTGGTGGGTGGAGCTTGCGCCTGCAAGTCTGTATTGAACAGGCTCACACATCGGATTGAATCTGTCCAGCGTGTCAAACCTTGACTCTTCATTCTCGATCTTCTTCGCTAGCTCACCCAGCCTTGCTTCCATGGTTGATATTCCTTCAGCCAACCCTCTGTATCCTTGCTTCGATGCCTCTGCATGCCCGTCTGTTCTTTTCATAACCGTGTATACCAATTTGATGCAAACCCAAGACAAAATTCTACTTCCTTCTAGCAAATTCCACTTGAACATGAAAAAGATAAAATCAGTCATAAGGTTTTCCAACAGATTCAAAACCAGAACTCGACCATAAAAAATGCAGTATGTTTTAGGAAACAAAACTCAAAACAGAGGTCAATGGAAACTATATAACACAATTGTTAAATTGGTAAACTGCTGACGAAATTGGGGAAAATGGAGAATGTCTGTGTTGATGGAATTTTGTATCTACAACCACAATCTCTTGCAAAATCACCATAAAAAAGTAAAGAAACAAAGGAGGAACCCACTGACTTTTTGACAGGCCAGTTCTCTCTCAAAACAGATCCCACGGTAATCACAAAATTCTTCTCCTTTCTTTAACCTGTCTCCCATCTTTTTTATTATTTCCTCGTAACAGTTCACTGAACAGGTTAAACCATAGGTCTAATAACTAATTCTAGGCTGAAATGTTCCAATCTATTATGTCAAATTACATCCGTTGAAATGGTGACATGATAAACACATTACTTGCAAAACACGGCTAGACACTTTGATTATTTTTTTGGGGTGATTTCCGGTTGATTATTTTAGTTAACCCATCATCATACTACACTTACATGTAGTGTTAATTACATACTTTCAAGCGTTTTTCAGTTTCATTGGTCTAATAACGAAAGAGGTTACTTTAAGCCCAAGCATCTTCTTGGTGTGCTCATTTAAGTTAATGTGTGGGTTGCAGGATGCTCTGGACCCACATATGAATCAGGAGACCCTTGAGTATCATTGTGGAAAACACCACAGAGCTTATGTGGAAAATCTGAACAAGTAAATTGTAAGGACAGAGCTGGATAGAGTGTTGTTAGTAGACATTAATGCATATTTACCGTACAAATATGTAATTTACATTTTACAGTGGTCGTAAAACACTAACTAATTCTACTATGGAATCTTTTTTATTTTTCCAACTCGATTTTCAGGTGAGGCATAGTCGATGAGATCCAATTAGCTTTCTACTTAGGGTGGAGTCTTACAATAAACTAAACAGATAAAAAGGGCCAGGGAAAAGATTAAGCTCGCTACAAATTTGATTCTTCAATTTCTCTTCATCTTATGGGGGATGTCTTTAAAGAGAGAAGGCTGTCAAGATATGAAGCATTTGAATCTTTGGAAGGAGGTCCAAAAATCTCCCAAAAGCGAAGAGTCTCATCCGCCCCAGCTGATACCACAGTCAGGCCATCAGGGCTCTGCAAAAAATTAAGGAACTCAGCTAAGCTACATTTATTTATTTTAAAAACATAATCCTCTGGCTTCTAAATTCAAGCTTGGAAAGTCGAACCTGGGAAAGCTCAAGGACTCTGGAGTTTACTCTAGGGGTTTCAGGCTTTAATTCCCCAACTTTAGTCATTGAAGGGTATTTCCACAAGCATAGTCTGTTTTCATTCCTCCTGCTACTAAAGCCATGTCCACTCAGTATCTCTTTGTGATGCTTGTTCCACTCCAGTCCACAAATCTGCATGTGTAACACCAATTTACCATAGGTATAAATTTATCAGTGGCCGAAAAAAGTGTTTTCCTGGACAGACATGTCTCTTAGAATGCAAATAAGAAAGAGTGAAATGTTTCACTTGCCTGTGCTTTTGAATCTACACTGCTGATGCATGTCCCCTTTTGCACATTCCATATCTTAATACGCCCATCTTCTGAGCCTCCTCCGGAGGCAAGTACGTTAAATTGGTATGGGCACCATGCAAGGGCCTTGACTGCAGCAGTATGTTCATTAAATCGGCATAAAAATTTCGATGAACTCATTTTGGTAGGCTCCCATATGTACACCAGATTATCATTACCACCGCTTGCGAGAACATTGCCTTCTGTAGACCATTTAACTCTAACCACTTCTTCACTGTGCGCTTTTATGCATGAAGTCACATTGTTCGACACTCTAACTGCAAATGAAAGCATGATAAATATGATACAAGTCACCATCTGATGAAATGAATATGGATTTCATGAAAGCCATGAAGAGATTCAAGTACCATCATGATTGATAATGGATTTATCCAGGCCTGCTGATGTTAAAATGTGACCATTCCATTGATTCCATGACACAGTTGTAACTCTTCTGTGATGACCTTCAAGCTTCCTAACCTGCATTTGGAAACATAAAAATTAACACTCGATGAGCCCAAAACAACTGATCATAAAAGGCAGAAAGAGTGGCTCGAGAGGAGAGGTTTACAAGTTTTGAAGTCTCAGCATCCCATATCTGAAGTTCGGAGTTCATATATCCAACAGCCAGATTTCTAGCATCTTGAGACCAGATTACACTTGTCGGATAATTATCCTCGTCATGAGATTCGGACAACCTGCGAACATCTCCATTCTCTGATTTCCAAAGATATAGCACTTGACCCAAAGCAATGGCAAGCACATTGTTTTTCCCCCAATCCATGATGTTCAGATAAAAGTCATTCCTTAGATTAGGTGCATCCAGGATCTTAGCTTCTTTCTGCAAACACCATTATTCAAGTTATCCAAGTAAAGCTCAAAAAATTTCTTGACGTAGAGGATAATTATGAGTGATTTTGATCGTTTTCTTGCTTTCCCGTTTATTTCCGAAAGTAAAATAAACCTTTTCAAAAAAGTTAAATTAGAAAATTATTTAGAAAGAAGAGGCTCCAAACTGAGACTAGTAGTACCTTGGGCATGCCTCGATGCTGATTTAGGTGGGTACTATTTCGTAGTGCCTCGGCGTCTTCCCTTCTCATCTCATCAATAAGACGGTTCGTTTTTCTGCTGGATTTTGGACTTCCCCTGAAAACCAACATCCTAAACGGTCTCCCTTCTGAATCCAAAGTCAAGTTATCCACCAATTTCTGTCTATATGCATCCTGTTAACAAAAAAAATCCCTGAATGTAATTTCGGTTTTTAAATTTCAAGATATCAATGATATAGATACAGCCTAAAACCCTAACACAATCAATGTGACACAACGGAGATATGATTATAAATTTTGGTCAACAAACCCAATCTGATTTTATAAAGAAAAAACTAATTACATCAAGTGAGACTAGAAAAAAAAAGAACGATGAAATAAAGAAAGAAACGTACATTGAAATTTGGATTTTGGCGTCGCTTGATTGTTTTGTCAGTCAACAAACCGTAAGCTTGATCAAGATTCATCAAACTTCTGCTGGGTATAAAGCGGTCTCCCTTCCGCGAATATCCAAAAGATCAAAGAACAAGAAAACATCAAAATTTCAAATAAATTAAAGATTCTTGAGAGAAAACAAAGGAAAAATTGGAATCTGGTTGTTTAATACCGGAAAATCGAACTCGGTGGGGCTACTGAGGAGTCTTCGAGGAGAGTACCAATCTGTTTCAAGGAGTCTGTTTAGTCTCCTTTGATGATCCATGGAGAAGACAGAAACCAGAAACGCAAGCTCAAATTCTTTCTTTTCTTCCAATTCAAGTAACCATTCGGTATTCTCCCGCCAGAAAGCTAACCGTTGCAATTTATAACGTTGCCCGAATTTTATTTAATTTAAAATAAAATTAGCTTTACCTAACTAATTATTTTGATAAACCTTATTTTAAAAGGAAATGAAAAGGGAAATTCCACCTATTTTTTTAATAGAATAATAAAAATAATTACCTTACAAAGTAATGATCTCTCAAGACATACAATTTTTTTCAAGCAATGTATGCAGAGTTCATTGCAAATTGCTTAAGATGGTGCACAATAACTTAACTACCAAAATAATTTAATTATATATCTCTATGCTGCCTGAATGCCCATTAATTTCCAAGACTGGGACACCACTTTTTAATCCTGATTGAAGGCTCTGCAAGATCTTCTAATCTCTCCTTGACTACCAGTAAGAATCTCAATAGCTCCAAGTTTAACCATGGCAGTGCCGAACTGGATCGGGAAATCAAACCCTCTGGTGGCTAAGTTCATCACTGTACCCCTCGTTAATGGGTGTAATGCCAACTCTTGATCAATTGGAAGAATGCCCCTATTCAATAATAATTGCTGATAGTATGAGTTGTCCATGAATGGAAATATATTCTGATCAAGATTAACTGCATTGTTTGTTGATGTGTTTTGAGGACAAGGAAGTCTGAGTAAAGTTACAAGAAAAAGATCCATGGTTGGATCAGGCCTGCCGGTGTTATTGAAATTGTAAAGACGATCCTCGAAGAGTGAGCAATGAACTACTCCAACAGAGTGAGCTCCTGCGTTACAAAATTCATGATAAATCAGTGTAATTGGCTTGTTTATATAAATATGGTGCGGGTAAAAAGAGTTACATACCTAGAAGAAGAACCATGTCAGTTGGAGTTAGGCCTTTTTTGGCAAACAAGGCGATGGACTGAGAGACTGAAGCTGCAGGCGGGGGGAGAAAGAGAGACACATTTTGAGGTAGAGAGACTAAACCATCTCTTCTTCCTGTTTGCACTTCATATCTTCCTCCTAAACTCTGCAATTAGTTCAGTTGCTATTACAAATCATTTAGTTATAAATGATGGTGTTAATTGTGCCGGATTGAATTGAAGTGGGAGTGTTGCCAGGAAAACAGCATCCCTAGTAGCAATTATAATAAGATCAGCACAGGACACCACCCCTTGGCAAATTCTGTCAACAGCAGCCTTGGCATCGTCTATAATATCAAAACCTCTTAAGCTCAGATTTGGAAGTGCTGTTTTCTCACTGTTGCTGCCGTCTATCAGAATTGATGCATCACACCCCTTTTTCATAATCATTCCCACAAACAGATCTATTTTAGTAATTGATTAATGAGAATTAATAATGCATGTCAAAATCAGGCAGCATGATCATATTAAAACGCTTATAATCTATCCCACAGAAAGAGGTAAAGGAAAGAAGATACAGAAGTTTAGGCGTCTCCACACAAAGAATGTTGTAATCCAATAAAGCATCAAAACTCTAATTCTAAAGTTAGCCTCTTGCGCAATGGAAGTTCTGTGGACTAAACAAAGATGATTTAATTTTAATGAATGAAATTAGAGGAAGAAGAAGCTTACATTGACAAAACAATCATGATATTGCAAACGCAAGAGTGCAGCCACAATGGTGGGATCTCTAATGAACCTGGCAGTGACAACGCCGGCCACTATGGCTTCGACATCTACAATTCCACATTTTCCTCTGTAAAATCCTATCTCTAATGCACCTTCACACCAACCTTCCCATGCCCAGTTTGATAAAATGAATCCCAGACTAAATGTAATAACAGCTGATTTGCTCTTCATCTTCATCTTCTCTGTTAATAACAGCTTAGAGACATGATCCTCTGGCTAACTCATTTTTGAGAGATGAAATCAAAAGGAAATTTGAACATAGTGTGGTTTCATGTAAAGATGGAAATTAGAAGAAAAATTATTTTACATTTCCGTAATTTTTCTTTTATTTAGGCATGATTCTCTTGTGGACTTTCATTTTGTTTAAAGAAGTACCTATTATCATGTCAAGAAAATGTGGCGGCTTGTTAATATGAAATTTATAAATTATATGCTGCCTACAAGACCCACCAAAGTAACCTCGGACAGGTAGTACCTCTCTTCTTTCTACCCTGCTGAATGATCAAACACAAAACTTAATAGGTGAAATGAATATTTACATACATAAAATCGGCATTTTAGCAGATCATAATATATTAAACATCAACTCAAAATAGTGGCAGAGAATTTGGTGAAATAGTTGCAGAAAAACCAACTTCATCTCTAACTGCATGCACAGTGCCTCCACTTGGTACAGTAGTACCAAGTGCATCAGTCAGAGGTTCTGCTTCTTATCTGTGCTGAGGCAGCAAGATGGTTATTGATGTAGCCGGAGAAACCGCCATTCAACAAATGTGGCATCAAAGCATTATATGATCTCTTCCATTCTGTATGACTATTAGCAGCCACTTGTTCATGCAACCTAATGACACGTGGAGATAACACCAGGGCTGATCGATTGGCTGTAAATCATCACGATACAACCAAAGTTATGTTTGTCATATCTTAAGACAAATCAGGATTGGTTTCCGCCTTACTAGAGGAAGAAAGCTACACATGAATTCATCAATATTTAGAGTTGCCGTCCATCAGAGAAGATTTTTCTGTCACTAAAATAACAACAGGACTAACCATACGATTCATGCGGGGTAACAGAAATAAACAGAGCAAATTAAAATAGGGAAGCAAATTAAACAGACTCTGTAAAAAATAGTAATTTTTAATTAATTATCTTGTTATAAATATATTTTTAGAAATAATAAATCAATTATTACTATAAATTTAATTCATGGGTAGTCCTCTGCAGCACCTCTTAAAAATACAAAAATATAATTTTTAATCATATATAATGTCTGTTTGGTACAACTTATAATTATTAGATTATGATTATAAATTATGATTACAGAATTAATTATTATGTAATAATCAATTATTACATGCATGATTTGATAACAATATAGGATTAATTTATCAAGAAATTGTACAGCAACTTTATTAACAAATTAAGCAGCAGCGATTAGATAGAGTTGGGTAACAGCGCAGTGGCTCAATTGTTGATGATTTTAGGGATATTAATTAAATTAGGCAACGACTTTCCCGCCTAAATCTTTTTCGGTAATAAATTTGATGTTTTACCTTTTTAAGTAAATTATTTTTTTAATTCTAAAAATACCACTCGTTTAATTTCTCAATCTTACCGTAGCATTTCGTCGATTAATTACCCACCTTTCACGTGGAATTTATTTTATAAAATCTACCTTTCACGTTGATTAATTGCCTACCTTTCTCAACCTTAACTATACGCATTAAGATTAATTTATCTGTAATGAATAAAATCTATAGATTGAAAATGTTAATCTATGAATAAAATTGAAAAACATATTGAAAATCTATAGATTAAATAAAATTTATGAATAAAATCTACAAATTTTATAAAATTTATTTTATAAAATAAATAAATTTAAAATTGATTGATATATATGAAAAATAATGGATATATCGAAAACTGTATGTTTTTCTCAAAACGGTGCGTTTTCTAAAAAAGGGTGCAAGAAAATGTTAAGGGGTGCGGGAAGGGAATGAAAATACAAACGGGTGTGTGAAAATACAAATGGGTGCATGAAAATGTAAAAGGGTGCGTGAAAATACAAACGGATGCGTGAAAATACAAAACAAGTGCGTGAAAATGTAAAAGGGTGCGTGAAAATACAAACGGGTGTGTGAAAATACAAAACAAGTGCGTAAAAATATAAACAGGTGGGTAAAAATGTGAAGAGATGCGTAAAAATACAAACAGGTGTGTGAAAATGTGAAGGGGTGCGGGAATTGACTAAAGGGTATGGGTGCGTGAATTTACTAATAGGTGCAGGAATGGGTGCGGGCACGTGAAAGGGTGCCAAAATTTACTAAAGGGTGTGGGTGCGGGAAATTGCACCCCTCCACACACCCCTTTATATTATATAAAAGGGTGCGGGAAATTGCATTTCCAGCACCCTCCATGCACCCCTTTATAAATAAAGGGGTGTAGTAAATGTATATATATATATTATATTATATTAATAATATATATATATATATATATAATATTATATATATTATTAATATAATATATATTTTTTATATTCCATACACCTGCACCTCTTCACACACTTGCACCCCTTTTCGCATCCTTTAGTCAATTCTTACACTCTTTTAAAAATTATCGCACCCTTTTAGTAATTACCGAAAGAGTGCAACAATTGTTGAAATGGTGCGACAAACATTGCAGGTGCGTGAAAGGGTGTGACAATTACTGAAAGGGTGCGTGGAAGATGCGACAATTGTTGAAAGGGTGCGTGGAAGGGTGCGACAGTTGCTGAAAGAGTGTGTGGAAGGGTGCAACAATTTCTGAAAGAGTGCGGGAATTGACTAAAGGGTACAGGAAAGGGTGCGAATCTGTGAAAGGGTGCGGGTGTGTGAAAAGGTGCGGGAATGAGTGCAGGTGTATGAAATATAAAAAATATATATTATATTAATAATACATATATACATTTTCTGCACCCCTTTATATATAAAGGGGTGCATGGAGGGTGCGGGAAATGCATTTCCCGCACCCCTTCATATAATATAAAGGGGTGCGTGGAGGGGTGCAAGACACATTTCCCGCACCCTTTTATATAATATAAAAGGGTGCAATTTCTTGCACCCTTTAGTAAATTCTCGCACCCTTTCACGCACCTGTATCAATTCCCGTACCCTTTCACGCACCTGTATCAATTCCCGCACCCTTTCACGTACCCGTACCCTTTAGTCAATTCCCGCACCCCTTCACATTTTCACGCATCCGTTTGTATTTTCACGTATCCCTTCACATTTTCATGCACCCGTTTGTATTTTTACGCACCTTTTCACATTTTCACGCACCCGTTTATATTTTTACGAACTTATTTTGTATTTTCATGCATCCGTTTGTATTTTCACGCACCTTTTACATTTTCTTGGACCCATTTGTATTTTCACACACTCGTTTATATTTTCATTCCCTTCCCGCACCTCTTAACACTTTCCTGCACCCCCTTTGAGAAAACACACATTTTTGAGAAAAACGTACTGTTTTTGATATATCAATTATTTTTTATATATATCAATCAATTTTAAATTTAATTATTTTATAAATTTATAGATTTTATAAAATAAATTTTATAAAATATGTAAATTTTATTTATAAATTTTATTCAATCTATAGATTTTCAATGTGTTTTTCAATTTTATTCATAGATTAACATTTTCAATATGTAGATTTTATTCAATCTATAATATATCTGTTTTTCAATCTATAGATTTTATTCATTACAGATAAATTAATTTTAATACATATAGTTAAACGTAAGTAATTAATCGGCGAAATATTACGGTAAACGTTGAGAAATTAGATTAGGGTATTTTTGGAATAAAAAATTTAATTTGCTTAAAAAGATAAAACGTATGAATTGCTGCCAAAAAACATTTAAGCGACAAAACAACTGCCTATTTTAATTAATAACCCATGATTTTATGAATTGAGCCTAAATATTATTTATGCATTGATTTGAATATCTAAAATACATCAGTGCAATGCTTCAAAGAATTACATTATATACAGCTTAAAACTAAATTAATGGATCAGCTCTACAGCCAAAACTGCTCACATCAATTACCTGTATACGCCTATAAAAATACAACTAGAAAATGGATGTTGTATCAGACAATTTCATACTCTTATCTGAACGATTTGCCACGAATGGATTCCCGGAAGCATCCAAATCAACAATGGCTGTGTCGCCTGGCTTGTAATCTCCAGTAAGTACTGCTTCACTTACAAGATCTTCGATTATGGATGTTACTGCCCTCCGAAGAGGGCGGGCACCGTAAGCCTGATCATAGCCTTGTTGGCATACCAGGTCCTTAACTGACTCAGACACCTCCAGCCCAATCCCCAGAGATATAAGCCTTTCCTTCACTTCTCGCAGCATTATATCTAAGATTTCCAGCATCTGAAAAATAAAAATATTTTCAGGATTCACCACTTTTATGTGCAAATATCATCGACAGAAAAGATGAAAGTGAAGTGACAAACCTGATCCTTCTTGAGGGGCTGAAAGACAACAACTTCATCTATTCTGTTCAGTAACTCTGGACGAAAATAATTCTTCAGTTCCTCCGTTACCAGGGCTTTCATTCCAGCATATGTACTTGACTCATCATCTTCAAGCAAGAAACCAAATGACCCGCGTCTACCCTTTGCAATTGCAGTAGACCCGACATTTGAGGTCATCACTATCAATGCATTCTTGAATGATACTCTCCGACCCTGTCAAACCCATTGTTACATAAGACTAAAGAGTTAACGAATTCCAATTAAGGAGATAATTTATTCACAAAAGGAGTGTTTTTAAATTGTAATAATATTTTTCCTCCATTAGATAGGAAAACGTTTTGCATTTTCTGATACCATTGCAACTGGAAAAAAGGCAAAAACCTGAGAATCTGTTAGGTGGCCATCCTCAAACAATTGGAGAAGGATGTTGAATATATCTGGATGGGCTTTCTCTATTTCATCTAGCAATAACAATGTAAAAGGGCGTCTTCGAATAGCTTCTGTGAGCATACCTCCCTCCTCATACCCAACATAACCTGGAGGTGATCCTAGCAATTTACTCACAGTATGTCGCTCCATATATTCACTCATGTCCAATCTTAGCAATGATGCCTCCTGCAGTAATAATGTCAAAGGCAAAGCAATAAAAAGTAATCATTCCAATGAAAGTGACAAAAAGAAAATAGCTCTGAAAAAACACTAATCATCATTGAAAAGATACGAAATCTACAATTCATATACCAAATTATTAAAATAATTATAAAATCAGCCTGAAGTCTCCAACATCAAAATTTTCATTTTTTGTGTATGTAATTTGTCTCAGCCTGCTTCTTACCATATTAATTATTGTATGAGGTGTTTACATTACATAACTGAAATCAATTATATAATAATCAAGAAAAATGTTTGCCCTATTTTCCACTATATTCCCAACTCTAATCAAGCATGAATTTTCCAGAATCATTCTTACTTCCAACTGGAAACAGAGAAAATAAAAGATTGGTCACACTATCATAGTGAATCAAATTCAATACATTCAATGACAAAGTGGACTATGGTTTTTAATAGAATTAGCAGGGGGAAATACGATAACTGCATGAACCTTACCGAACCAAAATAACATGCTGCCAGAGCTTTAGCTAACTCAGTTTTGCCAACCCCAGTTGGGCCGCAAAAGAGCATCGCAGCAACGGGTCTGTCTGGATCCTTCAGGCCAACTCGAGATCTCTTAACAGCTCGAGAAATAGCAGCAACAGCCTCATCTTGACCAACAACTCGTTTTCTGAGTTGATCATCAAGACCCAGCAGAATCATTCTTTCATCAGCTGTGAGCTGGTGAACTGGGATCCCAGACCAAAGTGAAGCAACTGCTGCAATATCATCAGGTCCCACCACAGTAGGCCTGAAAGAGTTACAACAAGAAAAAAAGTTAGAATAAAACTGAAGCCGAGAGGAATGCAAGTCTACTGCTTACAATCTTCATAATATTTTCTGACAAAAATCGTACTCATCATCATCTGAAGTAGAAGGCAAAGGGGAATTTACAACAATCTCTCCAGTACCATCTATGCTGGCAGCACCGTCATCATATTTTAGCCTACTTGACTGGACCTGATTATAGGCAAAATATGAAACCATGGTTATTAGCAGATCATGATATAAAGTCGACTAAAAAAGGGTAATATCATTACCACTTCATGCATGGCCTGAACTGTCCTGATTTCTTGCCAATAATCATCTGGTTGCTTTGAAAGTATACTGATTTTCTGATCCCTTTTCCTCTTAAAAGACTCAATACGAGCTCTACTTCCTGCTTCATCAATGAGATCAATGGCTTTATCAGGAAGATATCTATCAGAAATATATCTCGCTGACAAGTGCACTGCAGCATTTATTGCTTCCAGTGTGAATCTGCAGTTGTGATGGGCCTCATATTTCTCACGCAGTCCTAACAGTATCTTTACTGCATCCTCCTAAAATATTCACACACAAATACAATATCCAAATATGAACAAGGGAAAAATAAATAAATAACCGATATATCATATAAAGATATATGAAATAAATATTGAAACTACCTGGCTTGGTTCATTAATCAACACGGGCTGAAACCTTCGTGCCAATGCTTTATCCTTTTCGAATTGGGTCCTATATTCATCTAGAGTGGTGGATGCAATACACTGCAGACAATGGAATGTTAATGAACCTACCTAGGGTACAGCATAAAATTAATGAATGCATCAAATGCAACAAGTAAACAAACAGAGTTGTTAAGAAATGCAAATATAACCCTTAACACATTGATTCAATCAGACCTCAAAAAAGCACTCAAAATTAATATTCAAAGCAGTTAGCAAGATGGAAGAAGCCACTTTCACCCTGCAGAATGACTTTCCAAAACAAAACAGTGACTTTTATCAGAGAACTAAATTGTTTATCGGAAAAAAAAAACAAGTGATTTTGGAGCATAAAACTAATGAACGCATCAAATACACCAATTAAACAAGCAGAGTTATCAAGAAATGCAAATATCACCCTTAACAAGATAGGTTCAATCAGACCTCAAAAAAGCACTCAAAATTTATATTCAAAGAAGTAAGCAAGACAGAAGAAAACCACTTTCACACTGCATAACAACTTTCAAGAACAAAACAGTGACTTTTATCAGAGAACTAAATTGCTTATTGGAAAAAGAAAAGATTTTTAAGGTTTCAAATAGTACACTCTTCTATCTAGTGATTAGGAGCATTACCACAAGTAAATGGGAGAACAAAAGAAGTTGCTTGAGTCAACTCAACAAGGCCTCAATCCCAGCAGGCAACAACTCCAGGTTGACTACATATATCTGTTTTTCCAGTAAACTCCAACTATCTAATCCTAGGCAATCAGATCTTAATGCCTCCACCTACAAACTCCTCAGCTAGAATTTCCAATGTGGCATTCCAATAATGAAACTTATTCTAAGCAAGTGGAGATATATATACTGAATTTGTCAGTGGCCTGCTTCAAGTAAGTAGGATGCTCATACATTAGGCATTCTAGTGTCCTTTGTATGATCACATAAGAGAAAAACATAATTAAAGGTAAAACAATCACCTGTAATTCACCCCTCCCAAGTGATGGCTTTAACAGATTTGCAATGTCAAGTCCAGTTCCCTTGTTCCCTTTTCCAACTGTTCCGGAACCAACAAGTGTATGGACTTCATCAACAAAAAGAATGACATCACCTGCAATGCAACCACATCAAGATTGTGCAGGAAAAGGAAATATAACTAGATTATTAAAGTAGCAACAAGATTTATCACCTGATTTTCGTATTTCGCTTAATAATTTAGTGACACGTGCCTCTAATTCACCCCTCTCTTTTGCACCAGCCATCAGTAATCCTATGTCCAAGGACATTATTTGTTTTGTCTGTAGATAGAATGACAGATCTGATTAATTTTATGAAGTACAACCCAAGAAACACACAAGCATTTTGATTGAAACTGGATGAGAATAAAAATACAAAAATGCATGAAAATACACACCAAGAGAAATGGTGGAATTTCTGCCTGTGCAATACGAATTGCTAATCCTTCAGCAATGGCTGTTTTTCCAACCCCACTTTCACCAAGAAGAATGGGGTTATTTTTGGTTCTGCGGCAAAGAATCTGAACAATTCTCTGAACTTCTGTGTCTCGGCCAATAACTGGATCAATTAATCCTTCACTAGCACGAGCAGTAAGGTCCACACAGAACTGATCTAGTGCACTTTTTCCTGACAGAGAAATTTCAACCACAAAAGATTACTCCTCATTCTTGTAATTAAGAAAATAAGGAAATAAAAAAAGTCAATTGCTACCTCTTGTTTTCTCAAAGGTCCTTAAACCAGCAGATTTTCCTGAGGGGGAATGTCCCCGCGCCCATTTGGATGCCAAAGATGGTTCTCTACCTTCTTTGGCAAGCTCTCCTTGTAGCCTAGAGACTGCTACATCTGCCAAGTGATTCACATCTACTCCTAACCTAAATTCACACCAATAGAAGTTCACAAATTATAAATAATCCAACATATGCTCAATGAGTTAGAATTATGAGACATTAATATAAAAAGTTCTTTCTTCAGACTCAAGCACTTCATATTAAATTCATTTCTTTCTTTACGAGAACACCAATCCATATCAATCTAGCTAATCAAGAAGAAAAAAAAATGCACCTCTTGAGGACCCGACCGGCACTACCATCATCAACAGTGAATAAACCAAGAGCAATATGTTCGGGGGCAATGAAATTGTGACCTCTAGTTCTAGAATACTCCACTGCAGCCTCAAAAACACGTTTTGTACTAATAGAAAACGGCATATTCGTAGTTGAAGAATATTTACCAACAGATACAGCTCCTCCTTGAGCCTCCGTCCCTTGGTCACTATGCCAAATTGCCCGTACAGCGTCTCGAGCCGCATCAATACTAATTCCGGATTCAAGGAAGCCACGAGGGTGGCGATCTTCAACTATAAGACCCAGCAACAAATGCTGAGTAAACACCATGTCTTTGCCTAATGATTTGGCTTCTCTTTGAGAAAAAATTACAGCTTTAACCGCGCGTTCAGTGAAGCGCTCAAACACTGAAGAAATTGGAGTAATTTTCTTTCGTTTTCTATAGGACAAATGATTACTACAACTATTGGAGTGAAGAAACAAGTGGGTATTATTATGTGAAATTACAGAAATGTTAAAAAACGAAGAGACGGGATTTACAGATTGCAGGGGAAGAAGATGATGACTTCGCGGAAGGCGTGAGGAGGATTTCTGGTGGGTGAATAAGCATCGAGAGTGAACGGAGAGAGGCGAACAAGTTGACACCTCCATGAGAAATTGGTTTCCCTTTTGTTCCAAATTCAATCTCGTAGCTTTAGTGCCAGAAGACGTTTTATTAGAAGAGAAAAGGGACCTTCTAATTAATTACTTATACATTAAATAAATAAATAAATAAAAAGGAAAGGGAAAACAAATGAAACTTTTCTTGTGGAAATGAAAGATGGAGAGAGAGGAAGGAAGGAAGGGAGAAGAAGGAAGAGAGAAGAAGGAAGGAATAGAGTGTAAAGGCACGATTTTAATAATAATCAGGCTTCAACAATGACCAAAAGTCTACTTAAATTGACATGCACAGGAGGCACCGCACGGCAACTCCAACTCATACAAACAAAGTATCTTCTCATGTTAAAAGATTGCAAAGTCTGAACCACCTTTCTGAATCAAGTTGAACCCAACCCCTTCTTTGTTTTTGGCTGGGGGCTGAAAAAAGACAAAAATTACCCTTTCACAACCTTGCTTTGGTCTCAATTGTGCTTCCAAATCATCACCGGAACATGTGCTAGGTTGGTTGACGAGAAAAAAATATACAGTTGATCCAAGTTTACCAGTCAAACACGTACTCTCACGCATCAATTATAAAAAACCCATATTTTTTTTTTATTTTACCTCTGATTTTGAAAGGTCAAATAACAAATTTACTATCAAAGAAGTCCCCAACTGTTCAATTGTTTTAGTGTTTAGAACCTACCGTGGTTTACCAATAATCTTTGCAAGAGCATGTACCATCTTCAAAATGATGAAACCGATTTGCATCTCTAACAATAATCTTCCGTCTATAAATATAGGAGATGAACTTGAAAAATGAGTGGCAATCATTGCAAACACGGAGATTCTTCGTTACCTGAATTGCCATTTCCGGCTCCATCTTCATAATGCCGAAAGCAACAGCCAGCTTCTCGCTGTGATAATTCAGAGCATGCTCCTTGTCTTCCTCTTCGACATCGTGTAGAACACAAGATAAGTCTGGTACGTATCCTGCCATCTTCATCTCAACTGCCAAGCTCCTGACTTTCTTGAAAACTTCTTTCCAGTATGGATTTACTTGGTCTGCTGTGTGGAAGCCATGAATCTCTTTACCAAGCTCAACCACACTGAAAGCTGCAGCTTTCTTCAATCCCTTATTCTTCATATCTTGTCTCAGCTTCCCTACTTCTAGCCATTTGTTTGATGCAGCATATATATTTGACATGAGCACATAGTATCCAGCATGTTCTGGCTCAAGCTGGAATAACTTATTGGCTGCAATTTGTCCTAATTCAGTATCACCATGGATTCTACAAGCCAAAAGCAACGCACCCCATACACTGTCATCTGGTGATGATGGCATCCGTTTAATTATATCAAAAGCTTCATACAAAAGCCCAGCTCGGCCAAGCATATCAACCATGCAAGCATAGTGTTTGACCTCTGGTTTCACAGGTAGCTTTGTCATATCTGCAAAACACTTTCTACCTTCATCAACTAGGCCCGCATGACTACAGGCAGAAAGAATGGATGTGAAAGTGATGTGGTTTGGATCAACCCCTTCCTGTTGCATCTGTGTGAAAAGTTCTAAAGCCTTTTTACCTTGTCCATGCATTCCATACCCAGAAATCACTACGTTCCAAGTGCTAACATTTCGTTCACTTGGATGGATATCCTTGAAGATATTCTCAGCAGTATCTAAATCTCCACATTTGGAATACATATCCATTAATGCATTCAAAAGATTTGCATCAATTTCCATATTGCTATTGATGATAAACTTGTGAAGTTTTCTTCCAAGGTGACGGGAACCCAAATAAGCACAGGCAGACACCAAAATCAACGCTGTCACTGGATTAGGTCGACACCCAGAATCCTGCATCTCATCAAAAAGTAGCAAAGCTTCGCTAGCTTGACCATTTTGTGTATATCCTGAAAGCATAGAATTCCATGAGATACCATCTTTTTCCTCCATCCGATCAAAAACCATACACGCTTCTTCAATACTGCCACATTTAGCATACATAGCAACAATTGAGTTCCCAACACTTAAATCCTCCATAAATGCATTACATAAGGCATAGCCATGAACCGCTTGCGCCTTCATGACATCTCCCAACTGACCAACAGCTGAAGCAACACTCACTATAGTAACTGAATCCGCCAAAATACCCTCTTGCTGCATCTTTTGGAACAAAACAAGTGCCTTTTTAGGTTTTTCTCCTTGTTCATAGGCCGTAATCATCGAAGTCCATGAAACCAAATCTCTCATCAGCATTTTATCAAAAACTTCGCAAGCATCATCAGTTTGACCACATTTTGCGTACATGTCCACCAAAGCCGCTTCCACGTATAAATCCGAATGGAACCCAGTTCTTACAACATCTCCGTGAACAACTTTCCCTTCAACAATCAGAGATTTTGAAGCGCAGACTTTGAGTACAGAAGGGAAGGTATAGTTATTTACTGAAATGCCACTTCTTCGCATGAGTGAATACAAGTCCAGAGTTTCAGCGCAGTGGCCATTATTAGCATAGGCTCGAATCATAGTGTTCCAAAGAAAAGAATCTGGTTTGCAATTGCGGATATCATTGAAAAGTGAGCGAGCAGTATTGGGCTGTTTAAAGTTGGAGTATTTGATGATTAATTGAGCACCCAAATGGGGGTTTTGAGAGATGTGGCCTGAAGTGGTGAGAGAAGAATGTATCTGTTTGAGAGGGGCCAAGATGTTACAGGACTTCAGCAGTTGATCGTAAAAAGAGGTCTCGGTTGAATCAAGAAGCGACACCAGACGTTGCATCCCTTCTCTGGAGAAGCTACTACATACATCAACTAGCTTTCCCAGTTGTAGGATGCACGTTATATTTAATGAATTTTATCTCAAACTAAATCCTAAACGTTAAACCCTCAAAGTTACATTGATTGACACAATCACACGGAAGAGCTCACAATGAATATTTATACATTTAACATACATTTTATCTGACCCAACAAATTTTGTTCATCTTTGAAATCACTATTGTTGAAGATCTGCAGATGAGGTTAGTTGAATATTGCTCGAATTGCTGTGCGTAAAAATTTCCCTTAAAAACTCTCTGATGAATCAATCTGACTCCATAGCATCTCCGCATAAGCATTCTCCTCCTCCTTTTCCTCTGCAACATAATCAGTAGTTGCTTCTACTTCATCTTCTTCGTCTTGGATCTCCTGCATCATTCCTTCTCCAGCTGCAACTTCAGCAAGATTTGATCTTTGTTCATCGGTAAGTTCAGCTAAGGCATCCCTCATGGCTTTACCAGTGGCTGGCCTATCTGTAGGCGTGTATCTAGGAGCAGGCACAACAAATGGCAACACAACATCATCCATGTTACCTCTATCCTTGGTCTCTGTTGGGGGAAAAACAAATATAATCCCGAGTTCATAATTACAGATGTGAAGCCTCAAATTTGAGGATGTGTTAGTTTTCTCAGGTCCATTAGCTTTCATGACAGATGGGCTGGAAATGCGTCTTCCCCAAGCAGCCGCGCTGAAATTATGTGATCCACAGTAAACCCAACCAAAGGAAGATGCACCTGTCCTAGACTGAAAGCTTCTACGTGCCACCTGTCCCCAGAGTCATCAAACTCAATAGTGTTTTTATAGGTTTTTTTCCTTTGTAACAGTAACTTCAATTTTTCGTTCTTTCAAGAAAAACTTCTAACCATTCAAATACAGTAAGTCTCTTACTTTGACATGCATTGGATGTCCAACCCGATCATAAGGGTAAGGAATTGCATCATGAAGAATGTTTACAGCTTTTAGTCTCTGCCATGTTTTCTGTGTAAAGAACATATAAGTTGGAGAATCAGAATATACTTCTTGTATGGCCGATGAAACAAATGAATATGAGAAAAGAAGCATTTGAGAGGGTGCCTTTTTAATTCATTATGTAAATATTGAAGAGAACATAATTACCAGGGGTTTATCACTAAAATCACTATGAGCTGATTGAAGACCATCATACCTCTGAGAAGCAAAGAATTCGCTTTGAGGGCAAGATTCCGTCACATGCATTCTTCACTCTTTCAATAGTCGGAAAAAGTATTTTAATAGATGGGCTATTCAATTCTTGGCTTGCACTCCAGCAGCCCCACTTTAAAAAGAATATTTAAATTACTTTTTTGAAACAATCATTTTCAACCTCCTATGCATATGTGTGTGTGTGTGTGTGTGTGTGTATGCAAATCTAAAGGGTAACCTCTGGATCAGACTCTTCAGAGTCAAAGAATCTCAATGATTTTTTTCCAGCAGCTGCTGCAAATGCAGCTAGAAACGGAGCATTGACTGAAGACCCAACTGATGATGAACCTTAACAAAATAAATGGTGTCAAGTATAAACATTTTGAAATAGTAAATAGTTTGGATAGCACAAATTACTCACCATAAATAAAATCAGATTCTTGAATCTCAGGCCACCGGTACTGACCTAAAACCTTGTAAAAACAAATAATTAAAAGTAAGTACCCAATTTTCCAACAATTAATGCTTTTCCTTTTTATAAGAAAATAATGTGGTCTTATTAAAATACAGCATTTAGGATCAGTTCTCTTTCCTACTAAAACTAAGCAAAATGTCAGGGCAGCTTTTTTTTTTTTCTATACCAATGAATTCCAACTATTACATTTATTACAGCCAGGCCTGTTTGTACTTCTCATATAGCAGGTCCTACATTGTATTACAACTCTGATGACAGATCCCTTCAGTTCTATTTGAAGTTGATATGGCTATTTATTACCCTATTAGCCAAGGTCAACACTAGCTTAAGCTTTGGATTGGCTCCTTTATCAAAGTAAACTCCAGGCTGAAGAAACTAGAAAAATAATTCTTCTTTTCAATTAATCCTATGTCTTGCAAAATTTTGGAACACACTTTCAGTCAATATTCTTGCATCCAATAATTTCAAATCCAGGATAAAGTCATGTTGTTTCATAAAAACAATTTGCAAGAAAACATTTTCCATGGAATTATGTCACAAAAGATGGACATTGAATAGCAATGCAATCTGCATGAAGCTTTAAAAAAAAAAAAAAAACTCCACAGAGACATTCTATCAATACATGCATCAAATACATGTTTCCTATTATAAACACAAGCATTAGTTAGAAAGGATAGAGTGACTCACATATTGCAATCATCACCATTATGCCTAAATATATGCAGTTGAACTATGGAAACACGTAACTCTTCCAAACTACAGTACAATACCTCTTGCAGTCTCCAGATTCCTCTACATCTCTGAATTGAAGCAATGAGAGAGCTTAATGCAACAACATGTTGAGGTTGCATCATCTTTGACATATCTGAAAAGTGAGGCCCCTGCACAGCCAATCAACATTTGCATACTTTAGGCCCATTTCATATGAAAATGCAATCATTGATAGCTGAGCTAAATCATGTTTCCAGGCAAATATATTGAATAAATGGCAGAAATACCCTGCCTGTAAAACATGTAGCATCAGTTGTACTTTTTTGTTGATTTCTCCTAAAGCAGCAGCGAGGACATTGTCAATGGAGACAAATCCAGAGAATTTTATAAATCCAGCATCCCACAAGGGAGAAACCCACTTCGAGATATTTCTAGGCAAAAAGCCAAGTTGAACACAGTCTGGAGCAAGGAATGAAACAAAAGATTATTTGTACAACCAACAGCATGAAAAAATCACAACCACCACAATGCTTGCAGACCTTCAATGAAGTTAAAAACAACAATGGAAGAGCATATACTAAAAAAAACCAACCCTTCTTTGAAACTTGAATGAGTAATTTACCTTAATAAGAAGGATGAGAGACAATAGAGTGAAAAGAAGCAACATAAGAATACCTTAATACAACCCATGGAGTGCTTGAAACAATATCCAATGTGTGCTACCACACAAATAGGTGGACAAATATTCTATATATGGAAGAAAAGTGATGAAATCTTAGATGCGTAAAATTTACCTCCCTCAGAAGATTTATCGGGGTTGGGAACAAGAACCATGACAGCATTAACATCTGCAGGTCCATTGGTGTTTCGTCTTAAAAAAATCTCCAATGTCCCAAAAGCATTGGCACAAGATTTGCCAAGAAAAGATGCGAGTTTCTTAATTTGCAGACCATTAGAGTCTGCTGCATTGTGAAAAAGGTGGCTTAAACCAACCACAGATGCTTCAACTGAACCAAGAAACTTTACACTTGATGACCCTGATGCAGTATGATTGACCTGAAAGAAATTAAATGTGTAGAGTGAGACTCCCCTATAGCTAGGACCTTCACACACACAACCCTAAGGCCAAGCTTAAAATGCCTCTGGGAAAAAGAAAGATGATGGACATAATTTAAATAAAAAAAAAATGCCAGACAAAAGATGCCAAGGGTGAAAAAGTTTATTTCAACCTATGGAAGATCTGGATTTGGAGGGTAAAACACAATTAAAATGATCAAATAAAGATATAGATCTATGCATTTGTGTATCTTTGTGTGTGCATGCATGGTCTATTTAAGGATTACAGTAAAACAATCAGCTATTAAAAAACATGAACATTCTTAGATACAGACACAGACACGACTGGTTGGGAAACTCACAGGTTTAAAATATGGGAATTCTGGCACAGTGGGCTTTCCACAAGAATAAATTCCAGGCACTGAAGCAATTAAATGTCCTGTTGCCTCACCAAAGTCATATTTTGTCAGGTCCAAAATCCAATGGGCTTGACTGGGAACATCAACCACAAGAGATGCCATAAAGCTGGCCAGCTGAGCAGCAAAATCAAATCTTGAATCCTGATTAATTTCTTCAACAGTAGGTTGAATAAAAAGAGATAAATAATCAGGTTCACTCCTGCGAGGGAAATCTTGCCACCATATTGTATTAGTTACATTGTTCCACTGCAAATGTCATACAAACTGATGAGAAATCATACAAAGTAATTGTAAAATCAGTTACTAACAATTGGTACAGCTATATGAATAATTCATGAACATTAACATAAAATGCAAGAGCACAGCAATAAAAGAGAGTTTAGAGTAATCAGAAGAGCTTTCCTTCAAACTTGGACACAAAAGATCACTCCCGTTAGAGTTTCAAGTGCATTGCAAACAGATTACATAAAGGTAAATATCCATGCAATATAAGCAGATACCATAAGTACTCCAAAAAAATCACATTATCAAACTCCAGTATGAGAGCCCCGGTTCTTGAACAGCACCACCAACACAAAAGGTTTCATGAACAAAAGCCAGAAAGCAGAAACATTTGCGAACTCAGGTGAGCAATGCACGACCTGAATTCTTGTATTGCTTTGCTTGGAACACATGCAGAAAACAAAAATCCTATCAGTTGAAAGGGAGTCCTCCAATCTCTCCCACAGGTTTATGTATATACATTAAAAGTCTACATGTTCTAGCATAACAACTTTTTACCTACCAAATTACGGTGAAACTCTAACACTATTGTCAAAGTACATATTATGTAAGCACCATATAAAACGTGAAAAACATAACATTAAAGTAAGTTTTCACCTGCTTTGCCACTAAGTTAGCAGAAGTAATGATGATACGAATACTGTCCTCTCTCTGCAAAACAAACAATTTTGGATGATGACAAGCAATGCCTTGTTTCTTCCGGTTTTCACCAAAAGCTATAGCCTCTGGAAATGGAGGAAACCTATCATAATAATGGTTATTTCACAAACATGTTGATCAAATTTGAAACAACATAAATCAATCACATAAACTAGTTTTAATCTTTTAAAAAAATCAAAATGTGAAAACTTTACTTACACTAAAACTAAGTTCGGAAAATCTGGGTAAGGCACTGAGGTTCTTTTGTCAGCACTTGAACTCCAACATCTCTCAGTGTTGTGACATGCAACTGTCACTGGCAAATGGCAAGGAATCTCACAATATGATAAAAACCTAGCAAGATAACTATCTTAGACTTAAAATAGAAAATCAACTCAAATAGAAGCACTTAAATAGGGTGCAAATACAACTAGACAAAAATATAATCATCAAGGGAAACCATGTGATGCACTGTGCTAATCAGACTAATTATACATCTAGTTTCCCCAAATATTTTCAGCAATGGACAATAAATATCCTGAAAGCGAAAAAATAATAATGGAAAGATAAAAGCAACTTTACCATAAAATGTCACTGGTAAATGTAGCAATAAATAGTTGTGAGATACTTTCCACAGGATAAAGAAGCTCTGGTAGGGAAACAACATTGCAAGTGGATGAAGTCTGGTCCATAAATTCAAGACGGTTCAAGTAAAATTTCTTCCCAGGAGGCAAACAAGTCTTGCCTGATTTCCTGCTCAAACCATCAAATTGAAGAGCATTACCTGTTGCTCCAGGATTCAATAACTTAGCCTTGGAAGAATTATTAGCGGCAAGAGTATTCTTGCAAGCAATTCCAATATTGTCTCTACGACATAAATTGACACTGTGATTACAAGGATCCATGCGACTATGATATGGCTCCATTGCCACTACTTCTTTGTCATGAAATGTTGCTGACTGCACCACAGTGATTGCTTTATCAGAAGGTATTTGTTCTTGCCTAGGAACAAGTTTAATCCTGTTCACCTCTAAGTCACCAAGAACTGGAACTTTACCAATATTACTTAGCACCAGCCCTGGACTAGTACTACAACCATAAGTACCTTCCATTTGTGAATCAGAAACAGCGAACTGCCAAGTGCAGGACATGGGATCATCACCACTCAATATATTTCTACAATGACTCAAAAGAAAGTTTGCTCTCCCAATAAGATCACTGCATTTGAATCTTAAAAAATCACATTCCAAGTTCCCGGCATCACTTGTCTGTAAAGCAAAAACCCTCTTGTTCCTCTTCCCACTAGATACAGAACCTTGGGAGTACCCTGAACAGGTCATTGTCCCAAACGCATCATTGTTTGGCCGAAAAACAACTTCTTCCTTAAAAACAATCCCTAAAATTACAAACCCAATTCGAATCCCAGACCTACACAAACCTTCATTCCCACAAACAAGCAAAACCTCATCACCAGCATTCAATTCTCTAACCATCCCCCTTTTAACCCTAACACCATTAACAAACACCCCATTTAACGAAACCCTAACCCTAGAAAAAGCCCCAATCTCCGCCTTCTCTTCCGATAATTCATCAGAATTAAGTAACCTTCTTTTCCTAAATTCATTAACAACACAAGTAAAATGGGGCAATAAAAATGTTCCATCAAGAATATAAATCTTGCGTTCAACACTATCAAACAAAATTTGGCAGTGTTGCCTACTGACAAAGCGGCTATTGAACGTGAAGTCGCAATTGCGGCTGGTTCGACCGATGGTGTACGGCAGGTCCGGTTTGAGTGAGAATGAGTGGATAGGTGAGTGTGTGACTGACGAAATCAAAGGAAGATAAAAACTCTGAAGGGTAAGGAGTGCTGTTTTGGCAACAATTCTTGATCGTTTGCTAGGTGGATAATTCTCCTCATGACTGTAGCTGTTCAACAATAATAAATCTGAAGAAGCGTTCATAACAAAAATTAAAAAAAAAAAAAGAATTGAAAGAATTGGAAGAAAAAATGGTGACTTCCAGTTTCAGTGGTTATGAATTTCCCTCCGAATTTCTTATTTAAATGGCAACCGCAGCGGATAGGGTGTTGTAGTTATAAGGCCCATTGAATATCTAGACTCAGGCCCTAAAAACAATTTACTATATAATATATATAAGTGCACCTTCACCTTGACCTTCCTTCCTATTTGGCTCAAGCAGAAGCAACCAGACCGCCCAAATCTGTTGCCAGCTAAACGCATGGATGGAAAATATTGATCTTCTTTCTTATGTCCAAAGTCAACAGTGGGAACTTCACTTCCCCAACCGCCATTACTCGGAAATCAAGATCAATTATCCACATAAATTTAGTCAATCATTATTATGTATTTTTTTTTATTTGTTAATGAAGACCCACAACTTCAATTTATTTTATTACGCTAATTAATCAAGTCCCCATTTACAAATTCACAGATTCCTGTGAATTCTAAAACACATCACTTTAATTACACTTTCTCATAGTCTTACAAGAACAAATAAAAAAAGTGGGTCTAACTAATCATGCACGTGGAACTGAAGAGAGCTTCATATGGGTTTCTTATTCTTTTGCTTCATGACGTATTTAAATGACAAAATAAAACCATGGTTGCAGCTCTCACTCAGCCCATCGATTTCTCTCCCACTAGCCACTCTTATAAATCCTATGTGATCAAACCACGCGCCAACACTTATCAGAGCCACACCACAAGATCTATAGGTTCATTTAGTACTTATCAGCTGGTATATTGGGGGAGCTATCACCACCCGGATGCAGAATATGGGAACAGACGATCCAAGAGTCACGTTTCCGGATTACGATCATCACCATTCTGATACTGAAGTTGTGGGCAATGAAAAGATACCATACAGCGGCCCACTCAGCGGACCTCTAAACAAAAGGGCCGCTAGAAAAACTGCCAGGTTCAACATTTCTGACTCAGCTTCATCGCATGATGAGCCTTACGTTGAGATCACTCTCGATGTACGAGACGATGGCCTGGCTGTTCACAGTGTTAAAAATGCTAATGGTGCTGATAACGATGAGGATCCTCAGCTAACGTTACTTGCTAAAGGTTTGGAGAAAAGATCCTCTTCTTTTGGTTCTTCAATGGTGAGAAATGCTTCTGCCAGAATTAGACAGGTGTCTCATGAGCTTAAGCGTTTGACTTCGTTTTCAAAGAAGCCTCCTCCTCGCTTTGATAGGGCCAAGTCTGCGGCATCTCTTGCTCTCAGAGGACTTAAATTTATAAGTAAGACTGATGGTGGAGCTGGTTGGGCTGCTGTTGAGAGCGATTTGATGAGATTACTGCTTCTACTGACGGGCTTCTTCCTCGTGCACAATTTGGAGAATGCATTGGTACAAACACAACTCAGTAATTTACAGTATTTTTTTTTTTTTTTTTAGAAAGATTTGTTATTTTGGGTTGATGTTAAAATTTTATGGCATGGCAGGAATGAAGGACTCAGAGGAGTTCGCCGGGGAGTTGTTTGATTCCCTTGCTCGTAGATACAACATTATAGGTGGTTCGATCACCAAGGGCCAGCTTCGAGAGTTTTGGGATCAGATCTGTGACCAGAGTTTCGACTCCAGGCTTAAAACTTTCTTTGACATGTAAATGTTTTTTTCTCTTCGTTCTTACCTTGTGTATGTAAAAATGTGTTTTTTCTTTTTGGTGATTGTGAGCTTAATGAATCAAACTTTGAATGAAATGCAGGGTTGATAAAGATGCTGATGGAAGAATCACAGAAGAGGAAGTCCGAGAGGTATGGCTTTGACCTCAAAGAACGTGAAAGCTTAAATAATCCATAGATGCATATGCATTAAAGCAGAAGTTGATTTCTTATGCTCCTTTATGAATAGTTTGAATCTAATTAATAAACTAGAAACAATCTCTTGCAGATTATCAGCCTCAGTGCTTCTGCAAATAAACTCTCGAATATCCAAAAGCAAGCAGAGGAATATGCAGCTTTGATCATGGAAGAACTAGATCCCGATCATCTAGGATACATCATGGTAATAGAAAACAAGAACTTATAAAATTAATCTCAAAGAATGTAAAAGGTGGAATTTTGACGTTTAGACTCTCATATGGTTGCAAATTTTATATTTCAGATCGATAGTCTGGAAATGCTTCTGTTGGAAGCACCAAATCAGACTGTTAAAGCTGGAGGGGAGAGTAGAAACCTGAGTCAGATGCTGAGCCAGAAGCTAAAGCCTACAAATTTTGACAACCCAGTGACAAGATGGTGGCATAGCACCAAGTACTTCTTGCTGGATAATTGGCAAAGAGTTTGGGTATTGGCACTGTGGATTGGAGTAATGGCAGGTCTATTCGCATACAAGTATATTCAATATCGAAATAGAGCTGCATATGAAGTAATGGGACATTGTGTATGCATGGCCAAGGGCGCAGCCGAGACTCTAAAGTTAAACATGGCTCTAATTTTGCTACCTGTTTGCCGAAACACCATCACATGGCTCAGGAACAAGACCAAATTAGGAGTTGTTGTTCCATTTGATGATAACCTTAATTTTCACAAGGTAATGTCAAGTCAAAGCCATTGAAAGATTCAAAAGCTGAAGCAAAGTAAATAGCAAATGTTTTTCCTTTCAGGTGATAGCATTGGGGATTGCATGTGGAGTTGGTATACATGCAATTTATCATTTAGCATGTGATTTTCCTCGTCTGCTTCACGCAAGTGAAGAGAAGTATGAGTTAATGGAGCAATATTTTGGGGATCAGCCTAAAAGCTACTGGCATTTTGTGAAGTCAGTGGAAGGAATAACTGGGATTGTGATGGTAGTATTAATGGCAATAGCTTTCACTCTTGCTGCCCCATGGTTCCGGCGCAATAAGCTCAAACTCCCCGAGCCCCTCAAGAAACTTACAGGCTTCAATGCCTTTTGGTATTCCCATCACTTGTTTGTCATCGTCTACACTTTGCTCATTGTTCATGGATATTATCTGTATTTGACTCACAAATGGTACAAGAAAACGGTTAGTTTCATTCTAACCGTAATTTCTCACCATCTTTACACTACTTTCTTTCGTTAATTTGGTTGATTTTAAAGCCTGAATCAATCATCTTTTTTCTAATAGACCTGGATGTACCTGGCCATTCCGATCATCCTTTATGCCTGTGAGAGATTAATTAGGGCACTCAGGTCTAGCATCAAGCCTGTTACAATAGAAAAGGTATTAAAAAAAAAAAAACATGATTTGAATGCGTATGCACACATGGGTTGCAGTACTGATATATTCTTGTGTTGCAGGTGGCCATTTATCCTGGAAATGTTCTGGCACTTCACATGTCAAAGCCACATGGATTCAGATACAAGAGTGGCCAGTACATGTTTGTCAATTGTGCTGCTGTGTCGCCCTTTGAATGGTAAGCAATGACAAAAATCTCGTAATTATAGTTTCAATAAAATTTGGGTTTGAGACCTAAAAGTGTCATTTTAAGAATAAAATCTTGAATTTTTTTTACAATAATTGCAAAATTAATTACTAATTTAAAGTTTTATTGTGATTAATTTGGTTTAAAAATATAACCCAACTCTTTCTCTTTATGAAAAAGAAAATCTAGTAATTATAATCTTCACAGCCAACTTGAAGTTTTGATTCTTATATTGTTACTGCTTGGTTTGTTGACATCCAGTGGTGAATTCACATGTCTACAGGCACCCATTTTCCATAACTTCAGCCCCTGGAGATGACTACTTGAGTGTCCACATTCGAACTCTGGGGGACTGGACAGGACAACTCAGAACAGTATTCTCTGAGGTAACTCATTTCTTAATTAGTTCATGGGTAATTAATTTATCAGTTGTTGAATTTTATGCTATATATATATATATAAAAGGTGTGTCGGCCACCTCCTAATGGAAAAAGTGGACTTCTGAGAGCAGATTGCATGCAAGGAAGTGACAATCCCAAGTAAGTCTTTTTCTGTTTATGTACTTTTAATCTTTATCAGAATTGAATTGGGATAAAAATAAAGCATACTGTGCATCATCTTAATGAGATTCCATGTGGGAAGAAGTGATGAAACCAGAGGCCTATCTAGCAGTAGTTCATGGAGATAATGTGACCAGAAAGAATGAGGTCAGGTTCTAGATAAAGTGAAAATCACTGTTATTGAGATACAGGGAAGCTCTCACAATTAAACCACCCACTGTGGAAAAGTTGCATTTATTTATTTGCTTTGCATTTAGAGCAAGGGATGTGTGATTTCTATCAAAATCAATTTTAACCAATTTTTTTCTTTTTGGGTAAATATTATTTTGTTAAATAGAGAACAAATTTTGTTAAAACTTTACTGAGAAAGTTCACACATGTGATCTTGTCACTGTTATTCTCCCATTCCTCCAATAATTGTTGTTGTTTGAGAGGTGATCGGCCAACCACCTTTGTCCTTCTTGAAAAGAACGTTAATGTCCGGGATTTGTCATAATTTGATGGCCTTGTCTTGTTATGGTACCATATGCATTCTTCATTACTAATTAATCTAATCTTAAACAGAATATTAAAATAATAATAATATAAATAGTATTATCTTTTTGAAAACAAAGCATACTCAAATTTAATTCAACATGTGGGCGCCTTGGATACTTCCAAATTGTCGTTGGTTGTTAATCACTCTTAATAATTGAGCAAAATCTTTGAAATTTATTAAATTACAATAATTTCAAAGATTATAATGATGTTCTTTCTATAATATAGATGTGACAAAACTTATTATAAAATACATGTTCATGATTCTATCTATTATTTAAGATTTTTTTTTAACAGATTTTATTTGTTGAATAAGACTATCTCTTGGTTATCTCTCTCTCTCTCTCTCTCTCTCTCTCTCTCTCTCTCTCTATATATATATATATATATATATATATATATTTATTTATTTATTTATTATTTATCAAACTATTTTATTTTTCATAATTAATTTCAAAATTAACAATCTAAATCATCCAACAGTTTCCCAAGAGTGCTGATCGACGGTCCATATGGAGCACCAGCACAAGACTACAAGAAATATGAGGTGGTTTTACTGGTTGGACTAGGAATTGGAGCAACCCCAATGATAAGTATTGTGAAGGACATAGTAAGCAACATGAGGGCCATGGAAGAGGAAGAGATTGCTTTAGAAAAAGGAGATACGACTACTCCTAGTGCTCTACAACAAAGGAGAAGAGAACAGTTCAAGACAAGGAGAGCATACTTTTATTGGGTCACAAGAGAGCAAGGATCGTTCGATTGGTTCAAAGGTGTGATGAATGAAGTGGCTGAATTGGACCATAATAATGTGATTGAACTTCATAATTATTGTACTAGTGTTTATGAAGAAGGCGATGCTCGCTCTGCTCTCATTTGTATGCTTCAATCCATAAATCATGCTAAGAATGGTGTTGACATTGTCTCCGGTACCAAGGTCAAGTCCCATTTCGCCAAGCCTAATTGGCGCAACGTCTACAAACGTGTTGCTCTCTATCACCCCGACTCCAGAGTTGGTAAGTCCACTGCCTTTCTTTAAACATTCAAGACATAATGAATAAAATAAAATCACTTCTTCTAACATAACCTCACTCCCTAAAACATAATTTTGAGTTTTTTTTTTTTTAAATTGATTTTGACGACAATTTTATGCAATGTCTATGTCATAAATTTGCATAATTTTTACAATGTAGGATTTGAATATTTATGGTGTATTTTATAAAATACAGGGGTGTTTTATTGCGGGGCACCTGCACTAACACAAGAGCTCCGCCAGCTGGCGTTGGATTTCTCTCACAGGACCACCACCAAATTTGACTTCCACAAAGAAAATTTTTAATTTCAAATGGAAGTGAACCAACGAAAGGTCCAAGTGCCCACCAGACAAAGACAAATTCTCCTCATTTCCTCCATTATTATTATCCCACTCTCTCTCACTCAGAGATTCTGGCCTCGCCTCTAGCCTATAGCCTATGTTCATATAATCTAAAATCATATTACCGTGTCTTGCTACAATGAATTTTTAATTGATTTTGCTTTCAAATTACTAATAAATAAATAGTGAGATATAATGCAGACAAAAGATGGTGGGTTGGTTGAGTTGGGTACAACCCACCGCAAGACTCGGCGTTTTGATTAAGAAATGGTCGTGGCTAATGTCATGCTGACTTACGTCTAGTGCAACTAGTTCTGATCCATTCTGGCAGGCAAAATGTACACTGACAATCATAAATTTTGGAATTGTTAGCTGAACCACAAGCACTCTGAAACGTAGTAACGAATTGAATAATTAGTTTGTTGTTATTTGACATCTAATAAATCACACAGAAAATTATGCGGTAAGATATATCTGTTAGGAATTTTTTTTGTCTGATAAATACTACCCATTCAAATTTTGATAGGCACATTATGAGATAATGTGGTAAGTTTTGAATTAGATTAAAAGTGTACGACTTTTTCTCTTGATAGTTTATATATAACAAGCTTGTCTTTGAGCAAAGCTAGTCAAAACTTTCCCTTAGAGCAAAATAAAAGTTGTGGTCTTTGACAGATACTAATTAGGAAAACTCAGAGCCTTAGACCTTGTTGTTTCTAGGTTAAACAGGCTTTAACATAGTTAATAGGCAGTAATACAGGCCAACAAGTTTATGAAATATGGAACACAATGAAACCCAACTGTGGTGAATTATCTTCTTGTAATTTTGTTTCAGCATTCACTAGAACATTATTTCATATTAACACCATTGCCCATATGGTTTCTGTGTGTTGACACTACAAGACTGAAAGAACAGAGAGAAATAGTCAATAGGAAGAGAAGTAACCACACTGACCTCATGGAACTTCTGTACAAGTGATCCCATCTTGTGCGAAAAACAGACTTTTTTCATTTATGTTTCCTTTTTAGCCTCTGGAAATTGGGTTTCATCAGCTGACTTGAAGTCATTCCTTGGTCTGTAGATTGACTGGGCTGGAAAGGAATAAGAGGCGTCTTCATTGTCACGCCAGTGTCTGAGATACTGCTACTTGTGCTAATAGGAGAAACTGCCTTTGTTTTTAACTTCCTGGGCACTTCTAGTCTTTCTAATATCCTTGATGTTTTTTCATCCAGCTGCCTATTTATATCTGGTGGTGATAAAACTGACTGACTGAACTTGGGTTTAGTTATACAAGTTGGAGAATATTTCTCTGGGATTTCACTGACAACCAGCTGCTCCCACTCTTCAGTAATACTAGTACCAGTTTTGACTTCTCCAGTGGTAAGATCAATCATTGGTTCCTCACGCACGACTATGGCATCTACATCTGAATTTAACTTTTCTTTCACTACTGAAGAATCTGATGGAGTTTCAATTAGTTCCAGTGTTGTCTCATGCAATTTAGGGGGCACGGACCTGAAATATTCATGTAAATGGTACAAGTATCAGAGAGTTCCTCTAATTCACGTCAGATTTCAGTGAAGCGAATATTCGTGCAATTGACTATTTTATTGAGGCAAGACAACATATTTCTTAGGATATAATGTCTCATGGTTGAATGATTCTTTCCAGAGAACTGAAAGCAGATGGAGAATATAGTTACCCAAATTGCAAGCTCTCCTTAACCAGTGTGTTAAGTTTTTGATGGAAGCCTCTCTCATATAGGAGAGGATTGTAGTCTCTTGATTCTATCTGCCAGAAACTCGGAAAGTAGAGAAGGAAAAAGGATTATAGACAGAACAACATGAATATGACAGCCAACACCAAATCATAATTACTAATTTCTTGAAGAGAATATGAACAAAATATACAATAATCATAGAAAGAAAAAAATAGAATCAGTAGTTAATACTCATGAAGCAAACAGTGAGGTAATGCACATCAAGCTTATGTATGCGGCCATTATTAGAATGTAACCCATCTGAGATGAATCAGTAGCTTCCATAGCATTTAATCCAATCACATGCCTAATAACTTGGTAATTGGTAGATAATATTTTATTTTCTCAGAATTTTGGTAGAGTAATTCTTCAAGGACATGTTATGATAAAATAATCTCTCCAAAGTCATTCTCCACACTACAGATTCAAGATAATGTGTAACAACAGATTTTTTTCAGTTTAAGTTTTTATTCAGTTACTTGCATATATAACAAGCAGCTCATAAACCAGACATATTAACAATAGGAAAACCTGGACAATTTTGTCCTGTATTACTATAGTCCTTTCCACCAGTGAGTGGCTTTAGCATAACGTATTTGAAATTCATGCAAAAGGGTAGGTACTGCTAGTAGAGAGAATAGTTTCAAGTTATGAAGACCAGATTTAACCTTTAATAAACAGGTTTGAATGGAAAGCTCAATCTCTTTAGGTACTGAAGAATCAATAAATCTGTTGACATCAGGGGCAGGCAAGACTTCCTCTGACCCTGCAAGGCGCTGCAAGTTTTATAATAATCTATTAACACAGATATATCAGAGGAAATTGGAGGAAACAGACAGAAAATATGAACCAGAATATTCTTTGAAAAAAAAAGGTTGAATTATGCAAGAACTATGAGGTAATAACTCTCTCACGTGTATTCTTTTGAAAATAAATCCATGCTTTATCAGCCCGTAAGGGAGAAGCTGAGAGTTTTACCCTGAGAAGCATTGGCCCATTATCTGAAGGTTGCAGAATATAGTAGCAGTAGAAGGAAGCCTTCGTCATTGATTGCATATTACAATATGAACAGCATATCAAACCCAGGTCCAGCGAATGTAGAGCATTGCAAAGGCCTTGAAATACTGTCCATTTATAGCCAGACCCAGGAAAATGAAAGAATTAAGTAATCCATGGAAAAGAACTGACATCCCAGGATGTTGACATTAAATTCAAATTTTAGAAACTAGACAAACTTCAAAAATCTGAGGGAATTGTTTCATTAAACATTCTCACAGCAAACCAGGAAATCAAATAAAGGCTTCCACGCACGTTGAGCATTCAACTCAGAGTGATCTATTTCACCCGAAGCAGTTTCCATCTCATGACAAGCTGATGGAGTTACGACATAGGAGGCCCCAATTATAACACCTACGTAAATATGCCAGAAAGGGAATTAATAGTGAAATTAAAGACCGTGTCATAGCTGTTCCTCTAGAGGTAAGCCTTTAGGCGTAGGCATGCTTCCAAAACAGTAAGCACAATTCTTTCACATCACATTGAATTTCCCCAAGAAGCAATATGGTTGAAATTTAGGAAATAAAGAAAGAGGCCTCCAGAGTGACAAACAAGCCCAAGATATTTACCAGTTTGAACATAAAGCTTCATGCTAGAGATTTACCTTCATCTAGAGACCCCAGAGGAGTCTTCTCCACAATTTTGAATTCTATGGGTAAAGAGACTTGCTGGAGCTTCATAGAGCTCTGAAATGATGGCATAAACAAGATTGTGTTTTCTCCAACCTTCATAGAGTTTTCAATTACATCAAATTTTCCCAGACCATGGCCAGTGACTGGACAAGAAGGTCCTTTGATCCCATCTTTTACCATACTGCCTAACTGAATGCCATGGCACCTGCAAGTCTACAGGAAACACACTGAATGAGGGGTTTTTTTTTTTTTTTTTTTTGCACTGAACTCCACTACATCACTTTTCTTGTATAAAATACACATATATCATAATTACTTAAGAAATTTAACATAATTGGATTTTGCTAATATTGAGTTATTTATTATGCTTACATAATTGGCTTAGATAACCTACGTAAGTTTGGATTTTCCAACTTCAGATGGTACTTCTGAGCCAAAAAATAAAATAAAGTGTTTTGATGACAAGGATCATGCATGACTGCTAACATTTAAAAGGTCAACAAAGATTAGAAATACCTGGCAGGGACTAAACTCATCAATGATTCGATTGACTGATGCACACAAGTTGCAGTATATCTGGTTCACTGAACCGAAAAGGTTGTTCTTAAAGACAAAACGAGCTTGTAGTGGTTCTTCCGTGTCATCCTTTAAATCATGTAGCCATCTTTTGACCATGCCACGAAATACTTTCACGTCTGCAAATATGTTAATACATTAATACTACATTTAAGTCATTCATGAGAATCATGAACTTCTGAAAACTAAGGATTGGCCAACTATGTTCATATAGTTTCTTTACATCCTCTCTTGCTTTTAACCTTTCTTCATATGATTCTCCATCAAAATTTTTAGGAAAGCACTGTACCTGTCGGTGGGAAAAGCAAATCATCCAAAGACCATATGATACGGAATATCAGTCAAGCATCTGAATTGATGATATGCCTTCTGAACTCTAGTATAGCATTTTTTCCATGATAACAGCAATACTAATCAGTCACTATCATAAAACGAAATAAAGCTATGCAACTTTGATCAATATAGCCTTTTTCAAGATAAAAGGATCTTTCTTAATAATCAGAGTGTGTCCTATACGGTATGCAAGTGCTTAACCTGGAAGATACGTTTGAAATGAGCAGTTATCGAGATCAGAGACACATCTAAGAAAATTGTTGATATGCTCCTGCATATCACCAAGATGGCTTGATTTTTGCTCAAACAATACGAACTCAACTGTAACACACTTATCTGCTGCGTCCTGTTGAAAATCAGCTTTAAACTTACCATAGCAAGGAGCTACAAATTAGAACGACAGAAAAAAAAAAAATTTAAAACAACGTCAACATTCAAATTCACCATGAGAGTCTTTTCCAGGGCAGAGTCTACATTTTCAGGTAAACACGAACTCAAGACTATCACTTTCCTCATAATATCTTTATCTCCCCAAGAGTACAACACTTGATCACTCAAAACAATTGAAAGTTTTACATCTGTTACCAATCACCAAGATAATTCACACAAATAAAAAAATAACACTAATTTAATTAAAAAATAAAACTAGAAGAAAGAGAAAGCTACTAACCTCGACAACAGATGGCTCCAGAATCTTTGATTTCAGGTAAGAACTCATCAGTAGGCAAGTTGTTAACAGCGTGGTGGAAATCACGGAGACTGAAGTTTCCGCTTGGTCTGTATGCGATTTTTAGCTGTTTCAAAATAATTCATTTGAATCCATTTTTTTGTCTTTGCAGTGACAAGTACGCATACTTATTTAACATTTGAATTTATACATCATTAAAATTTACATATACATAACTTAATTAAAAATGAAAATCATGAAAAAATGTGATATGTATATTAAAAATAAGTTGCAGAAATGCTATTATGTTAGTTTATATACACTCGAGAATTACAAAATCAGCTACGTCATCGGAAGAAGAAATGCGTTTGTTAAAGAGGTAGCACAAGCCGATTCGATCACTGAGAGAGCTTGATTGACACAAAGACGGTGAAATGGCGTAGAAATTAGCAAGTTGTAGCAACAACTGTTGAACAAAAAACAAATTCAACAATTCAGTCAATCGATCGAGCATTTTCGCATCCAACATAATTGTTAGATAATCAAATCAACAATACCTGCTTTAAGTCTCCGAGTAATGAAGGTGAAAGACTACGTAAATCTAAGACGAAACACAACATTACCATTTCTCTTCCAATTCTCTCCCTCTCGTTGCTTTATTTGACGCGAAATAGTTTGGCTCGAAATTTGAATTCAATTGCTCAACGTTTTATGCACCCACTTGATCTTCTAATAATTATTTGGGCCCAATAATTTCCAAAACCCCGAACCGTCCCTGGATGATTCTCGTGGATTTATCACTTTTCTATTTTGGGCTGGGAAATTTCAATTTTGTAATGTAAAATTTAGAATTAAAATAATAAAATACTTGGTTTAAAAACAAGAATTAATTAGCAAAAAACAATATATTGTTGCTAAATGAATAATTTTTTAATCATTTATGTGATAAGATTTCTCATCACCAGATAATATACCTAATTTAAAGTTTTGCTAATAATATATTACGATAATAACGATGAGGATGGTTAATCAATTCTGATTTCTTTCATGGGCAAGCAAATGTCGCGTGGTAGATTGCCTTCTCGGATAAATGATGTCTATCCACAGGTCAAGTTTCTGGTAGATGCTGTTTGAAGAATAATTAACCCACAATTATAACATATGATTTTGTGAATTCAAATAAAGCTGGAACCAAGAAGGCAAGATTTAAAAAAAAAAAGGTAATTTGAAACAAACATAAGATATTTTTTAACATTGATGCTCACAATTCAAGCTAGACCAAAATACTCGAACAGTCAAATAAAAATTTATATGTTTGTGTCTTTATGATAATTTATAAGCATTTAAGTACAAATGTTCTTTCATGAGACAAACACATAGTATTTCTGTGATTTACTGATTGAAAAATTTTGAAAATGTTTCATTAAGGATGTGATCATCTTCCATTGTGGAAACTGAGATTAATTTCCTTTTAAGCTTACTGATAACCTCCGAATCTAGTTCGAACATGGCACCGCTGATGCTAACCAGCCCAGGATTCTGGCTGTTAAACACTGAGAAAACAGTTGCAAATTCATAACCAATGTTGAAGCAGAAGTGAAGTAGCCCTTTGGGGATCACAAACACATCTCCTGCGCCAAGAACCGTTTGGAAAAGCTTGTTTGAGGTGTCGACAAAACCGGCTATCACAACGCCTTTGAAGACGAAGAACAGCTCAGAGGCTCTGGGATGAGAGTGAGGCATTACAAGACCATCCAGGTCAAGATCAGTTCTTCCAATTGAAAGGCCAAGAGTGTTAAGGCCTGGGAAATCTGCAGCAGTGGTAAGGATCATCGAGGACTGGTAAAAGTTGTCCGTGTCGCCAGGATTCTTCAATTTTGAGGACTTAAAATCCGAAGCGATGATGGTGGCTGGATCCTTACACGGGAAACCATTGATGAAGATTGTTTGTTTCTCAGTTGTAGCAGTTGGGCAGGTGTCCTGGAGGCTACCATTCTCTGCAAAGCAGACGGTGATGCAAGTGAAGCAGATAATGCCAAAAGGAAGTTTGATTTTCATTTTGTTTTATTTTTTGGGGAAGGCTTGGTGTTAAGTGATAATGAATGTCCTTGTTTGATCATTTATAATTGCTTTTATATATATATGCAAACGTGTTGCAGAGATTGCAAGAAATTGAAGTTACTTTCTGAGACTTGGAGTTTACTGCTGGATTAAGAAGAGCCTTGCTTTAAAGAAAGAAAATCTCATATCAGTTGTTAAAATAAGGAATGCTGTCAATTATTAGAAACCCTGTTCCTTAGATTATGACTTTACCTGGATTGAGCTTCACTAAATGTGTACACATTAATATATTAAATTCAAGTTGTCGATGTTAACCATAACTGTAAAATGGAGTTTCATGGTGATATTAACATGGTATCTGAGAATAAGTTCTGAAAAACTTTACCATACAAACAAGAAAGAAAATATCTTGGTTTACAAATTAAAGTTTCTTTCTGCTGCTAGATTCAGACATCTCTCTTATCAAACAACTCAAATTTGTGCATGGCGATGATGCTCTACAAGAAAGTCCCTAAAGAAAGCAAATACTAGTCTCATATAAGCGCAGGAATGCAAGAAAATATAGTCAATTAAAGATAACTCCATTCGTTTCAGAAATTGAAATACTAGCATGGTCAGACGGGGAAAACTAAGATTCAACAGTGTTGTTTTCTCTACCAAACTTGGAGCAACAGTGGCGTAAAAACTACTTAAATCTACAAGTCGAGACCCTGTCCAGCAGGGAAAAAAAAATTGAGCCTAAACAGAACCTAAATTTGAGAAGTCTCCAATGTAGCCATAGAAAATGGTACAGCAGCACAGATAGTTGTGAAAACTCCTATGCAGTGTGAATGTTCATTCACTAGTGCCATTAACAGTAGAGCTACATTTCTTCTCTGAATCCTGTGAGGAAGCTATTGTTGATGGTTCATCTGGACAGGTAAGAATATCAGAGACAAATTTTATGAAAGAACAGAGCCCACCCAAGAAGTTATGATCAATAACACCTCTACCCTCCACCACGTGTGCAAAATCCAAAAGTTTAATTTCAGCACCTGAACCCCTGCCTTTCAACAGTGACTCCTTTTCATAAACCATTAGAACTGAACAAGAATTGAAATGATAAATGGTTTGATCTTCAAACCATGCTTTGAGCTCCAACAATTGTGCCAGTATACCAGTGGAACCACCATAAACAGTTGGTGCAAAAGCACAGTCTGGGACTGATTTTGAATCAGTAGGTGAGTTAGATGAAACAAACTTTCTCAGGACAAATCTCACATCATCTGCAGTAAATGCTTGGACAAGCGTCTTTTCTGGCTTCCAGAATCCTGATTCTTTGTTTAGATATACCTGCAACCCAGATAACCTAAAACCCAATAACAAGCTGGTGGTTTCTCCGTCCTTCTTAAGGCATTTCTGGATATAGTCCTCAGATGCTTGAGGGTACCATGTTCTTGAACCAATCTTAATGTCTATGATGGATGGAGTGAGATGTTTCGATACAAGATCTTCCATAACCAGGTGGGGACGGAGGCCTGATCCATCAGATGCCTCTAAAAATTGAGTTCCATAGAAGATGGGAAAAAACCTGCGGATGTGATCAGGGATCATTTTATTGGAGGAAAAGGATGTGTAAAAAGCCACCTCAGTGGAACCACGTTCATCATCCTGGAGGGGCTTGTAGAATCGCCCTGAATCATCTATAAGGGGTCCAAGGTTTCCATCATGGGCTTGGTGCCCTGCAACTTGATGGTCTGGGATCTTAAGCATAATGCAGCTAGTATGAAGAATCCTACAAATAAAAACAGTGTAATATTTCTTCACCTCAAAACGTATAAAATCCCTGATACAGATGAAAAGCCACAAACTCTTTAGAAAAAGAGATATAAGAAATGAAATGTTCACCTAGGCGAAAAATATAAATCTACACCATTTATTGACTGTAAAACTGCTACCTAAAAGAGAGAAAGATAACCGTGAGAAACAGCACTTTCCTAGGAAGCATTGACCAGTCCGTGTTTATGTTGAGGGGAAAATACAGTCTTTACCGATCAAGCCTCATTCAATGAACAGAGAGCTAATAACCGAATCGTTTTAGAAAAAAAACTTCAAATTCAGAAAAGCAAGTTTCAAAAACAGTAATTGTCAGATAAATTAAAAAATTATTTGACATATTTACAAAGAGCTTCAAGAGTACAGACAATTTGACATGACCACATATCATACATGTAAAGCATATATTTATCAAAGTATTAAAGAGAAAACATGGAAGTAAGCAAAATTTGAGAAGTTAGCAGATCAGGGACCATTAATAGAATATAAATGAAGTACCCTTAGCAGACAATAACAAAATGAATTGGGATAAAAATGATCACCTTTAATGATGAATTTAAGTTTTCCCAGAAGCCAAAATGAATCTTTTGATTAAGTAAACAATCTATATCTCAGATTACTTGAAAACAAGATAAACAATAACCTTAAACACCTGCAAACAAATAATTATCAGATTAAAAAAACCCACAAAAAGATATAAATGCAATGGCATTACAGCAAGACCTTAAGAATACCTTTCGTAAGCTCCCAAACCAAAGAAGCTGTCCACTTTCAAAAATTACTATTATCTTATTCTATCTAATAAGAAGAACTCAGAATCAGGTGTCCGTTAGGTTTAAGGCTTTTATTTTTTTATAGCGTTGGTTTTTATACGTAGAAAGAAGATAACAAGGTCAGAAGCTTGAAGTTAGATCAAAAGATGATTGCTGAGTTTCTAGTTGACTGACTGCTTTTTGCCCTTTAGATCTGGTTTTGAGATAAGAACAGTGAATCCAACTACCTCTCTTTTTTATTATTGTTTAGGAGAAGTTAATATATTAAAAACTGACAGTTTGCTCCCCATTTTATGAATTTAGAGGGGGGAAAACTTTGAAAAATTCAAAACACCTACCCATCTCCACGGTGTCAGCATGCGAATTCGCAAGGTGAACAACAATTTTGCATGGTGACACTGCCAATTACGCAAGTTGAGATTTTACTACTTAAACTTCATTTTTCAAATCTAATTTCATCATAAATCAACTCTATATTTATTTTAATATAAAAATTTTAAGAAAATTAATCTAAAACACCACTGAATTAAGTTATTTTATCAAATATTTTAATTTGAAACCCTAACCTTAAAACACCCAAAAATTGTATCCAATCACCTAAATTTTCATACTAAAATATTAAAATATGATAAAAATTGATTTACTAACTTTTTAAACCATTTTGGTGGCCGTACCCGTAAAGCTAGCGAAATCCACCGAAAATTGTCATGGCTGGCTTTACGAAATTTTCTGCTTTCACTTCATTTTTACTAAAGGGGTAGTTTGATCTTTTCACATTGAAATGGCATTTTTGTCAATTACGTTTGAGTATTTAATTTAAGGTCAAAAACTTGTTCTCACCTAAAATTTAGGGAAATTTTAAAATTTTATTTTTTAACTTTTAAAAATTTAAATACTTATTTATAAGATAATTTTTGTTAAAAATTTTAATTAAAATTAAGAATAAAACAATTTTTATTAAAAAAATAAAAATTTTATTATATTTTTTTCATAAATTTAAAAATTACAATTTTTCTCTATCAAAATTTAAAAAATAATAATTTCTCTTTATAATTTTTCTTTTTTTCTCATATGATATTTACAGTTGATGCCTTCGTTGGAAATACAACTGACTGGGAAAAGGTTTGCTTGGGAAATCTTGTGGGTTTGCCGGTAACTGTTATTCCTACTGGATTTAAAGCTGTATCTAATCCGCCAGACGGTGGTACTCAAAGAAGAACTGCAATCACTACTGGCATTTTTGCTTCTCCTAACCATGATCACGTTGTAAGGTTCATGCTAACCTCTATCTGTATTTACCGTCTTCTTATACGTCCAGTTATCAGTTTTTCATTTACAATGTCTGATCTAGATGGATACCCTGAACCTCCTTGTATAACCTCCTCTTACCTTGCTTCATAGAGTAAAAGAAAGGCTTGGCGCATAGCCTATGTCATATCCAAAGATCTGAATTGTTCTTTGGTTGTTCCTCTGTGCAGGCTTTGGCATTATCAATGGCTTATCAATTAGTCACAGATCACCATAAGCAGCGCCCACCTATTGATGATCTAGGGCCAAATGAAACAATCTCGAATCTGCCCCCAGGTGCCATGCCTCCCAGAGTATTGCATCTTTGAAGGCTTTCACCAATATTCATGTTAAGTAAGAGGAGATAAAAACTCCATTGAAAGAAGAGTTTCTGCATTTAATGCTACAATGGAAGCTGTAATGGTAAAGAAAAAAAAAATTATTGAATGTGGTGTTATTCATATGGATAATCTTCCAGCACTTGGAAAAGTTGATTGAAAAAAGGCATTTGAGCATGATTCACATAAACGTCTCCCTACCTTTTAGATGGTCCAATATTTTCTTTCAGTCTTTTGAACAAACTATTCCATCAAAGATAAATTGATTCTCATAATATACGGAACTTTTTTGCAAATGAGATCAAGTTATCTGCTCATTCATAAACTACCAAAAAAAGGAGAATAATCTTTGAAAATATACGAGGGCTCTTTTTGTTTTTCATTTTTCTTAACATAAAATAATACCAAAGAAAGTAGGTGTCTGTCTGAGTGTGAAAGTTGACGGCTAAAGATGGTAAGTTAACGGTACAAAAGTAAAATGGTGTCATCTCGTACTTGAGCTGTTATTCTAGATTGAGATCCAATGCCCTGCCATCTTTTTCACAACTTCCCTCTGCCACATCTTAATTCTTGTATTTTTAGATATATTTCAAATAAATAAATAATTTATTTTTTGTTTATTAATATATTAATCAGTTGATTATAATATCATAACTATTAATTACTTACACGGAACATTAATTAGAATCAGGCTAAAAGATAAAAACGATATTAATTATTTGCAGCTTAACTTTCGTAATTATCAAAAGTTTAATAATAATAATAATTATTATTATAATCTTTTTACTGTGATTGAGACTTTTTGTAGTGCAATTAGTGTTGGCCTAACCAACCAGCCAACCATATTTGTATCTCGTGGTATTCTTCGTAATTTCTTGAAATAGTAAGGGTAAGTTCAATCTCAGCTACTTTTGCTCTCTTGTTTATATGCACCTGTTTAGCACATTGTCTTGTCCTCTCTTCTTTCTCTGATCCGCCGACCGGCTCTCTATAAATCTGTCTACTCTTCTCTATTGTTATTCATTCTAAATTATCAGTTACAGATTTATCTCTTCTTTCACTTCTTTTTTAGATCCGTAACGCACCGTTTTAACTGATCCAGGTAGCTTAACGAATGTGAATAGAAAAATTTCCTTTAGTTTTCATTCAGATCTTGGTTTGTTTGACTTTTGGCGATAATTCTTTTATTTTATATTTTTAGTTTTTGTTCGTTGAGATTTAATGTGTGATGATTGATGTATGAATTCGCGCGTACAGATTTGCATGCGATTTGAAATCAATGTTTTTGTTTTCAATTTTCCGGTTCTGCGTTTATTTGATTTTGTTTTGTTTTTTATTTTTGAAGTTTGTGTTTTGATATCGATTTCGCTTGATCGAAGAATTAGATCGAGTTTTGTTTTTATTTTAGTTGTTGGTGTGATCAATCCTGCATGTTCTGGTTTTTGAATGTCTTGATTTGTTCTTTTTAATGTCAATTGTAAGTGTTTTGTGAAGTTCAATGAATTGAATATGGCGGATCTGATATTATTTTGTATGCTACTGGTTTAAGTTTGAATTTATTTTTCGAAATAATTTTAGTTTTTTTGACTCATTAAAACTGTATTTCCAAAGTATAGGAAACAAATTAGTAATGTAATCAATTGAATCCATTTTCTTTCTTTTTTCTTCTAAATTTTATAGTTCGCTTGCAGATCTTTGGTGTGAGATGGCGGCGCCGGCAGCAGGGGGACAATGGTACAGGGGAAAAGTGAAAGCAGTTCCATCAGGGGACAGTTTGGTAGTGACGGCCTTGTCTGCCCTCAAGGCTGGACCCCCACGTGATAAAACCCTCATTTTATCATCTATTATTGCTCCTCGGCTGGTAATTTTACAATTTCTTTACTTAGCTTATGTATTTATGTTGGAACTTTGTTGAAGGAATCAGATATACTTTGTCAAAGGTTTTCAGAAGGTCGAATGCTTGTGAAAGGAAGGAAGTTTATGAGTCATTCTGGAAATATACAAGTTCAGTCTTATATAGTAATGGTCTTTTAGTTCATATTCAATGATGGTCAGATGATAATAAGAAACTCTGGTTGAATTATAAATTCTTTGTTAAGAATTATTTGAATTTCAACAAACTCCATGAATGTTAGTCAGATTGCTGATTGAACATGTTTTTTTCATGATTTCTATATCTTTTTTGTAGGCCCGCAGAGGAGGCATAGATGAGCCATTTGCTTGGGACAGCAGAGAATTTTTGAGGAAGCTCTGCATAGGAAAGGTTATCAGTTTTGTTCTGTTTTGGTTGTTGTTAGTTGATCACATTAATTTTTTCGGATAGCATAACCAAGAGTTGCTATATGCAGGAGGTCACTTTTAGAGTGGATTATACTGTAGCCACCATAGGCAGAGAATTTGGAACTGTTATCCTTGATGATAAGAATGTTGCAATGTTGGTTGTTGGTGAAGGCTGGGCAAAGGTTAGATACGTTTTTTGTGGATTTGGATGATTTGACTGTTGCTTTTGCCCAGGGTATTCACTAGCAGAACTCCGTTCTATGCAGGTCAAGGAGCAGGGCTCCCAGAAAGGTGAAGCAAGTCCTTTCCTTGCTGAATTGCTACGCCTAGAGGAGCAAGCAAAGCAACAAGGTCTTGGCCGCTGGAGCAAGGTTAACTTGTTTCCCTACCTCCTACTTCCTACTTCCTACTTTTTTGTTCTGCTGTAAATATGAAGTGCTGCTTTCTGTCCCTTGGATATAATAATCTGACCTTGGGTACTGATCCATTAAAAAACTGAAAGTTGTTCCTTGAAACTTGGAGGATTTTTTTAAAAAATCTTAATGTGGTGAAGGAACTCTTTCATAGTAAATCTGTATGAAAATTTGAGCTGATTACTTATTTCTCGGCTGAGAGAAAGAGCACATATTTTAAGTTGCTTGTTTGATTATATGAGAATGTAAATATCTATACCTGGTTACTTTGAACTAGAGTTATTTGGCAGTGTGTTAATTCTGAATGACTTATTTTGAGCTTGCTGGGCAAAAAATTAACGGAGCATGCATTCTAGTATTTCAAAGCTGTTGATTACTTCTGTTCTATCTTCTCTTATACAATTGGTTGAAGTTGAAGTTTCTATGTAGTTTTTTTTTAGATAACCAATCATGAATGATATGGATAAAGGAAAGGAAAAACCTGGGGTCTGATGTATTAGTAATTTTAAAACAGTCTACTATTATTGTATAACAATGAACATTATAAAAAAAAGGTCATCACATTGTGAGTCTGCTACTATTTTGCAACTGAGTTAGTCAGCAGAGGGCTAAATTTGTTAGTATAGTATGAATTCTCTCATCTAGTGGCAGTGACATGGCTTGAGAAGGTAAGATGGCATTGCTGATTGTCAAGGTTTATATTTTCTGAATTAGCTAATTTGTTGCACTTGAGTGTTAGACATGTTGTGAGTGCTTCCTGAGATGTATTGAGAAGTATGTTTTCTCATAAAGTTCTGTTGATACTCCTGGCTGTATTTGAGTTTCAAAAGTGAGGCATTGAACTGTGTTACTAAAACTACATGACACAACTTACTTTGCCATTGAACATTCATTTGTAATAATTTAAGTTATGCATATAGTTTTTACATGGTCAAAATTCTTTTGAATGATCATGTCCTTTGCAAAGTTTTAAAATGGTTTGTGTTTTCACACTCTGGACAATGACATAATGATTTTGTCCTTCCTTAATTATATTATGCTTTTGGTTTCAACAGCCCTAATTAAATATTAGATGCTATATATCATACTTTGTAGAGTATTACTTATCATAGACTTATAGTTTCACCTAAATTTTAAGATTTTCCTTTCTTTGTCCTTCTCTCTTTCTCTTAACAGCTGAAATTCTTAATGAGAAAGGCATAACCATAAATAGTATTTTTTCTGCTCATTCCTTTTCCATGATAACTAGGGTACCTACAATATAGGAAGTTTTTTTAATCAATAAGGTTACTGGTCTGTCTTTTTATCCGTGTTATTACACTTAGACTTACATCAGTCTATATATCTTCAGTTATTAGACCATTTGCTTTGTATGTGACATCTATTAACGTTCTTTCAAGAGTGGCATGTTTGGCAATAAAACATGTAGTTGGAATGACTGTCTGATGGCTGAACGGTCTCTGTATTCCTGGTTGTAGGTTCCAGGTGCTGCTGAGGCTGCCATAAGGAAACTACCACCCTCTGCCATTGGTGATTCTGGTAATTTTGATGCAATGGGTCTATTAAATGCAAACAAGGGGAGACCCATGGAATGTATGGTAGAACAGGTTCAGGATGGAAGCACTGTACGTGTCTACCTGCTTCCAGAATTTCAGTATGTCCGAGTCTTAGTTGCTGGAATCCAGGTTGATATTGTACACCTTGATTGGTATTTTTCTACATGAAAAAAATTCTTTTACACCTTATTCACTAATTTAATATGATTTAATGTCATTTCTCCCATTTGAATTAAGGCCCCCGCACTTGGTCGGAAGCCCACAGCTGTTAGTGAAGTAGATACCACCTCTGATGAGATCAATGGAGATATCTCATCTGGATCTCAAGGTCCTTTGAATTCTGCTCAGAGACTTGCAGCCTCGACCGGAGCAACTACTGATGATCCATATGCAGTGGATGCCAAACATTTTACGGAGCTCCGTGTTTTGAACAGAGAGGTGAGTAAAATACTACTGAAATTTGTCTTCATTGTATTCATACTTTTTGGTCTTAATTCAAAATGGATTATTTGGTAGGTCCGCGTTGTCCTAGAAGGTGTTGACAAATTCAATAATTTGATTGGATCGGTGTATTATTCTGATGGGGAAACCGCCAAGGACCTAGCATTGGAACTTGTGGAAAATGTATGTGCATAGATTTTTGTCTTGCTTTTATACATATGCACAATTTTAATATGACATTGAGGATTGTGATGCTTTAGTGTTTGTTGTAGTTCCTTTTACATTACTACTTAAAGATTACTGTTATATGGGTTGAGGCTTGTTGATCATGACAGATGTTGTCTTTGTTTATTTTAGTTCCTTCTCCACAAGAAAATATTTGAAATGACATCTAAGACCTCTCTAAGTTTTTGTGATTTTGGCCAATTATTACATATTAATGTCACTGGTGATTGAGACAAAATTATTTTTCAATTTTCAGGCTGAGATAAATTTTACTAGCTTTTTAAAATATGAATATGAATTTGAGTGTATCTGGGGCTGTGCGAAGATTGTGTTTCAATACTTTGTGCATGAAAGCCCTTGTTTATGTGTTTGATTTTTTGTCCATCTTGTTGTATTAGTTACCTTATGAAATGAAAGTGAAGGTAAGGCTTGCTTGCACCGTCAATTTCTGCCAAAGCTATTTTCTGTGTGTGAATGTACTGCACTGGTCATTGTTGTACCTTATTTCACACATGCTGAATTATTATGCTATGGGTTTGCATTGATATTCCATTCTGTGGTGATGCCGTTTTCAAGTTAAATAAATTTTGCTTATCTGTAATTAATACTATGAAATACCCATGAAAATTTTGTTGCTTTCTCATGTTTTATATAAGTGTGCTCGTTATAATCACCGATACATTTGGCTATTATAATTTACTTTATCTTGTAACTTAGGGCTTGGCTAAATATGTTGAATGGAGTGCAAATATGATGGAAGAAGATCCTAAGCGTAGACTGAAGAATGCAGAGCTTCAAGCCAAGAAGAGCCGGTTGAGGATCTGGACAAACTATGTGCCTCCAGCAACAAATTCAAAAGCGATTCATGATCAGAATTTCACTGGGAAGGTATTAGCCTCTTCAAGTTAAGGCTACATTATATTCTTTGCTTCATGTTTATGGGTTTCTAATTCAATTAAAATTATTTCCCAGGTTGTTGAGGTTGTCAGTGGAGACTGCATCATTGTGGCTGATGATTCTATCCCATATGGTAGTCCATTGGCAGAGCGACGGGTCAATCTTTCAAGTATTAGGTGTCCAAAAATTGGCAATCCACGCAAAGATGAAAAGCCAGCCCCCTATGCCAAGGAAGCAAGAGAGTTTTTGAGAACACGACTCATAGGCAAACAAGTATGCAACATTATATAATGAACATAATTTGGATTATTGTGGAAATTTTGTTTTATGTTTCTATTAAATTTTTTTGCAGGTGAATGTTCAAATGGAATATTCCAGGAAGGTCCCCAATGCAGATGGAACTATAGCTTCAGATGCAAGAATAATGGATTTTGGATCAGTCTTCCTTCAATCTTCTGCTAAGGGTGAGGGTGATGATACATCTTCAGTGGCTCCATCCAATTCTTCTGGCCAGCCAACTGGAATTAATGTTGCTGAGCTTGTGTTATCACGTGGCTTTGGCAACATAATCAGGCATCGAGATTTTGAGGAAAGATCAAACTATTATGATGCCCTTCTTGCTGCTGAGTCGCGTGCTAGTGCTGGGAAGAAAGGGGTTCACTCTTCCAAGGATCCCCCAGTCATGCACATAACAGACTTGACTACGGTTTGAAACTTAACATAATATATATCTTCACTACATTATCTAGCTTATATTTCTTATTTTGTGTACCATTGAATTGTCACTACAGGCATCAGTCAAGAAAGCTAGAGATTTCCTGCCATTCCTTCAGAGGAACAGGAGAATTCCTGCCATTGTTGAATATGTCCTTAGTGGCCATCGATTTAAGTTGTTGATTCCAAAGGAAACATGCAGCATTGCCTTTTCATTCTCTGGTGTCCGTTGCCCTGGTCGTGGTGAGCCCTATTCTGATGAAGCAATTGCATTAATGAGACGCAAGATTTTACAGAGAGATGTGGAGGTATAGCACACTTTGAAACCCGGTAGTGCCACTTTGGTTTCTTGCCATACTCAGCTAACTCTATATGCATATTTTTACCAGATTGAAGTGGAAACAGTTGATAGAACTGGGACTTTCTTGGGATCTTTGTGGGAGTCAAGGACCAACATGGCAGTGATACTTCTTGAAGCTGGCCTGGCAAAGTTGCAAACTTCTTTTGGCAGTGATAGAATTCCAGATATTCATCTTCTTGAACAGGCTGAGCGATCTGCAAAATCTCAGAAATTGAAAGTAAGAACCAGAATATATATGTGCATTACTGCTGTTGTCTTGTGTTGGTTCCTTCTAATTGAAATGTTGTTACAGATTTGGGAGAAATATGTTGAAGGAGAGGAAGTGGCACCCACCAACGGTTCAGTCACTGAAAGCAACCAGAAAGAAGTACTGAAGGTGCTTGAGATACTATTGCATCATCTATTGTCCTTTTCATGGTTCTTGTATGGTGAATGACTTATCCTGCTTTCCTTCATTTTCAGGTAGTGGTTACAGAAGTTCTGGGTGGTGGTAAATTTTATGTCCAGCAGGTTGGGGATCAGACTGTTGCTTCGATTCAGCAACAACTTGCTTCGTTAAATCTTCAAGATGCTCCTGTTATTGGTGCCTTCAATCCCAAGAAGGGTGACGTTGTCCTTGCTCAATTTAGTGCAGATAATTCCTGGAATCGAGCTATGGTTTGTGCAGTCCTCCTTGTTGATTATGTTACATCCATTATGACTTTCGGCTAATTTGCCAATTACCTCTTGTTTGTTGAGAGGTATCGGGTGGGCATTTAGAAATTTATAAGATGAAAGGTTATACTTTTTTGAGGGGTGCTGATGTGTTTTTTATTCTTGATTTTGAGTAAATTTCAAATGCAAGTTCTGGTCCTGTTGTTCTCTGGCTTATGTCTGTCTGATTTCAAATGCTTAGATTGTCAATGCACCTCGCGGAAATGTTGAATCTTCAAATGACAAATTTGAAGTGTTCTACATCGATTATGGAAATCAAGAAGTTGTTCCATACAGTAACCTAAGGCCTATGGATCCTTCTTTGTCTGTGGCACCTGGCCTGGCTCAGCTATGCAGCCTTGCTTACATTAAGGTTCCTGGCTTGGAGGATGAGTATGGCCCTGAAGCTGCTGAATTTTTGAGTGAGAACACACTAGGCAGTTCAAAAGAATTTAGAGCCAAAGTTGAGGAGAAGGATACATCTGGGGGAAAAGTTAAGGGACAGGGAACTGGGACAATTCTTGTTGTAACTCTCGTTGCTGTGGACGCTGAGATCAGCATAAATGCTCTTATGTTGCAGGTTTGAACAATAACCCTTAGTTTACATGGTACTTCTGTTAAAATATGGTTTCTCTATTTAGTTGGTTTGATGAGTTGTTACTTATAATCTTATATCTTCAGTATGAAGTCTCCAAACTTTAATGTTAAAAAAAAAACTTGGAATATGAAACGCACACACCTTACTTCAAGGAAAAGGATTAGTAATTCTGTAAATGGGAAACTCACACCTGTAGTTTGGTGCCCATTATCCTCTGCAATTATATTATAGCATGTTTTGAATTGTTTTTATCACTTTCTTGTCTAGAGTGCTTAATTTCTCTAGTTTCTAACTGATGTGTTCAATTTTCTAAATTATGTATTTACAGGAAGGACTCGCGAGGGTAGAGAGGAGGAAGAAATGGGAGCCCAGGGATAGACAGGTTGCCCTTGAAAATTTGGAAAAGTTCCAGGAAGAAGCCAAGACTGGAAGGCTTGGGATTTGGCAGTACGGAGATATCCAGTCAGATGATGAGGACTCAGCACCTCCAGCTAGAAAGGCTGGTGCTCGGCGATGATTATAAGTCAACTAGTGGCCTAAATTGAGTTGAAGTATAGGCCTAAGATGAGTTAAGTTATAGCTATGACGAAATTCTCTGTTGAAACTTGTTTAAGTTTTGTCTTAATTTTATTTTTTGTTTTTTAGTTTTGAATTTTTCTTTCTAGTTGAGGGTACAATTTTTTTTACACATGACATAATAAGGTGTACTGCTCCGAGTTTGTCCGTTCTCCGATTGGAGATTTTACAAACAATTTTTGTTTTTAGCCATGTTGTGTATGTTAGTATTGCCCTGGACTATGAAAAATATTGCATTATTTACATGTGAACATGAATCTTTCAAATAGGGGTGGATATGAGTCAGCTGAGCTTGAACAAATGTACGAGCAAGCTTGACTCAAATGACAAGTGGATCAATTTGAGTTTGGTTTGACTTCGATGAATTGCAAATTTGTGTAAATCGAGCTTGTTCTGGTGTGTAAGATCAAAGCTTGAAATCGTAGAGCAAAATGGAAGCTCAAAACTGAAATAGTACACGTACCAAGTCATTACTCATTGAAGCACTTTTCCAGATCAAAGCCTTGATAGCAACTATTTCATGAAGTGGAATTCAGAGTGCCCTGTGGACGGTGGCACGAACTCCTTATGATATATAATCTGTATCATCAAGAAGAGGTTAAATATACACTAATCGAATTCGTCCAAGCCAACTACACAAATTTAATTAAGGTCGTTACACACAGTATGTTCTTCGGCATGGTAACCTCCACAATTCTCTAAATCATTCCGGCAACTGGAATTGCATCTCTCTGCCCGACCAACGCGCTTTCTCCTCTGATCTCCTCTCTTCCTTTAGTCGATTCTCTTTTCCCCACTCATACCAAAATCATAAAAACACACGAAATCTCCTCTCTTCTTTCAATTTTTCCTTTCTTCTCTACCAACACCCACTTATTCTTCTTAAATTTTGTTTCTTTAAAATTCTCGCTATTCCTAGCCAGTTGGTAAAGGCAATAAATGACTTGCGGAAACCTCTGGAGGCCACCAAAGGCTTTGCAATGATCAAGAAACATTCAAGCCTAATTGTTGCAACGAAATGACATAGAAGCCTCAATCTGAAGCAGATAAGAGGCCATATAGTGGTCCCTGGGCACTAGCCGAGGGCCGATAGAGGTTGTCGTGAACCAAGAAATGCAAAAGAAACAGGTATGTTATCTTTTCCTAGTCAAAATCTTGTTCTTTTAGTTGGAATATTCAGGCTATGGCAAAACCCCTTTAATCCAACTTCGGTTAAATGATATTTCTCTTTACCTTCATCTATCCAATACTTTCAAGAACCTAATGCAAATGTTATGTCAGTGTTGTTAACCACTTAGCTTACCTTTTTCTTTTTGATAAGAAATTGTAAACGATTTGTAGCAACTTATAGCCCTACTTCACCGAGTTTCTCCCAAAAAACTGAAGGAGGACTAACTACGAAAAGAAAACTAATCTAAACCTAAGAAAACTAATCTAACTAGGATTAGAATTATGAGAGATGTGTTTCCAAAATAAAACCAATTGTAATCCTAACAGAGAAATTATTTATGATTTTTCCTTACTCTCCATGCTTGGACTACTAGCTGGTTCTCATAAAGAACAAAGGACTCTACATCAAACATCATTTTTGTGTGTCTCATGAGGTTAAGATATCTAGTTTGACCATATCACAAAACCAACTCAGGCAATTACAAGCCTTGTTTTGTTTCAAGCACGATTAACTTGATTAGGATTGCCACAATTTTATTCATACCAAGCGTTCTACGTCGAAGATCCAGTGCAGTATGAGATTTTTTAAACTGGAGGCGGTGGCAAAGAAGGTTTGTAAGCTGGCGGTATTGATGGTGGCCGAGACTTCTTAGGTGGTGGTGAAAAATACAATAAAAATATATGTAACTACTAAATACTTAATATATATTATTATTTAATTAGATAATTTTAAATTTTAAATAAAATAACATTAATAACATATATAAAAACATATCCATTCATTTACGTATAATATTATTCTTAAAAACAAAGACAGAAAGGACAAAATTTTTTTTTCATTTTTCTAACTTAAAAAAATGAAAATAATAATTATACCCTTTAAAAATGGATTTTTCATCAACATAATATGATTTTAAATAAGAAAATATAATTTATGCCATTAAACAGTTAAAAAGTGCTCTTAAGCAAAACATTCATTCAAAGTTCGGGAAAATATCTGGGTTGATACAGTTCTTACTTCGTATTAAAAACCAGACAGCATCTTTAAATATATAAAGATTGCAACTCAAATTTGACGCAAATAAACACTTGGGAGGAACATAAAACACTAGCATACAAATATAATCGTATTGTCAGCTTCAAGTGTATCAAAATAAATTAAATGATTGCCATCCAAAGACCGCTTTGATATCTTTCAACTGCAACAACATCAAATCCTCAGTCTGCCAAATTGATTAATTCATAAGATGCACAAAATGAACCATCTCAGCTAGACCATCCAATTTACACTCTTCAATCTAATTCTTCATACATTTAAGTGTTTTGTAGCAAAGCTAAACAAATATTATGTAAAAACAATTATCCGGCTAATAAAATAACTAAAACCTGATAAACTACCAAAAGTGAAGAATTAATCTAGTAGAGACCAGCACCCTCGTTTCCTTCTCTTTTAAGTTTCGCGACGGGTATGCCTCTTACGCACAGAAGCCCCAGTTTCTTCCTTCTCAGTCTCTTCTTCGTTTTCATCAATGCTGCTTTCTTGTTTGCCTGAACTCTCAGCAGCTCCTGTGGGTTTGGGTTTGGGCTCCACTCTTGCCTGCATGAAACAACAAACACCACAGTGAAACAGAAGTTTTAACCATTATTACCAGCGCTCACACATCAAACAAAGTTTCCTTAACTTACCTTCTTCCCACCAAAAATAATCTTCAGAAGAACCGAGATGATAACCACCACAACTGAAACAAGAATGCCAATTGTGAGGTTTGGTTGTTTCTCTCCCTTCTCAATAACATCCTGCCAAAAAAGGTCAGAATTTCAGGTCACATTCCTACACACTATCAATGAGTTGGCACAATGATAAACACAATGATCTGTCAACTTACAAGAATCTGAAGTTTGTATGCATCCAAGAAAGGAAGGTCTGCAATCTTGTACAGCAGATCAAATACCTTCTTCTGTATAAAAGAAAATAAGAACAAATAAGAATGATACCAATGGTGCAGCCCAAACACTTATCCAAAAAGAGAAAAAAGAAAGTTTTCCTAATCCAGTACCTGGAAGCCTGCAAGACCATCTGACCCGGCAGCAGCCTCCTCAGCCTTCTGTTTCTCTTTCTCAGCATCATACTTTGGCTTCCATGCAGTCTTCCGGTAAGACTCTGCAACCTTCTCATCCTTTGCTATGAGAAAATTGCCAAATAGTATACCATCTTGCATAGTCCAAATCTCAATGCCAACAGCAGCAATAGGCTCAAAGTCAGGTTTATCAAGCTCAAAATAATCTGGGTTTGGAATCTCTTGAGGCTTCCAAATACCCTTGTAATTGAGATTGTCAATAAGTGGGGCATGCCATTTACCCTTGTAAGCAGGATTCTTCTTCATTGGCCTCTTCCATTCACCACATCCAGGGGCCGTCTCACACTTTGGGTTATCAATCTTTGGGGCCTCCCATTCACCATCCTCCTCATCATCCCAATCTTCCGGTTTTGTTGCCTCTGGATCATCAATCTCCTCAGGCTCATCATCTAACCATCCTTCAGGCTTCACAGCATCCTCATCTTCAATTTCCATGGGTGCATTCTCATCCCAATCATCTGGCTTAACTGCATTAGGATCTGGAATTTTTGCTCTCTCATCCCAATCCTCGGGCTTTTTGTCATCTGGATCAGGAATTGTCTTCTCAGGAATGAGTGGGGGTTCAAAATCTTCAGATGATAGGAAATTTGCTTTCTTCTTCTCCTCTCCATCAATCAAAATTTGTAAATCATTATTTGGTTTCAAGATGGCAGTGTAAACATGAGTAAGTTTGTCAGATGGGACAGATGGTGGGAACTTGAGGTGGTGTTCAATGTACTGCCCACTCTTGGGATTCTTATGCTTTAAAATAAAGTGAACCTTGTTCGTGACCCCACATTTATCTGGTCCAAACATAATAGTATAAGGAGAGTCATTGTCAAACTCTTTAGGATTCCAACCAGCCTCCTGGGGCCGCAGGTATTTCAGGTATGCACCACCACATTCAAGCCCATTCTGAAGGCGAACCTCATACTGGAGGGCAACAGTACCATCCTTAAGAGAAAAGGGCTCATCAAGCTCCTTCACAATTGCATACTTCCTTGCTGGCTCACTCACAAGAAGGCCATAGTCATCATGACCTTCACTCTTTGAGTGTCTCCATACACCTAAAACGAAAAAAAGAAAAAAACACATAAATATAAAGAAGGAATTATGCTAATCAGGTAACTAGATAAAAATCACCTACTTTCCAATCCTAATGAGAAATACAGAAAAATAAAATCACATTAGAAAGTTCTTAAGATTTGGGCCATACTATTTTTGGGTTAAAATACTAATGCAGTAAACACATTTTACAGAAGAAAATATGTTGTACAAATGATCTTATTCCAAAACACTATAATTAGGAAAAACAAACATTCTAATTCATTGAAATTTATTCTAATCTTTTGAAAATTATCACTTAATAATTATACTGAAGAGAAGCCTCCATGTTGGTCTTCTCTGCATGGGCCCAACAAACCACACTCAAATTCTCCACGGCATTTTGTAGTTGATGTATAATAAACATCTCCTACTCACCAATACAAGCCCATGAGGTCATCACTTATCAAACTCCCAACAAAAGAAAAAACACGATTGAACACAACAAAAAATCACAATAATAATAATTAAAAAGAAAATCCTCATTTAATCAGAACTCTCATGTAAAATGAAGTAAATCGGCCTAAAGGCTCTCACCTTTAATCCAAAAAATTATTATATTGCACTTGGAAAATTAAACGCCCTAAATCAATTCATGCCCAACTTTTAAACTCAAATCAACAAAGATTTTAAATTCACGGGTCAACTAATAAGTGCGCGTGTGTGTGTAATACATACGTACACATACGTATCAACTTTCAGTATCATTTCAGATCCGCCACCAAGACAACTCACCTTTGTAATCTTCTTTGTCAGACGCGATCCAACGCCCCTCAAATGGCTCGGCAAAGGACTCATAGAAGATCTGCAAAGTGGCATCGTTAGAATCCGTATATTCATAAAAAAAAAAAAAAAAACTGAAAATCCTAAAACATAAAGACAGATGAGTAATAAATTACCTTGGCATCATCAGAAGCGGATATCAACTGAAGGGAAACAAAAGCTACGAACAGTAGAAGTGCGAACCGCAGAGAGACCGCCATCTCTCTCCCCCGACCTGGTCGATCTAAAAATCTCGATCTCGAGACTGTAATTCGTTAAATATTTTTATAGTCCTTTGCAACATGTTTCACCCAATGAAAACGGATGCTACGTGACAGCAACCAATCATTTTATGACACGTAAGCGAACTTAGCTGAAAAACGAAAGTCAGTCTAGGAGTTCAGGGCCCTTAGCCGAATATGGGCCTTTAACCTTACAAAAAGATTGTAATGGGACAATGATATCATTTTACCGAATATTATGTGTAATGTATATAATATTTTTTAAAAATAATAATATATAAATAAAATAATAAAAATTTAATTAATATATCTTTTTTTTTAATATTATAAACACTTTTAAAAATTTAAAACTTTTTATATAATTTCTCTAAAAAAGTATATTATTTTTTATTGATACTATATATTATATCGTATTAATTTAATATATTTTAAGATACGTATCATTTTTCATTTATATCGTATCATATCGTAAAACACATATTATGTATGCGAATATATTGATAACCATGCATAGAACTTCTGGTTACTCTTGGAGCAAGTCAAAGCCTTTTAACTCCTTAGAGCAATTCAGCAATTCTATATCTGAGAATATTATAAAGAGTCAAACATTCTGTATCAACAGCTACATCACAAAAGATTGATAATCGTTTCATATAAGCGAGACATCCTTGATGAATCGTGTGAAATAAAGCCACGAAGCAGGTAAATTTGTGTCTTTAATCACTTCAACATATAAATATAACCGCTACTCACCAACTTTTAGAATGCTTAATTCTTTGCGTTCGACTTCTAAGCGCAGAGCAACATTTTCCCAACTCCTCCAACAACGGCTTCTTCTGGATTGATTGAAAGACTGGTTATAGGAAGCCAGAGAGTCTGTTATGGGAGAGAGTTCGGAAAGTTAAATTCATTTCTGTTTATCTACAGAAATCTGAGAGGAAAACTCCGAATTTGATGGTAATTCTCGAGCATTGACACCACCTGAAAAGACAAAACAAAAAGGAAACATGCATGCATATTGATGCTGCATAAATAATCAAAGAATGCCACCGAAGTATGAGGAGTAAGACTTCAGGTCTCCCTCGCAGGCTCCCAACTTAATCTTAAGCCTACCAAACAGTAGGATGGCATATTAATCGGAAGCCTTTGAGGGAGATTGGCGTCTTCTCCTAATGAACTGAACAACACCTTGAGAACTTATTTGTAGCAAGAATAATATGCAAAATGGTTTATATAAGGGCCATCTGCACTGTTTGTTGTGCAAATCTTACTCGAATCCATCACGACCTAAAAGCAAAAGAATAGTTGTTGGTTTTCTAAATCTGTTGGCAAACTACATATGCTAATTACTGTTACCATAATTGTCAAAGAATAAACAATTTTATTATACTCACTCAATTCCTACTACCAGGGGTCAAGGTTCCACTTTTTCCTTGGAATTTCAACTTTGATCGATACTAGAGCTGATTTTAGGGCCACTGTTATTTGGCTACCCACCAATATATCTATAGAATTGGATCCTCCTATATCCTCAGATATTTGTAATATAATATTTATGTCAAGTTTGTGTGTGGGTGGGAGTATGCAAGCTCGATCATCATCAGGCTGGAATGCACATTGTGCTGTGGAAGCCAGGAACTCAAAGATCTTTGAGTTACGATACTACCATGCATGTTAGCCATCAACAGTTGGAACATCATTCAGTGCAAAATAAAGATACTTGCAGATCTTCTCAAAGTATGCGTTGTGAAATGAACCTGTTGAAGGATTAATGTTTAGTTAGTGTGAAATAATTCCTAGGAACGTTTTCTTCTTCTTCTCTTTTTTGGTTTGCAATGTCTGGAAGAAATGAAATCAGAAACTAGACAAAATGTTACACGGACACAATGATTCAATATCGATGAGTGGGCGCGGCGGTGCATACTGCCCAATGGATCAAAGGCACAATTGGGACAACAGCCAGGGATTTGATTCCGATCAACGCATTATTCATTGATACCCACTTTGAAGTTTACCCTGTATGGGGTTTTAACCAACATAAATTCCCATCCCTTTATTCTCAATGCATGTCAAAGTTATCTAGATAACCAAGATTGTGATGAAATCTTCTAAAATTCTCCATAGATTTCTTTAAAACTATTGTAACTCCGCCCGTGAAACTTTTACGTCGAAGAGGCTACATATTTTCAATTTGTAGTCAGGAATATCTCTATGCCAACTGTTGAAGGCTTGATTTTGTTATTTGGAAGGTATTTTTTTTACAATACTTGATTATCAGTGTTATTAAAAAGTGCTAAAATATTGTTATTTTTCATTTGTGAGTTGCATTATGCACAGTTTTATAAACCAGAGAAATATAGCATTTATACACGTATAAGCTAAGTCATAGTAACTAATCGACCTAATCAATTGGAAAATCACACAGAGACTATAATTTATAATCAATAAAAATCTATGGAGCAACCTTTTCGGGAAAAAAAAAGTTATATGAAAAAATATAAAGATCAAACACAAAGACTCAAAACCTCTTCTTTTACAACTGTTGTTTCAATATAAGAGAAATAGAAGATCAAGAGTGAGGGTCTGCCTAAATCAACAATCCAATGACAACGACAATCATAAACTCCCCCTTTCAATTTCAACCCTAATAAGAAAACAAGGTTGAAATAAAAAAGTAGGAGTCCAACCAATTAACAACTGTCTTAGACCAATGATAACATTTAATACAAAAGATGAAAATCAAAATACATGTCAAATGGCTCCAAGCAGTGGTGGAATCTCAAACCTCAACACTATGTCCTGAATATTAGCTCAAATAAGAGTACAAATATTAGTAATGATGACCCTTCAAGAGTTACATAGTTGGTGAAATATCCAATTATTTCGCTCCTACCATGGGAAATAGACTATGGTTGAGAGAACTAACCTTGCAAGCATGTGTTTGAAGTCATCTTTGCAATGAAGATGTGTGACAATCCACTAGGGAGAGCCTACAATACCTCCATAAGTGTCTTGGCTGAGAAAGCATGGGAGAGCCGGTCACTCAAATAATGGAATAAGGCCATAGGCCTGGAGACGATACATGGTGGGAAGTCTCCTTAGGGAGACCAACCAAACAATGAAAAAGTGTCTTAGGATATCTCCCAGGATGGCTTGACTTGTTAGAATCTTTCCTACTAGTGATGTATTTCATGAGTGATCCACACACTCCAATCCAAACATCCCAAAGTTATTACTAAGGTGCTACTTACCACTTACCGGACTGATCAAATGAAGTGAGTCTGCGGTTATAAGAGGACTAAGGTATTCTCAGATTTTGCTATTAATTTTTGAGTTATATACAACCACAGTTGATAATATCTGTTTTTGTACAATGAAGCACACTGTTAAAAAAGCAGATGACAGAGAGAACATAAATAGTAAATCATCAACAAAGGGACTTGAACAAGCTGCGCTCTGTCTACCTGATGTTAATGAAATATATATAAAATAAATTAAAATTAAAATTTAATCATGAAATATATATTAAAATTAATTTCTTCTAATTAGCTGTCTTCTGTGTGTTTTTGCACAAGCACCACATCAACAGATGATCATGATCCAAGTTTCATGTTGTTAATTGGCTTTACAAAAATGTAGCCAAAGAAGTTTGCAAGTTGAAACCGTCGGGGTTGGATTAGCTAGCCAGAGAATTAGTTGGGTTCAGTCATAAATTTCTTCAGTCCTCCTCCTTGTTGCAATTATAAAGATCAATCTTCCTAAATCAACAACTGAGGCAATATACACTTGATCAAATCACTAGACAAAGAAATTTTGTAGCTGAATCACATAAACATAGTTACCTGGTGCTGCCTTATACAGCTTTTAGAGCTTTTGAAGTGTTCTCATATTATGAGGCGTTGGCTGGAGATGAAAGTAAGGAAATTAAGAGCCCACATTTTCGGACCTCCCCCCCACGCAGGTGTCGTCTGGTTTGGTTGAAAGAATGATTATAGCAAACCAGAGAAGCCTTTGTGGGAGAGAGTTCAGAAAACAGAGTCTCTCTCCTATTTCGACACACAACACCTGAAATCTTTCATTCAACTTTTACAAGGCAGAGAAGTTGGGTGGTCTATTTATAGAGTTTGATGGTTATTTATGCCCCTTCTGTTTCTTACTATTGTATCGCTTTTCTAGTTTCGTTTGGCTATTTCGAGGATTGCTTGTAGAAAACCAATGCAAGGGACTTACACAGAAACTTCTTCTAAGTCTTTCTCTGGCATTTTCCAACAGTCCAGAATGTGTTTATATTATATAACGATGTGCCGCCTTCTAAACGCCAGTAGAAATTGGCATACACGCAACGATTGCGTGGCAGCATTGACGAAATGACTCTGCTTCTAGGACCCAAAACCAAGCCCATTTTCTTGTTCCTTTCGTGTTGATGTTAAATAAGGTATTTTAGATTTGTTTACATGCTGGTCAGATAAGAATATCAGAGTTGCAGTCAAATAATGGTGTTGACCAAGCGATTTTTATTTCAACAGACTTAAAATAGAGGAAGCTGATCTAACGGCCACGGTTATTTTTTCCATCCGATTAAAGAAACGATGCTGTATTGGTGGTGCTATACAAAAAAATATCTCCTACAGTCCTTTCATTGTTTGCTTAAGAAGATTCGAGACTGTCCTCTCCACTGGTGCGCATGGCGTGAGTCAAGGGTTATTCTCTAGATTCATCTGCCAGTGGTGTGCATCTTTTATTCATGCTGAGTCAAGGGTTGAAAGCAAACACAAAATTGATGAGTTGAAATTTAAATTCAATTTCAAAATAATTTTATTTTAAATTTAATTTAAATTAATTTCGAATTTAGATATTTAAATTGGTTCAAACCTGAGTATAAAACCTTTTTTTACATATGAAATCTACTATTTTGTTACTTGGGCAAAACCATTTTGATATGATAACACAATTTACAACTCTCTAATATGCAAAAATAAAGTTATATAAATTATATAAAGATGAAAGTTGGCCATTAAAAATGAAGGATAATAAAATATAATGGACCCTGAGCTCACCTTGTCCTCAAATGCTTCGTCATAATGGAAACTCAAACCTAGAATATTGTGAAGTCTGAATGAGTTCCTTCTCACTAAGCCAAATCTTTCAAGGCACTTAATCGAGGGGTTTAGAGAAATTAGTACAGTGAATGCTGGACAAATGGATATAGCACAAAATAATTAATACAATAAAAAGCTAACTATTAGTGACAGTAATTTGTCATGAGCTTTACACAGAAAAAATGCAGCCACACGTGTTGCGGCTTGCCGCAATAAACATAAACTAGCTAGGGAAAATAGGACTGCAGCGATTCAATGTATGATCTTACGAAGATTAAACTTAAATCAACAATAGCTACAAAGCAAGCTGGGTTTTTGGCTTCATTTTAAGTCAGAAAAGGTTCGCTTATGTACCGTATATGTTGATCTAGCTAGAGCCCAGAGGAAAACTTTTATGATGAGACACTCTTATGCAGTTAATTGTAAATTTTGGAGCAGAACCATATCAACTTACCTGCCTGTTCTACTGTCTACACCACCGAATATAGCTCTAGCTGGACTTCGAAGGGGAGAACCCAGAGTCTGCACAACCGAATACAGCGCTGATTGGAATATTACAGAGATTACGCAGCAATGACTCTGCTACTGGTTTAGTGTGTTAGGTTGTAACTAAAAAACGTGCAATGGTGGTTAATTTTGTCTTCATCCAAAAGTTCGGAAAGAAAGACAGGAATGAAGACTCGATATTTGAACCACACAGGACTTAATTTGCTCGTGAACTTATATATGCGCTTAATTTATTAATAGTTGACGGATTTTATACCGATATGAACCCATTTCGATAAACTACAAATTGCCCCATACAAGCTTAATGACCCTTAAAGAACTCAGGGGCTCAACTTAACAATTCGCCCCACTAGGTGTTACTTTCAATGACGACTTGACGAGGACATCTTTATTGGCCACGCTCCTAATTGAGCTTTTAAATATTTACTGGAATTCTTCATGTTTTTTTGGTGTAATTGAGACAATTATGTGGTGACAAACCTCTGTCGTCAGGCATTTTTGTGTCCGCACTAGATCAGCAATTTTAGGGTTTTGCCGCACCAATATATAATTTAACTTCCAAGGGCCCTTGGCATTGACATTATGATATATTAAAATTATAACGGTTCAGAGACAAATAGAAATTCTTAGCCTACCCATATGGGCAACTTGGAGAGCATTTTATGATTGCACTTAGCATGTAGGTTAAAGAGATCAGATATTCTTTCTGAAATATCAGATTCTCAAGCATTTATGCAGCATGCACATACATTTTATTAAGCTTAAATCCTGCAATTCTGCCACCTGCAATGGCTCTTTAATGAGAGAAGGATTACCTTCAATTTTAATAGCAGTGATGCAGGCAGGAAATGCAGTTTTAAAATCTTTTTAAAAAATTACAGCAGTTTGATCCACCCTTGCTTCTTGTCTCTTCCCTCACCCATAGGCATATTGGACTGAGATAAATATTATAATTTATGGCATATATTTGATATATAAACCCATAAATATTAAGATGAAATAACCGTATATATATCAGAGCTAATTACTTTACAAGCAGTTAAAGTCTGAAGTCGGAGTTACGTGTGGGCTGGGGACAGTTAAATCCCTGCTTCGCACGGAATCCTGATAGCAAATCTTGAAGACTTTTTCTCTAAAATTTTGTATACTGATATGCTGCCGAATTAATAATCAAAACTATGCCAGTGACTATGAGGAGTAAGACTTCAGTTCCTCCCTCGCGGGCTCCCAATATTTCCATAAATACTAAAGCATTTGCATGGTATATCGGAAGCCTTTGAGGGAGAGAATGGTGTCTTTCCCAAATTAGATTTATCAAGACGTTGCTAATTTTTTTCTATTGTAGGACGAATAAGACGCAAATTGGTTTAAATAAGGGTATTTTTTACTATTTTGTTGTGGAAATCTAACCCAGAATCCTTGCGTTAAATTGCAGAAGTCTATTCTATATTTATATAGTGCAGCTTCCAGCTCAACACCCACCACGTTATTTTATTGGTTTTTCAAATCTGTAGGCAAGCTCCATATGCTAGTTACTGTAGCCCAATCTTCAAAGAATAAAAATAAACAATTATGGCAAGAACGACTCTGCTCCAACTGCAAGGGTCAAGAGAATGTCTCTTTTGCCTGGGAATTTCAACCTTAATAGAGACTGAAACTAATTTAATAATAAAGTTCACATGCACCTCGTGCAAATTCAGAAACAGAAAGGAGATCACTATAATCTAGCCACCCACCTAGCTAGTTTCCACTAAAATCAGCCTGGAATGCAGATTGCGTAATGGAACAAACAACCACTAACTTATTTGAAGCATCACTGATGCTGCTAAACTGGGAACCTCGGTTTTTCTCTTGTAATCAAATCTAAGCATAAGCTTTTACCTCTAACTTATGATGTTCATATTGGATGGAACTCTAGGTCTATAGCTAAATACATGATATTGAGTCCAACAATTTCTCATTACTTATGATTGCCTGCAGTATGATGCAGGCACGCAGCAACAAACGTTTATCCTCCAGCAACACAGTTGGAACATTATGACGTTTTTGGACAACGTTAACATTCAAATCTAATCTCATCATCTTCATGGACAAACATTCAATTCTGTTCTGCTATAATGAAATATTTAATTACTCTGGGATTTTCAGAAACTTATGTATATGTGAAGGGCTAGTATTTTTCGTTAGATTCTCGCATCGAAATGTTGAAGGATGAATATTAATTGTTCCTTATTGACAAAGATATTTTTTGGACTCAATTCAAATATATATGTGCAGAATGAGAAATGGGCATTTGCTCGGAGAAAGTTGAGTGGGAAAGGAGGCGCAATATGTCCAAAGGATTAATGGGATACTTTGGAGAGAGTCAGGCATTTGATTATTCGCAACTCATTATAGTTTTGACGTCAAATATTGGCCTGGGTGTGGTCAGCATAAATTCCTAACCTTTTATTATCAATGCGTGTAATGATAAATATCTAACCCATAATTCACAGTTTTATTATAATAACTATTAATAAAATAAATAGAATATAGGAGATATGTCTATGTCAATTAATTGAAGGCTTGGAAACGCCGAAGTCATATAATTAGGGTTAGCTTTAAATAAATAAAAAGGCGGTCGCAAATTTTTCTCGAATAAAGGTGTACTCTCTTACAAAGGCAAAAAGAAAATCGATTTATGTCACTATCGGTAGGGTTTGCATATAATACTTAGAAATATGTAAGTAAGATTTCCCATGCTTTAACACCAAGCGCATCTGGTGTAGTGGTATCATAGTACCCTCCCACGGTACTGACCGGGGTTCGATTCCCCGGATGCGCAGTTTACTAGTTTTACTCTCTTCGTTGGAAAATGGAATGTCTCCAAATTTTTGTTTTCCTTGTTTATTTTTTTCCATTGAATTTTGTTCGCAAATGTGTTTCTCAACATCCTGCAGTTAAATTATTCACAGTTTTTTATTTTTTTGTTGGTGCATGCTCGGCCGACTTGCTAAAAAATTGAAAACCTTGCACACCAGTCTTATCCAAATATATCTATCATACTAGTACCACTACATTATTTGATTAGGCAACATTACAACTTTACAACCCTACCCATTAGAAAGGATCCAGAAATTTCCCTTCGGCAAAAACAGTAATCCCCAAAACAACAAAGTGAAATGAAAATTGAAGCAACCCCAAAAAAAACAAAAGGCAAACAAATAGTGTGGCCTTAATCACTTATGATGACAATAATCCTTGAGTGAAGCTATGACTGGGGATCAACGCCAACAGACTTGAGAGTCTCAGCCCGTGGTTTATGAGCAAAAGCATCTTTTCTTATGGGATTCCCATGCTCAAACTCCTGAACGTGAGCCACCTTTCTGAAAAAGGATTTCTTCGCCAACTTGTCAGCCTCATCCACCACCTTATCTGGGAGATAAACTTCTGGCAGCGTCTCTCGTTCCTTCTTCTTAACACGAACTCCTGGTGAATACATGAGCTGCTGCTTCGCCGTGTGTAGTCCCAGAGACACTGATATGGCTATCATCCCAATCGCCACGAACACCGGCACGAAATCACCCCTTAGTGCTGTTGTTTTACTGCGCTGATGATCCTGAAGATGGCCGTAATTAGCAGTGGGAGAGTATGCTTTCATTGTTGGAGTTGTTGAGGTGGCGTATGTTGCACTACTGCTTCCCCTTATACCGTTACCCATCACTGATCTCAAATAACTCTGAAACATAATCAATAATAAGCAACGTTGGATTTCGAGGATCAAACATGATTATATATGAATAGTCGAACCCTTGAAGCAGTGAATACTTACCATTGATCTGAAAGCCATGATTGCAATTTAGTGTAGATGAAGTCAACAGTAAGACTCCAACCGAAAAAGAGATTCTTCACTTGCTTTGATTTTGATTTCTTAGGTAAATTTTGGATTTGTTGGGTATATAAATTGGAGGGCGACAAAGTAGAGAGGTTTCTGGAGCCACGTAGCACAATTTGGAAGTTACTTGACACTTGTCAAGAAGTTCAACTGTACGGCATCAAGTAGAAGCCTCTTCAAGCTGCACGTCATGTCCCTAGTAAAGAGTATCTAGCTAAAGTGGAGCAGCGGTTTATCTTTACTTGTGATGTTGGTTATCTCCTGATTTCTCTGTGAATTGGGCCGCACGATTGCGGTTGGTTATCTCCTAATGTCTTTATGAGTTGGGCTGCACGATTGCGGAGATAACTCTGCTACAAATAATACAAATTTTGAAAGACTTATACTTTAAAAGTTAGTATTTACGATTAAAGAGTCTACGGTTATATAAATTTTATATTAAAATTTTATATTTTTTTTATATGAAATCCAAATTTTATATTTTACATTTGGGATCCAAACATACTCCAAATCAACTAAGCCTTCCATTGGCATCTTCTTTTTCATCTCCATTGCTTTTTCAATTAAATCGCCCGGCCAAGCAAATCAGCCATGCACCCATAATGTTTAAGCTCCCCCCAAACCCCAAAAACAGATTCCATACGTGTATATATCAGTCCCAATGTAACCACACCTGCATAAAAATTAACCAACCCTGCCAGTTAACAAAAACGTATCGATTTCAATCTTATTATCCTGAATTTAATCACGAAGTTTCTTTCCATGTTCTAGTTCTCCCAGTTGGGCAGAAGCAGAAAGAGCAGAAACCAAAGCGATATTGTTCGGTTGAAAATCCAACTCCATTATTTTCTAAAGAGTAGAATGGCCTCGTGACAATGATCAGTCTGGGCATACCCTGCTGCAACGGTACTCCAGGAAACGGCATCATCATGAGATGGTATCGTATCAGAACAATTCTCGTGCTTTTGCAACGTCACTCGCTTTCATGTAACCATCAAAATGTATTGTAAAAAACTAAATCTTTGTGAGAACTTTGATCAAACAAGTCATAAGAGAATTCAGAACAAACAAATCGTCAACAAACCCGAATTTGAATGTTTAAAAGTACATCCTTGTGGCCCGCGAACGAAGCTTTAACGACAGAAGGAAAAATGAGGTGGAACTACAATATTGCGCATTTGATTTTGAGAGGTGAGGGGCAGAGAGTGTGAACTCTGTTAATACAAACATATAAATATAAAAAATATAGATTTTTTTATACAGTAACTTTTTAGCAAACTGTGTATTCAATCAACTGATATTCAAAAAAATGGTATTTATCAAATTTAATGAATCAATTTTTTGAATATTTGCTAACAGTTAGAGAAGTCGGAGATAAAAAGGAGATAAATTTTAACATTTCTAAGAGAAGAGAAACCTCAAATATAGGAAAATAGAGGAGATGAAATCAGAGTTAGAGTTTAAAATTATATAGAAAATATGTTTTGAATTTTTTTATATTTATGAAATACCTTTTAATATATTTCGTATCAATTTCTGGGCGTTTCAAAAATAGAAACATTTCTAAAACGGGAAAATGCACCATGGGTTAAGTTTTTGTGCTTCCTAGATTAATACCATATTATACACAAAGGTATATAGTTGTCCATAGATTGTCGAATTTTGTTTCATTGTTTTGCGTTTTGTTGAACAACATCTTCCCACCCATCAAGTTTCAAGACTGCCATTAAATTTTAAATATTTGTTTTAATTGTGAAAGTGCATTTTATCGCTTTGTAAAATATATATTATAGGTTAACATTATTTATACTCGTAAACCCAAAAATTGATGTTCGAAGGTTATATTGTGTTAAATAAGCCCCCTCATCCTCTCGAATACAACTAATTTTCTTTATTAACATAAAAAGTAATCACTAAAACTTTATATTTGATTAAAAAAAATTAAAATTCTAATTTATACTCTTTTAGATTATCATAAAGATTTCAAGTTAAATGATATCATTTTAAGTGCGATTTAGTTAAATTTGTAATCAATGAAAAATATTATTAGTATTTTTTTTAATTTTTATAAATATTACTTACTCGGTCATGGGTGGAAAAGCGTCTTTCTTAAACTTCGTGGTGAATAGGAAAACCTTAGGAGGGCAACTGTGATTTTCATTTAATAATGGGAAAACGTCTTCTCAAACTTCGTGGTGAAAAGGCAAACCTGAGGGGGGCAATAGTAATTTTCATTTAATAATGGGATCGTTGGGCTTTAAAGCCTTAAACAGTCTCTTCGTGAACTTAACGAAATGAGTAATATACATCATCAGACTTAGGAAAAACAAAACCCGTGAACGGCAGGATTCGAACCTGCGCGGGCAGAGCCCACATGATTTCTAGTCATGCCCGATAACCACTCCGGCACGTCCACGAGGATGTGTGCGGTTCACAATAAATTTATACTAATATTTAAATCTTTTTTTTGCAATAACTGATCACTCTTTTCCAAAATTAGCTACTTAAGTTCCCCCCTCCCCCCAAAACATAAATTAGTGGTAATTGACTCAGATTCTCATTACCATTTTTGAAGGAGACTGCAAAAGTGGAAGATGCAAAATGTTTTCCACCTATAAAAAGAAAGCTCACATGACTCTCGTCGTATCTACTTCCATATTCTCTCTTTCGACTTCTAGTTCTTGTTTATTATTTCATTAATTTCTTTTGGAGAAAGAACCCCCACCTGTCATCAATCTTTTCATAATTCGTCCTTCTTTAACTTTATCTTTTCTTTTACATTGAATAATTAGGAACCCTCCATCTGTCATCAATCTTTTCATAATTCGCCATTCTTTAACTTTATTTTTTTTTCTACATTGAATAATTAGTCTCTCTCACTGGTTAAGACTAGTGCAATTAAGGTAAAGTAGAGAGGCATAATAATATTCTTACTAGAAGATAAATATGATAAAGAGGAAGAATAATGCCAATAGGGGGACCATTTTTCTAATGTGACACGTTTCTGCTGATCTGTGCTCCGTGTCTTTTCTTCTTTTATCTTTAGTAAAGTGAAAGAACCCAGTTTGTTAGCCATTATTGTCTCGACTTTAAGATCAATATAAGCAAAGTGTGACAGAACAATGAAGCTGCCATTCTTGGTTTCTCTTCTCTGAACTTCAACGTTTGCGGCACACAGAATGTGGAAGAAAAAGAGAAAGAAGAAGATGATGATGATGATGATGGCGACGATGACAGCAATGACGACAAGAAAAGAATGTCATGTGCTGAATAATATTATCCTCTGCTTCCTTTCCGGGACGTAAGGGGCTGAAAAGGCAAGTCATATAGGCAAAGGGAAGGCAACGCCTTTCTTCCGGGTTTGTTTCATCTTTTGTTCTTTGGTGTAAGCCTATTCTTGCACCATATTATCACTGTAATACCTTGTTTCAGACACTCTAAAAGGAGATACTGTTAAGAGTTTAGCCGTTTCTCAATGGCAAAAATGGCTACCTAATTGCTATTGTATGTAACTATGTTCTGCTCAATTTTTTTTTATTCTACTTGTCTGTTTTCCTCCACTTGCAAAGAAATGAAAATATGATGATAATGATAAAAACATAGTGACACTTTTGTCCCTGTAATATGTCTGCCTCCCAGGATTTTCTGACCTGATCAATGACACTTATCGGAAGGTATGAATCATAAACTACAAATCAAACAGATGTTTCTCTGTACACAAGTTCATATCATGGTTTATGCAGATATGGTTAGCGCACACAACAAAATGACAGTGATCCTGAAACTTGAAACCCTCCTAGTACTACTCTTGGTAATATGGTTGGCGCACACAACAAAATGGCAGCGATCCTGAAACTTGAAACCCTCCTGCGCCTGCCCAAATGATGATACGCCATGCTTGTAATGTTTACACGCAGGTTGCGTATAGTTCTAATATGATGATTCTGTTGTCCAGGTTATTAATATTGATGCAGATAAACCAGAAAAACAAAGGGCATGTAAATATTAATAACTGGAAGTATCAAACCTAACACATGCCAAAGAAGGTTTCTGCAAAATCATAAGAAAAAGTTCCATCTGATGTTATGAATTCGATTCTTAACTTTCTGCCATAAGCTTTGATGCTGAGGCAAACAAATGTGACCCAAAACATATAAAAGTTCAACCTTTCTATATTCATTTTGGAGGCACCATGTGCAAAATGAGAAATAGACGAGGAAAAAGGAGGAGGGATTGTACTTATTACTATGTGATCAGATACAATTATATCATGTAATTTTTTTTTTCTCAACAGTCAGATATAGTAAGCCTGGGGTAGAACTTCTTTGACTACAAAAATCATGTGGCCCACACAATACAGGGGAACCATAGTCTGTCATATTGCTTGAATAACCCGATCAACTACTTGTTTATTTACTAATTTTACTTATCAAATTCACCGCTGTCTAGTGATCTGCTGATCACCAGAACACTGCCTCAGCCAAGATCTAGACTCTTTTTCATAGCTTCATAAATCAAGTATGTAATGCTCGCAGCAGGCACAACCTTGAGAAGATTCGGAAAAATTCCTTTGTAGAAACCTCTATAACCTTCATTATGAAGGGTTCTCCAAAATACATCAGACATTCCCTTATAAGCAGCAGCAGAATTAGAGCGTTGAGCTTGCATTCTGGATGGCAAGAACACCTTTAAGTCAAAATGAGTGTGAAAAGGATACACTATAACCACTTCAGAAAACTTTCACAATTGCCAAAGAAAATACTGTTCATGCATAACATGATACCTGGTTCTGATAACCTGCAATGGATAAACACATGTTGCTCCAAGACCTCCTGAAATTGTACCACAACCCAGCTGCACAATAGGGCCAGGTTCTACAGAAAATATAAAAGGTTTTAAGAGTGCAATTTTTCAAATATTCAGAATATACAAATCTGAGAAATGAACAAAATGTTCAAAGCACAGAGGGAAGATTGTACCGCTTTCATGAAAAAAGTAACTCTTAGACAAATCTTTCAGAGTTTCATAGACAGCAAGGTCAATGCCAGCATAAGGGATAATCCCAAGAAGAGAAGGAACAAGACCTTTATAGAAGGCCCGAGGACCCTCATGAACCCAGATATCCTTTGTTAAAGTCCCCAACTTCAAGGCCTTTCCACCTTCAAGGGAACACGTCTGTAACCGAGTTTTTACAAGATCCAATGGATAGATAGCAGTTTGTGCCACTCCACCTGCCATACCACCGGCCAAAAGTCTACCGGAAGGGCCTATATTATCCTTGTCTTCCCCCATAATATCTCCAACTACATTTTTTAAAATTTCATATGCATAAAACTTTATGGCACTTTCAGGTGCAACCTTCAGGACATTTAACCCATTACCTCGGAAAAACCCCAACAAACCCTCATCCTTCCATATCTTTCTAATAGTAGGCACGATACGAGAATTTCCTGTCTGGACTTGCAAAACCACTTTCAGACGATCAAGAGGCGCAGTTGCAGTACGAGAAGCAGCTCCTGCAATTCCTCCTGCAATAAAAAATTTGCTTCTCTGAACATGTTTACTGATACCTTCTGGAATAACAGCCTGTTCTCCAATATCTACAAGGCATACCCTTTCCCAGTGATGATATATGTTCTCAATTGTCACTTCATGAGGATAGAGTAGAAGGAAATCCCGCCATTCTTCAAAAGTTATGATTCCATTATTATCCTTATCCACATGCTCAACAAATCGGGCAAGTTCATCATCACTAATTTCAATCCCTGAAAATAGAAACTGCCACAGCTTATAAGATTGAAAAAACTAACAGAACCAAAATTCATGAACCAGGAAATGCTTCCACCAAAGGCCAAACAAGAAATAATTAGAAATAATCATACAATGGTACCACCAAATGCATGGAGTAAATTCAAGGGAAAAGAAAATAGTTAAAAGAAACTTAGACACAGTAGTCTGTACAAAGCTGTTGAGCAGTATCAAAGACAAATTAATTGTAGCTCCCAAAGCTCTATACAAATCATAGATTGGGGTCTACTAGAGTTTGAGAATACAGGAATAAAAACATGAAGAACAATGAGGGATTAAAGTCATCCTATCCTCTTTATGAAAAAGCCAAAGGAACCTTAACAATTCCTTACACAGACCAGAAAGAATTCCACTCAAGATACAGGTAAAAAAGGTTCACACAAATTATTGAAAGATGACAGGTGGAGGCACCCTATGTACTCCAGCAATTTTCAAACTCCAATCAACATTGATTTAAACAGTTGTTCTTTTTATAACAATCACAATATGAGAATGGCCTTCACTTGTTTAAAATGACTACTACAGAATATGAGATGTGGCAGCCACAACTAAACCCTCTAACACGATAAGAAGTCAAATTTGCAATTTCAGTAGTAGGAATAGGATTCGTGGAGGAAAATGGATATGGAATAAGATGGCTAAAAGAAGAATGGCAGATACAGACAATCAAAACATTTGAACTTTGAGCTCTATTACAAGAAAGAGATGAAGGAAAATTTTCAAAGGGCAAACTCTCCAACTCCCATGTATTTACACAAGAAAAACTTCTCCTTCCCTAGGCAGAACCCCAGTATTGAGTCTCACATCCCAAGCGAAACTTCAATTAAAAAAGAACATCCATCTCATACACTAAGAGAAACTGAAACGGATCAAACTTACCTATGCGGATAAGGTAGGATCGGGCTGAACTTATTTTGGTAACAGCCCCTCCTCAATTTCCCTATAAGCACAAGTAGCAGCGAAACACAAAGATACGCATTCAGGGGGAAAATCAATTAAAATCAAATCTTTACTTTTTATCCCACGGTTATAAACGCTTCACAACCAGATTTAAATACTTTGAGTACTTGATGTAGACTGAAGTAGTTGAATTCAAGTGACAAACGTTGCCAATATCAACTTAACATACCAAACATCGAATCGCATACTTGAAATAAAGCTGAATTAAATGATTTCTGGAATGAAAGAAAGATGCAATAGAACATAGAAAGCAATGTATACCAGCCTTAACAAGAGCATCCCAAAGCTCCTCAGGCAAAATGCAACCATTGTGTTCGACATCGATTGCTTGAAACATCCTATAAAGCTCCATCTCTTTGTCATCCATATACCTCTTGAACTCGTGATAATCCACGCGTCCATCTCTATTCGCATCGCACACTTTCAACAAATCTTTGGCGTAAATATACTCCGGCGGAATCTGAAGAGCCGACAAACCCTTCTCGATCTGTGCATAATCCAAATACCCGATATCTGCCGCATCAAAGAAATTAAACAAGCCCCGAATCCGAACATCTCTCTCTTCTTTGCTTTCTCGCAATGCTAACAGTACATGATCCATGGTAACCGGACCCGATCTCTTGACCGGGTTACAACAACTGGAGCGGGTCGAAGTCGAGGTGGTGGACGACTCCATCTTGGGTAATCCGACGTGTTCCACCGCGTGTCCTGCCCCGGTCATTTGCTCTCAACAATCGTCAAATTTCGATATTAGCTGGTGCTTCACACGCATAGCATCGATCTCCCAGTTACAGAGGAATTGAAATCAAAATTCTTTGTTTCGTTTTGGACGAGTGGGTCAAAAAACGGATGGTCAAACTTCCCAGGATGACACGTGACAAATTTTTTTAGGACGTTAATTATAATTTACAGCAAATATAACTAAGTAATGATGGAGAAATTGGAATGAAAATTCCTTGTTTTATTTCGCCGTTAAATAAATTTTAACTTTATTAAATGTTTAATTAAATTATTATTGAATTTGTGACAACGTGAAAATCAATATTTTATATATAATTATATTATACAAAATGAGTATCCAAAAAGTTACCACTAAACAATGTCATGGCGCTGCCGACCAAACAAGCCCTTCATAAACTTCTGAAAAACTTTCTTCAATTGTGTAGTCAAATCTTAAGATTTTTTCCAATTGGATTTCTCAAGTAACGCAGAAATCAACAAACTCAACTAATTATTAAAAACAAGAAAATTAATTTTTTCGGATAAAAAATCACATTATTATTAAGAAATTTATTTTAATATTTATATATCTAAGACATTTTAAAATATTACAGTTACACCCCAAATCTTAGATCCCCCTCCCCCCAAATCTTAATACAACCAATTTTATTTGGCTCTATTATCTTATATAATTTGAAATACACCCCTGGATTATACTTTTTAGAGGTACTGGGGAAAATTATATGAACCCCCTTAACTTATATATCTATAATTTCTATCCCTTTTCAAAGTTTAATTTATAGGTCAAACTTTACAAAAAAAAAAAACTTTATTCAAAGTTTAGGGCAAAATTCTTACTTTTAAAGAGCGTTTAGTTTGGGTAATGTTTGATTACTAAAATAGAAAGATTGTCTTGAAGATAGATTACTTAGAAGATTACTGGGTATAAATGATTACTATGTTTGATAAAATTTTATACGTATAAATAATTATTGTGTTTGGTTAAAGGTAATAAAAGATTACTAGTAAAATATTTTACTTAAATGTCTTTGAATATGATTATTTTTAAATATTTTTTATATTATTTGTCATATTAATTAAAAATAAATTTATTTTTATCTCAAAAAATTAATAAATAATAATATAATTATAATAAACTCAAGATTACCTCGGTAATCTTTAAATGCCTAAGATGAAGGTGGTAATCAGATTACCACCTACATTACCTGTCATGTCAGCATCTGTAATAGAAGATTACTGTAATCTTTTATTATTGACAAACCAAACAAGGGAATAAAAAATAGATTACCAAGGTAATCTTAAAAACCTTTAACCAAACGCACCCTTAGGGTCATAAATTTATATAAAAAATTGTTTGACCCCTTAGCTTATAAAATTTGCACATGCACATCAAAATCTTCATTATGACTGAATATTATTTTGTTATAAATTTAAATCATCTAATCACTTAATAACATATATCAAATATATATTTATTTATATATCTAAAATAGGTATATGTAAATTTATTGTTTTTTTTTATATATAGGGAATATTTTTGTTAGTTTACAATTTGTTAACTATACGAGATTATAATAAAACTATGTATATTTATTTTAAGTAAATAAATAGATATATATTTTATATGTGTTATTATATGATTGAATAATTTTAAATAAAAAATAAAATAAAACCTAATTATATAATAACACATATAATTATATATTTATTTATATATTTAAAATAAGAATACATAATATTAACGTTAGGCTAATATATAGATTTTGGCTAATTTCCTATTTCCTTACATATATGGTTATTTTTATTAATTCCCATAAATAAATTAAATTATTGGCGAAAATATTTGGTGGAATATTATTTTGGTTAAAGTGGATATTCGGTTGTCCAAGCAAAACAGGCCGGATTTGAAAATTTTAAAAAGGCTTGAAGTACACACTTGGAAGTCACGAAATGGGAATAGGCACGTGTTAATCCTGAGAACTATTAGCTTCATTTATTAATAGACGGTTCTTTAATTTATTAAGTTGGGTGGATCTTTATTTTAAAGATGTCTACGTCACACCATCCAAATTTGCCCACGTAGGTTCCAGCCATTTTACTTTGCGCCCTTCCTGGAGTTACAAATCATATCTTCTCACTTTTGGCATATTCTATGATCACAGTAAATTACAAACATGAGAACACCATTAATCCAAATGACAAACATTCTTCATAACTAAGGAATCACAGATTAACTTCAAACTTATACAACAACAACTTGAAAATGTTACATGCAGTCAACTATCATGACTTAACACATTACTAGGGTACAGAAAGAGAGGGTAGACTTTGAGTCTAAGATGTGTTATTGTATATTACTACACATAATCTGAACTGGGAGAAACAAGTTCAAGTCATAATTGGTTGGTATTCATCTTCAACCTTATTCCTAAAAAGAAACTGTACAATAGCAACAGCAGAAACAATTCCCACCAAAACTATTGCTGCCCCAACATAAGCACTTCTGTTTATTTTGTCATACATCTGCGAAAACCAAACAAATATCATCGTTGGTTATTATAAATCAAGAATGGCTTTTCTTTAATTCAATAAGGTCGCCAAACAAATTAAACAATTGCCACTCTATATGAACAATTTGATCTAACAAGTCAGGGTAATCAGTCAGACTACTTATCCAACATATCTATCATTAATCTTCACCATGAATAGAAAAATGTTTGCTTCTGTTCAAACAATCCTTTTTATTTGCATTATAATTAGGTTACTACTTGGAAATCAAATAATAAAATCTTACTTTAACGGGGAGATGCAGGAGATGCTCAGGCTCTGGCACTTGGTCAGCAACCAAAATATAGAATAGCCCCATGACTCCTGTGTGTCCTCGGGTGCTGCTGTAGTTGGATTCTAAAATCAGTGTCTCCCCATCTGTTATCTTGACAGATCCAGGTTGAGGATAACAGGTGGACATTCCTACAATGTAACCAGCCTCGTTTCCGGCTTCAATCCCATCTCCGTAAGCTGGAATTGAAGAGCATATAGCCTTTCCATCCTGTATTTTCCACACAACAATATCATGCAAGGAAGCATTACCTATCAAACTGCCACATGCTATACATACCAATGGATAAAAGAGAGAGAAATTCAAACAAGATTAAAAAAAATGATCAAAATCACCTCTCGGTAAAGAGCAGATCCTATTCCCCCTGAGTGCTGGTGGGCAACACCATAAATGACATAACCACCAGTCGGCATGGTGAGGCTTATTCTTTTAGTGTTAATGCACTCATGATCAGCCACATCGGTGGCACTACAAGGCTCAATGTCATATTCAACCTGCACATATATTCCCATTAGTTTCAAGATCTGTAAAGAAACTGAACTAACAAAAACACCAGTAAAAAACTCCGAGGCATTCATTGTCAGGTCTCATATATGAAGGGTGGATTCATTTCCAAGCTATTAGACAGGTTAATCAATAATGAATGCATTCTGTGAATGTGAAAATGTTTCTACAATAATTAAAAAGTTTATCTCTAATGAAAGTCACTCCAGTAAGGTATAATCCAACAGTGTTGTTGGGGTTCATTTGCATTCCCATCCTTCTGCCTCCACCCCCACTCCCTAAACTTAGCGTGAACATCCTCACAAATGCATCAATGAGCAGGTAATGTAAACCACATCCCTCATCCCAAAACCTTAGTGTGAACAACCTCAAGAGGCTTTACAAATCAAGTACGTATTTTAACATTAATGCAATAAAACGAGAGCATTAAAGGCCCTGGAAAGGAAAAAAACACCTCAGTTTTATTTGGCTAATAATATTTTCAAGATTCCAACATATATCATGGAGTAATAGCTGCTAAAGATAAGCAAAGTCAAATTCAATTCCATGAAATGTCCAAAATTAATCAAAAGAATTTCATTCTTTCTCTAGTATGAGATTTGAGTAAAAAGAATTCACTCACCCGGCAATCATGCTCAGTGCTGAGTCCAGTTGAATCATTAAACCTTTTCCACTTATCGGTGATATCAAATATATAGATTTTAACAGGCACCAAGGAACTATCCCATTCAACCCACTTCACGGTATATCTCAGGTAGAGGCTCCTTGTGGCACCTTCAAAGCCATGTCTCACTCTGCATTGAGTCTGATCATAACAACATCGCAAGCCTCCAGCATAATCTGGCCTCAAAGGTCGGCCATATTCATCCACAGTAATATTATAAAGATCACACCTGCATTCAGTGCAACCCAATTTATCTTCCACACCTCGTGTATCAATTGCATGGACATTAAGCAGCCATCTCTCCTCATAGCCCTCAGGAATATCCGCAGGATTACCAATTTCTATTCCATAAGGGTCTGGGATGTGTGTTGCTGTTCCTCTTGTTTCAGATCCAAGGCCAAAATACTGCCCAAGAACGCCTTTCTGGCATATGCCATCATTTCTCACAATAAAGTAATCTGATTCACTAGGCTTCCTGCTGTCATTGTATTCTACATGTCCATAGTATCTTGCAACAACCCAATGGTGGAGATAAGTTTCATGAAGGGGAACAGGATTCCCTGCCTCGTCAATTACTTCTGCATTGAAACTCTTGAGAGAGATATGACCCCTGGGAAAGTTAATATTGTAGTAATATCTATTCTCAACAGATCCAGGTCCCAGCACAAACTTTGGCGATAGGAAAACTGCAGTTTTGATCTGATTTTCATTCAAAACCCCCTGTGAATATGATAAGCTCATTGCCAGCAAAAGAATGGCTGCTGAAATCCACCATCCTTTGTAAAAAGTCCTCATCGTTACCTGTGTGAAATTCATTATTAACAGTTAGTCTCTGCTGCAGACTCAAAGAAACACAGTCATAGAGTTTGAAATCCAAAAATATGAATGACCGAGCACAATCAATATGAAGATCATTCTATTACTTTATCAATCCATAAAAAAGGATTTAAAAAAATAAATAAATTCCCCGTAATTGAACAGGTAATCACAACTATTTGCCATTTAAAATATTCGCAATGGACAGGAAAATATGTCAATTCAAAAAACCCAATATTTCAGTAAGAACTCCAGCTCTCTTTAACAAAAACCCCATCTTTAATTCTGTAATAGACGTTTCCACATAAAGATTGCCTGAACAGAATACTACAAAAGAAGTAATAATGAACAGATGGTTTTTAGTACTTCATTGATTGATAAAGAAAACAATAAGTGGAAACTATCATTACATGGGACTGGGTCATTATGCACAAACAAATAAGAAATTAAAGCTTCTTAAACCAAAAAGTTGAAAACGTATGATCTTATGATAGTTTATAAATCAATCAAATATGTGAAAACGATAGTATTTTTCAGTCTAAACAATACGAGTATGAACCGCAGACGGAAAAAAAGTATCCTATGAAAAATAAACGTACCCGGGGATCGACGAGGAACCGCAACCGTTAACAATCCAGTCTTTTGAGTTGAAAATTTGAAGCATAAAGCCTTTGATTGATGCTACTGTCTATGCCATCAGCGATAACTGATATAGAGATTATACCGAGGTATGCAAGTCAGCCACGTGTTCCCCGAGGAAGTGCCGAAAGAAAATGTCAAATTTCTGGGCGTAAGCAATGACGTTCTGTCTTTCTTTCCAAGATAAAATTGGAGACTTCATGTCAACAGGACAATAACAAATCACGAATATCGATCCAAACTATATAGTCATTCATTACTTTGTCGGTGTATATTTGTCCCTTTCGGCAGTCAATCAATCTGGGATTATAATTAGTTTTTTGTATTAACGTGAGGAAATTTTGCTTAACAAACAGCCAAATTTAATCCCTGTGGCCTATACGAAAATACATCATTTGACCAGAAGTTTAGTATTTGTCGTTTTGGACAAAGGCTTGTACAGTATTTAAACTTAATTAAAAAAAAAATAAGTGATATATTATTATATAATTAAATAATTTTAAATTAAAAATAAAATAATATTTAATTATATAACAATAAATAATTATATATTTAAATTATATGTCAAAAAAAATATATTTATAACATTACTCAATTTAAAAATAATAAAATTTTGTAAATTCCTTTTTATTTTAAATTTAAATAAAGTATTGTTATATAATTAAATTTAAAATTAATTAATTATATAATATGTTATTCGAGTATAAAATTAAATTCTCGAAATTAATTACATTTATTAAATTAAATGATTTGAGAGGGTCTATGCTATTTTTGTTGAGACTTTTGGATTAAGACATCTCAAATAATAGACATCTCAAGTATATAAGTATGTCTACTTATAGTTTAAAACATAATGTCCCCTTCAAATAAGCTTAATTTTACCCCTTTATATTTTTTTTTATAGAAACACGTAGTTGTACTTAAGTATAATTTTTTTAAAGGGCAAAAGATTTATCCTCACTCAAGGTATAATAAAATTTCAAACTCTTACTTTTCAATTTTTAAAAATTCAAACACCTATTAATAACTAAATTTTTGTTAAAAATTTCAATTAGAGTTAAGATAAAACTATCATTTACTAAAAAAAATTAAAATTTTTATCACATTTTTCTCTCTCATATTTAAAAACTTACATTTTCCCCAACCCAAAGTTTAAGAGTGACAAAACTCCCCTAAGGTTTGTTCCTCTTCCTCCGGTGCCGATTTCTCCTTCTCTGGTTGTCGATCGTTCTGCCTCTCCCTTAATCTCTCCCTCTAGTCTCTCTCCTTGTCTCTCCAACTGGAGAAAGAGAAATTGACATTAAAGAAAAAGAAACAAACCCTATAGGGGTTTTTGTCACTTTTCAAACTTTAGATTAAAGGAAAATATAAGTTTTTAAATATGAGAGGGGAAAATGTGATAAAACTTTAATTTTTTTAATAAATAATAGTTTTATCTTTAACCTTAACTGAGATTTTTATCAAAAATTTGATTATAAGTGAATGTTTGAATTTTTAAAAATTGAAAGATAAGAGTTTAAAATTTCACTATATCTTATACAGAAATAAGTCTTTTGACTTTTTTTTTAATCAAATAATACCATATCAAGAAGTATTCTATTAGAACATTTTTTTTTTCTGATTTTTTAAAACTTGTAATAAGTATTTTATAATGATTCTTAGGACATGAAATTTGCAATAAAGCCAATTACAACATAAAATTACTTGTCGTAGCTGTGTACATTAGGTATCTGATATAAATACATACTAGTGTACGTCGCTAAGCCAAGCCAAGCCAAGCAAAAAGAAACTGAATTATTTCTACATATATTTATACTATGAACTAGAAACAACAAATCATAAGTGGTTGATATTCGACATTGCTCTTGTTTCTACGTCGATTCCATACTGCAAGAAATACAGCCAAAACTCCAACCCAAACAACTGCTGTCCAAACATATCCAGCACCGTTCATGTTGTTTAACATCTGCATTCAGACCTTGTTACAATCAAGAAGGCAATTGGCATCCAGATGAGCATGAACCAATCAATCATGGGCAAGTTTACATGTATTATCATGAGTCAGAAAGTTAAAGACTTACTTGAATTGGAAGACTTGAGGTATGAGGTATGGGCTTCGCCACCTGCTCAGCCACCAAAATGTAGAAAAGCCCCATCACTCCTGTGTGATGTTGGGTGCTGCTGTAGTTAGATTCCAGAATCAGAGTCTCCCCGTCTGCTATTTTGACAGAGCCTGGTTGAGGATAACAAGTGGACATTCCTACAATGTAAGCAGCCTCATTTCCTGCTTCTGTCCCATTTCCGTAAGCTGGAATTGAAGCACATATAGCCTTTCCATCCTGAAGAACCATGATATTTAATCAAGGAAACCAGAAAGCCTGCAGTAATAATGAAAAATATAGATTTTGATATAACCTCTCTGTATAAAGCAGAGCCTATGCCCCCTGAGTGCTGGTGGGCAACGCCATAGATGAGATTGCCACCAGTGGTCATGGTGACGCTGATTCTTTTGGTGTGAATGCACTCATCATTAGCCAAATTGGTGGCACTACAGGGCTCCACTTCATATTCTACCGGCATCATCGACCGGCAGTTGAAAACAGGAATAATGTTTCAAAGCCAAGATCAATTCAAAGAATGTCCAAAAATAACCCAAAACCATTTACCTGGCAATCATGCTCTGTGCTGAGTCCCGTTGAATCATCAAACTTTTTCCAAGTATCAGTGACATCAAATATATAGATTTTAACGGGCACAATAGAGCTATCCCAATCAACCCATTTCACAGTATATTTCAAGTACAGGCTTCTGCTGGCACCTTCAAAGCCATGTCTCAACCGGCACTGTGTATGATCATAACAGCATCGCAAACCTCCGGCATAATCTGGGCTCAAAGTTTGGCCATACTCATCCACCGTAATATTATACAGATCACACCTGCATTCTGTGCATCCCAATTTATCCTCCACTCCTCTTGTGTCAATTGCGTGAACATTCAGCATCCATCTATCCTCATATCCTTCAGGAATTTCAGCAGGATTTCCTATTTCTATTCCATAAGGATCTGGAATATATGTTTCTGTTCCTCGTGTTTCAGATCCAAGGCCAAAATACTGCCCCAGAACGTCTCTCTGGCATATGCCATCATTTCTTACAGGCTTATAATCCGGTTCACGAACATCACTGTTACCATGGTAGTCTACACGTCCATAGTATCTATCAACAACCCAATGATGGAGATAAGTTTCGTGAAGAGGAACGGGGTTCCCTGTCTCATCAATTATTTCTGCATGGAAACTCTTGAGAGCTTTATGGCCTCTTGGAAAATCGATGTTGTAATAAAATTTGTTCTCAACAGATCCCGGCCCTAACACAAATTTTGGTGAAAGAAAAACTGCGGATTTGATCATTTTCTGACAGGAAAAAGCTTGTGAGTATTGTATGCTCAATCCCATGAAAAGGTTGACTAGTAAAATCAACCATGGTTGAGAACAATTTCCCATTCCTGTCAAGTGTTAAGTACACTATCTTTAGCTAATTAAGCCAGAAAATTTTCGAAGTGTAGAGTCCAAAACGCAGTCCAAGGGAAAGGAGTTTGAACTTGAGGTAAAACTAAAAATGAAAATTTATAAAAATTTATGTTGGATGCGAAAGACTCTGTAACACACAAGTTTCTTAAAATAAATTCGTTTCTTTCACTCGACTGCACAAAAATTTAAAAAACTTTTGTTTATCAAGATACAATGATATAGACGTAATAAAAAAAACAATAATTTTACTTTTAACAATAACAGTAAAATTTAATAGACAGATGTGTATTTAAATTTTTAATAGTTAACAAGTAAAAAGTGAGTTTGCGCCAAACCTTTGGTGGGAAATAATCATTTGGCCATTATAGAATATTCTTAACCCAAACAAGTTACTTAATAAGTTGTTTATGCATGGTTCCTTTGTTTTTTTCAAATTAGTATTTTAATATTTCATTATCATTTTTCCCCACACGTTCTTATGAGAAATGAGGTGACTAAAAATAAATAATTACTTCAATCACAACACTTGTTTACACATATTTATTGGAAGATTACACAAATTAAATATTTGATTACTCCAATTATTGTGTCATATTCAGCCTTAATTTGTGATTGGTCTATGGCGATGAGAGAATAATTAGCAACCACATCCCCACTTTCAAAAGGCTAAGAAAGTGGCCGGAAAATTGGAAAATCTTGACCTAAATTAGAGGTTACAAGCATTTGACCTACATCGTGGCAGTGCCTGCTCATTGCACCACAATAACAATCTGCTTCATTCAGTTAAAAAACACAAAAGAGAACGTGGGCGAGATCACCTATCTCATTGTTTTTCCCCTTTCTTTCTGAATAGTCCAAACCAGAAAGAAATGACAGAAAAGCAAAGGCCAAAGAGAGAAGAGAAAAGAGACGTCAAGAGGTCTCCCTCCTCCGTACCATTCCCTACTCCGATCACCAGAGGTCCCATTTTTATTCTCTTTGTTTTATATTCTGTTTCCTTCTAATTTTGATGTGGATTTCTTCAAACTTGTTTATTTTTTAATGGGTTTATTCATTATAGGTGGTGGTCCTCGGAAACTGTAGCTGTGGTGACAGATGCCAACAGAGGAATTGGATTCGAGATCGTCAGACAACTTGCAGGGCAAGGATTAACGGTTATACTTACATCGAGAGACACAAATGTTGGGCTTGAAGCAGCCAAAGTCTTGCAAGAAGGAGTTTCAATGTAGGAGATGCTCAGGCTCTGGCACTTGGTCAGCAACCAAAATATAGAATAGCCCCATGACTCCTGTGTGTCCTCGGGTGCTGCTGTAGTTGGATTCTAAAATCAATGTCTCCCCATCTGCTATCTTGACAGATCCAGGTTGAGGATAACAGGTGGACATTCCTACAATGTAACCAGCCTCATTTCCGGCTTCGATCCCATCTCCGTAAGCTGGAATTGAAGAGCATATAGCCTTTCCATCCTGTATTTTCCACACAACAATATCATGCAAGGAAGCATTACCTATCAAACTGCCACATGCCATACATACCAATGGATAAAAGAGAGAGAAATTCAAACAAGATAAAAAAAAAATGAACAAAATCACCTCTCGGGATAGAGCAGATCCTATTCCCCCTGAGTGCTGGTGGGCAACACCATAAATGACATAACCACCAGTCGGCATGGTGAGGCTTATTCTTTTAGTGTTAATGCACTCATGATCAGCCACATCGGTGGCACTACAAGGCTCAATGTCATATTCAACCTGCACATATATTCCCATTAGTTTCAAGATTTGTAAAGAAACTGAACTAACAAAAACACCAGTAAAGAACTCCAAGGCATTCATTGTCAGGTCTCATATATGAAGGGTGGATTCATTTCCAAGCTATTAGACAGGTTAATCAATAATGAATGCATTCTGTGAATGTGAAAATGTTTCTACAATAATTAAAAAGTTTATCTCTAATGAAAGTCACTCCAGTAAGGTATAATCCAACAGTGTTGTTGGGGTTCATTTGCCTTCCCATCCTTCTGCCTCCACCCCCACTCCCTAAACTTAGCGTGAACATCCTCACAAATGCATCAATGAGCAGGTAATGTAAACCACATCCCTCATCCCAAAACCTTGGTGTGAACAACGTCAAGAGGCTTTACAAATCAAGTACATATTTTAACATTAATGCAATAAAACAAGAGCATTAAAGGCCCTGGAAAGGAAAAAAACACCTCAGTTTTATTTGGCTAATAATATTTTCAAGATTCCAACATATATCATGGAGCAATAGCTGCTAAAGATAAGCAAAGTCAAATTCAATTCCATGAAATGTCCAAAATTAATCAAAAGAATTTCATTCTTTCTCTAGTATGAGATTTGAGTAAAAAGAATTCACTCACCCGGCAATCATGCTCAGTGCTGAGTCCAGTTGAATCATTAAACCTTTTCCACTTATCAGTGATATCAAATATATAGATTTTAACAGGCACCAAGGAACTATCCCATTCAACCCACTTCACGGTATATCTCAGGTAGAGGCTCCTTGTGGCACCTTCAAAGCCTGGTCTCACTCTGCATTGAGCCTGATCATAACAACATCGCAAGCCTCCAGCATAATCTGGCCTCAAAGGTCGGCCATATTCATCCACAGTAATATTATAAAGATCACACCTGCATTCAGTGCAACCCAATTTATCTTCCACACCTCGTGTATCAATTGCATGGACATTAAGCAGCCATCTCTCCTCATAGCCCTCAGGAATATCCGCAGGATTACCAATTTCTATTCCATAAGGGTCTGGGATGTGTGTTGCTGTTCCTCTTGTTTCAGATCCAAGGCCAAAATACTGCCCAAGAACGCCTTTCTGGCATATGCCATCATTTCTCACAATAAAGTAATCTGATTCACTAGGCTCCCTGCTGTCATTGTATCCTACACGTCCATAGTATCTTGCAACAACCCAATGGTGGAGATAAGTTTCATGAAGGGGAACAGGATTCCCTGCCTCGTCAATTACTTCTGCATTGAAACTCTTGAGAGCGATATGACCCCTGGGAAAGTCAATATTGTAGTGATATCTATTCTCAACAGATCCAGGTCCCAGCACAAACTTTGGCGATAGGAAAACTGCAGTTTTGATCTGATTTTCATTCAAAAACCCCTGTGAATATGATAAGCTCATTGCCAGCAAAAGAATGGCTGCTGAAATCCACCATCCTTTGTAAAAAGTCCTCATCGTTACCTGTGTGAAATTCATTATTAACAGTTAGTCTCTGCTGCAGACTCAAAGAAACACAGTCATAGAGTTTGAAATCCAAAAATATGAATGACTGAGCACAATCAACATGAAGATCATTCTATTACTTTATCAATCCATAAAAAGGGATTTAAAACAATAAATAAATTCCCCGTAATTGAACAGGTAATCACAACTATTTGCCATTTCAAATATTCGCAATGGACAGGAAAATATGTCAATTCAAAAGACCCAATATTTCAGTAAGAACTCCAGCTCTCTTTAACAGAAACCCCATCTTTAATTCTGTAATAGACGTTTCCACATAAAGATTGCCTGAACAGAATACTACAAAAGAAGCAATAATGAACAGATGGTTTTTAGTACTTCATTGATTGATAAAGAAAACAATAAGTGGAAACTATCATTACATGGGACTGGGTCATTATGCACAAACAAATAAGAAATTAAAGCTTCTTAAACCAAAAAGTTGAAAACGTGTGATCTTATGATAGTTGTTTATAAATCAATCAAATATGTGAAAACGATAGTATTTTTCAGTCTAAACAATGCGAGTATGAACTTTAGATGGAAAAAAACGTATCCTGTGAAAAATAAACGTACCCGGGGAGAGACGAGGAACGGCCCCCGTTAACAATCCAGTCTTTTGAGTTGAAATTTGAAGCATAAAGCCTTTGATTGATGCTACTGTCTATGCCATCAGCGATAACTGATATAGAGATTATATCGAGGTATGCAAGTCAGCCACGTCTTCCCCGAGGAAGTGCCGACAGAAAATGTCAAATTTTAGCGCCATTTCGCGCAGGGCGTAAGCAATGACGTTCTGCCTTCAGACTTTCTTTCCAAGATAAAATTGGACAAAGAAGACTTAAAGTCAACAGGACAATAACAAATCACGAATATCGATCCAAACTTTATAGTCATTACTTTGTCAGTATATATCTGTCCCTTTCGGCAGTCAATCATTCTGGGATTATTATTCTTTTTTTGTATTAACGTGAGGAAATTTTGCGTAACAAACAGCCAAATTTAATCCCAGTACTATTTATCATTATGGATATGGTTAAATAATTTTAAATTAAAAATAAAATAATATTTAATTATATAATTATAAATAATTATATATTTAAATTATATAAAAATATATATTTATAACATTATTCAATTTAAAAATAATAAAATTTTGTAAATTCCTTTGTATTTTAAATTTAAATAAAGTATTATTATATAATTAAATTTAAAATTAATCAATTATATAATATATTATTTGAATATATAATTAAATTCTCAAAATTAATTACATATATTAAATTAAATGATTTGAGAGGGTCTATGCTATTATTTTTGTTGAGACTTTTGGATTAAGACATCTCAAATAATAATCAGCCCGTCCTCATCTCAATTCTTATGAAAACTTTAATACTTCTTCCTCATTGTATAACTCTCACTTTCAATAAGCTCATTATCGAATTCTCACTCAAAAAAGCATAAAATAAAACAAAAAATTTCTTTGAATCCCAGTATTTAACTGTATATTTGAGTTTTTTTAATTATCTTTATTAATGAATAATAAAATAATATAAATTGTGTCAAGATCATATTAACCAAACAAATATAAGTGATACATAGACATGATCTACTCTTAAAGAAGAATTTTGTTGGTCGCATTAAACTCGCAGACTGTGTCAGTCTTATAAATATGTATAATATAGTGAATCGATCTACTAGAACACACAGACAATATATTAAAACCTCACAAAAATATAGTTCATGAATGCGATTAACCATATTAAATTTGACCCATAAGTATGTCTACTTATAGTTTAAAACATAATGTCCCCTTCAAATAAGCTTAATTTTACCGCTTAAAAAAAAAATATATATTTTTTTTTATAGAATCACATAGTTGTACTTAAGTATAATTTTTTTAAGGGCAAAAGATTTATTCCTATCCAAGGTATAGTGAAATATCAAATTCCTATTTTTCAATTTTTAAAAACTCAAATACTCACTTATAACCAAATTTTGTTAAAAATTTCAGTTAGAGTTAAGAATAAAACTATCATTTACTGAAAAAATTAAAATTTTATTATATTTCCCTCCCTTATATTTAAAAACTTTCATTTTTCCTTAACCCAAAGTTTGAAAAGTGACAAAACCCCCCTAAGGTTTATTTCTCTTCCTTTGGAGCCGATTTCTCCTTCTCTGATTGTCAATCGTTCTCCCTCCCCCTTTATCTCTCCCTTTGGTCTCTCTCCCTTGTCTCTCTAATTGGAGAAGGAGAAATCGACGTGACAAACCCAGAGGGGTTTTTGTCACTTTTTAAACTTTAAGTTAGACGAAAATGTAAGTTTTTAAATATGAGGAAGAAAAATGTGATAAAACTTTAATTTTTTTAATAAATAATAGTTTTATCCCTAACCTTAACTGAGATTTTTAATAGAAATTTGATTATGAGTGAATATTTGAATTTTTAAAAATTGAAAGGTAAGACTTTGAAATTTCACTATACCTTATAGGAATAAGTCTTTTAACTTTTTTTTAATCAAATAATACCATATCAAGAAGTATTCTATTAGAACTTTTGTTTTTCTGATTTTTTAAAACTTGTAATAAGTATTTTATAATGATTCATAGGACATGAAATTTGCAAATAAAGCCAATTACAACATAAAATTACTTATCGTAGCTGGGTACATTAGGTATCTGATATAAATACCTACTAGTGTACGTCGCTAAGCCAAGCCAAGCCAAGCAAAAAGAAACTGAATTATTTCTACATATATTTATACTATGAACTAGAAACAACTTCAAATCATAAGTGGTTGATATTCGACATTGCTCTTGTTTCTACGTCGATACCATACTGCAAGAACTAGAGTCAAAACTCCAACCAAAACAACTGCTGTCCAAACATATCCAGCACCGTTCATGTTGTTTAACATCCGCATTCAGACCTTGTTACAATCAAGAAGGCAATTGGCATCCAGATGAGCATGAACCAATCAATCATGGGCAAGTTTACATGTATTTTCATGAGTCAGAAAGTTAAAAGACTTACCTGAATTGGAAGACTTAAGGTATGAGGTATGGGCTTCGCCACCTGCTCAGCCACCAAAATGTAGAAAAGCCCCATCACTCCTGTGTGATGTTGGGTGCTGCTGTAGTTAGATTCCAGAATCAGAGTCTCCCCGTCTGCTATTTTGACAGAGCCTGGTTGAGGATAACAAGTGGACATTCCTACAATGTAAGCAGCCTCATTTCCTGCTTCTGTCCCATTTCCGTAAGCTGGAATTGAAGCACATATATCCTTTCCATCCTGAAGAACCATGATATTTAATCAAGGAAACCAGAAAGCCTGCAGTAATAATGAAAAATATAGATTTTGATATAACCTCTCTGTATAAAGCAGAGCCTATGCCCCCTGAGTGCTGGTGGGCAACGCCATAGATGAGATTGCCACCAGTGGTCATGATGACGCTGATTCTTTTGGTGTGAATGCACTCATCATTAGCCAAATTGGTGGCACTACAGGGCTCCACTTCATATTCTACCTGCATCATCGACCAGCAGTTGAAAACAGGAATAATGTTTCAAAGCCAAGATCAATTCTAAGAATGTCCAAAAATAACCCAAAACCATTTACCTGGCACTCATGCTCTGTGCTGAGTCCCGTTGAATCATCAGAATTTTTCCATGTATCAGTGACATCAAATATATAGATTTTAACGGGCACAATAGAGCTATCCCAATCAACCCATTTCACAGTATATTTCAAGTACAGGCTTCTGCTGGCACCTTCAAAGCCATGTCTCAACCGGCACTGTGTATGATCATAACAGCATCGCAAACCTCCGGCATAATCTGGGCTCAAAGTTTGGCCATACTCATCCACCGTAATATTATACAGATCACACCTGCATTCTGTGCATCCCAATTTATCCTCCACTCCTCTTGTGTCAATTGCGTGAACATTAAGCATCCATCTATCCTCATATCCTTCAGGAATTTCAGCAGGATTTCCTATTTCTATTCCATAAGGATCTGGAATATATGTTTCTGTTCCTCGTGTTTCAGATCCAAGGCCAAAATACTGCCCCAGAACGTCTCTCTGGCATATGCCATCATTTCTTACAGGCTTATAATCCGGTTCACGAACATCACTGTTACCATGGTAGTCTACACGTCCATAGTATCTATCAACAACCCAATGATGGAGATAAGTTTCGTGAAGAGGAACGGGGTTCCCTGTCTCATCAATTACTTCTGCATGGAAACTCTTGAGAGCTACATGGCCTCTTGGAAAATCGATGTTGTAATAAAATTTGTTCTCAACAGATCCCGGTCCTAACACAAATTTTGGTGAAAGAAAAACTGCGGATTTGATCATTTTCTGACAGGAAAAAGCTTGTGAGTATTGTATGCTCAATCCCATCAAAAGGTTGACTAGTAAAATCAACCATGGTTGAGAACAATTTCCCATTCCTGTCAAGTGTTAAGTACACTATCTTTAGCTAATTAAGCCAGAAAATTTTCAAAGTGTAGAGTCCAAAACGCAGTCCAAGGGAAAGGAGTTGGAACTTGAGGTAAAACTAAAAATGAAAATTTATAAAAATTTATGTTGGATGCCAAAGACTGTGTAACACACAAGTTTCTTAAAATAAATTCGTTTCTTTCACTCGAATGCACAAGAATTTAAATAACTTTTGTTTATCAAGATACAACGATAGAGGCGTAATAAGAAAAACAACAATTTCTTATTTTAATAAATTAAATCATACATAAGTTCTACCGAGACACAACTTAAAAATCACTTAAATCTAAGAGAAACTCTAAACGAGGAGAAAAAGAGAGTTCAAATTCTTGTGTTGTGTGAAGTGAGAGGAGGAGCTGGTTTTCTATAATATTCTAAGGGGACAACACATCTCAAATTGAATTTCACTGTAAATCCAAATCTTTTAACATTTTAATTCGATAGCCTTCAACACTTTTTCACCTTTTAACTTCTTCACATCCAAAAATTCAATAAAATTACCATTTTTCTTACAACGGAAACAAAAAAATGACAAAAGCAGCGTCTTACTGGGACTCAATAGTGAAGCCGGCTGCTTCAACGAAGTATCAAAGTTGGTTTTAACATATCCAAACTCAATTTTTGATAAGGACAGATCATTTTTACCCCTAGGTTGCGACTGTAATTTCTTCCTGAACCCAAAAATGTCTGTAAGAATTCCAGGTTTCTAGACTTCATTTATCTTTAAGCAAGTGCAAGTTTGAAAGACTTTCAGCTGAGATAAAAACTGAAGCTATGAATTGTTATGAAAGCCTTTTGCAAACAGATAGAGATGCAGTAACATAACCATTATGCCACACGAAGATTAAGATAGCAGAAGATATACTTGACGAAAGATAGTAAATGAGAAGAAAGAACGTACCCTGATTGGACGATGAAGAAGAAGAGCAACTAATCAAAGTTCACTTCACTCCTTGGATTAGAAGAAAGGAGGAACACGTTTAAGTTTTGTTAAATATTTGTGAATATATATATATATATACACAAATTGCAGCGTCAAATGATTGTGAAATAAAGGATAAAATTTCTGCATTACATACGCCATGACGTTCACGAGAAGCTTTTAACTTCTTCTAGATGGAGCAGTTTTCAATGGCACAAGGTTTTCCAAATTTTCAATTGAAAAATGATTAACGTAAAGTTAAAAGTTTATAGTAATTGGCGGCTTTCACATTAATGACAATTAATACGGGTATTAATAAAAAATATGGGGTTTGTATGGACAATAACTAATTCTTTAGAGGTTTCATTAAGATAAGTAACCCTAACACATGAGCCAATTTGGTCATGTGTGATCTGGGATCCAAACGGATACAAGTTGAAATGGGTGAATTTATGAGGGTGGAAAATGTACATGCCCATACCCGTTTCTCCCGGTATACATGACTCAATTACTAAATCCCAAACCTCATAATTTAACCAATCTATGAGGGTATAATATAAAGATACATATACTCGACTCTTTAGGTATACATTAGTCATTATTTATAACATTTTTGAGATTTTAATTTTGAATGACTCATTTAATTTGTGAATACTTAGATAAAAACAATTTAGAACTTTATTGCAATTTAATGAATTCAAGAAGATTAAAACTTTTAAGAAAATTCAATAAACTTTTAATGAATTCTAAATTCATTATGTTCGATACATGATAGGAAACTTGGATCCAAAAAGTATTTACAAGAATATATCAAAAAACTTTTAAGATATTATAGAAGGCTAAATAAGTATTTTCCCCTGAAGGTTTGATGTAAACCTAATTTTTTATTTACTAACTATTAAAAATTTAAATACATATTCGTCTGTTAAATTTCATTAGTAAAATTGTCATTTAACAAAAGTATTGAAAAAAATTAAAAATTTATTATATTTTCATCTTCCAAGTTTAAAAACTAACAAATTCCTTTCACCTAAAGTTTGAAAAACTTACATTTCCCCCATAGGATTTTTCCACCATGTTGCCAATGTCAAGAGGCAATGGCATTCTCCCTCCCTCCTGACTTTTCTCTTAGTTACACTTATTTTTTATCATTATCGACCAATGAAGACAAATCATTCATCTCCATACGAAGATGCAATTCGTCTTTGTCTCTCAAATAACGACATTGCATCATCTTCATCTCTAACAAAGACAAATTGCATCTTCATTTGGAGACAAAGACATGCCTTCATCAGCCACTTTCTTAAATTGATGATGGTTGGGAATAGAACTGGAGGGAAAAAGAATGTAGTCCTCGTCAGCACCAGTGGTTGGAAAAACCTTAGGAATGAATGTTCATTTTCAAACTTCGATGGAGGTATTTGTTAGATTTTTAAACTTAAGAGAGAAATATAATAAATTTTTAATTTTTTTAAATATTTTTATTAAATAACAATTTTACTTTTAACAGTAACAGTAAAATTTAATAGACAGATGTGTATTTAGATTTTTTTATAGTTGACAAGTGAAAAGTGAGTTTGCACCAAACCATTGGTGGGAAACAATCATTTGGTAATTATAGAATATTCTTAACCCAAACAAGTTAGTTAACAAGTTGTTTATACACGGTTCCTTTGTTTTTTCCAAATTAATATTTCAATATTTCATTATCATTTTTCCCCACACGTTCTTATGAGGAATGAGGTGACTTAAAATAAATAATTACTTCGATCACAACACTTGTTTACACATATTTATTGGAAGATTACACAAATTAAATATTTGATTACTCCAATTATTGTATCATATTCAGCCTTAATTTGTTATTGGTGTATGGAGATGAGAGAATAATTAGCAACCACATCCCCACTTTCAAAAGGCTAAGAAAGTGGCCGGAAAATTGGAAAATCTTGACCTAAATTAGAGGTTAGAAGCATTTGACCTACAACGTGGCAGTGCCTGCTCATTGAACCACAATAACAATCTGCTTCATTCAATTAAAAAACACAAAAGAGAACGTGGGCGAGATCACCTATCTCATTGTTTTTCCCCTTTCTTTCTGAGTAGTCCAAGCCCGAAAGAAATGACAGACAAAGCAAAGGGCAAAGCAAAGGCCAAAGAGAGAAGAGAAAAGAGACGTCAAGAGGTCTCCCTCCTTCGCACCATTCCCTACTCCGATCACCAGAGGTCCCATTTTTTTTCTCTTTGTTTTTATTTTCTGTTTACTTCTAATTTTGATGTGGATTTCTTCAAACTTGTTTATTTTTTAATGGGTTTATTCATTATAGGTGGTGGTCCTCGGAAACTGTAGCTGTGGTGACAGGTGCTAACAGAGGAATTGGATTCGAGATCGTCAGACAACTTGCAGGGCAAGGATTAACGGTTATACTTACATCGAGAGACACAAATGTTGGGCTTGAAGCAGCCAAAGTCTTGCAAGAAGGTGGTTTCAATGTAGATGTTCATCAACTCGATATCGTAGAACAATCATCAATCGAAGAGTTTTGCGAGTGGATTCGGGAAAAATATGGTGGCATAGATATTCTGGTAACCTATTTGCATCGTTCTGACATTTGGTTCATGATTCATTATGCGTTGTTTTATGCAAATTTGTATTTTGCAGGTTAATAATGCAGGGGTTAATTATAACATGGGTTCTGATAATTCAGTTGAGTTTGCGAAGCAAGTCATGGCTACCAACTATTATGGCACTAAAAATATGATTAAGGCAATGATTCCTTTAATGAGACCTTCTTCTGCTGGTGCTCGTATTGTTAGTGTGAGCTCTCGACTCGGTAAACTAAATGGCCGACGCAATGTAAGTTAGTCTCGCTTTCTCTTCCATCTTTTGGGAATATGTTTCTGCAACTCTTTTTATACTTCTTTCGAATCTATCTCTACCTGCCTTTCTTGTCAAAGATAATCAACGGTTTGTCTCAAGGGAAATATCTCAGGAGTAAAGGAGTAAAAAGCAGCATAGATGTTTAATTTGCTATCACTTCGACTTGGCTTGAAACTAAACTTTCTGTATGGGAAGGGTAAATTTGCAGAAGACTTGCAATCCTTTTGCTGCTATTTTTAATTAACAAAACCTCCGCCCTTCTTGGTTTTAATTATTCTTCTATACATTAGTAACATTTTCTTAAATTATACTTTTATGGTCTATAGATGTATGTTTATGTTATACGCAAGATCTCAGTTTGTAATACTTTGCTATCATATTGAAACTGACAGAGACTCGAGAACCCAACATTGAGACAGCAGTTGGGCGATTTGGATACACTTACTGAGGAGCTCATTGATAACACCGTTGAAACTTTCCTAAAAGAAGTTGAAGAGGGCACATGGAAATCGGGTGGGTGGCCTCAGACAATAACTGACTACACACTGTCAAAACTTGCGGTTAATGCTTATACCAGGCTGATGGCAAAGATACTCTCTGACGGCCCAGAAGGCCAGAAGATTTATGTCAATTGCTTCTGCCCAGGTTGGGTGAAGACTGCTCTGTCAGGGTGGACTGGTAATGTTTCCGTTGAGAATGGCGCCGACACTGGCGTCTGGCTTGCACTGCTTCATGAGCCAATAACGGGAAAGTTCTTTGCCGAGAGACGTGAGATAAGCTTCTGAGGCAATTAGCCGAAGACAATTAGTAGTAGTCCGTAAAAAGAAAACGAAATGTAAATTGTTAGGGAAATTTTTTTTTTCCGCTGAGGCTCATGTAACGATGTTATTGTTTCATGGATTTTCTGATGAACAATTTTTTTATAATTTTTTAGTCGGTTATATAACTCTACACGCTTAACTGTGTAAGTGTAAGGCTGTTCAGTATACTTTCTTTTCGTTTCTTAAAATCGTTTTCATCAACCACACGACCAACTTGAAAAGAGCAGCCATGAACGCCCAAAGAATCCTCGGTTCGTCCGCTCCACACAACCGCAAGGCGATTTTATCTTCTTCTTCATCTCGCTTCGAGACTTTTCTAAGCTATCATTTTTTAAATAACCTTTTTCCCAAGTTTTTTTTTTTCCTTAAAGAAAACTTACCTGCGGCTCCGTCTTTTTGTTGTTAAGGCCTTAATATAGATGTGTTTTTGGTGACCATTTTGGTAAATCACCTCATAATTTTATAATAGTGTAATTATTAAAATTATTTATTATTATTATTTTTTTAAAATTATTCAATAATACTATATAATAATAATATATTTACGATATAAATTTTTTATATCTGATTCAGTTGTTATAAATAACAAATAAAAAAAATAAAGTTTTTAAAATTTAAAAATTGAGAAATATTGATTCATGAAAGTTAAGACGGATAAATCATTTAGTCATTTTGGAATTTATAAACAAAATCACAATATTATTAATATGAAGAGGGGTATTTAATAAAAGAAAATTAATTAAAATAATATATTTAATTAGATTAAATAATTTTAACCTATTTTTTATTGGTTATATGATCGGAGTCAAGAAAAAAACATCTGGTCAAAATTATTTGTATGCCCACCATTAGATGCGACACCTACACATTTACTGGCTCACTGTTTCTGAAAAACTAAAATAATTCTATTTTAACCAATTTTTCATAAATTATAATTTATAAATCTAACCAATTTTTTATCATAATTTATATTTGAAATAAATAAAATATTTTTATAACTAATCTAAATATAAAAATGAACATTTATGAATTAAGAGAGTAGAATTGATCATCATATAATAAAATTTAAAATTTTAATTTTAATTTGAAAAATAAAATAACAAAAGAATATGATCAGATAATTATTTTGATTAAGGTGATTTTTTTTACTTTGATTTTTAAATAAATTTTTTTTTATGAAAATAAGAGGAAATTATGTTTGAAAGAATCAGATTCTTTGGTTTAAAGATGAAAATAAAACGGACACTAATAATAAATAAAAAGTAAGATAAAACTGTTTAACTAATTAGAAAAATTATTGTAATAAATTCCTTTCCCAAATAACAAAACCAAATGAAAGAACCGTAAAAACATAGTAGGTGACGGACGCGTAGTTCCAAATTTCCAATTGCGGTTACCACTACCACTGCCACTATCAGACGCCCCCAAGCCAGAACGAACAAAATCCAATCAATCAAAGGACAACTGGTCCAATCCAACCATCCCAAAAAACGAAGCAACCAATTGATGCCGTGCTCTAAATAATTTTTAATTATAATGGGAACGGCTTCGGAGTCGGACTCCGACTCCAACGCCAACGGGTGGGGCAGAGCTCGAGGACTGATGGTCAAAACAGTGGTGCTTATAGGCAGCGCTGTTCTCCTTAAACGTCTCACCAAATCTGAAACTCGATGGGATCATGCCCGTAATGTTGCCGCCTCGCTCACTGGCGAAAAGGTACTTCTTATTATTCTGTTGTTATTCGTTTTTTTATTTTCTTAAATTTAATTATTATTGGTTTTGATTTTGGAATAGTTTTCGACGGAACAGGCTTCCAGGGATCCTGATAATTACTTCAATATCAGGTGTTTTTTTTTTTTAATTTGTAGTCATTTTTTATCTTTAGTATGGTACATGGAATTTTACTCTTTACATTGGAAGTTTCTGAGGTCTTCTTTGGATGATTAGTTGTTTCAACCTTCAAATATGTTTCAAGTTTTCAATATATGCATGGTAATTTTGATTTGCAGAATGGTTACTTGCCCAGCTGCTGAGATGGTTGATGGTTCGAAGGTTTTATATTTTGAGCAAGTTAGTTTCAACTCAATTATGTAATGTTTTTTAATAATTTTATTTTTTTCACATGATAATAAATGCCAATTGTGATAAGGTTTCTGTGTCTTTGATGTTAGGCATTTTGGAGGACTCCTCAAAAGCCCTTTCGACAGGTTTTAATATGTGCCTTATTTTATTTATTTGTGTTCTTACTTTTGATTTTCATTTAGAAGAATTATGACAGTTGCATGCCTGCAGAGATTTTATGTGGTCAAGCCTTGCCCAAAATAATTGAAATGTGATGTTGAGGTGGACTTCTAGTCTGATTTCCTGTTGTGTTGCACGATGTTACTGAATGATTTTCCTTCTTACGTTTTTACTGCCTGAATTTTCTTTTTTCATACATGAGTAGGCACTCTTGAGCACCACAATTGGTGCCATTTTATTTATTTATTTTTTTTTGGGTAAGTATCCATTTTAATTGTTGCAACTTCTGTTCTCAACATTGTGAGCAGGCGCTGAGACATAAAAGCTTGTTATATATAGAAATTGATTTTTATGTTGTTTGAACCATATGTTATTAAGAAAATAGAGCTCAGGGGGTGGCTATAAGGTGATGTGTTATGGGTTAGTTGCAATGATATTTGATTCTCTATGGAGAAATTTCAAATAGGATGCCACTGTTTCTGGAAAACTGAGTTTTGTAGTGGCTGTGGAGAGCCATGTGGTTTTTTTGGCATTTGTTATCTAATGCAATAATTGTTGTTTATCAGTTGCCTTGGAGCCTAACATTCTGATATCAGATATATTCTTTTAAATGGGCACTTAAATTCATTTGCCCTTAGAGAAGTTGAGGAGTATAAAAATTTCTGTGATCGGTCAAAGGATCAGCGCCCACTGCCTGAGGAAGTTATTGGTGTAAGTATTCTTATCACATTAACATTTTAATTTCAGATTATTAAGCATATGAATTATATGTTGGACTTGGAGAACATTATCAATCATGAATTATCCAAAAATTGGACTTGTGTATTGCTATTAATAATTCAAATTCTAAAAATTTGAAGGCCTTTATGATAGTTGATGAGCAAACTGTGGCTAGAAATTAACGTTCTTGGATGTCTAATGAAACAGGAATTTATCAAACACTTGGAACCATCCCAAGTTCTCCCAACTACTCTTTTTGTATCACTTGGTTTCTGGCTGATTATAGCTAACAAATGGTTTGACACTGACATATTATAATTGAGTTTGGAAGGCTATTTTTTAAAGTTAAGAACATAACATGTTTAGAATCTTGATGTAGGCTGAGCTATTTCGTTTTTCTTGGAACTTTGTCGTAGATAGATAGATGGTGCAATTACTTGACGTGTTAAATAAAATTTCTGAGATCACACCTCACCTATTTTATTCTAGTCAAAATAATTTGGTTGATTATTTAAAAAGGATCATCATTTGGATGATTAGAACCTATTACGATAAGCTGATGTTTATGTACATGTCTAATTTTACAAGAAATTAAAAAAAACTGCATTGGTCTGTGTTGAATATGAAGGCTATAAAAAATCTGGGTCTTTTCAAACATCATTACATATTATCTGGAGAGAGAACTCTGTGATCACAATAAATAGTGTCAAGAACTCAAAGCTAACCTGTCTCTGCTGCAGTTGGTAGAAAAATCAATCCCCTGTTTGTGGCTAAATATATATTCACCTGCTTTATAAGGTTCCATGTGCACATTCCATATAGTCTTTTGTTTTATATCATGCACAGGACATTGGAGAGCATTTGACAACAATTTATCTCAGATGCTGTGACCGAGGAAACCACTGCTTATATGAAGGTTCATCTCCACCAGGTGGATTCCCAAATTCCTGGGTAGGTGCTTACCTTCTTACAATCAGTTGGCATATTGCTTTCCCAACAGCTGTCCGCTGGGTGTGGATATTGAAATAAATTGGTTTCTTTGTGGCCTTTCTTACCTTCTTGTGGTTTTTTTGGTGATAGAATGGGGCTACCCACTGCACTTCCGAACTAGCAGTGTTGAAGAATAATGAGATACATACCTGGGACAGAGGCTACGATGATGATGGAAATCAAGTTTGTTCTCATGGATATGCCTTTCTTTTACCAAAATTACCTGTACTAACGCATCAAAGGGCCAAGTAAGAGTGGTTTGTTTTATCTCTTGCAGGTGTGGGGAGTGAAAGAAAGTCCTTACGAGTTCAAACCTTCACCTAATGCTAGTTTCAATGAAATGTTCTCTCTAAATTTCCCTCCTCTGCTGTCCATGGAGAAGAAAATAGAAGGTTCATTTGTCTTGCAAGAATAATAACTGGTTACTTGTAACAATAGCAATGTAAATGTTTAAAGTCTTAAAATATATTTCCCTGTTCCCATTGTGAATACATCTTCAATTAACTATTGATTTCTTTCATTTGACAATAGATCTTGGATAAAAAAATGCTTCATTCATGAATAATACTGTATTTTCCAAACTTTTCATCTCAAGTGGTATGGTATATGATGCTAACTATTAAAATGATTGTTCAGACTACAAAATGATAAGCAAAGACTCCTTTAAACACCATTCACAGTCTTTCATCTAATGTTCTGAGTGCTCCATTTTAAATGGCGAAGAAATAGCAGTTTTGGCTCCTCCTTGGAATGAAGGCAAAAAAATTACAATGCAAATATATAGAAACTTTGCGGATTGAGGACCGGAATAAACTACAAATATTTCTCACATGACCATTGATCCTAGAAAGTATTGTTGAGGTACAAGTATAAACCGGCAAGTGCCGCAGCTCCAACTGCAATTGCTATAGGTAATGCTCCTCTGTGCCATTTAACATATCATTTAAACTTAATAAGTAACAAGTAAAATTGGGGGGAAATAAGGCCAATGTAGTTCAATGATGGTGTTTGATGTTTACCCGATTGCTTCATCTTTCTGGATCTGTGCTTTTCTTGCTTTGCGGACATCTGTGTTATTAGCATTTCTGGCCACAGCAGGCGCATATGGCTTAAATCTCCTTTTAGGAGCTCCACAAACTGGATTACAGAAACACAATTTACAATCAAGATAGTACTAACCTTATAAATTTGAATACCCAAAAGGACAAGTAAAAATAGCAACAAAATTTGTATTTAGCTTAATAATGGTGACAGTATAAACATTTTATGCCATCTGATACTTGTCATTCAGAAACAAAGATGAGCTTAAGGGAGATATATATTATTTCTACATCGAAAAATTTTATGTTGAAGAAGTTGTGAAGAAATGCTTGTTTTCATTTTGAAAAAGGAATGTTATATAACATGGAAGAAGATGAGTTATTTGACCATAGAGAAAATTACGATGGTTATGAGTTAAAATGAATACCGGGACAGAAAAAACTATCTGCTAATTTCTCAAAGGGAGTCCTGTCATTGTAGATATACCTGCATGTTCAAACATAAAATAATCCCATCAAGATTTCAAGTCATACAAGATCGTTGAACAAAAAAGACGGAGAAGAAGAAACATTACCCACAATCACGACATATGTAAGCCTGCTTAGAGGCAACACGCATGGAATATCTTGGTGCAGCACAAGTCAGAAGCTGAACATAGTGAGGAGACAGCAAGAGATGAAGAGATGGACAAGAGAAAGGTGATTTTATATCAACACGATCAGTTGAGCATCGGAGGCCAGCATTGCCTGTAGGAGATAAAAGAGATGGTGTGCGTAGTGCTGAGGATTGCCTGGCACTTAGCCTTGTGGGTGCTTGAAAGGCCATTTTCTAGGTTCTAGCTTCTTCTTCGCCTTCTTCAGTTTTTGAGAAGATGAGATGAGAAGATAAAGTGGCGAGTATACAAGCAGTAATATTATTGGTTGTCTGGAAAATACGTGGAAGCGTGGCTTTCATACTTCCCACACAATAATATTATGGTCTGAAAAAGACCGTTTCCAATTCTTACAAATGTTTAATGAATCGTAGCGTATTTTTAATTGAGATTTTAATTTAATATCCGTCTAATAACAAAATTTGCAACACAACAAAGGTTTCAAATAAATTATTATCGGTAGGAAAGATCAAATATGTATTAAAATGCTGCATTTAACCATGAGAATTAAGTTATACAACCAGTACAAGAAGGGCACTATGACCTAACACGTTTTGGCAAATTGAAGATTTACAATTTTGATGGAATACACAGCATCTTGAACTTCATATATCTGATGGGCAAAAATATTCCTTCCGGAACAGGAAGTTAAACCAGCTACCAAGGTTTCAGATCACCCACCGGGCCGGCAGTCCAGTTTAATATCTTCTCACCTGGCTTCAAGTAAATACTCCTGTCATGCGGCAATTTTCGAGCAAGGCCGTTCAAAACTTGATGGAAAGCATCGCCTGGTTGAGCAGGTTGTGGGAATAACATTGCCTGCTTCATTGAAGGATTGGCAAGCAACCTCTGCTTTCGCAATATAACTTCAGGTGGGATAGATGTGAGTATGGTGTCCAAGTTGGGAACATCCTTCTCATCTACAAACACTCCAATTTCCTCCCACGGGATCGCATCCGCAAATGGTAGAACAATGTCATCTGCTATGATGACAGGGATGCAACCAAAGATCACTGCTTCAACCAATCTAGGACTCCATGGCGCCCAGCCAAGTGGACACAAACAAAAGATAGCTCGTTGCATGTCCTCGTAGTATGTAGTTGGATGTTCAGTTGAAATGTCAAAGAGAGGATTGTCCTTGAAGTTCTCCCACACTGCTGCTCGTGCACCTCTGAATGATAGTTGAACGTTGTTTAGTAAGCACATAACATGTTACATATAAGGGATTATGGGCAAGCCGTGAAGCTTAAATCATTCCTTTCTGATTAAAATGGCATTTGAAGGAAACTTCCTCACCATTCTGGCTCTCAAAAATTTTACATAGCTTTAGCAAAGAATGGATCCTGAATTTCAAAAAATTCATGTTTCTAATCTCATTATTTACTGTGTAACATCTCTCATCAGAATATTTAGCTCTAATTTCATATGATATATAACATCTCTCATCAAAATATTTAATATCTATCACAAGTCTGCTTCTGTTCAATCTCATAAAATTAATGGAATGCAGATTTTGCTAGGTTAGTGAACCAAGTAACCTTAGAAAACAATACAATAATTCCTCAAATGCAAATATAGAGATATACCTTGCATAGTAACCACCTTCTGGGTCATTTCCAACATCGTAAAACAACCCACGGAAATAAACAAAGATGGATCTAGGAGTTTTTTCAGGAATCAGGTGCGTTTGCATTTTCTGGGGAGGAGCATACGGAGGAACTGTAATTGAGCCCTCTTTCAGGCAAACATGATTCCTTTGTCCAAACGTCTGAACCAGGGTAGCGCGTTGGAGCAGGTGAAGAATTCCTCTTTCGATAGCCTTCTCCTCCTGTAAGAAAAAAGTGATCAATAAAAAGCCAAAGAAAGTCTGTAATCACTTGCCAAAATACAGTACCTCAACATGATTAAAGCTCGAAACATTATCCAAAACTTAACAGACCACAAAATCATGTTCAATTGGTTCAAGAGAAATGAAAACGAAATCACTAACCTGATAATGAAAGCATGCTCCAAAGTCATGCGGAACCACAAAAAAGTGATCAGCCCCTTCTGTTCGATTCCAGTAAGGCCAGTTTGAAGAGATAAGCTGTATTGCACTTCTCATCATACGAGGAGACTTAAAAGGCAATGGGAGGCCATTTGGCGTCAAGTCACAAGTAGTGTAAACAGGAGTATAAAACCAATCAGCTTCCTCTGGATTAAGGGTTCGAACAGGGCTAGATAAAAGAAAACGATGCATAAAGATCTCAGCTGCAAACATGTGAGTGAGGCATCTTGAGTCCTTTTGTAGAATTTTTTTATTGTATTTGCTGGGAAGCTCATATACAAAAACTTTCAACCTCCCCACTGGATCATCTTCCAAGACATCACCAGCACTACCTACATTCACATCACCAAAGCACACTTTAGAAACAATATAGATATCAACAGGAAAAAGTCACAATCTAAGCAAAAGGCTATAATCTATAGAACATCAGAAAACCATTCCAGTCAGTCAAAAATATATCATTTAAGTTATTTCCCTGATTCGTCACCAACATTTCAGTTCTAAAACCTTTAGCATAAAAGTTTAAATAAAAACCCCTAATATGTAGGACATAAAAAATGATCAATTCACAAATATAAGCTGCACAAATGCCAGATAAATGCAAGACGATAAAATGTAACTAAACATGAAGCAAACTGGGTTTAAAAGCGAAGCAAATCTTTAAATGATTAGATCCCTTTCAACAGAACCATAAACTCAAAGGATTCAATCTACATCGCAATTAAAGTACTTCAAATCAATACAAAAAGACCACATATAACCTAATACCGATAAAATAAAGAAAAAAAGATTAAGCACAAAGTTAGATGCAAAATAATAAAACGAACTCTGACCAGAAATTCTCTCAGTAGGTTGTCTCCTGCCCAGCTCCACGGCACCAATTCTCGACACAAAGGCAGTACACAGAAGCCCAACTAAAACCCACCTCCACATCTCCATTTTTTTTTTTGTCTGGAAATTTAATTTCTTCAAGTCACTGAATCTAACAAAAATTCAAGAAAAGAACCAGAAAAAGAGGAGCTTTCGAGGGTGAGTTGGGATGTCAAAAGAACAAGTAATTGAACAAATTTCTTAAAATTAGGGACTTGGGAGTCTGTATAAACATAAAAATAAGATTTGATAGAGAAAATGAAGCAAACTAAATCTTACTTTTGTATTAAAAATAAATGATTAGGTATGAGAAAGAAATGAGGGTTCTCCAGCTGTTTGATGAGAGGTCAATTTCAGACCATAACCAAATTACTCGAGGGCTGTTCACTCTTCAACCTGCTCTGTTCTATTTTTTGTCTTTTTAATATCTTTTATATTTATAATATTCAGTGAGGAATCATAAGAATACGCATTCACGAAATAGAGTTAGACCCATTCAAACTCTATCCGAGACCCGCCAACCCAAATTCCGGAAATGAACCCTCTGTTAATATTTAAAAATATATATCTATATATATATATATATTTTTTCGATAAGACGATAAAGTGCAAGAGTAAATGCAGACAGTTTCCAGTTGCATTAATTAATGAGGTGGAAAGAGATAATTCTGAAGAGGCACGTGACGAAATATCCATGTATTAATTAGAACTGATGGCTTGATGGGACTGGGATAAGATGTAGTATTGAAGTCTACAATTCGGTAAATAAAAGTCTTTCAGTGATTCAGAAGTGTGTTATATTATAGTTGGTGATATCCTGCTTTTTATAAATTTTCAAGATGATAGATTTTATGTTTTATTAGTAATTTTAATAACAATAAATATACAAACCTCTTTTCTTCCTTCTTTGCCAACTACCATCGACGCATTTAAAAGCGCTAGTGGCACATGGGGTTTATTTAGAACGCCGAAAGATTAGGTTTTATCTCATTTTAATTTAATTATATATATATATATATATATGATAAATAAAAAATTTAAATACTAATTAATTAATTATTATTAAAATTTTTAATTAAAAATAAGAATAAAATTATTATTTTATTTTTAAATCATAAAATTTGATAAATTTATATTATTTTTTCTCTAAATTTAAAAAATTAATATTTTTTTTCATGATTAAAATTTAAAAAATTCACTTTCTTTATTGTTTGAACGACGTGACTAAGGACAACGAAATATTATCTAAATTTAGATCTTCTTCAATTAGATCTGAATAACGAAATATTATCCAGATTTGAATAAAAAAGTATTATCTAAATTAAAAAAAAAAAGCGATGAAGGATGATGAAACGTCATCCTTTGTTGTTTAGACGACGTGACAAAGGACAATGTTTCATCATCTTTCATGATGGTGGGTGTTCATCCTTCATCGTCTTTTGTAATCGAATCTAGAAGATGAATAAAAAATATCAACTATCAATTAAAATTGTGGTGGCCAAAGAAGAAAAATAAACCGTTTAGATGAAATATAAACTTTTTAAACTTTAAAAATATGGATGAAAAATTAGTTTTTAAAACCTAAAAAAAATTATATTAACTTTTAAGGTATTGTAAAATAACAATTTTATTGTTACCCTTAACTAAAAATTTTAATTACGAAAATTTTAATAGTAATTAACTTATAAATAAATATTATTTTGAGATTAAACTAAAATTTAGATAAAAATTAGCGGTAGAAGTATTTAAAATATTATTGGATACTGACAGTCAATAATGAACCGGCTGTATCAATCAACGTTGACCTTCATTTGCATAAATGCAATGCAGTATATGCTAGGATGATAATCAAGAGCTGAGATTGAAACCGCGGTGAAGGAAAGAGCGACAGAGAGGGCGAAGTTAGAGGAATCCAACATGATGAGTCCAACAGACTCCGATCGTGAAACGGAACAAGCTGAACATTTACAGGGCAATGTGAGAGAGCAGACGAAAATACAACTCATGAGAGCCCTGGTTGAAAAGCAGGATCCCTCTTCCAAGGTGTTTACTTCCTCTCTTATTACTTAACCTTTTTCATTCTCTTTAAAGCTATATCTTCTTCATCACACATGATATGCAGTAAGTTATTGTTGGTGATATCCTACTTTTTATAAATTTTCAAGATGATAGATTTTATATTTGATTAGTCAATTTAATTTCTTCTTTAAGAACAATAAATATACAAGCACAATTAGTGCGGAACCTATTTTCTACCCGCTTTGCCAACTACCACCGACGCATTTAAAAGCGTTAGCGGCACATGGGGTTTATTTAGAATGCTGAGGGATTATTTTCCATCTTAATTTTAATTAATATATATATATATATATAATATATATGATAAATAAAAAATTTAAATATTTATTAATTAACTAATTATTATTAAATTTTTAATTAAAAATAAAGATAAAATTATTATGGTATTTTTAAACCCTAAAATTTGATAAATTTGTATTATTTTTATCTTTTAATTTAAAAAATTAATAATTTTTTTATGATTAAATTTTAAAAAATTCACTTTCTCTCCATCTAGGTTTCATCTCCAATAACTTAAAAAATTTGATCGTTGATCTAAGGGTTAAGGACTCAGATTGACGATCTTCTTCTCCCATATCTAGACAATAAAATATTATCTAGATTTGGATTAAAAAGTGTTGTCTAGATCAAAAAAAGCAATGAAGAATGATGAAACGTCATCCTTTGTTGTTTGGACGACGTGATGAAGAACAACATTTCATCATCCTTTGTGATGGTGGGTGTCCATCCTTCATCGTCCTTTGTGATTGAATCTAAAAGATGAGTGAAAATATCAACTATCAATTAGAATTGTGATAGCTAGATAAGAGGAAAAAATCTTATAGATGAAATTTAAACATTTCAAATTTTAAAAATAGGGGTGAAAGATTAATTTTTAAAACCTAAAAAGAATTATATTAACTTTTAAGATATAGTAAAATAATAATTTTATTGTTATCTCTAACTAAAAATTTTAATAACAAAAATTATAACAATAACTATCCATGAGTGAATGTTATTTTAAGAGTTAACTAAAACTTAAATATTTCCTGTTTAGAGCATTATTGAATATTGACAGTCAATAATGAACCGGCTGCATCAATCAACGTTGATGGGTTAAAAAAGATGGCCTTCATTTGCATAAATGCAACGCAGTATATGCTAGGATGATAATCAAGAGCTGAGATTGAAACCGTGGTGAAAGAAAGAGCGACAGAGGGGGCGAAGTTAGAGGAATCCAACATGATGAGTCCAACAGACTCCGATCGTGAAACGGAACAAGCTGAACATTTACAGGGCAATGTGAGAGAGCAGACGAAATTACAACTCATGAGAGCCCTGGTTGAAAATCAGGATCCCTCTTCCAAGGTGTTTACTTCCTCTCTTATTACTTAACCTTTTTCATTCTCTTTAAAGCTATATCTTCTTCATCACACATGATACACAGTGTTGTCATCGTTTTTTATCTCCATCTCTCAAAGAATTCACATGCTTACTTATCCTGTTTCTTTGATTGAACACTCTCTTTTATGTCTGGATGATCTTGGAAAAGAAATCAAGATCACCGCTCTGTCAGTGCTCTCTCTTCTAAAAAGTTTCGGCACAATTATCATATCAAACATGATTAACAGGAAAAGACTATTTAAAACTGTTTGAGAAGCAACTAACCATGTTAGCTGCAAAACACGTTTTTAGTTGAGGTACAGTCTACAGATCCAAGAAACGGTCGTACATGGCGGTTCCCAAACTTATTAAACTACAAAAAGTCAACCAGGAAACTAATTTTTTTTTTTTTTCAGATTATATATAAATTATTGAAAAAATTACGATATATCTGATACGATAAATTATCATTATCATACACCAACGGAAAATTCAGCCACAGCCATATCTCACATCTAGATATCTTTTTATCTCCGATCTTGTGTGTAAAACGTAAATAATTACTGTGCATATTTTCAATTTTGTTTGTTCATTTATTTTAATTATAAGATAATGAAAGATGATTGAGATCGAGATCCCAACAGTGGCGGAGGCAGAGGTGTCAAAAAAGGGTCACTTGACCCTCTTTGACTTTTTGGAAAATCTCATAAATTTAGAAAAATTTATATTATACCTTTTATATATATGTTAGTTGATGTGTCTTTTTTTTATTATTATTTTGAAAAATTAATGTTCTACTCTCGTTAGTTTTATTTGTGGCTTAAGTTTGATTCAAATAAAAAATAATTTAATTCAACTCAAGTTTAATTTGAATTTATAACTCAAATTAATAGTTCAAATTTGTTATTTTAATTCATAACTCATTTATAAAACAAAATTATTTTTCTATTATTTGAGTAAAATAAAATCAATTTATTAATGAGTTGTGAACTTAAATTATGAATTTAAGTCATGAATTCAAACCAAACTTGATCTACAAATCTAAACTATAGATTTGAGCTATGAATTCGAATCAAATTTAAATTGAATATCTCTAGTTCGAGTTCAATTTAGTTTAAAAATGAGCCAAATTTCTTATTTAAATTTAGCTTGAATTCAAATTAAATAAATTCGAACCGATCTAAATTAAATTGAGCCAATTTATAAGACCAAGTTAGGTCAGTTTGGATCTAACTTTAACTATGTTTATTTTGATTTATAATTTCTTATTATTTGTAATTTTAACCCCACTAAATTTCATTTCTCCATCCGGCACCGGATCTCAACATTATATGTATAGCATTTGTCACTTATTTTTGCAAGTTTTTCAACTAGATTTGTTGGTCAAAATTATATAAATAATTTATAATTCAGTTTGTATGGCACTACTTATTTATAATTCAGTTTGTGCAACATTGTGGTCTGAAAATTACGAGAATTTGTCATCAATTAACATGTAGGCTATAGAACTTAGTTAAGCAGCTTGTGCTTTGAGTTATTCTTTCATTTTCATGGTTAATCTTTTTAGCGCAGGACGTTGATGATTTGACGCTTAGAAGATTTTTGCGTGCTCGTGATTTAGACGTAGAGAAGGGTTCTGCCATGTTTCTCAAGTATATGAAATGGAGGCGAACATTTGTTCCAAATGGTTTCATTTCTTCGTCAGAGATCCCGAATGAAATTGCTCAGAACAAGATGTTTCTCCAAGGCTTTGACAAGAAAGGACAGCCTATAGGCGTTGTGCTTGGTGCCAGACATTTTCAAAATAAGGGAGGCCTCGACGAATTCAAGCGTATGCTACTACACCTTTGCATTAAACATCTAAATTCCCCTTAAGTTCTAAAGATGCTTGTATTTTTACAGGTTTTGTGGTGTATATTCTTGACAAACTATGTGAAAGGTAATTTTATTTGACTGTTAGCTGCTCGATTGCTGTGCTATTGGCTCTCGCTAGTTTTGGGTACATATATATGTCACATGCTTTATCGTATTTGATGGAACAGGACAACAGGAGAGAAGAAATTTGTCGTGATTGGAGACCTTAAAGGTTGGGGATATGCAAACACTGACCTACGTGCATACCTTGGTGCTCTATCCATTTTGCAGGTCGATTAGTAGTTGATCATTTTTGTTTTATGTTCAGTTATCAACATAAAGTGGTGATGGATATTGTCTTGATGAATCCCTCAATGGCTAATGGCAATGCAGGATTACTACCCAGAGCGACTAGGGAAGATGTTTGTTGTGCATGCACCTTACATTTTCATGGCAGTATGGAAAATCGTTTATCCTTTTATAGATAAAAATACCAGGAAGAAGGTAAAGCATCGACATAAATTAACAAGAGACTGTTCTTCATGTGTTTATTGGATGACAATGAGTAGAGTGGACAAAACTCAGAAAAGTTGGGCTATTTTGGCAGTCTCGGTATCAATATATTGATGAACTTGACATGTGTGATGTTTGCATTGCCATGCAGATTGTATTTGTGGAGGACGCAAAGCTAAAATCAACTCTGTTGGAAGAGATAGACGAGAGTCAACTCCCTGAAACATACGGAGGTCAACTGCCATTGGTTCCGATCCAGTTGAGCTGATCAACAATGCACCTCATGAAGAGACTACAAGCAGTGGAACATTACAAATGAACAGTTCTTGCATTACTGGGCAAAGCCATTATGTAGCATATTAACTATAAAATCTACAAGTAACTCTTTTTTCATTTCATGCAAGACAATTACATTAGTATTCCTTTTTGGGTTTTATGCGAAGATCGTTAGTTCTAAGAACAACCTTGTAGATATATAGGATAAAAAATGAAGGAACCGTATGAAGTCTAGCAACCAATAGACAGTCAAAAAGCTTTTTTCGAGTTTAATTTCAATGTAAAGCGGGGCATTTCCACCTAAACGTTACCCTGGTAGTTAAGAGCTATAAGATCTCTCCAAAATCTTTGAACAAGTTTTCTTAATAAAATTAAAAACCAGGCACACAGATTTCCTGTTTTCAAACCCCGTTATTCTGATTCCTGTGAATAAAAATAATCTGCTGGAGTGAAAAATTAAGGAAGAAGAACTGAAAAAAAAAATGTCGGTAAATTAATTTCAATGGAATAAGAAGCGTTTGTGAACAAATAAGAATTCCTGTGACCATACATTACACATCAGCTTTCGATATCATAGGATGAAGATTGGGATTTAAAAATCCCATGAAGAGTTACTGGTTCTATGATTTCAACCATAACCCAACTAGCATTAAATCCTACAGAACAGACAACTGATCCTTATGATAAGCAATAATCAGAAAATAGCCCATTCATCCATGTTCCTGGTCTAATGATCCAATAGTATATTGCATGATCAAACCCTTTCTACTTCATTCTTCCTGCAAAGACATGGGTTTGGACTTTGAGAAGTGGTTAAACAACTTAACAGCACCTCCAAATACTTCAGCGAACAAAGCAGGCAGCTCTCAGCTATCAAGAAGAATACTCAAGAATGCGAGGTTCAAATTTTCTTGGATCCCTCAGAACATCAAGCATTTCTTTGTCAGTTAGGTTTGCCCCATAGCTGAAAATTGTAGTAGCAGCATAAAAGTTCTCATATAGTTGTTAGAAAGTGACTCAGTGGACGCTCAGCTCAGGAGATATATTAACTACCAATAGTCTCCACAAGAACACAAACCGCCTTCAAACCGGTGAAAACGGATCCGATCCCTCACAATAGTGACCCTATTTAATAGCTTTGAAATTATTTTTATAAAACTATGACAGTCATAACAGATTCGTAGATTCTTTGAAATTCTAATTTCTGTGCCTGGGCTAGTTTTCAGGATGCCATAGGCCAAAGCCACCTTTTCACTATGAAGATACAGATTTTCCTCTTTCTCCTCTTCAGAAACATCCATCAAAACCAATTCTGTTGCAGGAAGCAATCCCTCCAATTTAGCTCTTTGTATCAAACCTCCTAATACTTTCTCTACTGCTTCTGTTTGAGGATGAGATCTATCACCCGCCTTAAACTGGTGAATAACACCAGCTAACTCCAACCAACTCTTTCCCCGATTTTTACGAACACCTTCCTTTTTCATAATTTCTCTTACTCTCTCAGCACTATCCCATCTCTTTAGGGAGCAATACATATTTGATAGTAGCACATAATCCCCACCCCTGAGACGAGTTATATTTGCAATGGCAACTTCACCAAGATCAGGCTTTTTGTATGTTCTACAAGCACTAAGAAGGGCCCTCCATATAACCACATCAGGCTCCATTTTCATTGAAGTTATTATGCTAAAGGCCTCTTCAACATGTCCAGCTCGACCTAAAAGATCAACCATAGCTCCATAATGCTCAAGTTGTGGCTGAATAGAGTATTGACTTTGCATCAAATCAAAGTACTGGCGACCTTCTTCAACCATACCACAATGACTACTTGATGTTAAAAGTCCAAGGAATGTTATAGAATCAGGTAAAACATTTTCCACCTTCATTTTTGAGAAAATATCAATAGCATCTCTACCAAGTCCATGAATTGCTAGCCCACTAATCATTGCATTCCAAACAGAGACATCACTACGTTCTACACTGTTGAAAACTTCTTTTGCCGTTTGAATTCTACCACATTTTGAGTACATATCGATAAGTGCCGAACTCAGAATGAAATTTAGTTCAATTGCTCTCTCAATCATCACATTGTGCACCCAGAGAGCATAACTAAGAGCTCCAAGGCGGGCACACCCAGTAAGAATCGACGCAAATGTGAACTTATCTGGTTCAACATTTGAGCCAAGCATCTCTTTGAAGAGCCTTAACGCCTCCTCAAAGCGTTCATTTCTAATGTAACCTCCGATCATCGAGTTCCATGTTACCACATCTGGGTCAGACATTTTACAAAATACCTTCTTGGCAATATGGCATTCTTGAATTTTCATCAGAGCTTCAATAATCATGTTCAAACTCACCAACCTAAAGCTCCATACTTCATCCAGAAATCGATAAGCTAGACTGAGGCTATCACAATGCTTATAAGCTGATACCAAAGAAGCTATAACAGATGGATAAGTTCCAAAACCGAGTTTAACAATCCTTGCATGGATTTCCGTAACAATTTTAAAATCCAGAGAGCGTTTGCAAGATTCAAGAAGACTACAGAGCGTTCGATGATCTGCAAGAGTAACATAATAAGAAGATAGAAAACAAAAGCTGAAAGAGAGATAGCAAAAGCGCACCTTTAGTTTCAATGTGGAAACTCGGAGGGGAAGAAAGTGCATGGATGGTGGAGGCCCATTTGATTGCCACGGAGGGCTTCGTGGTGAGCATTGTCATTTTTCTCATGTTTATTGGCTCTCTCTTCTTCCTACAACTATGATATGAACAAGCAAGTAATTTGCCAGGAAATCTGCGTTAGAGAAAGTGAGCTCACTTTCTCAGCCCATCTATAATCAATGGGCTTTCGGTGTTAATCTCTTAAAAATGAATGCGCACACATCGAGGAGATATATTGCCGCCATGCCTAAAGCCTGATCCCACAAGAAACCTCTGTTAACTTTTATGGCCTAGATTTATATGAAATCATGAAAAAAAGATAATAAAATTAAAAGCGAAGCAAGAAAGGACAAACAAACAAATTAAAAGGCAAGCTACTTAACTCGGTCCCGGGACGAAATGCTTGCATCCACCAGAGACATGACGTGTCATTATTTCCGTCGCAGACTACCGTACTGTCTTAGTTGACCAGAGTTTTAATTATTCTGAAAAGAAGATCGGCAGATATCACAAGCGTTCTACTTTCTTTTCTCATTCTCAATATAAGTGAAAATAACCGCATCCTTCTAACAGTGTTGTGGCAGTAATGCATCCGTTGGATATCTGACACGTGGAGATAAGAATACGAACAAGAGCAGGTAATTGTAGCGCCAAAATCTAAGAATAGTATAGGGCGTAGCGTTTTCGAAAGTACAAGAAACAGTCTTTTTCAGAGGAGAGAGAGAGAGAGAGGTTCGGCAACTGATTCAGCTGAAACACCTTATGGTTTTCTGTACTTTCTCTGCAATTTTACTTTGCCAACACCAAGGAATACTATTACTTAATTTACTTGGTGCACTTTTCATGTCAAATTACTATCTCCTCCTTACTCATGGGAAAGACTCTCCAACATCTACATCTATCTTCAAATTCTTTTGGCCGCATTTACTTGAGGTAAGTCTGCGGTCTGGTCAAAAGATTAAAAATTTTTGACTGCAAGTTGTAAAAGAAAAAAATAAACCCTGTAGATGAAATTCTGCTAGCAGTAGTGCTGCCTACATCGAAAGTGACAGATTTATTACCTTTTCTAGACATTTGAAATACGGAAAGTTTTATCCTATAAGAATTAATCTTAGATGGATTTTCAATACATTAAAAGTAAAATTATGTGTTATATGAATTATCTGAGTGTTCAATATTTAGGGTTTATTGATGGTTAATAAAGGTAGAGTTGTTTATGGATTTCCTTTTTTTTTTTTTCAATGAAGAATTGGGGCGGTTTGGTACTTGGACGAAGGGAATGTTTATTTGGCTAACGAAAGCAGGCCAGCGAACTCCAACGGAGTTACGAACTCTCGCGCAACGAGAAAAGTCAAGGAGACAGGATCTGCCACTTTCACTTGCACAACACTTAATATGAACCAGACTTCAAAATTACCCTCCGGGTAATTTTGATCACCTGTGGCAGAACCAGAAGGCTACTGAGAAATCATTACAATGACGTGTCAAATTTTGAATGGACACCAAATCTAATAGGTTAGTTGTGGAAAGTAAGACAGCCAAATTAACTAGTTGAGTTGTGACTGTCAAGTTTCAACCGAACATAACATCATCGACTCCCTTTCATTTCCTTAGTTACCAATCATAAAACAATAAAAATCAGTGACTTAAAGGGCAGTTTTGTGAACCCAAAAACAGTTTGCCTTTATAACAAAGCAAACGGCTCGCCAAATCCAGAGAGCTCAAAATTTCAGTTGCTCAGAGGGATGGATCCTGAAGCTTTCACGGCGAGCTTGTTCAAGTGGGACCCCCGTGGGGTGGTTCCTCCACAGACCAGAATGTTGGAGCCGGTGGCGCCACCACCGGTACCGTTGTCGGCGGCCACGGCGTTTTCGGTGGTGCGTCCAAGGGAGCTGGGTGGGCTGGAGGAGTTGTTCCAGGCTTATGGGATAAGGTACTACACGGCAGCGAAGATAGCGGAGCTTGGGTTCACAGTTAATACACTTGTGGACATGAAAGATGAGGAGCTTGATGAGATGATGAACAGCTTGTCTCAGATATTTAGGTGGGAACTCCTTGTTGGAGAGAGATATGGTATTAAAGCTGCTGTTAGAGCTGAGAGGAGAAGGCTTGATGAGGAGGACTCACGAAGGCGTCAGATACTGTCTGGTGATACTACCAACGCTGTTGATGCTTTGTCTCAAGAAGGTATGTTATCATTCCAGCTTTCTGCTACTATTTCTTATGTCAATCTTATATTCTTTTTAGTTTTACACTTTAAAATTTTTTGCAAGAATGGAAAAAGAACTCTAAAATGGACTGGTTTAATTCTATTTTTTATATAGTGAATTGGACTTTGACCATAGCACAAGTGTTATAGCGCAATAGTTTTTTCTTGCTTTTTCGATTTTTTTTCTCTCTATTGCACTGTAGCTACGTTGTTCTGTTGGTACGTAAAGTTGGTTATTAGCTTGTGTGGTATATAACTATAGAACTTCAGAACTTTTTCGACAAAATCTTCCACTTACCTCTCTCAATCAAATGACAAAACATTGGGATGGAACTTGAAAATATCAGTGTCCCAAGTTACAATATGGTGACAAAGGAAAGAAATATACTACGTATATGGTATTCATTCCTACCCAACAATGGGGCAGTTTACATTTAATCTCATACTGGGTCTTCCGAGTTATTAAAGAGTCAATTTTCGGATAATTTAGGAGTCAACTTTTATAAGTTTTGCACAATTTATTATACTAGAATGCATGTGTGATTTTTTAAAAATTTGGTGGGGAATGATTTTCATGGGTAGGGTTATCGGAGGAACCAGTGCAGCAAGAAAAGGAGGCAGCAGGTAGCGGCGGAGGAGGAACGTGGGACTTGGCGGTGGCAGTGGCGGACAGGAAGAAACCGCGGCGGAGAAAGGAGCAAAGGAAGATAGTGGATGTTAATCACTACGATGAAAACGAAGACGATGAGAACGGTGTAGGTAGTGAGAGACAAAGAGAGCACCCCTTCATAGTGACTGAGCCTGGTGAAGTGGCACGTGGCAAGAAGAACGGCCTTGATTACCTCTTCCATCTTTATGAACAATGCCGTGATTTCTTGATCCAGGTCCAGAACATCGCCAAGGAGCGTGGCGAAAAGTGCCCAACCAAGGTAACATTCTTTAAATCAACACCGTCCATTTCATCACAAGGACGGTCTACAATCTACAATCATAGCCATGCATACTTGACTCAGCCCACGGGCTGGAGTTACTAGAATTTGGCCGGGATTTGGCACCCCAATGTGGTACTTCAATGACGAGCTGTTCCACTGAAATTATGACAAGTTTCAGTACGGCCGAAATGGCAGGTTGCAGAAGGGTTCTTAAATAATTTTTGTCCTACAAATCCATGGTTAAAAGATTTCTTCATCACATTGTACATAGGACACTTGCATGCATCTTAACAGAACATTTAATCTGTTCCAGAGAAAAAGCGACAAAGCGAACCCGTTTTAATAATTATATATTTTGTAGTTTACTCCTTATAATTAAGTGGTTGAGTCGGGCATGTGAGTTTTCGCAGGTGACAAATCAGGTGTTTAGGTTTGCAAAGAAGGCTGGGGCAAGCTATATTAACAAGCCAAAAATGAGACACTATGTGCATTGCTATGCGTTGCATTGCCTGGACGAGGAAGCATCAGATGCACTGAGGAGGGTTTTCAAGGAAAGAGGAGAGAACGTGGGGGCTTGGCGACAGGCTTGCTATAAGCCACTTGTGGGCATAGCAGCACGGCAAGGTTGGGATATTGATGCCATTTTCAATGCGCATCCTCGTCTGGCCATTTGGTATGTGCCCACTAGGCTGCGTCAACTCTGTCATGCCGAGCGCAATGGTGCTGCTGCTTCTAGCTCTGTTTCTGCGAGGCTGATCAGCTGCCTTTCTAAATTAAATTAAAGCCGGACTGAAGAGAGAGAATTTAGTTAATGGTATTTACAGTGTCTGTTATTAGAGTGTTGATTCGTCAATGTTTGTAGTCTCACTTCATTTGGACGGATAGCAACTAATTAATTAGTCGTACGTGTTTCACTCGGAAGTACTCATTCTTTGATTTTTCTTTTATCTCATTTGATTATTATCCATTTAAGTTTCAAGTAGGTAAGTGAGATGATATTGCAAAATTTATATAATGGAAAATATAGATTTACCAAGAAAAACAGATCATAATTTGTGTATCTATCCAACATAAGTTGATTTCACATATATATATTTTTATAAGATAGTTGTTGTGTGGGAGATTAGCTTAAAATACCAAAACAGATTCCTAATTCATAAATAGCTATTAAAAATAGCGGGGAGAGTAAGGCTTGATAAGTTCAGTTATTTATTTTAATGTATCAGATTTAATCTTATTGTATTAAATTTTTTGTCAAACCAAATGACTTGTTCTCACCAAATGTTTGGTGAAATTTTGAAATAATATTCGTTAATTCTTAAAAATTTAAATAGAGTTACAGATAAAAGATATAATTTTGTTAAAAATATTTAATAAATTAAAATTTTATCATTTTTTTTAATTAAAAATTTTAATAATGCGGTTGTTATTATTGTAACTATGTTGTTAAAAGATAAATATTATATATTTATATTGAAAGAAAGCTATACATAAGAACATTATTTATTACCTAAGTTCAACATTTTGTTTTTTAAGAAAATAACAAGTTTTTCCCAGCACTGGAAAAAGCAACAATTTTCCTCAATATATAAGAAGAATCCTGTCACCTTTGGGTCCCCATTCCACCGAAACTTAATTTGGCTTGGGTGGCAGTAAACTGACACAAAATTTTATAATGTGCTGTATATCCCGCTGAAACTTAGGCAGTCACGGTCACCATTGCAGAAGTGAGCCAATTCACGTACCTTCCAATCAAATAAAATATTAATAAGCAACTTCCAATTACTTTACACAATTTTTGGTGAACAAGAAAAAACATACGTCATTTTCTGCGTGACGTTACTAAATCATAATCACCATTGGATTAGTATCTTAATTAAATATTACATTATTTAGTATTTAATGATTATATTTTGGAAAATATGACAATTTTTAAATTTACTGACGACGTAACTGTCTTAGCCACAAAATAGAACTAGATAATATCGTAATTGGGTACTTTCTTGATTGACTACTCTAATATATAAAAGAAAGACCGCAAATTGAATAATCCAAATTAATTTCAAGTCTGTTTTTTATTTGCCGCCTGACTAATCTGTAACCGTTGATTATGTAATCATATTACGCCATCTGATGCTGAACCTTGCCCTGCAAGTAGCCAATTTTTGTTTGAATTGTGTAATTTTCCACCGCTATTAATTAAAAAAAGACATCAATCTGTCATTATTATTAGCACTAATTAAAGCGGTTCATTCTCCACTTAAACATTAATTAATGATTAAGATTATGATCATCTAGAACCCGAAAACCAAATCCAAACGTTAAGCCATATATATTTGATTTGATCCAATTACCAAATCGTACAAGTTTAATTGAAGTTGGGGTGGTGGGTGATAGCTTACTGGGAAAGAAACACGGGTATTCTGCCTTAACTGTTAATTAAGAGGTTGCATATATATACCTTGTACTCACATATTACTAAATTTCTAAGTTTTAAAGAGGACGAAGTCTTACTTGTAAAGGCAGGTTTAAGCAGCTGCCCTGCACTTTCCCTGGAATCTTGTAAGCAAATTGAAATAAAATCTCTGTAGGGGACTATGAATTTACTAGTAAAATATTCCATCTTATCCCTCTTTCTCTCTCACAAGGGCAAAAAAGGAAAATAAATTATTCTTTGTCATCTGCCTATATGTACCATCGTGTTTGCGTTCTTTCTTCATCACCAAATTGTTCAAGAAGTAACAAGCCAAAGTTTAAAATCTCTTGATCTCAACATGACGGTGCGACCTCTTCCCTTTATATGTATATATATATAACTCTTTGCCTGTAGCAAACGAGCCTCTGTAGGCCAAATATATTGAGTTGATTTGGTTGTTGTGTTGCAGATAGTAGAGATGAGGGTGCATATGGATTGTGCAGGGTGCGAGAAAAAAATCAGGAAAGCCCTTCAAAAATTAGATGGTATAGCTTTATATGCCTTTATCTTAAATCATAATGTATTTATGTAGCGTTTGTCGTCATGTTTTATGGATATATGTAGGAGTGGACGACGTAGACATAGACATGGAGACGCAGAAGGTAACAGTTATGGGATGGGCAGATCAGAAGAAAGTGCTGAAGACAGTGAGAAAGACTGGAAGGAGAGCGGAGCTGTGGCCATATCCTTACAACCCAGAATACCATAACTACTACTATCAACATCAACAACAACAGCAAAATTACTTCTATCGAAACCCAGTTGAAGTTGCAGCTGCTGCAGGTGTCTCCTACCGACAGCGTGCATATCAACGCCTACCTTCTACTTCATCATATAATTACAGGAAGCATGGCTACACTGCCGACGATTATGGTTATTATCAACCCTCTCCTTATTCCCATATCATTGACGACCGGGCTTCCGCCATGTTCAGTGACGACAATCCTAATGCTTGTTCCATTATGTAACTAAGTTTTTTAGTCTTTAATTAATAGTGTCATTGTCTAATACATATATTTATATTCATAACATTGTAAAATATTGTTCTAATTTTTGAAATTCATAATAATTGGTTTATACGTACGCAGTGATACAAATATCCATACAATTTTTCAATTTAATATCAATCAATAACATTCGTATTAAATGTATTAATAAAATAATATTTTTAACTATAGTTTTAAAATCCTGATCAAACTTACATTTTAAAAACCAGAGCAAACTTATTGGCTCAATCGATTGAACCATTAACTGCTATCTAAATTGGTTTTGATTTATCTAAAAGCCAATTTTGTAATTAAATCAAATCGAGTTAAATTAAATTGTTCGAATCATCCACTTAGATCAAATATAAAATCAAGTATGAACGAGTTGATTACATTGAACCAAATTAAATTGTTTAAATCGTTTGGTTAGATATGATATAAAACAAATATTAATCGATTAGATCAGAGATAAGACAAATTTATCTTTGCCAGATTCTTCTATGCCAACTACTTTTCCAAAGTGACTGGCAAGGAAAGATGGGTGGAGAGCATCGACTATCAATTGAAACAGAGGAAGTGGTTGGAGAAGAGAAAAAAATCTAGGGGAAAATTACAACTTTTAAAACTTTCGGTGAGAGAGAAATTATTAATTTTTAAAAAATAAGGGGGAAATAAGATAAATTTTAGTTTTTTTATTTTTTTATTAAATGACAGTTTTACTCTTAATCTTAATTATGAATCTTAACATAATTGTGGATATTTGAGTTTTTGAAATTTTACGGGTAGACATTTGAAAATACACTAAACCTTAGTTGAGAATAAGTCTTTGGCGTTAAATATATACATACACACAGTCAAAAGTTTTGTACTCATAAACAATAAAACTTTGTATACTCACTTTAAATACACAAATAGATATATTTTATATGTGTGTCATTATACGATTAGATGATTTTGAATTAATAATAAAATAATATTTAATTATATGATAACATATATAATTATTTATATACATAAAATAAATAAATATAGTATTACACATTCATAAATATTAATTTCTATTACTGCCCCTCAACTAAAACAAATTATGCTCCTCCTTTCGCGAATCGCGAATAGAAAGTAGGAAAATCCTAGTTAATATTTAAATTTAAAAGTCTACTTCCATCGACTTCCCGCCGAAAAATGCTGAATCTACAGAGATCACAGGTCTCTGTGTCCCAATCAGCGGCCGCAGAACGCCTCCGTCTCAAGCTCACAACGATTATTTCTCGGCACCATGGAATGAAGACGGCGTATCAACGACTCAAATCTCAGATCAACTCCGGTTTGCTCGAGGTACTTATACTTCAGTTCCTTGATAAATTAATTTTACATTGTTTTTCCAACATTTCAATTATTTTTCTTCTATAACAAAACATTGAAGGTAGAGGAAGTGTTTACTTCTCTTGCCATTCCCTTGATGAAATTAGTTGGACTCAAAACTTCCGAAATGTCTAAAGAAGGAAGGTTTACTACCATTGTTATCGATACTGATTCACCTCAGGTAAGTAATTACTAATTGGTTTCTTATGTTTTCTTTATATGATTCTTACTTATGATTTTGCAGGAAATACGAAGAAACGATGGCGTATATGGTTCGCCGACAGTATCAGTGCTTTCAGTAGGAAAAGAAGAACAAAAAACTAACAAATTGCAGGTAGAAAATCTTATTGTGTTGAATTATTATTGCTAGTTTTCCTATTAAGTGTAACTAATATATCGATGTTTATATGTTAATTTATTAGAATTAATATACGCATAAGATTTTTTTTTTTTTTTGGAAAAACACTCAAAGCTGTGTCTTTACAAGCAATCAGAATTTATCTTTAGTTGTAAGCAATACATACTATAGAATGCATTTGTATTTTGTAACCAATACTAGTCGTATTTATGGTGTTTTTGGAATTGCCTGTTTTTTATTCTTACCAACGGGTTCTAAACTAGCAATTTGTTCCGGTGTATCGCTTTTCTTGTCCACAGGTTGAAAACTATGCTACAAAAGCTACCATAGCAGGCAAAGAACTCGTAGAGAATCAACAAGCACGATTAATACAACTTGTTCGCATGCTTAGAAAGATTGAAACCCAAGTCAATTCTCGCCAAAATGATATCCTCCAGACCTTAGCTAACCACCGTGCCTCCCTCCAAAAAATTTTCAAGAAAGCCCTGTGCAGTTTAATCAACCTTCACGGTCAAAACCATGACACCTATTTCATTACATTGAAACTCATGCGAGCCTTATTTGACTACATGAGTTCAGTCTTTGGCTCAGTTGAGAATGGTGTGGAGGAACTAATAGAGAATTTAGCTGAACACATGTGTAATCCAATGATGGAATATGTCAAGGGTCTCAAGGCTGATATGAAATTTGGGACATATTCTCGCTTGCTGGCTGTTGTAGAGGAGATGGTAATAGCACTAAAAAATGGAAGGATTGAGTTGGAGGAAGCAAGGATGAGAGTCAGAGCGGCAGAAGAGGGGAAGATAGAGGCATTGTGCAAGTTAAAGGAAGCAGAAGAGAGAGTTAGGAGAATGAGTGAGAGGGTTGGTTCCTCCCGGAAGCCAAAACAGAATACTGTGTTCTACCGAAGGTAAACCTTTAATTTTTAATCTGTTTATATTTGCTTGACGAATCTCACTTTTCATCATCTAATGATGAGGGCTTTCCTGAGAATTTAGTTTAGATTATCATAATCGTATCAAAAATTAGAAGTTACCGATGAAGATAAATTAATGCTTAGTGATGCCAGCCTTTATAATTAATAATACCTTTTTGATATCTTGAGATGGTTTTGTTCCCATATTAAAGTTGAAATATGTCATAAAATTGCCTTACAATTGATTATTTTTCTGAACAAGCACCCTTGTTGGTTGCTGCATATCTTCTTGTTGCATTGATGTATGTCCAATTGCATTGGGAAGTATATTGATAAGATGCGTGAGTTTGCTAGGCTACTAGTGAAAAATCTGCAGTGGAGTTAATGCTTTCAAGTTAGTAATAGATGGTAAAAGTGATGATTTGTTATTAATAATTCTTAATCTATATAGATTACCTAGTGGGTTTCAGTTTTGTAAGATAAAAACTTTCATGTTTGCGATTGTTGGAAGGATTAGTTGTCACAAGATACTATATTTAATCCATGACACAAGATATTGTGTCTTTAAGTTTCTAAATACTGATTTTTAGTATTATCCTCCATAATTAGCGATGTGTTTCCTGATTTTCATCATATAAGGCCTCATAGAACTACTATTTCTTTACGTTTCAGTTTCTTCTTTCTATCCATGTGTTCTGTGTTTAATAACATATCATGTGTTAAATTTAGAGTGTACGAGAAATTTAAGCATTTATGATTAGAAAATTTGACTGTAAAGGTCATGGACATTTAGTCTCTCCAAACCTTTTGATAAAGATTAGCGGTTTCATGTATCTTTACCCAATATTTTCAACTTGATTGGATGATAATCTCCTGACAAGGTGGAATGCCTTTTGGAGTAATGTGTTAAAATGGTACCAAAAGTGTTTGACGGTTAAATCTTGTGGTTGAAACCAATTGAAAATTTTATCTTTTCTGTTGATTTAATCAGAGTACAATTTTCGGGACTTATAATATATGCTCAAGCTTCATGGATTGTGATCATTTAATAACAAATTTAAAGGTTGCCAAGTCAATGGATTCCTCCATCCTTCCTGTTTTGGATAGAAGTCAGTAATACCTTTCTATGCATAGCTTCTTGCTCATGTCATTTATAGTGGTGATGTAGACTATGTAGTTAATTTAATTAAGTTCTCAGCTCCCTTTTCTTCTTGTTCTTTGTTTGTAAAGTCTTAGGCGAGGAGGGAGATGAAGATAAAGATGACAATTTGTTGTGGGAGCTATTGAATAAAAGAAGATATAAAGCACCGGAGAGCCCCATGGGACCTGGAGGACTATTGTGCTTTGAGCCCAATGGCAAGCGTCGTAAGCCCACCAGGGAAGTAAGGCTGATGTTAGGTAATAGACCTATTTCCCGTAATCGTAACAATGCATTGAGTAGTGGTTTACTGGGTCCTCAAGTCCCTCGCAAAGACACTCGGATTCCCTTGGGCTCATCGCCTTCAGCGGCAATTCAGAAAGTCGTTTCACGATACCATACCAATCCATAAATTCATTATTAAAGTTTAGGCTCTGTTGTCTCGACTACATTCACCCACTGTAAACGTTTAGATCTAATTTTTTTTTTTTTAGTGAGCCAGACCAGACAACGCTGCTGTCTTTGGAAACTGCCAAGGTTTGTGATTGAATACTGCATTGCAACTTGGCATTGCACAGGATTTAATCGAGGATGGTGAATTATATTATATTCGCTTACTGCCACTGTCACACAGGAGGATCGAAAGAGGATTTGACATGTATAAATAAATAAACCATCCATAATAAGTTGTCGGGTAATCATTAGATTTACATTTAAAATTATTGAATAATTGTTTAATACGCCAAAAGATAATTAGCTATATGAATTGTCGACAGTAGTTAGCTATATGAATTATATGTAATAGTTTTATGTGTTATCTATTTGTAAGTTTATGGCACAGAGGTAAGGTGCGTAACACCCTACATCTAAGATCTTACTCTAGGGAAGAAAATGTTTCTTAGTCTATATCTATTTGTAAATTCATGACATAGAGATAGGGTGTGTAACACCCCACACCTAAGGTCTTACCTTAGGGAAGAAAATGTTTCTTAGACTATAACATGCCTTTCAAAGTAATTAAAAACTTCATATAATGTTGACTTTTAAAATTTTTATTCTATGTCATTTTACACACGACATGTGACTCTTACTAAATATTTCATCGTTTCTCATTAATGCAATTTTTCTTATTTTTTGGTTTGAATCTAAAATGCCTAGGGTCTATGTTATTATTTATATAGTTAGACACCAATATCTTATATATCATCTTAAATCTTTTCTATAAAAACATCTTCGTTCTATCCTCATTTCCATTATATAGTATAGGGATATTATTATAATTTAATCACCATGAACAGTGTGATGGTCCTTACATAATTGTTCACCTTTGAAACATATGCATATTAGTGCATCTTCCATAGTCATGATCATGCACCCATATATACCTTACAACAGTGATTGATGGTCGTACTCCTTTTAATATCATGGTTGTGCACCCCTGGTACCTTACAATCATTCACTTAATTCATTTCATGCATACACGTGCTCCACCTCACAACCATACATCCTTATATCCCTTTCCCAACCATACACCATGCCTTGCAATCATTATTTGATTCTTTTGAATGCATAGACATGCATTTCCTAATGCTTGATCATGCGATCTTACATGAAGTTCACAATCATGCACCCTATGTAAAACCATTATATATCATCTTCAACCTATTGGGTGTACAACCATTCACCACCAACAACACGACCATGCATTTTAATCTATAAGTTTAAATCTAGCATTTTTCACAATAGTCTTTACATCCTAATGCATAAAAAGAAATTTATATATCAAGTTCCAATCCAAGCATATTCATAAATCTTTCCAATGTTGAAACTCATTGTGATATCATCTCATGTTTCCATCTATATGGCATATAACATTTTATCTAATTTTAGGCATGTTATTCAGTGCAAGAAATCCAAAATCTTAGAGGAAGATAAACAAACTTATTCTTTCAGCGAATAACAACTTTCGTGTGATTATGAATGATTTTTTGGCATCCTCTTTTCCTTTTTTTCAGAGAATAGTTGCATGCATTTTGGTAATTTGACTTGTTAAGAATGTTTAATTGTCTTGTTATATATAATTAGTCAAGAGCAACAACACTTTCTTTCAAAAGGTAAGACTTTTGAAAGGAGTGTTACATCTATTATATATGTAGAAAATGTGAAAAGTTTTTAAAAATCTACCCACACTTTAAAAATCGAGGACAGTTTTTATTAAATCAAACTCCTAACAATTATTTATATAAACTACATACAAAAATCAGCCACATTATCTATTCACAGATTCATGACACAGTATAACCAAAATACCTTCCTTCCAAAGAACAGGAAGGAAAACTTCATGGGCCTGGCCAGAGCCCAGACACACCCTCACCAGACCCGAACAGAGCTGGGCCCTTGCCCAACTGTTAATTAGGCATATCTATTTACAGAACTAATGTCAACCTTAACTTATAAAAAGTCAATTTCCTGATGGCTCAAAGACACCTTTTCGAGAAATGTAATTACCGATTTAAAAATCTTTTCTTTATTTTTGAATAACATTTTGTTTGATGATAGACTCTTTATAGTAAGATAAAATTTATTATTAAATATTTTAATTTTTTTTAAATCTTTTTATTATTAGATTCCTTGTTCATACATAAATACATATTGTATTCAATGTCTTGACATAAATATAACTATCTTAATACATTGTTTTTACAATATTTTTAAAACTTTACGTCTACATACTCACCGTATCACGACAGATTTGATTGCCAAAATTGCACTGTATTAAAATTGGGGTCCAATTTAGGATGAAGCTGTGCTAGATTTTTTTTCCTTCTTTTCTTTTCTTTTTTGGCAATGAAAACGTTAAATGGCTGAGTGGAAGTAGAGCCAAGAAAACCCCTTGTTTTTTAAATCCATTTCCCTAAAACAACTACCAACAGATGCTCAATAGAAAGACAACACGTGTGAGAGATTAGTTGGACGGAGGTGGTGGACGGTGTTTGGACAGAAAGCTGACCTTCTTTATTATTTTCTCCATCAGATTTACCTGTAAATATAATTATTTGGTTACAAAATCTGACCTTTTATGGTAGTACATTAAATTTTCTGTTTCAATGGACTAAAATGACTAAAGAGTGCCCCCAACAAATTTAGAAAAAAAGCTGATTTTCCTAAACTACCCTTTTTATTATTATTTTTTATTTTCTTTGATAAATACATATTTTTTTAAATACGAATAATAATATAATTAATGGTTATTATCAGTTAAAAAAATTAATTTTCAGGTTAAAAAAAAGGTAAAAGATGATTTGTAATACAATATTTTTTTAAATATGTATATAAAATTATCTAATCTTAAATATTTTTTAATTAGGTTGTAGTTATGTTGTTATATATATTATACATTTAAGAGACGTATCAAAATTTAAATATAATTATTTGTGATTTTAAGAACATCAATATATAAATAAATATTCATTAATGAACTTTGTTAACAACACTTATAAAATCGATCATTAAATTTAGATTTATAAATAATAATCTAAATATTTCTTATCTGATCAGAGAATTATTATTATCTATATCTCTTTAATGTGAAACTAAAAAATGGTATGTTATCGATCAAAACCGTATATAATTAATTATATAAAGACGTAAATTATAGAATTTATAATGATAAAATTTATCAATATCTTATTATAAAGCTAGAAAATATAATTTAAAAAATTGTACACTTTTAACTAAACACTCAAAATTAGTCTTATAAAAAAATTTTGATATATCATCACTAATTTCTGAAACATTTTATGTATTTTCACTTTAAAATGCAAAAACCTTGAAGCCTTTTACCAAGAACAAGCAATAAGATAACAAACGGATATTCTGGGCAGTTTCGTCTTTTGATATATTATCCTCGTTTTTTCTATTTCTTTCTGAGAAACTTTTTCCTCCAAAAGGAAATTTTGCAACAACGCAAGATTCGAATCAGTGAGTGACAACGACGTGATTCTAATTTGACTTGTCACGATGCATCCACTCTGGAATGCCATGCAATAAAATAACCTACACCCGCGTCGTACTGGATCATGGCCTAATTTCAATTTATTTTCAAAACTCGCCGTCTTCACTCCTATAAAGGCCTCTGGGTAGACGCCATTTTATCCATCATCAAAGAAACACCAAAAATCTTAGAAAGGCTGGTTCCAGTCTAGTTTTACTTTTTGTTCTTCTTCGCTCATATCCTTCGTGCTTTTCACTAATGGCGAATGTTACTCAGCTTCCGTGCAACGGAGACGGAATGTGCATGCAGTGTAAGAACACTCCTGTCGAAGGGGAGGTACTAATCTGCAAAACTTGTGCCACTCCGTGGCACGTGGCGTGTCTGATGAGTCCGCCGGAATCACTCGCCAACACTCTCCAATGGAACTGTCCGGACTGTTCTGGAGACTCGTGTGCGGTCGCCGGACAGGCCGTGGAGACAGGCGGAATCGTCGCCGAGATTATGGCGATCGAGGCTGACATGACGCTGTCGGAGAGCGAGAAGGCGAGGAGAAGGCAGGAGCTGATGAGCGGAAAGGCTGGATCGGACGGAGGTGATGAGACGACGAAGAGTAACAAAGGGAAAGAGAAGGTGGATGATGATGGTCAAAATGATGTGTTGGATATTTTTGGTGGGAGCTTGAACTGTTCATTTTGTATGCAGTTACCTGAAAGGCCTGTCACTGTAAGTATATTTTGTTAATTTCATACTTGTTCATTGAAACGAATTTTGTTGAGCTTTTGGTTCAGTTGTCTTGAACTTGACTTGTTAAAATTCTTCTTTTAAGTTGCTAAACACTGATTTTTAGTTTTATCCTCCATAATTAGCGATTTGATCCCTATTTTCATCGTAAATCTTGCAATTTAGACTCATGCTGCTACTAATTTTTTTCTTTTTTTTTTGTTTCAATTTCCCTTTCTATCCATGTGTTCTTTATATGACAGCATCAAGTCCTAATTTTAGAGTGTACTATAAAATTAAGCATTTATGATTAGGAAAATTGTCTGTAAGTCTCATGTTTATTTAATCTATCTAAAACTTTTCATAAAGATAGCGGTTTCAGATATCTTTGCCTAATATTCTCAATTTTATTGTATGATAATGTTTTAATAACGTAGAATGCCCTTTGGGGTGATGTGTGCCTTAACATGGTACCAAAGACTGTTTGACGCTGATAGTTTGTGGTTATATTCGATTCAAATGGTTTACCTTTTCTGTTAATTTGATTGCAGTTCAATTGTTGAGATCTATCTTATATGCTTAAACTCCATGGATTGTGATTATTTAATAACTAATTTAATGGTTGCCAAGTTAATGGATTCCTCCATCCTTCCTCTTTAGGGTACAAGTTGGTAATCTCTTTCTATACATAGCTTCAGAGTTCATGCCCTTATCATGGCGAAGTGTGAATTAAAGTAATGACAAGGTCTATTATGGTTTGTTCCGTGGTAATGATGGCCCACTTTGCTATTCTTGTGCATTTACTCTGTTGTTGCCTGTTGGAGTATGTTGAAACTGTGCAATAAAACAGAAGCTTTTCTGTAAATAGAATTTTGATGTTTTTTCTTTCCAGGAACATGGTAGTTAGCTCTCGGGATTATATTGTTGCTGTATCAATGGGTATTGGACAAAGTGGGTTTCCATTTAAAAAGTTAAAAGTTTGTGAAATATGTGTTTGATGGATCTGTTTGTCGTCTTTCAACTAATAGATTTGTTTGTCGCCTTTCAATTGATTAATTTTTTGTCGCCTTTCAATTGATAGATTTGTTTGTCGTCTTCCAACTGACAATTTGCTGTGATTGGTATAAGAGATCTACTCGTTAAGCATAAAAGGAAGGGGCAAAGATTAACTTTATGATTATAAACTGTAGATATTAATAGCTGTCTTGTTCTTGTTGTTTCAGACACCATGTGGACACAATTTTTGCTTAAAATGCTTCCAGAAATGGATCGGGCAGGGAAAGCACACTTGTGCAAAGTGTCGATGCACAATTCCATCCAAAATGGCAAGTCAGCCTCGCATCAATTCTACACTTGTCGTTGCCATTCGTATGGCAAAGATGTCAAAATCAATGGTCAATGGAGGGCCTTCAAAGGTGTACCATTTTGTTCATAATCAGGACAAGCCGGAGAAGGCGTATACTACTGAGCGTGCAAAGAAGAATGGGATGGCCAATGCTGCAAGTGGCAAGATATTTGTCACAGTGCCTTCTGATCATTTTGGACCTATCCTGGCTGAAAATGATCCAGAGAGGAATCAGGGTGTTCTTGTTGGTGAATCATGGGAAAGTCGGCTGGAATGTCGGCAATGGGGTGTGCACTTTCCACCTGTTGCAGGGATCGCTGGGCAATCCAAACATGGTGCTCAGTCGGTTGTGCTCTCTGGAGGATACAAAGATGATGAGGATCATGGAGAGTGGTTTCTTTACACAGGAAGGTATGTTTTGTAATGGTTGAACTCTAAATTGGTAGATGATGGTGAGAGGTCTTTTAATTTTTCACTTGTATTGCATTTTTTTAAATTTCAAATTTCAAATATGACAATTGCTAGCCTCAGCCTTGCAGTACCTTAGTATATTCAGTCATGTTTTCTACTAGACCTTTAGTTTCTCTACCTCTAACAATTTTCTAAATTGGGGTTTGGACCCTTTTTTTGCAATATATAAATTTCTTTTCTGTTTGAAGGATCAGATTTGATGCAAATCCATAGTTTGAGCCACCCCACTGTATATTTATCCAGTTTCTCTATTTCCTATCTTTGGTTATGTGAAACTTCAGGTTTTCTCTGGCTTTAAATATTTGCATCTCCTAACCTATCAGAAATTTCTATTTCTATCTACTACTGTTTCATTCTTGTACTTGGTAATTTATCTTCTTTCTTTTCTTTATCTTTGGGGATATTCTCTACAATTTAGTGTATAGAGATTTTCTTGTGTTCTATCAATATTGACTTGTTTGCATGGACATAAATGCAGTGGAGGACGTGACCTCACAGGTAATAGGCGTACAAACAAGAATCAGTCTTTTGATCAGAAATTTGAGAAACTGAACGAGGCTTTACGTGTCAGTTGCAAGAAAGGTTATCCTGTTCGAGTTGTTAGGTAGGTGTCAAATCTAATGTTCCTCACCTTTACTATCAGTGTATGCAAGTTTCTGAGTATTGTGTTATGGAATATTTGATTAAGTCAGCTGAGCTTGGATGAAGACTTGCACTTAAGGTGATTGATCAAGGTCATAAAAAATCTGTTTGGTTCCCATACTTGGATTTGGAAATTATTATGTTGGTAAAATTTCCTGATTAAATTATGTTAATTGTTAATAACCAAAAGACTAGTACCGGTGTTATGATGCTGGCCTCTAATTTACTTCGTGCTGATATTTAGTATCGGAAATCATAAATATCCTGTAATAGTCTCAGCTGTGAATGAGTTATGTTAACTGCAACAATTTTACACAACTGTTTTGCTATATATGTGTATAAATTGTAGCATTGTTTTCCATTTCTGTGCTGAACAGATCTTACAAGGAGAAGAGATCTTCGTATGCCCCAGAGAAAGGGTTGCGGTATGATGGAATCTATAGGATTGAGGAATGCTGGCGAAAAGTTGGAATTCAAGTAAATAGATGTTAATGGCATTGGAATTTTCCATTCGGTTGTGCTTTTGCAGAATAATATTGATGATGACATTTTTTCTGCATTAGGGTTTCAAAGTTTGTCGATATTTATTTGTCAGGTGTGATAATGATCCTGCCCCATGGACAAGGTTTGTGTTTGGTTGTTTAGTTGTTTAGTTAATTGATTTTACTAATATTTTATTAAACGACTTTTAATTGGATCCTATCTACCTAACTGCAGTGATTTGCGTGGGGACCGGCCTCGACCATTGCCTGTAATTCCAGAGCTAAAGACTGCAGTTGACATTACAAAGAGAAAAGAAAGTCCATCATGGGATTTTTATGTAAGTGTGTGTAACTTTACTTCTTAAAGGTAAAGCCAAGCACCACATCAGTAATAAAAAGTTGCAGAATAATTGAGGAAATTCTCAGTGAATAAGTTTCCCGTAGGATTTCAGTTGTTGAGAATTCTCTTGCTAGTGAGCTTAACTTTTACATTTTTCCTTGTTTCAAACATTCTGTAATTTTTTTCAGGAGGCAGATGGCTGCTGGAAGTGGATTACACCTCCACCCATCAGCAGAGTAGTAGTATCTACAGGGAATACAGTTGTCAAGGCAAGACCCAGTGGAGCCCTGAAGCGAGGGCTGAGTATGACTATAAGAGAGAGGCTCCTAAAAGGTTTTTTTTTTTTTTGTTCCCAATTACCCCACCCATGACAATATCATTTCTTTGGATCTGACTCTCTGATATGTTTTATCAGTTTTTTCTGTCTGAAGTTGGCCTTGTTCTTGTTATCATCACTGAACCATATAAGTTATGCAATTATGATTGTTGGTTATAGTTCTCAAAGTTGAAGTTGAGTCTATCAATAATTGTCTTGGTGGACTTGCCGTGGCTTCCATACTAAAACCAGATTAGTTGGTGCTATTTATGATTTTGGTTCATCAATTGCTCTGCTATATATGGTATATGTGTAACCACATTGGAATCTTTCCCTTTGCAGAATTTAGTTGCCTGATCTGTAAGCAAGTCATGACTCATCCAGTAACTACACCATGTGCTCATAATTTTTGCAAGTCATGTTTGGATGATGCATTTTCTGGTCAAAGTTTTGTCAGAGAGAGAAGTGGAGGTGGAAGGACACTTCGGTCTCGGAAAAATGTCATGAAGTGCCCCTTTTGCCCAAATGACATTTCAGATTTCCTCAAGGATCCACAAGTAAGAGATATTTGCATCTGTTCTTTTAGTTCCATAGTAGAGGATATACTGCTTTAGTTTTCAGTGGACAGTGATATCATGAAAATACTATTAAAATTATTCAAATCTAAAACAATATGGGTTTGAAAGCACCTTGGAACTCATCCTTTAGTTTTCGATCCCTTCAACTTCTTGGAAACCTTGAGAAACGTTAATATGTAATTTACTCAAATTTAGCTTTATATGTGTATACTGTCACAGGTCAATAGGGAGTTGAGTGAGGTAATTGAATCTCTTAAACAAAAGAATGAAGAGAATGGGGAACTTGCTGAAGAACCGAGCGAAGAAGAAACAGATGGCATAGAGGGAGCTTCTGATGAAGTAGGTGAAACCAGCAAAGGTAGTGGAGAAAATTCTGAAGCAACAAGTGCACAAGATAGTCTGCAGAATCCTTCGTTTAATGTTGAACTTGAAAGGCCACAAAAAAGAAACAAAATTGATGGAGAGGAGAATGATATCACTTTAGAGAAAGCTAATGGTGATGGTTTAGATACAGTGCCTCAAGGTAAAGCAGAACTCACTAATTGTAGCAGCAAGGATATGGAAGCTGGAAAAGCATTAGAGGAAGCGAATGATTCACCTCCCAAATGACATCAGATAGTCGGGGGCCTGCCTGACTCATTTCATTTGTTGTTATCTTTGAAAAGAATTGGAAGGCACCATTTGAGGTGACTTTTGTTATATCAGATGGGGTGGGCATTGGAATACCAATAACTAGGAGAGTAGGCTTCTGTTTATACACAGGTTTTCTTGTTCTTTTCATTTCATTTTTAGGCTGATTGTAAGTCTTCCGTTCGAGTTTACCTGTACACAGTTTCTTTATGAAACTTTGAAGCAATACATGTGTTGAAGAACTTTGAGTAGTTTTATTTCATAATAGTGAAGTTTATTGATGTACCCCGGAGAGGTCAAATTGCTATTTTCTACTGATGAAACTATAATTTTTTTAAATTTTTTTAACCTATTTATTAAACTTGTTAATAAAATTTATTTATTTTTATAAATTTAATGAAAAGACAAAAATATCTTTATCCACTCCTCAATAATATTAAAAGTTACAAATTGAACATGAAAGGCTGAGATTTTTTAAGGCCAAAGGGCTATTTCCCATCCAAAGTATGCTAATTTATCAAATTTCTCTTCGTTAACTTTAAAAATCTCATTTATCCATCCATGGATCTTTAAAATTAATTGAGTATGTTAGTCATATCATTTTCCTTCCGTAAATTCTAAAAACTGATAATTTTTTCTCAACCCAAGTTTTCAAAAACTATATTTTCTCCCTAGGATTTTTCAAACTCTCAAATTCAATTTTTTCGGCAACGACTGATGATCTTCAAGCACTTACTCTTCCTCTTCGACGCCTCCTCCTTCTGACTTTGCATCTTTTGACGCCATGTGGAGTCGTTGTCGACGAAGACGTCACACTACTTCGAAAGACGCACTGTTGGAAGGAGGAGGTGCCAGAGAGGAAGAATAGGTACTTGAAGATCATCAATTATCATTGCAAAAAATTGGATCTGAAAGTTTAGAAACCTAGGGGGAAAATGTAGTTTTTGAAAACTTTGGTTGGGGAAGATTGTTAGTTTTTAGAGTTTAGGAGGAAAATAAAATCAAATTTAAGTTTATTTTTAATATTTCAGATAAAATGATAATTTTACCTTTAAAACAGTTAAATTAACGGTTCATAAGTAGGTAAATAAGATTTTCAAAATTAATTAAAAAAACTTAAGAAATCAGTATACTTTGGGTGAGAAATAGTCCTTAGCCATTTTTTAATCAAAGGTTATTGAATTGAAAGTTCGGTTTGAATATCTAGTATTTTTAGAGAAGTTATAAACTAGTTAATTCATTAACCTATTCGATTTCGATTCAAATTTATTGTTTTTTCAAATAAAAAATTCAGTTCGCTTCCTAAATCATCAAATCGGTTCCCCCTATTTTGTATGTTAAAAAAAAATGCTCAATGAATTAGAAAAAGATTAGTTTGATTAGATTTAAGGTTTATGTAGAATTGGTCTCATAGTTAAAGTCTAATTTAGCCCAATCGAAATATCTTGGACCCAAGCGTAACCCAAAATAACCACTGATACTCTGACGCTAGTTGTAGGGTCGGCTTCCCGGCAACCGACATTCTTTCTCTTGAAAGCCTAAGCCATCTCTATTCTCTTCGAATCATCATCTTCGTTGATATTTTCTCCTGTAAGTATTTTTTTAGTAATTTTATTTTGTTCGTTTCTTTTCTGGGTTTGAGTTGTTTCGCATCTTAATTTCTTATCAACTATAATTTGCTTGTAACGTTTACCTGTTATTTTTATTGCGTAAATTGAAATCTGTGTTGGTTTCTCTTCCGTATTTTAGTATCTGGATGATTATAATATGATTGATGCATATTGAGATTGACAAGAGCTATAATAAGGTCTTGTAATGTTAAGGCATTGGGTTCTCGCCCTTGCTTCTCTGCATTAGAGTTAATTTTTAATTGGTTTTGAATTCTTGTATAATGTATACTAAAAGTCAATCAACTCATTTTATGCGAAAATATTGGGTACCAGAAGGTATAAAGAGAGAAACGTTACCTTTTTTTTTTTTTTAACTTGTGTACGTTTGGTTCTTCGCTAAACCCTTAAATGTTAGGATTGCATACAGATTAGACGTTAGGTTCTTGCTCTGCTTACCCTTAGATCATTTTCAGAATTGATTTGTTGATTGTTTTCATTTTCAAATTCACATGTTTGAGGTTTCTTGATTGTTGTATTGATAGAAAGGAAAAAACTATACTTATGATCTTTTCTATGCATTGGCTATGTTTTTGTAGATTCCTTGGCTTCTGAAGTAATCTTTTTAGTGCCTCAGTTCCTCAACATCTTTTTGTTTCATCTTCAGTAATGGTAAGTATACTTGATACATATATTATATTTCTTTTTCTCCTCGAGTATATATTTCGTTTATGTGTAAATGGGCGTTAATCATGTTAACCTTGTAGTAGGAGATTTCTCTATTCTCTATAGATTTCTTGTTAAGTTTCTAGAGGAATATGGTCTTTTTGTCATTATATATATGTGACAGTTTTTGTCTGTTGTTGTGTTTATAAAGCTTCATAAACCTTGCTCTTTAAGTGTCTGAACTGGGTTGACATTTGCAATAAAGGGGGACTTTAGTTTTTAACATCCGATTACTTGTATTGGACCACTATTGGAATCAAGATTGACTCCCTAGTGTTTGTTCCCAAAGCTCATGGATTTGGAAGTATTTTAAAGTTGATGAATATTTGGCAATGGCGTTCTTAGGATTTTAGGGGACCCAAGCTGTACCTTCTAGATTGAGGTTCTGTGTCAGTAATGACTATGTTGTAAATGTCAATGCTATTTATGTCTACTTATTATTCATCTTATGCAGCTTTTTGAAGTTCTGTTAATAAATGAGTGCTAGCAAGGACTACGCTACTTGGTAACAATCATCTGTTGCCTTGATGGCTGAAATATCAGCAATATTTTAACCATCTTGTAAATGAAATTGAATGCATAAGGTCCAAACATGTGTTTAGGATGACAGTTCCTGCCTATATGATATGTTTGGTGTGGTTTGTCTTTCTGTTGTCTCCTTGTTTTTGGCACCTCTATGTGTATTGTGTAATAAAGAGGAATATTACAAAATTAATTTGTTGCATTTTTTATGCAGGCTGCCAGGATTCTTGCCAACTTGATAGTAATGGGATCTGGAATAATGGCAAGAGCTCTAGTTCAAGCATATCGTCAAGCACTTGCAAGTATGTCTTCTGTTACAGATTCAGTTCGTAGATGTTGGGTTCATCTGAGTTGCTTATATTTAAATTTTCTCTATCCCACTTTTGTGACTGATGCAATTACATTGTTGTTAAACTCACTAAATTTTATAATATTCTTCATTAATTATAGATGCTTCAAAAACTGGTGTTGCTCAAGAAGCAGTGCAAAATATCAGGAGAACAAGCAAAATTATGGCTGAACCAGAAGCAAGGCAGATTCTTGGAGTCACTGAGCAGGCATCGTGGGAAGAGATCATGCAGGTTAAATTATGCTACACTATATTAAACTGTTATTTACTTTGTTTTCTTCTTAAGATTATGACAATGGTGTTCTTCATGCAGAAATATGACAACTTGTTTGAGCAGAATGCAAAACATGGGAGCTTTTACCTCCAGTCGAAGGTTCACAGAGCTAAAGAATGCTTAGAAACAGTTTACCAACCGAAAACTCAGGGAACTACAGATGCATAACTGCTGGAGATTGTGTGTACTTCATATTCTTTTAGCCATTTTTAATGGCTAGCTGTTGTGGTCACCCAAATTACCTTGCGTTTTAATCTCATTATAATAGATGGGGATTTTGTCTAGTCTTGACTCTTTTTACCTTGGCCAACTTGGGTTGGAGTATTCCTTTTATTAAATGAGAAAACTTATTTGAAGGAATTGGGTTGAATGATTATTTCAAATGGATGAAATTTTCAGTCTATAACTATTATATCAGATAAGTCAAATGTTCAAAATTTTGCAGAGGAGAGTTAAAATCATATTTTCATGTTTCTACTGCTTCTCTTTTGTCACTCAAGCTTTTTGTGATGGAATTGATGGTCTTGGGCTTTGTAACCCCAAAACTTGTATGGGCGGAGGTGAGTTGAATGAAATCACGGGTGGGATATTTGGTAGAAGGATCCAAATTTCAGGATGAACTGGTTGGCAAAGAGGGCATTGAAGTTGGCATATAATTAAATATATCTACACGTGTAAATTATATAACACATTTGAAAGATGTATTAAAATATAAATTAATTATTTGTGATTTTAAAAAGGTTGATCTTTAAATAAAACATTCATCAATGAAGTTAGTTAACCACACTTATGATCATTAATCCGAATGTTTCTTGTCCGACAAGAGAATTAACTGGTACTTATCAAATGGGCATAAAATTAATTATTATATCAACACTTGTAAATTACATAGCACAAAGGATGATCAACATCAATATCTTACCATTGGATAAGAAAACTTAATTTAAAAGGAATCGTTGGGTTGGACCATGTACTTATCTTTTTGTTCACTGGGACCTTCCTGTGGTGGCATTGATGGGCTTTGGGCCAAAGGACTATTTCCCACCCAAGGTATACTATAATCTCAAGTTTCTATCCTTTATCTTTGATAATACCAAATACTCATCCAAGAACAGTTAAAATTAATGGTGGTAAGGGTAAAATTATCATTTTTCTATAATATTAAAAATAAACTAAAATATAATCTTTTTTTACCCCCCTAAACTTTAAAAACAAAAAGTTTTCTCCAACCTAAATTTTAAAAAATGGTAGCTTCACCCTAGGGTTTCGTTTTGAAATCTTCGGCTCCATTGTCAGCGGCCTCTCCCTCCCAAAGCATCCTCTCCTTCCGACAGTCTTTTTTCTCTCATTTAGACGTTCGATCAGTGTCGGAGAAGTCGTGGAAGACGAAGACGACAACTTCGTTTTCGTCTTCCTCGACGAAGTTCTTCATCTTCCACGGCTTCTCCAATGTCGATTGGGCATCCAAATAGGAAGAAAAAGACCGTCGAAAGGAGAGAATGCTTCAGGAGGGAGAAGCTGTCATTTTTTTAAACTTAGGTTGGGGGAAACTTTTAGTTTTTTAAGTTTACGGGGGCAAAAAAAGATAAAATTTTAAGGGGTTAGGGTTCCGTTAATTTTAACTACTTATGGGTGGGTATTTGATAATATCAAAGTTAATAGGGGGAAACTTGAGAGTGCAACATACCTTGGGTGGGAAATAGTCTTTTGGCCTGGGTTTTGTGAGTTGAATGAAATCAGAAGAGTGTGGGACATTTAGCAGAAGGATCCAAGTTTGAAGATGGACTAGTTGGGTATTAGGGCGTTGAAGTCAGCAATTAATGTGTGAAAGCAGCTGAAAAGTTTGAATTGAAACTCACCACACCACGGCCCAACTCCTTCGCCTACCCATTAGGATAATACGTGTTACTTGAACGAAAAGTTAGGTTGGATTCAATTAACTTATTAAATATCTTCATTGAAGAGTTTTATCAGTTGTCCTGATACAAACAAAATCTAATTCGAATTCAGTCAAGTAATTAACACCCTGCAGTTAATATATGTAACATTGAAGAGTTTTATCTACTTGTTTACACTAAAGACCTTCAAATTTAAGATACTGAAAATGTGAATGTCAAAATGAATGTTGCCACACATTTAAAGGATTTATTATTAGTGATAAATGAATGAAACCAGAAGAAAAACTTTCCAAAGTAAATTATGAGGTCAACTATTTTATGATAAGAACACGTTGACTAACCCATCATCAGAATCAACTGGTTTGTGTAAGAACGCATTGAATTTTCGAACGCCGAATTCCATGACCATCCATTTTCAACCCTCCATTTTAGTGGTTCATATCTTGTTTCTCTGTATTGTAAATACACCATTTCATTTCGTAACTTCAAACGTATATCAGATTTCACAATTTTCTCTGTGTCTTTCTTAGTTACGTTGCATGCTCAAAGGTAAAGTTTCTTCAACTATAGATTCTTATATAAATGTCTTACATTCATCTTCCTATTCGTTGAGTTTCTTTTCTTTTATTACTTGTCTAAGGAACAATACTTTACATAATATATTCAGGTCCGGTTAATTATATATTATTTGCAAATACCTAACCTCTCTGAGTTCAAAGAATGTTTAGACTCCCTTGCACACCAGTGGAGTCTAACAGTTTCTTTCTTATTCTTCACCGACAACGTCCTTTTTCTGTTGTTAATTATTCTTCTTGTTTGAAACCAACTTCGTTTTCTTTGAATTATGAGGCTGATCACTGTGGTCTAAACACTCTTATACAAAGCATATCATCAAATTAATAACAGCCGATAAAATGGATGGGAGCAAAGTCTATATATTTTACATAAAGAATATCACATGCATGTAGCTATATGTATTATATAATTCACTGTGTGCTAAATGCCAACTGATCATGAGAGTTTCTAAAGATTATTTTCCCTTTAAACTTACAAAAATAGAGAGTAGATAATATTCCATATACAAAGATTGTTTTCCCTTTAAACTTACAAAAATAGAGAGTAGATAATATTCCATATACACCACCTTGAAGACTTATTTTAATTGTGTATGCACATAGATAGATGTATAGATAAAAAGATGTCAAAATTTTCGTTGAACTGAACGATAATTCTTGTTCTCAAAAAGCAAAGCATGCATAATCGATTCATCTTGTGGTGGAACTGTTATTCTCACCTAAGTGAAGCAAACCTTCTCTCTTATCTTGGATGATGACTAAATTTTAGGATCAGAACTTGATGAAGAACCTGGCAACTGCATCGAAAATCTTGTAAGATCATCCTGTTGTTGTTGTTGCTGAGATGTACTTGAAGATGAAGATGAAGAGGTAGTTGATAAGCTGCGCGACAAAAACCTTTGACTTCCACCATAGAAACCAGGTGGGGTAGCAGAATTCAATTCAACATCGCTGCCTTGAATAGCTTGTGAATAATGAAAATGATTTGGGTTTGTTTGTTGAGATAGAAAACGCGGACGAGAAGGAGGAATAACTGGATTCGAAACTTGTGTAGTTACCGCATGATGCGATTGATGAGTGGTGAGATAACCTAGTTCTGATTTACCTTGAACTCTTTCTGGGAAGTTAAGCTTAGCTTTGCATCCTTTGAACCTCAGCGCCGCCGCATCGTAAGCAAGTGCTGCGGCTTCAGCCGTATTAAAAGTCCCAAGCCATACTCTAGCTGCTTTCTTTGGATCTCGTATCTCGGCAGCCCATTTGCCCCAAGGTCTTTGCCGTACGCCTCTATAGTGTCTTCTCCTTACATTACCTTTTACAAAAAAATTAATTTTCTTTAGCATGTTTACTATAGCTTTTTTTTTTCTATATTAAATGAAACAAAATCAAACTGCAACAACAGATTTAGGCTTCATTGCAGTCAAAAGATGAAAATATGTATAATCTCAGTGCATCAGAGAAAGAGATCGATGAAACACAAACCATTAGAACTATGTAAATATTTAAAGTCACTGCGTCATCTATTTAGAACTTTGTAATCTAAAAGATATAGAAATGACAGGAAAAAGAAACCAGCATATACGGAAGGTGAAAGTAGAAGAAATTAAGAGTTGTAAACCTTAATTTCTTCAGTCCCAGAAGGTTTAGAAGGGAAACGAAATCGCAAGAATTATGTAATAGATTTGCATATATGTAAAATACCTTGATCTTGAGGTGCTGACTGAGATTGATCTTGGTGAGTAGCGTTGAAGTGAGTGGTTGTTAACGGGTTTTGATTAAATTGATGAAGAGGGTTGTTTTGGGTACTTCCAATTACTTGAGCAAGGGCTGAAACCATAACCGAGTTATCTTGCTGGGATCTAGCTGAGTAGACTGGGAAGATGAGATCTTCCTTTTCCTCTTGCGATTCATCGGGTGGAAGGGACTCTTTTCCCATGTCTTCGATCCACTTTTTACACTTGTTCTTACACCCTACAGTTCTATAGCTACAATTACATGTATGATTTCCACGAATAACTAAGTTTGTTTGGTTGATACCTGAAGGTAACAAATGAATATAGGATCAAGAAAGAAACCCAGGAAAGACGTAAGTGACCAAGACTGGGGAAAATATCGGAGCAGAAGATAGGGTTTTCTGTAGCTATGAATGCAGCATAAAAAGGACGAGAAAAAATCCGTAAACAATTATAACATACTGACTTTGATAGTCTCTTTATCTGCGAATTTATCTATCTGCCTATTTATTTATTTTTTATCTATTTATTTATCCATAATTAAAAAAAAAGTATACAACAAAAATATACACATATTATGAATGTTAATTAATTGAGAAAATTAAACTTCGACTGATTAAGGAAATCAAACTTTGATTGATGAAGAAAATCGAGCTTTGATTGATTGATTGATTGATTGAGAAAATTTTGCTACACTTATAATAAACTTAAGTATGGTTGATTGTTAAATGCATTTTTCACAAAAGTATATACTATGGGATTTGTTATTTTCTTTGTTTTCCATGGTATCAAAGCCTTTTGATTGGTATCAATGGCTAATTTCTCCTCTTAATCTAAATCTTCGGCTACACCAAAGAGAGTTTTCAGTTTGAGGCTTTCTTAGAATTAGGTTGTAGGCCAGAATACAGGCTTACAAGTTGTTAATCGTAAGCCAAATGAGGATAATTTCGTTATTGAAGAGTTTAAGTGCTATTCATTGTAGAAGAAGTGCATAAGCTTGAAGATCAGCTGGCTGGAGTATTGCCATGTTCTTCTCCTTTTGTTTTGCTGTAAACAAATTCAGATGAAACAAATCACACCCTCAATTTCCTGATTAAAAGAGGCATGATAAATTACCGATGAGCTGGTTTCTTGCTTCAATTTCTGAAACGATGATTAGTCTTGTGCCAAAGTGTGAAACATCAAATGACGTGTGAAGCATGTTGGAGAATTATTTTGTCACTGAATCAAAAGTTAGACTGAGGCCAAAAGACTTGTTCCCACCCAAGGTTTAGTGCAAACCCAACTCATACCGACTAACTTTTAAAAATTTAAATATCTATTTATTTATTAAATTTTGTTATTACTGTAAAAGGTAAAATATAATTTAAAAAAAATTTCTAAATAATAATTTTATCTTAATAATAACAATAAAATTTAACAGACAGATGAATATTTAAATTTTTAAAAATTAAGTTTGATTTGAATTTATACTACACCTTGGGTGGGAATAAGTCTTTTGGTCTTAAGAGTTATATATATATATATATATATATATATATGAAACCTTTTAAGATTGATTCTTTGTACACAACTCTAGCATAAACAATATTTATCTTCTAGAAACATGAGCATATGATTTATAGGAATACTTGTTATTCTATAGATATACATGGAGGTTCCGTTAATTTGACTACTAAGTGTACTTAGTTGGAATATGAAGATTTGGAGTTCAAAACTGTTAGATTCTTAGGTGTTTTCAGGATGATTAAAACATAAGTTAAAAGTAATAACATGTCTAAAGAATACGTAAAACATTATGTATATCCAATGAATTTCCCTTTGGCAAAATTAAGCAATGCTTGTACAATGATAATAAATTGTCAACTCAAAAATAAAATCAAGGGCAACTTAAATACCCAGGCACTATCACTAGTGAGGAAAAAAAAAAAAACCAGCAACGACAAAAGATTATATAGTGAACAAAATTAACCTTGAATAATATATATTTTTTAAATTTCATGACCTTGAATATATGCATATGAGTATCAAGAAATTTATAAAAATTTTTGGTAGACAAAATACTAACCTTAAATTTAAATAAATAAAAGGGCACATATCAATATTATGATAAGTAAAAATTTGAATATTAATAATAATATATTATTATCTGATTAAGTATTATTTTATTATTAATTTAAAATATATAATTATATAATAATATATCATTATTTTAACTTAAATTAATATTAATTAAAAATACACATGATTTCATTAATCTAATGTCAGTTAGCTTTTATCATCACGTCACCCTTACAATTGAAGGACTTCCATATAAGACTAATTGGAATTTTTTTTTTTTAATGTATAATAACTAGAGGAAGACAAAAAGTCTAGCGTGATGGTGTAGCAATCAACTCAACCTGTGGGCTGTTCGGACCGAGTCATGAGCCGACCCCATTACCGTTGACAATTTAAAAAAGAAATTAAAAAATACTTTTTAAAGAAAATTAATAAGTTGTTGGCCCACAAGTCCGGCCAGTTTCTATATGTCACCCAATCCTCTCTATATTTATATAATCGAACCATGGACCTCATACTTAAGGTTGTTGTTATGCAGATCTTAGGCTCGGCCAGACCCATAACTCTGGTGGGCTGAATCGATGCTAGTCTGGCCATTGCAACCTTTAATAATAATCAATAGTGTCACTCTGACTGTTATTTATAAGAAATAACAACTTAAATATTAATTTTGATATGTTATTATATAATTAATTATTATTTTATTATTAATTTATATAATATAATATTATTATTTATATTTAAATTAATATTTATTATAAATACATATAATTTTACTAATAAAATACCAATTAGCTTTTATTATCTCACGTCACCCTTACCATTCAAAAACTCCCATAAAAAATATTTGGATTTTTTTTTTTATCCATAGTAACCAACACGATCTTATTTGCTTAGACTTAGCAGTCAAGTGTCAAACTTTACCAATAGTTCTAAATACGTTACTCTTCAGTTGGCCACACCAAGTGAATAACTTACTATTGCGAAGATCAACGTTGTCTTTGGTTATAATTTCTATGCATAGAATTGGTAGTCAAATGGGCTAGATTGGTTATTATGAATAAATAGACAGATGTTTTCTACTATTCTTGGTCAAATCATCACCTTAACGCATTGGGGAAATCAATTCGCTCTGTTATAATACTGTTGTAGACTTGGAAAAAGGAAGGCCCTACCCCTCGGTCAAAGTCCGTCAGCCGACCTTCGCTTTACCTTCTTTATTGTGGAACACGTTTCCAGCTTTTAACTTAATTTGCAGTGCAATCAAGTTCGACATTAGTTCTCTTTGTTTCAAAACTGATAGAAATCTCCGAGTTATCCAGAAAATGTACCGTGAGTGATAAGATTATTAACGTTGAAAGAAGTTTTTGAATGAACAAAATAGGTAACAAGAATCCGTATTTGGTTACACTGTTCAATTTCTTGAGTCGACCACTTGTGCTACATAAGTCCCAAGACATGAGAAACTGGATATAAGCTGAAACCCTTACACCAGAAAACTGCGAAAACATGCTTGCCATGATTTGAGATACGAAAGGTCCATTGGCTGTAAACCGGAGAAGACAATACATTTGTTGCTCAACTGTAATTCTGTAAAGGCCTCCAATTGATACTGCCGCAGTTGATGCCAATCCCAGAAAAGATTACTCCGGTTAAACTGGCGGCCAGGTTGAACTATTAAGTCCCTCACTAATGAACATGGCAAAGAAATATGCACCCAACTGGAGCTGACTGGTGGCAACCTTTTGTCTGCTGCTTGATTAATTTTTGGATCAATGGGGTAACCAAAATGCAGACTTTTCTAATGACCATCGTGTGGCATTCGTGTGGTGACAGAAGGGGAAATTCATGGCATGAAAATCAGCGATAGAAACTTAAATTTCAATATGTACATCTTTATACAGTTCAAAAACTTGGTTGTATCTCTTGGGCCCGCATGTAGGTTAAAAACTGAGTTGGCAACTCAGCTAAAAGTGCTTGCACAACAGAAACCTCTCCGCCTGCAAATGAATGAGATATCACCAGCCGACCTAAAACAAGTGCCAAACTGTTTTTAGAGTTGGTTATTTGATATAAAATATTGTCTTACTCTGTACATCCTTAAGAGGAACGAATTGAACTATATCACGAGAAGCAAGACGCCCAGTTGAACTCTCAAGTCTCTCTCCCTTGTCTGCATCTAAAATCTGCGTGAAAAAAAATTATTTACTGTTGTGGAGAAACCCTAACTTGAAGATCAATGATTCAGAAACAGCAAAAGCGCTCATGCATCAAGAAATATCCTAGCCAGACGGATGAGAAGATAATAAGATACCTCCATTTCTTTGAAGTCGGCCCCTCCTACTCCCACAATGAGGATTGACAATGGCAGGATAGATGCTTTCACCAGGGCATCCTTGGTTTCTTGGAGATCTGTTACTACTCCATCCTATAACATTAACAAATTTCAGAGCAATGCAACAGTAGGAACCAAACAGAATGGAAATATTGCTTCATAGAAGAACTGACCCTTAACCACTACAAACAAAATGATTTGTTTTAGTGAAAACAATAGCATAATTTGTTCAGATACTCTGGAAAACAAGGATAGGCAAGTACACAATTTTTGAATGGCATCTAAGATTACCAATCAAAAGATGCATGTTACAGGTAAATGCATTACATTACATGAAGTCAGTCTAGATTTGTAGTTCCCATCCTCACCGTGATTATCAACAAAATAAAGTATTTTCTATCATGATTGGCAAGAGATTGGCCAGCAATTTGTGCAGCATGGCTAATAACAGGTCCAAAAAGTGTTGGCCCAGCTAGAGATACATTAAAGAGGGCACTTGTATATGCTGTCAGAATTCCGTGAATTCCTTCCACCTGAGAGAATTGATTTATATCACCTTAATACAGAGGCAAACAGCTAAGAGTGAAAGATAAAGTCATCCAAATAATGAGAAGTTTATTTTTTGCAACTTTTTCACCTCACAATAAGTACTGCTTCCATTTAAGTTGAAGCAATGTGAAACAGGACCGTCAATTGGCCGTGCTCCAAAACCCCAAGCAGGAAAGCGTTTATCTGTATCATAAAATTGCAATACCTCTCCAACCTCTAAGATTGCCTGAAAAAGGAATAGCATGATGTTTGCATGGATCCACCAGCAAAAGAAATTTATACAAAACTACAAACAAAGAGATTCATTCTCACTCTTTGATATGCATTTGGCCTCCCTGAGGGATCAATATAATGCAAGGAATCAGGAAGCCGGGGATTTCCATTTGAAGCTGATAGACAATTAATGACAATAAGTCCAATTGAAATTTTGCAGAACCTAAAACCAAACCATTTAACATGTCCTACATAATTGATTTGTAAAATATCTGTTCAAACAAAGTTTGGATCTGAAATGGTAAGAAGAACTAACAGATATTGATTGTAAAAATGGAAATATGCTTCAAAATAAAATAGTTGAAAATAACTCAAAAAAGTATTAAAAATATTTGTAAACAATACAGTAGATGCATATAAAACTTATGAGATACTCTATTTTAAATTTCCCACATTAAAGAAGATAACACATGGGAAACAAATATTGGGTAGGTCTATTGCTGGAATCTCATGGTATCACAAAACCAGAGGTTAAAATAATAAAGGAACCTTTTTTCAGCAGCATGATAATTTAATTCTATTAGAGAAATTAATTATAGCTAGCACAAGCACCGTTATTTCTTAAGGAATATCACTTGTAGGAAAACATAAACAAAATGTTAATAAAATTGAGCATAGCCATAAATAATGGAAAGACAAGAATGGGTATTTACATACAAAATAACTAACCTACCTTGTCAAGGATTGATTCTCCAGAATTTAAAACTTGGGAAATTAAGCATTTTCTAAAGTTAGTTAAATGTGTAGACACATACCAGTGAAATCAACAGCCACCATAAAATTCAGTTCAAATCCCCCAGCCAAGTAATCAAGGAAAGTATATTGAACACGCTCTGAAAACTTATCCACAAAAAGCTGGCTCTTTAGAATCTGCAATAGAAGTTAAAAAATTATTGAGAAAAGCAAGAGACATACAAACAGCAGCATCACAGTCCAAATGAAATAAAAAAACTAACCTTGCTGTGGTAATTATGCCCAACTGTTGTTGGTAGAAACAAATGCTCTCCTTGCCCATTAGAATGAAGCTTTTCCAAGTCTGCTAGTGATTTCTGAACCTTTCTGGTAAAACAAGAACAAATAAGCATAAACATTACTTTGGTTTATACAAATCTAGAGAGAGAGAAGCAAAAAGGAAAAAGAGGATCTTCATTTACCCAATCAAATCATGCTTTCCACTATTATTGAAGTTAAAGAACTCTATTATTAATGGACTATCCTGCAATTTAATCCAAGCATAGTAATTAGATAGCTAGTAATAAACAAACAAGGAAATGCATAATCTTACAGAGAAGCACCTCAAAATGCATGCTCTAACAAACTTGTACATGTTCTAAAATTATCGTCAGCAAAAAAGTGCTGACAGTGACAATACATTTTCATGATGATAGGAAAACTAATGATTAATCAATAACAATTTTAAGACTTTGATTCCAAGAAAATTAGAGATTAAAAATGAAATGCAACGCATAATTTGACATGTAAAAGTAGCATATTCTTGAAGGGAACTGTTATCCTACTCAAGAAACTCCATATCTAACCAAAACCGGTGCAGCCAACGTAAGCTCAATTTGAGAATATTAATAACTTATTACCAAATAAACAATAAAAAGAAGAGCATGCCATTTATATGGAAAAGATATAATTATGCTCAGACTGCAGGATGTCCTGTTTCTACTAGTTTGCAGATTTTAGCACCCCATATGATATCTTCCCAATACCTTGCTTCCAACTTGCTGAATATTCAAAAACACTGGTTTCCATACTGGTTTCGTTTCATTCTTCAAGACCTCTGTTTTACACACAGGGATAGGCACCCCACCGTCCGTGATTTTTGATATTACCAGAAAGGGGTCCTAAAAAATATTTTAGAAATGCACCCAAACATTATTAGAATGTCCCAAAATGTCTAATAAGAGAGAGAGGTATAGGAAATCAGCAGCCATACATTCCTAGAGAAGAGATCCTTATATTCCAAATCTGAACATCTTAATATCAGCTCTGTTGTAGCCTTTGATTCTAAGCATTCTTCGGCATGCACAGTAAGTTTTCCAAGGTGTTGTGAACGGGTTGATGTGATAGAATCTTCTCTGCGTACAAGTCCTAAGGTCAGTGACCTGTTTGGTTTGGTGACAATCTACCAGAGAGAAATGACAATGTTGATAAGTATTATGTCTAATGATATTTTGCATAAGCAGAATAACACTAAAAGTTCTCAATGTTCAACCATACACTGAACCCAAAAAAAAAAATTAAAAGAAGCTGCCCCTATGCCATACCTCTGATAATGTACAAGTAGCCTCACCAAGAAATTGTTGCTCCTCCAACTTAAGCATCTGAGTAAGTGGAATAATCTGTTATCTAATGATATGCTAGAATGCCCTTTAATGCAAGTAAAGTGTAGAAAAAAAAAAAATCTATTTCTTGTAAAGTATTCCATTTAACAGTAGCATATAAATAAAAATTAAAACAGTTTTGAGCAGTCTTTAGTTGATTGGGAGGCTGTGGCCTTTAGAAGGAGTTAACACCTCTTATTGCAGACAATATTTATTTGAATATTAAAAAAAATTTGATTTGGGTTCCTATCAAATTGGTATCAGTGCATTATGAAAATAGGACAAATTGATATCATACTGGATGAGGATGGGAGTTGGTCATGATTCCGACGATTTGAGGAATTGGAGTCTCGAGATATGTCGGAGAAAGGAATAATGGAATATGTCTCTGTTGTGAAGGTAAACTCGAGTGTAATCACAACCGTAAATTCAAATGGTTGGTAGTGTTATTGGTGGAGGAGAATGGATCCAATGACGATGCCATTTTGATAGGGAGCGATAAGAAGTGAGAGAGAAGAGAAGTCGATCTAGTGAAGAAGAATGGAACTGATCTTGTTGAGATGGGGATTTTTGAAGAAAAAACAGTAGATTCCGATGACCAGAAGGTGAAATCGATAAATTTCAGCAACTACAGCCACGAATTGATAGGTTCCATTGAATTCACAAAGATGACAATGGTCTAAAATGGTGATTCAACAGTTTCTGGAGATAACTTAGTTGATTTCGACAAAGCCCAGCTACTCGAAATTGTTCATTTGTCAAAGTTTTTGACATTAGGGATGAAGGCAGAGTATATTGAAAAAGGAAGTATGGGGTTGATTTTTTTTCATTAGCAATGACAATTAGAATAATAGCAAAATAGGAGGGGCTTTTTCAAATTGGATAGGAAGAAATACAAAGAAAAAAAGTTTGGACTGTTGGATCAAAAATAAAAATAAACAAAAAAAATTTTGAATTTTCCCCACCTTAAGGACAAGGCGGCTTTCAAAAGGGCAAGTAATGATAAGATTAGATAAATAATAATAATAATTAATTAATTAATAAATATATTTAAATTAGGATAGTATATTTGAATTAATTATGATAGGATATTTGATTTGATTAGGATAAGATAATATTTGAATATAAAATTTAAAATATTGGAAATATAAATATGAGTGATTGGGGGGGATATTGATATTTGGGTAATTTGGGCAGCCATTAGTTGATTGGGAGGCTAAGGCCTTTGGAGGAATTGGCACCTCTTATTGCATAAAATTTGAGTTAGGTTTCTGAAAGAGAAACATGTTCAAAGTAGACAAATATCAATTTGTCTAAAGTAAATATATGATTTCAAAAATCACAAATATTAACTTGTTAATCATCAGTTTAACAAGATTAACAAGTTGAAAGAAAAATCAAACTGTTAAAAGGAAAATGGAAATTTCTTGCACACAAGAATTTAAGTCCAAATTTTAATAAAGGCATCCACAAGAGAGAGAGACTATAAAAATACAGATTTTGAGCCATATCACTACAAGCAAGATTGAAACTTCTGGTATACTAGGAAAAATGCAGATTTGTTACCTAATGAATCTTAGTGATGGAGTTAAAACTTGTGTTACTAGATTATATATTAATATATGTCAATCAAAATGATTTCTTGCTCTATAAAAATTAAAAATAAAAATAATAAAAGCAACATTATGGAGGGAAAAAAAAGTTACCTTTACATCTGCATTGTGAAACTGAGTGTCAACATCATATATTCGAAATCTGCCATATATATCAGTTTCACATATTACAAGATAATATAACCATCAGTTTCACTTATTACAAGACAATATAACCGATAAAAATAGACAATTGGTCAATAAAAAATAGAGCTGAAAGCATTAGAACTTACTGTAAGGTTTGCACAACTTCAAATTGATATGAGATAGTATATTTTGTAATCCATGCTGGACTCAGAGAATTAAGGACTACTTCAGTACGGCCTACTTCGATAACTGCTCCATCTCTAGCTTTTGTATAAATCACCAGCATGGGATCACTCTGAAGCAAGAAAATATAAAGAGATGATAAGTTAAACCTTCTGAATAGGAGCAACACCAGAAAAAATTTAGCAGTTAGAAGTGGATCTGGCATGAGCCCAAGACTGAGGTTTGAATTGATCGATACAATTACTTTAGTTGCAACGTTTGAGGAATTTGAACCCAAAAACATGCATCACTTAATCCAAAGGCTTAAGATCTTAGATAAGGGTCCAACATTAATATTTTAAGTTTAATGGACGGAAAGGTTGAATCTAGAAAATAGGATTTCAGCATTTATAACAATGAGAAACCAGGTCAGACCACGTGCAATTAAATGATTGTTTGGGAAGAGGTGAGAAAGAAAAGAAAGATTGAAAACGGTTAATAAAATTGAAGGAAGCAATCAGAATTCATTGAAAGGAACTAAATAGAAGCTCAAATCTCATAAACCAACTAGAATTATATAAACACGCTTCACAAATCACACTTACTAATCCAAATAGGACTTCAAAAAACAACTAAATTAATGGACCAATGACAATTAAGTAGATATTGTATGGTTAATTTTCTGGCTAGTGCTGAAGATAATTACTTTTTCTAATCAACCAACCTATTGATGAGGCATCAATTTGACACCAGATGTGATTGAATCAAAACCCGCAGGTATTGGATGATGAAGACTTGAAATTATCTACTTCTTTGATTGATAGATAATCAGCCACAGATAATTATCACTTCTGATATATAATTTTAAAAAAAATAAAAAAACACTGAATTCTTCTGGCCTGTCTGGTGGATAACCAACTTGAATTACCAAATTGTTAAGATAGACAAACATATCAACCATCATCAGACCATCTCACAAAAAGAAAGAAGCAAAAGCTGCAAAGACTGCATGTGGAGTCTTACACCAAGCCCCTGTAAGTTCATAATCATGTGACCAAAAGTAAAACTTGTCACCACCATCACTGGTCTTATTTCATATGTTTCTCCTTCAAATTTGTTGGAAACTAAAGTCCCACATCTAATAATGCAATAAAAGTGAGTGGTATATAAGTGTGAGAGATTGGACCTTAACACAAGTCAATTGGTTTTGTGCAATATAGGTTTCAATTTTCATATTTCCAAAATTCAGGCAAAGGAGATCATATGCCAAAACTGATGGTTTGTTAAAGTTAGTTAACCATCTACTGTTTGGTTACATATCTATATCAATACTAATTAACAAAGGTTTCAGCTCTGAGGAATTAAAGTGTTAGGAACCCAGCTCTTATTTGACAAAAACAGAAGATAAAAACACAAAATACACAATTCCTAACATAAAGACACCAGTTAACATTGCCTTAGAATTGCTCAAACCAACAGCAATGTAGTATGATTTCAACTATCTTCAGAGATCGTCAAAATTCAATCTTCACACTGCTGCTGACACAGACAATTGTTAAAAAATCATCCCATCACCATACAATTGTTGATGGTACAGCAAACAGCAAGAACTAACAACAAAATAAGTAAGTTGTCTTCAAAACAATTCATTCGGGGTTACCTCGATCATTGAAGCACTATGCTCCATTTCAAATTGTCTATTACTAAATAAGGCATTCTCAAGTTTCATTTATGCTTCATTTCCACTTCCATGTTCCTTAATTAACTAACACTGGATCAGGTTGTAAGCGTATGATACTTTGAATAAACTCTGGTTTGGTTTCAAATAGCAACTGTATAGGTAAAAATCATCAAAATTTAACCTACAAACTAGAAAAAACAAATTAATCAGCAAACCTTGGAGAGGTAATCCCGGTCACGCAAGTCACTAGCCGAAAATGATAACTGCAAAAGCATTATTATTGCATATTAAAAATATCAGCATAAATTGGTCACATTCTTGTCAATTGATAATTTACAAATCTTTACATAAAAAAATACAATCAACTATTCCATATGCCATATTGAGTAACCAACAATCAGACTGCCAGGGATTTTTACAATATGACTAGCTCATAATTCGACACGACTAAATAAATCAGAAAATAAATCTTAGATTGGAAAATCCACAAATTGGTTTTTAAAATGCGAGTAATAACAAGAATATAAGTATAAATTTAGAAGAGATTTGAGTAACCTCGATCGGAGAGAAGAGACCGACGAAGCCCCGAGACTTAAAGAATAAGTCAACGGCTTGATTTGGAGAGTCAGTGGTGGCCGAAGCGGCAGTTCCGCCGACAGCTGTCATACCGCCGCCGACGTCGGAGCAGCAATTACCCATGATTAGTGTGTCAGCAGAAGTTGGCCCAGCTTGGCTGATAAGTACTTGAAATGATAAAGGAACTAGTAAAACCTTATTGTTGCTAAGATGCTGAGTTTCAAAAACACGGGGATGAAAATTAGAAGTTAGAGAAAACGTGATGAAGAGAGCGCTCACTCAGACACAGTATTCATTTACATATTTGACCCACTTGTCGCATTATATTTACAACTATAACCCAACACATATTTTTGAAACAAAAAATTTTCAGAGAAATGGTTTCGTTTCGTTCCGTTCATGAAACTTGGTAAATATTTTCCAAAATTTAATTGATTTGTGTGAATGGTCGCTTCTGTAACATCAAAATCAGTGTAATTTCAGCAACTGAGAGGGAGAACGATTATTTCCCACCCATTAAAAACGTCATTATTCTACATATTATTAAATTAAAACTAAATAATGTTATCAAAACTTTAATTAAACATAATTTCACCATATTAATTTTTAAATTAATAATTGTAAAAATATAAATTTAACACAATTGTCACCTTTAATTTCCGCCAAATCACATTTGATTGGAATTGCACTGTTTCGATTCCACTCCAACAGAATTTAAAAAGGATCCGGCCAGGAACGCTGTTTAGATCTAAAGAAAAATTGTACTATGAACTTTCTCAAAAGAAGGAACAACGGTTCTTTGGAATCATCTGACAAAAATCAACAACACCTGAAGAACCCCGCGAAGTATAGAGGTATTGATAATAATCAACCACATGATTAGAAATACGATCTTGATCAGAAGAAATTTAAGGCGGCATTCAAATTACTACCTCGAATTCAAAATCACAAAGGAAAAATTCCCCCATACATGAATTGTAACATCATCATATTGAATGTAAAAGTTATGAAATGATTTTAATATTTATATTAGTACAGTTACTAAGAGAGTCATTGGGAGCGTTACATTTTTTATCCATTTAACAAAAATTAGATATTCAGGCCCATTCTTTTTTAACGTATTTATTAATCAAAATCATCATCACAATTAAACAATATATTTATATATTATTATTATTATAACATGTTATGATCTGATGAAGTCCAAATCCATCATGTGTATTGAAGAAAAGTGTTAATTTTTTATGTCTCGATTCATCTGTATAAATAAGCAGCGGGCCCAAACCCATCACCTGAGGATTGAGGCCAATTTTTTAATATTAACTTTGAACGACGAAATCAAAGTTTAATGGTCCCACGAATTCCGCACTGAACCATATACACTTATTTCATTAAGATTACAGTATACTCAAATACATGCATGATAGAAGAAGCACAATTCAAGCAATTGAAGGATATGATAAAGTGGAATGTGATGCTTGAAGCATGAGTGAAAAGAAAAAATGGAAAAGTAAAGACTCACCAATATAAAAACTAAAGCAAAAAGCCATGCATGTCTGTTGCTAAGAAGCAAAAAAGGGATCCAATCGGCTGCTTGCTTGCTATTACCACCCAAAAGAAGGGCATAATAACTACACCCATTATATGGCTTGATTTGCAATTCTTATATTGTGTTTGTGGAATGATGGTGACCAATTATTTAGTCTTCAATCACAAGCATTGTTCATGGCGGAAGGGAGGGATTGTATTTGTTGCCTCTTCAATAGGCTGAATTGGAATTTATCAAAGTTAAAATTGTAAGGGGAGTCAACGAGCACCAAGGAAAAGAGGTCAACCACCAGAGCTAAAGTGGGGTTTACTGGGGCAATAAATGGCAACAATAAAAGGTTTATCCAACCATGAAAAATGATGGGATCAAACTTGAAGCCTTAAACACATACTTCATCGCCCATGTTACTATGCAACATTAAAAGTAAATATCACACTGTTACGGAATACACAAAAATTATAATTTTCCTAAAAGGACGAAAACAATCACAAAATCTGGTAAGTCATCCCTAGCCTGGGTTCTCAGTTTCATCAGTCATCAGATGCTTATATGCCAGCAGCATCATATATCAGAGCCCCCATCTGATGAATAACACAATCCCTTAATCAGAATTTCTTCTCCCAGAAGTCATCTTCTTTCATCCTATTCATCCCAATGGTTTCGTATTACCATCTGATGACAGTGTGGCAAGAAAACGAAAACACTTACCAAGTAAAAATCTGTCCTATGTTAATGACATTCTAAATCTTGTGCAATCCAATGTTTAGATCAGAAGATATGGAAATAAGAAGTGGATAAGAATAATGCCACACAGCTTTAAAAACCCGTTTATGATGAGCTTTTATTGATTGGGATGGCCTGTGAGCATTGTATCTGATATCAAAGAGGTGGATTATGGGGTCTGCTGAACCAGATGTTATGTATAAACCATCAGGAGACCAAGCCTGATTTATCAGAGCTGACTGGGACTCACTACTTTCTTGCTTCCATCCAAAAGCATGAATTTCAGTCTGCCTCAATCTAATATCAAACAACCGCAGCTGCCTCCCCGGTGTCCTGAAAACATGTCATCTCAATGTCAAAACTGCACAACTAAATCAATATAATCAAATGGCCTTCTCATCCCAGGTTATAATATCCTGGTTCAATAAGAAGTCATGTTAAACTATCAAACAATCCAAAATGAACCATTCATGACAGAAAGCAGACTCAATAATCCAGTAATTTAAATCTACATATTTTACAGTTGATGATTCAAATCTCAAGCTGATTCATTACAAGTGCATTTATCCAAGTGCAATTTGAAAAAGCTAAATTAATATAACCTAAGATATAATTACAAAAAACCAACACATCATGTACAACTACATTATCAATTTGTTCCACCACAATGGCAGCAGATTAAAATTTGATCTTCTGTAGGGTCTTTCAAATGATTCCATTGCTTTTTCAATGAAGCACAACTGGAAAGTTTTAAAGTTGTTTATTTGACAAATGAAATCTAATTCTTAAAATACTCAAGACAAAGCAGGTGAATGTAGAAATATAAATGCTAGGTAGTACAAAAGATGAAGAAGATTCTTATTTCAGAATATAAGTTTCATACCCAGTTTGAACCATGAATAGATTGAAATCACATGGATTTGGAAGAACACTCATGCATTTACTTTCTATCTGATGCTTGAAATCAGCTCTTCCTACTCCAGCATCAAACCCAATAATCCTCTTGTCAGCACCAGCAGACAATACAATCTGCTTTTGCTGCATCCCAGCAACTCCCATGACAGCAGAGGAATGCATATTCCTGTGCAGTGCCTTTGGCTTCCATGAGTTCTCAGCATCTCTCTCACTCCAAAGCATAACAGCATGATCACTACCACCAGTCACAAAAGAAGCATTTTCCCATGGCAAGAAAATTATGCTATTGATGATACCTTTAACATGAGGTTTCTCATCAAGGAAAGTCACACGAGCTCTCTATTGATGCACAATCATATAAGCTTCAGTATTTATTATCCAAAGCAGAAATTTTTTATGAATAATATAGTTGTATGCTAAAATACTAGTAAGAGTGGATGCAGCCCATACAAGTCCCGGTCCTATACAAATATATGTCATGCAAATTTACACACAAGATTAAGTACCAATAGCATATGTAGTTGATGCTCATTAAGATAGCACTTACCCCATGTGTTTTATTCAGATTTAGGACTGATATCTGAGAATCCCCACTATCAGCAGTGTAAGCACAAAAGAGGCTGTTTCCCTGTGGGTGCCAGGCTATATCTTCAGGCCATCTCCTCTGCTTTGGAGACACACAATCAGTTGAACTAAGCAACGAGGCGCCTGACCTGAAGTTGAAGGGAAAACCATATTAACACAGAGTCATGGAGAAATACACACAATTTGGAACAAAAGAAAGAATGAAGTTGTAATGCATACCAATTAGAGGATGAAGGTTATTATTTAAGATTTATCTATAATTTGTTACACTCATTTCATTTTAATTTATGTTTTTTTTTTTTTTGGTTTCAGGATTTATTTCTATTTGGATTAATTTGATCATATTTTCAAACATAGCTTTATCACTTAGATATAAGTAAAAGTGGCTTGAGTCATTTCAATGTATATTTTCTTCACAAAATCTATAGGTTTCACCAGATAATATACAATAAATAATCTAGTTAAGACATTTTAGAAATGCATCATGCTCTAGCGTTCTCCACATATGCATTATGTTCACAGCATCAGTTGGCTAGTAACACTATCATAGCAATGCAATCAAATAAATATAAGCACACTTGTATGATAAACAAAAGTTCACAAGTGCAACCAGTCAAAGTCCTGTTAAGCCAATGGAGAGGAAAAGTCATCATTTCAGACTTACCCCCTAGATTGAAGCTGCCACAAGCTCACAACTCCATCCAAAGCACTGTAAAGATTCCATAATTAACAGAAAACATTAATTAGTCCCGTATAATCATAAACAAGAATGGCAATAACTACAAGCACTTCATGCCCCTACTTTCTCAAAATTATAGAACCCAAATTAGTTACTAAAACAAAATTCATGTTCACGTACCAAGCCAAAACCTAAATGCATATTAAAGTCATGTACCGAGCAGACTCACTTGTCAAACCTTAGGTTATCATAATATCAGAAAGGAGACAGGAAAAACCCAAAAAACAAAAAAAAAACACTGTTTTATTATTCATATAGTTTGACCTAAGAAGAAAAATTTGCAAGTCTAAAAAATGCCAAATCAGCATCAGTTGATATAGGCCCTCCTAATAAAGCACCTAATTACCTGGTCACAAAAAGCTGATCGTTCACTGGGCACAATGAAAGACTTCTTAACTTTCTTTTATGCTGACTGGAAATGTGGTTGCTTGAATGACAGCGAATTGTGCAAGGTGAAGAACTGCTTTGCACCAGTGGGATCAATTCTTTATGTTCTTTCTGCTCTGAAATACAGCCAGGAAAAAGGAAAGTTCTTGACCACCAATAGCATATAATTGAAACCACAAAGGAAAAACACTAGATAAAAGTGGAGGCCACCAATTTACATTGGCAAACACACACTAATAATGCATTACAATCAATGGGTGAGAATAGTACCAAACTTTCTTTTTGTTCCTCTATCTTGAACTTCAACAACTTCTCTATCACAAGAATTTCCATAGGATTTCTCCCCTTTTACAACACTGTTAGGGTGAGATGCAGGACTTCCTTGAGCACTGGACCCAACAGGATCTCTCACACCAGACCATGTTGATTTTAGAGGCTGAGAAATCTTGGGATTTACAGCAGGAATTACCAGTTCCGTTCTAGATTGAGGTTGGGATCTAGAAGGCCATTTATCAACAGGAACAGGACTGATTGATCTCCGCTCCACCTTAACATTTTTAGTTCCATTAGCCAGAGAACTTCTAGAAGACACTGCATTATCTTGGCCTCGAAGACGAGCCAATTTAGATTGTGAATCTTGCAACCTCTTCTCTGCTTCATCAAGCTGCACACCTTTTCCAAATATATAATTAGTAGCTATTATCCTAGAAAAAAAAAAGAGCAAAACACCAACAAACAATTCATATAAAATACCCGATAATTGTCCAAATCATAATACAAATAAAATAAACAATTGACATGAGAGCAATCAATTAAAACTCAGTTTCCTTGTTGAAAACTCGTAGTAAAGGCAGAACAACTTCTAGCAATTATAAACAGCATAAAAAAGAACATGAACCTAAATCTTGACAAGTTTTTTTCTTCATTATCAAAATTAAAAAGAAGAAAAAGGTGAGTTCTTTTCTTTTACATGCTTTCTAGTTAAAGAAAGTACACGCAACTAAATGCTAATGCGTTAACGTTCAAAAGTCGAAAAACTTATGGTGTAAACTTTAGGGCAAACTTACTTACCCAAAAAAAAAAAAAAAACTTTAGGCTAAACTTTAATCTTAAATAATAATTTCAGGAATTTAAAACCCAAACTTTAGCATTAATTTCACTGTGAAATTTTCAAGATAATGATTCACTAACACCTAAGAAACCATAGAAATGCCATTAAATTTATACGAACAAAATAACAGAACAGACGAAAAAAATAATCAAAAAAATAGTTGTTTATCAAATGAGTAACTGCAACAACCTGAGATTTGTAATAGGAGATACGCTGTTTGAGATGCTGAACTTCTTTGGTACGGTGTTCGATAAGAGCGATCAATGCCTCTTCTTGCTCTTCTCTGCTGTTCTCCCCACCGCTTCCTTCTTCATCGTGCTTCTGTTTTTTTGAAAACCCCTCGCTCATTTGTATCGTGTTGGCTTCCTTCTATCCGTTTGCCTTTGGTAAAGTAGTTTTCTTTCACGGCATGCTCGAGTCGAGACAAGTATTTATATTGACATGGTGCCGCAAGAAATCAGAATTGCTTAATAGAAATTATAGTCACCATTTACTTAGTAATTATTTTTATTATTTTCCTGGCCCCGTGCAAAGCCTTTTCATTTCATTCATGTTATTCTCTCTCAAATTAATTAAATAATTATAATTATATATTAATAATATATCTAATTATCTTCCCAATCTACATTTAAATCTTTGGAACACGAGAACAAATAACCACAAGCGTTCAAGTAATTTTGAATATTCATTTCCATGAGTTCAAAGGTTCTGTTCAACATCAGCAGCCTCCAAAAACATGTAGGTAGGTAATTACAATGGCACTTGATAACATTGGCCACAATAATCCCAAAAGCTTTTGACTTACTATCTCTCTCTCCTCCAGTCACTTTGGCCACAATTCTGAGAATTCATGGCTACCTAACAGGTAAACAATGCATCCCTCCAAGATGAACTTCATTGGTGTTTAGAGGCCACAGCCAACTCTGTTGAATAAATGTACATCACTGGAATTAATATACTAATCAATATCACTATAAATTAATGCTCAAAGTGCACTTTCTTACTTTGGCATTGAATTACAATGTAGAAACTAGACGGTGCTTCTACCAATTCATCTAACCCTAATCACATAATAAATGCAGACCTAGAAGGAATTTCTCCTTTTTCTTTCAGGAATAGCAATTTCTGATGCCACAGGTATAAAGTTTATATCAATTTTAAGGAGTCAAAAGGACCCCATTGCTGTAAGTACTCAGCAGAGAAGAGATTGCTCGATAATTTCTTACGAATCGATCTCTAACAAGTATGGTTTTCTCAAAACTCCATGATCTGGGGAGTTTTAACAAACCACCTACAATCAACAGTGACTCTCTACTTCTTCAACGTGCATAAATAGGGCAACCAATGGTTCTTCATGCTTGTCTGTGCAGTATAATCCAATTCATTTGTCACAACTACTGCATTGGCAACATCAGTCTGAAGCTTAGCCTTCGAAACCAGAGAAATGATCGTCTGAATCCTCATCATATATGTTGCCTATTTGAACAAGGAGAGATGAAATAAGACGCCATATTTTTCCAAAGCACAGGAAATCAAAGGTCAGACTAAGAGAAGCACACTTAACCCAACATATGAAGACCTGAGACCAATTTGTCAGAGCTTGACTATATACACAGCACCCACTCACTAACAATCAGCTTAACCCTATAAAGCAACATCTCCAACAACCTCAAAAAGGGTAACATCAGAAGCCTAATAGCCTAGTTGTATCATTTATAAGGTTAAAAGGAAAATCATTCAAGCAACAAGATCAACTTCATCTCGTTGAGGAGGAACCACATCTAATCTCATCATACTTCTATATTGATCAGGAACTGGAGCACCGCCATGCACACACAGTTCTACAACAGCTGGGGCCTTGCCATAAAACCTCTTCAAGTTGTTATCCAAAGCAGGACCATTAAGATCTCGAACATGCCAAACATAATTTGGACCAACAAGATCATCAATTGTTGCTTCCTGCCATGCATGCAATCCATCACGAGACTGGTGTTTTGATGCTCTACACATTCTTACCTTGTGTCCCTTGGGACCAACCTGAACCTCAGGACAATATCCACAGGTCCACACACTGTATTTCTCCATGATCTTCTTAACTCCTGATACCATTTCAAACCATGAGTCCATTGTCATAATACTCAAATTCCTTAAAACCTCTCCATCTTGATCATTTGATTGATCCACCCAATAACCTTTCTTCTCTAAATTTAATTTGCTTTCACATCCATCAATCTTAGCACCTAAGCCCAGCTTTGTCTGATGATCATCTTTTAAATCTAAATTTCTTTCTACTTCATCATTTTCTATCACAGACTCAAAATCTACAATTCTTCCTTCAATAGAATACACAGGTTTTGTTCTTCTCTTTGTAGGGTACTTTTCAAGGTCTACACCGGCCTGTATACAGAGCTCTACAATGGCTGGAAGCCTAGGGACACTAAGCCTCTCATCATGAACAACTCTTGACTTCCCAACACGATCATAGAGATGGAAGCACTTGGGGAAGAACACCACATCACCAACTCCCCCTTTTCTCCAAACATGTGTAGCACTTCGAAAACCGCTTTTCGGACCAGCGCAGGTTCGTATTTCATGACCCACATGACCAACGTGAACCTCAGTACAGAACCTAAATAACAAAAAAAAAAATTCAAATTAAAAAAAAGAAAATCACATGATGGGTTATAAAATCTTTCCAAATGTTGAAATACACACACTTTAATTTCTCGTAAATCGCATCCATTATTAATCTAAAGTAGATATAGCCAAACGGCGACGAGAATTGAATAATTGCATTACCTACAGCGTAGAAAGGGAATAACTTTAACGAGTTTTGACAAAACATAGAGCAGAGACTGATGAGCTGAATAGACTTGGTGAGCGACGGAAACGAGCTCAGGAACCAGTAATCCGTTGGCAGGTGGATGTTCAAGTAGCTTAACAGGCTGGGATTTTCTAGCTTCTCTCTCTGCTTTAGCTCTCTGTATCAACACCTTCATGGGTGTAGGATACGGCTTTCTCTCCGATTTGTTCCTGCGTGGTTTCGGTACATCTGAGTACAGAGAATCGTCTGCATCTCCGCTAAGATTTCGGTTTTGGGCTTTGTACGAAGTGAAAACGGTATTGGTGAATCGGAGGTTGTTAAGTTTGTTTGAGCAAGAGATTTGAGACAGTATCCTTCTTTGCATTTCTTTTCGAACCTCTGTTCGGCTGCCAGGAAAATTGAAGAGTTTGCTACTATCTACAGTAACTATAACCTCGAGCCCTTCCCTTAACATTTCAACGAAAAAAGATTATTTTTAAATACTTCTGTTCCGTATTGATATTAAAATAAAAATAATCACAAATTATATATTACAAAAAAAAATTAATAATTAATTAATTAAATCAACCAATTTAGGATTATAAGATTTTAGCCAAGAAAAATGTTATGTTTATAATGGGGTGTTCTGGTATCGTTAATTTAAAATTATCTAATTATTTACATAATTTTATTGTTCAACCAACCCTTAACCTTCACATCTTAAATCATAAACCATTAACTCTAACCCCTAGGTATTGAATTTTAAACTTTAAACTGTAAGTCAGAAACCATAGATATTAAATTTTAAATCTCAAACCTTTACACCTAAACCTCAGATCCTAAATTGAATTGGCTGGGTCTGATGTGGGCATCTATTAGTTTGAAAAAAATTCAAAGGAGATATTGAAGAAGAAAGTACAAATAATTTAGTGAACAAGGGCGCTACAAAGTTTCCAACAAACAGATTACTTGAATGTACTCTCTCTCGCTCTCTCTTCTTGAGCAATTACACCCACAAGGCCTCCAAAACCTCAAGGCTAAAAATGAAATTACATAAGAGGTATTGGGATACAAAATTGAAAACAAAAACAGAGAAGATTCCAAGACTCTTTTAACTTTCTTTACTTCACAACTATAAGCCAAAATTTTAAGCTCCATCAAGTGATGCTCTGTACTGTTAATTGGGCAGTGATACAAAAATTGTCAAAACAAAGAGCAAAAATTTGGTAAGTAGCCCACTTGGATTTGGTTCCAAAACCCTCTGAAACTGGTCCTCTATTAGCCGAAAAAAATCATCAGGCCACCCCTGATATACAGAATTGGGATGGATACTCAGATATGGGGTTCTATAGTTAGTGCCTTGGTTAAGCAGATAACTCAATCTACGTCCTTTAAAGAAACTGAAGAATCCGATCTATTGGGAGATTCCTCTCTGTTTGCAGAAGCTGAAGGGACCCCTTGGCGATAGGTCTCCTCATTACCAATGCTTCGTGGTTTGCCCAATCTTGACCGAATATTGGTGCCCATAGGAAATGGCTCCTACACAGAGAGAGATGTGATCATCAGAGCATAATATTGAAAAAGAAAGAAATTCTCTAATATACATATAAAAGAACCAATCAAGTCAATTTCAGCATGCAGTACAAACAGTATGATAATCAACCTTTTAGAATAACTTCTAAACCATAACAATTTTAACAATACTCTGGCACCTTTGTCCACCAAATAAACACCAGGTTTTGTCATCAAATGATTGCTTCCAGTTAAGACCTTAATCTAGGAACCATGAATTAGCAGAAATGAACATATAGGGCCACAAGTTGTTAACAAGTAAATTTTAAAGGTGATTTAGTATTGCATCCCAGAAAATATTTAATTCAAACCTTTATAATGATAGCTCATGTCCAAGTACTAGCAAATTTGTCAGCATATTCACTCTTCACTAAAGCAAGTTTAAGTCCAAAATAATTTCTCTCTTTTGGTAATATGAATAAGGAATAACATTGGTATAAATAATGAACTGCATAATAATTACCCTACCAGGCAAACAGTTACAAAACCGAATTCAGTAGAATGTAGGTCTAGATATTGTACCGGATCACCAGCATTAGGACCATCAGTATGAAAAAGGATAGGTCGGCAACGTTTATCCTCATTCATCAAGCTTGAATTCTGAAAATGAGCAATAAGAGCAGCTTTTCCCTGAATCCGAGCATAAGCAAGAGACGCCACCTTTTCACTGTTGAACTTTTCCCATTTTTTGCCATTGAATGCCTACAGAAGATGTTTTCTCATTCATTCAGCAAGTTGTATACTGTGTCGATACTTATTCTCTAATATGCAAATCAATTAATGAAAGTACATGGTAAAGTCCTTCAAGTAGATATCGATGTTCACGTATCTAACCTGATAAAATGGAATGATTTGACGAGGATTGATCATGTTGATGAATGCATAGCCCACATTACATTTGTTCTGTTGGTAATTGTAGAATTAGTAATGCATAAACATCATCTATAAATATGAGCATTTCAAACATATTTCATGAGGAAATTTATGTTTCCTCCTAAAAGAAGGGCAAAATCCCTAAAATTAACTTGCCTTGAAGTCAATTGGCAGATAAATAAAATCATATGTTCCTCGGCATTGCTCATCAATTGCAGCCAAAAGCATCTTCGAAGTATACCTATTGAAATCACAGTATCAAACTAAAGGGAAAAAGAACAAAAGAGGAAAACACAAGGAATTTGGTTTTATTACAACATGCAGCCAAAGTAAGAAATAATCAATAATAGCATTGTGTGGCACGAAATACATATTTACCGCTCATCTAATTTCACTCTGACTAGCTGGTAAACGTGGTTACCTTGAAAGATCAACACATGACCAATCTTTAACTATGAAATTTCCAATATAAAATGACCAAAAACATCCCATATAAAGGGCCTAAGTTATGTTGATTAACAAATCAAAAGAAGCAACCTACCAAAGATTACTAAACAAATTGGAATAAACCTGTAAGTACCAAAGGAAAGTGCCGCTAATGATATCAGGGTGTCTATGAGTGATCTAGGTAAAAGTAAATTAAAAAATATATGAATATGATGTTCAGGCATGGGACAGTTTCACTGATGGAAAATGCTACGGCCTAAACTGTTTCTAAATGCAACATCCATGATAAAAGAACAAAGAAGAAATGGTTAAAAACAGCTGGAATGACAGTTTACATACTTGTTAGGAATGTTTTTTATCATCAGTGTAGTTCGGCTGTCTTCACCATGCAATATACGGTCAATGTCAAGTTCATACTGTTTCTTATCAGCATGATTAGAATTAGTTTCATTTCTACGGTATGAGAAGTTTCTCACACGCTCATTAGGAGAATCAAAAGAGGCTTGCATTGAAACCATTGGATTCCTTCCAGGAAAAAGGTGGCACATCTGCTGAGGAGAATGTAATCCAACATTTTTAGTCATGTCAATGCAATTTCCACCAACATGAGAAAAGATGTTGTGTGAAGCAATATCCATTGGATGTGATGGAGAACAAACAGGAAAATTAACACTTCCGAGAGAACCCAAGTGGAAATTAGAAATTTCAGGAGACTCCCCTGCATAAGCATGTTGCCTGTCCCAGGGGGAGGGATTAACTGCTGGTGCTGATCCAATATGGTGGTGTACAGGCGATGCAGCATTCAGCATCAAAGTAGGTCCTCTAGGAAATCCAGGCAAATGAGGAACATGACTGGCATGCAGACCATTGAGAAACGATGGTGAATTTGGCCAAACCATGGGACTTGAAGGATGTTGGTGACGTGAGTTGGAGTTGTTCCACACAAAAGGATTTCCATGAAGGGAGTGATTTCCATTTCCAGAAGATCCAAAAACTAGACAGAAAGGAATATGTCAGCAACAATGTCACTAAACTGATAAATAAAAATCAAGAGTGTAAACTCTACATCTCCAGAAACAAGCATCTTGAGGTTACCATCCAATGTCAACCATAAAGAGAATGATACTATGGTATTCTAATCAATGTCCCTCATGACAAGTTAAGACAGCTCTCAGATAAAGCTGTTGCATAACAATCATTCAAACGGCTAAGAGGATATTGGATTACTGGGGACGTTTGACAATACCAACTATTAAAATGAGATACATGAGTGGCAAATTATTTACAACAATTGATAGTAGTCACTTAATGATAGAGAAAAATGTTACCCGAGCATAATAAAAGAAGCCTGCAATTTATTTATTTTAAGTAAAAGTTCACCACTAAAGATCCACAGTTGCTGACAGCCATACTTCTGCCAACTTCTGCCAGATTACAGTGACTGAAGTTTGCCTTGATAATAATATTGGTATCATTTTAACATTTATTGCCCTTGAAAGTTACATTGATAAATAAATCGGTCAAAGAGTATCATTTTGATACCAGTATTATCATTGGAACTCACCGGCGATATTTCAAGTCACCAGATTCCAGATACTAGTTATTACATTTCTAACCTATAGTAGTTTCTATGATTAATAATATTAATGATGTTACAATAACCAAGTATAACCAATAATTATTTTAATAAATATAAGAATAAATTAGTAAAATAAATTTATGTAAACTTAATTTCAAACATTATCCATTGAAAAATATATAAAATCTTGTTAAGCTGGGATTAGAGTCCAATAAGTTTTATAAGTATTGGGAAAAAAAAATCCTTAAAAAAAGTGTTATACCAGACAATTTAGATTGGACATTGATAATTTACTAGTCCAGCTACTTAAAATAGTCTTATTGGGACATCTCTAAAGCATAAAACAAAAATTAACATCTAATATCATTAAGCATGAAGCAAATCCTAGAACTTTGTGGTGTGCATTGTTGTTTTACTTTGTAAAAAGCCCATTGCTCTCTATTCCTGAAATACTTAAATGCTGTAGCCAATAGAATAACACATATTCAAAACCATGGAATAGCAGAATCAATGGAACTTACCATCTCCACTAGGTTCCATCAAGTGCTCATTTGAACTCACTCCACACATATGCCTATTGTCAAGTCCTTCTGTAATATTCTGACCAGCATTACCAGTAGAGTTATGGGAGTTGTATGGAATACCATTGGCCAAACTACCATGCTCAGGTAAAGAATGAGGATGGAAATTTGGATGTTGTTTATTAAACTTCATTTCATCCAAAGAGAGGTTGGCCTCATGAAGGTCAAAATTTTTGCCAAAAGAGGCCACCCTTGCTGGAGAGGGCAAGTTGTTTGGCACACTGGAAGTCTGGTGAGATTCAGTAAATGCACTTGCAGGCGACTGCAAAGCAGAATGTAAAGCCTGGAGTGACCGAGTATCCATGGATATAGATGCAATTGCTCCAGGTGAAACTGCAGCACCAAAATTTCACGTGAAAAGAACACACACAAGTAGGGGAAAAAACTATTAACAGTCATAATCATACCCATGTGTCCTGATGGCATGTCAGCAAAAGGACTTTGGCAAAGATTTGGTTCATCTTGCTCCTGCTCTGACTGCAGCATGAAACTGCAAAAAAGCAAGAATATTAAAGTCACAAAAAATTACATAAAAGGTAAGATCTTTGCCACTGATAAGATCAGGACCCACAATAAGGGAAATATAAGGTCCAGTCATTGGCATCCATCTAACAGTTGAAATAAGAATAGAAGAAATCTTTGTAAATAAGCACCATACCGTCTTGCACCCCCAGGACGGCTTGCTTCAAGCTTGATTTGCTTCCCAGCAATGTCACTCCTATTCAATGCACAAAGTGCAGCCTCCGCAGCTCTAACATCATAAAACTCTATAAATTTGTGATTGTGCTTGTTCAGAGTCTCGCGGATCTGCAAACCAAAGAAATGACTACATAAATTGACTCTACCATCCATCATATAAGTGTAATAAGCAATAACTCAAACAGCCACTTACTTCTCTAATTTCTCCATAAGCACCGAAAATTTGGCGAAGCTCATCAGTCGAAACAGAAGAATCAAGATTGAAAACCACCAATGTGCCCTGGTTAGTATCTTTTTCTGATGGATTATCCTAATGTCAGGGAGCCAACCATGAGAATGCAATAACCAATTGGATAGTCACATAATAGCAACAGAAATAATGATGACAACAATCAAAAACAATGGTAAGGTCAACATGTTTAACAAAATGATAACTATTAAGAGCATCCAAACAGAAAACACCACTGCACCTTGGGAATTGAATAGTGTATGTCAAGTTTCCTATGCCTCAAGGGCTTATTTTGAAGTGCTCTCATTGCATTACATGCTGCTCTTACATCATAATAAGAAATCATAACAAATCCACGATGCTTGCAGGCTGTATAGATAGTTCGAATCTCTCCATATTGCTGATAAAAAAAACATAAACGCCAATTAACTGCCAATACAAATAGGAGTCACTTACAGTTATAAAATACTGCAGCAAAATACAAGAAAATGCTACACACCTCAAAAAGAGCCTTTAGTTCAGAATCTTCTACATTGCTATTGATGTTTCTGACAAAAAGTGTTCTAGAAGGGTGCTCACCATATGGATGCTCACCAACAACAGAACCACTTGAACCCCCTTGATCAGCAACACCATAATTTTTTAGTCCTGCATATATTCGATCATCCCCTTCTATTTCCATGCCACCGCCACTGCTAAAAAGGTCACAATCTTCTAAATCATCTCCTATATTGGCATGAAAATCATGTCCCAGACCATCAATCACTCCAGAAAACAGATCATCTTCATCAGGAAGGAGATTTCCAATAGTCTTTGCCTCCATTTCTTCCAAGGATTCAAATGGTTCTGTTTCCCCATGGTGAGAAGTAACTGTTTTGAAAGGCTGACCAGATAGAACATCATTGGCCGACAACTTCACTGAATGTTAACAAAGAAGATAGAAAAGAAATGGTAAGTGACTTGGGAAAATAGAAGCAAGAAATAATGCACATGCAAAAGGTAATGTTAAAATAGGATATATAAGAAATATAGACCCATTTCCTGTCATAGTTCTGTCAAGTGATATTGATCAGAATGAAATACCTTGTAAAGTGTGTAAACCAAAAAAAATCCACAAAAAGTAGCATTCTACTTTACAAAGATATTTGACATGATGTTCTAATAGAAAAGCAAGTAAATGAAGATATCAACCTAGCCATAAAATGTTAATAAATTAATGAATGAAATTTCAGCTACCAGCATACTGGTGGAAAATGTAAACATCAATACGAAAGCTTACATTTTTTACTAAAAATATCAGACAATGAGCTTGAGAACAGACTGCTTTCAGATTGGATCCCTTTAATACCATTTCTGTTTCCAAGTAAACTATAATACGCTGGTTGCACAGATAAATTTGACCACGATTTTGGATAGTGATTCACAGAATTCCATAAACTCTCCGATGAATTTGCAATTCCTTCCTCTCCAGCAATGCCCAGCTTTTTCATATGGTCACTGGCTAAAGTTGACTGTTGCATTTCCATCCAATCCACAGATGGGACCCCAATTGGTGAAAATTTTTCCTGCGGTGCTGAAGCAACCAATTTGTTGCCAGATATAGCTGCCAGTCCATCTGTTCCTCCTAAACAACAACAATCACATTATAATTAAAACCTCTCTGGTCACATTTTGTGATTTGAATTATACACATTTATCACAGGAAGTTGAGTCATTGAGTCAGGAACACCATTATGCTCAAGTTTTAAAGAGAAAAGCATTCAGATTTTAACTTAAAAGGCGAAAATTATTGATTAAAATTCATGTTAACAACCACACTACACCAAACACTTCAACCAGAGTTAGCGAGAAACCTGAGAAAGAGTAACAGATTTTTTCTATCTATATTAGCAATAACAATCAACAAAACCACCTAGAAAATGTGAAACACAGCAAGCCAAATCTTTTACTAAATCTGTCAGTTATATAGACCATAAAACTACAATATACAAAACTGGGTTGAAATAGTATAACTAGACACAGAAGAGAAGAACACCCTGGAGAAAATGTTCTATTGCCACTGGCTCTTTAAAGAGGTGGGGGGTATCCAGTATCTTAACAATTCTCATCATCAACTCAAAGAAATATTATCAACTTGACCAATCCATTCAACAATATGTTTTCCATCCCTTCTATTGCCACTGGCTCAAGCTATCAGAATAAAGTTTCATAAAGTGCAACCCAGGATGGTATCCACACAATTCAGGACTTGGAGAAGGTTCATATTTAACTAAAAGTAGTATGTAGCACCAAATACTGCAATTAAAGATACTTTACACTTCTTAAAGTATTATTACAAGTTTATTATCTTAAAAGAATAAACCCAGCTATGCCTAGACAAATTTTTGCAGAGACCACACTAATACAGCATCTGATATTTCCCAGAATGACACCAATTATCAGCCACTGGTTCTGACCGTTGAATGTAAAGAATTTTGGAATCATCACAGTTCACTTAATATACAGATTTCTAAGCTGCAGTTGGGTATTCCCTGATTCAGGAAATAATACCCCTTCTTTTATATAACACCATATAATTACCATGAATGTTGATAATTGTTCTGTTACAGGGAACATTCATACTTAAAATTTCTTAAAAAAGCAACAAGTTGGGAGTACCGGAGCTTATTTCATTCTTCCACATGTAAAAATATTAGTTCCTGAATTCGTATTCAATATTACAATTTGGATAATAAAACCAAATATTTCCATAAATAGAAAAGAAACCAAACGTCAAAATCCAGTTGTCATATACTCCACATTGACTGAATGAGTGCAAGAATCCTCTAGATACAGACAAAAAAAGAACTTTAGAACCATCTGGCTATGTAACAAAAACATTTTACATTCACTTCACAATATCAAAGCATGGTACTTAAATCAAATTATCCTGTCTTAATAATTCTCTGAGAATCAAGTTATTTTACTGGCAGGATGCCCCCTGATGGCAGCTGTTAACAACAACATAGAAGTTCATTCTCACCAAATATGTCAGAACAAACTAATAATAACCACCTCCAGTGTAGAACACTTTGTTGAAGATTGAAAAGCAAACAAAATTAATCTAAAAATAAAATAAAATAACGGTGCCAGCAATTGAATGCTGCTCACCTTGGTGATCAGTCGTGGTATTCGACTTCCAAAATCCATTCTGTCTCTGTCCAATAAAAATTGATGACAAATTAAATTCAATTACAAAGAAAAGATCTTGTCTTCCGCTGGCATATATGGTGGTTGAAAGATTATAAGTAACCGACATTGAAACACACATCCACATACACACCAATACAGATTCAAACCCTTAACAACTTCACAAATACATATAGTTGGAGTTATTAAGAAAGAATCAAAATACCTCTGTAGGAATACGAATTTCCTCGAAGAAGTGGGACGATGCAGATCCACCCCTTGTATCCATTATTTCAAATGGCATCCTCCAGCTTAAATGCCCAATGAAAAAAAAAACCAAACTCAAACTTTCTCACTTACTAGCTCTGCTAATACTTCATGACCTTCTTCTGAAAAGAATTCAAATTTCTTTCACTTCACATATGATAATTTCAGCTAACTTAATTCCCAAAGCGCCAAATAACAAAGAAAACCGTATAAAATTTTTTGAGAAAAAGAAAACCACTACCACACAATCAGGAATTTCTTTGTTTTAGTCTTCGTATAAACTAGAGATCATATAATTCACTTTCGTTGATTATTTACAACCTAATAAAAAAATAAAAATAGTTTATTTTCCTTTTTTTTCTCTTGTAGCTTGAAAAAATGATCATATCATGAAAATGAAAGCCACGGGCTTACCTACCAATGACAAAACATAAATGTCCTGTTTGGTTCGCGAGAAAACGAAAGAAAACTTCATAATTGTCTAAAACAAAAAACCTTACTTAATTGTGACTAAAACTACAACCTCACAGCTTAGTTGAGCTAAATCATAACAAAAACAAACTTAGATTAAAATTTCCCTTAAAATTAAGCATTTCCACCACAAAATTCACAAATTCTCAAAAACGATCCGGCGTTTAAAAAAATCCAAAAAGAAAAATCCAAGTTTTTCCAAACCGCTCTAGCTTGATCCACACACTAAGGAATTACAAGGAAAAAAAAAAAAACCCACCAAAGCTTTTCCTAAATACAACAGGAACCGCACCTTTAACAGGTCTTCAAATTCCGCTTTCTCTCGCAAAATTCAGATACTAGAACGGTGCCGTAAAAGGGAGAAAGCGAATGGTAGAAGAATTAACAACGAGATGAGAAAGAAATATATTTACGAAGGACAAAATGGAAGGGATCTCAGCATCTTTTGTTCTTTTTTTCGCTGCATTACAAGCTATTACTCACCACACAAGAGAGAGAATATTTTTTTCGTTTTGTTTTTTCCCACACATCTAATCTAATAATCAGAATTCAGAAATCATTTTTTAAAAATTACTCTCTCTCTTGAATGGAATCATTTGAACCGGGGATTCAAATTTTCAAATTGGAGATCAAATTTCCGGCTAGTAACCGGCGAGATTTCGCTCGCCGGTCTGAGTTACAGAGAGAAAAAAGATCGGAAAACGCAAGAAGTTTGGGAGGAGAGAGAGAGAGAATAGTTTATTTCGGTTGTACTTTTGTTTTTATTTTTCTTAAAAAAATGAATAAACTATTTTTTAGTTGGGATGAAGACAAAACAGAAAAGAAACAGGCAGGGGTTGCGTTGTGTGCGTATGTTTTTATCGTCTGCGGTAATGAATAAAAATGGAATTAATCAGACCCGTCCCTTGAAACACGAGTTTGCTTATGATTCATTCCACTCTCTCTCTCTCTCTCTCTATCTCTCTCTCTCACACATAACGGCGTTACGGCTTTTGACGCCGTTGTGACGTGGAGAGTTAAAGCTTGGGTTACTGTCTAAATTCATACAAAAAAAGTCAACAATAAATGCTGCTCTTTACACAATTAGACAGCAGGGAGGATCTTAAGTTGTGTATTTAAATAGACGAGGTTACGGTTACTTACACTGCATGTGCGAAGAAGCATTTCTTGCACGACACTTATCTTCATTGTTGTCAAAAATTAGGCCATTAGTGCACGGTTTACGACTAACGTTTCGCCTAAAACTTCATAACTACTAATACCAAACTCACCCAATCTTTAATCACCCCAATCCACTTTCATATTTGGACAAGTTAAAATCTGTATTTACTGTTAGCACCATGTTAAGAATGTTAGTGTTTCATATTTTTAATATTTTCAATATATAATTTAAATAATAAAAAATGATATTTTTATTTCATTATATCACTATCAAATCGACCCATATTAAAAAACTATTATATATTGATTTCATTTTTTATATTTAACCTCTATCATTATTTTAAATATCATGAACTATTATCAAATCTTCTACACCCTTTTTATAACATAGCTTTTGTGGAATTTAGGAAGCAGAGTGAAAACAGGATAGCAAATGCCATTAAGCCGAAGCCAGGACAAAGAGGGGGACCAAGTTGGTGTGGGGTTGCATTTATTCGATGGGTAGTTATCCATTAAGGGATCCACGTTTCATCGTCGTTCTACATGTTAATGTTACCAATGCTGTTCAAGGAATTTTTATTTTTATTTTTTTAATTAAAAAAGAAATGGTCAAAATGACTTTAACTTTTTCATTTTTTAAACTTTTATTGCCAGAGAATTTTTTACTTTTGTTGTTGATTTTGATTTCAGTGGGATTTGTGACATTATTGGCCAATCAGAAATGGTCCCCCACGTGTCTCTCTCTCTCTCTCTCTCTTTTTAAACATTAAGTAAAAAAAAAAACCAAAAATAAATAATATTAATATAAATAGTAAAATATGTTGATTAACGTTGCTTAAAAATAATACTCAATATTAATACAATTTTGATTAATCACATTATATCAATGATTTTGACTTAATCATATTATTTTGATATAATTTTGATAGTAATTCAATCATATTGTATTATTTTGGTATTATTCTAACTCTATGTATAATTATAATTAATAAGATTATGAATTTTAGATTTATCAAAATTTGAGTTAAAATTTTAATATTTTTCAGTTTAATTAAACTACACATATATTTTTTATATATAATTTAAATATATAAATTATATATTATCATATAATTAAATAAATTTGAATTAAAAATAATATATTATTTAATTATATTACAATGTATTATTGATATATTTAAATTATACATAAAATATATATATATATATAATATTATTAATGAAAAAAATATTATTTTTTTAATTTTACATATTGAAAACTTATCATTTCGATAATATAATACATTGATTTTTATAAAATCATTAACATTTAGAGGAATTAATATTATAAACATAGATGTATAGTAGTGCCACGTGGGCATCTTTTAGTCTAGATTAGACTGAGAGGTGAAGTGGACACACAGCGTGATGATCCATGTGATTGATAACTGTGTCAAACTTTATATGCTGGCTGCCACCATTTATATTTTCTTTATTTTGCCAACGACCAATCAATATTAGAAAAAGCCAAAAGTGAAACCTTAAAATAACTTTTTTTTAATTTTTAAAAATATAAACCCCTTATTTATTAATAAAATTTTATTAAAAATTAAGATAAAATTAAAAATAAAATCATTATAAAAAATTTAAAAATATAAAAATTATAATATTTTTTTAATTCTAAAAAGTAACAACTTGATTTCTATTTAAAGTTTTCAAACGTTTAAAAGTAACATTTTCTTTTTACAACTTAGGATTTTCTTTTTTCAAACTTTGGCTACTAATGACAGTGCTTTCAATCATAACCCTTTGAAAAAAATTTAACCATCTTTCCTTAAGTCATATCACCTAGTAATTTAAACAATTTTTATCCAAACGATAATGCGTCTAAATGAAGTCCAAACTATCTATTTGAACATCATAACTAGACAAAAGTTATCTAGATTTTTAGATAAATTTTATTTGAAAATTCAATTTTTGATGGTTGAATAGAGAGAAGACTTCGAAGATAACAGTTTATGGTGGATTCAACGGTTGTTAAATATAAAATGATCTCATAGAGGGTTTGGAGTGGGGGGAAATATGATTTTTTTAAAATTGAAAAACTTTATGTAGGGATAAAATGTTAATTTTTAAAACTTAAGGAAAAAAATAAGATTAATTATATAATTTTTTAATAATATTATTAAAAATACAATTTTATCATTAACTTTAACTAAATATTTTAATATAATTTTGTTTGTAAAGGAGTATTTATATTTTTAAAAAATTGGAAGAAGGTCACTTGAAATTTCATTACACCTTACATGGGAATAAATCTTTTGGCCTATTAGGAATTTTTATTTAAACTACTCTTCTATTTATCCAGTTTCACAGATATGAGTTTGAAACTCGGCAAGATGGGCTTTTCCAGTAATTAATATGAAAAAAGATTTTAAAATCCTTTGGAGTGACTATTTAGAAATGTACAGACCTGAAAATTTAACCCTTACGTTACCTTCCAATTTGATTTGGGTGAGACAGGTTCATATTGGTTTGGTGCAATGTTATTATCGAAATTTTTAATAATAAAAAATAAAATAGCCATACAAGAATAATTAAAAACAATCTACCCATAAAAAACATGTTCAAAAAGCAGTATGAATGATTCTGGCCTATAAGGTGATGCCACATGTGGACTTGGAGTAATTGGGTGACTTATCTCTGGCTGTGATTGTCTAAAGTGTAGAGTAGGGTTGTGAGAGTGTTACCGTTACGTAGGCGTGTGTTTCATGCGTCAGTATATTTTAATCCCAAAAACATAAATAAAAAATTCATATATAGTAAATAGGAGATATTTTATATTTATTCATATATAATAAAAAATAATAATGATTTGTTTTAAAATTTAAATTAAAATAATATTATATTTATTTATTTTAAATATATATATTTATATATTATTATATGATAAAATAATTTTAAATTATATGATAATATATATAAATATATATTCATTATTTAAATTTTATAAAGGCGACGCGTGGATGAATGTGGCGAGATTGAAAAGAGACTACTGAAAAAGCACGGAGACTCTCAGTCTCATTATCCATCCCATCTGACTCATTTAAATTAAGATACTGCCAAAAAGTCAGTTTCATTACTCCCTATCCAAACTACACCACTTTTTCATACCACTTCAATTACCCTTCCCGCCCTCCACTTGCCTTTCAGTTTCAACAATTACCACTATCACTTTTTATTCCTCCAATGGTTCTACATTAAATGATATCAAACACATACGTCAAACTCACAAGCAAGCCTCAAACATCTGTATTTTATATTACTACTAACTACATAGATTTTAAAATTCGTATTAAAACTCCCAACATAAGTCAGTCAGTATTTCTCATATTCTGACCCACCATATAAATCAACAAAACTTTGAGATCTTCTCAAAAGTTGTAAGATTTACGGACCTTTCGGCCACCTGTCCAATCATTTAAAGAAATTTTGGAAATAGAAACACCTTTTCCAGAGTAAGTCCATTGTGACTAATTTCACCACTTACGTACTTTTAGAGCAGCGTTTCTCTATGATATTCAAATGTTTTGGGAAAAGATTGCAATTTAATTTAGCTACAGCACATGCAAAATCTAATTCCTTCATAATCTAAACATTAACAAACTTGACAAAATGACTTATTTACTTTCTGATATTTTCAACTCCCAAGACATTTTTATTTAAAATTGATTCTATGTGCGTTGTGCTGTCTCAATCAGATAAGAAAAGGGACAATAACAGCCTACTATCTATGAATTCCAAACAAACAACTTCTCGTGGATGTCAATTGGCTAGAGACTGACTCAAGATTAAGGGGACATTTCATAAATGCATTTGATAAGGCCCATCTGCTCCGAAATCTGGCATGTCCTTCTGATAAGCATAGTTAACAACTTATATAATAAAAAAAAAAATAATATCCTAAAATGTTAAATTCCTGTTAGAGCTTTCAGATGAATATTGCAAATTCTGATCTATTCCTATACTTTAAAAAATAACTATGAAGTTTTCTCATATCACATGGCCGAATTAGTGTTATGTCCACTTGTTTATCACCAAACAAATTTGAAAAGTAAATTTACAAGTAAGGTTAGGCCAGTTAAAAAGTATTGAATCCAGTTTAAAGTGGTTCAAGTTCGAATAAAGCAAAAGGTTTGACCAGGTCGAACTAAACATGTTAACAATGTTAGAGGCTCAACATTCAATGTGGCTTCCAAATCAATACTCTTTTCAAGTTTTAAAAGTAAAAAATGAATAAGCAAACCCCCCGAATAAACATTAACATTCTGTGAAGGCTTCTTCACCTGAGATTGGAACTTTGAGAGGGCTCATACAGTCATGACACTTCCATGAATTTCCGACTTAGTTCCCTGACAAAAGGCCAATAGGAACTTTTCTTCAACTATTTCACATTCCACATTAAAAAGTTAAAAAAAATTGTGCAATAATACATCAAGAAGCAATCAATATAATAATTAAAGCGAAACCTTCACTTTCCAGCTTATCTCATGTAGTTGATCAACAATTTGCATGAACTAGGATTTTAGAGGAAATGCACCTCACCCACACTAGGACTTAATTGTCCAAGAAGTCAGGTAAATTGTCGGGGTGTGACTGTGATGAGTGATTTAATTGGGCCTGATTATCAAATCAGTTCACAAACCCAAAAAGTGTTAAAGATCAGGAACATGCACTACACTGGTGGTAGCTTTATCTTCCTTTCTTGAAGCTTTCTTCCGTTTCCTCTCTGATTGGGGTTCTTTTGCTTTCAAATCATTACAAAATGACCTTAATAAGGTAGCCAAATGATCATTTCTATGAGCTGAATACAAGGGTAGAGACCATGAGATACAGCATTCTATGGGAAATTCAATAATACATATTCAATTTCAATGACAATTATAGTCCACGGACTTTGGAAACTCACCTGAAAGTATGACATCTTCAGTGTTCACAGTTTTACGTCCAGCATGCTGTGCAAATAGCTCAAGATCCTTTGCAAGCTGTTCTGAGTTTCAAAAGGTGTTCCTCTTGATTAGTTCAATGAAAATTGGTGTTACAATGATCAGAGCACATTAATGGCACAGCTGATGACAAAAAACCTCACCCCCTAAATGCTTTCCAACAGAACAAAATGCAAATGTAAAATGGAACTTGTTAAATAAATTTGAATTCTAAAACCATCAAGTATGGCTCAATTTATAACATAAATAATACCAGCTGCAATTAGTGAATAAGGCATGATAGAGGTTCAAGCTACTGGCAGGAATTTGGACAAATACTCAACAAGTGAGGTAGATAGGTCTGTTTCAGAGCATTATTCTGAAACATCAGAAAATAAATGCTGCTCAATGGATAGCTATCATATACATAACAAAGTGGGAGAAAAACCTCCTCATGACTAGTAATTACCATGAATGAAAACTTAAAGTTGAGCTGCCCCAATCTCACAGTTATCCTAACTTTTGAGCATACTTCCAAACTAATTCTTCATGAATGGATTTAGCAACTGTAAACCGCAGAAAATTTTCATCAAATTATCACTATCAAAATTACACACACACATCCCCACCCACCCCCACCCCCCTGCATCAACTCCTCTTGATTGACTATAGAAGTTCTTTCACTTACATTCCAATTTTCTTATCAGCATTATAATGAAATCTTCACTGCATCAACTGTGAAGGAAGTGACACAAGTACACTTACTAGACTAAGGTATTATTTGGTAAAGCAAAATATTTCTTTATATGATGAAGTAACGAGTAATCTACTAATATGCTCACATACCTAAAAAATGCTTGCATCGTCTGATGGTATATAGTCTTATGTAACTGAAGTTCTTTGGCTTGTCAAACTAAGTAAACTTCTTTGATATCATTAATTTGTGTAACATCTTACCAGAAAGACTTTTCAATTGTAAATCTCACAATCATAATCTTAATGCTATCAAAATGTTCATTTTTCTGACAACAGAATCATTTTCAGCTCAACAAAACTCTTGAGTAGTGGGTTTCATCAATCCTCATGCCATACCTCAATTCATAGAGGCCATATAGATGATAAGAAACATATCAGTCTGTAAAATCTTAATATCTTATTCAATATTAAGAGAAATAGTTATGGAAACAAGGCAGAATTTTTTAACCTGAGCAAGTAATAATTATAATAAGCATGTAACACCAAAATCATGTAATCAAAACAGATATAATTAAGCTATTATGGATCGAATCCATTCTTATTGGACTCTTCTGGAGATCCTTAAATCCATCAGGTATAATGTTGACAAGCAAATCGAACTACTATTTTTAGTTTTGTTTATATTGTGAACAGACAAAAGTTCTACCTTACACATATTACTGTTATTGTCCACAAAAAACATATCTCTCTTAGCAAATTAAAACTTCTCTTCATCAAGAAAAGCCAATAAAACTTATTAGTTAACAATTATACATATATTATCAATATGCACAGAATCTTGGATGGTTAGGATTCACAATTTTCTAATATTTGGGATTCACACTAAGAATAAGCAATTTAGAAAATAAGTTTTATTTATCAAATAATTTTATTAGGCTTCAAAACCTAGTTTAGTCAATTTTTTTATTTGTTTGTCATCATCACTTCAAAATAGAAAATAAAACCCGCCAAGAGCCTTGTTCCAATCAACAATGTAGCGACTCAATTGCTGCACTAAAACAAATTGCCACACATAACAAGAAAAAAAATTTCAAAAAGTGAAATACGACAAGTGATTGATATAAAGTATAGCAAATGATAATATATTCTTTATAAAGTAGAAAAATACAAAAAAAAAAAAATCCACAAATTTTGTTGCGTGATTCTTACCTGTGTATTTAAAGGCGAAGTCAGCAATATAAGCTATTATCGGTTCAGATATTTCCAAGCCGTTCCGCTGTGCTGCTCGAACAAACGAAGGACAATTAAACTGAAAGCGGTGAGTTTTAGTTTATAGGACCTCGCATTAAAATTGTCAAAATAAACTAAAATGAGCATAAGGAGTGAATATCGAAAGAATCTAACCTTCGGTTTCGGCGATAGAGATACTGGCCAGACGGAATCGGTCTCTTAAGATATTGGTTACAGATTCGTCTTCTTCTTCTTCTTCTTCTTCTTTCTGCACATCGATTTTATTTCCATCTCCTTCCATTGCAAGCTATAGCTATCTAGGTTATTCTGTTTCGTGATGATCCTTACAGAAAATAATATAAATGAGATGGAAAAGGGAGCGGCAAAGGAATGGGGCTTAAACGCAACGTTTAAAGGTTGGTGTTGGAGCATGGTCTGTTTGGTTTTGGTCCTTGGGGAAGCCCAATTAAGAGTTTAGACGCATCATTTTGCTTTGCTGCACTAATTAGAGAATTATATGGCTGTCTACATCACTGATTATTTATTATAATCCATAATTGTGGTCATCATTTTAATATATACAAAGGGCAAATTGTAAGAATTTCAACTCTGATTTTGTTTCTTGTTTGAAATAATACAAGATTTAGAAAATGAAAAGAAAAAATCAACAGCTATTGATGATTGAGTTGGCAACACAAGTAACTATTTTTTTATGGAATTTGCCTGTTTAAGTTAAAACTTGTCATTAAGTACCTTACCATGTTTACCATTGACTGTTTAGAGATTTTTATAGCAATTTGGGTTCTTTATGAACATTAGAAAATTTTTCTTTTTATTTTTATTGGGGCATCAAATTTCTGGTTTGGTTCATAATTTAAGTTGATACAGGGGGACAGAACACTGCAGCATGGCAATTTGAGTGTTGAACAAAGTCATCTGTCCTGGCTGAAATGCACAAGAATACTAGTTCTTTGCCAAATGTATCTAGCAGGAAACAAATGCCAGATGGAAGTGATGGCAAACTTAAGACAGCAAGACACCCTCGATGGGCAAGACAAGAAACTTTTGTTCTCTTACAAGGTAAAAGAGTTGAAGAGAGCCAAATTCAAGAGGATCACCTTCGAATTCAGGCTTTGCACTGGGCCACAATAAATCCAAGTGGGATTCAATCTCATCATACTGTAAACAGCATGGTGTGAACTGAGCACCAGTACAATGCCAGAAAAGATGGAGTAATCTTCTTGTAGATTTCAATAAGATCAAAAATGGGAATCTAATGCCAGCAGTTCCATTGGCACTGCTTTCAACCATTATAGTTCCAGAAGATGGTAAGAGTTATGAGATCATGACAATGGCACAGAAAGAAGATGGAGATAACAAGGAAGGAACACTTGTGGATAGCAGTCAGCAAGTTCTTGCAGAAGGTGGTTTATCCGATTCTGAACCACCTGGATACAAGGAAATTGACCAGAGCCAAGAAAAAGAAACATATGGAAAAGCAAGTCCCAACAAGACAGTTGCTAGCCCTTTGCACATTTCAGATCAGTCATTTTGTATCAACATTATTGAAACTTCAGATATCAGTGACTTTGTTACTTTCTAGGAGTTGTTTCTAATATCTGAATCCTAGATCATTCAAGGAAATTAATATCTAAAATTAGTTTTTTGTCTTGCAGGTATGAGGAAAGAGAAGTTTCGAGAATCAAGTAAATGTACAGGATCTACATCTCAGGAAAACTGGAAGAGGAGGTTGTCATTATGTGTTACTGAGGACATGAACATGAGGTATCGCTTGATCAAGGTTCTAGAGAGGAACAATAGCATGCCAAATGCCCAACTTGAAGCACATAACATCAATTGCCAACCGGATAGGGACCAAAGGAAAGAGCATTTGGATAGCATGCCGTGAATAAGCTCACAGATGCTTTACTGAGAATTGCTAATAATTTCTAGGAGAAAATGCAATAGCAGAGATCCTAGCAAAACTCCCACCAGTGTAGCTGAACATATGGGAAATGTCTAATAGACACCACAACAGATCTCAGGCATGCTTTTACTTTCTTTCTCAAATCCGTGATCAACAAGACGCTCCACTATCTGCCAAGATCTCACCCCAATCTTTTCCTCCCTTCTGGTTTAGCACTGAAATAAGGTAGGTAAAGTGGCGCATTGTCAGATAAGAGAGATCTTATGGTTTAGCAATGTGATATTGGAATTATCTAGTATCATTTGCAAGACTCATTATCTTGTTACTTATCAGTTTGCTCCAGAACAAAATCTATATCAGTGATATTCTGCTCTTAAAAGATTTGTATTGCCAATGAAAACTTGTAAGGTAACAAGTTGATCACACTGAAATTTCGGATAAAAATTGTGCCAAATCTTCCAAGTGGCTCAAAATTAGGTCCTAACAGGGATATCTAATATAGATGACAGATGCATAATATGTGTACACAATGATGAGCTACAACAAAATTTGGGGCTTTACAAAAAACCTGCACCACTTTCCTAACAATTAATAGCAAAAGAAAAAGAGGAATAAGGAAAAATCCGGATCTAACCTTTCTTCCCTCTATGCAGGGATAGCCTCAAAGAGCCTCGCAAAGTAGAACTGTGCTGTAATTAAGCCTCTCTTACTTATTTTCCACCCAAACTTTTGTAGCGCTCTCTCCACATCTGCCTCTGCGTGGAGATATGCTCTTGTTGCTTTGAAGGCCCGGGACACAACTCTCCCACCCTCTTTAACAAATCACAGTAAAATGTCTTTGGTGCAAAGCTTAGAGTAAGGCGCTTACGGAATAGACAGACTCACAGTCCCACACCTGGCATCACAAACTGTGACTCCTCTTAAAGACCCTCCTTCTGTCAACATCGTCATCACATTTTCAGCGGTTTTCCCGTCACCCAGCCGAATATCACGCTGAACTATGTTCACATCATCATTCTCACCGTAAATTTTCTTCCATCTTTGGAAACCCGAATTGTTGAAGTACTCTCTCACTACTTCTTTATCTCCGCCACCGACTTCCTCCGCCTGTAGTCGGCACCGGCGCACTGGATCCGCGAGGGAAAGCAAGGCGGCCAGTGCGGCAATGGAGCCACCCCTTATAACGGCAAGAGTGGAAAAGTCAGGGACGGAGGTGGTAGTGGCGGTGGAGAGAGGGGGGATGGCGGCCGGTGGTATTAGCATCATTTCGATTGGTTTGGTGCGTTTTGGAGAGAGTACACTAGGTTAAAGTGGAACGGAATGTGAGAGAATATAGAAGCTGAAAAGGCCATTTTTAATTAAAGGATTTAAAGTTAATAATAAGGTACAATGGTGTCTCCGGCCGATGAGGTCACCGGAGAAGAGGAAATGGCGGTTGCGCGGCGGGAAGCGAGCAGTGCAGTTCGTGGTGACGATGACATTGGTTAGTTAGAGATAAGATAAGGTGGGCCATAGGCGATGGATTTTCGTGGGGCCCGCTTTTTGTCTTAGAGTGTTTGTTTCAGTGTAGATGCTTAAATTATGATATGGGGTTTTGGAGTTCTGTTGTCGGTGGTAATAAAGGTGGTTGAATGGGTATGGGAATCTAAATAGTGGACATAAAGGTAATATTCAACAAAGGATTAAAGGAAAACAAAACAAATTAATTGAAAAAATATTTATATTGGCAAATTTGTCTCCTTCGTCGTCCATATTTAAATTGTTTATTACTTCAATCATATCATGATTCTACCTAAACTTCTGAATATGCCAAATCTTGAAACCCTTTCTTGTTTGCAGAAATAATCTCGACCGTTGACATGTAAAACATCTTACCCATTATAATTTTAAGTCACAAATCACAACTTAAATTAATAAAAAATAATTTTTAATAAACTAATTTTAACTTAAAAAATTATATTTATAAGTAAAATTAAAAAACTTTAACCGAGATATAAACAATTAAATCCCTTGCTAATCCCATTTTCAGGGAAATTTCAAGAAGATTTTGAATGAAATAATCAACGGATTACAATTCAAACGTAGATAGACGATTTCTGTCTGCAAACTATTTTTGATTTAGATCAGTAGTGATCAAACTAATTTATTAATTATCTATAGGCGAAGTTAAACGTGTACAAATCCATTGGATAAAAGCAACTGAAAATCGATTAGTCAAGATACGGGGGGATATACTTGACTGCAACTGATCCTTTTATCTTCACGGACTCGCTATTTTCACTGAGTCCCCGCTGGAATTTTGGACTGACATGACTGTGCACTCAGTCTTATATTATTGCTACCACTAAATAAAGCTCAGAAACTGACACTCCATCTTGATTATATGATTGTTATGCATAAAGTTCTGTGACTGTTATCAATCAAGCAGTACTAGAGAAAGAAATTAATCAAGACTTCTTAGGAAATCTCGCAGGAAAACTTAAGTCTTGTTTACATTTAGACTCTCCATTGCGGCTTGAAGTAACTGTTGACAACCGGCTTTAATGGCAATTCAATTTCATTCCATATTGCTCCTTTTGTTTTGCATTATATGTGCGGAGTCGAAGTATATGAGATATAATACTGCAGCTGGGATTGTTCCGGGGAAGATCAATGTTCATTTGGTGGCTCACAGTCATGATGATGTTGGCTGGTTGAAAACTGTGGATCAATATTATGTTGGATCTAATAATAGCATCCAGGTGAGATATCTCATGTGTTAAAAATTAATTAAGGATTCTGTTTTTGATAAAAAAGTTTGAGATTTTATCTATTAATCCTGTTGTTGGTTTATGTGTATTATGCAGGGTGCTTGTGTGCAGAATGTGCTTGACTCTTTAGTTCCGGCATTGTTGGCTGATAAGAATCGCAAGTTCATATATGTTGAACAGGCAGGGCTTATGCTCTCTTTTTATTTATGGTGAAGAAGCGAAAAAACATTGAAAATGAAAACTACTCAAATGAGTTTTTTCCTTATTCTTTCTGCTGATTTTTTGAATCCTAATGGTTAATGGTTCTTTTTTTGTTTTTGTAAAATACAGGCTTTCTTTCAGAGGTGGTGGAGAGACCAAAGCGAAGAAGTCCAAAATACTGTGAAGCAGCTCATCAAATCGGGTCAACTCGAGTTAATGTAATATATGATATGTGTCAACTTTCAACTTCTTGTAGCATTTTTATTACTTAGGATTTGAGATATTCATATTTTGGCTGCAGAAATGGTGGTATGTGCATGCATGATGAGGCTGCGGCACATTACATTGATATGATTGATCAAACAACTCTTGGACATCGATTTATCAAAGAAGAATTCAATTTGACTCCAAGAATTGGTTGGCAAATTGATCCATTTGGGCATTCAGCAGTGCAGGCTTACCTGTTGAGTGCAGAGGTAGTGCCTCTTTAGCCTGCTGTTGTGAATATTTGCACTGATAATTTCTCCAGGGAAATACTACTCCATATTGATGGCCATTATTTTTTTTAATTATACTAGCCCCCTTCATCCTTCTGTATACACTGTTTAGCAATTTTTCTTCTTGTTGGTTTAGGTTGGATTTGATTCTCTTTTCTTTGCAAGAATTGACTATCAAGATAGAGCTAAAAGGAAAGATGAGAAGTCTCTTGAGGTTGTTTGGCGTGCCTCTAAGAGTCTTGGTTCTTCCGCACAGGTAACTTTATCTCCTTTGTGATTATAAGTTTCTGATTTTCATGCATCAGATATGCTTTCTGTTGTCCATTGTTTTTAAATGGGGAATGGATTTGCTGACTGAATTGTTCCTTTTAGATCTTTGCCGGCGCATTCCCTGAGAATTATGAACCTCCCAATAATTTCTACTACGAAGTTAACGATGATTCCCCAGTTATCCAGGTAATTTATATTAGTAACTTAGTAAAGCATCATATGCATGTATCTGATCATACTTGATTTTATTTTTGTTTTTTTTCTGTTCTTCCCTGACTTGCAGGATAGTATGGATTTGTTTGATTATAATGTCCCTCAGCGTGTCAATGAGTTTGTAGCCGCTGCTGTAGCTCAAGTAAGATGCTGGTGTTAAATTTACACTCTCTGACTTGCCATACTTTATATGAAAAAATGGAATTGAAATGTGAATGACTTAGAATTTCACTGATAATATTACTTTTCTTTTCTGCAGGCTAACATAACTCGGACAAATCATGTTATGTGGACCATGGGAACTGATTTCAAGTATCAATATGCACACACATGGTTCCGGGCGATGGACAAGTTTATTCATTATGTCAATCAAGTTTGTTTCACCTCACCCCAAATCATTTTTCATTATAAAATTGGTAGCTGAATAAAATTATTCAGTTCTAATGTTTCATTAATCTGACTTAAGTTGACCTGTTCTGTTTCTGGATGATATTTAGTTTCTTAGGCATTTCCTAACTGTGCAGATGGATTTCATGTTAGCTAGCCTGAAAATTTACCCTTAAGTTCTCATTATTCTTTGTTAATGGAATGACTGGTTTGAATGAAATAGGATGGGCGTGTGAATGCTCTGTACTCAACCCCGTCAATATACACTGATGCAAAGCATGCGGCAAATGAGGCCTGGCCCCTGAAAACAGATGACTACTTCCCGTGAGTATGGAGTTCAATTTCAAATGGCAAATATGATATATTCTTTTGATGTTTAATCTGTTTTTGCTATTATCGATTTATCAGATATGCGGACCGTGTAAATGCATACTGGACTGGATATTTTACCAGTAGGCCTGGCCTGAAAGGCTATGCTAGAACAATAAGCGCCTACTACTTGGTGAGGCATTTCTTACTATCTCTATATTCTCTCATAGTTTTAGACATCATATGTTGATTTGATTATAATGTATGAACAGGCAGCTAGGCAATTGGAGTTCTTTAAAGGAAAGAATAAAGCCGGTCCAACCACTGACTCTTTGGCTGATGCTTTAGCACTTGTACAACATCACGACGCAATTAGTGGTACCTCAAAGCAGCATGTTGCTTACGATTATGCAAAACGATTATCAATTGGCTACAAGGAGGTTAGGACTTGAATATTTCCAAAATTCTTCTTTTCAGCATGCTGAAGTCTAATGCTTCTAACGGCATATTTTTTTCCTCGCAGGCTGAGGAAGTTGTTTCAGCCTCCCTCGCTTGCATTGCGGAGTCATGCTTTAAAACTGGCCGTCCAAATCCAGTGGTGACTAAGTTTCAACAGGTACTATAATTCAGTAGTTGCTTTTTAAATCTTTGTTCAAACTTGCATTCTGGGTTGCTAATAATTCTTCTTAAATTAGTTATAATGGGATATTTGTAGCAAATTCATACGAGCTCTTCAAAGCCACCACAATATAATTTACTCCTTTACTCAAGTATTGCCCAAAATTTGACATTTTAGAAATGCTGGTTTCCTTTTTTTTTGGCCTTGCAGTGTCCACTTCTGAATATAAGCTACTGTCCTCCATCAGAAGTTGATCTGTCTACCGGGAAGAACCTGGTAAGGAGAATACCTAGTTGACCATTCGTTCTTTACTAAGTTTTTTCAGCATCGGTCTTGGAACTTAAATATTTGTAATCTTCGATGTTCTCTTCTGTAGGTGGTGGTTGTGTACAATCCCCTTGGGTGGAAACGGGAGGATATTATTAGAATTCCTGTGAGTGTTTTATTTTATTTTTTTAAATTTTAACTTACTGTTTTCCTTTTTGTTAATCTTCATACCATCTAAACTTTGTAATTTACTTCAGGTTTTTAATGAGAAAGTCACTGTAAAGGATTCTGAAGGAAAAGAAGTCGAATCACAACTTCTGCCCATGCAAGATGCATATAAGACTTTAAGAAACTACTATTCTGTGGCTTATTTGGGGAAATCCAAGAAGCTGGCCCCAAATTATTGGCTTGCATTCTCAGCATCTGTAGCACCTCTTGGTTACAACACTTATATCATCTCAAGTGCCAAACAAACAGGTTAAAGAAGTGGTTGCCATATTGTGAAAATACACATCTGACAAAATTTATGTAAAGTTGATTGCTCTGTGTGTCTCTCTTTATGCTCACAGCGATTCCATCAGAGATTAAATCATTTTACAAATCTGAAGCTGCTCAAAATGATAAAATAGAAGTGGGGCCTGGAAATGTGAAACTTACATATTCTGTAAATGAAGGAAAGCTTATTCAATATATCAATAACCGAAGTAAGGTAAGTTATTTGGTTGACAATTGACCATTCTTTTGACTCAATAAAATGTATCTTCATCTCAAATTTTAAGCCTTGACGGAAATCTAATTTGAATTAGTTTACAATTAAAGGTCGAGCAACCAGTTGAGCAGTCGTATAGCTATTATTACAGTGCTGGTCGAAGCGGTGATAAGCAGGTAATGAATTACTTGCAGTTTTTTCCTTCTATATTCTTGGTGTGTTTATACATGGAAACAAATGTGTTTGATATAAAATTTTGAAGGCCTCTGGAGCTTACATCTTTCGTCCGAATGGTTCACATACTATCGATCCTCAACAGCTGGTACAGTATTTTGAAACACTTCACAAATGAACACTCTACTTACACCCACTGTGATAAATTAAGGAGCTGTTTGAAATTTCAGGTTCTTCTCAACGTTATAAGGGGACCACTGGTGGATGAGGTACATCAGAGGATCAATCCATGGATATATCAGGTAATTTAACTCTTCACCCTGGCATTGATTTCTTTGTTTATTTTTCAAAGAAAAAGCATGAACAAAGTTTAATGGAAAACTATTAAAATAGGCATATTGTATAACAATTCTCCAAGATTTTCAGAGTATGTTGTTTTGGTGCAGTCAGTAATTAAAACATTGCATGAATGAACAGGTCACAAGACTTTACAAGGAAAAAGATCACGCTGAATTCGAGTTTACTGTAAGTCTATTGTAATTTGTATCTTTCATGAAAAGTGTTCACAGTTTCATGTTGGAACTTTGATCAACATAAATATTATAAATTTTAGATTGGACCGATACCTATGGATGATGGAATTGGCAAAGAGGTTGTGACTCGTGTTAAATCAACCATACAAAACAACAAAAAATTTTACACTGATTCCAGTGGGCGTGATTTTATTGAAAGGGTTTGTTGCTTTCTTACTTTGATTTCTTATCTTTTGGCTCTGGGAAAAATCAGTAGCACTAATTTGTGATTTTACTTAACTTTGGAGATATCATATTTTTGCAGAATCGAGATTATAGAAAAGACTGGAAGTTAGAATTGAACCAACCAATTGCTGGAAATTACTACCCTGTAAGCTTACTTTAAAATTAGGAATGGGGTTTTGTTGTCTAATGATTGTACTTAGGCATCACTTATTAGATTCTCCTTTCAGATTAATCTCGGAATTTACATGAAAGATGATAATACAGAGATATCAGTCTTAGTAGATCGATCAGTAGGGGGTTCCACTATTAAAGATGGGGAATTAGAATTAATGCTCCACAGGTTCAGTATTCCCATACAAGTTACATATTTGTATTATTCATCGCTAGAAACATGTTATATGGGATCTCCTTCTCCTTGCAGGAGGTTGCATGATGACGATAGTAGAGGTGTTGCTGAGGCACTAAACGAAACAGTTTGTGTTTTTGGTGAATGCACAGGACTAACTGTAAGCATACTCTGACTGATTTATGTTCTTTGGATTTCAATGATAACTGAAACTATACTTTTCACATCTATTTTGCCTCATCAACATACAATCTACCAGGTCCTGGGAAAGTATTACCTCAGGATAGATCCATCAGGCGAGGGTGCTAAGTGGCGTCGATCATATGGCCAGGAGATATATTCTCCTTTTCTATTAGCCTTCAGTGAGCAGGTTAAAGCAAGAAATAGAAGTGTTTTTATTGTCATTGCAATCCATTTGTAACTCATAATGTCAGCTTTCTTTTTCCAGTCTGGAGATAATTGGGCAAGTTCACATGTTGCTAGCTTTTCGGGGATGGATCCTTCCTATGTTTTACCCGATAATGTTGCACTGCTAACCCTCCAGGTAATATTTCACGGGGATGCCCTGTTACAATTCAAGAAAATGCTTGAAAAAAATGTTTATGTATGTGTTCATAAATTCCAAGAGCTGAATATTTCACCTTTTTGAATTTCTGCAGGAACTTGACGATGGGAAAGTTCTCATTCGATTGGCACACTTATATGAGGTATTTGTTCTTTCATTATTTTATAAAAATCCTGTATCATTGGAAAGATTCCATGGCCTTAACTTCATTTATTGGCTGTATTTGAAATTATAGATTGGAGAGGACAAGGAGCTATCAGTTATGTCAAGTGTGGAACTAAAAAGGCTGTTCCCGAATAAGAAGGTAGAGGCAAATCAATGAATGAAAATTCATTTGTCAACTCGCTATTAAGTACCAAGCAAATTAATTAATTAATTAATTATTTTTTGTGATGCTTGCATTCAGATAAACAAAGTAACAGAGACGAACTTATCTGCAAATCAAGAGAGAGCTGAAATGGAGAAGAAGAGGCTTGTCTGGAAAGTAGAAGGCGGTTCTGAAGAAGAAGAAGTTAAGGTGGTTAGGGGAGGAACTGTGGATCCAACCGCATTGGTAGTTGAACTTGCTCCAATGGAAATCCGGACTTTTATTATCGACTTCAATTAGAATGCATTCCCATAGGTTGCTTAGGGGAATCAAGTCTTCTATTTCATAGGGCTGCTTGAGGGAATATCTCCATGTCATATTGAGACGTTTTGTCCTTTTTTAAAATTAATTTTAGGTCATGTTTATATGTTGGAATTCTAGTGATACTGAAAAACAAAAAAAATAAAAAATCTTTTTCGAATAATGAGTCAAAGCGGATCTTTTTTATAAATTTCTCAAAATTAAGCAAAATTATTTACGTTTATAATTGGCCAAAGGATTATTTCCCACCCAAGATATGAGTTTTCTATAAATTCCTATCCGTTAACTTTAGAAAACTTATTTATCTATCCATAGACTGTTAAAAAAAAATCAGATTGACAGATTCAAGGACAAAATCGTTATTTTATCTGTAATATTAAAAATAAACTTAATTTAATCCCCTAAACCCTAAAAACTAACACTTTCCCTCCAACCCAAGTTTTTAAAAACTACATTCCCCCCCCCCTCTAGTGTTTCCAAACTTTCGATTGAATTTTTCAACAACGATCGACGATCTCCAGACGACGTCTCTTCCTCCCTGACGTCTCCTCTTTCCGACCATGCATCGTCCAACAATCCTAGGCGTTGTGTCATTTTCGTTGAGATGAATTGTCTTTGTCTCGACGAAGACGCGTTGTCTTCATCGACGATGAGGCCTAGGAGCGTTGGACGAAGCACAATCGGAAAGAGGGGTTTTCGAAGAGGGAGCGTAAGTGCTCGGAGATCGCCGGTGGTCATCAGAAAATTTGGATTTGAAGTTTGGAAACCCTAGGGTAAAAATATAGTTTTTTAAAACTTGAGTTAAGGGGAAAGTGTTAATTTTTAGGGTTTGGGAAAAAATGATATGATCAACGGATTCAATTAAGTTTAACGGTCTATAGGTTGGTAAATGATATTTTCAAAATTAACAGAGAAAACTTTGAGAATTCAGTATAGTTTGGGTGGAAAATAGTCCTTTGGCCTTTATAATTTACCATAGATTCCATTGTCTCAATAGAATGACAAGTGAGGCATTTGAATAAAAGTGCCCTCACCGTTGAAATATTCCATGTAAAGTGTGACTCTATCTCATTCAAATTTTTTAGGGGAGAGAAAGAAAATAAATAAAGAGGAGGAAAAGTATTTTAGGGTAAAAAACTAAAAAGTCAAAATCAACCTTCAAAAGATTAAATAATAATAAAAAAATCTAAAATCTATTGAATTAATGGCGAAATTCAACGGAATATGTAAGTGGTATAAAAATTAGGAAATTTGTAACGGTATACTTTGTTCATATTTTTAAATATTTTTTCACATTTTTATTTTCCTATTTAATTAAAATGTGAAAAAAAATAGATATTTTAAAATTTTTAATGAGATATTAATGATTATTTTATTTATAATTCAAAATCAACAAATTATAATATATATTTAAGTTATTATAAAAAATATTTATACCAATAATTCTAGTGACGAAATTTTGTAACATCTTAAGTGATTATTGATATTTAACGACCTATTCTGCTAAAACTTAGCTTCGAATTTTGACGGCGATTTACCGTACGAGTTAGATTTAATTAAACCGGCCGGTTTAATGCTTTTCAAGATTCAAGAATTGCCCTAACATCTATAACGTCATCACTCTGCCGCTGTTTCTTCCCTCCCTTTTTTCTCTTTGTCAGATTTCTTCTCCCTCTAGATTCCAGTCAATATTGATTCAATATTTGGATCCAAAATCCCTCGTTTGATTAAACGACATCCATTTCTTCCTTTTGAACGTGTGATTGATTAATAAATAAACAAATAAATTGATTAACGAATTAATAATGTCGAAGGCAAACGAAGCCTCGTCTATGGAAATTGAAGACCCAAGATCACACAATTCCGATAAGATCGGCCCAAGTTCTCCATCAATGGTCCGCATTTCGCTACAAAAGCGCTTTAAATTTATAGTTCAATGAAATTATGTAATTTACTTCTTACTTTTTGGTGTTTGCAGTATTGCAACTCCTCAAGTCTGCTCAAATGCAGCATGGTTTGCGGCACGGTGACTACACTCGCTATCGGTATGCATGATAATTCTTCTATTTAATTTGGCCTAATTTAAGATTTTATGTAAATTCAAGTTCGTTCTATATTTTGATCTTGAGAATTGTTGAATTAAATGTAATTTTCAGGAGGTATTGCACTGCACGGTTGAGGAGGTTATATAAATCGTTGAAATTTACTCATGGACGCGGTAAATATGCGCGAAAGTCTATAACTGAATCCACTGTCACTGAAGTGAGGTATATGTATCTGTACTTTTCTATGATATGATACTTTTGCTTAGAATTTAAATAGAATTGCAGTATTTTCATATTTTTGTTTGCGTTTTGGTTGAATATGATTGTGAATGTGAAAGAAAGGGTAATGGAGCATACTATGGGTATATTTTGATTACTTAAGGCAATGCCTCAGACCAATTTAAATCATTATTCATCTATATATCTCTGGATTCTGTTTTGTTTGCTGGGTCATTCATTCTTGCTAACTGCTTTCAATAGTGTATGCTTATATCAAGATTACAAAGAGCATTCGTACTTCATTTGGTCGTGTAGATTTGTTAGATTAGTAATTGAAGATGTTGGGATATAAAATAGGTTGGCATTTGGTTGTTATCATTATGGCTGGCACTTGACATCTGAATTATTGGAGACTTAATTGAATTATAATGAATGGGCTTTTTTGGAACTTAGTGGTAAATCTTTTTCTCATTGGTTTCATGAACATGCAAACCTGAATAGTGGAGGGTGGTGATTGCTTGCTTTATCAATTTTGATATTTCTTAATAATCTATGTTCAGCATCAGTTTCTGTGTGTGCTTTTCAGATTTCATATGGTTTTGTAGCTTGTGAAACACATCTGTTGCAGTTTGAAAGATACGAGGGGTTCTATTGTAGTCTGTTTAACAGTCAATGCTCTTTGGTTTCAAATAGGTATCTTCATATGGTTCTTTATACAGCAGAAAGAGCTTGGAGTCATGCTATGGAGAAAAGACAGCTTCCAGATGGTCCCAATGCACGGCAGCGCATCTATTTGATTGGTAGGCTGAGGAAGGCAGTGAAATGGGCCACACTTTTCTCAAATTTGTGTGCTATCAAAGGAGATTCAAGAACTTCTTTGGAAGCTGAGGTGCTTCTGGATATGTTTGTTTTTGAGTTGCAATATTGCAGATATTATTGCCAATGCTTTTGGTGCCTGGTTTAATTTTTACAGGAAAAATAAAACAGTTGTTGCTTGTAGCTAGTAATATTTTTTTCCGCAAATATTGTAATCACCTGGGTTGTTAAACTGGTTATTGCCGTATCCTGAGTTGTTGGAGAATTCACTGTTATGTTATTCCAAAATGTTCATATTTGGAATTCCTGGTGGTGAATGCTCTAGTAGTCTTGAAAGGTTGTTACATGGTGAGAATGATGCAAAAACAGGTTTGAAGAATGACATGTGGCAATTTCTTACGGCTGCAAATCATCAGCTGTTTGATTTTAGATGCTGTTCTATTTTTTGAAAATGATGACAAATGTATTTATAGGTCTTAAAATCTGCCAATTCTGGTATAGTTAAATTTTCCTTTGGGAAATATATTAAAGGAAAAGGAGCATTGAGGTTAACAGTGCATTTTTTTTTTTTGGGGTAAGTAGGTGCATTTTTTTTTTTTTTTGGGTAAGTAGGTTACTAGTGCATGTTGTTTGTGCCTATTGGGTGGGTGTTCGAGATCAGCCCAAGGGTTTGTCTCTAATTTCATATTTTGAGAACTCCTTTGAAAATTATATTAAAGGAAAAGGAGCATTGAGTTTACTAGTGCACTATGTTTGTGCCTGATGGGTGGGTGTCTGTGATTGGCCCTAAGGGTTTGTCTCTAATCTCATATTCTGAGAACTCCTTTTTGAGGGGATTCTAAAGGTTTACTGACCAATTATTTGGTCTTAGTTATACTTGGTTTTATCCTAGGTTAAGACATACTTTAAATCATGAAAATTTGCCTCTCACTTTGCTGATATGGTTGTAGACATGCGCATGGTTTGTCTTATTGTTATGAATAATTGCTGTCTCTCCATTTTGCATTTTAATTGTTATGATTATCTATGACTACTGGTTATGAATTCTGAATGCTTAAATATTTCTACATTAGAGTAAATTGTCCTTTGAGGGTTGTTCCTACTGATTGGTTTAGGTGTTTCTAGACTTATTTTATACATTGTTTATCAAGGTTTTCCTTTTCATTTTTAATCTGCAGGCCTATGCCTCATACATGAAAGGGAATTTGTTGTTTGAACAAGATCAGAATTGGGACACTGCATTGAAGAATTTCAAAAGTGCTAGGTTCATTCTTCTGTTCTATGAACATTATATGTTGCTACCATTTCAATAGAAAGAACTTACCTGTCTCTTTATTTTCAATGAATTCCCAGTTAAAAGCAAGTGCTGATTAGAAGTCTTAATTTTGGATTATCTAAGCATATGATTAATTGCATGGGAATTCCTTAAATACATGTGATTTTTTTGTTTGTTTTTCCATGCTAATTGCTGTTGTTCCTAAATGTTTCAAAGTTTAATTTGTTTTCATTCATTTTGTTGATGGGATTGTCTCCGGCTGTTGTTGATAATAATTCAGGGCTGTGTATGAGGAACTTGGGAAATATGGAGACGTAGAAACTCAAGTTTTGTGCCGTGAGCGAATTGAGGAGCTAGAACCCAGCATCCGCTACTGCCTACACAAAATTGGTGCATCAAATGTTCAGGCCTCTGAACTTTTACAAATTGGTGAGATGGAAGGTCCTGCTCTGGACCTCTTTAAAGCAAAATTGGAGGTAAGTTTGATTATCTTTAGTGGTATGCGACATGGAGGGACCAGTACTGATGTCCTTGTTGCAGGCTGTCATGGCAGAGGCAAGATCTCAACAGGCTGCATCCTTGACTGAGTTTCACTGGCTGGGACATAGGTTTCCAATAACCAATGCCAAAACTCGGGTGGCCATTTTAAAAGGTATGTTATTGATCTCTATTAGTTATGGTTTAAAGAAACAAGTGTAAAGATTTTGTTGTTAGAGGTGCAAGCATCTCTTGCCTCTTTTCTGTTTTTAAAAAAAAATGAAGAAAGCATCTCCGTTTTCTTGTTTATCTACTACCGTGTGTGAATTTGCTTTTCTCAAAATGTAGTATAACTGATAGGACTGGTGACTTCATTCAACTTGCAATTGCTAAGGTCTATTAATAGCATCTAGTTAACAGGTTGGTTACTTAGAGTTAAGCAATTGCAATGTCCCTATAGTAGCTTTTTCTCTGAGATTTATGTCTGTTATCAGCAAAATGACTTAAAGCGGATGGTGAAAACTGGAAAATTGTGGTGGTTTTTTTTTTTCTTTGGTCTCAATAGTTGTATACAATGATTGTTGGTATGAAGCTCATTGCTAAATGTATTATTTTAGAGCAATATAATGCTGATAGCTGAATTTTCTCTGGTGGCAATTTCTGTATTTCCCCATAAATTTGATTACCAGATCAAACAGAATCTCAAATTCTGTTTTGTCATGACAACTTTTTTCAGCTCAAGAATTGGAGAAGGATTTACATGGTCCAGCAGCAGATTCTCTACCTTCTGAGAAAAAACTAGTAATCTTTGACAAAATTTTTACAGCATACCATGAAGCCAGGAGCTGCATTCGTAGTGACTTGGTAAGGGTCATTGTGATGATGGCAATTACTTTTTCTAGTCTACTTCTGGTTTGGTTCAATTTATTTTGTTCCTTTCTTACTGATATTCTTTACATACATTCTAGGTCAGTGCAGGTAATGCTGAAAATGTGAAAGACGACTTAAATGGACTCGATAAAGCTGTTAGTGCTGTATTAGGGCAACGAACCATTGAGCGGAATCAGTTGCTGGTTAACATTGCAAAGAATAAACTCACTAGGCATCGAGATGACCAAAATGAGAAAATTACTAAACCTGAAGAACTTGTTCGCTTATATGATCTCTTATTACAGGTTAAAAATCAATCTATTTGTGTATTTCTGTTATGCCCTGATGTATGTAAAGCTGTTTTCTTTTTAACTGCTGAATCTATTTGCTGCCCCTACCTTTGGGCATATAGTAATTTTTGTGTCTGTTGATTTTATCTATGGCAGAATACAGCTGATCTATCTGATTTGGTTAGTTCTGGAAGAGATAGAAAGCCTGAAGAAGTAGCTTTTGCCAAAGAATGTGAGCTTAAAAGTCTGGCTTTTCAAGCAGAGAGGTTTGAATTTGTCTTTGTATTAGGCAAATGTGGTCTGTTTAATATTCATCTTAAGATTTATGGCCTTTCTAATAACAAAATTAGTGAGGGCCTTTATTTATAGTTACTTTGGGTGTCAAGGAATTTTCTTCTGCCTGTCTCTATTCATAGGACTCCATTTTGGCAGGTGCTTTTACTTGGCAAAATCATACAGTTTGGCTGGAAAGAGAGCAGAAGCTTATGCGTTGTACACTCGCACTCGCCATCTGGTTGAAAATGCCCTGCAGAAATTTAAATCTTGGAACAGTGATCAGGTCTGTTTATATTTTTAATTTTAACAACACTTAGTGTTATTTCTCATTTCTTCTTTTTCCTGCATTGAATTAAGTGCAGTTCCCTGATGATTATTATCTAAGTAAATCTGTATTTATTATATTGGTATGTATACCTGACATCCTTGGTATTGACAACTGTCTCTAGGTTATACTAGAAAAATATTCTTACTGTCTAATTTTTTTTGATTACTTGTTTTAGCAAATAACCATGTTTCTGGTATGCCCATTTGTTGATTCCTCATTTTTGGAGAATTTTTGCACAACATATCTGCATGTTGATGCTTGTTGGTTTTGGGTTCAAATTTTGGATATATCAGCAACAGATGATTGTTAACGAATTGATGACATTACACAAAGAAAGCAGATCTGACATTTGCATAGAGCATGCAATGGGGATTATGGAGCAAGAAAAGGCTCCTGAGAAGTTGTCTGAAAAAATTTCTACCATGTCTCTAGACGGAGCAGGAAAAAAGGTACCGTATATGCCCCCCCAAAAAAAAAGTAACTATGTTCAAAACCCAATTAAAAATGAAAGAAATGATGTTCCTTATTATAATATGCTATATCACATTTGTTTTGGATGCTCCACCATACCAAAGATGGACTGAAGATTTATGGTTGTTCTTAGTCAGACTGTATTCTATATGATGCTTTTGTACTGATGGGTTTTAAACTGAACATGTTTATGTGGAGAACCTCATGCCTATAAGGATATATGAACTCGGTCATAAATTTTAGCGTGTAATTCTGAATTTCCCTTTATTATGCTGATTCTATTTCTCTTCAGGTGGAGAAACATCTCGTGGAGAAACTAGATCTATATGAATCTGCCGTTGGTGACTCAAATGTGAAAGTTGTTCCACGCATTGCAGCCTTCCCTCCAGCATTCCAATCAATACCTCGAAATCCTATTGTTTTAGACCTTGCCTACAACTGTATTGAATTCCCATCTCTTGAAAACAGGATGAAGAAAGACAGGAAGGGCTTTATTAGTAGGCTGTGGCGATGAGTTTCCTTTATGAGGATTTGATTTGTTGGTCTGGTCAGGAAAAAGATATTACAGATGAAACACCATAAATCAGGTTGCCTTAATTTTCAGATAGTGTACTCTCATATCAAAAGCTGAGAAATTTTGAATCTGCTTTTGTGGATAAAACAGATTCTCGATAATTGCCTAGAATTCTAGGTTGTGTTTGATGTTAAAATCTTGGGCTTACTAGAATTTGGAAATCAACAAGTTGAAGTGGGAACCAAAGTATCTTTTATTTTTTCAAGTACTTAGGCTGATTTGAGATGGAAGGAAAAGGAACAAATATCTTGAGTTAAATTCCAGGAATATACATTCATCCTTTTGAAATGGGATCTGTTTGGCATTTTCTGGTGGCAAAATCATTTTGATCGAGTTGTGCTCCATAAATTTAGTTTTTCTTCATTTAAGCTATGCTTTCAGTATTGACACTAGTGACCAAGGGGATAATGGGTGCCTTTTTATGTATCTTTCTGCCCTTGATAGTACAAAAGTTACCATATGATTCCCACTCACCAAGTCAAACGGCAAACATTTCTGGCTTTTGAACATCACGTAGATATAATAAAATCTCCTAAAACTAATTACTCCTAATGCATTGTCAATGAAGTTAATTTGCTCATCTGGGAGTGAAAACAAGATCACTTTCACCGTTTGAGCTTCAAAGGCCTGTAAAACATTATCGAAATACTTAGTCTCAAGTTTTCAACTGTAGAAGCCAGGTAAGGTTAACATCCTTCTATTTTTCATGTGCACAAGTAATACAAAACTTTAATGAGTTTAGAGAGAATAAGATTCAAACTTTGTTCCGATAAACTGTGTGATATGCAAGCCAATGCAACCAAGATGTTTATGAGTTAGAAGGTAAAGCATTAGGATCCAAATGCCAAGAGTCTTCTGAGACACCATATTGGCTAATTTCAGGCACTTTAAAAGCAGGTATTCGATGTGAGAAACTCAGCATCTCTGCTTGTAAAACCGTGCGGACAATATCAAACCCATTATCCCGTTGCCTCTGGAAGAAAGTCGCATAATTCTCCACCTTCACCAGCTTGGCTATTCTCATCCCATCTTCATTAAACAATTCTGAAAGAATTTCGACAACAAAATACTCACAATTTCGGTAATCATTTTGGTTCCACTCATTATTCCAATTCTTGTACATTGCCCAAACCTCACCTTTCTTTGGGTAAATAATAAAGTATGGCTTGGGTAGAGATCTTTGGGGCTCAATAAGAATGGAAACATAAGATGGTTCCAGGATGACACTGGTTTTGCAAAGTTCAAACAAGCCACACACAATGGGGAGGTTTTTTTTCTTCCACTCGATATCATGACGAAGAACTGGAAGAGGTTCTAACAATGTGACAGACACTTGCTTTTCAGAAATTACACCGTTTATCTGGATGTATTGTCGTGGCATCGAATCCTTTGCACAAAATACAGACCATACTTGACCTGCACAAAAATCATTTGGCGACCACTTATGCTTCAAAGTTTTGCTGTCTGGATACGATCCCAGAGAAGGTAGTTGTTTCTGAGGAGTGAAGTGAGTTGAAACATTTATGTTCCTCTTCTTTAGGATTATTTGAGTGTCAGTGGCAACAACCATTCCATCAGGCAAAGCCAACTGGTCAAGTTCAAAGACTGCCTTACCATCTCCACCCATAATCCTGTATGCTGGAATATTGTGAGAGAAACTGTACAAATTATTGGAAGGGATCTGACAAACAGTAGGACGAAGTTCTATTGTTTGTCTCTCAAAGACACTCCTGAAACCATCTCGCTTCATCAAATACACAATATCCGCACCTGAAAATTTTGAAAAATCAGACAGCATTTCAACCAGATGAAATTTGCATTCTTTAAGACATTTAGGATTGTAGGCACATTCATCAGGGTTCCAATTCTCATATACAGCCCAAATTTCACCTTTTTTTGGGTAAATCTCAAACTGATTCTCTGTCAGTGAATGAAATGGGGAGCATTGATGGGAAAAAACCATTGGTCTTACCACATCATTTCTCTCCGGACTTAGATCAAAGGTCCCACAACCGACAGGTAAGCCAGAAAAATACCATGTTTTCTCATTTGAACTACCAATTTTTGGTTTCAGCCATGTAACAATGAGGTCAAAATTGTTATTGCTGTTGACAAGAGCATAGCGATAAGGAACACTTGCTTGATAATAAGTAGCCCAGATCTGTCCCGCCCTGAGGAACTCCACTTTTCTGTCATTTTCAAAGTTGTAAAATTCCTGGTTAAGCCTTGGCAAAGCTAAGGATGCTTGATGAGTAATTATATCATCTTGCTCATCCACGTCATGATAAGGTAACACACATGGCTCATGATTTCCACTCTTTTCAGAAGTCACTTCCATTGAGACACCTTCTATGCTCCCCGTGCCCAGAATTTCGCTAGAAGAAACAGTGTGACACTTAAACGTCAGCTGACCAGCCAAAGAAGCATCCTGCTGGAAATAGTATTCAGAACGTTTTCCTCTGTCAGATAGGTTGGAGAATGCATTCTGGAGAAATTGTATTGCCAATTCAGTGCCTGGAAATTCATCCTTAATGACCTGCAATGAAGTGAGGAGCTTCTGATATTGAAAAACAGTATCAGAGTGTGTGACAGAGGGCATAAAGAGATGATGAACGCAGAAGTCATCAATCTCACAATCTGATAACTCAAAACCAGCAGCCAATATTAGTATGTCACAGACATTCAACATTGAATCAATGTAATCTAGTGTTGGACAAAGCTGCTGAGCTATGAGTAACTTTTCTCTGGCACTGACGTATTCTTCATTCAGCATCATTGATTGGGCAACGCACTTTTCCTGCAGGGCCTTCAACTTATCATCATTCATCCTCCAATTATTCTGCATCCTTACAATTCACTTATTCAATTTTCAAAATCCCAAGTTTTCTATGTCGAAAACAAGCAAAATATTTACCAAGCTTTTACAGTTTCATCTTCAAATCAAACGACACTGAATCCACCGTGCTGAGATATAACTGTGAAATCAAAATTCCAAAGAAAATTGAAGAATCAAACATTAAGATCATACATTACAGAAAAGAGCAAGCATAAAAATAGTCAGCTTTTCGGGTTATAAATGCATTCACAAGTGAAAAATGGATGTCCTGGTTAAAGAGCAGAAACCATTTTTCTTTTCAACTTTCACTCACCAACAAATGCACGAAAAAAAATGAAATTAAAAAATTAAAATTAAAATCAAGCCATATGTAAACTGCGAAGAATGGAATTTGAAAATAACAAGGCAGACTTACTGAGTTCAGTCACCAACCTTTATTAATCTTAAGCTCAGACTTCCAACATTTTCTTCAACAAAACGGCGCAGGCATGGGATGGAGGATGGAACAGACGAAAGGGTGCTTCCTTCTGTCAGCTCCTCTAGTGGAGCGTGTGTAGCACGTATTCCACCAGAGAGTGTGATATTACAAAAATATCACAATCACTAAACGCTGTCGTCCTGCAAAGTCAAAGTAATATAGAGGAAGAAAAAGGCGGGTGATATATTTATTTATTTTTGTTGGTTTGTATGACCGCCATGAAAGTTCGCAAATAGTAACCACTTCAACAAACAAAAGCTCCTTCAATTGCGGCCATTTAAACAATGCACAACACACACGGGGAAAATTTGCAATCAAAACACAATTCTATTTTTTTCTCTTTTCAGCCACAACGAAGAAGAAAAAAAATTTCTCTGAATTGCTTCAACAATGCAGTTTGCCAAACTCGATGATTCACCCATGTTTCGGCAACAGGTGCTATTTTTGTTTCCGTATTTTGTCTTTTGAAATTTTCAATTACATCCATTTTGTGAGATTTCCGCAGAGAGAAGAAAAAAGGATTTATTTTGTACCGCGTGCCGGTGAGAATTAGTCTAATCAATTATTTTTGTAATATACTGAGCATTTTGATGGAAGAAAAACAAATAAACTTTGAACGGAACCTCAGGTGTTTAATTTGTTAGCATTGTACAATTATTGTTTCATTGGTCTCTTCTAAGTTGAATGAGCGAAATATGATTGATTTTCAGCCACTTTACAAGTTAAATTAAAGATTAAAGTTTCTTTTAGTGCGTCTGTTCAGTTTTAGTTGCTGCAGAAAGTATGGCATACTGATGTAGTGTTTGGTGAATAGATACAATTGATGGAGGAAAGTGCTGACGTATTGAGAGGGCGATGTTTAAGGTTTTACAAAGGATCACGCAAGTACACGTAAGCCTATTCAGCGTTCATTTATCTCTTCAATCTTTTTGTTGATCATATATAATCTTTTAATATCAAACTTTTATTTCGACATGAATAAACTGTCTGCTGAATATATGTTGATACTCGTAAAATAACTAGTAAATATTTCTAATACAAAGAAATTATAAATGATTGGAGAGGGAAAACACCAAATTGTATGAACTTTTCACCACTGAGCGATTATGAGTGGGGTTTTTCTTTTGATCTTGAATATCGGACAGCTATTAGAATTAAAAGATTTTTTTTGGTTTAATGTAATTACTCATTAGAATCATGTCTTTTCTTTTCCATATATATCATACGGCATGTCCCATCCAAAAAGCTTCTTTAAGCCGGGATTGTTTGAAGGTCAAAAGCTAAAGATGGTAGTAAATAGCTTATGTTTAGTCAGCAAAATTAGTGGACTGAAGCTCATCTTGTTTTTTCACTGTATTGTTTTTCCTGCAATTTTCATGTTTTTGGAAGATCTTAGATGCTTAGTTACTCATAATCATCAGAGAAGCACTCGGGGAAGCTTATGAGGGAGACATATCTTTTGTAAATGCTATTGAAACTTTTGGCGGTGGACATGGTGATCCTGTTTGTGTTGCTCTTGGAGGTAGATGTTGTCATTTGCAGCTCTTTATATCATAAAACTTCTTTTTTCCATTTGGCATGAATGCATAGGCTTAATGAGAAGTGGTTGACTTAGTCGATTGCCAATAATAAAAGTACAAAGTGGATGTGTTCCATGTATTTTTTTCTTTTTATCTTTAGTCCTTTACGGCTGTGTCTAACTTGGAAGCCTGTTTCCTTTATTTTTTTTGTTGTCTTTTGTCCAGTATAGTGGTGTGACTGGGAGGCACGTTTCTGCTTAGTTCAATGTTGAGCCCAACTAAACAGCCTTGCTCGAGCCTAAGTCAAAATTGAGCTCAGCTTTTCTCATATTATTTAATTCTCATAACCGAAAAAATTATTTGTCCTAACAAATATGTTTTTGTGACTGTAAAAAGAGAAAGAAGCCTAAAGTCCACTTCGTTATTGAGTTCTATGAACTCATTCTATGCCAACTTTTGAGTATATAATAGGATCCTTTTATATAAAGATCAGAGTTAATTTTACTGATTCAATTTTTCTTTATAATGTATGAGGTCACTAAGCAGGTGATTGAGCTCAGACTTGGGCTTCTGCTTGATACATTCAGATTGTTGTATAAGCCTATTGATCCTTGTACATGCCATCATATGAATTTTGTTACCTTTTTTCTTTGTGTTGCCTGAGCTTTGCTGTGCAAGTCAGTTGTCACTGGACATGAATTTTGTCTTGTGCTTGTATGAGCCTACGGGAGCTGCTAACAAATTAAGCATAAGCTGCTCGGATCCTTGCACAGCCTGTTAAACTTATCTTCTTTCCTCTTGTTAAATTTTACTGAAATTTTTAAACTAGAATTTTTGTTTGACAGATCTTTGATTTAATTCAAATAAATTTAATAGCTGCGTATGTTTAGTGATGTTACTACTGAAAGAAAATTTATGTGTCATCAGGCCCAGTCATGACCAAATTCACAATTGCTTTGAGAGAAATTGGTACATTCAAAGAAGTTCTTCGATCACAGGTAGCAATGTTGTGCTTTCTTTGTTATAGTACTTGCTTTGTGCATCATTCCTGACATAACATAGTCCAGGCCTAACAAGATTACAACCTTCAAATGTAATCTTTTGTTTCAAAATCTCTATACAATGCAACATAGTTTTCTATGGTTTCCAGCAGCAACAGAGAGGTTATTGCATTCCTCCGATTTAAAGTCCGGCTTTCTGTGTTATTATTTAATTGCAACTGGGCTTTTTCTTTTTCCAATGAAAGACTTACTACATATGTTAAGTGGCTTAACAGCCTTCCTTTTCTAACATTGTCAAATTTAGCTTTTGCAGGTAGAGCACATGCTAAATGATAGGTTAATGAAATTTATCAATGTTGATTTACAAGATGTCAAGGTATTGGATACATGCTTTACTATAGTTGCTTCACTTGATTTCTGTGATAATCATAGCTCCCACCTGTATACGGCTTGATGAATTTATGAACAAATTGACATTTTGACTTTACCCCTACAAGAATCTGTCTTCACACTGCGTCTTGATCACTGTTGTTCAAGTCAGTAAGCCATATTTTGCGGTTGTTTTCTGATTTCTATGTTCAAAATAGCTATTTTCTCATTGATAGAATGAATTTCCTAGTCTTTGTCTTCTCTGTTTCCCATTGCTCGAAAATTTTCATTAAGAGACAAGAAACATGTACAACTAATAGTCATCTATCGTTGGCTATAATATACATTTTGTAATATGAGGTAAGATTAGATGATGGTGTTGATGTCTTCACAACTTCAAACTTGAATTGCATTGTGATGTCAAAATGCTCCTATAATTAAGGCATTTAATTTACTATGGCAAAAAGGGTACAGTTGGTGTACTCGTGAAATTTCTCGTTCATATATTTTTAACCGAAACTACTCATGCTTCTCATGTTGTTCTCTTCCACTAGTTCACAGTTATTTGTCCAATAACCAGTCAATAATCTTTTACTGGTGCAGGAAGCCCGCAAACGCTTTGACAAAGCTTCTTTGGTATACGATCAGGTAGGTTCTAAATTTCACAAATGGACAATTTTAAGTTGGTATATATACCATGGTTAAAAATATATAAAACACTTGTTGAGTTACTAGTAATTTCAAAAGGTTCAAACTTATAATACGAGCTTACAAAATATTATAACAATCTGATGACAACCTCCTTCCCCTTTCCTTTCTCTTTTAACGCAAGGAACAGAAGTGGGATCAAACTGATTTCTATTCCCTCTCTGGATTCAGTTACTGGGTTGCCAGGAAATTTTGACATGAACTTTTTTGTTTTAATTTTTCTTCCCCAACTAAGAAAGATAAACATATAAGAACATTTCAAATAATATGACTTTCTCAAAGTTAATTTCAGAACCGCAGCAACTGTTTTACTATGAATTTGAGGGATGACTTGTTTAGATAAATGCATGAAGGTTATCCCTTGTATTTCGTATGTTAATGCCAATTTTAATTTTGTGTCACAGGCACGTGAGAAGTTTCTTTCATTGAAGAAGAGCACTAGGGTTGATGTAGCTGCTGTTATAGAGGAGGTATATCTAATGACTAAACTTACTCCTATCACTGTTCAATCTGGTAAAATTTAATTGATCAGATAGTTTTTCAAGGGTAAACATTTTCTTTAACCTAGTTAGTAAATATACGTATTATTTGCGTTTCCATATTATTTGTGTATTAAATATATTTAAAAGAATTTTTAAATCTAAAATGTATTAAATGCGTATTTTACACCTTTTCTATATTAAACGTGAATCATAAATCATATTTTATGTTTGCTATATTTTTAAATTTTTTGTTAAACTTAAAGTACAAAATTGTCCCTTCTATTTTCAATTATTTATAAAAATACCAATGTCATTTAAAAAAACACCAACAACATTTTTTTCTTAATTTCTAACTATAATTTTGTATTTTCCTCCTTATGTCCTATATAAAGAATTTTAATTATGTATTATATTTTATTAGATTCGATAGTTAATTAAACACTTTACATTTAACTTATTATATTGATTTTCAATAGAAGATTCGTGAAAAAGTACTAAAATTATTATAATATTGTCATATTTATAAAGATGTATTATTGACGATATATCGTATTAAACTTGTATATATACGTTTTGTACTTTTCCCATATGAAAATTTTAGGTGTTTTTTTTATGAACGTATTTTTCATTATTCGTCATATCATATCCGTATAATTCGTATACCATTTTTTTTCCATTCCTGTATTTACTAACTAGGATCTTTAAAACCTAATATAGTAGAGACATCTTCCAGGAAATGCACAATGCAAGATCCTTATTTGAGCAAGCCCGCTTCCAGCTGGTATGTTATTTGATGAGGAAATTTTGGTGTAATTAACTGTCTGATTCATCCAAAGTTAGGAATTTACTCTCTATATATGCTTTCTGATACTTAGGTTAGTTCTCTCTCTAATGTTGAAGCCAAAAAAAGGTTTGAGTTTTTGGAGGCTGTTAGTGGGACAATGGACGCTCACCTTCGATTCTTCAAACAGGTTTGATATGATTATATGCTCAGGACTCATTTGCTTCTTCCATCTCATAAATAATAACCATACATGGCTTCAAATTTTTGTTCCTTGCAGGCATATGAGCTGTTACATCATATGGAACCCTTCATTAACCAGGTCTCTTTTACCGATGCTTACTTATAAGAAATAGAAAAGGTTGCTTAATTTCCTTAAAGAAAGCACATGAATGTGCACATAGAAAGTAGTCCGACGTTGACCAAGTAGCTCGAACCAGCTGTTAAGTTCCTAAAACCAACAAATCATGTATAAGTATTTGTAGAGCAACTACAGTTTATGCAAACCATTTGGCTTAAAAGCTAAATCAAACTGATTGAGATGCTTATTTTTGGTTCTTGAGTAGAAAATTTTAATTCCTCCATCCAACAGCTTGAACTCCTCTATGAGAACCATATGCCTTCATGGAATTCTGCACACTCATGCAGTTGACGAACCAGAGCCCCCAAGATTTTATCATTAACACCATCAATAGGATGAGGAATAATATCTTAAGGCCCTCAGGGAAAAGGAAAACAAACATATGGCAACAGCGTGTTGGTTGCAGACCTTCTCTAAGTTGAGATACAAAGTAGTTCTGGCAATCATCTCTTCTAGAGTAGACTTAAGTTCTGAAGAAATTTCACCATGGCCACATTCCCGTTTATTAGCCAACAAGTTTCTCTTGAAAAAAAAAAAACTTCTCCTTCCATCTGTGAACCTTTGTTTAACTGTTGGTTACAGGTCTTGGCTTATGCACAACAGTCAAGAGAATGTTCCAACTATGAGCAGGACTCTCTTCATGAAAGGATGAAGGAGTATATAAGGCAGATTGCTCGAGAAAGTAAGAATTCTTTAAATGGTTCTTATGGTTCTCCCAAGGGAGACAGCATAATAAGACCTTTTGGAAGGAATTCAAACAAAGAGATAGAGGCAGCTATGCAATCTGCTGCCAAGGGAAAGGTAGTTTTTATTATATAAATGTCAACCTTTTCCCTTCTCACAAGCCCACTGATTTCCATTTTTCCATGTTTATCTCCTTAGATTGCTCTGCTCTAATACAATTAATATTCAGGTCCAAACTATTCGACAAGGTTATCTCTCAAAAAGGTCCTCTAATTTGAGAGGGGATTGGAAGAGAAGATTTTTTGTTCTTGATAGCCGAGGGATGCTGTATTATTATCGAAAACCCTGGAGCTGGCATTCTGTGAGTCGCTAGCGGGAAAGAACTTGTAATACTATAAATTGCAAATTCTTTCTCATCTTTTCCCTGTTTAGTAATGAATTAATGCGTCTCCTATTTCAGGCAGCTTCAAGTCAAACGGAAACTAGTCATGGGCTGCTGAGCCGGTGGCTTGCTTCTCATCACCACGGGGGTGGACATGAAGAAAAATCTGTAGCACGACACAAATTAAATCTTTTGACCGCAACAATTAAAGCTGATGCCGATCAGTCAGATTTAAGGTTCTGCTTCAGGATTATCTCTCCAACAAAAGTTTACACTTTGCAGGTATCTGTCTTTTTAACTTACAGTTGAATCTAGTGATTCTTTTTAAGAACTTACTCGTCTCTGTTTCAAGGCCGAATTACATTTTAGCTGGCTTTGACTCTTTAAATACCTTTATACCAATAAAATTTTTTTAATAAAATTATATACACAAATTTCGATGTATCATTATATAATTAAATATTATTTTATTTTTAATTTTTAATTATCTAATTATATAATAATATATCATTATTTATATATAAAAATTATATATTTAATATTATTTAATTTTTTTATTGTAATAACTAGTAAATATCACCTTTACCCCCCGAACTGATATAATTAACAAGGCACATACATGATTAGATCTTAAATTTCTCCCCCAAACGCCCCCTTCTTCGTTCTTTTATTTCAAAGACACAAGACACCAGTCCAAACTTCACATCTTCAAAATTTACCCTTCAACATTTGTTTGGGGGTTTTAAGTTATATAATTTGAATATAAATTATATATTATTATATAATTAAATAATTTTAAATTATAAATAAAATAGTATTTGTTTATATAATAATTTTAATAATATAAATATATATATATAAAATAATGCTCGTTTAAGAGTACACTGACCGATGTTTGTTTTTATTGTGGTTGACTTTATATGTCGAGTGAAATGACACAGGTACTGAACGAAATAGGGGGCAATGTTTGTAGTTTTGGCTTGGGGTGGGTGGGTACACATACTTCGGCTTTGTTTGTTTACTAATTTATTTTTAAATCAAATTCATTCTTAAGAAATTAAAATCAAATCCCTCTCACTAAAATGAATCTTTAATTAAATGTAAGGCCAGAAGGTTATTTCCCGCCATGGTTTGATGTAAACTTAATTTTTTATCTATTAATTATCAAAAATCTAAATATTTACTTATTTATTGAATTTTATTATTATTATCATGAATAAAATTATTATTTAAAAATTTTATTAAAACCCATATTTTAAATTATCATAAAGTTTTAAAATATTTACTTTGTTTTCTACCCTCATATTTTTTAAGTTTAAAACTGTCCCCCCCTCCCCCGCCTCCCTCCCTAAGACTAGGGTTTTAAACTTTCTTTTTTTTTTCCTATTATAACTATCCCCCAACTTTCTAAAATATTTCAATGTCACCCTTTTTCTCTCCCTTAGTTTTCATATCTAATCTCCAACGACCATCCGCCATCTTTGACTGTCAACTCTCTCTCTCTCTTAACCACTCTTCCTTCCCTCTATGGTCATTTTTGTCTCTAATGAAGATAATCAGAGTAGGAAAAAAAGAAAAGTGACCAACAAGATGAAATGGAGAGATTGATGGTCGATGGTAACAAATCGTCGTTGGAGAGAAGGAGAGAAAAAGACCTGGTGCAACTAAAATTTTTAAAAATTTGGGGGGTGCGATTGTAATAGAAAAAAAGATTACAGTAAAATTTATCGGATAGATAGGTATTTAGATTTTCAATAGTTAACAAATGAAAAATTTGATTTATATTAAACCTTGGGTGGGAACTAATCATTTGGCGTAAATATAAATTAAATCCGATAGACTAAGTTATACATTGAGCAGATTATTAATTGTATTTGCTTAATCAATGCAGGCAGAGAATGCGGCAGACCAATCGGACTGGATTGAAAAAATAAATGGAGTAATTGCTTCTCTATTGAGTTTTCAGACGCCGAGGAGGGTAAAATGTTAAAGCATGTTTTATCAGTAATAGTACCTATTATTTGATATAGCTCTCTCAATTGTCAAAATTTAATCACGTGTAGTGTCTTTCTGCTGATCCCATTGATTATGTCGATCATTGCTCTGGAACCGGAAGCGAAACTAGCTCATATGTGGATTGCGCAGATGTTGATCAAACAGCACTAGAGGAAAACAACACATCTGCAAGCCTTGCCTCGGGAAATCATTTTCATATTTCTAGAAGTGCGGGAGACTTGGGCAAATTAACGAAAGGTGAAAAACCAATTGATTTGTTGAGAAGAGTATATGGGAATGACAAATGTGCTGATTGTGGTGCATCTGAGCCAGACTGGGCATCCTTAAACCTGGGTATTCTTATATGTATCGAATGTTCTGGTGTTCATCGTAATCTTGGGGTACATATATCGAAGGTAAGTAATCCAAGCTTCTTCTTGGAACCTCACCTCTTTTCATATTGTGAGATTGGCCATGTTCGTCTTAATTTTCCCAAAGAAAGCTCCAAATAGGCTTTAGGACCTTCAGATGTGTGAGGCTTAAACCTTGTGTAGAGTCTCTTTGGTTCATTTATTGATGCTGTATTTCTAGATAAACTTTTATGCAGGTGAGATCACTGACACTTGATGTTAAAGTGTGGGAGTCATCTGTATTAAATCTGTTTCAATCACTGGGAAATGTCTATACCAACTCAATCTGGGAGGAGTTGTTGCACGCTGGGAGTGGAAGTGGAAATAAATTTTCATGTGATAACAGGACTATGGGGTAAGTAAAATTGGTCCCTGTAAAATCAGAAAGTAACAGATGTTCATCACGTAGGAATCAAATTGTTACTCTCTAATTTTACTGAACCAAAGTTTGGCCTACATCTCAGGAACTTGAGCTATTTGGAAAGGTGTTTGTTTTTGTCCTAATAGATAAGTTAGTTCTTGTGGTGCAGAGCTTCCAAGATTGACAAACACAAACAGTTTATTGTGAGAAAACCTAGTCATGATGATTCTATTGCAGTAAAGGAGCAGTACATTCATGCTAAGGTATTGTCACAAATGATACTATATTTTCCTTCTTTTCTCCTGTTTTTCCCCTAATCGGAATCCACAACCCTTCCCATGGGTAATTGATAATGCCTTTGCTTGAAGTGGCTGCTTAACTTAGATATTAATTCATTTATAATTATTGATCAATGTACCTTCTTTAACGATCTCGTCCAATCAACTGCAGGGTCAATTTGTTATATGAAAAATTGTTATAATCCTGTATCATTTTGCTGTAATTTGCTACTAAATGCATGTAGAAACACATATCTTAAAAATGACTAACTTTCACTCTCATTATGTGGTTCACCCAATTGTGTTGTTTATACATGCAGCAGCATGTGCATTTTGTTTTAAAACTTATTTGGAACCTAAAATTAAATTTTATGATTTCCTGTGCTTGCAGTACGCTGAGAAATTTTTTGTTCACAAGTCAAAGGAGACAATGCATCTCCCTTCAGTGGCGAAACAGGTGTGGGAAAGTGTCCGTGATAATGACAAGAAAGCAGTGTACCGGCATATTGTCTGTTCAGAAGTCAATGTGAATGCCATCCACGGGCAAGTTCCATGTAATGTACTTTCATTGGCCAAAGCGATGCAATTAGAAGATCAGGAAAGCAGACATAAAAAAATCGACTCCTTCCCAAAGGAATCTTTCGATGATCCCTTGTGCTATCTTAACTCCTCAACTATACATGAAGATAAGCTGATAGAAGAATCTTCTGATGGCTGTTCACTGCTTCATCTGGCCTGCCTGACTGCTGACATTGGCATGGTGGAACTTCTCCTACAGTATGGTGCAAACGTAAATGCTCCCGATTCAAGTGGCAAGACGCCACTGCATCATTCTGTAATTAGTGGGAGAACTTCAATTGCAAAACTGCTGCTTGCAAGGTGATTTCTCCCCTTCTATTACTGTGATTTATAGTAACAGTGATCTATTTTAGTGAGTTTGATAGAACATGTGTCTAATAGTTATTCATGTTCTGAATTTCACCTGCTATTTTTTTTTTTTTCCAATGTGGGAAAATGTCACTCAGATTTAGCAATGTTATTACAGGGGAGCTGACCCGCAAGCTGTTGATAGAGATGGTAGTACTCCACTGCAGCTAGCATCTACAACCTCGCAAGCGAAAGAGACTTTTGGCACAAACAGATGATACAGTATGAAAATTATTCCAAGGGAAGAAAAACGGAGATTTTGCAAGGACCTTTGTATAATTAATTTAGACAATTGGCACTGTATGCCTCATGCTGCCTTTTGCTTACCCAAATACGTGTAAATTAGTCATGCAGTTGAGAGGACTTCTATCAAAAAGGCAAAAATATCATTTGTGCTGAGGGCTCTGTTGCAGGTGCTTTTTTGCGTCTTCAATAGTTGTTATTTTTCCTTCATTAGGATTTAGGTCCCTGTACATAAGAACTCAGAAATTCCATGACAGTTAAAAGAGGAAATTTACCAAAATTATGCCAGCAGGAAAATGTATTATGCTCAACTTTCAACGCACAAATCATATGCTCAAAAAATTAAAACTAATATCATCTGCAGATCAAGTACACTATGTTAATCTTTGATTTCTTAAACCTTCTCAAGAAAGATGTTTAATTAATAAGGGAAAATTAGTTTGTAAGGCTGTAAGGCTGACGCTTAATATATAAACTGTTGTAAATTGTCTATCACATATAAAGCTGGGGAATAAAAGTGATTCTAATTGTGCCCAGTATGTAGAAATTAAATTCATATGGATATGTGTTGAACATATAAATAATGAATGGGATCTTTATTTCTACAAAGGATGGAAGGGTTACACAAAGAAAGAAGCACGGAAGGGGTCACCCTGGGATATTGGAGACCGACCAATTCCTTGGTAACCAATCAGAGAAGGATTTACCACTTTCTCTTCTCTCTGGAACTGATCATCTTGCTACACACAGGTTCCTCAGCTAAGCCACTCCAATGATGGTGGAAGACAAGATAGATTAAATTAGTCATACCCCTCATTTTACTTGCATCATTCCCTACAACTTTAGTTGAATATTAGTCCCATCTGCCTTCACCACTGTCCTCCTCACAATCACCATTCACCACCGCCCTTACTCCATGCCCCTGTCATCACCAGAAATAATCATATGTCATCTTTTCTCATATCCACCTGTTCCAGTAAAAATCAGTAAGAATCAATTCGTAGCAAATCCATAATGTCAGGAGTCACAAAAGATGCTATACGAACAAATAATGTGTCCAACCAAGATAGGCACTAAGTGAATTTCTGCAGTGTCAATTCTGTTATAGATTTCGCAAGGGATGCAATTTCAAAAAGCATCAAAAGCTCTATCGACCCCACCATAATAGTAGTTAAAGGCATTACACATATATGCATGGAGTTTTTCTACAGAAAGATGTAGAAATAAAGAGAAAAAGAGCATTTACCTTTAGAATTTGGAACCCTAGTTTAGAAATTTTTCACCATGATTCGATGACAAAGGGTATTACACAGTGAACTTGATCTATTTTGGCTGCCACCATATTTTGCTATGCCAATGGCCAACATGGAGTTAGTTTCCTGTATTTGATGGGGTCAGCTACCCTGTTCTATTTCATTAAGTACAGAAGGAATAGTTGAAAGGATGGAAATTCCGGCTCTCTTCTCCAGCACATAAGTTTACACTGGATGCACACGTACAACTGCTGCTTGCTTTAAGAAATTAATATCACTCTCAGAGTTTGTATCATTTTGCGCTTCTTTAACAAAATCAGTTATAACAGGGGAGTCTGGAACCCATCCAGTGTGGACCATCTTCTCCAGAAGTGTGGCTGCTTTTTCCGTATTTCCTGCTTCAAAAAAACCATGGATGAGAGGGCAACATGTAGGAAGATTAAGCTTAACTTCTTGCTCTCTCATTTCATCAAGTAATTTCAACAGTTCATAAAATTCTTCCTCTTTGGATAGGGTGTTTATTAGTGAACCATATAAGTATTGGTTTGTGCCACACCCTTAGCAAATATTTCATCCACCAACTTAATTTTTTTCACTCAATTACTTTTTTTAAGCAAGCATCAAGCATCATGCTGTAGATTACTCCATCAGGCTCAATTCCTCTCTCCACCATCTCATCAAAAAGAGTGAACATCTCAGATCTGCTTCCTATTCTTTCATAACCATGTAAAAGTGAAGTGTAAGTTAAAACATTAGGCATCAAATTCCTTTTTGTCATCACCGGTAAGAGGTGCTCCACCTCCTTCATTGTTCCTGCCTTGCAGCAATAATCAATTAGAATTGTGTAGGTCACATGATTTGGTGTGATATGCTTGTCAATCATGTCTTCCAACAGCCAATTAACTACCTTAATTTTCCCTGACTTGCATCAACCATCAATCAAAGCATTGAATGAAGAAGTGGAAGCAAAGCCCTTCTGAATCATTTCTAGAAACAAGGACAGAGCCTTCTCTGTATTTCGTTGTTTGCAGCAGCCATCAACTAGGGCACAGCAAGCAAAACTATCAGAAGGAACCCCTCTTGATGACGTCTGATCCAATAACTGAAATGCCTCAGTTAAATTACCAGATTTGCAATATCCATCTATAATTGTAGTATAAGTCACACCATTAGGAGCTAAACCCTTGCCAAAGATTCCATCAAATAGCTCCCTAGTTCTCTCGATTTCACCCAACCTACATAAGCCATTGATCATGACATTATATAAGAAACAATATTTGGAGAAATACCCTTCCCACACATCTCTTCAAAAAGTTGGAAAGCCTCCAGCATATCACCTTGCTTACAAAAGCCAGAAATGAGGGAGCCATAAGTAAAAACATCAGGCACCAGACCTTTGTCACCAAGTTCAGAGAGTACCCCCACTGCTTCATGAATTTTTCCACTCTTGAAGAGACCATGAATGAGGACACTGTAAGTCTTTTCATCTAGGATCACCCTCGTCCAAGCATGCATCTAAACATTGAAAAGGCTTCCTTTATGTTGCCCTCTTTGCAGTGTCCATCTATCAGATTTGTATAAATGATATCATTTGAAGCTATGCCGCAGCCAAGCATCTCTTGGAAATACCTGTCTGCAGCTTGCATGTCACCTGCCTTGATATATTCATGAATTAGAGCCCCATAAGTATAGACATTGAGCTTCAATCCCCTTGCAATCATTTCAGCTAAGTAACTCCTGGCATCTTCCATCTTTTTGGCCCAGCAGAGGCCAATCATAAGAGAATTGTAGCAAAAGACATAGGGTAAAACACCTTTCTCGGGCATTACCTTCAGCAAATTTATTGCCTCTTCAAATCTGTGTTCCTGAACGTGACCTTCGACAAGGGTTGTATACACAACCTGGTCAGGACTTACATCCCTATCATACATCTCCTTCAACATCAACTTTGCCTCTCCCAATCTCTTCTTTTTACAGAACCCATTGATAAGCATACCATAAGTAAATCCATCAGGAGCCAAGCCCTTGTGAATCATGCTCTCCTTTAGGTCAAACGCGTCATGAATAGCCCCAACTCTACATAACCACATTATAAGTAATCAAATTTGGACTACAACCTTTCTCCTCCATTTCAAAAAGAATCCTTTTACCCTCCTCAACATTCCCAACTACAAAATGAGCATTTATCAGACTAGTGACCTTAGCTTCTCTCATTGCATAATACACCCTCCAAAATAAGTCCACTCTATTTCCCCTCAACAAATCCTTCAAAAAGGAATTACAACACACCAAACCAAGCACCGGCCCACCATCTTTAACAATACCAAGATACACATTAGTAGCTTCATCCAAAAGACCCACCTTTTTATAACAATCAATCAACAATTCAAAAACAGATACATCACTCTCTCATTAAATTCTTCGTAACATCCAAGCAGTGACTCCAAAATCTGAAAATGTGACTGCTTGGCTCCAATCATTCCAACAATCACACGAAAAGCACGATAAAAAAGCCTCGACTTACACAATATTATTGCAAGATATGAAAAAGAACTCAAATTTTGGCGGGTACCCAGTCTAGTATTGACCCAGTTAAAGAAAGCAAAGAGGCGTTTGGGGTCCTGTACCTGGTTTTGCTGAAGAATCGACTGAACCACATCTGGGTTCAGCTTCTTTGATATCTGTGGTGATTCAATGAGAAACTTCCAGTCGTCCTGGTTGAGAAATTTTTTAATTTCTTTGACAGTTTCTTCGTCATTTTGAGAAGTGCAAAATTGCTTTGATTTGAGACGAGAGAGTCGTAAAATTTTAACAATGAATTCATTTCTTTTGTTGAGTAATAAAGGGTTTTCTGTAAGAGTAAACCCAAATAATTACTCTTTATTAGTTGAACAATTATTCGCCTGAAGAGAATAGACCTTCAGTACGCCGGTCCTCTCCAACTGTAATTGGCAATGGCAGCTGCTTACACTAGTCAGTGGATGCAGACGATGGTGTACGACGTCGTTTTGGAAAGGCTTTCCAATAACTGGGCCTTTAAAAACTGGCTTTCAATATAAGAACGGGCTTGTAAAATAATTAAGTGAGGTGGGCTGTATTCCCATCCGGGTCCATTACAAGCCTCGCAAAAACTTGTGGGTTTTGTTTTGTTACTATTTTTATTTTTATTTTTTTTACTTTGTATTTTGTCGGTCTTTGAATTACGTAAACTTAAAAAGTTAGATGGAACAAACCCTTCATACATTTATTGTCATCAACACCCACTTACTTAAAATCCTATCTTTGATTTTATCACATGAAAATGAAAGCAAGATTTTGTGCTCACATTACAATTTGGGAAGCCATGATGGGCTCAGTGTTGTCAATTTCTACCTAGTTTGTCATTTTTTCGGAGAATTGAAGAAAAAGAGCACCGTACATTATTCCTTTACAATACGCAAATGGGTGTGTTTTGTTAAAGAAAATAATTCATGGGGGACAGAATTGTTATTGAGACAATAATAAAAGGCCAAAAGCAAAGAAAGATATTACAACACAAACAAACCACCATCAATTTGGATTGAGTTCACATTTTATTAGAAAGGAATTATTGATTTAGGAGACCTTAATCTTGATTTTTAATTAATTTCAAATTAATAGATACTTTTTGGGATAAATATCTTTGTATAGCTCTCTCTATCACCTTCATATCCACAATATTCACTTGTATTTTTTTTTTTTCTTTTAATTATTAAGGCCCCTCGGCCCTCTCTCATCCTTTATTAATGAAAACGACTTCAGAACAGAGCAGATAATCTCACCTTGTAAAATAAAATACATTAGTGCACGTGTTATATCCCCCCTTGTCTACTGCAACAACATTTCAGTTAAATTATCCAAATTATTTCCACAATTTCGATTGTAGTTTTGATGCGAACTTTCAGAGAACAACACTTAAAAAATTAGTATTTAAAATCGTATAAATATTATATTAAAATTTTATATTTTTTAATATTATTATTCATATTTTAGAATTATAACAAAAAAATATAAGAATAACTAAAATACTAAATTCTAAGTTTTATATCTTATACTTAAAATTCTAAGTTTATTCATAAAATAAAATTTCAAAATATTTGGCTCTTGTTGTAGCAAAAGAATGGACTAAGATGGCTATCCATAATAGTATATGTATAATTTGTATACACGGATAATAATATATTATTATATAATTAGATATTATTTTATTTTTAAATTTTAATTATTTAATTATATAATAACATATCATTATTTATATATAAAATTATATACATAACACTACTGAAATGAGTATAAAGTGTGAGACATATAATTAGAAACATAAAATGTAGCCTCTATGACAAAGACAATCTTAAAGGTCCAACAATTCTTTGTAGTAGGTTACAAGCCATCAGCGAAACCTTTATTATTTGTCACTCCACTGCTAAATATATTTATTTATTTTATACAAACTTGAAAGTGTATTAGGAGTCGCCACTGTACACAGAATTTTTTTTTTTTTAACTTAAAAAATAATTATTTAAATAAAAAGTTGACATATACAGGACCTGGTCCCTAGTTCCCAATTCCCCCTTTTGCTTGAAATTGAATGGCCTGGCCGGGGCGGCGACATTATATTCCATTGTTAACAATAAAAATAATCACACATTTTAAGCTAAAATTTTATGAAGTTTATAAATATTGTCACTGTCTGATAAATAAAGTTACTTATAGACAACCAATCAAATTTATCACTTTATGCTATTATATACTAATTAAATAATTAGTCACATAAAATAAAGTAAGATAGAAACTTTGTCTGGTCTCCTATCCCCTCCACATCGTCCCTCCTGTGCCCCCACAACCGGCCATCGCTCTCACCTCTTCTTCTCTCTTTATTACTTTCCTCCGTTTTTATTATTTCTTACTCTCTATTTCATCAATCGGTTTCATTATTTTGCTATCTCTCTCTCTCTCTCTTACATATAATAATAATAAAAATAATATATCCGTTACATCAGTTTACATTCAAAGTTCTTCTTTATGATAATGGAAGCATCCAAAGTTTGAATACTGATATTGTTTTATATTCCAACCGATAGGCAATTTTCACTATTTCTTAAGGAAAAGAAAAGTTATATTTTATTTATATATTTTTTTTTAAGAAATAACCGGTGGTGTTATGAAAAAATAAAGAAAAAGAAATATTCTTAAAAAGGTCGAAAGGAAAATGAAGTAAGTTAGGCGAAATGGGAACGTCATCCCCGTAAGTAACGTTCCATCTTCACCTAACTAGAGTCACGTAACCAGCGTGATAAGACGTAACCAATCCTCCAATTTCCAAAACTGTCCAAATAGTCTGGCATTTACCTGCAAACCCCACGTGGCAAAGGGTCCCACCACAACGCGTGGCAACGAGCCACTGCATCTCCGGCCCAAATCGATTTCTGCTGAACTTTAAACCAAATTCAAAAGGCATTTGAAGTCCACCAATGAGATGAGAAAAGCGAGTCTGACGTGGAACAATAGAAGCAGGTTAAATAAAATAGATAAATTAAGGGCGTGTTTGGATGAAGAGGGAGACAAGGGCTACGGTCTGTGGGCTAGGGGTCACAGTAGAGGAAGAGAGATTAAGGAAAGGTGGGAGTTGCATATGAGAGAGGAGGCACAAAAAGCATGAGCCCACATATTGGTTTGGTGTAAACGAAGCAGGGGACATGCTATGGGGCCGAAATTTTAAGAAAGAAAGAAAGAGAGAGCGTATGACATTTTTTTATTAATTATTTGGGCGGGTTTTTCGAGCCTAACTAAACAACAGACCAAATAAAGCAGTCGGTCAAGAAGTTGAAGAATACTTGCTATTATTAAAAATATTTTGTATTTTAGATTTTAGACAAGACGTGAGTAACTTCTGGGTGGCAACAGTGATGTTTTAGTTTTACCTTGTTGCTATCCTATCCTTCCTTATGTTTAGTTTTAACCCTCACCTACCACTTATTTTGTTGGTGCATGGTTCCCGATGTTTTCTAAAACTAAATAGAGAAAGACGGATATACCAAAGGCAAAAAAGATAAATATACGAGACACAATGGACACACAGGATGGTACGTTATGATTCTTAATTTGTACACCCTTGGCTTTTAAGAGTCTGGCCCAAAATGACTTTGCTAGTTTTGAAAAGACGATTGAGTCGCTGGAATTTGAGTGAGCGGTGGAGATAAACGCACATTTTATTCAAACTTTAATTTTGATGTACTGGAGTGGTCAGTGGTCACCACTGCTCACCCAATTCCAATAATGCTTGCGTTGCGTACGCTAGACCTTCCATGCTACTTCACGTGCTATTTGTTTCAAATATCTTGTGTGGCTGTCCTATGTAATGTAATTGAGCACTTGTGAAATGAAACACACAATAACATTTATTTTTTCATTCAAAGCCTTGTTCAAACTTTGCAAGAATACGAAAGCGGTCCGATCGCTATCAAAGAATCGTGAGCTAGAGACAATAGGACTAGGAGCTGAGCTTTCTTTAGTAACATTGATTCTCCATGAAGAGAAGATCTATTTTTCTTTTTTATTTATCTTATTATTAATAAAAAAATTTCTGTGTGACTAAAAGGACATTGCAAATACTAATTTACTTAAAAGTTAATTAGATTGAAATTGAAGCTTCTTTTAAATTCTAATACATTTTTACTCTCACATGGTGCGTTGTGTACAGTCCATGAGACCCTCTTCCATATTTCTCAGCTTATCATCACTGAAAACACAAACTTTATCCCTACATCTCTTAAGATACAATCAATAATTTGAAATTTTGCCTCTAGACCCTCTAAAATTTGCCTATTGATTGCCTTAAATCAATCACATATTAACGGCTCATTATTGATCTCTTGCTTAATCCCACCAATGTAATACTTGATAACTAAATTTACTCACTCCATGAAAATCTCTTGTAATTTTCTGTGAGATGAAATATGTGATAGAGAATTTGATAACTAAAGGCATTTGCTACTACATTAGTTTCGCCAAGTGATATATAATCTCACAATTATAGTTTTTTACTAACTTTAACAATTTTCACTTTTTCATATATAACTCCTTTAACCTTTTATATTCAATATAAATATTACAGTTAATCCTTTCAAAATTTTCACGACAAATATTTTTATTGTAAATTCTTGAGTATGTGTGAAGTATCTATTTTTATATTCCTTTTAAGTTATTTAAAGTCATGTATTATTACTTTACCATTTTGAATCAATACAACTCTTAGTCTATTGTGTGAGACATTTAAATAAATATTAATATTCATATTATTCTTACAAAAATGAATAACTTGTATCTAGGGCTAGACTCGAGCTCAAGCTATTCTTGATACAAAACGACGTCGTTTTGATAACAAAAAACGAGCTGAACTCAAGCTCAAACTCGACTTGGTCGAGCCCCAAACAAGCCGACCTTAGCTTAGCTTGAATTCAGTTCAGTTCGAATCTAATCCTATTTGTATCTAGTTAGTTACATCGTGAGTATCATTTCGTAAGTTTAGTCAAATATCAAATTTATCATATAACATGTGGTTTCATCATATGCAAACAATTGGTAATTTTTTAAATAAATTCATGGTAAATTTTTTTTTAAAATTATTTGAGTGGGGAAAAACTCTAGTAAAGTGGAGGGGATATGATGAATTGAATTAATCAGTGCTAACAACATATTTAATAATATAATAGAACTATATATATATATATATTTGGTATATAAATATATACACATATAGATGAATTAATATATGATTGAATGATTTTGAATTAATGATATAATAATACTCAATCATATAATAATATATCTATATGGGAATATATTTGTATATAAAATATGATTATAAAATAAAATTGAAAACATTATTGAAATCAGAATGACTTACCTAGACCGTACATCCTAACTCTCCCATATGCCACAACTTATGTGCATTTTTTTTGACACAGAATATTATGCCTTATCATCTCCATGTCTATTTATATACATGAATGATGTTTAAATTATTTAATATTCAAAAAATTCATCTTAAAATATCCATTATTCTCTGAAAAAAACAAACTAAATCATCGGGTAGAATGATAAATGGGCGGAGGGTAAAAGGGTTATCATGATCCGAAATTTCCTCGTTTGAAAAGGAGCTTGAACAAAATTGCTGAGGTGGCAGAGAGGGAAAGCCAAAAAGAAGAATAGTTTGGTTTGGAGATTGGGTTTGGACTGGATTGCATTGAGTTGGAGATAGAGAAGGGAAGGGTAAATAAGTGAATGACAAAATAAAATAAAGCAATAGAAAATTTAAGTTAATTTCCGGACAAAGATTCCTCCATTTGTTGCTTTAGTTTAGTCCATACATTTCATACACAACGCAACTGACTGCTAATGGACAATACATATGGGTCCCACTCACTTACTTCTTCTCCTGCTCATCTCTAGCCAGCCACTCACTCCCACTTTCCCCATTCATACATCCATGTGACTTGCCCTTTCAATTTCTCGCCCTTTTCGTCCCTTGTAATTTCTCCTCAAACACGCGGTGTTTCGCCCCCTTCTCGGTCATACATATGTCACATTAGGTCAGGGTTAGCCATGGCTACTATGTTAAATATTTTTCCAATTGGATTTTTTTCTTAATTACGGTATTAAATCAAATTCAAAATTTACTTCAAATTTTTAATTAAATTTGAATAATTTTAAAATAAGTTTGGTGAATTTAGTTTGGATCCAGCCCGATTGTGTCCGCCCTACGACCTAAAATTTTAATGAAAAAGTTAATTTTCCATATAAAGAAATACTTGAATTGGTTTCTCATTGCATGTTGCATGGGTATTAATTAATTAATTAATAAGAAGAGCTGAGTATGTATGTTAGTTATAACAAACTGGTTCATCAAATACAGTGTTCCCCCACTAATCCCCATAATTTAAGCATCCCATTCAATTGAGGTGATATTTGTAGGCCTAATACAAATGGAAAAAGCATTAACAATTTTGAAAATATTTGTATCAAAATATCAACTTTGATTGACTAAATTTGATAGTTGGTGTTGATATCTCATCTTGATGAATTCTTGTTACATAAAATCAACCTAATTTTAGTCAAGAATACAAATTTTCTGATTATTGCCCTTGATTTAGACTTTACTTGTTAATTTGTGACACTTCATTGCTCTATGAACAATTCTTTATTTGCAAAATTAATGAGAAATTAATTGCAAAGAAGGCGATAGAAACTATATGAGTAACCCACTTTCGATTTCATTGTCATCCATTTCATTCTTACGACAACGGGAATTGCAAGCAAATGAAACTTTCAATGCTATTATTTAATTCAGTCTATTATTAAATTTTAAAATTAAATATCTATTACGTCAGTTTAACTTTGACTGGCTAGCTGCAAATATTCATACTGGCCCAATAAGTCATTTTCGTTCAAAGGTTTGATAAAATCTCATACTTTTAAACGTTAATTATAAAAACTTCAAAATATTATTATTTTAATTAAAAATAAAATTATTATTTAATAAAAAATATTTAAAAAATTAAAAATTTATTATATCATTTTTTAAATTTAAAATTAAAAAAAAATTAATTTTCTTTATAATTTTTTAACATGTTAAAAATAATAAATTTTACCATCTTCAACGCATTCTCTTTTTCCCTCTCATCTTAGTCAGAAGACAAAAAAGATAATGAATCATTTTTATCTTTTACATAAAATATTTATGTGATCTTGATTTAATAATAATAATAATAATAATAATTTATATTTATATATTTAATTGGATATTATTTTACAGATTTGTTATAGGAAGAACTTGATTGTAAAACTGTAACCATTTCATCACAATTCACAATTTTCCAAATTCAGTACATTAGCGTTGGGCTAAATTCTTAATTTAATTAGAGATAACCTTATCCCAGTCCTCATTCATTTGGTAATGTATTCAGTTAATTATTTAAAACGTTATTCAATCGTATACCGTGCACGTCTGACACATTTACATCGGCCACCTAAGTCCATAGCCTTCTCAATTGGTCCCATACTATAAGCTTAATTATTTCAACATGTTTGATCCAATATTAAGTACATTTATGTTGACATCAGACCAGTTGCCTTCTTTGTATTTGACAGTCCAAACAAAGCCTTAACTCAGTCTATCCTGTAAAATGCGTTCGCAATTTTGCAGGCACGAGATATAAGCGACTCGCGATATGTTATGTTAAGCTGTGCTGGTGAAAACCGCCATTCAGGTTTCAGAGAGTTTGTTTCGTATCCTACCACCCAGGCGCACGCTAGACATTGGCAATGCGAAGGAGTGAGAGGAGTACCAGAAAGCAAAATAATCTAAATTGCGCTGAGTGTGTTAATTACTCATAGTCTACTACCCCTTCACATCCGTCCAAACCTGCCTGTTAATAGCACGACAAGGCCACTTTCCCTAAAAAACAGAACAGCTTTCCCACTAACGTCAGGACAAACGTCGTTACCTGCAAGCCAATCATACCTTGACACATTTCAAGGTGTCCCCACTTGACGCCGTTAACCCGAAGCAAAGCCGCCTTTATTAATGAATTAAGTCATTAACCTCCCCGGACCCAATCATGTCGCGTTATCTGGTCCCAAAGGGATCACCGGCTGTAAAATGTTGGAGTCACTGGTTAAAAATTGACCGTAATTGAAATGATTGTATCTAATTTTGACCACTTTGGTTTAGTCTCTCTCAATTGCACATTGCCAGGCACAAGCATACAAACACAATACAACACAAACAACGCCTGGAGATAGAAAGAGAAAAAGAAGAGTCTGTGTACGAGCTCTGCCTCTGGCGCCTGTAATTGATAGCTCTGCTGGGTTGCAGAAGAGACAGAGCAAGATAGTGACGAGAGAGAGAGAGAGAGTCTTAGCAGATTTGACGCTTAAATCGAGATAATACGTCGTGGATTTGTTGCGGAGAGGGTGAAATTTTGCTTTTATAGGTCCCTGGGTGCGGCGTTGTGAGCTTATCAGATGACATATCTGAGTTTAGAGATTTGAATTGTAGGAATGATGGCCACTACTTCTTCAGAGGTGTCAATAAAGACTTCCCACCAGAATTCTGAGAGTCCTATGAAAGGGCAGAAAGGTAATTTCGCTTTACCGGTACCGGATTTTTTTGAATTTACGGCTCAGTTTTTTAGCTGATATTTTCGATCTGTTTCACTCCTTTTTTTTTTTTAATTTCGTTTATTTAGTTATGAACCCCGAAACGGCGCTGTACAAGGAGCTTTGGCATGCATGCGCGGGTCCTTTAGTCACCGTGCCTCGTGAAAAGGAGCTTGTGTACTACTTTCCTCAAGGTCACATAGAGCAGGTTCTACACATTTTTGGGATTTAATTTTGAATATGTTGCATTATATTTTCTTTTTTTCATGAATATTTGAGTTTTTTTGTCTAATTTGCGTGATATAATTGGTTAATAATCAATGAATTAGGTCGAAGCTTCAACCAATCAATTCGCTGACCAGCAAATGCCAATTTATGATCTTCGCTCAAAGATACTGTGTCGCGTGATTAACGTGCAGTTACAGGTATTTAGGGTTTTAGTTCATTTTTTCTCAAATCTTGCATTTTAAGATATTATTATTGGTGATAAATTGTTTTTATGTATAGGCTGAACCAGACACTGACGAGGTTTTTGCTCAAGTGACTTTGCTTCCTGAGCTAAACGTACGTGTTGTCCTTTATCCTGGTCTCTCAACTGGTGTGATTAGTTTTATGACGGGAATTGTTCTTTTGTACTAATTGTTGGATTTTTCTTGCTATTATTAGCAAGATGAGAACGCTGTAGAGAAAGAGCCACCTCCTCCACCATCTCCAAGGTTTCATGCGCATTCCTTTTGTAAGACGCTAACCGCGTCAGATACGAGTACTCATGGTGGGTTTTCTGTGCTCAGACGGCATGCGGATGAATGTCTTCCACCGCTGGTTAGTTATATATGTATATTTTTAAAATTTAAAATTTTGTTTGTATTTCCTGTTTAAGTATTTCGTAGAAATTGCGGAGATGCTGAGACGGTGGGTTTAATCTCTTTTGTGACAGGACATGTCACGGCAGCCTCCTACCCAGGAGTTGGTTGCCAAGGATTTGCATGGAAATGAGTGGCGGTTCCGGCATATCTTTAGGGGTAAGGCGATTTTTATGATTATTATCATGATGTGTGAAACATTCCTCATGTGATGTTTGCATATGGATGCCCTGACTTTAGGACTGTTAATAATCCTATTAGATGAAGTATTCTGAGGTTTATATTTTATGGATGTTCAATTGTTCATGTTTATGGATATATCAGGTCAACCACGTAGGCACTTGCTACAAAGTGGTTGGAGTGTTTTTGTTAGCTCAAAAAGGCTGGTAGCAGGGGATGCATTTATATTTCTGAGGTTTGTTGTCTACATTTATATGAAACCCAGTCTTCTAAGCTTTACCATTATTTTTCTGTCTTAATTAGACCAATGCATGACTGAATTTTTACTTTCAGAGGTGAGAATGATGAACTTCGTGTTGGTGTGAGACGTGCAATGAGGCAACAGGGTAACGTTCCATCCTCTGTCATATCCAGTCACAGCATGCATCTTGGTGTCCTTGCCACTGCATGGCATGCAGTCTCCACTGGAACCATGTTCACAGTTTACTACAAGCCTAGGTACGAGGTTTATGTTGTATATCCACCACTTGGTGTGGGTCATTGGATTATTTGTTGGACTCATTGTAATTAATTTCCCATAACCTATATAATTATAGACTCTGTATTTAAATCGTTGTGGGCTTTAGCTTTGCATGAGAAGTGAGAATGTTGCAGATGTTATTTTAATGATCGATTTCTAGTATTAGATCATTTGAGGTATTACTTTATAATTCAATGGCAGGATGTCCCCTTCTTTCTTACAGTGGAAGTTCTTGGTTTAAGATCTCTGATGGTTTGATTTTGCAGGACAAGCCCAGCAGAATTTATTGTTCCCTTAGATCAGTACATGGAATCTGTTAAGAGCAATTATTCAATTGGAATGAGATTCAAAATGACATTTGAAGGCGAGGAGGCTCCTGAGCGGAGGTACAGTTTTGTGGTTGATGTTATTCTACTTCTACTGAAAAAGAATCTCCTCATTGTTAACCAGTTTTGAAAGTTAGAAGTGTATTAATATTTACATGATGTTTAGTAATGTTTTTTTTGCTCTCCCGTTTTCCCTTGTATTTCCTTATTTTTTGTGGATTTTCTGCCTGCTGTTGACTATTTCTTCTTCTTCACATATGAACTATCCGATTTGATTGCTCAATTGATTCTCTTTGAAGGTTTACTGGCACCATTATTGGAATTGAAGATGCTGACCCCCAAAGGTGGAGAGATTCCAAGTGGAGATGCCTCAAGGTAGTATTAGCTTTAATGAAACATGTGTGTTGCCGTTTTCATTGATGCTTAATGGCAAACCTTTATTTTCCCATTTAGGTGAGATGGGACGAGACTTCTTCCATACCTAGGCCGGAAAGAGTTTCACCTTGGAAGATAGAGCCTGCACTGGCTCCTCTGGCACTCAATCCACTTCCAATGCCTAGGCCCAAAAGGCCCAGATCAAACATGGTTCCCTCTTCACTTGACTCATCTGTTCTGACAAGGGAAGGTACTGTAATAGTGAGGCAACTTCTTATTTTTCAGTTTTTGTATACTTCCCCCTGTATCTACTCTTAAAGATCTAGTGAGATTTGACTCTACATTCTGCTACATTGATTAGGCTCATCTAAGGTAAATGTAGACCCTTCATCAACTACTGGATTTTCAAGGGTCTTTCAAGGTCAAGAATTCTCAACCTTGAGAGGCAATTTTGCTGAGAGAGATAGCAATGAGTCTGATACGGCTGAGAAGTCTGTTGTCTGGCCGCCTTCACTTGATGAAGAGAAGATTGATGTGTTTTCTGCTTCAAGAAGATATGGGTCTGAGAACTGGGTGCCAGCAGGGAGGCATGAACTACCTTATACAGATTTGCTGTCTGGCTTTGGTACAAACACTGATTCTATCGTTGGGTATATTCCATCCATTGATCAATCCTTAAAATCGGTAGTTCCAGTGAGAAAGAGCTTTCTGGATCAAGAGGGAAAATTTAACTTGCTTGCCTATCCATGGTCTTTGATGCCCTCTAGTCTCTCGCTTAAGTTGTCAGAGTCTAATGCAAAGGTTCCAGTTCAAGGTGGTGATGTAAATTATCAAGCACGAGGGAATGCTGGATATGGTGCGTTCAGTGACTATCCCACTCATCAGAGTCGTAGAATTGAGCACTTTAAAGGAAACTGGCTTATGCCTCCTCTGCCCCCATCTCACTTTGAAAATATAGCTCATTCAAGGGAGTTGATGCAGAAACCTATATTGGTAGAGGACCACGAGGCTGGAAAATCTAAAGACTGCAAGCTCTTTGGTATTCCCCTCTTCAGCAGTTGTGGCACACCAGAGCCAGCTGTATCTCATCAATACATGAAGAATGAGCCAGTGGGCCACATGCATCACCAATTTCATGCGCCTGAATCTGATCCCAAGTCAGATCTATCTAAGAGCCCAAAATTAGCAGATGATAGTGCTGGTGTTTGTGAGCCAGAGAAACCGTCACAGGTTTGTCAGCCTCATGTAAAGGATGTTCGTAGCAAGTTTCAGAGTGGATCATCTAGGAGTTGTACAAAGGTATTCTGCTGTCTTTATATCACACAAGGATCTGATGTGGAATCTTGGTTGAGTTTTAAACACTCACTCAAATCTTTCCAATTTCAGGTTCACAAGCAGGGAATTGCACTTGGTAGGTCTGTGGACCTTTCAAAGTTCAACAATTATGAGGAATTGATTGCTGAATTAGATCAGTTGTTTGAATTTTGTGGTGAGCTGATGGCTCCAAAAAAGAACTGGCTCATTATATACACTGATGATGAGGGTGACATTATGCTCGTTGGAGACGATCCCTGGCCGTAAGGATTCTTTCAGTGCACTTCCTATGCTTCTTGTGTTATCTTTTTCATAATTAGTCTTCATTTGACGAATGGTTTATCTGGTGTTGAATCAGGGAATTTTGTGGCATGGTCCGCAAAATTTTCATCTATACCAGGGAGGAGGTCCAGAAGATGAAACCAGGGTCATTACTTTCAAAGGGTGACGAGAACCTATCCGTCGGGGAAGGTGCAGATGCAAAAGAAGTGAAACATCAATCATTCCCTTCAGCATGTAATGGTGAAAATTGTTAGGAAATGGCTTCCATGGATTCTGGGTAAGTTTCTAGGTGTATTTTCTGTATGTTCTATTTTTAGAACAGCCGGATGCAGTACATCTTCATTTCTGAAATTGTTTCTTAGAGAGGAGAAATCACATGTTTCAACTGGCTGGTGGACCTTCTATTTTTCTTCAGGCCCGTGGAATTGATTATATTTATTTTGACATGTTCCATCTTCTGTCATCCTAAAGATTTCTTTCTGTGGATAACGTGGTCCTTCTGCTCTTCCTATGTTAGGCTTTGGGTGGTGTATTAGAGAGATTCGTCAGCCATTCTTGGTTGGAAATATGCAGTAATAGAGATGGATAAGAGTCTGCAGCAATATAAACGGCACTCATATCCAATTTTGGACATGGTGTGTGGTCAGACCTATATAAATGCATTATAATGTGTAGCTCGAATATTGAGCATGGCAATTCTAGGCTTTGCTTGAGTAAGCATGGTATCACCTCTTGTACATAGTCAGTCATAAATGTAAGCAGCAGTGTAAGTGTATACAGCGTGTCATGTCATTTTGGATAATCATAAAATCAGCTTGTAACCCCGCAATTAGTTGGTTTTCTTGCTTCAGTCTTCATTGACGCAATTTTGCTATGATTTTTTTTTAGTTCCAAAAATAAAATAGATCTAGTGAAAAAGAATAGAATCAGTAAATTCTCTTGGTGTGGGTGGGGCAAGCTTCATGCAAAGGAGAGTTCAACAAAACTCAGTAAAAGTCTGAACCGATTATCTTCTGGAATGAGTAGTAGGGGTAGTAATAAGTTGGTGAGGCCAACTGGCAGATAGACATCGCCATTGCAGTGTGGCATATGTTTATTTGTTGAAATTCTATTTGCGGTGGCTTTCCACATCCTTGAATCTCTGGTTTCGCATATGTTTATTTGTTGAAATTCTATTAAAACAGATATAGGTACATGTTTGATTAGTGTTGGAATTCTGTTTTAAGACAGAAATGGATAGTGAATTAAGAATGGATGGATTATTATTTCATTGTTTACGGAATAGAATCAAATGTGAGATCGGTAGACAAAAGTCCTCTTGCCATTCAAATATTTCATAAAAGTTGAAAATTATTACTAATTCTTTAGCTAAAACGCTGGAGCAATAACACAATAGGCATCATGATCGTCATGAATGTAACAGCCCACTGATGGAGTTTCTAACCTTCTGAATGGTGTTAAGGTTTTCACAAGTGTTGAAGGTAAGGGGTAAGGGCAGAATTGTCATTATTTGAGTTACTTGATTATATTCAAATGTAACTCCCAAGTATGATAAATTTAATTCAAGCAATGTGAAAGATAAAATCATCTAATTACTGAATGAAATTCTAAAAGTGTCCATGAAGATCTTAATCTAGTCAATTAGTACACTTGTGTGTGCCTGATTTCATAGAATTTAGATTTAATACTTCGTGTCATATTAGTTTGAATTTTATATCTTTGATCATTCATGTCATTAGATTATGTTAATATTATATCAATTTGAATTTTAGATAAAAGATTTTGAATCTTAACCCAATCTAAATTAAAATCATATTAAAACCCCTCATTTTAATTTAATCTTAATTATTTAACCCGAATTGATCCTTTAAAACATTACATGCAAAGACCTTTTGAAACATAAAAATACTCCTAGTAACCGAATTACATAATCACCACCAAAAAATAAAATAAAATTTTTACATAAAAATCAATAATAATCGGAGTTAGTATAATTACATTACATGGAAATATAACTTTTTGTGATATATAAAGATATCAATTCTTATTAATACTTATCTTTTAACATTTCTTTAATACGCTGTTAAAAAGTTAAAATATAATAACATTTATTTAAATATTTAAATTAATTTAGAATAATTTTCTATCAGTCTAAACATAATCTAATTTAGTTTCGAATTGCATTAGATTGACCCAAACAAAATTTTGCTTTAAAAAACTTAATTCTAATTTAATTTTTTTCTTATCATATGAGTTGAACTAATTATGTTCGAAAAGACAATTTATTGAAAAGCAGAAAGTCTGAAAACAAGACAGGTTCAATTCTCCAAAAGCTTAATTAATGGTTGCTTTAGCACCAAGTGCATGCTGTTCTACGAAGATTTAAAAGGCTACTGACTACCTCAACACTGATTGGCTGTGGGGGCAGCATTTAAACAAAGAAACAGATTACAACTGCTTTGGTTTTCTCCATGAGAGGAGAAGCTGTAGACGACAATCCTTGCTCTTGGATGAGTGCTGAAGAAGTCTACATTAAGCCATGAAAGCCAGCCGAATCCAGAAGTACTGCTTTGATTTGCTCAGGGTGGACATCCTGGCCTTCCTTGCATTGCTGGATAATGAAACAGACATTAGTAAAGAAGATATATGTCGGGTGGTTCTTATAGGAAGGGGTGAGTTTTTTCCATTTTAGTTGTGATGTTTCTCAGGTAATTTAGTTTTCCCCAGCAGAAGAAAAAATGATGACAAAGAAAATTATACCTCAGCTCGGAAAATATCCATGGCAAAACCATTGAAACAACTGATAACAGCTTGCTGGATGTCTAGTCCAAGATTATCCAATGCTCTCATTGTGGAGAGCAAAAGACCTGGTCTGCGCCCACAAAACATGTGGATATTTACAGCTCTTCCTTCTCTTGCCCTAACTTCAACCTACACAGGCAGCAAAAGTGAAAATGTCACAGAAAAGTTCGATAAGCCCACAAAACATGTGTTATCTATATTGATGGCAACACCACCAGGAAATGGAACTGTTACGAGAGATAAAAATATTCAACAGCCATATAACGTCTAACATCTAAACATCTACTGCATATTTATTAACATTGAAATTTCTGTATTGTTCTTGAATAAAATAACAGTGCTCTCCTTGAACAACCCAAGAAGCAGAACTTGGCAATAGAAATGGAGATTGAAATGAGAAAACTACATCCAAATAAATGACCCTAGACTAATTCAAGCACAATGATACATACCCTAACAGGTTGGCCATTTGGGCTAGACAATGAGTTGGGACAAAGCTCATCCTTGATGCGACTATGCAAGGTAGGAGGAGTGGGTGTCAAAGGGTGCAAGTTTGTGGTTGGTGTCAATGCTGAGCCAGGAGGGGTTGATTCTAACTCATTGTGAAGGTCACTGATCCTCTGAAGAAGTTCCTTCAAGTACTCAATTGCATCTCCAAGAATTGAAGCCCTGTCCATCTGCGAGCAAGAAAAAGATAATATAACTAGCATAATGCCATTTCAATGAAGCAGAGTCAAAAAATTACAGCCCCCAAAAGGCATTATCTCTTCCTAGGCAAGTACTTCAAAAAAATTGCACATTGGCCAAAATTTCTAGCCCGGTTCAGGGGTCAGTTTTAACCAGGACTTTTAATTTTGCTATTGAAAATCATAACATTCACTCAAAGCAAAGTCTACTCTAGCTAGCCAAGTCACATTGAATAATATGCCAGCCTTTATCTGAAGTTTCTTAAGATAATGTTTTCTAAACAACAATTACCAGCAAATATGTCATTTCTTTACCCATTCAACCTTGGATATTTCCTGTATATTCACCGTACTCTATATTGGGGGGGTTATCCTCTAAGAGGATCAAGGAATTCACACGCGAAAAGACAACAACAGCCATAAAAAAATTATTATTTAAGACAAAACACCATAAAAGAGAAGGCAAACAAATCTATATAATTGAAATTCAAATATTTTAAAGTAGCCTCTCGCAGCTTCTGTCGAAGGATGGATGCAAAAAGTTGCACTTTTAAATTTTTCTTTTTGGCCACGTTAGATAATAGAAAATTAAATTCCCTGCAAGTGGTCCAGAAGATTATGGTGAAATATTAACCATTCTACCAGTTTCCATGTGAGAGAAATTAATGCAACTTTATTCGAGCATTTTAGAGCATGGAAAACAAAATATGCTACTCGGCCAAAAAATAAAAAAGTATAAACAAGAAAACAGGCAACTGATTTCCAAGAACTTACAGTATAATATCCATTCGTACGTCTCCTCACGAGAAATGAGAATTGAAAATGAAACAAAAAAAAAACAGCAATTCGTATGCTTAAATATAAATTCACGAGAAAATGAAGAAGTAATTCTTACTTTGCTAATTTTTGGAACAACAGAGCGCAACATGTACAGTCTATCATTGAGCTTCTTCCTCCGTCGCCTCTCCGCCATCAAATTCTTAGCTGGCAAACCCTTCTTCTTGCCCTTCTGGTCTCCACCACCAGTAACTGTGCTATTTGCATTCGAGCTACTCCCACCGTTTTTACCAATTTCTTCCCCCCTATTATTCTCAATAAACTCATCAGAGTCGTAATTCAAACCCGAGCCATTAATGCTCACGTCGTCCACATCATCACTAAAACTAAATTTCCTCTTTCTCTCGTTATCTTCACTCATTTCTTTCTTCCCTTTATCACTATCAAGTCCACTCAAAATTTGACTACTTTGTGCACCTAAAACCCCCAAATTGGTCCCATTATCAGCTAAATTCTTCCTCAAAGCAGCTCTTTTTTGAAAAAGTGTAGGTGGTGCTCCCAATGGAGGTAAATTTTCAAGTGGCCTTAACAATTTAGACCTACTCAAAAACAGAGAATTTCCACTATTCTCATCATACCCACGAAAACCCAGAAAACTATTAGTATTATCCGGCAACTGAAGCACACGGGTCGCTCCAAATTGCGGTTCAGAACATAAATTTGGAGCCGTCATCTGATTATTGGAGCTGAAATCATTAAAACTACCCAAAATCCCACCACCACCTCTGTTCAAACCATGACTTGCTTGCGTCTCAAGAAACCCCATTTCACCCAAATCAAAACCATGGTCTAAAGGGTTGTTTGACACAACATTGAGGAACGTAGACAAATTATTTTTGGGTGGCATAAAGTAGTGCATCTGAGACGCATCAAGATTGTTGAAAACAGATGAAGTTGGCGAACAAGAGGAGGAAGAATCCACTGCGTTGAGCAGTAGATTATCCGTTGCTGGGTCACCCAGATTTGGAGGAGAAAATGTAATATCTTGATGGTTATGCAAACTAGTATTACCAGAAACATACCAATCGTCTTCCACTTCAAGCATAGATTTGAATCCAGAGAGTGAAGTCATCTCTTCCACTTGGTTCTCCATCACAACACTGTTATTATTATTGTTGTTGGCGGTGTTGGTGTTGGTGTTGGTGTTGACATTGTTCCTGGTCCAAGTAGCTGAATCTTCATCTTCTTTATCTTCCATCCAACCCACACCATTCACTCTAGAGAGCATCTTTAGGTTTGTGGAGAAAACGAGAGAAGAAAAGAAGAATAGTTTGTTGAGAAAAGTGAGAGCGAAGAAGACGTTGCAGAAGGAAAAGGGCAGTAGCTTTTTATTGAATCAGCCTCAGCAGCAGCGAAGAGAGAGTGAAGATTGTGACACGCTATCTTGCCAATTGAACGTTACATTAATCACCAGTACACGGTTGGCTGTATTTGTTTCCAGATAACATTTCTTCTTCGCCACTTGTACAACCTTTATATCTGTGCCCCTTCTCCACTGTCTGACACGTGGAACTCTTTTATTATTATTAATTTATAACTAACTAGGAGCCATCACAGTAAAATTAACCAAAATAAGAGTAATTACATGGTAACCACATAATAACCGTTATTAATATCTTAGTAAGTTTATTACCAAATTTAAGCAAATAATTATAGAAGTTTTATATTATTGTTATTAGTAAACAAACTTCCATAAACTAAGAGAGAAAACTCAAGGTTGTTATTAGGGGGGTGCAGTTCAGTTTTATACGGTTTGAGATATTTTTTAATCCAAATTGGAAAAAAAAATATTTTAAAAAATTATTAAATTAAACTAAATTTAAAAAATACAGTTTAATTTAATTTTGATTACAGTTTAAACTTATTAAAATTATAATTTTCTAGAACATAATATAAACATGTAAAATAAATATAAAATATATACAATATACATATAAAGAAAATAATAAAATAAATATGAAAAAACAAGTTATATACCTAACAACATATCGAAAAATTATATCAAATATAGTTATATATATATTTTAAAAAATACGGTTTACGGTTTAATTTGATTTAAAAATCACTCAAACTATAATCCAAACTGAAAACTATTTCAAAAAAATTATCAATTCAAAGTAAATCATTTTACAAATCAAACCATAATTTTTAAATGATTTGATTCGATTTTACGATTTGAATTAAATTATACGTACTCCTGATTATTATGAATAAAATAATGATTAATTAATGGGGAAAGAGTATGATATTGAAGGCCAAGTAAGCGAGTGTTAAATATTCCTCAGAAATGGGAATTGTAGTATTGGAAGGGCATAGCATAATAAGCAATAAATACATGTTTGAAAAAAGAAAAACAAAAAAATGGCATTAGTAATACTAGTAGGAGGAAGAGGCTCTCAAGTATCCCGTGAAACCTTTAAATCACTTCACCGCAAACTTTAACCTCCCTCTTCTTCCTCAACCGTTAACCCTGTTTGTTTGTTTGTTTGTTTTTTTTTTTTTTTTTCCCAATTTGTCTGTAATTTTTCAGCTTTAAAAATTACTTTTATATAAAAGAATAATATTATAAATATTAATTAAAATAATTAAATTTGAAGGTTCTATAATATTAAAAAGTAAAGTTTCACATCTAATAAATATAATATAAGTGAGTAGTATATAAATATGAGTAATTAAACTTTAGTTTTGTATAATATGTGTTTCGATTTCTATCTTTATAACCAAATATATTTCAACATATAATATAATTATAGTTCTATTTTCAATACTCATATCATCGTTAAATTTCTGTTTTATGAAACTACTTTGGTATATAAAATGAATTAATGGTAATTCGTTTTCATTCTATTAACAGTTTTGAGTATTTTTTTTTCATTTCTTTTAACATTTCAAAGTTTTGAAGTGACTTTGACTCTTCAAAATGGGAAAATGGTTCAATTCTAATAATTTATTTGCTATGTTGTACAAATACTTGTGTTAATGTTTTATTTAAAGTATTGGCAAAAGTTAAGGTTTTATGTTTAAAGGATAAAAATGATAGATTTGATTATTATTTTGATGATTAAGTTATAAATATTGTTGAGATTGGAGAGTTAAAAATATATTTATATGGATTAATCCAATTTTTATATAAACTAAGGAAAGTATGAAATTATCAACTAGATTTTGACAATTTGTGTATTTTTTCTAATTTGCAGAGGTAAGTGTAATGTTTCACAAATATCTTTTGCTTAAAGAAAAATTATGTAACTTCTCATTTGTCAAGAAAGTTTACACGAATGGTATGAGTAATCTCCTAACACTCATAGATAAATACTAATCTCACGCATAATCGTTAATTTGTTCTACCTCGATCACTATAGTTAAAAGATTGTTTCCCACTATCCTCAAGATCTTAGAACCTCATGTTGTTTAAATCAATCAACACAAACTTTGACAAGTAATGTTCTTCTCCACCTGCTTTCCATTAGTCTATAGATTAGATTAAACATTTGAAACGAACTCATTTGTGACATGTATTGGAGCCTCCTTCTCTCAAACAATGAGGTCCCACTATCAGTGTAAGTGGTTTCTACATCACTAGTATAATGTTGGACTTTGTTGTTGGACAAACTCTTGGAAGATATCTAAAAAGAAAAGTACACCACTATCAATCACTAGGTAACCTAACCGAGGACCAACTATCTATATACTTGGATGCAAGCCTTAAATAGAGCACTCAAACCTTTAAAGTCTATACAAACACATACAAACCAAGTACACATTTTCAAAGACCGAAAAAATACACCTTAATATTGAACCTTGGAAGCACCAAACAGATAAAAAGATTTTCTAGTCACGTGAAGTTGTTGCAAATAGACCAAGGCTTTTAAAAAATGCATGAAGTAGTTTAAGGCAAAATGATGACCCTCGTATGAGTCATGGGTTCTTTTTTAACAATTTAGAAATGGGCAAAAAACAATCCCTAAACCTTTCACATCTAGGTCAACTTGACAAACACATAAGTTGCACATATAACACATTAAATGCTTAAAATGGAGACATTGATTTCATAATATACCACGATCAACAATTCTAATCATTCATATATTGTTCATTTATATAGAAAGACAAAGAGTTTTCAAAGTTCTACCCAAATTAAAAAAACTATAAAACAATTGTTATATGGTTAAAACTCATTTTTAGTCGAACTCATGGATTCTATACCTATAAATGGTCTGTAGATAGTGGAAACACTTGTTGCTAATCTACGAATTGATTCAATATGTGGATATAACACATTTTGTCTAGAAGTAGAAAATCGAACTATAATTGACAAGTAGCATAAGCTCCACAAACTCTTTTACATAAAACATCTGTTTTCTATCAATATGAAACCATTTGTATTGCTCTAACAATTTTAATTAAAGAGCAAATATTCTCTTTTCATATTGGGTGCATACATCAATTCAGTAACGACTCTATGTTAAGAATTATGACTTAACAATTAACTTATTAAGTCATACTTGTAACCGTATCCTACCTTCCTATAAATTCAACGTTGAATTGAGGAATGGGGCATTGAACATTCACTCATATATTTTTAGAATTCTTATTGTAACTTTCTTATTTTTTCTCTTAATAATCAATAATATATTCATGAACATATACTTTTGAATTATTGATCAAACCATGTTAAAAGTTTATTATGTCTTTACTTTTTTATACTAAATCCCAATATTATTTAATGTGCTTTTTATTAATGTCAATCTCATCACTAACATTGATAAAATTAGAGATTTTGATGAATTGACGACGAGATTTATGTGAGATGTAAAATTTTGGTAGTATGAAGAGTAAGAACTTAAAAAATGTGATATTTCAGTATAATTAGAGTTAGAGATTTACAGAATTGAAGATTTAGTTTAGGGTTTTAGTGGAAGGCAGAAATAAAAGCAAAAATATATACCTTAATCCTCCTCGTTTTGCTTCTTAAAAAAAGGAATAAATTTATATATAAATATTATAAAAAAATAATAAAATTTTGCATATTTATTTAAAATATACAAATAACTATATATTTAAAATATATCATTATATAATTAAATGATTTTAAATAATAAATAAAATAATACTAAATTATATAATGATATAAATAAATATATATTTATTTTTATATTCAAAATACATATATATATATATATATATATATATATTTTTTTTTTTCAAAAAAAAAATAACGAAAATAAAATTTTATTTCTTGGAATCAACATAATGGATATGGTACATGCTGAGTACAATTGTAAAATGTATATTTTACTGACTTAACATTCAGGTAAATTTCCAGTAGTAATTCAACTTCTTCCCTGACGATAAACCTTGTCGAAATTGGACCCACGAAAGCTACACAAATAAATGTTAATTTAAGAAAATAAACAAACAAAGACGAAGCAGGAGAATCTCGAAAAAAAACAAAAGAGCTTGCATTTAATATATCTTGCGCAGCCTCGTGATCTCCAGATATCATTGACAATTGGCACAGATTTGCATTATTTGTTTGCAGGAAAACGACGTTTCCTATTTACCTATGAGACCAGACGCATCTTATGTGTTACGTTTTCCAATAAAATTATATTTATAATTTTTTTATTGTATAATTTTATATATAAATAATAATATATTATTATATAATTAAATATTATTTTATTTTTTATTTTTTAATTATATAATAATATATAATTATTTATATATAAAATTATGTATAAAAATTATATATATAAAGTTCTACTACACCTCTGTAAAATTATTGGAAAATTATAACAGTTTATGGTGAATATTTGATTTTTTAAAACTTAATTGGTGAAACTGAAAATTACACAAAACTTTGGGTGGGACTACGTCCTTTGGCCTTGGTCAAAATAGAACGTGTAAAGTAATATGTGTGAGTTTCATACAGCACAACAGGCTTTTAACAGAGCTAGGCCCGGCCCAAGGAATTTCTTTTTTGTCCACATGTTGCTAGCGCACAATCCTATGTCAACAGTGCTGGTAGTTTGAATTACGAGGAATTGAATTGAATTCTTGTATGAGAACAAGGTTAAAGTCTGATTTATTCATCAATTTTGCCAAAAGAAAGACGCCTAACTGTTTTCAAGTTTCCCTCTTTATGCTATTATTATTGGAGTTGATAAAATTATGTTTATTTATTTTATATATATATATATATTTATATGATTAAATAATTTTAAATTAAAAATAAAATAATATTTAATTATATAATAATGTATAAATAAATAAATATATATATAATTATGTATTTAAAATAAATATATATAATAAAATATAATATAACCCTCTTATTCTCCAAATATAACTTATTAAACTATTTTAAATTGAATTGAAACGCCTCACCTCACCTCCTCTCGGGTGCAAGTCTATGCTACACGACAATTTCGCAAGTCATGATATTTTAACTAGCCAAAAAACAACACCGTAACAGCAAAAGGGCAAAAAAGTTACATCAACAAAAAGTTTAAGGATATTTACGGAACTGAATATGTTTTGACCTGCTGGTAAGACTAATGGGTCCAGAATAACTTAGACGTGGCAGAATCGAACGGATGCAATTTAATAACAAAATTGACTGGAAAAAGGTATTTAAATCAGACGGTGGATAAAGGAAGAGATAATGTAGTCCACATCTCCCTTTCCCATTTTCTTCGGCCGACCGTATAAAAAAGGGTCTCTCCTTTTGTCTCTTTCGTTTCTTTAAACTTTTGTACTTCTTCTCTTCTTATTATTACTATTAGGCCAAAAAAAATACAATTATTTAGGTCAGTTTAATTTTTTAATTTTTGTTTCGGATTGATTCTTTTATTCTTTTTTCGTTTAGTTTGTAATTTGCCCGCCTTTTAGGGATTTTCAGTTCCTTTTTGTAAGTTGTTTAGGAGAAATCAGAGTTTTGATTGAATGTTGATTGAGCTATCTGAATTGTTTTTAAATCGTCAATTAAACTATTATTGAGTGGCTGTTAATGTATTCATTAACATTTTCTCGTTAGTTGTTACTATAATATCAATTTGTTTATCAGCTGACTTGTAAAGTGAAGCTGTGGAGTTTCAAAAGGCATTTTCTTTTTCAAAGGGGTTTCGATACTTATTTTTTTATTTAGGGTTTACGCTTTTCTAGTGTCCATATTGTGGTGTTCTAATAGTAATGGATGTTCTTTATGTAACTTATGATTCTGTATGTAGTTATTGGTAATAACTCGTGGTAGATTGGATTGTTCATTGAATTTGTTTTGCTGATATAAGGTATTAATGATGATAACTAAATATCATTATTTGTTTCATTTTACTTTGATTGGAAAAAACTGGTTTGTAAACTTAGGTGTAGGCCCGAAAGTTGTCGGTTCTCTTTGTTACTCATTGAGTTTACCATTTAGGGCATAATATTTTTGTGGACAATGTTGGTATTCGTTTGATGAATTTGTTTGGGAAGCAGGTTGAGGTGATTGGGATGATTGTATTACTAACTGAAATGTTGTGGCAAATGCAGATTACTTAGTGGACACCATGGCGAGGGTTCTAGTACACATGGCTAATGTCCCTGCCTTGGTTCCTCCCGGTAGAAGGCTTGGTCAGTCTCAAGAATCTTTTCAGTCAAGAAGGAATGTTAGAATGATGAGCTGTTTACAAGCACCTGGGTTAAGAATAAGCAATTTTTTGGGGTTGCGAGGCTCCAATGCTTTAGATACTCTGGCAAAACCTGGCATAAATTTCCACTCGAGAGTGGACAGTTCACTCTATTCTGGACAAAGGAGGACTGGCCGAATGGTTGTTAAAGCCATGTTTGAGCGCTTTACAGAAAAAGCAATTAAAGTCATCATGCTTGCCCAAGAGGAAGCAAGAAGGCTTGGTCACAATTTTGTTGGCACAGAGCAGATTCTCTTGGGTCTTATTGGTGAAGGTACTGGCATTGCTGCAAAGGTTCTAAAATCAATGGGAATCAATCTTAAAGACGCACGTGTAGAGGTGGAGAAAATAATTGGAAGGGGAAGTGGTTTTGTTGCTGTGGAAATTCCATTTACTCCTCGCGCAAAGCGTGTTTTAGAACTCTCTCTGGAGGAAGCCCGTCAATTGGGTAGTGTAAATTTTACTTCTCCTGGTTTCAGTGATGCCTTTTATTTTTGATCTAGGTGATTTTGGAAAGTGTTTCTTATCTAATGGTTTTTGTTCATTTTGAATTTGTTTCAAGCCTGGCCGTTTGCACATCTGACCTAATTTTGAGATATTTCAACATGTAACCTATGCCTTAATTAGGATAAGACTGAACTTCCAGATATATATTGTTTGGTTTACATCCTTGTTTGTCTAGATTGTATTGGGATCAAATATATATACCCAATTTAACCTGTATATCCATCTCAAAATCTTTTAAATTTGATGAGATATTTACAATCATAAGGTAAGCTGTTGACTTTGACTCAGCCTGCTTTTGTTGAGTTCGAAACAATAATTATATTAGTTATGGGCTTGACTATATTATAGTTGTATATGTCTTTCATTTGGTTCTAATGAACTTGTCAGAGTCTTAAATCAACGCAAATACTTTATTTTTCCACCTTTGTGGTGTATTTGCATATGCATAAGTATCAGCTTGCAGGATAGATTATTGTTTTATCTTTAAATGTGAAATAAATTTTTTGGTTGCTCACAAATCTGCATGTATCTAAAATTTCAGGTCATAACTATATTGGATCTGAGCACTTGCTGCTTGGGCTTCTTCGTGAAGGGGAAGGTGTAGCAGCCCGTGTGCTTGAGAATTTAGGTGCTGACCCAAGTAACATACGCACCCAGGCAAGCAACGCTTATAGATTGCTTCTTAACCTTGTTTTGTTTCATTTATGGAATCTTTGATTGTTATCTCTGTTTAAACAAGAATAAATAAATTTGATATGCTTTTCATTGGAGTGAATAGGTTATTCGAATGGTTGGTGAGAGCACAGAAGCTGTTGGTGCTAGTGTTGGAGGAGGAAGCAGTGGCAATAAGATGCCAACGCTGGAGGAGTATGGAACTAATTTGACCAAGTTAGCAGAAGAGGTAAATTGCAGTTGCTGTTGTCCCTTGTTCTGCATATACTTTGAAATTGGCTGTTGGAGTGAAGATGTATAATCCTATTTATCTTTCTTTTAGGGTAAATTGGATCCTGTTGTTGGAAGACAGCCACAAATTGAACGTGTTATCCAAATTTTGGGCCGTAGGACTAAGAACAACCCATGTCTTATTGGAGAACCTGGTGTGGGTAAAACGGCTATTGCAGAAGGCCTTGCTCAACGAATTGCAAGTGGTGACGTACCTGATACTATTGAAGGAAAGAAGGTGGGTCCAACTTCAGAGTGCTTAGCAACTTAGAATCATTCATATGTGTGCATGAACCATCTGCTGCCTTGTTTCTGATCTTTTAAATATCATTTGTTATTCTGATAATAAGTTTCATACTTGCAACTATGTTATATAATTGGCTAGTTAAATGTGTTATTGAGAGGTTTGTGCATATTGAATTTATGTATGAGTAAAAGTGATAGTTGTTACCAGATGGATGGTGACATTCAGAATTTGGTACTTTTAATGGTAAATGCTGTTGGGCGTGAAGATGCAAAAGTAGAAGTACAATTCTCACTATATGTGTATTTGCATGTGAATTTGTGGAGAGAACAGGATTTGGTATGGAAACTATACAACATAAACAGTTTAGCTATAATGATGTGTACTGTTGAATAGATAGTTCTTCTGTTCATCATCTTTGTAGATGAATTGGAGTTTCTTATTTTGAACATATTATTTTCATTTATTATGGGAAATTCTTAGATATGCTATTTCTGTAATGTGGACCTTAATGAATCAGAGGCAGTGCCTTCTTAATTTGGTATATGGGTTATACATAATTTAAAGATAACAAATCCTGTTTTATGTCCCTGGTTTAATGGCTTTGAATTGTGTCAAAGAGATGACCAATCTGAAGATCTTTCAGTTTCTTTATGCTCATGACATGTTTTAATCTCTGTGCATTCTTAGGACTGAAATATGTACAGAATAATAGTTTGTAAAAAAAACAGATGCTATAATGGATCATTTTTCTATTTTATTGAGTTTTAGGTTATAACTCTGGATATGGGTCTTCTTGTTGCTGGGACAAAATATCGTGGAGAGTTTGAAGAAAGATTGAAGAAACTAATGGAGGAAATCAAACAGAGTGATGAAATAATTCTTTTCATTGATGAGGTGCACACCTTAATTGGAGCAGGAGCAGCAGAAGGGGCAATTGATGCTGCTAACATTTTAAAGCCAGCTCTTGCAAGAGGAGAATTGCAGGTAACTCTTACAGATACATGCAATTCATAAGTTGATAGACTTTTCTGGTTGCCATAGTTGTTCATGAGGAAGAAGAGGTAGTTCTTTGTTGAATTATGTGCTGTTATGGCTGGTTGGTTCTAAATGTTAATATATGTATGAGGAATCCTATGCTTTTGCTGGCATTTCTGTTTCTAGTCTTACCTTTATATTCTATCATTTGATGTGTTGAGAAGGGTATCTTTCAGTGGAAGTTTAGATGCAAGATGGGATTTGAAGCTTTTGTTGGCAGCTCTGTTTCTAGGCATACCTTTATACCTATTATATGATATGTTGAGAAGGGTGCTTCTTGTATGGAATGTAAGACACAACTGCAGTATTTTAGATTGTGTGTTAACATTATGTACTTTTGGTTGAGCCTTTGGTTATATTTTCATAATACCTTGGATTATGAGTTTCTATAGGTGATGCATGTATGAACTTGTTATTTTGAATTTTTGAGTTCTTTTATTTGAACTGTCAGAATCTTGTTCCAAAGATATAGTAAATTGTTGATACTGACTTGTGTACCATTCACAAAGAGAGGGAATTTTTATTTTAATCCAGAATGATCACACAAGGAGACTGGGTTTATTTAAAAATTCAGCTGCAGCTGATGGTCTTTCTTGGCTGTCTGTGAGCTGCTTATACATTGGATCTCTGCCAAGTAGTTTCTGATTAACACTACTCTGTGCAGTGTATTGGAGCCACGACACTAGATGAGTATAGAAAGCACATTGAGAAGGACCCAGCATTGGAAAGACGTTTTCAGCCTGTCAAAGTTCCTGAACCATCAGTTGAGGAAACAATTCAGATTTTGAAAGGACTGCGAGAGCGATATGAGATTCACCACAAACTTCGTTACACCGATGAAGCACTAATTTCTGCAGCACAGCTATCTTACCAATACATCAGGTTTGCTGTATGAAACATGGTTCAATTGTTATTTCTCCTGCCTTGGTGTTGTAAGATATAATTCATTTCCAGGTTAGCATTGGGAGGTCCAATAAATAAAAACTTTGGGAAATGGAGCTGTAGACATCATCTATACCATACTGAAACTTCAATTGTGCCTGAAAAGTCTATTTTATTGTGAAATATAGTTGATAACCAAAACATCTACTTGATGAAAGTTTATTACAAAACTAAGTGGCCTTTGTAGATGCCAACTGAGCCTGATAATAAACTGCTCTGTTGCTTTGGTTCTGTTGGAACTGATAATTTGTGGATGCTGATAAGATGATTGTGTTATCTTCTTGCTGGTTTATTTGAAATGTTGTATCCTAAACCATTGGTATTTCTCAACTTTTCAGTGATCGCTTTCTTCCTGATAAAGCAATTGATTTAATTGATGAAGCTGGTTCTCGAGTTCGGCTTCGTCATGCTCAGGTATGAACTGATATTCTAGATTAGCCATTGTCTACCATGTCTTGTCCCACCTCACTTATGAATTGATTACTCGCATCATTGTTGCTGCAGCTCCCTGAGGAAGCTAGAGAGCTTGAAAAAGAGCTTAGGCAGATCACTAAGGAGAAAAATGAAGCTGTTCGTGGCCAAGACTTTGAAAAGGTGTGATCCAGAATGTTGGTTTTGGGTTTGTTAACGAGTGCAAATTGAATTTTATTTTTATTTTTTATTCTGAGTGCTTGCTGCTATCAAGCATAAAATGTTTGAGTGCTAATAATAGTGTGACTTCTTTGGTTGGCCCACATCTCTATTTAACCAGTGTATAATGCCTCTAATTTTTTAAACAGGCGGGGGAGTTACGTGATAGAGAAATGGACCTTAAGGCTCAGATCACAGCCCTTATTGATAAAGGTAAGGAGATGAGTAAGGCAGAGACTGAAGCAGGTGATGTGGGTCCTGTTGTAACTGAAGTGGACATTCAACACATTGTCTCTTCGTGGACTGGCATTCCTGTTGAGAAAGTTTCAACCGATGAATCTGATCGCCTACTCAAGATGGAGGAGACCCTCCATGAACGAGTCATTGGTCAGGATGAAGCTGTTAAAGCCATTAGCCGTGCCATCCGCCGTGCTCGTGTTGGACTAAAGAACCCCAACCGACCAATTGCTAGTTTCATCTTTTCTGGTCCTACTGGTGTAGGGAAGTCAGAACTGGCAAAAGCACTTGCTGCTTATTATTTTGGCTCAGAAGAAGCCATGATTAGGCTTGATATGAGTGAGTTCATGGAAAGACACACAGTCTCTAAGCTTATCGGTTCTCCCCCAGGTTATGTGGGTTACACTGAGGGTGGTCAGCTGACTGAGGCTGTTCGGCGTCGTCCATACACAGTAGTACTCTTTGATGAGATTGAAAAGGCTCATCCTGATGTTTTCAACATGATGCTTCAGATTCTTGAGGATGGAAGGTTGACAGACAGCAAGGGAAGAACTGTAGATTTCAAAAATACCCTTCTAATTATGACATCAAATGTTGGTAGCAGTGTCATTGAGAAGGGAGGACGCCGCATAGGATTTGAACTTGATTATGATGAGAAGGATAGCAGTTATAACAGGATTAAGAGTCTGGTGACAGAAGAACTGAAGCAGTATTTCAGGCCTGAGTTCTTGAATAGGTTGGATGAGATGATTGTTTTCCGGCAGCTCACTAAGCTTGAGGTAAAAGAAATTGCTGATATAATGCTTAAGGAAGTGCTTGATAGATTGAAAACAAAGGAGATAGAGCTTCAAGTAACAGAGAGATTTAGAGAGAGGGTGGTTGAGGAAGGGTACAACCCAAGTTATGGTGCTAGGCCTTTGAGAAGAGCAATTATGAGACTTTTGGAGGACAGCATGGCTGAGAAGATGCTTGCAAGAGAAATTAAAGAGGGCGATTCGGTCATTGTAGATGTAGATTCAGACGGAAATGTTACTGTGCTCAATGGCAGCAGCGGTGCTGCTCCCGAGTCATTGCCAGACCCACTTCCAGTGGTTTAACCCTTCTATTTGATCTGTTTGTATTTTTTTTGTTATTTTTTGGGCCTCCTTTGAACTGGCTATATAATCGTAGTCAATTTTCTGGGAGGGGCTACACGCCAGTAGAACTGGAAGCTGTTAAATCATTGGTGGTGGGTTTACAAGGCTGTATTTGTTTACACAATGAATAGCATATACGGTTGAGGTGCATGTTCTCTTTTAACATTCAATTTCAATGTTCCGGATCTATGCATGAGTTTCTTATCTAGTGCTATAAATAGGTATTCTCACTCATCCATAAGGGAATTAGACTCTCTGTGTAGAGTCACACTCCCACTTCTGCTTATCTTAAGTGCATCTAACGCCTTTTGTATCTCCATATTCATGGCACTGTCCACACTTCCCGATGACAGCTTCTTGTGAGCTTTCTGCAAATGCAGCTTAAGAGAGCTGCCGCTCAGACCAGCATTTTTCCCACATACGGGACATACTTTCATCATTGGCTTCCGCTGTTGCCATTCCATTGACATTTTCCCATGCAGTTTCTTGTCAAGATCCTGTAGAATCCTTGCAAATCCATCGTTAGGCTGGGCTCGGCGATGAGCTCGTTTCAGGGTGTTCCATGCTTCTAATAGGGTAAAATTTCTGCAAGACAGATCATGAACTGCCATATTTATCTAAAGAAATAAAGTATTCAACAGATTTCTTCTGGCTTATAAAATTGCGATTCACTTACTTTCTGAGCATCAAGTATGCCATAACCAGTGTTGCACTCCTACTCCTTCCTTCAAAGCAGTGCACCAGAACCCTCCCGCCAATTTGTTCAACATGATCAATAAAATCTGAAGCTTTTTCAAAGATGCTGCTAATGTCCGTATCCTCATGGTCACTAATCTATTCAAATTGGGCAAACAATGTATCCATGAAAAAAGATTACAAACAAATCCAGGAAATTACAACTTTTACAGAGTTGTTGTCTACAATCTATAATGCCTAAATATCGGGTTTCTAGGAGACAAGTTATCATGTAAATCTATACCACTAAATTAAACAAGGAATGGTTCACATTGGCTCAAAGTAACCTTCACAACAGGCAAGCTATTAGGTTTTGTAGAAAAATAGAAAAGCATACATGTAGTTCTTAAACATATTTTTCACATGGTCAAGAAAAAGAAAGGGTGGGGAAGAATTTCCTTGTTCATGTATGATTTCTGGAGAATTACGATCTGAAGAAACTATGCACAGCTTCTGTCAGATATATAAAGCAAATGAGAAACTCACTGTAAAAGCAAATAGACTGATATTGGAAATAGAGAATGAGGAAAGAAGCACTTACAGAAAAATTTTTGTACTCAAATAGATCTGGATACTGAGAATCTGACTGTCCAATTTCATTGGAGCATAAACACAATATATGAGTAATACCTAAATGTTTCAGTGTGTAAACAGATCTTGCAGCCAGGGCTCCGCCAATGAACAACCTACATGTAACTGAAGATGGCTTCTCTGTGTTTGCAGCCTCAGATATTAATGTTATCCTCTCAAGGATGTGCTCAAGTCTGACCTGTATGTTGCAATGTAGATGAAAAAGGAGATTAGAAAAAAAATTACTGATAAAATACAAAAGAATTCTGCATCTCATAAAATTGAATCCCAGTAGTTGGGTCATACTATTACCTTCAGTTCATATGCATCAACAACACTGTTATTATCACTAACTTCAAAGAACCCCGAATTGAAATTGTTTTCCAGGCAGAGTTTAACAGCATCATTTTTTAACATTTCATTCCATTGTTCCAATTCTTTACTTGATTCAGCATCAACCTAAGCAAGACCATTGTAACATTACACAATAAGACATGAGGAAAAAAATTTCAACTCAAAGTAAAGCCTCTTTTATAATTACTAAACTGAAATACAACACAGCAAAACAACTGAGAAGTAATTCCTTAACAAACATCTGACTTACCAAAAAGGAAAGGAAGAAAAACAAGAGACAGGCAACTAATTAGTCATCATAATTATTTACAAATTTCTCCCATAAGACAATCCACAAAAAGAAATCTTATAAAATGCATACAAAAGTTGTAAGCCAGAATTGTGACTCCTTATAATCTAACAGCAAAAACTACCCAACTCATAAATGCAAATTTCTGCATCATGCCAGACAATGTCATCAGATCATTGTCACTGTAGTATAACATATGCACATATCAGCAGTAAAGTTAAGCTGATAAACCAAATTTAGCAAAGGATTAATTTGATTATGTTCTGAAAGTTATAATTGTAAACTGAATACAAAATAACTGCATATAAAGTATAAAATAACAATTCATCTCATTTAAAAGAATAACCTTGGCCCATTTATGGAAATCACGGAGTTTTGCTGTCAATCGCATGCTACGATCTCCACTCCCCTTGTAAAACTTTCCATGCCATCCCTCTCGTGACATGGGTGAAATAGAGTCTGAGCTTTCTTTAGATGATGACCTAGGAGCTGTTTTTTGCAATTCTGTAGCACTAAAATCTGGATTGCTATCATTAAAGCACCGTTCCTTGCTCAGTGGAGATGGAGAATGGAAAACATCAGGAGGATTTGAAGGTGATTCAGGAGCCAAACATTCATCCTTGTCAAAATCCCCAGAAGTCTTATTTATGATTTTAAAAAATGATCGTAACAGGCCATCCAGTTTTTGGTGAAGTGTAAGCAGGAATATATGAAACCCTTGAAGATCTCTGAGAGCAGCACGAAACCCACTGCGAAATTCATGAGCAACCAAATTCATTTGATTCACCTGCAAATCAGTTGTCTCAGCATCTTCTAACAAAGGGGATCCCAGTTTCCCTCCTGTTATATCATGTAACAGATTAGAGGCGTACTCAGAACTGTTGAGAAGTAACTCAACCAACTTAGGATAATTTGCCTTGTCATGTGCACGTTTTCCTGCAGGAGGACGGCGAGGAACAACAGAGTCAATAGCCACAATATGAAATTCAGAGCCAGTTGATTCATCAGATGTTTGACTTCCTTGGCTCATTTGACTAGATTTTGGAGATTCTATGATATCAGAAAGATCTGAGCTCTGAGATACCAATCCTGGATTATCAGCATTCAATCTGCAATCTATTGAAGTGGCCCTTCGTTCCTTTTGAAGAGCTCTAAGCACTCTTGGTCGATATCTCTTAATTGCAGAATCAAACGCTTCCTCCAGTGAATCCATGGTTACAGAAGCGATTTTGTCTGCCAACAAGAGATTAGCAGGATTTCCACGCCATCTGAGTTCACGGCAAGGGAGTCTATCTTCATTTCTAATAATAAGATCCAACATCAAGACTCTGCCAAGAGCTGCTGCAGTCTTTGCTGCAGTTTCCCTTGTTTCAAATGCAATTGAGCTTTCCAACAAAGGAGATCCATGAACATAACTGCAAACACAGAATATCTTGATCTTATGAGCGCCACCCTAAAAAATAAAGAATAGTCTCAAAAGAAACTTATACAGCAAACCACATATCCAACTTGCTCCACCAGTTGTTGCCTATTGTGATGTATTTATAGTGAAAAATTAATATAGACAGATGTCATGTTCTTAACTTGGTCTAAAATCCATGGTGCTAGAAGAAAACTAAAGGTAAGCACCATGAAAAATCTTAAACTACTGAACAGAGTTAATTACCTTCTCAAAGATACTAATGTACAGACTCAGTTGACCCAATCCAAGTCACTAAACTTCCCAATAGTACAGAAAGTTACAGGATGGTTTAAGTACCCTAGTGTCCATGAGAACTATATTCAACAAAGAAGATCAAATGCAGGTACACAAACCAACTGAATGTCCATTTTCACCTTGTTCTATCTGTCAAATACAATGAAAGCACCAAAAGAAGCACAACAAAATATTGTGTTCTAGCAACTCATTCACTTAATTTTTCATGTTCACCTCATAAGGAGAAGGCATCGACTAAGTTCAAGTGCTTCCAGAAGTTCAGTGCATGTCATTTCACCAATCTCGTCTCCTTCTGAGGTTGCAGTAGCTCTTGCTTTTTCTGCAGCTTCCTTAATCTTTAGCCACTCTGGATTGCCATTATGAATTACTCTAGCCTGTTAAAATTGAATAACTTGTAAATGAAATGATATAAAGGAAGTTCTAATAGAATAAAGGTAAGGACACACCACCTAAGCTGACAGAAATAAAAGGTACAAATTTATAACCTGAGGAGTTCGGACTCCAAGCCACTTGGCAAATTCATATCCAAGGCGTTCTGATTGGGTGGCCATCCTTGAAGATGAGAACTTTATAACAGCTGCGGCCTCATTTAGAGAAAGATCATCGAAACTGAGCTGGTTGAATAGGGCAAAGAAAACAACTCCCCCAGAATTCACAGTAACCTACATGCACGCAACTGAAAAAATTTGAGGCAGCAAATGAGAACATAACCAAAGATGCTTTTTTTTTTCCTCAGATTCCTACATTAGGCAGGCTTCATGTTATCACTATTGCAAAAAGGAATAATCAAGCACATGATATATAGATTCAAGTAATTAAAAATTAAAAGAACTAGAAAGTAAATTTGTTGTTTGCATTCCTATTCCCCTTCCCTTCATCTAAAGTAATGGAATTTCAAACTAAATTTAAAGATTATAGGTGTCATTCACAAACCTCAAGGGCTTTATTCAGTTCATCCTCAGACTGCTCAGTGCTACTACCATGCTCAGTGTGATGAAGTGAAGAAAGCATATCCCAAGAAAAAGAGCTTGACTCGATATCCAATATACCAGCTTTCCCTAGTCTTTCCCACAAATTAATATCCGAAGCTTGCCCAGCTGGCAAAGGACCTTTAGAATCATCAAATGATTCTCCTGCACTAAAAGGAAACCGACAACTATATAACAACAACCACTGAGGGCTAAATTATTAGTTCGTGGTATCTCATATGCTGCAATTTGAAATTGCATTTGATAGAAACACCAATGTAAAATTGCTGCAGAACAGATTTCATAAAAAAAATCAGAAACTACTATAATTACTTAATAAGACAAAATACCATAAATTTTTTTATACCAGTAAGACATTTCATCCCACTCTTTTATGTGTCATTTACGAGGGCTTTAAACCATAATTTCTAAACAATTAAACAGCATCCAAATCACATCCAAAAAACTTAGCTTCCCCACACATAATATGATGATCAGTACTTGAGTAATTTCTCAGCATTAAAGCAGTTTCTTAAAGGTAAGACCAAACCATATAATTGCAAAGTAATTAAACAAAAGTGCAGAAAAAGAAAGACCTAGAAGGTATGGTATGAAGCCTATGAAGGCGGCGAGGGAAGCCGGAGGAGCGGTACTTGCCGCTACGTTTACGAACAAGTTCCAACCATTGGGTGAACCGATACGCCGGCCCAGCAGCAATGTCTCCCAACATATACAACACCTGCATTATTTTTTCACCCACGTCAATAAATTGGTTCCTCTTACAAAATCTAAATGAAAACTTTAAAACATAAAAAACTTACCCGGGAAGTCAGTGTAAGGGGTAAAGGTGGTTCAAGTTCGTCAGATCCGGAGTCCAGCTCTTTCTCTTCCTGCAAGTGCAGTTAAGAGCCAACTATGTGAGTGAATCAACATAATTTCAGTTGGAGATTGAAACAGATACAAATATACATCAAATAGTGAAATAATTTGTTTTGAAAAAGGAAAAGTTGTTGAAAATATTAGATGAACCTGGTGCTGGGCAGAGTTGATGATGATTGCAGGTGGTTGTTCCTTTAACTCCTTAACCATTTTTTTTTTAAGAGAGAGGACGAATGGGACTAAATTCTAGAGATTAGAGAAAAGGGAGACAGATTGCTTTTTATAAAAACGACTAATGAGGTCGGCAATACAGTTTTTCATTTGGGTTTTGCTTTTGTTACCGCGAAATGAGAGTTGAGTGGGGGTCTGACCTGACCGGTTTATCAAAGGGGTGGTTGTCCCTGTCATGATGCATTCACAAGAGCTAGTTTTTCTTATCTAGTCACGCTCACATGGCATCATGGGAATGGTCTATTGAGAACGTCTACATACTCGGAGTCCGGAAATGTGCAGCCAACTCAGACCCAGGTTTTTATTAAAAATATTTTTTTAATAAGTCCTTGTGTTTATTATTTTATAATAAATATCCGTTAATGTTCTCATACTATTAAAAAAAATTTATGGTACAAAGATATAAAAATTACTTTAAAAAAATTCGAAAAATTAAAGATAAAAAAATTAATGAGATTAGGTCAGAATTGCATTTTCTCATATGCAGCTTAGGCTAAAACTAAAATCATATATAAAAAAATGTTATTTTGTTACATAGTCTTTTTTTTATAAAAGATATGATGTAATTAAGATTACACTAAAAAAAGTATAATTTAACATTTAACTAGAATAATATCAAGTCAAGTGTAATTCAATAAAATCACACGTAAGTTAATAAATAATTTTATTAGATCATATTTAAATATACTCTAATTGAAATTACACTCAAAGAATTATAATCTAATTAGAACAATATCAAGTCAAGTACAATCCGATAAAGTCACATAAAAACTAGCAAGCAATCTCGTTAAATCATACTTTTTTTCCAGTGAAAAGTATGATTTAATTGAAGTTGTACTCAAAGAATTGTAATTTAGTCAAACCAACACCAAGCCGAGCACAATCCTATAAAATCACACAAAAACTAACAAAATCACACTTTTGACTTATGCGATTGAGTTAATTGTGCATTTTTAATGTGATTCCATTCACCATATTTAAACAAATCATCCTTTCAAAAATTCAGAAAGGCGGGAAATTGCTCTCCCCGACCCTTGGGTGGAAAATAATAACTTACTCTTGAAAATGTACACTTAACTTCACAAATCTATGTTTGTATTTATATTTAAAAAAATCAATAACATTAAATATAAAGACTTGAGGCTGGTTTTTTTTTTTTTGGGGGGGGGGGGGGGGGGTGCGGGTTGGTGTGTTCGGGTGGGTGGTTCGTGTTGGGAGGTGGGGGGCGGGTGTTGTGTGGTGGGGGTGTTGGTTTCTTTTTTAATTCAAGCGGAAAAGAGTTGTTCTGTCTGGAATGATACCGCTTTAAGTGCTATTGGATCTTATTATTGACAAAGCAGGATCAAAGCAAAATTTTCTTGAAACATATACCACCTACGCCTAGTCTTAAACACGTTCAAATAAAGCTACTTGTAAACTTTACTAATGCATAAAATGAATTACAAAATCAATGAAATAAAAGAATCACTATTACAATCCTTCTATCATATTCAGCAAAGTCCCAATTCCCGACAGCTCTCTTGTATAATAACCAGCTACAAATTGTTGTTTCTGGATGCAATGGAAGATGGTTGACAGGAAATTCTTGAAGGACAAGAAGATGAAAATAATATATGTATAAAAAATGGAATGGCCACGGCGAGTTATCCAAAAGGGAAAGAAAAATTCAAAAAAGAAACCGTAGTCGAAACATCAAAACAACCTTCGTTATGAGGTCTCTGTATCTGCGAGTTTGTGATTGGCAAATGAGGCGGAGGATGGTAGATCGATTTCTTTCCGAGATGCTTCCCACAGTTGCTGCTCTATCCCCAACTTTCTCAGCTCCAATAAACCTCGCTCAACTGCCACAAAGCAAAAATTGCAAGCATTCAGCTCTGGCAGCACGTTTCTATGACAAAATATGCTCATTACAACTGAAACAAGATTTATTTCTTTCATATGGTATATAGAAATTGCAAGCATTGAACTATAGTAACAAGATTTACTTCTTTCCTTCGTTTTAGGTATAGAAAACCAGAAAAATATTATTACCATCAACAGCATCATGTGAAGTTGGCAACTGCCCACTTCGACTGATCCAAAACTGTACTCTCTCCTCTGCTATATCCTCCTCTACACCATGCAATTTAGATCTTCTCCAGAAATATGTCAGCCAAGCCTGTGTATGCCGAGTTACTAGAACTATGATTTCTGATATATGAAAGACATAATACAAACTTTATCTAAATACAGGAATTGCATATAAGAAGGCTTACAGTATTGTCAATAAATAACATAAATGCAATACTACTAAGAAAGCATCTGACCTCTTTGAAAAGAACATCTTCTGCCTCCTCATCACCTAACTCTGCAGAGAAAAGAAAAGGTATAAAGCTAACAGAACTTGATATAAAATCATGATATTAGTTCCCGATGAAGGCAACCAAAAGAGCTACAATTTCCATAATGCAACCAAAAAACTCAAAAGAATACTGCATCTTCATCCATATAGCCCTCATGCATGAAGTACAAATCTAGATATATCTGGCACTACAGCCTCGAGGATTAACTTAAACCTAAAGAAACCACAGGACATGTTTCATAAACACCAAGATGCATACTCATCAACGTGACAAGTTTAATTTCCACAGTTTAGCATAATTGATGAGTAAGCACATAACAGTGAAAGTTGAGAGTAAAGCCCTTACCAAATGCCTCTGTAAACTTTGGATCACCTGTTGATTTTGAATCTGAAAAATTAAAACAAAAAGAAGTAATTGGTTAGTGAAAAATGCTTTCCATGATATCACAAAAGCCCAGTGAACAGTGAAATTTTATTTAATACATCTCTGTTAAAATACTTCAGAACCAGGAATAATCAACTACATGGCAGATGATAAAAAGCTAGATTTCCTTTTAAAGGCTACAACTAAAAGCTATGGCTGAAATACAATGAAAAGAAATTAAATTCACATTTATAGATCAGAAAACAGATCTTTGTAATACTGATGAGGAAACAAAATTGTGAGGGCAGAGATGAAAGTACCAGAGAGGGATTGTTGGACCATATTAGGTCTTCTGTGTTGAGCGAATGCAAGTACAACAGCATCCTCAACCTTGAAACAGCAGCAATAAATCTCAATTTAGTGTTGTAAATTAAAGTCACATCAACTCAAAGAACATATTTTCATCTATGCCACGTATTAATAAAATAATTTGTAACAATAATCTTTAAGAAGGACTTCCATATGGATTCAACAGTTGAAGAACCCTCCGAAATCAATTGAATATACAATCAGAGTTGATACCCAGTTTCCGTGAATATAACCCACATAAATATTCAAGGTAAATATAAAGACAAAACTGAAACAGAATTTTTCTTAAAAATAAAAAGAGAAACCTTTAAAGATGCTAATTCTCTCAAACCCATTTCAACTGACAGCATACTCTCAATATTTCCTTCGCCAGTAAGATCACTCAAATCCCGTACAAGTTTACTTCTATCAGGATCATCACCACCTACTCCATTCACAGGAAATGATAAACAAATGCAACCTCATAAAGTTAAATAAGAATAACAATAACAGCAAAGAAGCTGATCAGGTAACTAGCCTTTCTCCCGTGACTCCTCCTTGGCCTTTTGTCCAGCAGAAATAACAACTTCAAAGGGAAGAGGAGCAAAAGCAGACCAGTGCTCATGCTTTGACAATGCTATGTCCGCACAAATGCCTATAAAGAACAATAGCATCCACAAGAGAAAGCAAGATATAACTCATCTATATACTGACAAAAAGAGGCAATCACAGATAACCCCGACCATGGCATCAACAAAAAATCAAGTATCAACACAACACATGACAAATTAATGAAATTAGTCTCTCAAGTGCAAAAATTGTGAAGATGTTTCCCATGACACAAGTATAAAGAGAGAGATTACCTAATTTTATAGATAATTTTTTTAAAATAAAAAAAGTAATTAATAATAATCGAATCTGCTGTTGATGAACCACACATACAAAGAATTTGATATCGGTGTGTTCTATCATTTTTCAGACACAATAAAGGGAAATGTTATAGGGCTCTAGAAGTTTGTATATGCCTTGTGATGCAAAAAATAATAATAACAGTAAAGGACTCCAATATATTTCATCTCGCAAGTAATAGATGATTAAAGTATGTTGACTACCATGTTGTACAGCTAAACCCCAATAGCGAGCAAGCCAACATCTCTTCAGAACAACTTCCTCCTGCAAAGTAGATGTAGAATACAGTTAAGATAGAAACAGTTTGTAATAAAATCTCACTAAACGCGATGAACGAACCATCTCTTCCTGAGTCAATATCATTCTCTGTGTCATTGACTGCAAAGCTTTTGTTTCAGATTCCGCTTCATGTAGCTTTTCGACAGCTGTTGCAGACTCATCTCTCAAGTTCTGATTAAAATAAAGAAGGTCAGGTATGACGGTATCAATCATAAAATATTCAATAAAACCAGAATTCTTGGGATAGTTCACCTGAATTTCAGCACGTAGGGCTACAACCTCCTCATCTTTTCCATCTGTCTTTTGTTTTGCTGCCTTAAGAGCAGCCTGTAATGAACGATGTTTGTCAGATAGGAGTCACATTCTTGGTTACTGGGAAATATTAAATATTCAGAATCTTTTTTTTTTTTTAAATAAAGTAAAAAACGTTGGCACATCTTAACATATTAAGGTTTAATACTGCTGTTTGTACTGTTCAGTTAAATCATCTGAAAACAATATATGGCTCAAGCAACAGTCTAATCTCAAAGTTATGTACGTGAAGAATATGAAAAATGAACATATTATAAAATGATAGTTCCAACCCTCAAAGTTATTTTTCATGTCACAGCTAATATAAAGCTACAAATTACCTCTCTTTGACGTAAAGCTGCTTCCTTCCTGCAGACAAAAAGTGCAACCATGATAAGCAGAACATTAACAACACAACAAGACAGGAAACAACAAAGCGTACCTGCTCAACAGTTTGGCTTCCAGAGATACACCTTCACCAAGAGAAGCAACCTATAAAAGTTAAATATAGAGGAAAGTCATGGTCCATCATTGCAAATAAAAACTTTGGGACTTTTTTAGGGTATATAATCAACAATTCAACTTAATCAAGCACTAAATCCCACTTGCTTCAGGAAATTTAATTGGCCAAGACAGAAACTTAAGATAACTAATTTGATGCACAATCTAGATAGATATCAAACAAAAAAGCCAAATAGCAACCACAGTAACAGTAGTAGCAACATAAACAGCTAAATATATCTATAACCACAGCTGTGGGTTCGAGTTCAAGATTATTCAATAAAAGTAAATTTTAAGAGGTAGACCAAGTAAAGGTTATATGCAACGAGAATTCCAAGCAGTGAATCAAAAAGTACATAAACATACATGATCCTATATCACATACATATTAGAATATGAACTATAAGTTCAAAAACACAATACAAATTTGAGTGTCTACATAAGGTATGTGCTACATTTTAATTAATATATACATATAAATTAAAGATGCTAAAAAAAAAAATATTAAACTATTGCAAAACTGAAACATAGATCACTTAAACATAATTTTAAAGTACTGACTTAACAATGTATCCCCACCATTTTCTGCCCCATTTTTAAAACTTAGAAAATCAATGTAATTACATCATATCAACGTTTGGCATCCATATTTGTACATCATAGCTTAAGATAATTCAACATTGAATCCATAATTTGATCCACATAGAGATGTAAATAAAAATATCAAACAAAATAAATATCACCAAAACATATTAACAAAAAGGAGTCAAAAGTAGAGTCGCATGCATGAGTTCTACCAATGCTAAAGGTCTCTGCACATGTATGGAAATCTACTTACCCAAAAAACAAGTTAAAACTGCAAATAGAATACAACTGACCTGTTTCTCAAGCTCCCTAACTCTAGCTTCTGATTCCTCACGTCTCTCTTCAGCATGACGAAGCTGTACAGAAAGCTTAGGCATGAATAATATACATCATGAATATTATGGGGAAAAAACAAAGTTGGTTTTTGGGAAAGGTTGAGCTCACCTTGTCAAGTAAACTATCATTCTCTTCTTGTAGCATGTCAAGCTGCAATATATAAACGTCTATTAGTTTCGAACTTGCCGCTTCAGGATATATTATTCACACACATTCAGAAAAAAGGTTAAAAACTATGGGATATATAGCTTCTTCCAATGTATATCAAAGGTTATATGTGTCTTCAACAAGACATAAATTAATGGGTGGAAGGTGACATACTTCATCACGAAGTGCAGAGGCTTCAGGCTGATCTCCCGCATCTTTTGTATTGAGTAGTGGTATATCTGACGAGAACCTAAAACAATTATAAAAAAGGTTTAAGAAATTACAAAGCATAATATAAATTGTGCCCAAAGCACCATACAAATGAAGCTTCTCAGTATCAATACAAAATAACTTACAAATCACTATCAAATTCACAAGAGGCTAAATCATATTACACACATAAGCATCAGAAAAAATCACACCACTTAAGAGTCCACATGAACAAAAGCATGAAAAAATAGTATCGGTTGGTCTTATCTGTTTTGCTATATGATAGGTGATCAGTCAGAGTAAGAAAGGAATGGTTTAATACTTGAAAGAAAGATCTGCATATGATGCAAATAAAGGCAAAATGAAAATAAGGATCATGCTACACTATTGATACCAAACTTGATACTAAAAACATTTTACAATTCCAACATTCCATGTCACAATTCAAATCTTTAAAAATTGTTTGTTCTAAATTGCAAGTTATGTGTTGATACTTTATACTAAAAAGCACATCAAACAAAATTTAACCATCAACTGGACGTCCCTCAATTAGATCCGACTTTAGCTTTTTAACAACTAAGTAATCTAAAATTACCAATAATTCGCTCCTACGTAGCCATGAACACTCGTGGTTCAAAAGTATAACATCCATGCCTAAACAAAGCCTTGAACCATCTAAGCCTTACCTCTTATCTCGATTTCTATGAGTAGGGAGCTCAATAGGAGGTATAGCAACAGGAGTTCTAACCGACGGTCTACTTGGCGGCATCAATGTAGTTGTTTTGACAGACATCGTTGACGGCCTTCCAGCTGACGTGGACCTCACCGATGCTGTATGTTCTACATAGTTCCGACCTAACTAATCAAAACTCGAAATAATTCAAATTAGATCGATCATAATGTAGATAAATAACTGCAAATCTGAGATCGATAAATTATTTAAGAAATTACCGCAGGAGACGGAGATCTATTAGTTCTATTAAACGATATGGCTGGTAACGAGCTATGATTACTATTAGTTCGATTACTATCTCTTTTTGCTATGGGGAAGCGGAAGGAAAGATCATCTTCATGATCATCGTCATCATCGTCGTCGCCAGTAGCAGCAGCAGACTGCGTGGCCATGACCTGAGCGAGGCGCTGTGCGGCGGCCTTTGCAGCCACGTTCTGGTTGCGCTTGATGGAGGAGACAGCCGGCTGCAGCCGTGACCGAGGGTGCGCCGGTGATGACGAGCCCGAGCTGCTCGATCCTCCATTCCACTGTCCTCCGTACGCTGGACTGCCCGTCCTCAGATCCATTTCTATTGATTCTTTAAGTGAGTTTGTTGAGATTGGAGCAAGATAGTGTGTATGTTGAGATTGGAGCAAGAATTACAAGAGAACCAGATTTTTTTTCGAGAAAATCGGGGAATCTGTAAGAGACAGAGGAACTTGTGTTGAAAACGGCAGAATTTGATAGAGACGACGTCGTTTGGTCTTAGGTTGACAATTATGCCAATTTCGCGGGAGTGATATGTAAATTGGAGGGACCCAATCGCTGATGATGTCAACCGTGTCGACCGCGGTTCGCTGAATAACCAAAAACATTTTAATTTGATTAAGTGATTAGGTCTGGATATAATCCATATCGATTTGGTTTTGAAAGTTGATTAGATTCGATTTAATTTTATTTAAATTTATTTGATTAAAATTTAAATCAAATTTGAATCAAAAGATTTACTTATTTTTCAATTAAAGCTGAATTTAAGCCAAAGAATATTCAATTCGATTTAGCTCGAATTCAACTTTATTAGAGAATGTCCTAGTATAATTTTTTATACAGATACTCTTGTTCTAGGGACTCAATTGTCATTACAATAAAAACTCGATCAAATTATCTTCAAATCTATTTTTCACATTTTCATATTCTTTAGATTTTATTTCTATTTTACTATCTTCTAAACAAAAATGTCATTTTTCGAATGTTCTAACGGAACGTAGAAAAGGAACAATCTCCAATTTTTAATACGGTCTAGGTATAATCCGAGCCGATTTGATCTCAAAAATTAATTCAGTTCAATTTAGTTTGATTTAAATTTTTTCGATTAAAATTTGAATCGAACTAAAACCAAAAGATTTAACTCGTTTTTTAATGCTAATCGAACTAGAATTGAGAAGTGTTCGGATTCAGTTCTATCCAAGTCCACCCCTATAAGTGATAACCTTTTTTAAGTAATTAAGCATAACTTAATAACTTATTGATTACATATTTGTGAGAGCCATTATTTTTCACCCAAATTTTATAAATTTGTTAAAATTTTTAAGGATTTGGTTTTAAAGAGTCGAAAAAATCTTTAAGGCATTGATAGAGTTAGTATCTATTTTTTTATTATTAATATTATTTTATTTATTTTGATAACATTATTTTATTATACTTTTATTTATATTTATTAATTTTTATAATAAAAATATATTAATTTAAATTAATAAATAATAACATACAAATATTTTAAAATAATTATATTAAAAATATTTAATTAAAATAACATCATATTTATATTACATCCAATCAACTTTGTCTGTATACACATTACACATATCTACCTATAAACACTATCACTTAAACCTTGCCTTCATTTGCCCCCACCATACGTGATTTGTCTATTGAATATAAATCATCAATAGTGGAAAATTGAGTTTATATGTGCATTTTTATGCCTGATTTCACTAATAATTCATTATGACCCTATTCAATCACAAAACACATTCATACAAATCAATAAAATCACAATTAACTTAATCTATTTTCACATTAAAACACTAGAACCAAAAAGATTCAAAATCATATTCATAAAATCTCAAATTTTATTGCTAAACAAATTATTTTCCACGTTCTAAGCAATATAAGATGATGATGAACAATTTACTAATAATTTTTTTTTTTTTTTTTTAGAAAATTTAATGGAGTATGCGATAGTGAACGTTGAAAAGTGGGTATGTGTGACAACTGTTGCATGTCACTAACCTTAATGTGTTAGTTATTTCCATGTAACCCTTATTATATTAGTTAGTTTTTGCACATCCTTTCATATTGGTTATTTAATTAATTGGCCCATTACATATGTTTGTGATAATTAGGTTAAGTAAATTCTTTAAAGATTTAGGATAAGGGTTTGTAGTAATTGAAATGCCAAATGACTATTACCCAACCAAGGTTTGGTGCAAACTAAATTTTCCATTTGCTAATTATTAAAAATGTAATTACTCATTCATTTGTTAAATTTTATTGTTATTATTAAAGATAAAATTATTATTTAATAAAAATATTTAAAAAATTAAAAATTTATCACATTTTCACCTTCAAGTTTAAAAATCAACAAATTTTTCTACCAAAAGTTTGAAAAACTTATTTTATTTTTTAGAGTTTTTCGAACACACTGTTGGTGAACAAAGATGATAGTGTTTTCCCTCTTTTTCGACTTCTCTCTCAGTCTCGCTTTATTTTTTATTGTCATTGACCGAGAAAATGGACTATCGAAGACCATTCTTTGTCTAGAGATAAATGATTTTTCAACCGAAAATGGTCAAAAATAAAACATGATTGAGAGAGAAGTTAGAAGGGAGAGAGAACGTTGCCGTTGCACTCTTTGGTTGTTGACAATGGTAGTTGGAAAAAAAATTAAAGAAAATATTAATTTTTTCAACCTTGAATGAAGAGAAATTTATTAAATTTTTAAAATTAGAGAAAAAATGTGATAAATTTTTATTTTTTTAAAATATTTTAGTTAATGACAAATTTATCTTTGATAATAAAAGTAAAATTTAACAAATAAATAGGTATTTAAAATTTTAATGATTAATAGGTAAAAAATAAAGTTGACATCATACTGGGTGAAAAACAGTCATTTGACCTGATTAAAAAAATGAAATATTAACATTTAAAATAATTTATATTATAATGTTGAAATTAAGTCATAAAAACAAATATTAAATATTTGTTATTGGTCAATAAAAAAAGGACAGTCAACTACGCCAATTCTCGCGCCCCTGAACACTGCCACCACAAATATCCCATATTCACCGTTCACTCACGTCTCGCAGATCAAACTCGTTTTGAGAGACTTAGAGCTGCACAACAAAATCAAAACAGAAAGCCAATCAAACCATAGGTTTTCACAAACATAAAAAGATGCCTTTCTCTGATTATCATTCTCGCCAATCTCTCATCCCGAGCTTTCTCTATTCTTCTTCATCGTCCAAGAGACTCTACGATTTGGAGTATCTGATAAACACGCACCATATTGGATTGTTAAACCAATCACAACCGTCCATCTCAGCGTCATCGAATGGTAATGGATTAGTGATTCCGGCGCCGAATGAGAAGATTGAAATGTATTCTCCCTCTTTTTACGCTGCTTGTACGATCGGTGGGATCTTGAGCTGTGGCCTCACTCACATGGCTGTTACTCCTCTGGATCTCGTCAAATGCAATATGCAGGTCAGTTTGATTTACGATTATCCTGATAAAATATCGTTTTCGTTTACGTGTTATGGTACTTTTGAAGATTTTACTTATTGCACTCGCGATTACATTAATCTTTCTTCCGGTTGATTGCTATTTATTAAGTATGCGATTTGAATTGAATTTGCATTGTAATAAATTTCTGTGTCATGGATTTGGTCTATGCGTTGCGAATTCGATTCTTGGACGAACATGCATCGTAGAACTCGAAAACTTTTTCATGGAGGGTTTTGATTGACCCGTTGACTGCCTGTTACTCATGAACTCTTTCTCGCAATAAAAATTAACGAATCTACATTCAAGCAAAACTTATATTTACCAAAAAAAAAAAAAAAATCTATGTGTAGTCACCGTGACTACAGTACATAATCATTCAAGCTTATATATCCCCAAATTTCCTTTGGTTAACGTGGCATTCTAAATTACATCTTGTCTTATCATAAACAATATTATCATTTTATGTCTACGTAAAATACTTACATTAGATTTTATAAGAAAACTTTAAAATCAAATAATAGTATATCTTCTTTTTATTAATATTATTATTTTCATATGATGAGACTTAATAATGGTATCAAATAATAACAGTATTATTAGAAGTTAATACTATTTAATATATTTACATATTAATATTATATATGATGAGACTTTGTTTGGAATACTATATATGTGATAAGTTATTTGGAAGAATATTATTATTGTAAATGTTTGTTAAAAATTAAAGACATTATTAAAGCACCTGAAGTCTGAAGAGCTGATTGGTTTTGGGCTATGTGGGCCTTTTCTGTAACCACATTAGTTTGCCCACTCTTTGCAAAAGAGTTACAGCATGACGAAATGTTAAGCCCATGCATTACGTCCTTGCTTACCTCCAAACTTCTAAATACCGTTACGTCTCAGCTAATCCACTTCTTTTAAACTTCCTTTAAAAATTTACTTAAGAGGATTCAAAGAGGAAATTCTATATCTCTGCAAAACGAATATACCTGGTAAACTGCAGTCAACTTACGTGAACACCAAGTAGGAAAAGTCAAGTCGTCAAAATTGCCTGGCGAACGGAAACTCAATAAATTCCAGGCAAAGTCGAAGGGAAACGAGTAGATATTTCCGTTTCTCCAATCGACCACCAGCAGAACCTCTGTTCCATTGTTCCTTCCCCTGTCTCAACCTCAAGTCACAAACATTTTTGTTTTCTTTTCCGAGGTAGAGAGCAATAAAGCAACCAAAAGTAAAACACAGACAAGCCTTACATTTTTTTGTTAAATTCAAAATGGTTCTCTCTGATTATGATCACTCTGGTAATTCTCTGATACCAAAAGTTCTTTATTCGTCTTCATCGTCCAAAACACTCCACGAGTTGAACAATCCGATGAACACGAACGGTAGGGTGTTTCACCGATCACCACCGTTGGTTTATCCATCAAATAGTGGTGGTATTGTGATTCCGGCACCTAAAGAGAAGGTGGAGATGTACTCTCCTACTTTCTATGCAGCATGTACGGTGAGTGGTATGCTTAGCACCGGCATTACCCACACGGCTGTGACTCCTTTTGATGTGCTCAAGTGCAACATGCAGGTCGAATTTTGTTTTATTCCTGTAAACATAAAATTCTCATTCGTTGGTTTTGCTAGTTTCTAGCTAATATTTCGTTTTGCCCGGTACTGATAGCTTTCACCAACCCAATTTAAAATATTAGAGCCAAAAACTACACTTGATTTTCAGGCGTAGACTAGTAATGGGTCTGATAAGTTTACTAAAAACGCAAATGTGAAATAGAAATATGTTTCGAAAAAATGCTAAACAGATATTTTCTGTCATTTTTGCTTTTTAACGATAAAGAATATGTTCTACAAAGGATATAGAATAGAACAGAACAACTACTTTATAATTACTTTTTGATGAATCGCTAATTTTTTATATATTAGTAATATAATGAGGGAAACTGTTATGTTTCAGGATTATTGTAACTTGATAACGTTTTTGGAAGATTGATTTTGTTGTTGAAAAATATCTTAATGAAGTAAGGTATTTTTAATATAAATGTTAAATTTATAAATGATGAAATAATAATAACTAATATTAAATTTATCACTTGAAACTTGTATCTCATGGTTTAATTATTTGATGATTTTCCACTAGGGTGCTGTGGTGGTATTACCTTTTTATTGATTGATATAGGCATGATCTTTAATTTGAAGTTCAGTTTAATACTCTATTCGAACATGACTGAATTTGTTTTTTTGATTTGGATTTGTGAAGTTTTGATTTTGAGTTTAGGAAAATGTGCGTTTTAATGTTGTTGACTTGTCAAAATATTATTTGTGTCTAATTATTTATTATTATTATTTAATGGATGGGTGGGTCTGAGAGTTTTGGGTTAACCTCTTTGACTAAAATTTTTTTGAAGTATACAATTTAATGATGAAGTTGTCTTTGTGAACTTTCAAAGCCGTCAAATAATAGCCTCCTCGCCTGTGCTGGAGTCAGCGTGCGCACTGTAAAATTGTAAAAGTTAGGTGTTTAGTAGATATCTCTCATTTTCCATGCTGTGAATTAATTAAAGTGCTAATGATATTCTCAATACTTCAGATTGACCCGGCAAAGTACAGGAGTATTAGTTCTGGATTTGGAGTTTTGCTCAGGGAGCAGGGAGTAAAGGGCTTCTTTAGGGGTTGGGTGCCCACATTGCTTGGTTACAGTGCTCAAGGTGCCTGCAAATTTGGATTCTATGAGTTCTTTAAGAAGTATTACTCGGACATTGTTGGGCCTGAGTATGCTTCCAAGTACAAGACCTTGATATATCTTGCCGGTTCAGCATCAGCTGAAGTGATTGCTGGTGTTGCTCTTTGCCCAATGGAAGCTGTAAAGGTCCGAGTCCAAACTCAACCCGGTTTTGCCCGGGGTTTGGCTGATGGATTTCCTAAGTTCATCAAGTCTGAAGGTGCTCTTGGGTATGCTATTCATGAATCACATCTTTGGTTATATGACTTGTATCTTAATGAATTCTGATATTGATGATATGAATGTTATAAATTTAAATGTTTTGCAGATTGTACAAAGGGCTTGCTCCTCTTTGGGGACGCCAGATTCCATGTAAGCCAAAATATTTCAACTTTTTTCATGTTTCTTTTTGTTTTGAATTTACTTTCTCTGCCTACGTTGAATTATGTCAGCCTGGTGCTTTGATTCTTCTGCATTTGCCAAATCTTCAATTAGTTGCTGACATTTATGAAATAGCCTGTCAGCAGGCACTCTCAGTCTTTCTCTAATTGGTTTAACCTTTTTGTCTAGCCATCTGAATTCTTGTTAATTACCTCAACCTATGATATTTTTCTCTTTGTTGTTTTCACTATTCTGTTAGTGAAACAGTGAATCTATCTTTTGCATGTAAATAACATGTCATCTTCTATTCTAAGGACTCTCATTTATCGAATCTTTGAAATAACTTTTGGTTGAGTCTCTTTTGAGTGCTTTTCAACTCTATTTTTCTCCAACTGCATTCATGTCATCAACAATAGATATCAAGTTTGGTGATGAACATAATTATATGTTATAGTTAATATTCTATCTTAAGACAAAGGGTGGTTACTATCAAAACTTGTGTTCCACAGATACGATGATGAAATTTGCTACTTTTGAGACAACTGTAGAAATGTTGTACAAGTATGCCATCCCAACCCCAAAAGACCAATGCAGCAAAACTTTGCAGCTTGGAGTAAGCTTTGCTGGTGGATATGTGGCGGGTGTATTTTGTGCAGTTGTGTCACATCCTGCTGATAATCTGGTGTCTTTTCTGAACAACGCGAAGGGAGCAAGTGTTGGTGATGTGAGTGAAGTTTAACCCTAGAAAATTCCCTGCCTCTACGTATAGTTTATATTTTCAGTTTGTTCAATTGTTTCCTCATTGCAGGCTGTGAATAAGCTCGGATTATGGGGTCTTTTCACTCGTGGTCTTCCCCTTCGTATTTTCATGATTGGAACTCTTACTGGAGCTCAGTGGACTCTTTATGATGCTTTCAAAGTTTTGGCTGGACTGTAAGTACCTTTTCTTCTACTTTCACTATATTTCCACTGTTAATTTTTCCACGCAATCAAATGATTGGGTAATTGTTGTCTTCAGGCCAACAACTGGGGGTGCAACTCCCCCTCCTGCAAAAGCATGAATCATAGCTGATGGTCAAACATCAACAAGGATTTAACGTTAGGATTATTAGAGAAGAATATGTTTTGACAGATCAATAATAGTAGTCATGCTGTCGGGTTAAATCGGGGCTGTTTTCTCCTCAATAAGGGCATCCGTTGCTGGCTGGAAATGTATTCTTTTGTAGACAGTTTCTTTTTAATAATTTTTATACTCTTGTTGCTCTAAATGCTTTTTCAATGTGACGTTATTGAGTTCATACTTACTGTAGTTAGACATGTACTCGAAATTGCCGTTTCACTTTTCAAGCATGGAAAGGTTCCGCTGGATAATGCTTAAAAGGTAAACTATGCATATAAATTAAATTTATTATGTACTAACAACACAATTTTCAGCTACCTTCTCTTGTAAAGGTAGTTAATATTACAAAATTACTTTTTCTTGAGCACGTAGCTCTGTGCTAGCAATGCCTCTACTCTCAAAATAATATTAAAGAATTCATGCATCTCTAAAACAAAAGATTACCAAAAATATTAAACAATAAATGAATAAATGTAACGAAATTATATTACAACATTATTAGTTTTGCATCACTTTCTACGGAGATACTAACTAGTCGACGAAGATTAATTCTTAGTTTGATTTTAGATTAAGAGGGTATACAGTATCAAAGACAATCCTTGCAAAAGTATGCCGAACCTCGGTCAGGCTTCCCAAAGCTAAGGACTCATGATCAATCCTACTACCTTGCTTTGAGACAAACCCGTTTTCTGCGCCACCTCTCACACATTCGAAAATCTTGCAAACTCTCAAATATAATGCCAATGGAATAAAAACCTGCAACATGAAAGAATGCCCTTTCGATATAGTATATAAATGCAATTTAAAAAAATGAAGCATTAAGTAGACCATTCATGTTAATTGCGCTTGTCTTGACTGTTACACTTCTTATACAAAAAACATATGCCAGAATATTCATTTAGATTTAACTGCTGACTTATGTTGGCTAGTGAAATTATATGACTATCCTTTCTTTTTTAATATTGACGTGAAAACAAAGCATCCAGGTGAGTCTATCTATTGCTCATTTTTCATTACATATGACTACAGAAATGAAAAGAAAATGCTCACCAGGTCTGAAAACGGGGCTTGAGGGTATCCTGCCATTGCCTGAGATACGATGTACTCATCAGTCATCTGGGTTAATGCAGCTTTAATTGATGTTGCAAGATCCATAGCTTCAAATTTCAATGTCTGGAAGTCCAAATCATGAGGATCTAATAATTCATGAAAGGTATCATCATGTGGCTTAGTGATCCTCCTCGCTATCTTCACTGCTTCCAGCATATCTCCACCATTAAAGACGGCAAGGCTAAACACAGCAACCACTAAAGGATCCCTAGGTTGGTCTGACAATGCTTTATGGAATGCCAAGATTGCAACCCTGAATAATAAAATATTTTTATTGACTACGACAGTTAAGGTCAATACAGAACATTTAATGAAAACAGAAAAAAAATCGAAACACAATTTTTCAAAAAGGCAAACAAGCACCTTCATCAACATTTATCTTATTGTCCAATGGGTAAAACATCAGGTGAAAGAGAAAAAAAGTAAGAGAACCCCTGTATGGTTATAATGAAGTAGCATGAATAGATTAACATAGATATCCGGGAATTAGATGCTAGAACTTCTAGACCAACATCTTTAATACCCATAACACAACCTAACACACATAAGCTATGTGAAAAGAGTTTGCAGGTCAAATAAAGCAACACTGCTAGTATTTAAGCCACCCAACAGGGCTATGTTGTTATTTTATGGCTTAGAATTGCATAATACCGATTTAAAATAACATTTCAGCACTTCCTAGTTGATTTTAATCTTACCATAAGCTACTGTGGCATGGCCTGTCAGGTGCCAAAAGCTTATCCAAGTTAGAAAACAATGTCTGCGAATAGAAGACCAGAATATTAGAAATTCTGACATATGAGAAAGATCAAATACATTACACCTGAAAGTATCTGTAGAGATCACAGCAGCATTTGTAGCTCAGGTATGCCAGATGAAGAAAAGTAGGGCATGCTTTTGTTACAATATTGACTAGAACTTAAATGGAGAATATGTTTAATAACAACAAATTTAAAGTTCATAATGAGACAAAAAAGTCATCAGCTGTACAGCCTTTAAACTCAATGTTAAAATTAAGCAAAAACAACAATCAACAGAATGCATACTAAATTTACCAAAAGCATGTTAGATCTCTTGTCACGTCTCCGAAAACCATGCTGGACAAAATATGATGCCTGTAACACAGTTATCTCAGTCTAGAACATGATCAAAAAACAAATAGGCAGAACTGAATTATCAAATATGAACCTGAAAAGGTAGAAGCATTTCCAACAGTCCAAATTTCCAAAGTAACCTCAGAGAAGCTTCAGCAGAACCATATGCTAGCATGTAGTTCATTTCCATCAGAAGCCTTCCCTGGACATTTTCAATGCAATATCAGCCAGCCAGAAACATTTTGATGTCACTCAAGACACTTAAATACATGAAACTGTAATGGTGAAGAAGGTTATGTAATTACCCTATCAAGTTTTAAAATTGATGAGGATAGATGTTTGACAAAATGAGAAGTTTCCTTTGAAAAGCGAAATCCTAAACGGGCGGCAATTCTTATTGCCCGCAGAATGCGTGCTGCAAAGAACATGGAGTTAGACAAAGTTTGCCTGGTTGGCAAGAAGTTGAATTGATTGTGTGTGCTGCTGTGTAAACTAAATTAACAGTGTAGTCTAATAAGGTAAAATTAATTAATGAAACTGCAAACAGAACATACCACAATCATCCTGAAAAGAAGTATTTGCAGGAATAACAGTTTGTAACTGCAATCATAAAAGACAAGTGAGGACAATAGGCATAACTAACAAGTTTTCAGCAACTCAAGAAAACAGCTGTAATGAAATACATGCACACTTTAGCTTTTCTTATGTCTTCAATTCCTCCCATGTAGTCATACACCATTTTTGCATAAGGATCATACATTAAGCTGCAAAAAAGAATAAGTACGTTAAAAGAAAGTAAAAGAAGGCCACTACAATTGATAAAATATTAATGTACCACAGATGTTGGAAAATATTCAAAGCCTTCCTACTCTAAAGGTTGGAACAAATAACTTCAAGATTAAGGGGTCATATAAGAACCCGTTAATTGTAAAGTCCCGCTGCAAACAATTCCTCCACCGAATATAATCCTTCTCATCACAGCCACTAGGTCTCTCATATTCATAACTGAAGTCCCTACTGAATTTCTGTCCAGTTGTGCTAAAACTTGAAACCTAATTCATAAAAAACATTAAAATGCATTTTCAAAAACAGTAAGATGAAAAATGAGATCAAATTTCACTTGTAGCTTCAACATTTTTACAAAATTGGAAAATAGAAAATGACAAAAATTTTACTTGCTGCAACATCTTTAACCAGGCACAAAATTTTATGAGTTACAAACTAAAGAAATTTCCACACAGGAATCTTAATATCGAATAGAAGATATTAAAATTTACAAAACAAACCTCCACAATAATATCCCCGAGGTGAACATGGCAAATAGGAAACCTTCTACCAACTATCTCACACTGCGAAAATGCTCTCATCACCTGCAAGTTGGGTCAGATTTTGGTATGGTGTGTTAGAAACCAAAATGCAAAAATCTATAATCACAGGGAAAAGTGATGGAAATTCAAAGTTTCCAGAATCAACACCCTCCAAGATAGCCATAAATGAATCAACTCGTCTATATAAGTTTTGTGATAGACTTACAAGTTCAATATGTCATACCATATCCACCTTATTCTAATTTTCACATCACAGTATTTCATAGCAATAAATCATGTCAACATGATAAGTTCAGAAATTAAGCTTACTACTTATCTCTTTTTTGTTTCTTCGATTCTGATTAATGCATTTATCACAATTTCTAATAAATTGACCACTTACATAGAATCAACAAATATATAGTTAGAAATACACAGTCCTTCCAAAATTTAAAATGGAGGAAATATTTTGAAGATGAATCAACAAAAATATAGTCAGCAAAAAATGCAAATTAAAATCCTAAATATAAGTTAAGTACAAAATATTTCCAGTAATGCAGTTAAAATGAATTTCCATTCATCTAGTGCACCAAGGATGACAGCATATGCAGTTGAATTAAGTGTCAAGTTTACTCACCCAAAAAACTCACATGCAGACATTAAAAATGGAACTTGATGGACTAAGAAGCATCACATTTTCAATCAAACCATTATCTGTCTTAGATTTGCATATTCCTACTACAAAACATAATTAAATCTGAGACTAACCTCTTTAAGTTCAGCTGAAGTTATTATGTCAAAATCCTTTGGAATTCGCTTCAAGATAAGATCTCGTACACAACCCCCAACAAGGTAAACCTCATATCCTTCAAGGTAAAAAGAAAGTATATCTATAAAACACCTCATGGATGGAACATTTATGTTCTCACAAGGAGAAATAAAAAAAAAAAAGTTTATCCCAAATGCAAGGTTTTGTTATGAAAAAGAAAACCTCTTATAAAAAGCATTTACTTCAGGAACATTTAAGATCATGCTTATAAAATATACTTGGACATGGAAAGAAGCCATTCATGCACAACTCCAATGACCTTAAGAGGCCACATAAATCATACAGAAAGAATTAGGATGAATTTTCTGATTTGTAGATTCTTCAAATGGCCAGAAAAGGAAGTGGAGAAAATTGTGGAAGTTATGGAAAATTACAAATTAAAATTTTTCACTCAATCCATCTCTTCTCAGTCCTTTCCACGAGACATGTGTTTGTCCCTTTGATTTTCCCAAGTAACAACCAACCGAGATGCTACAGAGTTTACGTGGATTGTCAGACAAGTCTTCTTAAAGTTCCAACAGTGACATATGGACATCACTCTCATTTTTATGAAGCATAAACATGGCAGTAGCTTCAATAAAATTACATCCCACTATCTAAAGCAACACACTGCCAATCCACTAAAAATATCATTAAACTGATATATCTACCATACTTTGAAAATGTAACATAACCAAGTTAGTCCCTCTAAAACTCTGCCAGAACCAAGAATGTGGTTTGGAAAATTGAAACATCAACAGAATTTGCAAAATTAAACTTCAAGCAAACTCGAATCACATTCAGTAGAAACAGAAATTTCTACGAACTATTCAAGATACAAAAATCACATGCACAAACCTTTTTTCTTAAGTCCATTAAGAACCTTCTTAGTTGGTTTATTGATCATTGAAGTACTAATTCCGAGGTCTTCCGCTTTCAATTTCTTCCACTCCGGTTTCTTTCTATTCAATTCACACACTTCAATCCATAAAAATAAAAAAATTCAGTTAATCACTTCAAAGTTGTAAAACATAAGTTCACAATCAACGCAAAGAAATTCACTTGCCTTTCCCACGAAGAGGATTAGAATTGTGATTGATTAGTGGTTCCGCATCATCAAGCATCTCAATTGCAGCGACAGAGCTGAACCTGACCTGAAAGAAGCGAATCAAATCGTTCAAACAGAAAACACAGTTACTCATATGTGTAATCATACATGGATGAAATGGATAGAATTACCTTGCGCATGCAGTTAAAGAGAGAAGGTCGAAGAGTGAAGTGAGGTTTGCAAGCGAAAGCTAAACCCGAAAACGCCATGTGAGGATAAACTTAAACCCTGGCGGAGGCCAAAGTAGGGTTTAAGAGATTTGTCAAGTTTATTAAAACGGGATGAAATAATTTGCCGCTGAGGGCCAACACCTTTTGCGCCACATGTCACTATATCTATACCGAGAACGATTGAAATCAGTTAATTTTTAAGTTAAAAATATTTTTTTTTAAATTTTATATTTATTAAAACATAAATAATATTTCTCCTTAAATTTTATTAAAAATATTATTAAATATATTTTATAAAAATTTACATTTTAAAACTTAAATCAACCCGCTATGATGGATTGCCACAAATGATGATTATAATTATATCGAAATGGTATAAATCTAATTAAATTGTATCGATATGATATAATTTTGATATAATTATATTAATATTTTTAATTATAATCGATGTGATTATGTATTTAAAATTTATTAGAGTTAAAGTCAAAGGCTTTCTTTTTTCTGTTGAAGATAAATGTTATTGGATAAATAAATAATATTGGTAGGAGAAAATAATTTACTTATATTTTGGGATATAATTATGTTAATCTTATAATATTTAAGAGTTTTATAGATTAACAAAAATATTTTTTGACTGTTAAAATAAAGTTTGACTTTTAAAAGAAAAACATTTTTCAATTTTAAGGTAATAACTTTTTATTTTAACATAACTCAAGTGAAAAATAGTCATTCTCCCTTATTTTTATTTATAAAAATAAATAAAAATCTAATTTTAAAACGAAAAGTTTGGAAATCATAAAATGCATATTTATTATCACAAAACCAATCATTTATATATATTAAGGCAAATTATATAAAAAAGCGTATACAAATCTTTCACCTTTTATGGGACAAAAAGGTAAATTAAAATCCATATTATGTTACTGATAAATTGACAATTGTAGCTTAGACTTATAATACATCCGTCTGGAGGCAACTTTAATAGCAACCCAAGTCCCTGTACATGGCATATTTTGTAAAGGGAAAATAATGTCTGCCTTGCCTTGCCTTGCCTTGCCTTAATATTGATTGTAAAAAGCAGCCCATAATGTCTGTACTGTTAGGCCTCTAATAAGACCCGATCCAGCATATGTTTAGGCTTTGATGAACGCCTTATAAACATATAAGATCTCAGTTTAGCCCCTTTTAATGGGCTACAGAGAATTGTGGACATGCAAGTCCAAGATGTGAAGAGCCATGGCCCATGGCACCAGTGCATCACTTGATCACCCAATCATCTTTTTCGTCAAAACGAAAGCATGCTATTCACCTTGCATGGCTGCAACAAGGCATATTCCATATGCAAAACACAAATCCTATGAAACTTAAGTACCGAATATTAAAATAGAATTAATATTGATTTGATATGAGAAGTGGGAAAAAGTAGATTAGAAGATAATGTCCAAGTTCCGCCCAAAGTCAACACACCTGTCAGACGCAATTTAATGAGGCAGATGCTACTCAACTTGGAAGCCCAATTGCATGAAATTTCTTACAGATACGTCCAAAAAACTTAAATTTTGATTAGACAAATAAGTCGGACGTATACATGCTGCATCCTTAATGTGGCCCGTCCAAAGCCGTCCACTTTAAAATTTGTGCATGCACAAAGATTGCGTAATCTGGTCATAAAACACGAAACGAAAATTCCGTTTGTGGAGAATCAACTAATTAAGTTTTTTTTGTCTGGCTTTCTCTATCTTATAAATTTCATATCAGTAATATTTGTGGTGAACCTTTTCTTATCCCCATTCTGTATATGTTGTTCTTGTTGGTTTCCAGCAAGTGATTGAATGTTGTTGTGTTGGGTTTATGAGGATGAGTATGTCGACATTGATCAAGTGGTAAAGCTATATATAACAGACGTTAAAGAGGAAATCTTTTCGGCTTATGAAATTATAATATGTACAATTCACTAAAAGCGACATCTTTGTTTAACTAAGATAGCCAATTTATGAAGTGAAACTCTCTATTAAATTCATTTTTAATAGTGACTGGAAATTAAACTTACTGTCCACGCTAGAAATGTGCACAATTTCACCTCCTATTTCATTTTCTCCGTCTATTATTAAGTGTTTCTCTTGTGTACCCGAAGGCAGTGAGTGTTGGGTGAATTGCATACATGTATTCATAACAGACTGAACGGTGATACCGACTTATAGCTGACGTATGGGGGATGAAGACAAATAAACATCCGCCTGTCACGCGTATTCGACTAGTCGCACTCAATTCATATCATAGAAAATTAGAACACTTGGAAACCCCATTGAAATTCAATTTATATATCTAATTTCTGATTAATTTCTGCCATGATTCTAAAAAAAGAAAACGTGATGAAATCCCACCATTCAACCATATTGAATTTGTATTTAAAGCATATGTCAAATATGGATGTCGGTAGGATAATTGGAAATTTTAGGGGATACATGGAAGTAGGTAATAGTACAAAAATTAGCTGGTTGACTTGATATATCATATGTTGGGATGGAACTTGCTTAATTATCTCTTCAAGCTAGACATTAGGCAGATTAATTGGCTATATGACCAATTGTTGAATCTTAATGTTAATTGAGATGTGTCAAACTTCCGAATGAAAATTGTGCGTAGCTTTTTTAATGCATGCACAATCTACACAAGAGCATGGTCCGCAAAATCATTTCTGATTTCTTTTAAAACTGATGAAACCGAGAAAAAGGGCATCACTTTGATAAGAAAGATGGTTGGTAGGCTCATTAATTAAGATAATTGATTATAGGAAATATTCATTTGATTAAAAGAATTTAATTTGGACATGCAGTGCAGGTAAAGGAAAGCTGCCTTAATAATGAGGAGAAACAGTTCAACAACTAACTCAGAAGAATAGCTATGGCTTCTTCCAGGTGGGGTCCCAGTTGGTGCATGCATTATGAATCCACTCGAGAGTCTGGAAACTGAGTGGTTCTTGTCAATGTACAGAAGAGCTCCGGAAAGCTGCTGAATGCTGATAGATGCATCACGATTCACGATTCCTGAACAAAAAAGCCATCAGTGAATTGTGTCCCTTTCTTCCTTTCTTTCTTTTAACAGTAGAGAAACAAATGGCTGGAGAAAAACGACCCTCTGCGGGCAGTAGCTACGCGGATTAATAGCTGTATTAATTGATCATATCGTATTGACGTTTACATAAGAGAGAGGGAGAGGTCCCTTCAATTATTTACTGCTATTCATAGTTTACGAAAGACATAATCGATTTCTCGTAACCTCACGACAGCTCAAGTACTTTCAGGAGGAGGAAGACTGGACTGGCTGACATTTCTCTAATCAACGTCCAACTTGAAACACGTTTAGCTCGATTTTCCATGTCGTAAAGCATAAACCAATTGCAATACTGTTCATAGATCACGTGGATTCCTTTAATTATTGCAGTCGATTTTTCTTTCTACATCTTTCTCCTCTTCGATTACATCTTTTTAATGTTGCATTAGAACGTTTAAACCATGTCATGCAAGCCTGTCGTTATCCAAAACCCTAACAAAATGAGAAAAGAAAGTTTTGCACGGTAAATGACAAAAAACCCCATTTTTTTTCTTTTTTGGGTTTTAATTTGTGATTCTTATCACATTGAGTTCATCCTGATGCAAATGATGACCAAAAATAAATAAATACTTAACAATTTTCGTGCGTTGCAAGTTCAATATCAGTCGAATATTTTTTTTCTTTTGATTAAAGCCTAGGCATGTTCCTTCATAAAATAAGAAATTCTTATCTTTAAATCTTAGAAAGCCAAATTTTCATTAGTCATTAATTTTATCGATTAATTTCGTTAAAGAAAAGGTTAAATTGTCATTTTACATAGATTTATCTCTTTTTTATTTTATTCTTTCTCAATTTTTTTCCCTTTTATTCTTTTTATTTGTCCTGTTTTCCTTTTCTAAAGGTTCGGAGTAAGAAGTGTAATATTTAAAAATGTTATGGGTGTTAATGAAAATTTTCAAAGGGTTTTGAAAATTCTAAAAAGGTTGGGGTTGGTTTTAAATTATTAAAATTTCAATATGTTATTAATTGTTTAAAAAATGACGCTTATACTCCCAATAATTGATTAAAATATAATATTTTAATAGTTTTATTATTTTTATGACTATAAGTAATACAATTTTTAACTGGTAATAATATATTAATAATTTAATATTTATATTAAATATTAATAATAATTTTGTAATTTTAATAAAAATAATAAAACAATTATTTTAAGAAAATAAAATATAATTCACAAACAAAATTATATAATGGGTGAAAATTTTGACTTTTAAAACTCAAAGAATAGAATTCAAACATTTTGCCTTTGATCGATTACTTCGTCCGCACACGACCCTTGTATTGAAATGCGATAGATCACCTGGCCACAATATATCTACCCTAATTCGGTGGGAAAATATTGCTAAAAAATTGCTTTTGTTTTTCCACAGGAAAAAGTAGACGTGCCCAGTGCTTTTGCATGTACATGTGTGTGTGTTTTTCCTCCTTTAATCTAAAAATTTGACAATTATTTTTATTAATAGTTTTGAAAAGTTTTATCTCTCCTTTTTAGGGTTTGATTTTTTCTGTTATCACTTTTTAATGAACTTTGTCGTCTCCAACTGTATTCCTTTTCCCTCTTATCTCTCACATCTCATTTCTCTACCATTTTCGTCTTAAATGAAGATAATTTTATTTTTATTTTTTACAAAGATGACAGGAGAAAGACAATGAGAGAAGGGGAACAGAGATAATGGAAAGGAAACCATCGATGATAAAAAAAGAGATTGGAAAAGGCTAATTGATGAGCAGAAAGGAGATGATTGTCAAAGAGAAAGGATAAAAAAAATCTTAAGGGAAATAATCACTTTCTAAATTTTAGGTGAAAGAAATTATTAGATTTTAAACTAAGAAATTGAGAAAAAAGTATGTGATAAAATTTTAATTTTTTTCAATATTTTTAATAAAATAACACTTTTATTTTTAATTTTAATAAAAAATTTAAACAAAATAATAAATTTTTAAATTTTTAAAATTTTGTGAATAAAAGTTTAAGAATACATTAAACCTTGATAGGAACAAGTCTTTTGGCCTTATACAATTAGTTGGTGCAAATTCAATGCACCAATTACAATTAAAATTAATTGATGGAATCTTATTGCAAGATAGAGCCTGTCTTAGAAATTGACACTAATTAAAGGCTCTACCCCATTTGAGAAAAGTCACTCGATCAGGGAAACCGTGTCCCATTTTAATGGCGCATGCGCCGCCAGCTATTCAAAACAGTACAATGAAAAAACCGGGCAATTCGTTACTTGAAGGTCCCGCTGCATAAAAATGGGTTGGCAAGCTACCCAATGAACTTCTTTTACAAATTATATAAAACAACATTAAGTTTTTGTTTCTTTTTCTCAATGAGTTTGTGTCTGCTGATTATTGGGATAGAAGAAGAAAACAAATTAATGTGTTTTTTTTTTTTTTGGGCAATAAAATTAATATGTAATTACTCCACGGCTAGGGCAAAATATGTTATGCCCACCACTTCTACAGCCCTTTTTTTGTTTTTGTCCATTTTATTGTCATCTTTCCGTATATATGTTTACTTTTGTCATGATAATGAGGAAACATTCAAGTTTTAATAATTATAAATGTGATAAAAGCAACATGCCATTGTTCGTGATTTCGAGTACTAGTTTGCTTGACAACTGGAGGCCATTGATTGTTGATTACTTTGGATGTACTTTCAGCCACCGTTCAAATTAATGGAATAATCAAAATTTTTTTTTTTAAAATATGGGTCAATGCCTCGAATCGGGCCTGATCTGTCATGAATGGACTTGGATCTGTCTCAGGCCCTCTCTAATTACATTACATGCACCAAACACTGGGCACGCTTGCTTTAAATTCTCCATCAAACGGCTACAAGGACGCAGACCGGCCTCCTTTGATCAAAATCCTAATAGCAAATTGGATTAGTGAATTTACCAAGATAATAAGGTCCACTGGTCCAGCCTAACGCTTATAAAGACTTTGTCAACAGTAATAATCAGAGCAGCAGCAGGGGTTGAATTAAGTGCAATGGAAAGCAGTCCAAACTATCCAATTGTTGATGATCACACAGAAAAGTAGCTTAAACGAGACACTGTTGATAATTTCTATGAGCAAGGGTACTTTGCAAAATACAAGGATGCCAAATCACTATCACCGTATACAGAAGCATACGTTGTATGTGTATATGCATCTCTGAAATTCTGAATCCCTGACACCTTTTTTATCTTAAATGAAATTCACTGTAAAGTAAATGAATGACAGCAGTCTTCTTTGTTTTCTAGTTGCCCCTTACTAATAAAATAGTAGAAAACTCCATGGTTCATAATTGAATTTATGTGTGCAATTAATATTCAAGTTGATCTAATTCATGTGTTCAAACTTGAAGAGAAAGAGAGAATTGAGATAAGACCAGTCAAATGGATTGATACTCTGCATGGAAATGAGCTTACATTTTTTAAAGAGGCTAGTTTGCTTGTTGTTCTCTCTCCTCCTGGTCTTTATATAAACCATAGTTTTGTTGCAGACCCATTAACTTTTCTTGACTGCCACCAAACTGCTTCTCAAGAATCACAATTTCAGCCTTCTCTTCATCACTTCCTTGAAAACTAGCATTTTTTAAACTTCGAAGCTCTTAAAAATGTCAGCTTTTTCATACCAACAACACCACCATCCTTTTCTTCTTGACTCCGTTTTCTTGCCCAATACTAATCCCATTAAGGTGTCTGGCTTTATGGAGGAGGAAAATATTAATATCCTTAACTCCAACTTATTGTCTCCATTTAACCCACCCAAACCTCTTGAGGAGATTCCTCTTGATGCTAGAGTTCATGAAACTAGCTGTGTTGATTGCAGTTCAAAGGTTGTTCTTAGTGATAATGAGCCTTCTGTGACCAAAAAACAAAGCACAGACTCCTCCACTGTGGTGGATAAGCTTGAAAGTGGTGAGCAGGTTACTCAGACTCTGCCTCACATGAACATGAAGAGGAAGAACAGATATGGTTCTTCTCCAAATTCTTCTCAATCTAAGGTTAGATTTTAAATTATAACATTACATAGAGTGATTTGTCTTTACTTTTTCAAATCCTTGATGTCCTGCCTTTTCTGTTTATAATATTGATTTGTATTTGGTTCTTATTTTTGTGTTATTTTATTAGGATGCGAGCGAAGTGAAAAGCAAGAAGCAAAAGAAGTGCAAAGATACCCAGAAAGATGAAGAAGATAAGAAACCTAAAGCTGAAAAGAGAGAAAAAAAGAAAATTTCCGATGAACAACCACCTACTGGTTATATTCATGTTAGAGCCAGGAGGGGTCAAGCCACAGACAGCCACAGCTTAGCTGAAAGGGTACTACTTGAGACCCTATGTTTCCATCGTTTTAAATTTCAACCTTCCCATTTTACCCCCACCTAACTAACGTAATGTTTCTTCAGTTTCTAATTAGACATAGAAACAGATCAATAAATGACCGTCAAGCCCACCTAACCTAATGCTATTGCGTCAACTTCTTCCATGTTTATTCATACTAGTTCTCATTACTGGCTACAGGTCAGAAGAGAGAAAATTAGTGAGAGGATGAAAATATTGCAAAAACTTGTTCCTGGCTGTGACAAAGTAAGTTCATGATCAGTACAGTTCTCTGACTTCGCTTTGTCTTTTTTAAATGAATAATGCATGGTTTCCTCCTCAGTATTTCTCTGATGTATATATATTTCTGACATGCTTCATGTGGTTTGGCTTGAAAACAGGTAACTGGAAAGGCCCTCATGTTGGATGAAATAATCAATTATGTGCAGTCCCTGCAGAATCAAGTGGAGGTATATATATGTGTGTGTGTGTGTGTGTGTGTGTGTGTGTGTATGTATGTATGTATATATATAGTATATGTTATGTATAATTAAGATAAAGTGGTTATAATAAGATGTTAATGGTTTGTGTGCTTGCTTTTGTAATGCAAGATTCAGCTGAAATGTATACCTTTTTGTGTATTTTCAGTTTCTGTCAATGAAACTAGCTTCTGTGAACCCCATGTTGTATGATTTTGGAATGGACCTAGATGCATCCATGGGCAGACCAGAGGTAATTATAAAGGGAAATAGTTAAAGATAATTCTGTAGTTTAATTATAGCCATCAGTATTATTAATGACACACTAAAGCTAATGAGATCTTTGTCTCTGTCATGAATTAATTTATATGCAGAGATTGAATGCCATTTCTTCACCAATGTCATCTCTGCCACAATGCAGCCCTTGCCCTACCCAGCTCACAACTTTTGCTGATACCACTACCATCACCACCTACAACACATCTGATAACTATCCTGTTCTTGATACTGCAGCAGCTTCACTGTTGCTTCAACAAGGGCAGAGGCCAAATGCCTTCTCTCAGGTTTATATTATCTTGTTCCATCTGCTGGATCTACCACTTAAAATTCAGTAAATTAAAAAATTATAATTTATATGAGTGTTAGTGACAAATAAGTCATTTTCAGGATAATGGAAGTCTGTTTTGGGATGTGGAGGACCAAAAACAAAGTTTTGTCAATTCATATGGGTTCACCAACAACTTGTACTCTTTCCATTAATTTTTCACATAAAGCTGCCCCTACAGGCATCTTGGTAAGCTCTCATGTCCTGTCTCTTGTTAGAATAAATTAATCCAACTCTAATAACTTGTTTATACTCAAATATATATCTTCGTCTCTCTTGACTTGTGTTATCTTTTTCCAGCCTGCCTGGAGATTTGAAAGCCCAACCGAAACCAGAAAAAAGGAAAAAAAATGAAGTAGCAGTGAGGCATGAAAAACAATAGACAGAAAGCTTATTTTTCAAGCGGAGTTTGATGAAGGGAGGTTGTTGTTCACCAGGAAAATTAAAGCTCAGGTTCCAGTAGAGTAAAGGGGCATCTGAAGATGAATAATGAAAATAAAAAGGGCAGCAAAACCAATGGATGATAAAGAAAGAACACCAAGCCAAGGACACATAAAACCGACCAAATAAGACCAGATCCTTTAGCAGATCCATTTCGACTCCATAAAGTTGCTCATGCACAAATTCCAAGAACCTTTGGTTGTTAAATCCAGACACTTAATTATTTCCTGTAAAATATAATATTATATAAAACATTTGTCTCTTATTCTTGCAGTTATTACAGTTATTTTTGCCGTTATCTCTTTTACTTTCTCAAGTCTCTCTTATCTCTGGTTACTGGTTCTAATGGACAAATGGATCAAAGCCCCAAAAAGATCAAAAGATGTATACAGTTTCTTATTCACTTATAGCATCTGTTCTTTTATCAATTCAAAATAGGATCCTGATTTGTTTGTAGCCATTCAATCCATCCTTTGGCTTTTCTTTACCCACCATTTTGCAAGTAGGATAAATATCCGGCAATTTCTTTCCCACTTTATTTTTACTGTGACATTGTATGCAACTACTTTAAATATATTTGATATATATTATTATATAATTTGATAATTTTAAAATAAGAATAAGGAACAATATTTTGTATACTTACTTTAAACACATAACTACGTATATATTTATATGTGTCATAACATGATTGAATATTATTTTATCTTTAATTCAAAATCATTTACTCATATGATAACACATATAAATATATACATATTGTATATCAAAAATACGTATATATAATTTTATTAAAGAATAAAATAACACCTAATTATATAAATAAATACTCATTTATGTATTTTAAATAGATACGTATAACATTACCCGTATTTTTATCGCTAATTATAGTATGCCCAGAATCATAGTTAACGGATGCTATACTAGGAGTATGTATATAAGTTAAAAAAGACCATCATAAATAGGAATAATTAAGGTATTTGTGAGAATAATTTTTTTATACTTTTCATTAGAAATATGTACCTAGGTTCTTTTTTAAATACCTGATTTCAATATAGAAAAATATTAATTTCTTGCACAAATAAGTGATTTCTTAAAAAATAAAAAATAAAAAAAGAAAACAAAAAATCATTTTAAAATATATCTTTGCAAATTAATACTCCTAAACACTACAGATAATCCAAACTTAGAGCCATTGATATTATATCATAGTAAGAAAAATCCTCAAAACAGAAGCCATATTGTCTCAGTAAAAATCGGAATACTTATCAAATTACAATTGGATCATGTCTATCCTCAAATTGCAAAAAGGCCATTAAATCAGATTCTTGTCATATTTTGAATTAATGATTGCAACATGATAAGTAAACCAATTAATAACTAATTACATACTTATGTTTACCTTTAATGATTGCTGATTACCCAAAATAGAGAGTTTACCCATTTGATTAAACATAATGAATTGGACTTGAACCTGTTTCATATTCATGCGGCCCCATGTGTCGCCTTATCCAACCAATTAATCAGCAGAAGAATCGAACAGACATTGATTCGACTAAAGAATTTGACACACATGGATCACTTCAATGGCTTATTTGTAAGCATTCTTGACCCAAAAATCAAACGACTATAAAGAATTAAATATATATTAAAAAAAATATTATATTTAGAAGTTGCCGCAGTTGTGAATACAGACAGTGCATGTGATTCTTATGTTCCATCTGTACTCTATGCTTACCCACTTGTTGATTTTGAACGCCCAATTGGGAAAAAAGGATCAATGTATTAATGTTGATCCACCAAGAAGATTATTCAGTCTTTTTCATCATGTGCAATGCCATCTCCATAGCCGTCAGTCGCCTCCAGAAAGAGCTAGTTTCTTGGTTTCTTTTGCTTTATCTCTATTTTTATCAGGATAATTACATCACCGTCTTTCTTAAGAAAATCTTGTTCAAATCTATCTCAAGTAGTCCCTTTTAATTTCAAGTTTATCTCTCAACCCCTTCTCCATCAAAGATAACCTTTAAAGATTTATTTAGTTGGAATAATATTTTATTATAAAAAATAAAAAATTATTATAAAAATAAATTACTTAAAATATTATTAGTATAAATTATTATTATTATATTTGATAAAAATTGATAGATATAAATAATTTTTATATTTTGTTGAATGTAATAAAGGATAATATGATATTATTTTACATAAATATATTTAAATATAATTATTTTTAAAAAAATAAATAAATAAATATAAAATTATAATAAAATCAAAATTAATTTGATAATCTTTTATATATTATCTGTTATATCATTATTGATAACAGATTAAAAAAATAATATTAATAATAAAAGATAAATTATCCAAATAATATTTAGATAGCATGAACCAAAGACATCTAAAAATCAAGTTAATCCTTAAATATAGATTAAAAAACATAAAGTTAAAGTGTTGTCAGTGGAAGTAAGGAATATCCAATATAAATAATGACCCTATTAAATATACTCTTAATAAATTCTCTTAAGTTTTGAGGGTTGAAAAATGATTTGAAATTGAGAGGACACAACTTTAATTTAATTAGATGCTGTCTGTCATCTTCATTTGACAAAGTATAATCAAATTGTCGTAACTGTCCTGAGAACTACACGTATGTTGTTGCAGCTTACAAGTAATGGTTTGTGACTCACCAACTCATCAATTTTGGCTTTGGGGTCCCAACCCTATGTTTATTGTTTTGATTTTTTCTTTTTTTTTTAAATAATAATCTGCTGTTTACATCTTAGCCATCCTGGCAGAATTTATTTAATTATCTTTATTTAGATCGGTGAATTAATTGGTTTATTTTAAGGAGTTTCCTCATAATTTGATTTCAAGTCGAAGGGGGCTTTTTTAAAAAGCTTAACTCCAGAATAATCAGTAAGAAAGATCATAGTGTAATAATCATGCAAAGAATCCTCCAAGTTAAGTATGAAGTATCAGCCTTGCCCTGTCTTGTACCTGGAGACTTCTCATTTACTGTTGATGATGATATAGGGACATACATAACCCATCAAAATCTTGATGTGACATGACCCTGATATGTATGCATAAGCATCATGCATGCACACTTGTTAACATGGAGATCCTTCTTGGCCCTGCCAAGCCTCCCATCGGTCCATCTCTATGCATGGTGTGTCAACATCTCATCTCATGGCATGGGACACCCATGCACATTAATTTGACTGTGATTAGAGATAGATGTATAAGCTTAATTGCCTTTCATTGTTTAAGCTGGCCGACAACCATTTATGGTCATCTTTAATTTGCTCTTAATTTGACCTGTCCTTCACCTAGTAAAAATCTTACACGCTCAAAAAGAAAATATTTATGCAACAAAGACTATACCATATCATGTTATTCTTCATGTGGATCTTTGATGAAAAGCATTCATCAAATTCTGATAATTAGTCAAATTACTTTGTCCATACATATTTATTCGACGAAAACGAGCGTGTTGCAAAAAAATGGACCACAAGTAGTGCTGCTTCTTCTCTGAAACATTAAAAAGACGACAGAAAACACTTCGTGGTTGTGTTTCCGATTGTTTGAACCGAACCTTATATGCAAATAAATAAATTAATAAAGAGTTAAGTGAGTAACAACCGCATTAACTTAAAAAAATTCTACACTGGTTCGCTTATTTTGTTCCTTTAGCCAAAAGATAAGAACGGGGATTATTCTGATATCAACTTGGTTGTCAATCCATACAGTGACCCAGTTTAAGCGGGACCAGATGGTTGGGACGGTGCAGGCTTTGGTGACAGCCAATGGGACCAGGGTCCTAATGGAGGAGCAACCCCGCATGGGAAGGCCTCTCTTCTCCATTGAATTGGCTTGTCTCTTTTGTGGAATAGATAGAAGAGGGGAAGAGAGGTGTAAAGAAGGTGACATTGATTTAATATTTGTGGTGTCCTCGTCTCTTTTTCTTTAGTACCAAAGGCATGGGCTGTCTTCCAAACAAAGGGTTATGGACTAGGCTTCTTAATTGCTGCCACTTGTGTTATGTTTTCCACTCTTTCTTCTTTAACCCCATACATTTTTTGCAGATGCTTGCTTTTGCCTACCTCTTGTTTGCTCAAAAATTGAAATATACTTTAACAGACTAACATATGGATAAGTCAGAATTTGATAAATTACAGTCAATCTAACTTGCAATACTGAAAATCATCAAAAAGGAAAGAATAACGGTTGATTTTTCTTTACCATGACTTTCCAAAATGAAAATATTTAATCTATTTGTATTTGTAGTTTAATTGAGATCCTGACGACTATAAAAAACTACAAAAGCTTTTTGATGGTCTCTGGATCGATCATTCGTCTCATGGATAATGGGCCTGAATTCTTTGGAACATTGGGCCTTTGACTGTGAGCCATGTGATGGTAGTTCAAACAAAGAAAAAGTCCGACAATAGTCTGGGCTTAGTTGGGCTTCGGTCCATATAAATAAAATGGTGAGTCCAATCCAAGTTCACTTAATAAAGTTTGGAAGCCTGAACATATACCAGGCTCTTCTCCAAATCCAGAGGCAAAAACAGATCCGTCTTTGATTATTAATCCAACAAGTTTGGTTGAGAACCATGTTTTGAACTTGAAATTTCCAACGGCATCAACTCACCAACAAAAGTATGAAAGAATTGCATTAGATTACGCTACTTCAGTTGGGGTTTCTAGTTGCGTTATCATCTGGACTTGCTGCCATCTCATCTACATCACTGGAGTTTTTACCTTATGTATGCGCCATCTTCCTCTTTTCTACATGATTATTTTTATATGTTGATTTATGGATTTGTCTTTTTAATTTGATATGTTACGTTCTGTAGATTATAATAGGATTTCTGATTGTCGAAAATATAAATTGGGCTTACAAGTGTGAAGATTGAAACCCATGTTACATAAAACCAATTGGCTTATGTTAAGGTCCAATTCACACACTTATATACCACTCTCTTATGTTCTATTTATTAGATGTGGGAGTCTCTTTCTTTGAGTCTTCAACACCCCCGCTTAAGTGCAAGCACCTAGGCTGTTAAACCTGCCTTTTGGCTCAGCCGATTTTTGGCTGGGTGCGTTGTCACTTGTATCCAGGAACACTTAGGCTGTTAAACCCGCCGTTTGGCTCGCGCTCTGATACCATGTCGGAAATATAAATTGGGCTTACAAGTGTGTAGATTGAAACCCATGTTACATAAAACCAATTGGCTTATGTTAAGGTCCAATTCACACACTTATATACCACTCTCTTATGTTCTATTTATTAGATGTGGGACTCTCTTTCTTTGAGTCTCCAACACCCCCGCTTAAGTGCAAGCACCTAGGCCGTTTGGCTCAGCCGGTTTGTGGCTGGGTGCATTGTCACTTGTATCCAGAAACACTTAGGCTGTTAAACCCGTCGTTTGACTTATGCTCTGATACCATGTCGAAAATATAAATTGGGCTTACAAGTGTGAAGATTGAAACCCATGTTACATAAAACCAATTGGCTTATGTTAAGGTCCAATTCACACACTTATATACCACTCTCTTATGTTCTATTTATTAGATGTGGGAGTCTCTTTCTTTGAGTCTTCAACACTGATGAAGATTGTGAAGCATTGGAGTCTCTACAGAGTGGTTTACAGAAGTGTGTGGTTAGATCTATTTTTTAAATGCTATTGAGATTGAATTTGTAGTTTATTGGCCTGAATATTTTGATGGGTGTGCAATATTTTCTAACTTATTGTTATTATGACTACTCGAGATGGGTTTATGACGTTGATATCATGCTCAAATGAGTGTTTGTGTGTGTGTATCTTTTGTAGTATAGAGAACTGTAATGTTTTGTCTTTGGGTTCAGAGGGCAAATGGTTTAGTTTCACAAGCTGTGAATGGTAAAGATTACTGCCATGTAACAATTAAATTTCATTGTGATACTGTTCCCAAATGGGTAGGTACTTGTTTACTGGTTTAGTGTAACATTCGTGTTAATGGGTACAATATTATTAATAACATCTTATCACGGATTTCTTTATTGTTCTGTGTAAAGATGGATTATGACTTGGTTTTCTTATAAATAAACAGAAAGATCCTAAAGCTGGGGAACTCCAAGGTTTATCAATGAGCTTTAATCTTTGTGAAGCTCTAGCTACATGGGAATGGCGAGTAGTGTTGCACCTGTTTAAAGGTTACCCATTTAATATGCATGTTTTATGTTTGTATTATTCATTACAATTGATTTGTTATTTGATGAGTTGGTTGCTCAGCGCGAAACAGTACCATGGTTCTCACGAGGAGTTCATCAAGGCTTTGCAGAATGGCTGGGCCTGGGATGAATATGCTTGGCGTAGGATTAATAAAGGAGTGCTTCTACTAGTAAAACAAGATTGCTGTCTTTTTAGTTTTGGAGATACTAAAAAAATAATTGGCTGCCTTTATTTGGAATCACTCATAAAAATAACGTGTCACTCAATACAATACACCATAAGTTGCTCTGTGGATGCTCATTTTTGGTACTTTTTTGATGAATCAATATTTTCAAGTTGGCTACTTGTAGTTTGATGTGGTTCATTTTATTGTAGTAACCACTGTCAGAATAAGCCTTTATGCATGGAGAAGCTATCACTGGTACTCCCTAAAACATCACCGTTTTTCCTCCTGCAGTTTGGCTGGTGTGCTGTTATTGGTAACTGGGGGGATCTTTTGGAAACAAGGTTTGGGAAGGAGTTATGATGCTGTGCTGTTATTAGAGAAAATGAAGCCCTCATCTGGGTTTATCTACAACTATATTGGATGCCCAAAATTGTGCTATTTAACCCTGAAGTAGTACTTTTTCTTATTTTTTTTTACAGAACCATACAGACTATGTGGGCAAGAAAAGTACATTTTGTCTTCTTAATGGGGAATCTTCTAAAGCTCTTGATGAAGTTGTGGAGTTAGATGGTATGAGTACCAACCCACTTCTTATTAGACCCATTGAACATAACCAGAGACACTAAAATTCTGATTTTTGCAGAAACAAATCCCTATTCATGACATCATGAGCAAGATGATAAAGGCACGTATGTTGTTCTCATGTAGCTTCTTCTGTATGATTGATTTTTCTTTGCAAACTGGTGCTTCTTGTTGCTGCACATGTAAACATTTTTATAGGTTTGGAAATCCTTTTTGTGTGTGGAATGGCTAAAACCTAAACCATACGTGTTGAAAAATTATGCTTTTGAAATTTTATGTTTCCAATAATCCTTTTTTTGTTTTTTTTGTTTTTACATTCACCTCCTCATCCTGGACTTCTCTTTCATTAGTGTTCATGATATTTAGTGAATTTACAATTTTTAATCATCTTCAATGGTCAGTACTGATGTAATTTATTTTTGTTCATTTTCATTATGAGAGAACCACTGTTTCCCACTCAAGGTTTTGTTCATTTTCTCACCTATCCTTAAAATTCAAAGATTAGTTTTAGTTGTCAAAGAATGTTTTCATTTGTTTGTTGTTTATGTATTACAAAATTCATATCATTTGCATCCTTATAATACAACCAATGTACTTTTTTTTTTTTTCACCAAATTAGAAATTTATCACTTAAACCTGATTAAGGTGAGAGAAATAGTGGGTGTGAGAGAAAGTATGACTTATAAGGTGATTTGTCGAGATAAAAAAGTGTAAGTTCGGTAGTGATAATAGTAGTGATAGAGAAGAAGAGAATATTGATGCAAAATTGATATATAAAGTGATGATATGATAATTAAAAAAAAAAGTGAAATATTACATGACAAAATAACTTTCTAATACTATGTTTAAATTCTTTTTCCTTAAATTAATTGAATGTGAAAAATTATTATTTTTATTTATGTTAGCCAGACTTGAAAGTAAGTGTTAAATGTAATTAATTCATTCATTAGAAAACAGTAAACACAATGAGTGAGTAAATAATTTTTGAGTTCACAGCAACTCAGCAAGTGTAATTCGCTCTTACGGCAGGAGCGTATTAGCGTAATACCTGACGAACAATTAACACTTGTTGTTTCACTTCCGCCCTATTAACTAATAATTCACTCGACAGTCGACTCAACCCGAAGACTATTTCTCTTCTCTTCCTCTCAGAAAACGAAACAAGGAAATCCTGGTTCTGCCTTCAGTTTTAATATCTTACTTTCTTTACATATACTCGCGAAAACCTAGGGTTTTGTTTTATCCTTCCTTATCTAAATTTAGGTTAAGATAAAAGTGGCAAACACTAATTTGAGAAGAGAAAGATATTTCTCCTTTCTTTATTTCTTTAAATGGGGGACCCTTCGGAGGGTCAATTAAATGGTGTCGTCGCAGGGGGAGGAGGAGGAACCATGTTGGTACCTTCATCTGAAACCGTTGGATCAAAGCGTCAACGAAGGCCAAGCGTCAGATTAGGTGATATCGGTGGTGACCTCCATCACCACCAACTATACGACTCGCACGTAAGACGAACCACCGCTGGCGCCACCACTACGACCGTCGCTAACTCCACAAAACAATTCAAGCACCACCATATGACTGCTCTCGATCACAGAAGAGAGGCAAGTAAGTCTTCAAAGACTCGAGCTTTAACCAATTTAAGCGCTAATTCTGGTGAATTCACTGAAACCCTAGATGAAAATCTTGATAGTGTTGCAATTGGGAGTTGGAAGGTAAAGGATTCGAAGAAACGAGGATCTGCAAAGAGGGGTAGGTCTAATTGGGTATCCAAAAACAATGAGACCCTAGGGGATAAAAATAACAATAACAATAGCAACGATAATGTTACTAGCCACTTTGAAGGAGATGAAAAATATAGTGGAGGAGATGATATGGAAGATGGGTATCGAGGCTTTGATATGGAAAACTCGGAGAGTCCTTTAAAAGAGCACAGCCCTGTTCATTCTCTCGAGAACTTAGCTGTTGATGGGCACGAAAGGGAGGTTCTTTATTACAATAGGAGAGGAATCGCTAGGGTTAATAGGGAATATAATGATGGGGTGGAGTTGTCTGGGCCGTCTGATAATGATGTAAGGGATTGGAATAGGAGTGGGAGTGAAGATGGAGTGAGGATTTGGTTGAATAGTATAGGGTTGGGGAGGTACGCACCAGTTTTTGAGATACATGAGGTAGATGATGAGGTATTGCCAATGTTGACATTGGAAGATTTAAAGGATATGGGGATAAATGCTGTGGGGTCAAGGAGGAAAATGTATTGTGCGATACAGAAGCTGGGAAAGGGGTTTTCGTGAAGCTTTGGTCAGTGGGATTTTAGTATTCGAGGAAACATTTAGTTGTCAGCCATGGCAATGTAAGGTGCAATGCAATGTCTGAACTACTTTGAGCATTTTAGTTTTTTCGTTTTCTTATGTGGTTCTGGCAGTAGTCTTTTTTTGGAATACTAGGCTTATTTCTTAGTGGTTTTATTCATGCTCTATATATGTTTTAATCCAGTGCAATTTTCTAGTATATAGTATCATGATGGATATGCTGAAAGTCTTTTTGGTAATGAATGCTGATAACATTGGTCCAATATGAGAAATACATCTAGTTTCATGAGGTTTTGAGGGAGGATGAGGAAAAGGAAATACTTAAGCAAGGGAGCTGATGCAATCCTGCAAAATACAGCTCAACACAACAATAATGATAATGAATTGGTGGCAAAATATTAAGGAAAAAACAATTGAGTAATGAGCTGGAAAGGAATTCTTTTATTTGATTGAAACAAGAAAACAAAACCAGCAATATACTACTATGGGTCAGTAAACAGAACACAAAGCAATTCCTAAACAATTACAAATATACTGGTTTTTCAAGAGGCCAGTTCCCTATACTACTCCAGACCAATTCCTAATTTCTTGTTGCTCCCCTCTTCACCAGCTACCTCCTTTTATACTCCTTTGCTCTAACTGATTTACTAAATTCTTCCAATTAAATTCAGCCACATGAACCCTTCTGGATTCATCTTGATCACTTCCCATTGGTGCCATAACAGAATCTTCCTGAATGCTAGAGTCTTCTTGAATTGCACTATAATCTTCCACAATTTCCCCAAACTTTTTGTGCCTGTGGAAATATACCTTAGTAATGAGGGCTTTATTAGGAGCTAATTTCAAGTATTATCCTTTGACTTTCTCGCCAACTGTGGAATGAAATATTGTTGGAGAACTAACTTATTCAAGTTAGATAATGCTTTTCTTGTTCATTAAGAAAGTTTTAACTTAATTGAAGAATTGAACGGCATCCCTGTTCCATAATTATGAGAGTTAAAAATCTAATTAGATGTATGCGTGATACTGTTTTAATTTGTCGTACCTTGAGGGAGCTTTCTAACAGTTATTGAAGTTAATTTTCTGCTTTGCCTATCATGTTAAAACAACTTGAATGGGGTCTATATCCTCAGCTCATCTAATTTGATATCATGCGACCCATATCAAATTAGTTAGCTTGCTATTCTGTTTTCACCATGGAAGTAGTGGCTTTTTGATGGTTGATGATTATAGCATTTGATTTTTGATGACTGACTTTTGTCCATGAGGTGCATGTAATGTTATTTACTGTATTATATCTAGTATTCTGTGCTTATTTGGGAGAGAATATGTATAAGGGAGGAAACATTTTGTGCAACTCTTTTTTGGCATTGAGAAACAAATCTTGGATGTTCTATAGTACTTTTTCGTTGTGGTATGAATGCACTTCTGGAAGTTGTCATCAATTAACTTTATTAGCATATAGTGGATCTAATCTCACTAAATTTGTAAATTTGGAACTTGAAATTGTTAGCAGCCAATGCTGATAATATAGGAAAGCTTTAGTAGGGCCATTTAAGTGTTTAAATATGCTATGATGCTATGGTCAGTTTCCAGAGCATCTTCCTGGAAAAGGGATCATTGAATTGTTAGGTTTTTGAAGATGCTGAGCAATTTAGAAACCCAAATTTCTTTTGGCTTTTGCTTTGAACTCTCTTTAGATATCTGCATCTGATTTTTGCTTTTGAGGAGAATGGCCTATTGTCAAAAAATTATATAATCCATTTGGTGGCCGAAACTTAATGAGTTGATGATTCATTATGCTAAAAATGTTGATTTACTTTTGAAGGCATATTGTATTTCTTTTCAAGTTATTTATCTTGGTTACTTATTTCATATAAGAAAAATTATACAATCAGTCTTACATTAGTTTTTCTAACTTGTTTGTCTGATATTTGACATAAAAAATTTGTCCCATTTAAACCTGAAAGTAGTAACATTTTGAAGTGAGCGTTGGGTTCTTGATAATCTGGTTCAAGACATTCTGGTTGGTTTGATTGAAGCTATGTTCATTTGTTAGTATAGTCTTTAAACTCATTTGCAGAAAATATATATTATCATATAACTCTTCATGTAAATCATGAATAGGAATTTCGAGTTCAGTCATTCTCTGGACAAATGAAATTGCATAAATGATTGATGCCTGCCTAGTGAGACAGGAAAGTGGGTCATTTCTGTTGGTCTCCAGGAATGTATTATGCCTAGGCTGATAGAAGATTTTAGTAATTGCACTCCATTCTATTGATCAGCATATTTTTCGTTTTACTTGAAGTCATCTTGCATGTAACGGTGCCCTGGGCTGTGTGTGTGTGTGTTGAGTGTAAGTGTGTGTGTATATTTTTATATATAAAGGTATATCGGTATATCACAGCTGTACCGGGGATTCAAATTCACAATTGCTTGATGATCTTATCAGGTCTTTGATCTTTAGGACTTGAATCAAAGTATCAAAACAATGAAACTTAACAGGCAATGCGGAAATGAGCGCCCCATTGTAATGCATAATTTCACATGGTGTACAAGCTATTTTCTGAGTTCTAACTATGTGGTGTTTAGTGGCTTGTTCCTCAAAAAAATTTACAACTACGTGGTGTTAGATACTTTATATATGTATATATATTTACACGAGTAACAAAATAAAGAATTTATCCAACAGTGCAATATATCAGCAAAACTAATAAAAATATGTGAACAGATTACTGGGGGTTGGAGACATGAAATGAGACCTCTTCTTTGTATTGTGTTAGACAGGAAAATAAATTCGTCATTGTTTGCTGTTGTTTTATTCGTTTTATCAAGTGGCATATCTTTTGAGCTACTCCTGAAAATTTAAGATTTTATGCTACATTATAAAGCATTATTATTATAGGCAGGAATACCATTATCTCCAAAGAACCTTAGACTCAAAACCCACCTTCTATGACTCAACTTTCAAGTTCTGTGGGTGGTTATTGAGCCCCTGTAAGTTGACGACAACAAAAGTGATGGAAGTCATATATAAGCCTGCTCTGTGTGATCATCAGCCTCCAAATTACAAGTAGATAAATATCCGAATGGAAAGATTCCAGAAAAGACCCAAATTTTAATTCCAGTACAGTAGCTATCAAACGCAATAATGAGTGTCTATAAACATGATCTGTTACTGTTATTAATATATTTTCCCTTGCATGCATTTTTCATCACCGGCTGCAGAAGACTAATTCATTTTAATACTGAAATTTTTGTCAATTATGTCAAAAAAAAAAAAAAAAAGGTTATATTCACTTTAAACTGAACTGTCTTACCAAAGACTGATATAAAGTTTCTCTATTTATATAGAAATCTTTATAATTTCCTAATCCAAAGACCAGTGACGGATCAAAAGATAAAATTTAAGGGATTAAGATTAAATAAAGGTTAAATATAAGGGATTAATAAAAAATAATAAAACAAGGGTCAAAATAAAATTTTATATATATATATATATATAACTAATTATTTTTCAAATTTAAAAGGTCAGCTGGTCACTTTTGACTTGTTTTGTTTCTAGCACCACCAAAAACATGAATATGTAATATATATTTGTAAGTATAATATGAAATGGCCAACCTCATGGATGATGATACATGAGTTGGAATGTAGAATGAGGAGTGAGTGAATTGATGGAACAGACGATGGTCTAGCATGAAAGATAAGAGCTAGTCAGCTAGCCCAGGATGCCTGCACAAATATAAACCAATGAAGGGCTTTTTACTTACTTTCAATTTAAACCCTTCGAGTATGGTAATTTAGGCAAGTCATCCTTGGCTAGCAGGCAACATCAACAAGCTCTTCATCTACATACAAGACCTCTCTTCCTCTACAAAGTGAGGAGTACACCGCAGTGATGTCTCTGCACTTCTAAACCTCTATTTATAACCACCCATCCAGATTTTATTGACTTATTTTAATGAGAAATATTAGATTCCATTTGTATATAATTGGACATATATGAGCGTATAGTATACAGAATATATTCTTCTGAATACAAGGGCCCAACAATATCCATAATCGAAAGCTTAAGTCTGGAAGTTGATTTCATGAATATGGTGTACCCGTGAAACTCAAGAATAATTTTCAAGGATAATACATACATAGGATACAGTATTATTACGACGTGAAAAGATAAATTAAAGGAGAATAAGTGGGGAATTTTGCTAAGTGCAGTGGTTTATTAGCTTCTTGGAGAGGCCACGTAGCAACTTCAACTTGCACTGAATCAGTTCATTTGACCTTTTCACTCTTTCAAAGTATGAAAACGATTTCTATGTTCATCAATACGTGTCTTGTAGAATTATTCTCCTTACTTCCATCCCATGCAAGTTTTGAAGTTGCAACTCCAATACACAACCTCTGACCAATCAAGTTCTTCACAACACAAAGGAAAGGAGGTTCAAAGAATAACTCTTGCACATTGTCACAAGCCCTCAGGTGGGAGCGAGGCAGTGCGCCGTTCCAATGCAACCTGCACGCACACAGCGGTACAATCAAACTCCAGTCAGTCTCCAACGAGAATATAACGTCAGTTTAGGTATGTCCAACCCACTTTCAACAATCAAACAATTGTAGTCCAATTTTAGCATATGCCCACAGTTTTTATAAAAGGCTGGTTGAGTATTTGAGAGAATAATTTGTCTGTAAGAAGGAACTTCACCTGAGTCAAACTGTCTCTTCGGAGGGAAACTAACCACATCGAACAAGTTAAACCCCAAGTTCAGTGATTAGATAAATTAAAAGTTTGATTTCAAAATGTTGTTAGAGATAACTTAAATTCATATTCTTTTATAAATGAAGAGTACCCATGGGAGCTTAAGAGAAAACATTTATTGTTACCTAAATTATTCTCACTAGATCTAGTAAAAACTCTAGAGCATAAAGCATCTGCATTCCTATCAACATAAATTCATGTTTATCACAATATAATATTATGTTTATAGCACGATTTAAACAATAACCACATGTTAAAACCTTTATTACCAGTGTAAGGAATAATATTTGACTAAAATAAAGGAACAATCGACACGAATCAGTGAACCAGAATGAAACACGAAGAAGATATAAAGATGAGTCCCTAATTGTTCTTGACCAGCCACATCTTTAAGACTCGAAAGCTGATTTAATTGTTCTAGATACTAAAAGCAAGAAATACCATTTCCCCACCTCAAGAGAATGTCAAATGTCAATGCCTAACTTGTAGTTTTGTTCTCGTCTCTGACTTTTCAGATTTATCAGCATCAATATCACATTCACATCATATTTTCAACTGTGTATATTACTAATTTTCTTATCCGTATTAATGCAGGGGGAATTCTTTCCCCCTTGATATTCCAAGCTTCTTTAATAAGAAAGCAACACCCCACATTCCTTTACTTGAATTTAACTTTTTGCTCTCGGTTCTTCTACTAATGGCATAAGAAGAATGTTACATGGACTTTTAGTGCCCAAATAAAAAATCGGACCAGTCTTGATGGGTTCACATGGACTTTAGGCAGGCCCAGTTCAGTGATCTCTTATATTCAATTCACTTCCCCCTTTCTGTCTATGTAATGAACCAACAGTGGAATAAATATTTTCTCTTTCTTCTATCATTTCGCATTCTCTTAGTGCATCTCATCATTTGTCTTAATCTGCTAATAAAATACATAACATAAAGCTAACTGATATGAAAATGATGGGGAGCAAAAACAAATGGTTCCCAGCCCCCAATTGGCATGGATTTTATAAATAAGCAAAGTTCCACCTCAATTGTGAAATAATTAAGAAAATCCGTCATTCTGTACTATATTGACATCGTTTAATCAGCTGAAAGTGACCAGTCAACACCGTTTTTGCACGCAAATGAATAAGCCATTGCTTGGTGAATCAAATTGGTGGTTGAAATCAAGAAAATAATGCACAGAATACTAAATTTGTCAGTCTTTGGTACCCTAATTACAGGCCATATTTTAATAGCGTACTTGGTAAACTGCTAGAATTAGAAGGCCACCTAACACTTGACTTCCCACAACACAAGCAAAGAAAAGTTTGATCTTCAATTTAATCATCCGCACAATAATTGCATGGATTTTTTAATAATTATAAAAATAAAATGGAAACATATATATATATATATATATATATATATATATATATATATATATATATATATATATATATATCAGTAATAATTTCACTGCGATTATGAAATTCACTATCAAATCATTGAGATAAATCGGACGGCTATAAACAAGTAATGATAATATTTTGAGACGGTGGACTTTGGAAGATAGCTATCGCTATCTTCATAAAGGCGGCCAATTATTATGATTATTCCACTCCCAAGTCTCAGCCAGCGCTCTGACTTTCTGAACGCGACCTTTTTGGCTCAAATCAAAGCTTCTCCTCTCTTACGCGCCTTAAATAACCAGTGTTAAGCACGACTCAATAAGGGAGGCCAGTGACCGGGACCACGTGCTGAGACGATGCTTCTTTTTATTTCTTACAAAGAGAAGGTTTAGGTTAGGTTGGAGTTTTTCCATTGAATTAGTTATTGAGTGTCCTACAGGATTTTCCAACCTTCTAAAGGTTTATACGACACCGTTTTTACCATTAGATGCAGATAATCCTAACAATATCCAAAATTTTGGTCTACCTTTTTCACACAACTTAGCTGAATTAGTTACTGTCAAGTAAAGTCGGAATATTTGTTAATTAATTTTTACGTCATAATTATGAAATTAACTGTTTTTAAATCATAATGTTGGATTATTAGATAAGATAATTAAGTAGAACAGCATGAGACGGCAGTGAAGTGATAACCACGCTCCTAAGCTGCCTCTGCTACTCAATTCTCATCGTCTCCGCCTATTTCTTCCTCAACCTTTCTCGCTGGCGTACTTAGACGCTGAACCCTAACCTTTTTTTATCTTTCCATTTACCACTTTTATATATCAATCAATCAATCAATACACTTCGGTCCTTCGGATTTGATTTTGCGCCGAAAAAATACATATATATATATATATACCCGGTGTTTACCGCCATGAAAGTACCAGAAACCGACCCTGTCACTCTTTCAGAGCACCTCGTCTCTTCGTTGCTTGACCAAATCCCACTCATTACCAACTTCAGAGGCAAATGGGCTATCATCAAAACAAAGCTCCTTCATCTCCAAACGCAGCTTCAAGATTTCAACGACTTTTCAACTGCTACCTCCAATCCACTCTGTCTCGACCACCTTTACTCCATCTCTCACACCCTCAACGACGCCGTTTCTGTTGCCCAGAAATGTCAAAGCGTTAATTTAACCCAAGGCAAGCTCAAGACCCAGAGTGATGTTGACTCTGTTTTGGCCAAATTAGATCGACACGTCAACGACTTTGACGTTTTGATTAAAAGTGGAGTTCTCCAAGATGGTGCTGTTTTGTCAGGTTCTGCTTCGAAGAGGGAGACCGTGAGAGCAGAGTCGAGGAACTTGATAACTCGGTTGCAGATTGGAACCACCGAGTCGAAGAACTCGGCGATCGACTCACTTTTGGCGATTTTACAAGAAAATGATAAGAATGTGATGATCGCAGTGGCTCAAGGTGTAGTACCGGTTCTTGTTAAGTTATTGGACTCAAGCTCCTTGGAAATGAAAGAGAAAACCGTTGCTGCGGTCTCTAGGGTTGCGACGGTTGATAGTAGCAAACATGTGTTGATTGCTGAAGGTTTGTTGCTGCTAAATCACTTGCTTCGTGTTCTTGAATCAGGAAGTGGGTTTGCAAAAGAACGAGCTTGTGTTGCTTTACAAGCTTTGAGTTATTCTAAAGAAAATGCGAGAGCAATTGGATGTAGAGGTGGAATTTCTTCTTTATTAGAGATTTGTCAAGGTGGAACGCCTGGTTCACAGGCTTTTGCTGCTGGGGTTTTGAGGAATCTTGCTGGGGTTAGTGAAATAAGGGATAATTTTATTGAGGAGCATGCCATTGCGGTACTGCTTGGCCTTGCGGCTTCTGGAACTGCAATTGCACAAGAAAATGCAATTGGGTGTCTGTGTAATTTGGTTTCGGATGATGAAAGTTTGAAGCTTTTGATTGTTAAAGAGGGAGGTATCGAGTCTTTGAAGAATTACTGGGATTCAATTGCAAATTTTAGTAGTCTTGAAGTGGCTGTTGAGTTGGTAAGGCATTTGTGTTCATGTCATCCCATTGCCGAAGTTTTAGTTTCTGATGGGTTTGTTGTTAGGCTTGTGAATGCATTGAATTTTGAGGTATTGGGTGTGAGAGTTGCGGCCGCTCAGGCTGTTTATGAGATGGGGATTAGTTCTAAGATAAGGAAAGAACTGGGTGAATGTGGGTGCATTGGACCTTTGATTAAGATGCTGGATGGTAAGGCTGTGGAAGAGAAAGAAGCTTCTGCAAAAGCATTGTCAATGCTTGTGTTGTATGCAGGAAATAGAAGAGTTCTTCGCAAGGATGAGAGAGGGATATTGAGTTTAGTTCAGTTGTTGGATCCTCTGATCCAAAATTTGGATAAGAAATACCCTGTTGCTGTATTGGCTGCTCTTCTTCATTGTAACAAGTGCAGGAAACGAATGGTTACGGCTGGTGCTTGTGCACACTTGCAGAAACTTGTTGAAATGGATGTTGAGGGTGCTAAGAAACTTTTGGAAAGTCTTGGACGTGCTAAGATTTGGGGTGTTTTCGCTCGGCCGTGAAAATTGAAGAGATCTTCAACTGGTTGCAATATGGAACAATTTACAAGGAGGTTCATAGATCCATATATATGATAATTGTGTTTATGTTGATTTCTTGTTTTTTCATTACTTGATCTTTTTGTCCATATTGCTTGTTAATTTGCGTAGTAGTAAATGTTGCTAGTCAAATTGCCAATGAATACCTTTTATGTAGAGACATAATCTTGGTTTAGTGATCTAATTGGATTGAGATTCTTGTTTTTAACCCAGACTCAGGTGATAAATAGTTTCCCTGAAACTATGGAACTTGAAATTTGGAAAACATTCTCGGCTATTCCCTTCTATTATATGGGAAGATTTATTCTAATGTTTCCCTGATTGAAGCCGGAGGCCACCTTTGATGACTTTAAGTATTCTCAAAGGCCGCTAACTGATTTTTTTCCGTTAACCCAGTGCATACAGAGGAGTAGCTAGTATCTGATTTCATGTTTAACTTGATTAACCTTTGTCATGATTGTGATTTATCTTAGAATATAGTCTCAGACTAATTAATCATATTAGTTTTATTGTTTGATACGTCTCTTGTAGTTATGCAGAATTCGGTTCATCTGTTAAAGATTTCGATGCCGTGTGAACTGCCCGTTAAAATCCTCCAACAAACGTCTCTGTGGAATTAATAGTTACCTACACTGGTAATAAATTACTCTTCCCCTGGTCCATATTTTATAGTGTCAATATTCTGGGTCCCAAATAATTGAACTCATTTATATTATATCGTATGTTTTTCCAATATGAGTATTGATTGATATTCTGGCAATTATTTTAGACAAGTTTGGTGGGATGCATAATATGGAAGAGAATATCTAAAATTTCTGGTTCTAAACCATGTGCACATGTTCCTGAGCATGTGCATTTGCTTGCAGATATCTCCATTTCTGTTGGCGGTTACCTAGCAAGCAAGGATCTACAACTATTTTGTTTGCATAATTGCGTTTGCCCAAAGCAACTACTAAGCGGTTCAGTCCTCTTCCGTGTTTTGTGACGACTTTTTAGGATATGTTGACCTTTTTCAATTACTTAATTCAGTTCTATATTTGACAAGTTGAATCTTTTTTAGTGAAATAAAAATTCATGGAGGCTTTGTATGGTACAAGAGAATGATGTTATGGAGCAAGTTTGTCTTTCTGAAAAGACATTATTTGTTATCAGGTCCCAGTTCCTGAAAAGACATTATTTTCTATTTTTACTGTGTCTTTCTGATCTTATGGAGCAAGTTTCTGTTTCTATAACTCTGTAATCTTACTAAGGATAAGGATAATGCCGAAGATGGAATGCATATTATGAGTGTACGTTTGCCATTACAATATGGGTATCCATTAAAATTTATAAAAATTCACTGTATCCTAATCCTACTTTCACTTTTAATCTCCCTCAAAACTCAATGACAAAGTAGTTCGCATTGGTGATGGTGATTTGGTTGTTTTGCAGCAAGGCAGACTTCATGCAAATTAAATAACTCACCACTACATTTGTCAACCAAGTCATCTGTTGCAAAGTCTCCTGCTCCTACCCAAATGAATTTGCTTTTATAAATATATAAAGGTAAGAGACTTGCAATTAATAATAAAATAACGTTTAATATGATTATTCTATATATTAGATTGAATCAAGCGTGAATTCAATGGTAGCCATAAGATTTAGCTTATCTAAGATACCTGGTAAAATCGTTTTTAAAATATTGATAATCTTATTCCCTAGAATTAGTAATTATTTTTAAGTCAATCTAAGATCACCCGAACTAAATGAAAATTAGATTTATTTTACTACAAAATTCAATAACATTATCAAAATCTTTGTATGGACGAGATTGAGGAGATTTCTTAAGAAAAGAAGAGCAGAAGAATTGTCTACTTATTATGGCCTTAAATTTGTGCATTCTTCATGGAAAGGCCAACGTACCTCCTAAACTTGTGTATAGCAGATGTAAACAACTTCCTATCTCTTCTTGAAAGTTACTTAGCAGACTGTTTGATGTTGCAATCATATCTTTCTTAGGATTTTCTGTTGGGGGGAGGCATGGGTTAATACCCGTACCAAGGCCTGACCAGTTCGCCGCACTGGTGGGTCGAACAGGCTTTGCATTTAAACAACACGAAAGTTGTAAAATAAACATGAAAATGAAGAAATTTCAATTAAAGTAATAACAATTATGGTTTTAATTTGTGGCAGCACCCAACTCACATGAAATTTCAGTATCCTAATGAGTTAACAAGAATTATCCAGCACCAACCAACATTCAACAAAAGATATTTAGTCAACAAGCAATTACAAGTTACAACTAGGCAACTAGTCCACCAGTTCTACTAATTCCATTCTCATCTATCAAATTCAACAATGTGGCAACCAGCCTTTGAGACAGCTCTTCACTCCATCTTTTCCATGCAAGTGCAGTGGCATCCAAATCATCAATGAACTCCTGGAAAAATAAAGACATTGCGAGGGCAAGTCTCTCTGAAATACAACCTCCACGATGTAAATAATAAACAGTCAACATTGAGACCTGTGAACCAGTGCAAAATCGTTGGTTCAATTGCTGGTCAAAACAGTTCAAAGGCCTAAGTCTTGACCAGACCGGCCAACCAAAAGTTCTAATATTTCATTTACTGTAAAAGAAAATGCTTTTCAAAAGTTTAAAATCACTGGGTATTGCCATTAAGCTTTTCCAATTTATAAGGAAAAACCTTCCCTTTAGGGAAGATGGAGGATCCGTACAGGTTTTCCCAATCAAGATCCCTTCTCTATAATTTGGTGAAAAGTCAGGAGAATGGATGAAGTAGTCTATCTGAATTATTGCTAATGTATAATTAATTTTTTTTTTTTTTATAAATTATTCATAGAAAAAACAAGAAAGATACAATATGTCATTTTAGATGATTAAAGAGTAAAAGTTCAATTCAATCTATCAAACACATTTGAATGTGTTTTATCATGTAAAATATTTATTAATTTCATAGTCAATTTGGTGGTGGTTGTTAGTTTGATAAATAAAATCATCATTCCAATTAAATTTTCATTACCTTCTTTTGAAGTAGGCATTTTAAAGTTAGTACTAATCATTTTCTTTACAAGTTTAAGTGAAAGGCTACAAACATGAGTATGCTAAGGTAAACTTAAATAAATACACAGATATTGTATTATTATATGATTAAATATAATTTTAAAGTATACATATAGTTTTATTGTTTTTATATTACAATTTGTATAGGTTTTATTTTCCTTTGTCTCGATTATGTGGGAATGGATATAGTGACTATTTAATTCCTAAATATACATGCATATCAAGGCCAATGTTTGTGTTTTGACATTAGAATTGTTGTGAAAATTCATATCATATTTTTTTTCAGATTATGTATTGCTTCATGAACCACTTATACACCAAAATTAGGGAGTCAAAACTGTTGAAATTAAGATTTTGAGCCTTGAGTCACTGATATGTCCATGACGCTGGACCTGGATCCTTACCATGTTGCAGATCAAGCAAGATTAGTTAAGAAATTGAGATCGAAGCTTTGTAGGGTTTAAGGTTTAGAGTTGTTGTAACCAATTTTGCATGAGCCCCAAATTCCACATCAAGGGTTGCTTACTTTTGTTTGAGAATAATGGGAATTTTTCAAACTAATATCCTCTCTTTTTTTTTAATTCCTTGGAGTTCGTATTCGCCTGAAGAATACAAGCTTATTGCCCTTGTTGGTTGCAGATTTCTTTACTTTCTTTCTGGGGCATATCAGAAAAGTAGCTTCACAAGCTACAAATTACAACAAAGCTTCTCGTTACAGAAATATTATGATAATCTTCTCTTACTATTTATTCTATACGTACATCAAGTGGCACTACAAAGTTGTGATTAAGCCTGAATTTGTGTAGAGCTGCGTGCTGAGATGATAGTGAGAATCATCATGAAAAGGAAAGAAAAGTAAGAGAAACTGAGAGAGAGTGTAATTTTGTTACAAAATTTGCCGAAATTATGACAAATGGCCGTCCAACCGCTGTGTTTGTTGCCATGTCGACCAATATATGCTTCTGCTGTTGCGGCTGCAGCCGCAGACATCAACAAGCTCATCATCACCTGCCACATTCAAATTCAAAACCCCACAGTATATAAGAAGTTTCTGAAAATGAGTTCAAATACTTACTAGGAATCTCTCTCGATCTTTTGTCTTTTCACATCCGAAACTGATTCTAAAAATCATAATACAAACTGTTGAAGAATTAAGCAAGACATACCAAATCGTGAATAAACAAGAAGAAATATTTGTTAGGGCTTGAGCCTTGTCGAACAAGGAAGAAAACGTAGAGCAAGGAAAGTATTGAACAGCCACATGCCACAGCATTTCCCCCAATAAAAAACCTGAAAAGTAAAAATGGAAAAGATTAGTAACTTCAAGTGAAACAAAAAGGCCTGTAAATTTGTTGTATTTTTCATCTTACTTGAAAGACGTGGAATAGCTAGATTTAGCTTCATATGGGGTGCCAAAAAGGACAATAGATTGCTTTGCGGTGCGCATCGCAATTGCTGCAGCTAATGCAGTGCTAATGGCCAAAAGCCTCAAGAAAATTTGTGCAAGATTAAAAATTCTTAGCGTTTTTAGGGGCGGGCTCTCTTGAAACTTGGCTCTGGAGCTCTCCATTCTGAAAGTTTTGAAGACAGATAGCCAAGAGTTGGGGAAAGAGTGTGAATTTATGGTAAGTACTTATAGAAACATAAGGCTGAGGAATCTTTCTACATAAGTCCACTATATTATAATGATGATTCCTTCCAGGTGATTGATCTTCTCATGCACGGCCTTTAAATCACGCCTATACCAATGTTAGGCAAAAGAATAATAGCATTTTAGGTTAAACAAATTATCACACGTATGCTTATATCATGTCCCTTACTAATGCATGTAATTTTTTATTTTATTTCAAAAAATTAAATGACAAGTTTTAGAATTCGGAAGACACTAGGATAAACTTTTTCTAAATAAATAAATACAATTTTGAAATAACGATCACATACACAACAAACTTTGATTAACAAATACAACAATTATAGTTTTATCATCAATTATGAATATATTTATACTTTTTATCTTTTATAAACAAAAGATAGGTTCGATTGCCAAATGTGCTCTAATCATTTAAATCCTCTATAAATATTTTCACAAATATGTCTTTTGAAATATTAGAAAATGAATTTACAAAATTTAGTCCAAAATCAATCATAGTATTTCTTTTACTTATTTATATTAGCAACGAAGATAAAACTTGGTTGCTTTTACTTCTAACTAATTGAATTCATGGAGTCAATTGCCATTTCTCTCTTTTGGACAAAATGATTTTCTCTTAGGATGGCCAAATGAAATAGAATTCTGCGTCTTCATGGCTAAGAAACTTCACCATAACCACCAACCATTCTGATGGGTTTATTTTGAGTCACTTTCGCTATATATCATCATTATTTGTGATACAATTTGACAACTCTTTTTCAAACCTAAAATCATCATTCCTTCGACATTATTGAGTTGGCTTTGGCTTTGCATTTGCTTGACTTGACTACCATGATATTTCTATCGGAACAAGTTGCAAGTGTGCTGACTAACCAATTCTATCGCAACTAACATCAGTACGTATATTGAATTTGTTTCGTCTTACGTCAGATGAAAGGTTAACTAGTAATTACTTCAGAGGGCCGTTTTATTCCAATTTTTGAAAATCATCTTCGTAATTTATCTTTTATTTTTTTTGTTTAGTTTATTAATAATAAAATATTATAGTAATATTTTATTACCAATACTGACGTGACAGATAATATAGGTGGTAATCTGATTATCACCTTCACCTTAGGTATTTAAAGATTACTAAGATAATCTTGATTTTATTATAATTATATTATTATTTATTAATTTTTTGAGACAAAAATAAATTTATTTTTAATTAATATGACAAATAATATAAAAAAAATTTAGAAATAATTATATTAAAGGGCATTTAAGTAAAATAATTTATTATTAATCTTTTATTATCTTTAATCAAACATAATAATTATTTATACCTACCAAATTTTATCAAACATAGTAATCATTTATACCCAACAATATTTTAAATAATTTATTTTTAAGGTAATTTTTTTATTTTGATAATAAAACATTACCCAAACCAAACACCCCCCAAGTGTTTGGGGCAAGTAATAACAACTATGGTAATTATTATTATATAATTTCTCCCGGTGGCCATTGTCATAAAAGTGAAATTAATTTACAAATAAAAAATAGATATATAATATTTGAGCAATCTTATATATATTTATTTTAAGTATACAATTATACACATATTTATATGTGTTATCAAATGATTAAATATTATTTTATTTTTAATTTAAAATCATTCAATCATATGATAACACATATAAATGTGTATATAATTATATACATATTTTAAATATATATCATTTTATTAATCGATATGCTTATTGGTATTAGCATGTGTTTATCATATATTTAATTTTTCTCACCATTAAAAAAAAACTCAATTACCTAGCAATTTAAAGGAATTTGGAAAAAAAAAAAGATGAAAAATGTGAAATGACTAGAGAATTTTTAAATATACTGCCACCAAACATTCAGTTTTTTATTATAAAATACTGTATTAACTATTGGGTTTGGATCACCCATAATAAATTGACCTGATTTAATTTATTCTAACTATTAAGAACAGTTAGTATAAGGAAATTACTGACAGTTAAACATCTATTTAAATTTCTAAACTACATCCCCAAAGGAAGGTGAACACAATATTTTACAGAAGAAGTTTTATTTTCTTCCTCTCCACACATAAAATCAAAAATACAAGCCAAAAAGAATGCAATGTGTGAGCAAATAGAGTTATAAAAATAACTTATGTTGACACCTCGCGCCATATTCAAATAAGTTTGTCGTAAACTTAAAGTCAGATACGTTAAATTATGTTTACTATAATTTACAAAATTTGATTTCATATATTTAATTGTTTCCAACACTAAATATAATAAGAGGCGTTTTTCACGTTATCAACAAGCCATGATCTTGAAGAACACCCCAATTGATAAGGGTTTAATCACTATGTCCCACCCAAACTTTGATGTTATGTTCATACCCTTAATGTTTGGAAATTTGATTTTTCATCCATCCATTGAAGTCATACTCATACTTTAGTTTTAAAGTCTATTTTGTAGTTTACACTACATATAATAAAATTAATATCACTTGAACTCATAATAGTTCAAACAAATTATATTTTCATTCTTTTTTCTATTTTTCTTTTTTAAATTTTCTCATTAATTAAATATTGGATTACTGTAAACATTTTGTTCATAGGCAAGATTGTGAATGTCACCAAAGATAAATGTTGTAGGCGAATCGATAAAGAGAGAATGAAGATAACTCTATGTCTAAAAAGAATTCTTTTCAATTTAATAACGAATCGATTTGATTGTCAAATTAGAAAGATTGAGATAATTGTATGCTTTTTATACAAATTAAATCATTTGTTGAAAGAAATAATTTCATTTGATAATTAAGAGAATATGTTGTCTTTTTTTTTTATTGGACGTCGTATGCTATATTAGTTTTCTTGTCATTTTTGTCATAGGTAAAAGTAGGTATAGGGTGAAATAAAAAGGGCAGAAGAATAATTCAATTGTCAAACAAAATTGTTTTCTCCAATAAATGATTCAATTCTTATTAACCTCGTAAGAAGAAAGTTGTTTTTTTTCCTCTCTATTTTTTCACTTCTAGCAATTTGAGAATTTCTGAGTGCTTGATGAATCTATTCTGATAGCATGGTAACCTTTTGTCAATTTACTTTTTTGCCTACTTACCTTCATATGACTTTTATTCAAGCAAAAGAGGTGAGATGACCTAAAAGACAAAGAGTTGGAAAAGACAAACATTAGATGAAAAAGGATACAGTCCTTCAAAGGGTGAAGGGATAACATTGAATTAGGACTCCATAACTAGACTTTTGACATAAAAAAATGAAATGGTGCTATTCAAACTTTTCTTTGGCTTTGGATCATGGTTTCTAGGATAAACTAATAATTTACAATAAAACTTAACAGTTTAATTAAGAAAAGTGGACGACGAAATTCAAACTTAAAATACGGACAATTGTAATTTCATCAAAGTTTGGGTGGAAAATGGCATTTGAGCTTGACATGGAGGAATGATGTGTGGATGACTAACAAACAAAAAAAATTTAGTTGAAACTCATAATTAGTTTCGTTTGACCCCAACTAGATCTGTGTGGACTTTGAATATCTCTTTAATAATAGAAAAACTAAGAAGCGTTGAGTCGACCCAGGTGGTTTTATAAGAACAAAACTTCGCCTTCAGATTTATCGTCTAATCGTCTTCCTGCAATTCTCCAACTTGACCCATTTGCATTTATCGATTGTCAAAGATTATATACTTCATTGATTTCATTGAGGTCGGTTTTTCAGTAGACTCTAATTAGAATCACCACAAATTTTATGATGAAGCACAATATTCAATCACCCAACTGACATTTTGGACAATTTTTTTAATCACTTAGAAACTCCTTATTTGTCCACGACAATTATTTTGTTCCTTTCTCTTCTTTTTTATGAAGAGAGCAGAATGAAAAAGCATTAAGGATCATGGATCAATAAATTAATAATCTAATTATGTACATATAAAAATGGGTTTCTATCCAAATCTGAGAATAAGATGTGAAGAAATTGCATGTACAGATATTTACAGAGGTGTAGAAGTAGGTTTTGAGGAGGAGAGATGGTGGGCATTTTCAGTTGCTGATGTGGAAGTACTTGGGATCCGATGGAAAATCATATTCCACATGCAACTGCAATGTGAAAACAGCATTCCCGGGTTAGATAGATTGAATGTAGAGATACTTAACAAAACCAAATCTGAACACTGACAATCGCATTTGTCACAACCTGGCGACTATAAATCTAATTTCAACCATGAAATAACCAACAAAATCATGAGTTGCAAGTTATAAGAACTTCTGTATTAGGCAGTAAAACTACCAAGTAAATGCTTGCAGACAGTGGGCTTATATGCTAGATCAGATGTTCATGATACTCAGGCCTATACACAGCATTTGCAGTCCAATGATAAGCAGATTGAAGCAATCACATAATTCAATCAAAATAAAGATTGAGACAATTAGTAGGACACAAACAGAGACACAATACCTTGCCCTCATCAGAATCTGAATGGCGTTGTGGGAATACCACTTTCATATCATTATACAAATAAAAGCGTCGCACTATGTCACTGTCCTTTGGTGCACTTAAGGGATCAGATTTGCATCTCTGGATTGATCTTGAAGATCTTTTTGGATGGGGGCATAAAACCCGGAGGTGAAGAGCATAGCGCAGAACACCAGTGCCAGTATTGCTCTTGTTGACTTTTAAGGGACTATTTACAGATTTATCCTCATTTCCAAGGAATGAATTTGAAGAGCTGTGGTCCTTCCCACCTGAGTTTATATATTCACAAGACTGGCAGACAAGATTTCCATTATAGTCAGAACCATTTGTTTCAATCTCTTCCAGACCCTCGTGTGGATGCCTATGCATGATATCAGGTTCATTTGAATAACCAAAGTCTCCACTAAAAGGTGAAGAATGACTAATGTTTGGAGCAGAAGATGGCTTGACATGGTTTTTTACATCATAATCTCTCAATCTTCCAATTCCAGGTGTAGAAGTTGGTGCAGAAGAGGCTAAAGTGATCCTTTGGCGGATGAATGTCTATTTAAATAAACACAAGGTTCAAAGAGAAGCTTCAATTGTAAGAATCTCACTTTAATCCAAGAATATAAACCATTGAAAAACAACAGAAAGCTCATTGCTGCATAACACTAAATCATAAAATAGAAATCCAATCCATGATTTAGCTTTACACATCAAAGATAACAATAGGTTTGTTTCCCTTTTGGGGGGACTCTTAATTTTCACTTACATCCTATTTATATCACTTTGAAAAAAGTGAAAATAATGTTACAAGCATCCAGATACAAGCAACATAGATCGGAAAAGCCAATTCTCAGCTGCCACAAAGAAGTAGCACAGTAAATTTTAGCCTCCCTCCCATACTGGCAATAAAATTTTTTAGATGGTGCATATAAATGACACAAGGTACTAGTTGCCACCAAAAAATTTTTCTCTAATTATAACACATTTCTATAAGCTTCATACTTTTCTGTCATTGGTAAGAAAAGTAGCTGTATATAATAAGATGCAGGAGAAAAAAAATATGTTGATGAAATGCTAGAATCTATTTTTCCTTTCCTACCTTTGTACCAACTGGCATGTCACTCAAGTCATAGTTGCAGAAGAAGGTGTGAATAGGTGTCTTTTCTGGATTGCTAAGAACCTGCAACCAATTCAGTCTGTCAGTGTAAGACATTGATCTATTATATATATGTGTATCTTTATTTTCTAGTATGTTTTTAATAACTTAGTTATCCAAATACAAATCTATATAACAACAGGCAAGCAATATCTTGATGTTTATAAAAGCATGAGCAGATAGAAAGTATGCATACAAATAGCAATGAATCTTTGAAAACTATTCGTTCCTAAATGCTATTAAATCTATCTTAATTAAATGTTCTCTCCGGCAGAAAATAGGAAAGGACAATGAAGGAAGAATTGGTAATAATACATGTGCACAAGCGATAACCACACGAAGGCATGAATACATTATAACATTGAGCTATCAATAACATTTCCTAATAGATTGATATAAGGGCAAAAATTCTTACAGTAACGTAATTTAACCTATAATACAATCCACTGTCCAGATTACAAAGAGAAAAAAAAATAAAAAGACGTATTTAATTTGATCACTAAAAAAATCTTGACAAATATATTACCAATTGTATGCACCCTTTCATAGGTATACGTAAGCGACTCTTATCTGCTTGAGGGTCATCAATGCTAAGGCTCCTTCTCATTTTTGGGCCTATAGAATTGTTTGTTAATGAATGTCCACCAAGTTGTATTGATGAATAATATAGCAAGTAGTTATCTCCATCGATACTATTTACAGAAAATGGAAGTTTCTGTGATTTCACTGAGAAATTTCCCCCAGTCACATTAAGAAAAGCCAGGAAACCATCAATTCTCTGAACATTAGAGATGACAAAAAAAATTATTAGTCTATAGACATTGGGGAAAAGTAGAAAGGCCAGTGAACATGCCATGAACCAAACAAATTTTCATTACCAACTTAAATCACAAGTTAGAATGCTAACCTGACTAACTTTTCCAGATAATAACCGACCAGACAACAAAGACTCCTCAAATGAACCAACCAAGGACCTCCTATCTGCCAGTCCACTGACACTTCTTAACAATGTGACACTTTGAGAGGTAAGTTCTGAAGCCTGACCCCAATGACATTCTGAGCCAACAACAACCTCAGGAGTGAACAGATCTGACTTTTTCTGCAAATAATTAAGATCTTCAAATGATTTACTTGGCATCCTAATATCCTCATCTTTTTTGGAAGATAAAATGCCAGGGAAAGTTCCATCAAGTGACAGCTTCATATCCTTCAAGGTTATATAGTTGTCATCTAATTCTTTATTTACATCTCTGCAACCACCTGAAGATTTTATTCTTTCAGGGAATTTTGGACCAAGAGGAGACAGAGACAGAGACATGGAAGGTGATACCTTGTTTTTCTTAGGTATAGCTATAGCACCAGTTGAAGACCTCACTTCCGTTGCTCCAGAATCATTACATCCAGATGAGGATATATAATGATTACAAGTTTGCCAATCCTTGTTCCCAAGGAAAGGGCCATCAATGGAAAACTTGGAGTTTTCTCCACAATTACTGACAGGTGAACTTTTCCATTCTGAAAAACTAGAAGTAGACCAAATTGGAGAACTCAAATGATTGGAGTCGCCAATATGAGCTTTCTTATGCTCTTGCGAGATAGGCAAATGATAGTTATTGTTTTTTTCCAGGAAAGCACTCTGATAAGAACCGTCACCAATCTCCAGAGCACTACCATTAAAATGATCGGGGAGAAGCATTCCACTCAATGGAGACAGTACTCGCTTCCTGGCCAGTGAACCAGTGGCCTCAGCTGCATTAGGGGATGAAGACTGTTTTTTATTAAATGCTGCAGAATGGGAATGCAATGCCTTTGATTCAAAACCCACAAACCTGGGGATAGATGTTTGAATATTCTGCCCACTTTTAGGAGTGAGCCAGCCATTCTGTTCCATGGACCCATTATTCAAACCATTTATATTTGATCTGCCATCTTTATACACATGCAAAACATTTGAATCCTTTGGAAGCTCTGGAATGATTTTCCTGGGGTAATCTCCGAAAGAGGAGCACGGAAAATCTATCTGCATTCTATTGCCAACATTTCCTCCATGCATCCCAGCTAAATCACAACTACTCACATTAACAATTCGTGGTGTTTGCACAAAACTGCTAAGCGACACAGTCATTTCCTCAGCAATACCACCAGAAGACACCTGAGGCAAGCCCATCTCCAAAGTTAAGAGTTCTTTCAAATGTTCAAAAGGATCCTCCCTTAGTTCTTTATTATCCAATCAATTGTGATATATTACTTGAAAGCATCTTCCTGAATCAATATCATTTGATGCCTCCACGAACCAATGGAACTCGAGTTTCTTGATGATATCAATGGCATTAATGAGAATTTAAGTTCAGTTGCCAGAATTCCCGGAAATATTAGTATGTTTGCCAAAACTAAAGCTAAATCAATGGCAGAGGCTTGTACTACCTATCTACCAAATTCAATGCCATCTCAACTACAGATCCTTCTTCAGATTATGCACACAAAGAAAGCCAAATCCAGATGCACAAGACGATAGTAGAACATCATTTGTTGTTCTCTCAGCTCTGAATCAACCAGCAAAGGGAAAAGAGTGGTTCATGAGAAACCAATGAATTATCCTGGACATATAGTTACAAGAACCAAGCTAAATGATTTTGCCACCACAAAAAACTATAGACAGAACATAAATTATACATCCACAAACTTGATATGTTTTCAATTTTAAAACCAATTAAGCACACAATCCATAATCTCCCTAATTGAGCTTAAGTAATCTTCTTGAAAAAAAATTAACTTACAGAGAAAAATAATCATAGTCAGGTCGTCCAAAGGAGCGCATTTAAAATTATTTGTAGATAATCCATAGAATTATAGGTTGTTCTTTTTTTTTTTTTAAATAAAAACCTCCAAAAAAACACAAATAATTTAAGACCGATGTGATCAACACCAATCCAGAATCACATTAATCTTAGCAAATAAAAGCCAATGCCTGAACACAATCAAGAAGTAGAAAGAAAACTGACGACAGAAGCACAGATTCAATTGTCAACAACTTCTCATCTTCAAGATATGTAATAGAAACAGAAAATAAAATAAAATAAGGCAACTCTGATCATACAAAAAATAAAATTTTCATCACCTAACATAAGAAAAAACTAAGCTTAAGCTCAATACGAGTAATTTTTTTTCCTCAGTTTTATTCTTCATTTATCTAATATGAAAAACCAAAACCCAGAAAAATATGCATAATATCGAACCCAGAACGAAATTTCTTTCTTTGTCCCAATTCCCAAAAGAACCAAATAGATAACAGCAACACACATCCCCAGAACTTAAAAATCGCAACTTAACAAACTATATCGATGACATCGAAGCCAATCATCATAAGTTTAATCTAAACAGAACCAAAAAAAAACAAGACGCACCGTGATTATACACATGAAAACAAACAAACCACCCTCAATTCAAACTTGCACGCCTCTAAAAAAAAGAAAAAATAAGAAGAATAAGAAAGGCAGATGGAAATTCAGTCAAAATAGAATTTCTTCTTTTTTCTTCTACTGCGGGCGGCTGCTGCTTCTATTGTTTTTACGGTTCCACGCATTTCCATAAAAGACTATTATTTAGCTTTGTTTAATTATTTATTATATCTTTTTTTTTTTTAATCTTCCTAAATAATCTAAATTTCTATCGCTCTCCATAATCTATATCTTTAATTTGTGTTGGGCGTTGGTAATTTGCTATGAGCCTCCCATCCCACGTTGTAAAGACATTGTGGGTCACTCATTGCTTCAGCAGAAATTTCTGGCTCTCTTTTATTTGTAGTTTCTTTCTTCTAAAACTAACGGCGTCACTTGTGTTGTGTTTCAACTTGCCTTCTCCTTTTTTCCTTGCACGTCTTTGTCTTCATTAATTAATTAATTACACCACAATCCTTTCCCTTTGTATAGATTGGACCATTCCAAGGTTTGGTTTCTAATTGGTATTCAATTATCTTCCTCCCCTTTTTTTTTTTTTTCAAATGATAAATATTAAGAGAAATATATCTAGAATGAAACTAAGTTTTATTTGTTGTGCTGTATTTTTCCACCAGCCTTCATATCTCAAGATTATGTCAAGGTCTTTGTCAACATAATTGTTCTCTAATTTATGCAATCTCATTGCATCTACATCATCATGTTTTTTTTTTTTTTTTTCCCTTTTTTACATTCCTAATTTTTGAATTATGATTTTTTTTAATTGGGAACTCGGCTCGACTTGTCAAACCAGTAAATTTTGAGGTATAATAACTGAATACATAATCACTGTATCGACTCCATCAAAAATTTATCATATATCATAAGAGTGTCTTCCTCGTTCATATTATTTTTTTCTAGAGATAAGGGAGCTCTTATGTTCTTTTGAATTATGATATTGCTCCCCACCTAATTTATTTGAAAGAGTATAGTATTATATATATACACAAGAACATCAATCCATTCCACCAACCAATATCAGCTTGTCTTCTGTCACATCCAAGGTAATGGAACTCCTCTAAGATGGTAGAAAAGTTAGTTTAAAGCTAGTATTAGTAAAAAAGAAAATTTTCAAATATGAAATTAAATGTTTAATTCTTTTTTAATAATATTTCAAGAGTTTAGTTTTACATGTTTTGATTTATCAATTTAATTCAAAAAAATAATTTGACTAAAATAAAAAATTTTATTAAAAAAAGTAAAGCGGTAATAAATATTTACAAATGTTTGATGGGTACAAGCCTTACAAAACTAGAAATGTCCTTATTTTATTATTTCAATGGACTCAATGATATAAAAGATAATAATAATATTATGTATATAATTTTATATATAAATAATGATATATTATTATATAATTAAATATTAATTTATTTTTAATTTTTAATTATATATTATTATTTATAAATAAAATATATACAAAAAATATGTATAAAAATCGTGCATTCAATACTATTAAAAAGATAATTTAACAGTTGCCTATTTTTTAAACTTTAAAAAGAGGGATAAGTTGAAAATGAGCAATTGCTGAAACGGTGTCGTTCTTGTCGCTTGTAATTTCTATGTTCTCATAATATTTAACAATAAAACTATGTGTATTCACTTTGGGTACATAAATATATACATATTTATATATGTCATCATTTAATTGGATGATTTTGAATTAAGAATAAAACAATAACCAATCATATGATGACACATATGAATGTGTATATATTTGTATATCCAAAATAGATATACATAGTATTGCTCAATATTTAAATAAATTCTCTCCACCGTTCTTCAGGTTAAAAAATAAATCAAGTGTGGGGCGACTTCTCTCGTCCCAACCCCTCGCTGCCAATTCTCTCTGTCAATTTCTTGCTTGAAAAGACGGGCAAACAACCAGACAAGACGAAAGAAAGCTAACCAAACTAACAAAATTAAACCAAAAGCCTTGACAAAAGCAAAGAGTTCTATTCCTTTTGGGTTTGAATCGAATTGAAGAAGATGGTGGACTTTGGTCGCGTACAAAAGGAGCTACAAGAATGTAGCAGAGACATGGAGGCTTCTGGCATCAAAGTCACTCCTGTTTCTGACAACCTCGTTCATTTATCGGGTACCATTCCTGGACCCATCGGCACTCCGTACGAAGGCGGCACTTTTCATCTCGACATCAAATTGCCAGGTGAAACTATCTGCTTCTTTATCATTTCTTCGTTTCTGGTTAAGCTGTAAGGCTAATATTTTGCAATTTTAGATGAATCTTGATCTGGGTTTAGGGTTTTTTCAAGCGGTTGTGTGCTCAAATTTATCGGTTCGTAATTGTACTATTGTAATTGATTTCTTGGAAAAGTTGGGAGTTGCTATGTTATCAGGAGTTTAACCTCCGTAATGTTACTGGAATTACATATTTTTGACGGTGTACAACATAAATGTGATGCAAGTTAAGAGAAAAAAATGTCTAAGGAAGGTTACTGGACCAATGGCAATATAACCAAGTTTGGAAATTATTAAAAATTTGATCAACCTGAGGGTTCCTACCTTATTGGGTATTTCTCTTACTATACTAGTAGTTCCTTATTTTCGTTCCTGTTGTATTTATGATGTTGGACTTAGAGGCCGTCGTTGACTTGTATTTTTAATGTTTGGTTTCTGTTTGCAGATGGGTATCCTTTTGAGCCTCCCAAAATGCATTTTGTGACCAAAGTTTGGTAAGAATGATTGTGCATTGCCTTTATTTCTAATTTATTCCTGTAGTTTATATTTATTTAATTACCATACATGCATTGTATGTGTGTACTTGTTTCTCTCATGATGGTTTCAGGGAATTTTAACACATGGTGGCTGTACCAGGAGAATAGTTGATATGCTTTAGAAAATGAAACTCCTTAAATTGCTACTATTGTTTTCTCTGGTATTTATAATAGAAATAAAATGCAAATGGCACTCTCTCTTTGTTTTGATGGTAAATGGAACTTCAGAGTTTGATGTGTATGCCTAATCTCATGAGCACTAGGATGAGGTTGAAGCAAATTTTTACACTTGACAAAAAACTTTGATAATATTACATCTAGCATGCACATGAATTCCAAAGTCTATACGTATGTATGTAAATCAACTGGGGAAGGCATTTACAGTAATCCATATTTCATAGTTGTTAGTTGAACGTCAAATATCTATTTTCTTTATTTTTATGGGCTTATGTGTTTCCTGAATTCAAGATGTGGCTTTTCTGTGATTCCATATTAGTTATGGAAATGGCAATAGCTTGATAGAGTTTTTTTTTTTTTTTTTTAATTTGATATATTGTTGTTGACTTCTAGACTCTTGTAGGATATCCTAGCAACTTGATTTCAGATTCTCTTGATAATTTAAAGCCTCTTGATGTTTTTATGTACCGCCTGTATGTGGACAACTTGTTCACCCCTTTATGTAAGACCATCCTCATGAGCACAAACTTGAAAAGATGTATAAAAAAGATACCTTATTTTCATCCAACAGGTGTTTAACACGTTGTAGTAGAGCTTTTGTTTTCCAATACTAGTTGAAACAAGCAAAGTAAAACTGAGTGTGTTGTACTATTAACTCAAGGAAGTGGTCAGTCATTTTTTCATTTCTCTTCTTATGAGATATTGTTGCAGTTGTTTGAGATTTCAGTGAGTTACTCGTAGGCATGTTTTAAAATGATTTTTGTTTATTTATTATTCATGGTAAAAAATTAATTTTCATGGTGTTTCTGCTCCCTGATCCAATCAGGTTTGCATTCTGTTTTAAGAGTACATGATGATTTGAAGATTAAGAATTAAGAAGTTTGTTGCTAGATTTTGTGTTGTCCGGGCAAACATGTGGTGGATGGAAATATTTGGATTGAGTGTGCAAATTATATGTTATTTGGTAGCACATCAATTTTGTCAGTTAAGCTCTGAAATGATAACACCTGAATCCTTTCTTACTTGCTCTGTGAATGAAGGCACCCTAATATAAGCAGTCAAAGTGGAGCAATTTGCCTAGACATCCTGAAGGATCAATGGAGCCCAGCACTAACTCTGAAGACAGCACTTCTCTCTGTACAGGCATTGCTGTCTGCTCCTGAACCTGATGACCCTCAAGATGCCGTGGTAGCTCAACAGGTCTAGTTTCTCCCATCTTGCTCCTGTGGTATACTTGTGGATTTCAGGAAGATATTCGTGTCACTTGTTTTTTTTAATTCAGTGCCAGCGTTGTTCCAGAGCTCCCACCCATTCCCAGCTTTCTGTTGTAATTCTAAGTTAGTGTCTGTGACATTGCAGTATCTTAGGGAATATCAGACTTTTCTAGGAACAGCTCGCTACTGGACAGAAACTTTTGCCAAGAATTCATCTCTTGGGGTAGAGGACAAGGTATGCCAACTCTAGGCCTTTGTTTAATCTGTCCTTTTTACCTTATTTAACTTACTACTAGGAAATTGACAGTGGGCTATCTTTCCATATAAGAAGTTAATAACAAGTACATACTTACTTTTAAGTCTAAAACATCATATTGACTTTGTTGCAATGCTATATCAATATTGGATTGGTGCAGGTACAGAAACTCGTGGAGATGGGTTTTCCTGAATCTTTGGTGAGGAGTGCTCTAGAGGCTGTTGGTGGCGATGAAAACATGGCCCTTGAAAAGCTTTGCTCCGGTTAGGGTGTGGTGCAGCTACCTACTGATGAAGAAGCTGAATATTATGTTCACACTTGATTAATCTGAATATATGCCAATTAATTTAGTCATGAAATCAGTAAATATCATCTTATTTTGGTCTGTCCTGCCTTCACTTAGACATGATGTCAGCTGCAACAACCAAAATTAACTGCAACAACCAGTCTTTCTCAAATGGAGTTGTTTTTGCTGCTAGAACTTATTTTCAATGACATCTCTGAATTCAAGGTGAAATATACATTTCTACTGTCAGCCTCTCTATTTTTTTTCTTGATTTTATTTATTTTGCAAAAACTAGACTCATACATTTTGGTAATAAGATTGTGATCATCTCAAACTAAATACCATATCAAACTTTGTTATACACATCACAAATTGTAAGGCCAAAATATGTGGTTTCTATTAACAATTTAAGTCTCGGCCTTGACGTCAACCATCTAGCAGTTGAGGAATCTGAAAATTGCAACATCTAGAAAACCCCGTTAATGCCTAACGAACATGGATCTTTACTTTGTGCGCAAGTGATTTGGGCTGAGTTTCTTGTAATCTAAGTAAATAAGTTCGATTGTTGCGTCAATTTTTTGTGGATAGCTTTCGATTTATAGGCTTTTCTCTACTTAAAACTGATGGGTTTTGGTAAAATTCAGCAAGTGTGAGATGATTTGAAACATTTTCAGTCCAATTCATATATATTTGAAGTTTTTGTTACATAATGAATCCATTGGACGATGGAGAAAGAAAGAGAAGACGAAGAAGCCTCAATTGCATTGTTTTATTATTCAATACCTCCACCACAAAATCACTGCTTTTGACAAACTAAACCAGCTATTAAAGATGCACTAATACTTTGGTTAATCGAAAAACAAAACTATGTAGGGACAAGGATCATTAGCAGAAATTAGCGTAATATGAACAATAATTTAACAGCAGTGATACACAATAACTCTTGATGGAGGCTGGGGAAATGAAAGATAATGATTGAGATACTAAGTGGTATTTAAACAAGTTAGCCATCACACAGGTTCCCTTCCTATCCATGGACTAGAGCAGGCAGTGGAGAAGGAGAAGGGGCACATCAATTCCAAATTCGGCTCTTTCTTTTACTTCCAAATGTTCCATTTTATTAATCCATCTCAATGGCAACATGTGCACTAGAGTCAACAGTACTAGTTCCTATTACACATCAATTGTTCCCTTTTTTTCATTCCCCATTGAGCTCTAGCCCATCTAGTCCATAAATTCATTACTCATTCAATGAGGTCTAGACCCAAGGTGCAGGACCATGTTGACCGGTACATGTTGACCGGTACATGTTGAATAATTGACATTTATCATAAGCAAGCAACAATCTAGAAATTTTGAACAATAAGCTTGACTGTATCAGAGTCCATATATTGTCTGCTGGGCTTCAGGTCAAAAGGAACAGGCTTTGCATGGGAAATGGGCTTCTCGTATTCGATAATAAAGAAAACCATTATATCAGATAAATTAAGAGTTTATTCTTATAATATTAATAGGAAATGTTTGAACTTATGCTTGTAAAATTAATAGAAAAGGTTTGAACTTATACGCTCTCATATATAATTTTTTTTTTTAATTATTCAAACTATCCTTTAAAGCCAGTCGTTAGACCTGAGATTTAAAAGATTGTGTGATTAATTTAACACCAAATAAACAACTCAATTTAAATAAATTTTCTCGTTAAAAAAAAATATACCTATAAAAGAAGTTAGAATATTCTATATGTTTTATTATTCAAAATGTTATCGATAAAAGTTTTTGGCCAAAGGACTCTTTCTCACCCAAGGTATAGTGAAATCTCAAACTCTCACCTTCAACTTTTAAAAACTTAAACACCTAGTCATAACCAAATTTTCGTTAAAAATTTCAGTTAATATTAGGGGTAAAATCATCATTTATTGAAAAATCAAAATTTTATTACATTTTCCTCTCTCATATTTAAAAACTTACATCCCCCCCCTAAACCTAAAGTTTAAAAAGTGACAAAAGCCCCCCAAGATTTGTTCTTCTTCCTTCAACGTTGATTTTTCTTTTCCCAGTCATCGGTCGTCCTCCTTCCTTCCTTATCTCTCCTCCGGTCTTTCTCCCTTGCCTCTCCGACTGTCTTCGATAGGAGATGAAGACGAAATTGTCTTCATTTCAGGTGCAAACTGATCATCTTCGTTTAAGAGATGAAGACGTTTTTATCTTCGATCGAAGATAATCAGAGAGGCAAATAGAGAGAAACCGAAGGAGAGATAAGGGGGAAGAAGGACGACCGACTATCAGGAAAGAAGATATTGGTGTCGAAGGAAGAGAAACAAACTTATAAGGGTTTTTGTTACTTTTTAAACTTTGGTTGGAAAAAAATATAAGTTTTTAAATATAAAAAAAATGTGATAAAATTTTAATTTTTTAATAAATGATAGTTTTATTTTTAATTTTAACTGAAATTTTTAATAAAAATTTAATTGAGAATAGATATTTAAATTTTTAAAAATTAAAAGACAAAGTTTAAGAGTACACTATATCCTCAGTAGAAAATAGTCGTTTGGCCATAGTTTTTGTATTGAAAATTTTATCAAACTTGGTCAATCAGATAAACTTCACGGTATAATGGCCGAACCATATGGAAGTTAACTGGGTTGAGTGGTGAGACTCGGCTCAGACCCACATAAGTTACTGAGAATATGTGCAGTAATAATTATATAAAACAAAGAAAAGAAATGGAGGAGCAAATTGTGAAAGTAAATGGTGGGCTCATTGCAGAATGACATTTAATTACAAGTAATAATGGTATTAATTAAACCGTTGCAGCAGATTCAACACCGGCATTCAAAGTTCAAACCAACGTGTTTTTGCGTTTTGACACTAGACTCCGGTTTGTTGCAGCTAATTACTCCAAAAATCAACCTCTCTTTGTCATCCTTTTGTCCTTCATTACGTGACTCTTCATTCCTATCCTATGCTTTTCATGCCTTCATTTTCTTCCTTTCAATTATATTATATGCGTCAGCTCAGCGTGACTCTTCCTTAGTCAAAATTCTTTATTACTTTCCTTCGAAATTTAATCATTGATCTTCCTCTTCTACCCCCAACAAACTATATTACATTTTAATTTGCTGCTTTAATTATCACTACTACGCCTCAATTTCACATGAAACCCCAATTATGCCCCTACATCTTAAATTAACATTAGATCCCTTTAGTCATCGTGTGGAGTTCAATATGATTTGGTAACTAATAATCTCTTGTTTACAGAATAAAATTTCTCATGTCACCGCCACCTACTCCAGAAAATTTTTTAATTAATTAAATTTAATTTAATCTATAAGAATTTTACTATAATGTATATGTCCTTTTCATTGTCCAACTTCATAGAAAAAACCGATTTATGATTTATTTTAAACTATGAAATTAAACTATATTATATACGGGGTATACCCGACGAAAGGCTAAAGTTTTTTTTTTTTTATAAAATATATTTGACCATATGTGACCGCTGTTTTGCACCTTACTACCAAGTTTACACACATGACATGAGCTAATTAAAGCGAGTTGACCAATATTCAACGCAAGAAAAGTCATTAAACATTATTAATGTGTTAAAGTAACAAGATAAACTCAGCTTAATTTTACGTTAATGATTTATAAATAAAAGATAATTTGATTAATCACATCAAAAGTATTTATTATTTATGTCCTTTTAATAAATGCAAAATCAGTCGTCTTAAATAGGTAGGTGTCATCTCTGTGCCTAGCTTTAAATTGGTCTGCTCCTTTCTCAATCAATCACTATTTTAAATTGATATATAAAATTAATAAAAAAATTAATTAATTAACAATATCAATATATGGAATTTGGTATTATTATATTATTAATTATACATACATTGTTATAATTTAGTATTTATTTATTATCCAATTTAAAAAAACTTTTCACAGAATCAAGTGAGACATGCCAATTTCTTTTTGTTAATTTGAAAAATTTACGATGATCAAAAGCTGCTCTCCTTTTTTGTTAATTTGACTTTATAGGAGGACGTCCAATGGCAATGACGTAATTAAAGTGAAACTCCGTGGCCATTTTTCCAACACAGCGCAAAACAAATATCGAAGTCCCAACCCAAGCATGGCATCTACTACACCTAAGAGTCTAGACTCAGCTCACTCGCCTCTCGCTTTCTCACTCACTGGTAATTACTTGAACAAGCAAACAAAACCCACCGAGGTACCTGACCTCTTTCGCGGGCTTCACTTTCTCCCTCTTTCAAGGCTTGATTTCCGATTCTACCATCACCCAAATCTTCGTTTTTTTTTTTTTTAAAGGACACACTTGACTCTACCATTATTTCCTGTTATCTGTACCGGAATATTTGTAATTTTCTGTGCTCAGATGATTCGGAGCACATAGAATGGGCTGTGTTTTAGGCAAGGGAGATCGACGGAATACTCGCAATCTTCGTCGGAGCTCTGACAATGCCTCTTCCGCCGTTACCTTCACCGTGGCCGAAGACGTTAATCAAGTCGTTAGAGTTAAGGAAGAGGAGAAAACGATGGAGAAAAATGATATCAGACGACACACCGGAGACTTTCCGCTGCCGGAGCGACGGAGACTTGGGACGCAGACTCAGCAGGGATGGCCGTCGTGGCTTATGGCTGTAGCCGGTGATGCCATCCGTGATTGGACTCCACGTCGCGCAAGCACCTTTGAGAAACTAGACAAAGTAAAAACAAAAAGGAAAACAAATCTAATGATATTTTTTTTAATTTTTGCTAAAATTAACTTATAATTGTTTTGTGTTGTTTAGATTGGACAGGGGACGTATAGCAATGTGTACAAAGCTCGGGATCTTGTGACCGGGAAAATAGTGGCATTAAAGAAGGTTAGGTTTGATAATTTAGAGCCAGAGAGTGTTAAGTTTATGGCAAGAGAGATACTTGTATTGCGAAGGCTCGATCATCCCAATGTGATTAAACTTGAGGGTTTGGTCACATCAAGAATGTCTTGTAGTCTTTACTTGGTTTTTGAGTACATGGAGCATGATCTTTCTGGTCTTGCTGCCTGCCAAACTGTCAAGTTCACTGTGCCCCAGGTATAATTTTACATACTTTTAAATAAATAATGATTGCTGTTTGTTAAAATTTGATTTAGTTTCTGAAATTGTGTGTGATCTTAGTTAGATTCAGCTGTTTATTATAATAGGGTTTGTTAGCGTATGTTGTTATTGTTTCTATATTTGGCTTTTCAGCTCATATGGATATGTTTGCCTCTTTTGTTTTGCTTGTTGTGAACCTTGATTGCACTGTGAGTACTTTTCTGGTTATTGGGTCCCATTCCTGGTGTTTTACATATCCAATATCGTGTATATAATGGAATTGTAGTGCATGGATGATTTTCAGATGACTCAATGTTTGTTTTATGTTGAACATGTGAATTCAAAAAACAAAAAAAATTGATATTACTTCACTGATTCTGGGTATGAAGGGTACCTCAGCATTCTCTGTGTTGGGAGTTCTGTAGATGTAAGGAATGAGGAAATGCAGGGAAAGAAAAGAGATTCAGTTTTAGATGCAAATTGTAATTACCTCAGATTCTCAGAAAACTGAAAACTCCAGTTTGGCTTGTTTGTTTTGGAATTTTTCATTATTTATTTTTCTAAGCACAGCAGAATGGCTAACGATATGTATAAAACAGAGTTACTTGTCTTTTCCTCCATCTCAGCAATATGGTACAGCAAACATAAGGCTCAACACTACTTGTACCTGTCCTATCCTACAAACTTTTAGCAACCTCATGTATAGATATATACTCTGACTTCAGTACTTCAGGAGTGCATAACTGAGACATTAGTCTCAAATCTTAGGTTTTCTGGTCAGTATTTGTTTGGATGACCATGATGCCTTTCTTTTTTGGATTTAAAACATGTTGGCAGTGCATTTCTTCTCATCCACAAAAGTGTTTATTTGTAAACGATGCTTAGTTGTCTCTGTTTTTATATTAGGCCTATTCATGGCCTATTGCCTGTTTCTAATTCCAGTTGTCTTTGCTGAGTTTTACATTTAATTATGTAATATCTGACTGGTCATTTTGTTTCTTAATTAATTTCCTGTCTCAGATCAAATGCTATATGAGGCAGTTGTTGTCTGGGCTTGAGCATTGCCATAACCGAGGTGTCTTGCATCGTGATATCAAAGGTTCCAATTTGCTTATTGACAATGAGGGGATACTGAAAATTGCTGATTTTGGATTGGCTACATTTTATGATCCTAGAAACAAGCAACCCATGACTAGTCGAGTAGTCACCCTCTGGTACCGGCCCCCAGAACTCCTCCTTGGGGCCACTTACTATGGTGTAGGGGTTGATCTATGGAGTGCTGGGTGCATTCTGGCGGAGTTGCTTGCTGGCAAACCAATAATGCCTGGAAGGACAGAGGTATTAATCTGTCTGGTTTTTGGTTTTTGGTTGCTGTTAAGGTTGCTATTACTAAATATCTCCATTTGAATTCTTCTGTTTTCTATAGTCAGTTATGAGTGCTTGGCAAGTTAGTACGCAATTGATTTGACTCTTTCTTTGATTCTTTGCCTGCTAAGGTCGAACAGCTCCACAAGATATTTAAGTTGTGTGGCTCCCCATCAGAGGAATATTGGAAGAAATCCAAATTGCCAAATGCAACACTTTTTAAGCCACAGCAGCCATACAAATGCTGTATAGCGGAAACCTTTAAGGTTTTCCCATCTTCTTCACTACCTTTATTAGAATCTCTTCTTTCAATAGATCCTGATGAACGAGGCACTGCCACTGCAGCTTTAGATAGTGAAGTGAGTTGATTGATTTTATTTTTTGTTTCAGTCTAGAAAACAGTTATTGTTATATTTGAATATTGCTTTGTGGCATAGTCTTGCTATTAGAGTGGTTCAGAGTAATTGCTACTGAACAACTCTGCTCTATACATAAACTTGGCTGGATGCACATGACTGAGGACTAGTGTGAGAAAATGCTTTTGGTTTTGATTGATTGTCTGTAATAATTAATTTCATTTTTTGGGCACAGTTCTTTACCACTGAACCTTGTGCTTGTGAGCCATCTAGTTTACCAAAGTATCCTCCCAGCAAAGAAATGGATGTAAAATTGAGAGATGAAGAAGCAAGAAGGTTGACTTTCCTTTTTTTCATCCTGTTTAGCATGTTTTAAATTGCTTCTGTGTATGCTAACGGACAATGTCTGTTTTTCTCTTAGGCAAAGAGGTTTAAGTGGGAAAGCTAGTGCTGTTGATGGTGCCAGGAGAGTTAAAGTTCGTGATCGGGTTGGTCGGGCAATTCCAGCTCCAGAAGCCAATGCTGAGATTCAAGCTAACTTAGATGTATGGCAATATTTTCTGATCTATTTCTTTCATTTTCTTGTTCTTTTTTTTGAGATGATGGAAGAAACTTTAATCTATGCTGATGGACCCTGTTCTATCCTTGCACAGTTGCACCTCATGCACAAACTTTGATCTCATGCACATCTTCATGAATTTTGTACTCCTAACTCTTCCTCTAAATTAAAGTTTTTTCATTGCCTACTGCATTCCATGGGATTAGTTATTTCATTTTGAGCTTCCTTTGCACATTACTTTTATCTTAGGACTCTCTTTGCATCATTATTCACAATGCATGCCATTAGTTATATCACATTCTGGGGATTTCTTTAGTTTTCAAATCAGCATACTGTTATTTGCTTTTATTGTCTTTCTACACTTTGGCCTAAATCACAATCCTTTAGCATCATCTTGAAAGGTAATACTGATGGTAAAATTAGCTTTCATCATCTTGATATCCCTTGTGAAAAATGTTGATAACATCAAACTGGCGCTCACTATGCTTCATTTTGCATAGATCTCATAGGTTTAAAGCCTTGGCTAATCTTGGCCGCCGACCTGCATTCATGTTATGTCAAAATGCCAGCATACAGTTGAAACATAAAAATTAAATAAGGGGTTTGAATCAAACTGTCTGTTGACTTATATCCATATTGATTGGTGACTTTCAGAGATGGAGAGCTGTGACACAAGGAAATCCTAAGAGCAAGAGTGAGAAATTTCCTCCACCCCATCAGGATGGAGCTGTAGGACACCCTCAAAACGCGGCAGTTAAAGCACCTGATATTTTTATTACCTCATCAACTTTCAATCCAAAGTCATCATCAGCATCTGCCAAAAGCACTGGAGCTTCTGAGGAGTCTTCCAGGAAGAGAAAACCCAATAAGGAGGATCCCCTCATGGCTCCTCGGAATTTCATTCGTGGTTTCAAACCCTCCTCAGTTGGCCTATCTCTGGATATGATTTTCAAAGGTAAATCAAAATCCGAGGTTTTTGGCAGTGGAAAAGTATAGAGAATAATGGAATCAGTTAATATGTTGGATTAGGTACTTATTTCTTGTTTTTTAACACAAATCCATTTTTTTGCCTAAATAATTCCCATTTATTTACCTCAGCGTTATAAAAGTATCTAGGATTACAATCCCCACCCAACGTGATGTATAATCTTTCCTGGCTATCTCGCTTCTTTGTACAGTTTCTGGAAGATTGTTAGCGTAGCTTTTTTTTGGATGTTGCTGACAGTTTTTTTCTTTATTGGTTAAATCGTACATATAATTAAAAGCTGCAGACATTTATGTGGCCATCTTTTTTCCTGACTTTAGAAAAGATAAATGCAAGTGCATTCATCGCATCCACTTTCAGAGTTATGATATACATCAATAAATCTATTTAATTAAGATACATTAATTTTTTTATAGATCCAAACATTTATGGGGCATTCTTAACTAGAGAATAAAATTAATACATGGTGTTAAAATTACACCCGTAACAAAAATGAATCCCTTTATTGTATATGATTCAAGATGTGGAGTACTAAAACCATACTATTAATTCGATGCAGGGACCTGTTAATTATCCAATCCCGAAAATGCAGCAATTGTGTTACTATGCTGAACCCAATGAGGAAACCAATACGCCACTGGCAAACACAGAAACAGCGAACTAATTCCATAGTTCTGAGAGCACTGATCTCTCAGTTTACAAGTCAACCTCACCCAAGTGATGAAAAATAAAGAGTTACAAGCCCTCAAGGAAATTTGTTCCTGGACAAAAATGGAGAAGGTAAACAAGCAACCAATTAACAGCATTGTATGAGTTCTTCACCGTCGATATGTTCTGAATAAATAAAAATCGTGCTCTTACAAATCAAAAATAGATTAACCAAAAAGAGAAGTTAATAAGATTGGTGGCGCATTAGAACTGCTAGGGACATTGCAGTGCAACACAACATCGCAATGCCATGAAATGGTTGTTTGATAGAGAGGTGTTCTTGCAAACAAGCCTTCCATAAGAAGATTAGACTGTATTTTTGGATAACTCTCAAACAAAGTTGTAATTCAATAAGTTCCACATGAAAAAGAATGTTAATCAAGTATACTATATATAAACGGCGTTAACCTGAGGGCCTGAGAGATTAACAGTAAAATCAAGGGAGTCTGGAAAGAGAAACACATAGAGGCAAACTTTGGATACCAAGAGTGAGAGGCTTGTGAGACTGTCCATGTAGTGTTGGATTTGAACCGAGCTGGCTCGAGTTTGAAAGTTGGTTCAGTTCAAATTTATTTAGTTTGAATTTGATCTAAGTTTGAGTTAAGAGATTTAACTTGTTTTGAAATTAAGTCGAATTTAAGTTAGAAAGAGCTTGACTGACAAGTTAGGGAGATGGTTTGATTTGGTTTAAACTTAGCTCGTGGATCGATTCAAACTATGTTAAGTAATTATTAAACTACATTGTTTTGTCAATGAGTCATGAATTCGAACTATGAATTCGAGCAATAAATTCGAGTTATGAATTTAAACTATAAATTCAAGTTAAACTCAAACTGAATCATTTTTATTTGAATCAAATTTGAATTACCTTTATGGGGCGTTTGGTTTGAGTAATGTTTTATTATCAAAATAGAGAGATTATCTTGAAGATATATTACTTAGAAGAGTACTAGTTATAAATGATTACTATGTTTAATAAAATTTGGTAGGTATAAATAATTATTTTGTTTGGTTAAAAATAATAAAAAAATACTAATAAATTATTTTACTTAGATGCTCTTGAATATTATTATTTTTAAATATTTTTATATTATTTAGTTATATTAATAAAAAATAAATTTATTTTTATCTCAAAAAATTAATAAATAATAATATAATTATAATAAAATCAATATTACCTTGGTAATCTTTTAATATTTAAGATGAATGTGGTAATTAGAGTACCACCTATATTACCTATTACGTCAGTATTAGTAATTGAAGATTACCGTAATTTTTTATTATTGACAAATCAAACAAGATAATAAAAGATAATTACCTAGGTAATCTTTAAATCATGGAATCAAATGACATTTTAATATTGACTCGATGAATTTGAATTAAACTATTTTTTTATTTGAGTTGAACTTAAACAAAAAATATTTAGACTCAAATCGGTTTGTATCTATCTCAACTTTTATCACAGATGACACATGAGAGTCGAGGAAATCAAATAATTTTTAGCAAGGGTGAAATTCATTTGTTCTACGTATGAAAGCCAAGGATATAATTTTTGTTTTTAATTAGAATTTAAAAAAAAAATTTCTAAGTGTTTAATAAATTATTTTCTAATTGACAGATGAAAAAACTAAATTAAAATAGTGATCTTGGCCAATAATTATTTCTTTTTACTGTATATAAACATATGTTCTCTAATTATTTAAAGGTTTTTGTTTTTAACCATGGACAACGTGTTTGTTTCATCCAATCATATGCATGCTTTGTCCTCAGCGTGTCACACAAAATGGGATGGCATTTTCTGAGAATAGATAGAAAATTTACAAATATAGTAAATGTAAAAGATTATCTTGCATTATTTTAAGAAAAAATAAAATATTATCTTGTATTCCTGTAGAGATAAAGTTAACAGTGTTTAATTCAAAGTGAAGCCTGAGCCCTAAGATCACTATTTTAATTATTAATGTATATAATAATTAGTAAAAATAAAAAATTATTAAAAAATAGATTATTTGAAATATTATTGGATATAAATTATTAGTGTATATAATAAAATTTAATAAAAAATTAATAGATATAAATGATTATTGTGTTTGATAATAAATAATAAAATAATAATAAAATATTATTTTATTATTATTAATTAAAAATATCTTTATTATAAAATTAATAAACAAAGATAAAATTATAACAAAATTAAAATTATATTGATAATTTTTAAAATAAAGATAATAATTTGATTATATTTATAATATCTATCTTCTTATTATTATTATTAAATTTTTTTATTATTTTTAAATAAATAAAAAAATATAAACTGAAAAATTTTTATTCTTCGATCCACACCCATCCCGATGTAGACTTTTTTCTCACATATATTTTTTATGATTTAAATTCTTTAGTAAAATAAAATTATGCTATCTTTGTCACTTCCTCCAAATTCCACAGAAATTTTGATAATTGAAGGCCAATAAGCCAATAAGCTGGAGAAGGAGTTGAATCAACGTTTAAAGTTGACGACTCCGTACGATGACTATTCCCTTTTCCTCGGGTTTGCGTTTGACTATTAAATCCTTCTCCAACAAGTTTTCCTTCCTTAAGCATTCTGACACTCCCTCCCTTGCTCACTTCACTCACCATCTATCAAACTCGCTCTCAACTTCACATATTTTCATCCTTTGAAAAATGTTGACGCCCAAAGAACACATTGAAGAGATTCGAAGAAACAACTTCTGGATCGGACGTGAGGAGCAGAACAGAGTTGTTTTTAAGATGTTACACAAGACTGTTAAACTCCTTTCTGCTGAACTCTACGCTAAAGATGTGCATTTTCTGATGGAGCTCATCCAGGTTTCACTACACTACTCTTTTTTCGTAATATACTCTGTGTGTGTGTGTGCATATATATATATATATGTATGTATGTATTCCGTACAGTAACTATTTTTATATATTCATTCAATTATAGTTTGGGAATAGATTTTACATTTGTCTTCAGTGTTGTTTGGCAAATTTTTATTCTATATATACTTGATTTTTTTTAATTAATTTAATTAAAAAATCGGAGTTTTTAATTGTTATCATTATAATTTTCATTATCATTTTGGTTCTCTTCTTCTATTTTAAAATTTTTAAATTATAAGGCTTACTAACTATAATTATTTCGCCACTTTTTTTTTTAATTATTGGTACAGAAAAAAAAAATTAAATGACTTGAATTTAAGATATAACTGATATGTATATACGTTTTGATTTTTTAGTAATAGTGATATTTGATTTATTCTTGTCATAATATTTTAAGTGGTGAATTGAGTAGGAGTCATCAAATCTAATATTTATCCATGTATTTTGTAAAAAGTTCTGAGTTTTTTAATTATTTTTTTAACCGAAGACCTTAAGTCAACTCTGCTTTGAGACTATCTTGGGTCATGACATGATTGATTATTTGTACAAAACTTGACACAAATGAAAATAGTGATGGTTAAGTTTTGTTAATGATTTAACTGAGAGAAAGGATTACTGGATGGTAACATTAATTTTGTGATAAAGTCAGTTAACTTATGTTATTCCTTAAATTTCACTTTTTGTGAATGTTACGGCCGTATGGTGATGAGTTTAATAAATAAGTGATGTTTGATTTTGGTTGACAGAATGCTGAAGACAACGAGTATCCAGAGGCTGTGGATCCATCACTTGAGTTTGTTTTAACCTCTCGTGATATAACTGGCACAGGAGCTCCAGCTACGTTGCTGGCATTTAATAATGAGAAGGGGTTTTCTGCTGAGAACATGGAGTCCATTTGCAGTGCTGGTCTCTCCACAAAAGAAGGCAAGAGAAAACGCGGCCAAATTGGGGAGAAAGGTATTCTACCATTCACTCATTACTTGTTCCGTAGTTCTCATTTTGTATCATATTATTTGAGAAACACAAAAAAAAAATAAAAGAAAATTCTTCACTAGTAGTCCTGTTTCTTCTTTAGTTCTAGGAAACAATATAATGATTTTACAATATCCAATGCATTATATACAAATCTTATATTTTTTCTGGTAAACTGCAATGCAGGAATTGGTTTCAAGAGTGTATTTCTGATCACTGCTCGGCCTTACATATTCAGCAATGGCTATCAGATTCGATTCAGTGAAGAGCCCTGCCCACACTGTAACATTGCATACATGGTTCCTGAATGGATTGAGGAGAAGCCAACTCTATCTGACATCAAGCAAATATATGGTTCGGCTTCCACACTCCCGAACACTGTAATAATCCTACCCCTGAAGCCTGACAAAGTCCAGCCTGTGAAGGAACAACTTTCCAGGGTTCATCCAGAAATTCTGTTGTTCCTTACAAAAATCAAGCAACTATCCATCAGGGAACATAATGACAATCCCAAGCTCAGTACTGTTAGTGCCATTGCTATCACTAGTGAGACTAACTTTGTGACAAGGAAGAATATTGATGCTGAGTCCTATACACTCTATCTGTCTGCAACTGGGAACAAATTTGAAAAAGATTGCAGCTACTATATGTGGAAGCAGAAATTTCCCGTAAAGGAGGAAAACAGAGTGGAAAGGAGAATGGACATAGAAGAGTGGGTGATCACTTTGGCTTTTCCTTTTGGGAACCGTCTCGAGAGAGGGGCAACCTCTCCTGGAGTTTACGCTTTTCTTCCAACAGAGATGGTTACAAACTTTCCCTTCATAATTCAAGCAGATTTCCTTCTTGCTTCATCCAGGGAAGCAATACTATTTGGTAACAAATGGAATGAAGGAATTCTTGACTGTGTGCCATCTGCTTTTGTTAAAGCACTAGAATCATTGGTCAAAACAGAAGGTGCTCCAGTATCAAATTTACCTCCGATGTTCAATTTCTTGCCAGTTAAAAGCTCTTCCTATCAACAGCTGAATGCTGTAAGAGAATCAATTAAAGCAAAACTGTTAGAAGAAAATATTGTTCCGAGTGAATCAAACTTCGAGCAGAAATACTTCTACAAACCTCGTGAAGTGGGAAGGCTGATGCCTGCTTTCTGGAAAATTTTGGACAAGGCAAGGGCCCAAGGCGTGAGCTTGAATAATCTCTCTTCCCATGGAATTTATGTTCTGAATTCTGCATTCGACAAGGTTGAGTATAATGAGGTACTGGATTTCTTGGGTGTGGGATCAGTAAACGATGAATGGTATGCAAAGTGTATCCAGAGTTCGAACCTTGTATTGGGAGTGTCAGAGGATGTTTATTTGGAGCTCCTCATTTTCGTAGCCAATAATTGGTCATCCAATTTCAGCTCAACCAACATTGTATGTATACCCTTGATCAAATATGTTGACTTCAATGGGAATGTGGGTTTGTGCAGTATTGGAAGCCTAGCGAAGTCTGGCAGTAAGAGTGTAGTCTGTCTATCACAACATCTATCATGGTTGATTAATTGGAACAAGGAATTCAGATTCGTTGCCAATCGATTTTTTATGCCACATAAAACTTATGATGCTATTCAATCATGTTATCAAAAGGAAAATTTATTGACATGGCTGAGAAACTACGTGAAGGTTGATACTGTGAGCGTGTATGATTATGCAGGCGTTCTACTTAATTGTCTCGGTAATGACCGCCAGCTTCTTGTTGCCTTTGCCCACTTCTTATACCACTCATACATAAAGGGTTATATATCAGAAGTGAGCGTTCGACGTTTGTGTGGGATTATGCCACTCGTTGATAACTATGGCTATGTGATGACAGGAAGAAATGGGGTCCTTGTTCCTGCTAATGGAAGCAACTGGGTGAAGCTGTTTGTTTCAAACCCATGGACAAAACAAAGCTATATTGAGTTGGGGGAAGATTACATGCGTTCTTCTTGTTATGCTGAGCAAAGTACAAATGGAAAACAATTCTTAGAGTTCCTGATGTGTACTGTTGGAGCTTCTGATATCCCCAATATATCTCCTCCCGATGCTGGGATTCCAGCTCTGAACTCCCCACTCACCAAGCAAAACGGATTCTTGCTCTTGAATTGGATTAAAACCCTGAAAAATAAGGGAACTCATATACCAAAGAGGCTGTTGACATGCATGAAGGAGGGTAGCTGGCTGAAAGTCACCATGAATGGTTCTCCTAGTTATAAACCGCCGTCGGAGTCATTTTTTCTTGAATCATCATTGGGAACCATTTTGCAGAATGGATCTGTGCTCGTTGACATTCCTGTGATCGACGAGAGTTTTTATGGCGAAAGTATACACAATTACAAGCAGGAACTTAAGGCTATTGGAGTTATGTTTGAATATTCAGAAGCGTGTAAATTTATTGGGAAACGTCTCATGTCGCAGGCAGCTTCCTCCAATGTTACTAGAAGCAGCGTCTTGTCGATACTGAATTTCGTTAAATTTCTGGGAGAAAATTACCTTTCACCTGATAGTTTCATTAGCAGTATCAGAGGAGGAAGTTGGCTAAAAACTTGCTGTGGTTACATGTCACCAGATAGATCTGTTTTATTTGATCAGGAGTGGAAAGTAGCATCAGAAATCAGCAATATTCCCTTCATTGATCAACCTTACTATGGTAAGGAAATCCTTGGTTTCAAAAAGGAGCTCCAGCAGCTTGGTGTTGTAATTGGCTTCAATAAACATTATGAGCTTGTCATTCGGCACATAAAATCACCTTCGAACCTAACTTATCTCACAGATGAGGCCGTACTTTTGGTTCTGAAGTGCATACGCAACTCAGCTTCCAATGTTTATAACAAACTTGTTCAAGCACTTCAAAGTACAAAATGCTTGAAGACAACTGCTGGTTACAAGTTTCCATGTGAATGTTTTCTGTTAGATCCTAAATGGGGTTCTCTTCTACAGGTTTTCAACGACATCCCAATACTTGATCTGAAATTCCATGGAAGCAGCACGTCCTCATGGTTACATGAGTTGAAGCAATTAGGAGTCTTGGTGGATTTTGAGGTGGCCATGAAAGAATTTATCAGAATTTTTCAGCAGAAGGCCCGTTCATCGTCCATTTCAGAAAACAATGTGCTAACCTTTCTCTCGTGTTACAGAAAGTTAAGGGCGATGTCTCTGGTTTTTCCTCCTGAGATTATGATGTGCATCTGTGATGAAAAGTGGCTGCGGACTAAGTATTGCTTTAATCCAGTCAGATCTCCACGACAATGCATTCTTTTTGGTCCTGAATGGGTGTTCATATCTCCTGTTGCCACGCTTCCTTTCATAGATGACAGCGAAAGTTGTTATGGCAAAGCCATTTATGAATACAGAGAAGAGCTAAAGAGTATGGGAGTCATTGTGCGACTTCAAGATGGTGTGGAGTTTGTTGTTAATGGACTGTTAAATTTTGTGAATCCCAGCAGCCTCACTCCTGCAAATGTTCTTGCATTGCTTAAATGCATCCGGCTGTCAGAAGAGAAGAAATATTCTTTGCCCGATTCCTTTTACAAAAAAGTTTCTAACAAATGGCTGAAGACTTATGATGCAGCTGATTATTATAGCCCAGACCAATGCTGCTTGTTCGATTCCAAGTGGGAATTGTATTTGAACCGGAGAGATGGGCCCTTCATTGATGAAGAGTTTTATGGCTCTGAAATCAAATCTTACCGTGAAGAGCTGAGGGCAATAGGAGTAACCGTTGATGTTGAGGGTGCATGTTCGCTGCTTGCCGACAACCTGGATTCTCACTCTGACTTTGCCACTATTGTTCGAATATATAATTTCTTGGGAGGAATGAAGTGGGAAGTTAATGGTGAAGCTGCAAAAAGGATATGGATCCCTGATGGAAGTAAGAATGGACACTGGGTCAACCCTGAGGAGTGTGTTTTACATGATAAAGACGGTCTGTTCAGTTCTCAGCTGAATGTATTAGATAAACACTATGAACGTAACTTGCTGAGCTTCTTCACGAGTGCTTTCAGTGTTAAATCCAATCCTTCGGTTGATGATTATTGCAAGCTTTGGATGGGTTGGGAAGGCTCGCGACAGCAACTATCGAAGGATGAGTGTTGTGCATTTTGGCGTTGTGTCATCGGTTGGAGTCCGGGGAAACATAAACTTCTCGCTGACAGCTTGCTGAAGGTGCCGGTAGATTCAGGCTCAGATGGAATTTTGTTGCTCAACAAGCGAGATGTTTTTATTCCAGACGACCTTCAACTTAAGGACTCATTCGAAAAATCCTCTCGCTCATTGTTTGTCTGGTGCCCTCAGTCCAGCTCACCTTCTTTACCTCGGACCAAGTTGCTTGAAGTCTATAGGAATCTTGGGGTTCGCACAATCTCTGAATCTGTACAGAGGGAAGAGTTATCCATTGAAGATAGTGTGGAACTCAAGCAGGTGAATCCAAGTGATGTGTCAATTTGCAGAGAGCTGATTAAACTCACTTTAGGCTTCCTCGCTGATCTTAAACTTCAAGTTGAAAAGAGGCATGAAACTGTGAAGTGCCTCCTCAATCTCACTGCTCTGGAGACTCCAGAACCAATCACTGCGAAGTATAGCTTATCAATGTCGACAGGTGAAATTGTGGATGTCACAGAATGCCAAATGATTCGATGGGATAAAGACAGTTCAAGGTTTTATACTCAGGAGATGGACAGGTCTAGGGGACCCAAATTTCTCATAGAATATGCAACCCACTTCTCACAAGTCATATCCGAGGGTTTGTTATGGGATAGAGAAGAACATATAAGTGCACTCTCTGAACTGATCAAGTGTGCTTTTTTGGTGGAATTTGATGAAGAAGCTGTTGGATTTCTTATGAAATCAAAGAATTTGCAGATCTTCGTGGAGGATGAGAAGTTTTTGGTTGATGAATTCCCTTCTGATTAGGTACGCCAAAAATATAATGATCTGTATCTTTGGAATTCACCCACATGACGTTTCGTCTTTTTTCTCCTCCAATTTGTTGTGTTAAATTTTTGTTGCATGGGTGTGTTTCTTTTTTTAGGTATATGATATCATGTGTTCTCATTGCTGCTGGATGTGCAAGAGGAGGGTATAGCTGCCATATTACCTATCTGTATAATTTACATCTTATCGTGTGGTTTGTTCTGGTCCTCTGTTTCTAATTATATTTCCAAACTATGTAAGATTGGGTTGATAACTTAATATCTATTGTAATTATCTTTATCTTAATTTAGTGTTTTGTTATGAATTTCTTTCGCTGGTTCTGATTTTCATGTTTTCTGATAATAATCTGGGTCATAACCAAGGTAAAAGATGTCAATTTAAGAAATAATGTTTATTTTAATAGTTTTTACTTTTTAAATAATTATTGCTTTGACAGCAGAGTCAATTAGATTTAGTAAATTAGAACACATGATGACCCCGAACTCATATACGATCCAGTTATCAATCAATTTGGTTAAAGCCATAATTTGCTTGGTAGCTAAACTCGCAAACCAGAAACAAAATGATTGGAAAAACTGATCTCTTCATAGATGTTCCTAGCTGCAGAACTTATGAATTAGGTTCTGGTTTTTGATCAAGAACTGAAATCATTCTTAGGATTTAAAATTTAAGAACTAAAATTGAAATCAAAATCGACTAGTTAGAATTTAGGAACTGAACTTGAAACCTTTACAAACAGGTTTTTATTTGGCACCCATCTGATCAGTTCCGATTCGATTTCAGTTCCTCTTTAGGGAGCTTCCAAGAGTTCCATAATACCCTCCCTTCTTTCTTGGCCAAAACAAAATGTTTGTTAGTCGCTTATATGTGCGAAGAAATCCCAATTGGCCACCAGTGGGTGTGGCATGGAATTCATGGAGAAACTATTGAATCCACAGAGATCCTTTTGGATTGGAATGACCAAACATCCTTTGTAAATTTGTTCCTTCTAATATGTGGATTTACTCAACGCTAATTCTGAAATGGTCTTGCTAAAATTTGCTACCAATCGATTTTGTTGTCGCCAAATGAATGTATCACACTTCATCAAAAATGGCAACGAGAGGTCTGAAAGAGCCAAAACAAGACCGGTTGTGACAACCTTCTTCAAGTCTTCAAAAGCTGCACCCTTGAATGAATTTGCACTAGTAACCTATCAACCCTAAAAATCCATGAACAACCCTCACAATAGTTGGAAATGGCTGGTTACACCATGATCTTGATCAAAAGATTTAACTTAGATACATTACCACTTTTACATATGATGTAATATGATATAAATATTCTACCTTTTACTAACTGAAATACATTTATTCTGGTTAGTAAAAGATATGATAGTTTTCAAGACTTCTAATATTTCCAAAGATAAATAAAACATCACTTCCAATTCTTACTATAAATCAACGTGTCATTAAAAAAAAAATAAACACAAATTTTCACAAAAAAAAAAGTTATAAAAGATTGTTCATTGGTCAGACTTAATGACATGATTAAAAGCTCATAATAGCTCTTATATGTATGAAAGGTTGTTTTTGATATAATTATCAATTTGAATTCTAATTCAGTGATATGTAATCCGCATATCTATTCTTGAGAAATAAATAACACCTCCTAGTTTGTCGAATAATTCTTCAATGATAGGAATTCAATGTTTGTTCGACTTGACTGCACATTCATGATTTGATAGTTAATACAAAACTGTTAATTCTGATCCTTATTTTAGACTAGAATTACCAAACTAGAGAACAAGTTATAAGTGGGTTGAATAATTTCAATAATCAGTATTTCTTAGAGTATCTTTTTAATCTCATTTTTTTTTTTATTATGACACATATCGGTAAGGTTACACGTTCACTACTTCAACGTCTAATATAAGTTTATGGCATATTCCCAATGTTGGACAGGAGGTAACCTTCTTGGTTTTTGAAAGACCGATTGAAAATTTTCAAACTCTCTTTCCAATTTCATAGATGGTTGCATATTGTAAACATTAAGTGTTGGTTTTAAATGGATAGCAATCGATTGCAATAGAAAACCTTCTGTACATTGAGATTAGCTCCTCAACACACTTCATGACACATAATTTGGTGCTCATCTTCCAACCCCAAACTCCTTGGTGGTTGAAATTACCAAACCCAAAGCTCATACCATGTATACTCCACTAAAATTAAGTTATAGCTAGTCTCACCATCAAAAGGATCACCACTATATATCCTTGGAGTTCACCACGGAATTTCATGGTGTTGAGTCATGTAATTCCCATGATAGAGTGAAGATGAAGCTATATAGTGTGACATTTTTCCTATCTCCTTGGTAAATGATGTAAGTTTTGGCTGTCTATAATTTCCCCAAACATTGATTCCAACTACTCAAATAATAATAAAATTTAGTTCCTTACAAAATAAAAATCCAAACCCACTTTTAAATTGGTGGTGCCGAAAAATAGAACTAACACAAAGTAAAAACTTTAGCTAACTCTCCTCTTTATTTTTCGCTCTTAAAATCTAAAATTCATTATACTAATAATGATGGAAAAGGGCCCGACTGCCCAAAACATAACCGTAATTTTTTGTAAAACAATTAAGGTGGAATCACTATTTCCCACCCAAGGTTTGCTGAAATATACTTTTCCATCTTTGAGGAAAAATTTCTATTTTTCCACCAATCGTACGTATCTATTAGTAAAATTTGTTATCATTAGCTATGAAATTGATAAAAAGATAAAAAAAATACCCTAAAAATTGTCCTTTAATTTTAAATTTACGTAAATAATAAAATTATATATCAACCCTCTTTTACAAATAAAATCTTTAAAATCTCTCAATCCTAAAATCTTTTCCCTCTTCCTCACTAACTTATCTTATTCAATTACTTGTTTAAGTAATCAAGGTCAATCTAACAAGAAGAAACAAACCAAACAAAAGATATTAAAAGTGATGAAACAAAACATATCTTTTAGAAAAACTTGTAGAAGAGTGATATTTGTTTTTTTTATAGAAATATCGAAACATTTATTCTCAATAGAGGAGAGTAAGACCAAAAACAAGACTAACAAAAAGTTTGAAAAATCTTTTTGACAATCCTTACCGTGGAAAATAGTGATTTTGGCCAATAATTAATTCTTTTTACAGTATATATACATATGTTTCCTTCTTGTTTAAAGTTTTTTTTTTTTTTTTAAATCATAGACAATATATTTGCTTCATCCAATCTTATGTATGCTTCGTGCTCAAGGGTGTATATGATTCAATTTAATACGATTTAAAAGTTTTTTCAAACTAAACTAAAAAATTAATTTAAATTTTTTTTAAATTTAATTAAACTGAAAAAATACAATTTAATTTGGTGTAGATTATAATTTAAACTTTTTAAAATTATTTATTTTAAATTATATATATTATTTAACAAATTAATTTAATTAAAGTTTTTTAAAACATGATATAAATATATAAAATAAATATGAAATACAAATAAAAAAGTGATAAATAAATATAAAAATAAATAATACATCTAATTATTTATTAAAAAATTCAGTAAAATATATTATATATATGTATTTTAAAAAATATAATTTTCCATTTGATTTAATTTAAAAATATACTAAATCATAATTTAAACTAAAAAAACATTTTAAATTTTTTTTAATTTAAATCATAATTTGTAGACTATCCAATTCAATTTTGGCCAAAGGACTATTTCCCATCAAAGGTATGCTGAAATGACAAGTTTCCACTATTTATCTTTGATAATACCAAACACCTACCCATGAGCAGTTAAAATTAACGGAACTTTAACCCCTTGAAATTTTATCTTCTTTTGCCCCCATAAACTTTAAAAACTAAAATTTTCTCCCAACCGAAGTTTTAAAAAATAGCAGTTTCACCCTAGGATTTCCTTTTGAAACCTCCAGTGACATCTCCGGCTCCATTGCCGACGACCTCTCCCTCCCGAAGCATCATCTCCTTCCGACGATATTTTTCCTTCCATTTAGAGCGTCGATCGGCGTTGGAGACGCCTTGGAAGATGAAGAACTTCATCGGGAAAGACGAAGTTCTTTATCTTCCCAGACGAATCTGGGAAGTCGAAATTCGTCTTCCCCGACGAAGTTCTTCGTCTTCTAAGATGTCTCCGACGTCGATCGACGCTCCAAATATGAGGAAAGAGATCGCTGGAAGGAGAGAATGTTTCAGGAGGGGGAGGCCGTTGGCAATGGAGCCGTTGAGGTCGCCAGAGATTTTAAAAAGAAACCCTAGGGTGAAACTGCTATTTTTTAAAACTTAGGCGGAGAAAAACTTTTAGTTTTTAAAGTTTAGGGGGCAAAAGGAGGTAAAATTTTAAGGGGTTAGGGTTCTATTAATTTTAACTGCTCATGAGTAGGTGTTTGATATTATCAAAGATAAAGAGTGAAAACTTGATAGTTCAGCATACCTTGGGTGGGAAATAGTCATTTGGCCTTCAATTTTTACAATTTAAACTAAATCACAAATGGGATTGCAGTTTGACGACAAGCGTCTTCGTTCACATCATACTGTCTTGATTACAATTTGAATGGGACTATTTTATTAATTAATGCCTTTGATGTGAAAGATTAAAAAAAACAAAAGACCTTAGAAAATACTGTACTGTTGTGAATTGGTTTTCCACGTGTAAAAATTATCAACCCATGAAGAAAGGAAGACTTATAAATGACCTTAAAAACTGTGTATAGGAAAACATTAAATGAAAGGCTCTGATAATTCAATAGTTGTAGGCTGTGAGTCACTTTTCAATGGTTATGGGGCCATTGGAGCAGTGGGACCGGAGTATAAATACAACCCCCACCCCACAGTTTTGTGTGTGAATTGGTGATATGATATCTTTTAGGGCATTTTGTTTCTTCTTGATAAAAGAAACTTCACATTCTTTCATCTTTCTTTTGTCTTTCTTTTCTTTTCAATAATTTACAACAGTGACATATATATTCCAACAAATTAAATAAAAATATAATGAAATGAAATGCTTAATATATATATATATATATTTGATTTGTGAGGATAGACTGAAAATTAGGAATATAGTAAACATTTGTAAATTTATATTTAAATAGTGTAAGTAAATATAAAATTAACATGTAGAAGAGGATATTGTCATTTAATACATAATTAAAAAAAAACCTTCAAATAAAATATTCAACATTTTGAAATTTGTATTTAGATTTTATTGTATATTTTATATATCAAAATTTTAATAAATTATTAGATTAATGAATGAATTTAATAAATTGTAGAAATATTAAAGTGAAACAAGAAATTAATTTGATGAATTTACTTTAATTATATTGATTAAATTTCATTTTTTATATAAAGGATAATTGTATTGTATATACCCAATTAAAAATAAATTTAAATATGTAATTTAAATGTATATTAATTTATAGGGGTGTTTTTGTTACTATATTAAAATAGATAAATCAATCATTTATTTTAAAAATTAATAATGAAAACAAATGAGGGTAGATATTTATATTTATAGTTAAAGAAACCTTGAGTGGAAAATAGTCTTTTGTCATCATAAATAATATAAATTCAAATGAAATTTTTTTTGGTTATATCTTTATTGGGTAGACTTTAAGATAATAACGGAGTGGGACTAAGAGAGAAATCAAGAGAGAAAGGTAATGTCGTTATTGCTATTACCTCTAATATTTGACAACGTGTTAAAAAAATCCTAAAAAAAAATATAAGTTTTTTAAATTTTAGATGAAAAGATTTATTAGTTTTTTAATCTGATAATAGAAATATGATAAATTTTTAATTTTTTTAAATATTTTTATTAAATAATAATTTTATTTTTAATAATAATAATAAAATTTAATAAACATTTAAATATTTAATAATTAATAAATAAAAAATTCGAATTACATCTAACAATTAAAAATAGTTATTTGGCCTGACACTAGTGAAATTTTGGCACCTCCTCGAAATTCCACGCAAAATTTGTAAATTGAAGGCAGAAAGCCAAAAACTTAGTGGAGTTGAATCCGCGTTTAAAGTACCACGACTTTTCCCCTTTCATTGGGTTTGCCTTTTGACTATGACACCCTTCTCGAGCAAGTTTTCCTTCCTTAAGTATTCTACATGCCCTCCCTCCGTCTGTCGTTCACTTCACTCGCCAGCTATCAAACTCTCTCTCAACTTCACTTATTTTCATTGTTTCAAAAATGTTGACGCCGAAAGAACACATTGAGGAGATTCGAAGAAATATTTTCTGGATCGGACGTGAGGAGCAAAACAGAGCTGTTTTTAAGATGTTACAAAAAACGGTTAAACTCCTCTCTGCTGAACTCTACGCCAAGGATGTGCATTTTCTTATGGAGCTCATCCAGGTTTCACTTACACTTCTCTTTTCTCACTGTGTGTGTGTGTATATGTATATATATATATGTGTGTGTGTGTGTGTGTATACATATATATATATACATACATATATATATATATATATATGTGCGCGCGCACTCGTAATCTGCCAAAATTTTAACGTGTTTTCAAAGTTAAAAAATAATTAAATTAAAAGTTTTATTAATCATATTAAAAAATAAAAAATAAAATAATTCCCAATCAAATAATAATATATCATCTATTCTACTTATCAACTTTTTAATCAATTTAAACTCATAAATATAAGTTTTTAATTTTTATCATTATTTTATAATTCTATTATAATTTTCATTATCATTTTGGTTCCCGTCTTCTATTTTTAAATTATAAAAATATTAAACATTATTTTTAAATTTAAAAAATATTAAACATACTAAATATAATTATGTCGCCACTTTTTTTTTTTTGTTTAATTATTGTGAAAGAAAAGACAGAGAAATTTTAAGTGAGTTGAATTTGAGATATAATTAATATGTATATTTATTATGATATATTCTTAATAGTGATATTTAATTTATACTTGTCTTAAGTGGTTAATTGAGTAGTAATCGAGTCTGCAATATTTAGCCACAGAAATTGTAAAAAAAAATATTAATTTGAGTTTTTCTGTTATTAATTTTTTATCTGAAGACCTTTAGTCAATACCTCTGTGGGTCGTGATTGATCATTTTACAAAACTTACACAAATGATAATATTGATGGTTGAATTTTGCTAATGATTTAATTGAAAGAAAGGATAACTAGATTGTAACATTGATTTAGTCATAAAAGTCACTTAAAATTTCACTGTTTGTGAATGTTATGGCCGTATGGTGATGAGTTTAATAAATAAGTGATGTTTGATTTTGGTTGACAGAATGCTGAAGACAACGAGTATCCAGAGGCTGTGGATCCATCACTTGAGTTTGTTTTAACCTCTCGTGATATAACTGGCACAGGAGCTCCAGCTACGTTGCTGGCATTTAATAATGAGAAGGGGTTTTCTGCTGAGAACATGGAGTCCATTTGCAGTGCTGGTCTCTCCACAAAAGAAGGCAAGAGAAAACGCGGCCAAATTGGGGAGAAAGGTATTCTACCATTCACTCATTACTTGTTCCGTAGTTCTCATTTTGTATCATATTATTTGAGAAACACGAAAAAAAAAAAAAAAAGAAAATTCTTCACTAGTAGTCCTGTTTCTTCTTTAGTTCTAGGAAACAATATAATGATTTTACAATATCCAATGCATTATATACAAATCTTATATTTTTTCTGGTAAACTGCAATGCAGGAATTGGTTTCAAGAGTGTATTTCTGATCACTGCTCGGCCTTACATATTCAGCAATGGCTATCAGATTCGATTCAGTGAAGAGCCCTGCCCACACTGTAACATTGCATACATGGTTCCTGAATGGATTGAGGAGAAGCCAACTCTATCTGACATCAAGCAAATATATGGTTCGGCTTCCACACTCCCGAACACTGTAATAATCCTACCCCTGAAGCCTGACAAAGTCCAGCCTGTCAAGGAACAGCTTTCGAGTGTTCATCCAGAAATTCTGTTGTTCCTTACCAAAATCAAGCAACTATCTATCAGGGAACATAATGAGGATCCCGAGCTAAGTACTGTTAGTGCCATCACTATAAACAGTGAGACTAACTTTAAGACAAGGAAGAATATTGATGCTGAATCCTTTACACTCCATCTGTCTGCAGCTGGGAACAATTTTGAAAAGGATTGCAGCTACTATATGTGGAGGCAAAGATTTCCTGTAAAGGAGGTAAACAGAGTGGAAAGGAGAATGGACATAGAAGAGTGGGTGATCAATTTGGCTTTTCCATTTGGCAACCGTCTCGAGAGGGGGACAACCTCTCCTGGAGTTTATGCTTTTCTTCCAACAGAGATGGTTACAAACTTTCCCTTCATAATTCAAGCAGATTTTCTTCTTGCTTCATCGAGGGAAGCAATACTATTTGATAACAAATGGAATGAAGGAATTCTTGACTGTGTGCCTTCTGCTTTTGTTAAAGCATTAGAATCTTTGGTCAAAACAGAAGGAGCTCCAGTATCAAATTTACCTCCGATGTTCAATTTCTTGCCGGTTAAAAGCTCTTCTTATCAACAGCTGAATGCTATAAGAGAATTAATTAAATCAAAGGTGGGTGAAGAAAATATTGTTCCGAGTGAATCAAACTTGGAGCAGAAATACTTCTACAAACCCCGTGATGTGGGAAGGTTGGTGCCTGCCTTCTGGAAAATTTTGGACAAGGCGAGGGACCAAGGCGTGAGCTTGAATAACCTCTCTTCCCATGGAATTTATGTTCTGAATTCTGCATTCGACAAGGTTGAGTATAATGAGGTACTGGATTTCTTGGGTGTGGGCTCAGTAAACAATGAATGGTATGCAAAGTGTATCCAGAGTTCGAATCTTGTTTTGGGAGTGTCAGAGGATGCTTATTTGGAGCTCCTCATTTTCCTAGCCGATAATTGGTCATCCAAATTCATCTCAACCAACATTGAAAATATACCCTTGATCAAATATGTTGACCTGAATGAGAACGTGGCTTTGTGCAGCATTAGCAGTCTAGCGAGGTCGGGCAGTGAGAGAGTAATCTGTCTTTCACAGCGTCAATCTTGGTTGATTAAGTGGAACAAGGAATTCAGATTCATTACCAATCGATTTTTTATGCCACAGAATACTTATGATGCTATTCAATCATGTCATCAGAAGGAAAATTTGTTGACATGGCTGAGAAACTGCGTGAAGGTTGATACTGTGAGTGTGTATGATTATGCAGGCGCTCTTATTAATTATCTCAATAATGACTGCAAGCTTGTTGTTGCCTTTGCTCACTTCTTATATCACTCATACCTAAAGCGTTATATATCAAAAGAGCGCGTTCGAAATTTGTGTGAGAATATGCCACTCGTTGATAACTACGGTAATGTGAAGGCAGAAAGAAATGGGGTCCTTGTCCCTGCTAATGGAAGCAACTGGGTGAATCTGTTTGTTTCAAACCCATGGACTCAACAAAGCTATATTGAGTTGGGGGAAGATTACTTGCGTCCATGCTGTTATGCTGAGCAAGATACAAATGGAAAACAATTCATAGAGTTCCTAAAGTCCAATGTTGGAGCTTCTGATATCCCCAATATATCTCCTCCCGATGCTGGGATTCCATCTCTGTACTCCCCACTCACCAAGGAAAACGCATTCTTGCTCTTGGATTGGATTAAAAACCTGAAAAGTAAGGGAACTTATATCCCACAGAAGTTGTTTACATGCATGAAGAAGGGTGGCTGGCTGAAAGTCATTATGAATGGTTCTCCTAGTTATGAACCACCGTCGGAGTCATTTTTTCTCAAATCATCATTGGGAACCATTTTGCAGAATGGATCTGTGCTCGTTGACATTCCTTTGATCGACCAAAGTTTTTATGGTGAAACTATACACAATTACAAGCAGGAACTTATGGTTATTGGAGTTATGTTTGAATATTCAGAAGCCTGTAAATTTATTGGGAAACGTCTCATGACGCAGGCAGCTTCCTACAATGTTACTAGAAGCAGCACCTTGTCTATACTGAATTTTGTCAAATTTCTGGGGGAAAATTACCTTTCACCTGATAGTTTCATTAGCAGTATAAGAGGAGGAAGTTGGCTAAAAACTTGCTGTGGTTACATGTCACCAGATAGATCTGTTTTATTTGATCAGGAGTGGAAAGTAGCATCAGAAATCAGCAACATTCCCTTCATTGATCAAGCTTACTATGGCGAGGAAATCCTTGGTTTCAGAAAGGAGCTCCAGCAGCTTGCTGTTGTACTTGGCTTCAATCAACATTATGAGCTTGTCATTCAGCACTTAAAATCACCTTCGAACCTAACTTATCTCACAGATGAGGCCGTACTTTTGCTTCTGAAGTGCATACGTAACACAGATTCCTTTGTTTATAACAAACTTGTTCAAGCACTTCAGAGTGCAAAATGCTTGAAGACAACTGCTGGTTACAAGTCTCCATGTGAATGTTTTCTATTAGATCCTAAGTGGGTTCTCTTCTACAGGTTTTCAACGATATCCCAATACTTGATCTGAAATTCCATGGAAGCCGCATGTCTTCTTGGGTAAATGAGTTGAAGCAATTAGGAGTCACGGTGGATTTTGAAGTGGCCGTGGAAGAATTTATCAGAATTTTTCAGCAGAAGGCTCGTTCATCGTCCATTTCTGAAAACAATGTGCTATCCTTTCTCTCGTGTTACAGAAAGTTAAATGCGATGTCTCTGCATTTTCCTTGTAAGTTTATGAAGTGCATATGTGATGAAAAATGGCTGCGGACTAAGTATAGCGGTGATCCAGTTAGATCTCCACGAGAATGCATTCTTTTTGGTCCTGAATGGGAGTTCATATCTCCTATAGCCACACTTCCTTTTATAGATGACCGCGATAGTTGTTATGGCAAAGCCATTCATGAATACAGAGAAGAGCTGAATAGTGTGGGAGTTACTGTGCAACTTCAAGATGGTGTTAAGTTTGTGGCTAATGGACTTTTAAATTTCGTGAATCCCAGCAGCCTCACTCCTGCAAATGTTCTTGCATTGCTTAAATGCATCCGGCTATCAGAACAGATGAATTACTCTTTGCCCAAGTCATTTCGCAAAAAAGTTTCTCAAAAATGGTTGAAGACTTACCATTCTGCCGATTATTATAGCCCAAGCCAATGCTGCTTGTTTGATTCCAAGTGGGAATTGTTTTTGAACCGGAGAGATGGACCTTTCATTGACGAAGAGTTTTATGGTTCTGAAATCAAATCTTACCGTGTAGAGCTTAGAGCAATAGGAGTAACGGTTGATGTTGAGAATGGATGTTCGCTGCTTGCCGACAACCTGGATTCTCACTCTGACTTTGCCACTATAGTTCGAATATATAAATTCTTGGGAAAAATGAAGTGGGAAGCTAATAGTGAAGCTGCAAAAAGGATATGGATCCCTAATGGAAGTAAGACTGGACAATGGGTCAACCCTGAAGAGTGTGTTTTACGTGATAAAGATGGTCTGTTCAGTCCTCAGTTGAATGTATTAGATAAACACTACGGGCGAGACTTGCTGAGCTTCTTCACTAGTGCTTTCAGTGTTAAATCCAATCCTTCGGATGATGATTATTGCAAGCTTTGGAAGGGTTGGGAAGGCTTACGACAGCAACTGTCAAATGTTGAGTGTTGTGCATTTTGGCGTAGTGTCGTAGATTGGAGTCCGAGGAAACAAAAACTTCTCGCTGACAGCTTGCTGAAGGTGCCGGTAGATTCAGGCTCAGATGGAATTTTGTTGGTCAACAAGCGAGATGTTTTTATTCCTGACGACCTTCAACTTAAGGATGCATTTGAAAAATCCTCTCGCTCATTATTTGTCTGGTGCCCTCAGTCCAGCTCACCTTCTTTACCTCGGACCAAGTTGCTTGAAGTCTATAGGAACCTTGGGGTTCGCACAATCTCTGAATCTGTGAAGAGGGAAGAACTATCCATTGAAGATAGTGTGAAACTCAAGCAGATGAATTCAAGTGATGTATCAATTGGCAGAGAGTTGGTTAAACTCATCCTAGGTTTCCTTGCTGATTGTAAACTTGAAGCTGAAAAGAGGCATGAAGCTGTAAAGTGCCTCCTCAATCTCGCTGCTCTGGAGACTCCAGAACCAATCACCGTGAGGTATAGCTTATCATTGTCTACTGGTGAAATTGTGGATGTCTCAGAATGCCAAATGATTCGATGGGATAAAGATGGTTCAAAGTTTTATACTCAGGAGACGGACAGGTCTAGGGGACACAAATTTCTCATAGAATATGCAACCTACTTCTCTGAAGTCATATCCGAGGGTGTGTTATGGGATAGAGAGGAACACATAAGTGCACTCTCTGAACTGATCAAGTGTGCTTTTCTGGTGGAATTTGATGAAGCCGCCATTGGATTTCTTATGAAATCAAAGAATTTGCAGATCTTCACGGAGGATGAGAAGTTTTTGACTGGTGAATTCCCTTCTGATTAGGTACGCTTAAAATCCCACAAGACGTCTGTTTTCTCCTCCAGTTGTCTTGTGTTAAGTTTTTGTTGCATGGATGTGTTTCTTTTTTGAAGTATATGATATCATGTGTTCTCGTTGCTTCTGGATGTGCAAGAGGAGGGAATAGCTGCTATATGGCCTATCTCTATAATTAATATCTTATCATGTGTTTGTTCTGGTCCTCTGTTTCTAATTATATTTCCAAATTATGTAAGATTGTGTTATGTCTATTCTACTTATCTTTATCTTAATCTTAATCTAGTTTTTTTTTTCGTTGTGAATTTCTTTTGCTTGTTCTGTTTTTCATGCTTTCTGTTCTGATAATAAACTGGGCCATAACTAAGGTAAAAGACGCCAATTTAAGAAATAATTTTTATTTTAATAATATTTTTTATCAAATACTTATTTCTCAGACAGTTGAATTAATTAGATTTAGCAAATTAGAATATATAATGCACGATAAAAAAACATTCCAATAATCAACCAATTTATTTTTTTAAAGTAATTAAAGTAATTTTGCTCCTTATTAAGCAAATATACTCACTTTTCTTATTTTTAAACAAAAATGCAAACTTTTCAAACTTTCAAACAAAAATACCTTAAATATTATTTAAAATACCAAGTGTGTGTCTATTATTTTATTTGCCATGACAAAGAGTTACATCAAAATTATAGAATTACCACTATTATTTTATTCCACTTTTTATTGTCTTGTCTTGATCAATATTTATGCAATACTTGATGATATAATAGTTTAAGTATTATAAATACTTGTGTATGAAACTTGGATATATTAGAATTGCATGCGGGGCGAATTTGATGAAATGATAAGGTAGTACAATTTGAAGTGAATAGCATTTTCTATGTAACCTTTTTTTTTATAAAAGATTACATAATAGAGAAGTGACATTTTTTATCTACAAAAGTTGGATACTTTTAAAGAAATATTGTTATTTGTACCCAATATATCCACTATTTTTATATAATATTACCCTATATTAATTATGAATTATTCAAAAAAATAGTTTGATTTTAGTGTAAATTTTTTCAACATATGATAAATGGGTATTTTCAATATATATATATATATATATTGAAAATTTTCTTAAAATTTATAAAAAGTAAGAAATGAAAAGGAATGAAGAATGTGGGAGAGTTGTGGGACGGTGGTGTATTAAGCACTCAATTAAAAGGCATGCACATACTCAAAGTTCGAACAAAAAGAAAGTGGGATTCTTTATATTTTCAATATACTTTGATTCTTTCTTCTCTATGTTGTCTCTTTCTCCATCTTCAAATATTTTTTTATTATTTTTATTTTTTCATAAAAATTTTCCATATTTTTGATTGTCAAATGAAGTGAGTCTCGCTACAAATTGTTAATGCACCATTGTGATTTGTGAAGCTTTTTTACCAAAAAAAATAAAAATAATAGTTGCTACTGGGTTCCTTCCATGTATGCTTTTCCAGCTCACTAAGAGAAGCCAATTCTATAATCATTCTTATCACTTTCATATTGCTTCTAATAGATAGTAATCTGTTATTGGATGTTTCCAAAAATTTGTTTAAGCTGTTCTCAAAATTTGCTTAAACACTTTTTTTTTTTTTTTAAATTTTGAATACAAGATAACTGATAAAATTGAAGAAAAAATAAAATCAAATGCATAAATATATACAATAAATATATACATAACAACTTAGAAATCGATAAAATAAACAATGATAAATACAAATATATATCTGTGATCTATTCGATGCAGTGAAAATACAACTGTGAGACCAAATACTGACATATAAAGGTGGACGACTCTCGGGGAAAATCCAGACAACGTGACAATGCTATACACTCTATAAAAGTAATATAAAAACGTCGCAATCACTAGAACCATCATCTTGCTAGAGGATAACCTTCGCTCGATGTAGTATCATGTGATCAACTCGTGGTATATGCTCAGAAGTTGTCCAAAAACTCATCACCTTTAACAATGCCCGTATGAATGTCGTATATAGTCACATCCGTCATCCGAGCCCCTCATAACTCCTTGAGTATGATACCTTGGAGTTATATACTATAATTGACCAGTTATGGAAATCTATAACTTTAGCTATCCAATGGACACAGTCGAAGTTTATAGGGATGAAAACCTATAAACATTGAGAAATTATAATGGATACATGTATTATATATAAGTTAATTTAAAATAAATTATAATGGAAACACTATAATACTATACCCTATCGATCTCCCCTATGGTTTGTAAAATAAACCGAGGTATAATCTGCCTCAACCATCTTTGTGAAAAGCTCGGAAAACTCGTACTCTTTTAGTGGCGTGATATTCTTATTGTCAAATTTCATCCCGATATGTCTCACAAAGAAGGTGTGGCCCATCATCCAATTTTGTGGAACAACAGCCTGTTGCTTGTGCTAGTGTCGACGTAATAATGCCAAAAAAGAATCTACATGTTGAAATAGATATAAAAAAAATTTGAATTGTATTAGTTTTTTAATGAATATATAAAATATTTAACCAAATTCAATAGAATTGACAACTTACATCGTCGATCAACCACTTGAGCAGCTCGACAACAATCCTCTAGAAAGTGTCTCTAGACTGAGCACTAATGAAATAAACCTTATAGTCTTCGGATGCTACAGCTTCGGTGAACCACGTGAGAAAAAATTCCTCGCATTCTGTAGCAGAGGATGGAATGGTTCAAATTTGACGTTTTGACCTCGGTTTGATTAGATTGGTATATGGTGTGCGAACGAGCGGACCTTTCCAGATAATTTGACCATGAGCAATCCACACCAACTGAAAAATAACAAAAAACTGTTAATTAAATATTTAATCTTATTTAATAAATACGATTAAATTGGTTAATATTACCTTGTTAATGTACGACGGAGGAGGTTTGGCGGGAGAATCCTCTATTATTGTCAAGTCAACCATCCCCACCCCCTTGATGGACTACACAAGTAATTTTATATTATCAGTTATTAATATATATGAAAATATACAAATTATAATGGATATATCTCGTCCTGGTCTCCATGTGAAATAAATTCCAGTAGCTCGTCTCCCTGTGAACTAATTTCAATTATTTTTTTACTGAAGCTACATATATCAACAATTAACCACTATCGCTCATCCTAAAAAAAAGAAAAAAAACATTTTAAATATACATAATAATATTAATAACAAATTGATCAATGACATTTAATGAAAAAATATACTACCTCTACGGGTGAAGGAAGGTGTACGAGGAGAACTTTCAATTGATAACCCCTCATGACCAATACCTTACACGAATATTAATAACAAATTGATAAATGAAATTCCTAAAACACGTCCTCTTGAACAATTACAACTGCTCTGGTGTTAATGTTGACCTAATCTTCAAAAAAGTCAATTTCCCCCTATCCCTCGTATTCCCCTTGTTTCATAGATCACCTCCTTGGTTACTGTTAAATTTCCCAATCGCCCCCGGAGATTTCCCCCACCTCTTTTAGGTCCTAATTATTTGAAAAATTGAAAAATTTCCCATTCCATGGGCCATTGTTCCAATCCGGGGGCGATGTAATTCAACCCAAAAAATCTAGGGGTCCTCCGGGTTAGATCTCTAGCCAAACTAACATATTTATCGATAAAAAATCGTCATTTTAGCTTCCAATTTCAACACAAATCAAATCTACACATCCTATAACACAATAGCCCTAAAAATTTCAACTAAAACAACCAAGAATCAAGACATTTGATGCATTATTCAAAATCGAAACCCTAAATATTTAATGCTCAAATCTTCATCAAATCGCAATAATTGTAACAATAAATTGATTCAAACAAGATTAGAGATGATGTACTAACATTTTTTGCTATTTTTGGTCACCAAAAAATAAGAAAAGTCGACAAAAAACACAAACGAAGGCAACGCTGTGGAAGACCCATGGGAGACTCGTGAATTCATTTGAATTTCAATAGTGTGCTAAGGGAAATTTAGGAAGGAATATGTAAAATTCTCGCTTTATATATAAGGACATTTTGGTTATTGCACAAAAGCAGGACATTTTCGCTTAATCCTTAAGTTTTTGGATAATTTTACTTAAACCCCCTTTCTTTTAGCCAATTATTTTAATTTGCCTAAAAGATCTCTCATAACGACTTAAAAGGTCTTCGGCGTATTAATTAAGTTTAATGGTATTATCAAAAACTTATAATGACCTTCGTATGTAAGAAAAATTGTTTTTGATATTATTATCAATAGAAATTCTAATTTGGTGATGTTCAATCTGTATACCTATTTTTGAGAAATAGATGACACCTCCTAATTGATCGAGCAATTCTTCAATTACAAGAATTCAATGCTTATTTGACACAATTGCATTATTCATGGCTCGGTACTTAACACAAAATTGCTAATTTCTATGCTTCTTTTAAACTTGAATTACTAAACTAGAGAACGAGCTACAATTGGCTAAATGATCTCAATGACTAGTATTTCATAAACTATCATTTCAATTTCATTCTTCTTATTACGGATACATTAACAACTTCAATGTCTGATGTAAATTTGTAGCATGTTCCCAATATTGGGAAGGAGACAACCCTCTTGGTTCTTGAAAGACTGATTAAGGGAGAATCACTAGTTTCCACCCAAAGTTTGCTGAAATTGCACTTTTCCATCCTTCAAGTTTAAAAATTTTATTTTCCCGCCTATCGTACAAATCTATAGAAAATTCTGTTAACGTTAACTATGATATTGATTGAAAAAAAATATATACTTTAATAGTTGACCTTTAATTTTAAGCTTATGTGAGTAATAAAATCATTTATAAACCATCCTTTACAAATAAAATATCTAAAATCTCCCAATCCCAAAGTCGCATTCTCCTTTCTCACAATCGCATCTTATTCTAATAATTATTCAAGTGATCAAGGTCAATTCAGAGAGAAGAAATTAATCAAACAAAGGCTACTAAAAGCGACAAAGCTAAGAATATTTTTAAAAGATTTTTTAGAAAAGTGAAATTCGTTTTCTACATAACAGTGTCGAAAGACTCATCCTTAAAAGAGAAGAATATTTAAAAGGTTTGAATCAACATAATAGTGACCAAAAGAAATTTTATGCAAGTGATAGCACTGAACCAGAGCCACGTTGAAAACTGTCCCATGGCACATGAAATGCATATATATATTTATATAGAAGAATTAAAAAATATATATATATTTTTCAACAAATTAACTAAAAATATAATGAAATAAAATGCAGAAACAGTATATAGTTGATTTGTGAAAATAGACTGAAAATTATGAATATAGTAAATGTAGAAGATTATCTTATATTTATATAGAAGTAGTGTTATTAGTACTTAATTAGAAAGTAAATGCCTTAACAAATTTTTATTTATTTATATCAAATAATATAAATTCATATGACTTTTTTTTTTTTTTCTTTTGGGTTATATCCTCATTAAGTAGACCTTTTTTCACTGATGAATTTTCATTTTATATGCTTTTCCTCTTTCACTGGGTTCGCTTTTAGCTATTATTTATATCCTTCTCCAACAAGTTATCCTTCCTTAAGTATTCCACAGTCCCTCCCTCCTTCACTTCGCTCACCATCTATCAAACTCTCTCTCAACTTCACTTATTTTCATTGTTTCAAAAATGTTGACGCCCAAAGAACACATTGAGGAGATTCGAAGAAACAACTTCTGGATCGGACGTGATGAGCAGAATAGAGTTGTTTTTAAGATGTTACAAAAAACAGTTAAACTCCTTTCTGCTGAACTCTACGCCAAAGATGTGCATTTTCTTATGGAGCTCATCCAGGTTTCACTTACACTACTCTTTTCTTCGAAATATAAATATATATTCTTTTTAGTAAGTTATAATAAACATATATATATATATATATATATATATATTCAATTATTATTGTCTATTTTTATATATTCAGTTGTAGTTTGGAAATAGATTTTACAGTTGTCTGCATCATTGTTTGGCAAATTTTAATTCTATATACACTCGATTTTTTTATCAGTTTAACTTAAAAATCGGAGTTTTTAATTGTTATCATTATTGTATATTTCTAAAATAATTTCATCATCATTTTGGTTCACTTCTTCTATTTTTAAATGTTAAAATTATACAACTTACCAACTATAATTATTTGGCGACTTTTTTTTTTAATTATTGGTAAAGCGAAAAGGAAATTTTTAAGTAGAGCTGATGATTTTTAGTACGATTCGTTAAATTGATATGATATAAAAAATATTAAGTTAGGGTTAAGTTTTTTTTACACAAAATTTATTTTGAATCAACTTGATATGATACAAAATTAAATTAGATAATATTAAAGTTCATATGAAAGTAATCTGATACAATCCAGACTAACTTGAATATTTTGGAGAGTTGTTACTTTAATCAAATGTATTAGAAATAAATTATAAAAATATTAAAAGACAATATCAATAGTAATTAAAATCTTTATAAAGTTTATATAGTTGTATCTTTATATAATTATAATAATAATAATTATTAGTATTTTTATTTAAATATTTATATTTTATTAGTAAGGAGTAAGAATTTGATTTAGTTTATTAGATTATAAAATTCTTTTAAAGTTTTTATTTTTATAATTGTATATTGTATCTTTATAGGAAGAATTTAAAATATTTAATTATATATAATTGTATTTTTGTATAAGTATAATTACTCATATTATTTTTACTTTTATTTAAATATTTTATTTTATTATTAAGTAATAAAAATTTGATTTGGTTATTCAGAGTATTGACGTGTTTTAAAACTTTTAGTATTTAAATTTTTAGACTATTTGTTAATAAGAGAAAATGTTATATTATGTGTTTTACTAATAGTATGTTGAGATAATTTAGTAAAGAAATTAAAACAACAAAAACATTTTGGAAAATAAAAATAATAAATAATTTTAGGTCAATTTAGGTCGGATTAGATCAATTCGAATATTAAAGGATTGTGTTAAGATTAAAAAATTTTGATAAAATTTTAATTTAAATCAGATTAGAATTAAAAGTCTTTAACACGAAATATAAACTAATACGATATAAATACGACCCGTTAATATGAATTACCATGTCTAATTTTAAGGGACTTGAATAAGAGATATAATTAATATTTAAATCTGATTTGATATATTCGTAAAGTGATATTTGATTTATTCTTGTTATAACATTTGAAGTGGTTAATTGAGTTGGGTGATCAAGTCCGTCATATTTATCCACAGAAATTGTAAAAATTTCTTTTTAGTTATTATTATTTTTTTAACTGAACACCTTAAGTCAATTCCGCTCTAAACCTATCTTGGGTCACGACGTAATTGAACTTTTGCATAAAACCTACAAAAAAGAAAATATTGATGGCTGAGTTTCGATAGCAATTGAATTGAGAGAGAGGGTAAGTGGATGGTAACATTAATTTAGTGATAAAGTCAGTTAAATTATGTTATTCCTTATATTTCAGTGTTTGTGAATGTTATGGTGATGAATTTAATACATAAGTGATGTTGCTTTTGGTTGACAGAATGCTGAAGACAACGAGTATCCTGAGGGTGTGGATCCATCATTTGAGTTTGTTTTAACCTCTCGTGATATTACTGGCACAGGAGCTACAGCTACGTTGCTGGTATTTAATAATGAGAAGGGGTTTTCTGCTGAGAACATGGAGTCCATTTGCAGTGCTGGTCTCTCCACAAAAGAAGGCAAAAGAAAACGTGGCCAAATTGGGGAGAAAGGTATTATACCATTCACACATTACTCATTCCGTATTTCGCATTTTGTATCATATTATTTGAGAAACACAAAAAAATAAATAAATAAATCTTCACCAGTAGTCCTGTTTCTTCTTTAGTTCAACGAAACAATTTAATGATTTTACAATATCCAATGCATTATATATAAATCTTATATTTTTCTGGTAACCTGCATTGCAGGAATCGGTTTCAAGAGTGTATTTCTGATCACTGCTAGGCCTTACATATTCAGCAGTGGCTATCAGATACGATTCAGTGAAGAGCCCTGCCCACACTGCGGCATTGCGTACATGGTTCCTGAATGGGTTGACGAGAAGCCAACTCTTTCTGACATCAAGCACATATATGGTTCGGCTTCCACACTCCCGAACACTGTAATAATCCTACCCCTGAAGCCTGACAAAGTCCAGCCTGTCAAGGAACAGCTTTCGAGTGTTCATCCAGAAATTCTGTTGTTCCTTACCAAAATCAAGCAACTATCTATAAAGGAACATAACGAGGATCCCAAGTCCAGTAATGTTAGTGCCATTGCTATCACCAGTGAGACTAACTTTATGACAAGGCAGACTATTGATGCTGAGTCCTTTACACTCCATCTGTCTGCAACTGGGAACCAATTTGAAAAAGATTGCGGCTACTATATGTGGAGGAAGAGATTTCCTGTAAAGGAGGAAAACAGAGTGGAAAGGAGGATGGACGTAGAAGAGTGGGTGATCACTTTGGCTTTTCCTTTTGGGAGCCGTCTCGAGAGAGGGGCAACCTCTCCTGGAGTTTACGCTTTTCTTCCAACCGAGATGATTACAAACTTTCCCTTCATAATTCAAGCAGATTTCCTTCTTGCTTCATCCAGGGAATCAATATTATTTGGTAACAAATGGAATGAAGGAATTCTTGACTGTGTGCCATCTGCTTTTGTCAAAGCATTAGAATCATTGGTCAAAACAGAAGGTGCTCCAGTATCAAATTTACCTCGGATGTTCAATTTCTTGCCGGTTAAAAGCTCTTCCTATCAACAGCTGAATGCTGTAAGAGAATCAATTAAAGCAAAGCTGGTAGAAGAAAATATTGTTCCGAGTGAATCAAACTTGGAGCAGAAATACTTCTACAAACCCCGTGAAGTGGGAAGGTTGATGCCTGCTTTCTGGAATATTTTGGACAAGGCAAGGAGCCAAGGCGTAAGCTTGAATAATCTCTCTTCCCATGGAATATATATTCTGAGTTCTGCATTCGACAAGGTTGAGTATAATGAGGTATTGAATTTCTTGGGTGTGGGATCGGTAAACAATGAATGGTATGCAAAGAGTATCCAGAGTTCGAATCTGGTATTGGGAGTGTCAGAGGATGTTTATTTGGAGCTCCTCATTTTCGTAGCCAATAATTGGTCATCCAATTTCATCTCAACCAACATGAGAAATGTATCCTTGATCAAATATGTTGACCTCAATGGGAATGTGGCTCTGTGCAGTATTGGAAGCCCAACGGGTTATGGCAGTACGAGAGTAGTCTGTCTTTCAGAGCATCTATCTTGGTTGATTAATTGGAACAAGGAATTCAGAGTTGCCAATCGATTTTTTATGCCACAGAATACTTATGATGCTATTCAATCATGTTATCAGAAGGAAAATCTGTTGACATGGCTGAGAAACTGCGTGAAGGTTGATACTGTGAGTGTGTATAATTATGCAGCCGCTCTTATAAATTATCTCAATAATGACCGCAAGCTTGTTGTTGCCTTCGCTCACTTCTTATATCACTCATACTTAAAGCGTTATATATCAGAAGAGTGCGTTCGAAATTTGTGTAAGAATATGCCACTCGTTGATAACTACGGTAATGTGAAGACAACAAGAAATGGGGTCCTTGTTCCTGCTAACGGAAGCAACTGGGTGAATCTGTTTGTTTCAAACCCATGGACACAACAAGGCTATATTGAGTTGGGGGTAGATTACTTGCGTCCATGCTGTTATGCTGAGCAAAGTACAAATGGAAAACAATTCTTACAGTTCCTGAAGTCTTGTGTTGGAGATTCTGATATCCCCAATATATCTCCTCCCGATGCTGGGATTCCAGCTCTGTACTCCCCGCTCACCAAGGAAAACGCATTCTTACTCTTGGATTGGGTTAAAAACCTGAAAAATAAGGGAACTCCTATACCACAGAGGCTGTTGACATGCATGAAGGAAGGTAGCTGGCTGAGAGTGACGATGAATGGTTCTCCTGGTTATAAACCGCCGTCGGAGTCATTTTTTCTCAAATCATCATTGGGAACCCTTTTGCAGAACGGATCTGTGCTCGTTGACATTCCTGTGATCGACCAGAGTTTTTATGGTGAAAGTATACACAATTACAAAGTGGAACTTAGGGCTATTGGAGTTATGTTAGAATATTCAGAAGCGTGTCAATTTATTGGGAAACGTCTCATGTCGCAGACTGCTTCCTCCAATGTTACTAGAAGCAGCGCCTTGTCAATACTGAATTTTGTTAAATTTCTGGGGGAAAATTACCTTTCACCGGATAGTTTCATTAGCAGTATCAGAGGAGGAAGTTGGCTAAAAACTTGCTGTGGTTACATGTCCCCATATAGATCTGTTTTATTTGATCAGGAGTGGAAAGTAGCAGCAGAAATCAGCAACATTCCTTTCATTGATCAAGCTTACTATGGTAAGGAAATCCTTGATTTCAAAAAGGAGCTCCAGCAGCTCGGTGTTGTACTTGGCTTCAATCAACATTATGCGCTTGTCATTCAGCACTTAAAATCGCCATTGTGCCTGACTGCTCTCACTGATGAGGCCGTGCTTTTGGTTCTGAAATGCATTCGTAACTCAGATTTCTATGTTCATAACCAACTTGTTCAAGCACTTCAAAGTACAAAATGCTTGAAGACAACTGCTGGTTACAAGTCTCCAGGTGAATGTTTTCTATTAGATCCTAAATGGGGTTCTCTTCTACAGGTTTTCAACGATATCCCAATACTTGATCTGAAATTCCATGAAAGCAGCATGTACTCTTGGGTAAATGAGTTGAGGCGATTAGGAGTCCTGGTGGATTTTGAGATGGCCATGAAAAAATTTTTCAGAATTTTTCAGCAGAAGGCCCGTTCATCGTCCATTTCAGAAAACAATGCGCTAACCTTTCTCTCGTGTTACAGAAAGTTAAGGGCGATGTCTCTGGTTTTTCCTCCTAAGATTATGATGTGCATCTGTGGTGAAAAATGGCTGCGGACTAAGTATTGCTTTGATCCAGTTAGATCTCCACGACAATGCATTCTTTTTGGTCCTGAATGGGTGTTCATATCTCCTGTAGCCACGCTTCCTTTCATAGATGACCGCGAAAGTTGTTATGGCAAAGCCATTTATGAATACAGAGAAGAGCTAAAGAGTATGGGAGTCATTGTGCGACTTCAAGATGGTGTGGAGTTTGTTGTTAATGGACTGTTAAATTTTGTGAATCCCAGCAGCCTCACTCCTGCAAATGTTCTTGCATTGCTTAAATGCATCCGGCTGTCAGAAGAGAAGAAATATTCTTTGCCCGATTCCTTTTACAAAAAAGTTTCTAACAAATGGCTGAAGACTTATGATGCAGCTGATTATTATAGCCCAGACCAATGCTGCTTGTTCGATTCCAAGTGGGAATTGTATTTGAACCGGAGAGATGGACCCTTCATTGATGAAGAGTTTTATGGCTCTGAAATCAAATCTTACCGTGAAGAGCTTAGGGCAATAGGAGTAACCGTTGATGTTGAGGGTGTGTGTTCGCTGCTTGCCGACAACCTGGATTCTCACTCTGACTTTGCCACTATTGTTCGAATATACAATTTCTTGGGAGGAATGAAGTGGGAAGTTAATGGTGAAGCTGCAAAAAGGATATGGATCCCTGATGGAAGTAAGAATGGACACTGGGTCAACCCTGAGAAGTGTGCTTTACATGATAAAGACGGTCTGTTCAGTTCTCAGCTGAATGTATTAGATAAACACTATGAACGTAACTTGCTGAGCTTCTTCACTAGTGCTTTCAGTGTTAAATCCAATCCTTCGGTTGGTGATTATTGCAAGCTTTGGATGGGTTGGGAAGGCTCGCGACAGCAACTTTCGAAGGATGAGTGTTGTGCATTTTGGCGTTGTGTCGTCGGTTGGAGTCCGGGGAAACATAAACGTCTCGCTGACAGCTTGCTGAAGGTGCCGGTAGATTCAGGCTCAGATGGAATTTTGTTGCTCAACAAGCGAGATGTTTTTATTCCTGACGACCTTCAACTTAAGGACTCATTCGAAAAATCCTCTCGCTCATTGTTTGTCTGGTGCCCTCAGTCCAGCTCACATTCTTTACCTCGGACCAAGTTGCTTGAAGTCTATAGGAATCTTGGGGTTCGCACAATCTCTGAATCTGTACAGAGGGAAGAGTTATCCATCGAAGATAGTGTGGAACTCAAGCAGGTGAATCCAAGTGATGTGTCAATTTGCAGAGAGCTGATTAAACTCATTTTAGGCTTCCTCGCTGATCTTAAACTTGAAGTTGAAAAGAGGCATGAAACTGTGAAGTGCCTCCTCAATCTCACTGCTCTGGAGACTCCAGAACCAATCACTGCGAAGTATAGCTTATCAATGTCGACAGGTGAAATTGTGGATGCCACAGAATGCCAAATGATTCTATGGGCCAAAGACAGTTCAAGGTTTTATACTCAGGAGATGGATAGGTCTAGGGGACCCAAATTTCTCATAGAATATGCAACCCGCTTCTCACAAGTCATATCCGAGGGTTTGTTATGGGATAGAGAAGAACATATAAGTGCACTCTCTGAACTGATCAAGTGTGCTTTTCTGGTGGAATTTGATGAAGAAGCTGTTGGATTTCTTATGAAATCAAAGAATTTGCAGATCTTCGTGGAGGATGAGAAGTTTTTGGTTGGTGAATTCCCTTCTGATTAGGTACGCCAAAAATATAATGACCTGTATCTTTGGAATTCACCCACATGACTTCTTGTCTTTTTTCTCCTCCAGTTTGTTGCGTTAAATTTTTGTTGCATGGGTGTGTTTCTTTTTTTAGGTATATGATATCTTGTGTTCTCATTGCTGCTGGATGTGCAAGAGGAGGGTATAGCTGCCATATTACCTATCTGTATAATTTATATCTTATCGTGTGTTTGTTCTGGTCCTCTGTTTCTAATTATATTTCTAAACTATGTAAGATTGGGTTGATAACTTAGTATCTATTGTAATTATCTTTATCTTAATTTAGTGTTTTGTTATGAATTTCTTTCGCTGGTTCTGATTTTCATGTTTTTTGATAATAATCTGGGTCATAACCAAGGTAAAAGATGTCAATTTAAGAAATAATGTTTATTTTAGTAGTTTTTTCTTTTTAAATAATTATTGCTTTTACAGCAGAGTCAGTTAGATTTAGTAAATTAGAACACATGATGACCCGAACTCATATACGATCCAGTTATCAATCAATTTGGTTAATTTCTTGAAGTATACTTGCTCGCATAGTAGAAACAAAGCCATGATTTACATAGTTGACATAAAGTTGCTAAACTATCAGACCAAAAACAAAATGATTGAAAAAACTTATCTCTTCATAGATGTTCCTAGCTGCAGAATTTATGAATTAGATTCCGGTTTTGGATCAACAACTAAAACCATTCTTAGATATAGGATTGAGGAACTAAATTGAAATCAAAACTGGTCAGTTTTAAGAACTAAAATCAAAACCTTTAAGAACAGTTTTTTATCTGGCACCTATCTGATCGGTTCTGATTCATTTTCAGCTCCTCATTATGGAGATTCCAAGAGTTTCATATCTGAGTGTACATCCTTCTTGAAAAACAGACATCTTAAACCCAGCTTGTGCCTGGATTATCTGCATAATCATTCTCAATCTCCACAACTCATTGTGAGCGCAAACCCAACAATGTACTTATTGATGCCACAATAAATGGACCTTGGCGGTCAGACGATCCATTGGCTCTAGTGCTCTGGGTAAAGAAATCAATACTTAAAAAAACTTGGGAAACTTGGGTTGAAAACGGCAGAATTTAATAGAGACGACGTCGTTTGGTATTAGGCTGACAATACCGTGTCAACCGCGGTTCGCTAAATAACCAAAAACTTTCTAATTTGATTAAGCGATAACCCTTTGCTTTTTCGGTAAGTAATTAAGCGATAACTTAATAACTTATTGATTATATATTTGTGAGAGCCATTATTTTTCACCCAAATTTTATAAATTTTATAAATTTTTTAAGGATTTGGTTTTAAAAAGACGAAAAAGATAGATTTAGTATCCATTTATTATTATTATTATTATTATTTTATTTTGATAATATTAATTTGGTTATATTTATATTTATATCTATCAATCTTTTATGATAAAAATATATTAATTTTAATTAACAGATAGTAATATAAAAATATTTTAAAATAATTTTATTAAAAATATTTAATTAAAATAATCTCATATTTATGTTACATCCAGTCAACTTTGTTTGTATGCATATCACACATATTTTATAAACAATGTCACTTAAACCTTGCCTTCATTTGCTCCCACCATATCGTGACTTGTACATTGAATATATGTGCATTTTTATGTTTGATTTCACTAATAATTCATTATGACCCTATTCAATTACAAAACACAATTAATTCAATCTATTTTCACATTGAAACACTAGAACCAAAAAGTCTTCAATATCATATTCATAAAATCTCAAATTTTATTGTAAAACGAAGTATTTTCCACATTCCAAGCAATATAAGATGATGATGGACAATTTACTAATAACTTTTTCCCTTTTTTTTAAAAAGAAAAACTGATGGAATATGCGATAATTAACGATGAAAAGTGGGTGTGTGTGACAACTGTTGTCCGTCAGTAATCTTAATATGTTAGATATTTCCATATAACCCTTATTATATTAAATGATTTTAAATTATATTTTAATATATATAATTATATATTTATTTATATATTCAAAGTAGAAAGACGTAGCATTATTGTATTTTGAATATTTATTCAAATAGGTTATTGGGCTAACTCTTGGTTACCCTAAATTGATTTCATCACAATGCCTATTACCTTGGCATTAAATCATACCATTCTAATACCTCAAATGGATTTATATGTATGTTTTAAACTCTTCTTAACCAAATTTATACAATAATATTTATGTAAGGAAAAAGTACATGCTAATAATTAAAAGTTGCCTTAAGTGCATATTGATCAAAGGCCAAATGCCTTGTTCCCATCTAAGGATTGATAAAATTCCAAACTGAAATCTGTTAATTGTCAAAACCTCAAAATCTCACCTATGAGTAATTTTTGTTAAAACTTTCAATTAAATATAAATGTGAAATTATCATTTTAACAATAATATTATAAATATTATAAATATCTTCATCCCCCCTCAATTTCAAAAAGTGACTATTCCCCCCCCCCCCCCCCCCCCCCAACTCCTTTGGTGATGTCCTTTTACCTCTGTTTGACCAGTTGACCCTCTTTCACCATTATAATCATTCGGCTAACTAGCTCATCATCGAAATCGCACGAAGAGACGTCGTCTCTTCATCACGTGAAGAGAAGTCGTCTCTTTGTGCAATTTTGACAGTGAGTTGGCTGACCAAACGATTTCAATGGTAAGAGACAACTGATCGGCCGAACGGAGATAAAACAGTGGGAAAATGATGTCATTGAAGGAGTGATGACCGAATAAGGGAGAAAAAAACCTAGGCTTTGGTGGAAATAGTTATTTTTCAAAATTGAAAATATTTTAGTAGATGTGAATTTGTGAGTTTTCAAAATTTAAGGAGAAAGTATAATAAATTATATATTTTTTAATATTATTATTGAAATAACGATTTTAGAGTTTTAACGAAAAAATTGTTTATGAATAAGATTTTAGGTTTTTTGAAAGTTGGTGACTATCAGTTTGGAATTACATCAAACCTTGGGTGGGAGCGAGTCTTTTGCCTTGATCAAATTAAATTAGCATAACACTGGAAGCAGAAATAACAATATCTAAATGATTAATTACAGAGATTTAATTCAACCGTCTGATCATTCACATTAAAATTTCTTCGCATGTGTTCATTTCCTTTCCAATGGACGTAGGGGAGACAAGACATTAAAACCATTAAAGAGAAAAAGTTTTGTAACTCTTTATCAGTACAGCACACAAGGTTTAGAAAAACATTGCGGCTACTACTTCCTTCCCAATCATATGGTTGACCCATTCGAAGAGACCTCACTCATGCCTCCAGAGCTTGAAGACGACGATGCGGAAGAGATGGCAGGCCCTGAACTTCTCTTGTCTCTCATCATAAAGTCGTGGAGTTGAGGCTGACGAGCCACCATGCTGTTACGAGTTTGTACATTGCCGTCTTTCGTGCTTTTTTTCTTCATAAATACGCGACAAATGACCCAATTTTCCATTTGGTTTGAATAATTCTATAAACAAAGCCAAATCCTATGTCAGATTTTCATTTAAGTCTGCAGCAATGATTGACAAAATAATTTTACTTATCGAACAAGCTAAAATATGCTCCTTTTTTTTAAAAAAAAAAAAAAAGAATGGACATTAACCAAGTTGGCATTATTTTTATTCCTTTAAGCTAATTTTGTATTAACAAAGTTGGCATTATTTTTATTCCTTTAAGCTAATTTTGTATTTTAATTATTTCATGGTTCTGTCAAACCTAGGTATTAATTGAGCCATACACACATAAGCATGATATATCCTGATCTGTCAAGTTTTTTGCTTCATATTCGTGTTATTTTGGTGGCCTATGCATAATATTTTTTACTGGAAGCTTCTACTTGCCTGGGCTGAGGAGAAATTTGAAGGTGAAGTTCCTGCACTAACAAGGCGATATTCATGCATTATCCAGTCAGTTTTGGATTCGTTCGGAGATTTCCCTCTGTAGAATACCAGAGTTTTTTTCATTCCCATCATTTGATTATTCCTGCTCGAAGATACGATTTGTTTATCTACGCCTGTTGCTTTCCAATAACCAGAAGCAGTGGCTCGATTGATTCGGCTTCCATTTGGATACTTTGTTTCCTTGTTGCTGAAAAAGTACCTTTCCTGCTCCAAGTTACCTAACATATGCACATTACGTAATCACGGAGAAAGTACTCTAAAGTTAGCTGATTGAACTGCATTTTTATTTAATGATTCAAGAACTACAATGCATTTGCCACCGGAATTATGAAAAATGCAGATGATTGTCAATTTATAATTTTCGTTTACACTAACCTGGCAAATCCCAGGGATCGTACTTGTAGATATTAATCTCTGGAATGATTGGAGCGGGCAAGGAGCTGGAAAAAATCTTACATTTTAGATATTGGAAGAGAAGCTCTTCATCAGTTGGCTGGAAGCGGAAACCAGGAGGCAATCTGACGACGCCATTATCTCTAACAAAAGGAAATCTGTCCATGTTAACGTCAAGTTTACGTTATTTTTCTCGAAATTTTAAGCTCAGACTATTCTCTGTCAGCTTCAGCTAAGGCACACCAAGCAACATTAATGTTACGAATATTTATAGTGCATGAATGAGAGACAGAGACAGTGAGAAAGTTAAAGAAGTGATTTATAATGCTCACGTTGCCTTTACAGCAACACAGTCATTTCATTCGTTGAAGATGCATAAAAGAAAGCAATCTTTTAAGTTGGTACTTGAATTAAATTTAATTAGTCCGAAGAAATCTGCGCAGTGTGGGGGAAAAAGTGATTATTTTTTTTAAATAAATACCCAAATAAGATATAGTTTTTTTCCTATACATAAATTATTTTCCAATCACTACTTGACAGTGAAAAACAAGTATTGAATTGAGGAATTTGTGGCGCTGAATTTGCATATGCATGACAGATTTTCTGAGAAAAAGGAAGGCCAAAAGATTTGTTCGCCGTCAACTTTCAAATACTTAAAAGTCTCCCCTACATACCAACTTTGGTTAAAATTTTCAATTGAATATAAAGATAAAATATTTATTTTAAAAATAATATAAAAAATATAATTTATTATATTTTTTTCTTGATTTTAAAAACTAACAACTTTATCCATACTTAAAGTTTTTCAGTTTTGAAAAGTTATATTCTTTTTCCCAAACCAAGAGCTTTCTTTCTTCACCTCTTCAGTTACCTCCCCTTTCCACCATAAATCATCGTTGTCGACCTACTATGTTTTCCCCTTTCCACCTCTCCGATCACCTATCTAGATTCGATGAACACCATCCAAATTAAATCAAACATCGTCTAGATCTTAGTTCATGAAGACGTCATCCATATAGGTGATAAATGCCACCCAGATGTTGATATGTATGCATCCAAACGAGATGGTAGTGTTCGTCACTTATCTGGATGGTGTCTTCATGAACGAAGACATGTCTAGATTGGTGATAAACACCATCTTGGACTTCGTCAAGACATTATCCAAAACTCGTTCGTCCCCAATTGGAAACTTTGTCAAGGTTTAGGATAAAAAGGGAAAGTTGCCAGAGATGGCAATGGTATTTAGAGAGATAAAGAAGAAAAACCCTTAAATTTGAGAGAGAAAATGTGACTTCTTAAAATTGAAAAACTTTAAATAGAATTGAAGTTATTAATTTTTAAATTTTGGAGGGAATATAATCAATTATATTTTTTAATAATATTATTAAAATAATGATTTTACTCATATTTAACTAAAAATTTTAACAAAAATTAACTTATGGGTGAAACTTTGAGTTTTTAAAAATTAACAGGTAAAAGTTTGAAATTGCATTAAACGTTGGGTGGGAACAGTCTTTTGGCCAAAAAGGAAATACCAAAAAGTTAAAAAAGAAAGGTGGGCGTGGGTGCTACTTTGATTGCTAGAATCTTCCACCTTTTATTTATTATTAGTCTGTATGACTCATGGAAAACAGAGACTTACCTTAAAGAGTGCCAGCCGCAATAAAATATGAGCACGGATATGCCTATACAATTTTAAGTTTATAATTGAAGTATACAATTTTAACCCTATAATTGAATATAAAGATAACTAAATATTATACGAAGGAGTGTTATTTGATTTTTAATTTAAAATTATTTTATTATATAATAACATATTATAAATATACATAATTATATATTTGAAACTATATATACACAATTTTATTGAGAAAATGTTAGGTTCAAAATTTTGATTTACTATCTGTTTAAGTGCTTATAAACTATCTCCTCACATATGTTTTGATATCATTTACCACCAAATTAAGAAAGTTCTCGGAATATATAAAATGTTTAAGTTAAGAATAATCAATCACGAATTATTTTAATTTACAAATGTGATAGTTTTATATTTATATACTACAGGATGCCCACCTATAAATGAATTTATACATCACATTAAGGACACTCTCTCATGATATAATACAATTATATATGTATGGTTTAAATTAGTAGTTAACAATATTTAATGGTCACTTATCACAGGATTTCTTAGATAGTGAAATGACATCCATCAGAATTTTCTTTATCACAAGATTTCCTAAAATCTTGTCACTCTTTTGGTAAAGATTATAATTCTACTTATTAGATAATTCTTTTGCAGTTAAATCCTATCTTATTGACCGCCCCCATCGTGTTTTGGATGCTTGGATTGAGAAGATGAACTATTATTTCGAAGCATTTGACTACTTAATTGATTATAAATAACAAAGCAAACATGCAGGTGACTTACTGATTAAGCTTTCAAGGTTTTATATATTTTGTTAATTGCTTCGTTTTTCTTCCCTTTTTAATCTTTAGTGCTACTTGATTTAAAGCCTCTCTTTATTATAACGAAAAACTATTTAATGCTAAAGGGTGTCAGCCTTTAACTTTCCAAGCAGGATAGGTTGATAATTTTTCGAATGTAAGCAGATGAGATGACACAGAAACCCCGTAGGCGAAAGTTTATTTGCTTCTATTTTGTATAGGAAGATTTTGTTGGTTGATTTGAAAGAAATCAGATAAAGTCAGGGTAGATTGCCTCTTTAAACAAAGCAAAGTACCCAAAAGAGATAATATTGAATAGGTCAAAACCAGGCCATTTTCCAAGTTTGATCTTACCACTTTTCTTCATAGCGAAGATGTTGCTTTTTCTATCTTTCCATAATTGAAATTTTCTTCTACCAGCGACAGTAGGTATCTTCACATGTTTTTATTTTGTCTTTATACTTTAATTAATTAATATTTCTATATATGATGTCATATAAAGCTGTTTAATCTTCAGAGTAAAGAATTCAAGTAACAGAGACGAAGCTTTAATCTCAAGAAGTGCGGTTCTTCTTTTGAAAAGCATGCATGCAGCCAGTGTTTGTTTAAGTATAATTAATTAATTACTGCTCCAATATTTCGACTACTTTAGATTACACACCAGAAATGCATTATGCTGAGTCAGTCTCTTCATTAATAAATGGCTTTTGTAAAGTAATGTCAAAGGTTGCGGTTGATGGGAGATTTCTTTCCACTCTAGATTCTCAGCGGAAGACTTTTCTCAAAAGATTCAAAAAACAGAAAAAAACTTGCTTCATTCGTGGGGGTTTGACATTAACTTGCTTCATTCATTGATTTTTATCTCCTCTCAATCTCACTCTGATAGGTGTAGACGGTGATAGGTGAAGGTGAGTGATGGTTGATGGTCGTATGAATTTTGAAAATATAATTTGAATTATATGTAAATGTTAGTTTTAATAATTATTTGAATAAGAGTAAAATAGTTAAAATGTGGGTTTAGGTTTTTAATTATTTTAATTGAATGTAAAGGCATTTTAATTTAAAAATTTAATAAATAAGAATAAAAATATAACAAAATTATTATTATTATTTTAATAATTTTTTAAGTATAGAAGTGATAGCTAATTTTTCTTGTAAATTATTTGTCACATTAATTTAAAATCTTTTATTATTTAATGAATGAATAAAGTAATATAAATAATACAAAATAAATTATAGGGATAATTAGTGAATATAAGCCAACAAACTTTTTCACACCCAAAGTATAGTGAAATCTCAAAGTTTCATTTCAAAAACTAAAATTTTTACCCATGAACCAAATTATATTAAAAATTTCAGTTAGAATTAGAGATAAAATCGTTATTTAACCAAAAATTAAAAAAACTAAACTTTCATCACATTCCCCCCCTTAATTTTAAAATCTCACATTCCCTCCCTAGGCCAAATTTTTTTTCAAAATTTGAAAAATAATAATTTTTTTTCTCTAAAGTTTTCTCTCCTTTTTCCTGACAATCGATTTCTTCTCAATCGTTGATAGGACTTCCCTCCTTTTTCTTCGTCGGCACTCTTCCTTCTTCGTGTGAGACACAAATGACAGTCTCCGTCTTAGACAAAGAAGGAGGAGCGTCGACAGAGAAGAAAGGAAGGTTGATTGACAACCTGGAAGAAATCGATCATCGAAGAGATGGAGAGAAAACCCTAGGGAAATAATTGTCACTTTTGAAACTTTGGATGGGGTAAATTTAGATTTTTAAATTAAGAGGGAGAAATGTGATAGAATTTTAACTTTTTTTTATTAAATGACGATTTTACTTTTAACTTTAACTGAGAATTTTAATAGAATTTGGGTCATAAGTGAATGTTTGAATTTTTAAAAGGCCAAAGGACTATTTCCCACCCAAAGTATCCTCTTATTTCATGTTTCTACCCCTTAATTATGAAAATCCCAAATACCCACCCATGGGGGTTAAGTTTGTTAGTTTCAAAAGTAAAATCGTTCTTTCATTTATAATATTAAAAATAAATTAAAATTTAATCTTCTTTCCACCCAAGTTTGTTAATTTTTAGGGTCCTAAAAACTAAAAATTTACACCTAGGTTAAGTTTTAAAAAATAACATTTTCACTTAAGGTTTAGTTTTCAATTCCCGATGCTATCGCCAATGACGAAGATTCTCCGATGCATTACAATGTTCTGTCGATCTCTCTCCCCTTCTCTGGAACGTCGACCAATTACAAAACTTTTCATCTATCTAGCTTCATTCGATGCTGATTAACAGTCTAGAGGAGGGGAGGGAGATCGTTGAAGCATGGTGATGCATTGGAGAATCTTCATCATTGGCGATAGCATCGGATTTAGCGTAGAAAATTGGAAACTAAACCCTAAGGGTAGAAATGCCATTTTTAAACTTGACCTATGGAAGAAACGATTAGTTTTTAGGGTTTGAGGGGAAAAAAATAAAATTTTAAGGAATTAGAGTTCTATTAATAGTAACTGCTTCCCCCCATTGTCTTTGAAAATCTCATTTATCCACCCATAAATGGTTAAAATTAACGGAACTCTAATTCTTTAAAATTTTATCTTTTTTTTCTGCCTTAACCCCTAAAAACTAACCTTCTTTTCCTAGGCGAAGTTTTAAAAAATAACATTCCCCCCCCCTAAGGTTTAGCTTTCAATCTCTGGTGTTAAATTCGACTCAATCGCCAATGACAAAGCTTTCCAGAGGTATCACCATGCTCCAAAGATCTCTCTTTTCTCCTCTGGAACGTCGATCGATCGAGATCTGACTTGAAAAGTAGAAGAGCTTCGTCCTTTTTAGGGAGCTTCCAAGAGTTCCATAATATCCTCTTTCTTTCTTGGCCAAAACAAAATTTTTGTTAGTCGCTTATATGTGTGAAGAAATCCCAAGTGGCCACCAGTGGGTGTGGCATGGAATTCATGGAGAAACTATTGAATCCACAGAGATCCTTTTGGATTGGAATGACCAAACAACCTTTGTAAATTTGTTCCTTCTACTATATGGATTTACTCAACGCTAATTCTGAAATGGTCTTGCTAAAATTTGCTATTAATCGATTTTGTTGTCGCCAAATGGATGTATCACACTTCATCAAAAATGGCAATGAGAGGTCTGAAAGAGCCAAAACAAGACCGGTTGTGACAACCTTCTTCAAGTCTTCAAAAGCTGCCTATGCTCCTACATTCCACCCAAATAAATTCTATTTAGGTAAATTTGTTAAAGGACAAGCCTTTTCACCATACCCTTGAATGAATTTGTAGTAGTAACCTATCAACCCTAAAAATCCATGAACAATTCTCATAATAGTTGGAAATGGTTGGTTACACCACGATCTTGATCAAATGATTTAACTTAGGTCCATTACCACTTTTACATATGATGTAATATGATATAGATATTATATCCTTGGAGTTCACCATGAAATTTCATGGTGTTGAGTCATGTAATTCCCATGATAGAGTGAAGATGAAGCTCTATAGTGTGACATTTTCCTATCTCCTTGGTAAATGATGTAAGTTTTGGTTGTCTATCATTTCCCCAAACATTGATTCCAACTACTCAAATAATAATAAAATTTAGTTCCTTACAAAATAAAAATCCAAACCCACTTTTAAAATGGTGGTGCCGAAAAATAGAGCTAACACAAAGTAAAAACTTTAGCTAACCCTCTGCTTTGTCTTTTGCTCTTAAAATCTAAGATTCATTATACTAATAATTATGGAAAAGGGCCTGACTGCCCAAAGCATAACCATAATTTTTTGTAAAACAATTAAGGTGGAATCACCATTTCCCACCCAAGGTTTGTTGAAATATACTTGTCCACCTTTGAGGTAAAATTTCTATTTTTCCACCAATCATACGTATATATTAGTAAAAATTGTTATCATTAGCTATGAAATTGACAAAAAGATAAAAAAAATACCCTAAAAATTGTCTTTTAATTTAAAGTTTATGTAAATAATAAAATTATATATCAAACCTCTTTTACAAATAAAATCTTTAAAATCTCTCAATGCTAAAATCTTTTCCTTCTTCCTCACTAACTTATCTCATTCAATTACTTGTTCAAGTAATCAAGGTCAATCCAACAAGAAAAAATATACCAAACAAAAGATATTAAAAGTGATGAAGCAAAACATATCTTTTAGAAAAACTTGTAGAAGAGTGGTATCTATTTTTTACAGAAATATCGAAACATCTATTCTCAGTAGAGAAGAGTAAGACCAAAAACAAGACTAAAAGAGATATTTTTAAGTTTGAATGAACATGTAAGGGATTGGAAGAAATTTTAGACGAAAGATAGTACTAAACCAAAGCTACATTAAAAATCATCCAACGGGATGAAATTTGAGAGATGAGGAAATCAAATAATTTTTAACGAGAGTGAAATTCATCTATGTTACCTAAGAAAGCCAAGAGTTTAATTTTTATTTTTAATTAAAATTTAAAATTTTATTCTTTCAATGTTTAATAAATTACTTTCTTGGCAGAAAACAGATGAAAAAGCTAAATTTTTAAACTTTTAAAAAGTTTGAAAAATCCTTTGACAATCCTTATGTGGGAAATAGTGATTTTGGCCAATAATTATTTCTTTTTACAGTATATATACATATGTTTCCTTCTTGTTTAAAGTTTTTTTTTTTTTTTTTAAAAATCATAGACAATATATTTGCTTCATCCAATCTTATGTATGCTTCGTGCTCAGTGTTAAGGATGTATATGATTCAATTTAGTACGGTTTAAAAGCTTTTTCAAACTAAATTAAAAAATTAATTTAAAAAAATACGATTTAATTTAGTTTAGATTATAATTTAAACTTTTAAAATTATTTATTTTTAATTATATATATTATTTAATAAAATTAATTAAAATTTTTTAAAACATAATATAAATACATAAAATAAATATGAAATATAAATAAAAAAGTGATAAATAAATATAAAAATAAATAATACATCTAATTATTTATTAAAAAATTCAGTAAAATATAATTATATATATGTATTTTAAAAAATATAATTTTTTATTTGATTTAATTTAAAAATATACTAAATCATAATTTAAACTAAAAAAAACATTTAAAATTTTTTTAATTTAAATCAAATTAAATCATAATTTGTAGACTATCCAATTCAATTTTTACAATTTAAACTAAATTATAAATGGGATTGCAGTTTGACGATAAGCGTCTCCGTTCACATCAAACTGTTTTGATTATTTATTTGAATCGGACTATTTTATTAATTAGTGCCTTTGATGTGAAAGATTAAAAAACAAAAAAAGACTGTACTGTTGTGAAATAGTTTTCCACGTGTAAAAATTATCAACCCATGAAGAAAGGAAGACTTACAAATGACCTTAAAAAATGTGTTATGTGAAAACATTAAATGAAATGAAAGGCTCTGATAATTCACTAGTTGTAGGCTGTGAGTAGGGATAGCAACGGGGAGAGGCGGGGAGGGGAACTCAATTCCTGTTCTCGTCTCTGTAGAGGATATCAATCCTTGTCTTTGCTACGGAGATGAAAATAATTCTCCGTCCTCTCCCCGTAAAGAAAAAATACCCTTCCCATCCCCGCGGAGAAAAATCCCCTCTCTATATTTACAAATTTTTTTTTTTATCTTTTAAACACAATATAAATATATTAAATAATATAATTAAATAAAATTAAAATTAGCCTACTATTTCAAATATCACAAATATAATATATTAACTACTTTAATATATACAACAAAAACTTAAATAAATTTGAAAAAATATAAATAATTTAAAACTATAAAAAATATATTAGTATTTTAAATAAATATATTAATATAAATTGATGGAGATGGGGGCGGGAAGGAGTTGTATCCCCGTCTTCATCCCTGTCCCCTCCCTCGTTTCTATCGGAGAATTCCCTCTCCATTAGGGTCGGGGAGGGTCGAGACCCCTAAGGTCGGGTCTAAATTGCCAGCCCTAACTGTGAGTCACTTTTCATTGGTTATGGTATGGGGCCATTGGAGCAGAGGGAAAGGAATATAAATACAACCCCCACCCCACAGTCTTGTGTGTGAATTGGTAATATGATGGCTTTGAGGGCATTTTGTTTTGTTTCTTCTTGATCAAGAAACTTCACATTTTTTCATCTCTCTTTTGTCTTTCTTTTCTTTTCAATAATTTACAACAATGACATATATATTCCAACAAATTAACTAGAAATATAATGAAATGAAATGCTTAATATATATATTTGATTTGGGAGGATAGATTGAAAATTAGGAATATAGTAAACATTTGAAAATTTATTTAAATAGTGTAAGTAAATATAAAATTAACATGTAGAAGAGGATATTGTCATTTAATACATAATTAAAAAAAATACCTTCAAATAAAATAATCAACATTTTGAAATTTGTATATTTTTTATATCAAATTTTTAATAAATTATTAGATTAATGAATGAATTTAATAAATTGTAGAAATATTAAAGTGAAACAAGAAATTAATTTGATAAATTTACTTTAATTATATTGATTAAATTTCATTTTTTATATAAAGGATAATTGTATTGTATATACGCAATTAAAAATAAATTTAAATATATATTAATTTATAGAGATGTTTTTGTTACTAAATCAATAATTTATTTTAAAAATTAATAATAAAAACAAATGATGAGTAGGTATTTATATTTATAGTTAAAGAAACCTTGAGTGGAAAATAATCTTTTGTCATTATAAATAATATAAATTCAAATGAAATTTTTTTTTGGTTATATCTTTATTGAGTAGACTTTAACATAATAATGGAGTGAGACTAAGAGAAAAATCAAGAAGTAATAAATTTATTAGTTTTCTCATTTGATAATAGAAATATGATAAATTTTTAATTTTTTTATATATTTTTATTAAATAATAATTTTATTTTTAATAATAATAATAATAAATTTTTAAAATTTTTAATAATTAATAAATAAAAAATAAGAATTATATCTAACAATGAAAAACAGTTATTTGGTCTGATACTAGTGAAATCTTTGGCACCTCCTCGAAATTCCACACAAAATTTGTAAATTGAAGGCAGAAAGCCAAAAACTTAGTTGAGTTGAATCCACGTTTAAAGTTGACGATTCCGTACCACGACTTTCCCTCTTTCATTGGGTTTGCCTTTAACTATCACATCCTTCTCCAGCAAGTTTTCCTTCCTTAAATATTCCACGGTCCCTCCCTCCTTCACTTCGCTCACCATCTATCAAACTCTCTCTCAACTTCACTTATTTTCATTGTTTCAAAAATGTTGACGCCGAAAGAACACATTGAGGAGATTCGAAGAAATAATTTCTGGATCGGACGTGAGGAGCAAAACAGAGTTGTTTTTAAGATGTTACAAAAAACGGTTAAACTCCTCTCTGCTGAACTCTACGCCAAGGATGTGCATTTTCTTATGGAGCTCATCCAGGTTTCACTTACACTACTCTTTTTTTCGAAATATAAATATATATTCTTTTTAGTAAGTTATAATAAAATATATATATATATATATATATATTCAATTATAGTTTGGAAATAGATTTTACAGTTGTCTTCATTTTTGTTTGGCAAATTTTAATTCTATATACACTCGATTTTTTTTATCAATTTAACTTAAAAATCGGAGTTTTTAATTGTTATCATTATTGTGTATTTCTAATAATAATTTCATCATCATTTTGGTTCACTTCTTCTATTTTTAAATGTTAAAATTATACAACTTACCAACTATAATTATTTCGCGGCTTTTTTTTTAATTATTGGTAAAGCGAAAAGGAAATTTTAAGTAGAGCTGATGATTTTTAGTACGATTCGTTAAATTGATATGATATGAAATGATATAAAAAATATTAAGTTAGGGTTAAGTTTTTTTTACACAAAATTTATTTTGAATCAACTTGATATGATACAAAATTAAATTAGATAATATTAAGGTTCATATGAAAGTAATCTGATACAATCCAGACTAACTTGAATATTTTGGAGAGTTGTTATTTTAATAAAATTTATTAGAAATAAATTATAAAAATATTAAAAGATAATATCAATAGTAATTAAAATCTTTATAAAGTTTATATAGTTGTATCTTTATATAATTATAATTATTATAATTATTATTATTTTTATTTAAATATTTATATTTTATTAGTAAGGAGTAAGAATTTGATTTAGTTTGTTAGATTATAAAATTCTTTTAAAGTTTTTATTTTTATAATTGTATATTGTATCTTTATAGAAAGAATTTAAAATATTTAATTATATATAATTGTATTTTTGTATAAGTATAATTACTCATATTATTTTTACTTTTATTTAAATATTTTATTTTATTATTAAGTAATAAGAATTTGATTTAGTTATTCAGAGTATTGACGTGTTTTAAAACTTTTAGTATTTAAATTCTTAGACTATTTGTTAATAAGAAAAAATGTTATATTATGTGTTTTATTAATAGTATGTTAAGGTAATTTATTGAAGAAATTAAAACAATAAAAACACTTTAGAAAGTAAAAATAATAGATAATTTTAGGCCAATTTAAGTCGAGTCAGATTAATTCGAATATTAAAGGATTGAGTTAAGATTAAAAAAATTTGATACAATTTTAATTTAAATCATATTAGAGTTAAAAGTCTCTAACACGAAATATAAACTAATACGATATAAATACGATCCTTTGACATGAATTACCATGTCTAATTTTAAGGGACTTGAATTGGAGATATAATTAATATTTCAATCTATTTTGATATATTCGTAAAGTGATATTTGATTTATTCTTGTTATAACATTTGACGTGATTAATTGAGTTGAGTGATCAAGTCTCTCATATTTACCTAAAGAAATTGTAAAAAATTCTTTTTAGTTATTATTATTTTTTTTAACCGAACACCTTAAGTCAACTCCTCTCTAAGCTTATCTTGGGTCACGACATGATTGAACTTTTGTACAAAACTTACAAAAAGGAAAATATTGATGGTTGAGTTTCGTTAACGATTGAATTGAGAGAGAGGGTAACATTAATTTAGTGATAAAGTCAGTTAAATTATGTTATTCCTTATATTTCATTGTTTGTGAATGTTATGGTGATGACTGATGAATTTAATACATAAGTGATGTTGCTTTTGGTTGACAGAATGCTGAAGACAACGAGTATCCTGAGGGTGTGGATCCATCATTTGAGTTTGTTTTAACCTCTCGTGATATTACTGGCACAGGAGCTACAGCTACGTTGCTGGTATTTAATAATGAGAAGGGGTTTTCTGCTGAGAACATGGAGTCCATTTGCAGTGCTGGTCTCTCCACAAAAGAAGGCAAAAGAAAACGTGGCCAAATTGGGGAGAAAGGTATTATACCATTCACACATTACTCATTCCATATTTCGCATTTTGTATCATATTATTTGAGAAACACAAAAAAATAAATAAATAAATCTTCACCAGTAGTCCTGTTTCTTCTTTAGTTCTACGAAACAATTTAATGATTTTACAATATCCAATGCATTATATATAAATCTTATATTTTTCTGGTAACCTGCATTGCAGGAATCGGTTTCAAGAGTGTATTTCTGATCACTGCTAGGCCTTACATATTCAGCAGTGGCTATCAGATACGATTCAGTGAAGAGCCCTGCCCACACTGCGGCATTGCGTACATGGTTCCTGAATGGGTTGAGGAGAAGCCAACTCTTTCTGACATCAAGCACATATATGGCTCGGCTTCCACACTCCCGAACACTGTAATAATCCTACCCCTGAAGCCTGACAAAGTCCAGCCTGTCAAGGAACAGCTTTCGAGTGTTCATCCAGAAATTCTGTTGTTCCTTACCAAAATCAGGCAACTATCTATAAAGGAACATAATGAGGATCCCAAGCCCAGTAATGTTAGTGCCATTGCTATCACCAGTGAGACTAACTTTATGACAAGGAAGACTATTGATGCTGAGTCCTTTACACTCCATCTGTCTGCAACTGGGAACCAATTTGAAAAAGATTGCGGCTACTATATGTGGAGGCAGAGATTTCCTGTAAAGGAGGAAAACAGAGTGGAAAGGAGGATGGACGTAGAAGAGTGGGTGATCACTTTGGCTTTTCCTTTTGGGAGCCGTCTCGAGAGAGGGGCAACCTCTCCTGGAGTTTACGCTTTTCTTCCAACCGAGATGATTACAAACTTTCCCTTCATAATTCAAGCAGATTTCCTTCTTGCTTCATCCAGGGAATCAATATTATTTGGTAACAAATGGAATGAAGGAATTCTTGACTGTGTGCCATCTGCTTTTGTCAAAGCATTAGAATCATTGGTCAAAACAGAAGGTGCTCCAGTATCAAATTTACCTCGGATGTTCAATTTCTTGCCGGTTAAAAGCTCTTCCTATCAACAGCTGAATGCTGTAAGAGAATCAATTAAAGCAAAGCTGGTAGAAGAAAATATTGTTCCGAGTGAATCAAACTTGGAGCAGAAATACTTCTACAAACCCCGTGAAGTGGGAAGGTTGATGCCTGCTTTCTGGAATATTTTGGACAAGGCAAGGAGCCAAGGCGTGAGCTTGAATAATCTCTCTTCCCATGGAATATATATTCTGAGTTCTGCATTCGACAAGGTTGAGTATAATGAGGTACTGAATTTCTTGGGTGTGGGATCAGTAAACAATGAATGGTATGCAAAGTGTATCCAGGGTTCGAATCTGGTATTGGGAGTGTCAGAGGATGTTTATTTGGAGCTCCTCATTTTCGTAGCCAATAATTGGTCACCCAATTTCATCTCAACCAACATGAGAAATGTATCCTTGATCAAATATGTTGACCTCAATGGGAATGTGGCTCTGTGCAGTATTGGAAGCCCAACGGGTTATGGCAGTACGAGAGTAGTCTGTCTTTCAGAGCATCTATCTTGGTTGATTAATTGGAACAAGGAATTCAGATTCGTTGCCAATCGATTTTTTATGCCACAGAATACTTATGATGCTATTCAATCATGTTATCAGAAGGAAAATCTGTTGACATGGCTGAGAAACTGCGTGAAGGTTGATACTGTGAGTGTGTATAATTATGCAGCCGCTCTTATTAATTATCTCAATAATGACCGCAAGCTTGTTGTTGCCTTCGCTCACTTCTTATATCACTCATACTTAAAGCGTTATATATCAGAAGAGTGCGTTCGAAATTTGTGTAAGAGTATGCCACTCGTTGATAACTACGGTAATGTGAAGACAACAAGAAATGGGGTCCTTGTTCCTGCTAACGGAAGCAACTGGGTGAATCTGTTTGTTTCAAACCCATGGACACAACAAGGCTATATTGAGTTGGGGGTAGATTACTTGCGTCCATGCTGCTATGCTGAGCAAAGTACAAATGGAAAACAATTCTTACAGTTCCTGAAGTCTTGTGTTGGAGATTCTGATATCCCCGATATATCTCCTCCCGATGCTGGGATTCCAGCTCTGTACTCCCCACTCACCAAGGAAAACGCATTCTTACTCTTGGATTGGGTTAAAAACCTGAAAAATAAGGGAACTCCTATACCACAGAGGCTGTTGACATGCATGAAGGAAGGTAGCTGGCTGAGAGTCACGATGAATGGTTCTCCTGGGTATAAACCGCCGTCGGAGTCATTTTTTATCAAATCATCATTGGGAACCCTTTTGCAGAACGGATCTGTGCTCGTTGACATTCCTGTGATCGACCAGAGTTTTTATGGTGAAAGTATACACAATTACAAAGTGGAACTTAGGGCTATTGGAGTTATGTTAGAATATTCAGAAGCGTGTCAATTTATTGGGAAACGTCTCATGTCGCAGACTGCTTCCTCCAATGTTACTAGAAGCAGCGCCTTGTCAATACTGAATTTTGTTAAATTTCTGGGGGAAAATTACCTTTCACCGGATAGTTTCATTAGCAGTATCAGTGGAGGAAGTTGGCTAAAAACTTGCTGTGGTTACATGTCCCCATATAGATCTGTTTTATTTGATCAGGAGTGGAAAGCAGCAGCAGAAATCAGCAACATTCCTTTCATTGATCAAGCTTACTATGGTAAGGAAATCCTTGATTTCAAAAAGGAGCTCCAGCAGCTCGGTGTTGTACTTGGCTTCAATCAACATTATGCGCTTGTCATTCAGCACTTAAAATCGCCATTGTACCTGACTGCTCTCACTGATGAGGCTGTGCTTTTGGTTCTGAAATGCATACGTAACTCAGATTTCTATGTTCATAACCGAATTGTTCAACCACTTCAAAGTGCAAAATGCTTGAAGACAACTGCTGGTTACAAGTCTCCAGGTGAATGTTTTCTGTTAGATCCTAAATGGGGTTCTCTTCTACAGGTTTTCAACGATATCCCAATACTTGATCTGAAATTCCATGAAAGCAGCATGTACTCTTGGGTAAATGAGTTGAGGCGATTAGGAGTCGTGGTGGATTTTCAGATAGCCATGAAAGAATTTTTCAGAATTTTTCAGCAGAAGGCCCGTTCATCGTCCATTTCAGAAAACAATGTGCTAACCTTTCTCTCGTGTTACAGAAAGTTAAGGGCGATGTCTCTGGTTTTTCCTCCTGAGATTATGATGTGCATCTGTGGTGAAAAATGGCTGCGGACTAAGTATTGCTTTGGTGATCCAGTTAGATCTCCACGACAATGCATTCTTTTTGGTCCCGAATGGGTGTTCATATCTCCTGTAGCCGCGCTTCCTTTCATAGATGACCGCGAAAGTTGTTATGGCAAAGCCATTTATGAATACAGAGAAGAGCTAAAGAGTATGGGAGTCATTGTGCGACTTCAAGATGGTGTGGAGTTTGTTGTTAATGGACTGTTAAATTTTGTGAATCCCAGCAGCCTCACTCCTGCAAATGTTCTTGCATTGCTTAAATGCATCCGGCTGTCAGAAGAGAAGAAATATTCTTTGCCCGATTCCTTTTACAAAAAAGTTTCTAACAAATGGCTGAAGACTTATGATGCAGCTGATTATTATAGCCCAGACCAATGCTGCTTGTTCGATTCCAAGTGGGAATTGTGTTTGAACCGGAGAGATGGACCCTTCATTGATGAAGAGTTTTATGGCTCTGAAATCAAATCTTACCGTGAAGAGCTTAGGGCAATAGGAGTAACCGTTGATGTTGAGGGTGCATGTTCGCTGCTTGCCGACAACCTGGATTCTCACTCTGACTTTGCCACTATTGTTCGAATATATAATTTCTTAGGAGGAATGAAGTGGGAAGTTAATGGTGAAGCTGCAAAAAGGATATGGATCCCTGATGGAAGTAAGAATGGACACTGGGTCAACCCTGAGAAGTGTGCTTTACATGATAAAGACGGTCTGTTCAGTTCTCAGCTGAATGTATTAGATAAACACTATGAACGTAACTTGCTGAGCTTCTTCACTAGTGCTTTCAGTGTTAAATCCAATCCTTCGGTTGATGATTATTGCAAGCTTTGGATGGGTTGGGAAGGCTCGCGACAGCAACTTTCGAAGGATGAGTGTTGTGCATTTTGGCGTTGTGTCGTCGGTTGGAGTCCGGGGAAACATAAACTTCTCGCTGACAGCTTGCTGAAGGTGCCAGTAGATTCAGGCTCAGATGGGATTTTGTTGCTCAACAAGCGAGATGCTTTTATTCCTGACGACCTTCAACTTAAGGACTCATTCGAAAAATCCTCTCGCTCATTGTTTGTCTGGTGCCCTCAGTCCAGCTCACATTCTTTACCTCGGACCAAGTTGCTTGAAGTCTATAGGAATCTTGGGGTTCGCACAATCTCTGAATCTGTACAGAGGGAAGAGTTATCCGTCGAAGATGGTGTGGAACTCAAGCAGGTGAATCCAAGTGATGTGTCAATTTGCAGAGAGCTGATTAAACTCATTTTAGGCTTCCTCGCTGATCTTAAACTTGAAGTTGAAAAGAGGCATGAAACTGTGAAGTGCCTCCTCAATCTCACTGCTCTGGAGACTCCAGAACCAATCACTGCGAAGTATAGCTTATCAATGTCGACAGGTGAAATTGTGGATGTCACAGAATGCCAAATGATTCTATGGGATAAAGACAGTTCAAGGTTTTATACTCAGGAGATGGATAGGTCTAGGGGACCCAAATTTCTCATAGAATATGCAACCCGCTTCTCACAAGTCATATCCGAGGGTTTGTTATGGGATAGAGAAGAACATATAAGTGCACTCTCTGAACTGATCAAGTGTGCTTTTTTGGTGGAATTTGATGAAGAAGCTGTTGGATTTCTTATGAAATCAAAGAATTTGCAGATCTTCGTGGAGGATGAGAAGTTTTTGGTTGGTGAATTCCCTTCTGATTAGGTACGCCAAAAATATAATGACCTGTATCTTTGGAATTCACCCACATGACTTCTTGTCTTTTTTCTCCTCCAGTTTGTTGCGTTAAATTTTTGTTGCATGGGTGTGTTTCTTTTTTTAGGTATATGATATCTTGTGTTCTCATTGCTGCTGGATGTGCAAGAGGAGGGTATAGCTGCCATATTACCTATCTGTATAATTTATATCTTATCGTGTGTTTGTTCTGGTCCTCTGTTTCTAATTATATTTCCAAACTATGTAAGATTGGGTTGATAACTTAATATCTGTTGTAATTATCTTAATCTTAATTTAGTGTTTTGTTATGAATTTCTTTCGCTGGTTCTGATTGTCATGTTTTCCGATAATAATCTGGGTCATAACCAAGGTAAAAGGTGTCAATTTAAGAAATAATGTTTATTTTAGTAGTTTTTTCTTTTTAAATAATTATTGCTTTGACAGCAGAGTCAATTAGATTTAGTAAATTAGAACACATGATGACCCCGAACTCATATATGTAAAACCATGATTTAGATAGTTGACATAAAGTTGCTAAACTATCAGACCAAAAACAAAATGATTGAAAAAACTTATCTCTTCATATATGTTCCTAGCTGCAGAATTTATGAATTAGATTCCCGTTTTGGATCAAGAACTAAAACCATTCTTAGGATTTAGGATTGAAGAACTAAAATTGAAATCAAAACTAGTCGGTTTTGAGAACTAAAATCAAAACCTTTACGAACAGGTTTTTATCTGGCCACCTATCAAATTGGTTCCGATTCAATTTCAGCTTCTCATTATGGAGATTCCAAGCGATTCATATCTGGGTGCACAACCTTCAGGAAAATCAGACATCTTAAACCCAGCTTGTGCCTGCCTGGATTATCTGCATAATCATTCTCAATCTCCAAAACTCATTGTGAGCTCAAACCCAACAATGTACTTATTGATGACACGATAAATGGACCTTGTCGGTCAGACGATCCATTGGCTCTACTGCTCTGGGTAAACAAATCAATACTTAAAAATTCTCTGGGGAAGTTGGGTTGAAAACGGCAGAACTTAATAGAGACGAAGTCGTTTGGTCTTAGGCTGACAATTATGCCAATTTCGCGGGAGTGATGTGTAAAATGGAGGGACCCAATTGCTGATGATGTCAACCGCGGTTCGCTAAATAACCAAAAACTTTTTAATTTGACTAAGCGATAACCCTTTGTTTTTTTGGTAAGTAATTAAACGATAACTTAATAACTTATTGATTACATATTTGTGAGAGCCATTATTTTTCACCCAAATTTTATAAATTTGTTAAATTTTTTAAGGATTTGGTTTTAAAGAGACGAAAAAGTCTTTAAGGTATCCCTAGATTTAGTATCCATTTATTATTATTATTATTTTATTTATTTTGATAATATTAATTTTGTTATACTTATATTTATATCTATTAATTTTTTATGATAAAAATATATTAATTTTAATTAATAAATAATAATATAAAAATATTTTAAAATAATTTTATTAAAAATATTTAATTAAAATAATCACATATTTATATTACATACAGTCAACTTTGTTTGTATGTATATCATACATATTTTATAAACAATGTCACTTAAACCGTGCCTTCATTTGCTCACACTATAGGTGATTTGTACATTGAATATAAATCATCAATAGTAGAAAATTGAGTTTACATGTGTATTTTTATGTCTGATTTCACTAATAATTCATTATGACCCTATTCAATCACTAAACACATTCATACAAATCAATAAAATCACAATTGATTTTATCTATTTTCACATTGAAACACTAGAACCAAAAGGTCTTCAATATCATATTCATAAAATGTCAAATTTTATTGCAAAACGAAGTATTTTCCACATTCCAAGCAATATAAGATGATGATGATGGACAATTTACTAATAACTTTTTCCCTTTTTTTGTAAGAAAAATTGATGGAATATGCGATAACTAACGATGATAAGTGCGTATGTGTGACAACTGCTCTCCGTCAGAAATCTTGATATTGTTAGTTATTTCCATATAATCCTTATTATATTAGTTAATTTGTTTACATCCTTTCATATTGGTTATTTAATTAATTGGCCCATTACATGCGTTTGTGATAATTAGGTTAAGTAAATTCTTTAAAGATTTAGGATAAGGGCCTGTAGTAATTGAAAGGTCAAATGACTATTTCCCACCCAAGGTTTGATGAAAACCAAATTTTTTATTCGCTAATTATCAAAAACTTAAATATTTATTTATCTGTTAAATTTTATTATTATTATTAGAAATAAAATCATTATTTAACAAAAACACTTAAAAAAATTAAAAATTTATCACATTTTTATCCCCCTAAGTTTAACAACCAACAAATTCCCCTACCCAAAGTGTGAAAAACTCAAAAACTTACAATTTTCTCTTAGAGTTTTTCCAACACACTACGAATTGCCGAAGATGATGACGTTCTCCTTCCTTCCTAGCTTCTTTCTTAGTTGTATCCCATTTTCGACTGTTACTGACCTAGAAAACCGATCAACGAAGATCATTCTTCGTCTCTAGATGCACATGAAATGTCTTTGTCTGGAGACGAATGATTAATCTTTGTTAACTGGTTTTTTTAGCTGATGATGGTTGAAAATAGAACGCGACTGAAAGAGAAGCTAGAAAGGGGGGAGAATGCCACCGTTGCAATCTCCAGCTATCAATAGTAGTGACTGAAAAAACCCTAAGAAAAAATATTGATTTTTCAAACCTTTAGTGATATGAAATTTATTAGATTTTTAAACTTAGAATAGAAAATATTATAATTTTTTAGGTTTTTTAAATATTTTAGTTAATGATAATTTTATCTCAAATAGTAACAATGAAATTTAATAAATGAATAGGTATTTCAGTTTTCGATAATTAATAAATGTAACACTTGTCTATAAGGTGTGGACACCATAAACATGCCCTTCAATTGGCTGCTACTTTTATTTATATACTGTATAACCTCAGGATGTGCTGTTTTGGACATGTCAATGGTGCACCAACCTTGTGCTTTCTGATTCCTTCTATTATTTAGCAGTTTTAAAAATCACATCGTTCAGTTTGACTGAGAATCGCGAGCTAATCCAGTCCAAAAAGCTTTAAAATGTTAAATTAGCCTAAACCCCTATACTAAATTACTAATGCTAGCATAAAAATTGCGAACCTTTTCATAAAATACCAATACGGGCATCACCATTTGCTAGGACTTAAACCTAGGATTTTATCAATTAAAGAAGTGTGTATGCACCATCAGTCTAAATTCACTTTTTTTAAGTATAATTCAGATTTTATATTTAAAGATTAATTATGTTAAATTATTTTGAATAATAAAACTATGTATACTTATTTTGAGTTTAGAAATAAATATACATTTTATATATATTATTATATGATTAGATGATTTTAAATTATATTATTATACACATAATTATATATTTATTTGTATATTCAAAGTTGAAAGGCGTAGCATTATTGTATTTTGAATATTTATTCAAATAGGTTATTGGGCTAACTCTTGATTTCATCACAATGCTTATTACCTCGGCATTAAATCATACCATTCGAATACCTTAAATGGATTTATATGTATGTTTTAAACTCTTCTTAACCAAATTTATACAATAATATTTATGTAAGGAAAAACGTAGATGCTAATAATTAAAAGTTGCCTAAGTGCATATTGATCAAAGGCCAAAAGCCTTGTTCCCATCCAAGGATTGATAAAATTTCAAACTGACATCTATTAACTTTTAAAAACTTAAAATCTTATCTTTAAGTAATTTATGTTAAAACTTTCAGTTAAATATAAGGGTAAAGTTACCATTTTAACAATAATATTAAAAATATATATAATTTATTATGCTTCAACCCCTCCCCCTTCCCCCACCCCCCCAAACTCCTCTGATGATGTCCTTTTACCTCTGTTTGACTAGTTTGACCCTCTCAAACCATTATAATCACTGGCTAACTAGCTTATCATTGAAATCGCACGAAGAGATGTCGTCTCTTCATCACGTGAAGAGAAGTCGTCTCTTTGTGCAATTTTGATAGTGAGTTGACTGATTAAATGATTTCAATGGTAAGAGACAACTGGTCGGCCGAACGGAGATAAAACAGTGGGAAAAGGATGTCACTAAAGGAGTGATGATCGAATAGGGAAAAAAAAAACTTAGGCTTTGGTGGAAATAGTTACTTTTCAAAATTGAAAATATTTTAATAGGTGTAAATTTGTGACTTTTTAAAATTTGAGGAGAAAGTATAATAAATTAAATATTTTTTAATATTATTATTGAAATAACGATTTTAAAGTTTTAACAAAAAAATTGCTTATAAATAAGATTTTAGATTTTTGAAAGTTGGTAACTACCAACTTGGAATTACATCAAACCTTGGGTGGGAGCGAGTCTTTTGCCTTGATAAAATTAAATTAGCATAACACTGGAAGCAGAAATAACAATATCTAAATGATTAATTACGGAGATTTAATTCAACCGTCTGATCATTCACATTCAAATTTCTTCGCATGTTTTCATTTCCTTTCCAATGGACGTAGGGGAGACAAGACATTAAAACCATTAAAGAGAAAAAGTTTTGTAACTCTTTATCAGTACAGCACACAAGGTTTAGAAAAACATTGCGGCTACTACTTCCTTCCCAATCATATGGTTGACCCATTCGAAGAGACCTCACTCATGCCTCCAGAGCTTGAAGACGACGACGCGGAAGAGATGGCAGGCCCTGAACTTCGCTTGTCTCTCATCATAAAGTCGTGGAGTTGAGGCTGACCAGCCACCATGCTGTTACGAGTTTGTACATTGCCGTCTTTCGTGCTTCTTTTCTTCATAAATACGCGACAAATGACCCAATTTTCCATTTGGTTTGAATAATTCTATAAACAAAGCCAAATCCTATGTCAGATTTTCATTTAAGTCTGCAGCAATGATTGACAAAATAATTTTACTGATCGAACAAGCTAAAATATGCCCCTTTTTTAAAAAAAAAAAAGGAATGGACATTAACCAAGTTGGCATTATTTTTATTCCTTTAAGCTAATTTTGTATTTTAATTATTTCATGGTTAAGTCAAACCTAGGTATTAATTGAACCATACACACATAAGCATGATATATCCTGATCTGTCAAGTTTTTTGCTTCATATTCGTGTTATTTTGGTGGCCTATGCATAATATTTTTTACTGGAAGCTTATACTTGCCTGGGCTGAGGAGAAATTTGAAGGTGCAGTTCCTGCATTAACAAGGCGATATTCATGCATTATCCAGTCAGTTCTGGATTCGTTCGGAGATTTCCCTCTGTAGAATACCAGAGTTTTTTTCATTCCCACCATTTGATTATTCCTGCTCGAAGATACGATTTGTTTATCTACGCCTGTTGCTTTCCAATAACCAGAAGCAGTGGCTCGATTGATTCGGCTTCCATTTGGATACTTTGTTTCCTTGTTGCTGAAAAAGTACCTTTCCTGCTCCAAGTTACCTAACATATGCACATTACGTAATCACGGAGAAAGTACTCTAAAGTTAGCTGATTGAACTGCATTTTTATTTAATGATTCAAGAACTACAATGCATTTGCCACCGGAATTATGAAAAATGCAGATGATTGTCAATTTATAATTTTCGTTTACACTAACCTGGCAAATCCCAGGGATCGTACTTGTAGATATTAATCTCTGGAATGATTGGAGCGGGCAAGGAGCTGGAAAAAATCTTACATTTTAGATATTGGAAGAGAAGCTCTTCATCAGTTGGCTGGAAGCGGAAACCAGGAGGCAATCTGACGACGCCATTATCTCTAACAAAAGGAAATCTGTCCATGTTATCGTCTAAGTTTACGTTATTTTTCTTGAAATTTTAAGCTCAGACTATTCTCTGTCAGCTTCAGCTAAAGCACACCAAGCAACATTAATGTTACGAATATTTATAGTGCATGAATGAGAGACAGAGACAGTGAGAAAGTTAAAGAAGTGATTTATAATGCTCACGTTGCTTTTACAGCAACACCGTCATTTCATTCGTTGAAGACGCATAAAAGAAAGCAATCTTTTAATTTAGTACTTGGATTCAATTTAATTAGTCCGAAGAAATCTGCGCAGTGTGGGGGAAAAAGTGATTATTTTTTTTAAATAAATACCCAAATAAGATATAGTTTTTTTTCTATACATAAATTATTTTCCAATCACTACTTGACAGTGAAAAACAAGTATTGAATCGAGGAATTTGTGGCGCTGAATTTGCATATGCATGACAGATTTTCTGAGAAAAAAGGAAGGCCAAAAGATTTGTTCTCCGTCAACTTTCAAATACTTAAAATTCTTGCCTACATACCAACTTTGGTTAAAAATTTCAATTGAATATAAAGATAAAATATTTATTTTAAAAATAATATAAAAAAATCTAATTTATTATATTTTTTTCATGATTTTAAAAACTAACAACTTTATCCATACTTAAAGTTTTTCAGTTTTGAAAAGTTATATTCTTTTTCCCAAACTAAGAGCTTTCCTTCTTCACCTCTTCAGCTGCCTCCCCTTTCCACCATAAATCATCGCTGTCGACCTACTATGTTTTCCCCTTTCCACCTCTCCGATCACCTATCTAGATTCGATGAACACCATCCAAATTAAATTGAACATCATCTAGATCTTAGTTCATGAAGACGTCATCCAGATAGGTGATAAATGCCACCCAGATGTCGATATGGATGCATCCAAACGAGATGGTAGTGTTCGTCACTTATTTGGATGGTGTCTTCATGAACGAAGACATGTCTAGATTGGTGACAAACACCATCTTGGACTTTGTCAAGATATTATCCAAAACTCGTTCGTCCCCAATTGGAAACTTTGTCAAGGTTTAGGGTAAAAAGGGAAAGTTGTCAGAGATGGCAATGGTAACTAGAGAGATAAAGAAGAAAAACCCTTAAATTTGAGAGAGAAAATGTGATTTTTTAAAATTGAAAAACTTTAAATAAAGTTGAAGTTATTAATTTTTAAATTTTGGAGGGAATATAATCAATTATATTTTTTAATAATATTATTAAAATAATGATTTTACTCATATTTAACTAAAAATTTCAATAGAAGTTAATTTATAGGTGAAACTTTAAGTTTTTAAAAATTAATCAGTGAAAGTTTGGAATTGCATTAAACGTTGGGTGGGAACAAGTCTTTTGCCCAAAAAGGAAATACCAAAAGTTAGAAAAGAAAGGTGGGCGTGGGTGCTACTTTGATTGCTAGAATCTTCCACCTTTTATTATTAGTCTGTATGACTCATGCAAAACAGAGAGTACCTTAAAGAGTGCCAGCCGCAATAAAATCTGAGCACGGATATGCCTATACAATTTGAACTCTATAATTGAATATAAAGATAACTTAGTATTACGTAAATGAGTGTTATTAGATTTTTAATTTAAAATTATTTTATTATATAATAATATATTATAAATATATTTAATTATATATTCGAAACTATATAAACATAATTTTATTGAGAAAATATTAGGTTCCAAATTTTGATTTACTATCTGTTTAAGTGTTTATAAACTATCTCGTCATATATGTTTTTGATATCATTTACCACCAAATTAACAAAGTTCTCCGAATATATAAAATGTTTAAGTTTAGAATAATTAATCACGAATTATTTTAATTTATAAATGTGATAGTTTTATATTTATATACTACAGGATGCCCACCTATAAATGAATTTATACATCACATTAAGGACACTCTCTCATGATATACTACAATCATATATGTATGGTTTAAATTAGTAGTTAACAATATTTAATGGTCACTTGTCACAGGATTTCTTAGATAGTGAAATGACATCCATCAGAATTTTCTTTATCACAAGATTTCCTAAAATCTTGTCACTCTTTTGGTAAAGATTATAATTCTACTTATTAGATAATTCTTTTGCAGTTAAATCCTATCTTATTGACCGCCCCCATCGTGTTTTGGATGCTTGGATTGAGAAGATGAACTATTATTTCGAAGCATTTGACTACTTAATTGATTATAAATAACAAAGCAAACATGCAGGTGACTTACTGACTAAGTTTTCAAGGTTCAATATATTTTGTTAATTGCTTCGTTTTTCTTCCCTTTTTAATCTTTAGTGCTACTTGATTTAAAGCCTCTCTTTATTATTATAACAAAAGACTATTTAATGCTAAAGGGTGTCAGCCTTTAACTTTCCAAGCAGGATAGGTTGATAATTTTTTGAATGTAAGCAGATGAGGTGACACACAAACGCCGTAGGCGAAAGTTTCTTTGCTTCTATTTTGTATAGGAAGATTTTGCTGGTTGATTTGAAAAATCTGGATTTGAAAGAAATCAGATAAAGTCAGGGTAGATTGCCTCTTTAAACAAAGCAAAGTACCCAAAAGAGATAATATTGAATAGGTCAAAACCAGGCCATTTTCTAAGTTTGATCTTACCACTTTTCTTCATAGCGAAGATGTTGCTTTTTCTATCTTTCCATAATTGAAATTTTCTTCTACCAGCGACAGTAGGTATCTTCACATGTTTTTATTTTGTCTTTATACTTTAATTAATTAATATTTCTATATATGATGTCATGTAAAGCTGTTTAATCTTCAGAGTAAAGAATTCAAGTAACAGAGACGAAGCTTTAATCTCAAGTAGTGCGGTTCTTCTTTTGAAAAGCATGCATGCAGCCAGTGTTTGTTTAAGTATAATTAATTAATTACTGCTCCTCTATTTCAACTACTTTAGATTACACACCAGAAATGCATTATGCTGAGTCAGTCTCTTCATTAATAAATGGCTTTTGTAAAGTAATGTCAAACGTTGCGGTTGATGGGAGATTTCTTTCCACTCTAGATTCTCAGCGGAAGACTTTTCTCAAAAGATTCAAAAACACAGAAAAAAACTTGCTTCATTCGTGGGGGTTTGACATTAACTTGGGCTTGCAGGCTTCTGTTTTGTTGGGCTTTACAACCACATATGGAGTGGGGCTTTTTCGTTCAAATGAGACATTAAAATGATGGGCTGCTTTAAGCTACGGAAGGGAATCTGTTATCTAATCAAGGCAGGCTAACCTTATTTTGGGAGGGCAATATTTTACCTTAAAATACAACATCTATGGTCATGCACTGGTTCCTAGTTTTAAAGTACACTTTGTACTTCATGTTATTGGAGTGTATTTGTATTGTATCATCTTTAGTTTTAGATTATAAACATTTAATCTAATTATATTTGAATTAGAATTTTATCAAAATATTTTAATCTTAATCCTATAGTTTAATGTCATAGGGATAATGACAAAGGGAAGCAAGCAAATTTGGTGCAGAATCTTCAGATGGAAAAGTGTGTGTCATAATTTGGGAGATTCGGCAAGTAACAGTTGCAAGCATTTGTTGTTCACGTATGTGGCAACAAGGCGTCATTAGGCAACAAAGGTGAGGTCTATGATGTACAAATTCAACAGCATATATTTCATTGGTTTTTATCTCCTCTTAATCTCACTCTGATAGGTGTAGATGGTGATAGGTGAAGGTGAGTGATGGTTGATGGTAGTGTGAATTGTAAAAATATAATTTGAATTATTTGTAAATGTTAGTTTTAATAATTATTTGAATAAGAGTAAAATAGTTAAAATGTGGGTTTAGGTTTTTAATTATTTTAATTAAATGTAAAAGCATTTTAATTTAAAAAAATTAATAAATAAGGATAAAAATATAACAAAATTATTATTATTTTAATAATTTTGTAAGTATACAAGTGATAGCTAAGTTTTCTTGTAAATTATTTGTCACATTAATTTAAAATCTTTTATTATTTAATGAATGAATAAAGTAATATAAATAATACAAAATAAATTATAGGGATAATTAGTAAATATAAGCCGAAGGACTTTTTCACACCCAAAGTATGGTGAAATCTTAAAATTTCATTTCAAAAACTGAAACTCTCACTCATAAACCAAATTATATTAAAAATCTCAATTAGGATTAGAAATAAAATCATTATTTAACAAAAAATTAAAAAAACTAAACTTTCATCACATTCCCCCCCCCCCCGGGCCGAATTTTTCTTTAAAGTTTATAAAATAATAATTTTTCCTCCAGAGTTTTTTATCTCCTTCTCCCTGACGGTCGATTTCTTCTTGATCGTTGAAAGGCCTTCCCTCCTTTTTCTTCGTTGGTGCTCCTCATTCTTCGTGTGAGACACAGACGACAGCGTCGACAAAGAAGAAGGGAGGGTTGATTGACAACTTGCAAGAAATCGATCACCGAAGAGATGGAGAGAAAACCATAAAGAAAAAATTGTCACTTTTGAAACTTTAGATAAGGTAAATTTAGATTTTCAAATTGAAAGCGAGAAATGTGATAAAACTTTAGCTTTTTTTTATTAAATGGCGATTTTACCTTTAACTTTAATTGAGAATTTTAACAGAATTTGGGTCATAAGTGAATGTTTGAATTTTTAAAAGGCTAAAGGACTATTTCCCACCCAAAGTATCCTCTTATTTCATGTTTCCACCCCTTAATTATGAAAATCTTAAACACCCACCCATAGGGGTTAAGTTTGTTAGTTTCAAAGATAAAATCATTCTTTCATTTATAATATTAAAAATAAATTAAAATTTAATCTTCTTCTCCCCCCCCCCCCCCCAAAACCCTAAAAACTAAAAATTTAGCCCTAGGCCAAGTTTTAAAAAACAACATTTTCCCTTAGGGTTTAGTTTTCAATTCCCGATGCTATCGCCAATGACGAAGATTCCCCGATGTATTACCATGCTCTGTCAGTCTCTCTCCCTTTCTCTGGAACGCCAGCCAACGACAAAACTCTTCGTCTCCCTAGCTTAATTCAATGTCAATTGAGAGTCCAGAGGAGGGGAGAGAGATCATCGAAGCATGGTGATGCATTAGAGAATCATCATTTGCAATAGCATCGGATTTAGCGTCGAGAATTGCAAACTAAACCCTAGGGGTAGAAATGTCATTTTTTAAACTTGACCTATGGAAGAAATGATTAGTTTTTAGGGTTTGAAGGGAAAAAAATAAAATTTTAAGGGATTAGAGTTCTATTAATTGTAACTACTCATAAATAGATAAATAAGATTTTCAAAATTAAGAGATGAAAACTTGAAATAAAAAGATACTTCAGATAAAAAATAGTCCTTTGGCCTTTTTAAAAATTAAAATATAAAAATTTGGGTTTTCAATACACCTCAAGTGGAAATAAGTCTTTTGGCCTATATCATAATTCCCAAGAAAATTTAAATTGCCCTCGAAGTGACCCGACCTTGTTAGGAGGGTTTGTACATAATATTTAAATGGCCAAAGGACTATTTCCCACCCAAGGTATGTTGATTCTTCAAAGTTCCTCCTGTTAACTTTGAAAATATTATTTACCCACCCATGACTAGTTAAAATTAACATAACTCTAACCCTTAAAAATTTTATCTTATTTTCCCCTCTAAAAGTTTAAAAACTAATATTTTCTTCCCCAGCCAAGTTTGAAAAAATCACATTTCCCCCCTAAGGTTTAGTTTCAAAATTCGATCACCTTTTTCGACGTCATCGTTGGCCGTCTCTCCCTCCCGACGGCTCCCCATCCTTCGACGAGCTACCTCATCTCTCAGACGATTCCTCTTCCTAGACAACGTTTTTGGATGTCGAAGGGGTTGGGGTGGAGGTGAGACAACACGTCGAAGGATGGGGAGTCATTGGGAGGGAGAGCCAGCTGACGATGGCATCGCAGAAGGTAATCGAATTTTGAAACTAAACCCTAGGGGAGAAATGTGATTTTTTCAAACTTGGTTTAGGGAAGAAAAGTTAGTTTTTAAATTTTTAGGGGGGAAAATGAAATCATATTTAAGTTTATTTTTAATATTAAATATAAAATGATGATTTTGCCCTTAAAATTAATAGATTTAGACAGCTATGGGTGGGTAAATGGTATTTTCAAAGTTAACAAGGGAAACTTTCGCAATCAGCATACCTTGGGTGGGAAATAGTTATTTGGCCTCTTTAAATAGATAGGGCAACTCTTTTTAGGGTTTTGCGGTTAAAAAAGGGTTTTAGCAGATACCTAATAGCACAATCCAAATCGAAAACTGATGGATACTTCAGATCTTAATTCCCCTGAATTGCAGCGATTTCTCAATGTAAGTTCTTTCTTTCTTTGGTTTATTCATCAATGAAATGATCTAAATCTAACTATATATATATATTTTGTTATTATTCTTGCCTCTTTAAAACTAGTGCTTATCATCAATTCGATTGAAATATGATTTTCTGTTATAGGAAGTTTAGTTTAACTTTCCGTTAATTTCAGGTTTATTCCATTGCATTTGTTTTTATGCGATTTTTCATCTCTTCTCTTGTATTTTTATGTATGATAATTAATTCATATATATTTTAATCTTTTGACAGTTCTGAGTATTGAGTACTGCTCTACCTAAAGTAATTGAATGAAAATTCAAGAGTGACATATGAAGTACATGGGCATTGTATCTTCATGGACTTTTAAATAAAATAGTTAAAGTTGTTTAAACTTGACTGTGGTGTGTTGTTACATCTTATTGAATGCTTTCAGTTGCATGTTGTCTTATTGTCTTCAAGATTTTATGGTTAGTATCAAAGATTTGAGGAAATTGTTGCTTCTCAATTTTGTGGAGTGCATTATTTGATTCAATTTGATTACTGGACAGTAGGAATCAATGTGAATGATTTCACCTCATAAAATGCTGGAAATTACCATCCGTCTTGATGATGTCGAGTGGGAACCATATTTTATCTATAATACCTGGCAGCTGCTTATGGCTGCTGAATTGTGCTATCTTGCTTTGCAGAGTGCGGCAGAGTCAGTTAGTTTAGGATTTTCTGATGTGCGAGAATGGTTTAAAGTCTGAATCTCGATTTTCTACTCTACATACGCTGGTTTGTATATTAGCAGCTTAAGTACCTTGTAAATTTCAATCCTTAATTGAAGCTTGTAAATTGACCCATTGTTGTGCACATGACAATAATTAGGTGATTGGTCAAGTCCTCAATTCATGCCAGCAAATGTTCTAAGCATTATTTCCAGTTTCTAAGTGTAAATCTTGATACCTTAATTGTAATATTGTATTCTGATTATCCGGGTGGTGATTTTACAGCAAGAAAAGGAAAAGGCCATGGTTAATGAAATGGTGGCAAAGCTAACAAATGTTTGCTGGGACAAATGCATCACCGTACACCTGGTAGTAAGTTCAGCTCCAGTGAAACAGCTTGTCTTTCCAACTGTGCTCAGCGTTACTTGGATATGAGTGTCATTATCATGAAACGCTTTCAGTCCATGCACTAAAGGAAATGGCATCATAGATATTTTATGGGTACAAGAGTTGGCCTTTTGTTTCTCACTAAATTTTTAGATGATGTATTTTGTTTGGAACCCTTATGTTCAAATGGATTCTGTAATTTCAGAACTCCAGAGATAATTTTTTCTCTGGATATGTTAAATTGCTATGAGCCCTCTTGATGACATTGTCAAGCATGTGTTCTGTGCAGGCTGTGGTAGATTCTATTGAATTCCTTAATAAAAAATTCCATAATATCTGAAGCTGAAGCCATTAACTGTATACCGATTTCCATAATCATTTGACTACTGATTGGATGCACTGTCTAAACCTGCTGTTCCCAAGTAACTTGATCTTAATAAAGTGACAGATACTGAGAAAGTGGACTGGTGATTAGCAGAGTGATTGCTTGCTTAAAGCACCGGTGTGGCAGCTGTGCCTTACGAGGGAAAGAATTATTTGCATTACCATATATCATCACTCTGAGATTCAACACCCACTTCCACTTGTTGAATTAGCATATTTCGATGTCTGCAGATGAAAAACGCTACTCAGTAACCACCAAGTTTTCAACCTACTGTTATAAATTTAGTGTCAAAGAAATGACAAATATATATTACGCAAGGCAGGCCTCAAAGCCATCAAATCTATGCTGAAATCATACAAATAAAGTAGACATTGGAATCAAAAAGCGAAGAATCTCATAGTGAGTGTGGCACACAATGTTTTGGAAGCACTGTGATGATGGCCACAAAACCCCACATTTCATAAAAACACACCTTGATAACATACTAGACAGTTCAACAATGTGAACCAGCTTAGAGTATTTGTTCCAATCAACTCAAAATCAATCTTTTCTCTTTCTTGTGTAATGATTTTTTTCTTTTCTTCTGTTTATTTACATTTTGAAATTTGTCTGAGATTGTTGAGTCTGGCCTGTCAAGTTGCCATTGCAGCCATCAGTCACCTGCTTTGATTCTCCAACTGCAGAAGCAACGGATTCCGATGATATTTCCCAGCTTCCACTTTTCCTTCCCCAACTAGAACGCCTTGGATGTGAGATACCTAGACCTTCAATGCTACCTGGTGGAAGGATCCTACTTAAATCAGGGGAAATATCAGAAGATCCACTGAGCTTATGTAGACCATCAGCATTGTTATCCCTCCTTCCATTATCATCTGACTCTCCTTCTACGCCTTCCCAAACTGGCTTCCTTCCCATCTCTATGTCACTAGCAGTAACAGGTTTCCTAATGTTAGGACTTACAAATCCACTGCTCACTCTTCTAGATTGAATTGCTGGCTCCTTTAAAATTTTTGCTCTAAAATTGTTCTTAGATGGGGGAATGCTGGTGAAGAAAACTTCCTTGAAGTTCTCAATGATCCCTTTGTTGTAAGGGTTGGCATTTCTGTCATATCGATATCTGAAGTTTTCATACGTTGACTGCCAAAGAACATGAAACAGATCATGCATTATAAGCAAAAAAAAAAAACTCTGAATTTGATCTAAGATATTAAATTCCAAAAATGAGCATCTAATCATCCTTTTATTTTGCATGGATGCAGAACCTTGCAATTGGTGCTGCAGGGCATTAAACCAAAGAAGAAATATAAATGGCATTTGGAGGAATCATGACTAAGCCCTTACTTGGTTTGTACTAATCAGATATGAATGGAAGATGGTAAGACCACCAACAAACCAGACTGAAATGAAAGTGTAGATTAAGAGCGCAATGGAGGCAGGAGTCTTAGTCATTGCTTTCCATAATGATATCCTCTCTCCATTCATGATCTTTGTGATATAGACCCAACAAAAAGCATGTACATACAAGCAAAGAATGGTTGTAGAGAAGACAAACATGAAGAAGAACCGATAATTGCGCTGCATCCAGAATCAAAAGAACATTTCTATTCAGAGATTATCATGATTGCCACAAGAACACAAAATTTTCTTATTCTAACCAAATCCTATACTGTATCAGTGCAAGAAATAGCTGGACATTATAGTAGAAAACATTTAATTTAACAAGAAGGAATTCAATCACTAATTTGACCTCTACGGCAAAAAATGGACATAACTGCAAGTTATAATCAGCAAACTGACAATAAGGTGAAGATTATAGTGAAGGCAACAATAGCTATCAGAACAACCAAACTGAATATTCCTTAACAAACAGATCCAGAATCGGCCACCACCTTTTCCTCAGGCAATAATAGTGGCATTATTCCTTATCTGATTCATAAGGATTCTGCTTAACATTTCATAACCAGTCAAAATTTTATACCCAAAGAGCGGACCCCAATAGTTTGGGCAACCTCTCCTGTTGCCTTAATAGGAATAATACTACTTAAAACTGTAACACCAATCATTCGATTGCCATGATGTGTGTATCCTTCAAATGGTTTTACCAGCATTATAAAGTATCTAGTTTTCTTCTCTTCCCCTACATCTTCTGTACAGTGTATTCCCTTTCACTGGGATAATTTGTTCAGAAAAAGAAACTGCCTAAAGAGGGGCCATCAAAGATATGAACAAGACAGCAAATTCATGTTTCCTTGTAGCATAGATCAGGAAATACTGCTATTTTGGACTTGGAGAGCTCAGAATATTATTTAAAAGAATGAGTATTACCAATCCAATACACTGGCCAACCCAGGGGCAGTGATGGTCAAATTTTTCCACACAATTATTGCATATAGAACAATGAGAGCAGCGAGGAGGTCTATAAAGCCTGCAGGTGTCACAGTATTTGATCTTCACAACAATTCCATTTACAACCACATCCTTTGTGCGAGGCAACTGTAACTGAGGAGTTTGGCCAGGCCCAACTTCAGTATTTACTTCATAACCTTCCAGCTCGGGAGGGTGAGCATTACGAGGTATCATACCAGGATCTCTTCCTGAGGTTAGTAGAAGAAGAATTAAATCCTGAAAAAAGAAGTATGTCCATCAATAGAATTGCAGAAAATATGCAACACAAATCATATAAGCTACTATGTGTAATCACAAATTTGTTAAAATTTTTCGCACAAAATTGATTCATAATCATGATGACAATGAGACAATGCAATTACTTTTGAAACTAAATGAGAGACAGGCAAAACAGCTTGCAAAAAAATCATGGCCAAACGTTCAGATTATTCTCAGACTAAAGTTGCATCACCAGCATCCCATACAACATATTCCCTTTTCTTGTAGCTGGTATGACATGCTAATTCCTTATCACACACAATACTAATGTCCAAGGATTTCAAAAACCATTCACGTTTTATGATACTTACTTTCAAAAGAGAACAATCGCAAAAAAGAAGCCCATATTATCTAGAAATATCAAAATTTTAATTATATATCTAGAAGCCTACGATATAACTCAAAACCACCAGTTAAAAACCATACTCATTCTTGAGTCAACAGTAGTGACTGAATACAGAATTTGAGTGAGCAGAAGAACAAAAGATTAAGAGAGTGGGCACTAGAGAGCGAAAGAACTCACAAATAATGTGAATGCAACAACAATGACCATTATTGATATTCCCAAGTCATGCGGAAAATCATCCATCAATTTTCTTGCAACAAAAACACAAAAAATGGTAACAGGGACAACTATTAAGAAGATGGTAAGAAAGAGATATCTGACATCAGGTCCAAATATAAGCCTTCCCTGAAGCAAAAATATCTGCAAAACCAAATAATCATTTAAAGAAAACATTAGCATAATTAAAGCTTCATTTTGAAAAACTAAAAATGCCTCACAAATTGAGCTCTCTGCTAATCTTTCAGCTTTTAATTGATCCCCATTTTGAAGAAAAATAAAAAAGAAGCCACTCAAAAGAGATTATTGTGGATCAAAATGAGATTTCTGCTACATAAGCACATACAGATATATTGCAATATGCTCATCCATCATGTTTTACACCTTGAATTTATTCAGATGGTCCAGTAGATGTAAAAGCATGCATTGTCATTAAAGTCATGCCATGAGTAAATACGGACCATCTACATATATTCACAATAACAAATCCTATATCAGAGAACCTTCAAATGTCGATGTCCATAATTAGTGTACTATATTAGATAATACAATTTTCTGCACCATGAGACAAAGACAAATACTTTATTTTGCGGTGAGAGCACACTAGAAAAGATGGCAGAATAACTGAGTCCTGAGCTGATGAGTAAATAAACAAGTAATTGGCTCAATTGCCAGAATCATACGGACTACAATAGAAAATCTACAGCAATGATAATTGAAGCCAATTGACAAATACCCAACTCCCAATAAAGTGAAATACGGCAACTCGTTTGCAAACTAATTCCAAAAATTTATGCAGTCAAGTGAGAAACTGCAACATGATTGACTTACAGCTAACAAGAATAAAAGCTATAAACTTTTTCCTTTGAAACCAGAAAAAAAAAAATCTTTCAATGCTATATTCATCCAACAAGCCATAAAGTCAGATCTTACAACGCCAAAAAGAATATTAAAAAAAAAAAATCTCAAATTTTACATACAAAAATGAATACTTAAAACTCACATTACTGCCTTTCCAGGCTTGATAAGTTCTGACCACACCGGACTTATCGTCTTCTCCGGCACCAGCATCTGGATCCCGAGAAGTGGGAGGTTTCCCCACATTCATGTTTCTAAAATCCTCTTTCTTTCTCTCTCAATAATACAAAAAAAAAAAAAGGAAAATTCCGATGTCAATAGAAATAAAAATTGAAGAGCACTTTGAATTGAAAGGCAGGCAGGGATGGCGGCTCTTTTTAATTAAAAGCGCGTGTCATTGACTTTTGGTAGGAATGATAATACTTTGATGGGCAATGAGTGAATTATCTTACTAACATTTTCAATTTATAATCGGTAAGATATATATTCTGCTTGCAGTTGCAGACAAAGCCAGTTAGCAGCTTAGATTGACTGATAATCTGGCTAATATTTTCAATTTTTTTATTTAAGGAGAGGTATTATTTTATCTAAATCAAATCATTCATCTTAAATAAGTAAATTTTTTTATTAAATGATTAACTTAAAAAAAAAAAATTTTGACTGATTCCACGTGATTATATTTTGTATTTCCAAGTACAACAACGCCGATACCAAACTTTCTATTCCTCTTCTGGCTTGTATTTTTTCACTTCAACGCGTCGCTCTCGTGTTGGACCATCTGCCCAACCAAAGACAAAACAATACTAAATTCTGCTTTCTTGCTTCCTTTAGGTTTAACTCTCCATAAATTAATGGCCAAAGGACAATTTTCCACCTAAAGTACGCTAACTTTTCTAAGTTTTCTTTGGTTAATATTAAAAATTTTATTTACTTATTCATAAACTGTTAAAATTAATTGAGTCTATTAGTTATATCATTTTTTTTCATTAAACCCTAAAAACTAACAATTTTTTCTGAATCCAAGTTTTCAAAAACTATGTTTTCTCCCTAGAATTTTCAAACTTTCAGATCCAATTTTTCGATGACGATTGACGATCTCTAAACCCCTACTCTTTCCTTTTAGCGCCTCCTCCTTTCAATCGTGCATCTTTTAACATTGTTTTGCATCGTCGTCAACGAAGTCACACGACGTCAGAAGATACACGATCAAAAGGAGGAGACGTCAAAGAGAAAAAGTAGGTGTTTGGAGATCGTCAATCATCGTCAAAAAATTGGATCTAAAAGTTTGAAAACTCTAAAAAAAAAATACAGTTTTTGAAAACTTTGATTGAGAAAAAATTGTTAGTTTTTAGAGTCTAAGGGAGAAAATAAAATCAAATTTAAGTTTATTTTTTATATTTCAGATAAAATAATAATTTTACCCTTAAAACCGTTATGTTTAACGGTTTATAAATACGTAAGTAAGATTTTTTAAGAGAATAGAGAGAAAAATTGAAAAATGAACATACTTTGGATGGGAAATAGTCCTTTGGCCTAAATTAATTTACTCTCGTTCAACCATCAAATAAGAAGTAGGAATTTGTGAAACTGCGGCTACTGTTGTAATTTTTAATTGCATTTTAAGATTTGTTGTATTGGGGATATTCTAGTATTAATATATGAGAAAATAATAAAATTATATATGTTTTTTATATAATTTAAATACATAAATGATATATTATTATATAATTAGATAATTTTGAATTAAAGATAAAATAACACTCAATTATATGATAACATATCATTTGTATAACAAAATTATTACTAAAAAAATATATATATAATATTATTTATTAGAAAAATAACAGAATCAAAGAACTAAATAAGTGGTGAAATTATTAGAAGTGCAAATAAGTTAAATATGTTTGGCAAGAGCTCAATTCAATATAATTTTTAAGGCTTGACTTTGAGTTATAAGCCCAGGTATTCAGTTTCGAGCTTGAGAGGAAAAAATGAGGGCTCAAGCTTAGAAAAAAATTACAATTAAACTATATAATGCATATAGCTTTTACATTTAAAGTTTGAAAGTAAAGATTTTTCTTGAACTAAATCACAAACTCTCAGACCTATTAAGTCAAACAATAATGACCTTGAGTCTGACTCGATGATAATTGAACCAAACTAACCTTGAAAGATTTATCCTAAACTAGTTAATAATAACTAACAATTTTATTTACATAATGGAAGGTTGCTAAGTAAGTAAACATAGACAATGCTTTGATACACGATGAAACAAAAATATTGATATACATGCTGGAAACTATATATATATATATATATATTATAAAGGCTTTTAATACAAGGACAGCCGCTATTTGGGCTATATTTGTGGGGAAATATCTCTGGGCTGTTGGATACGGCCCTTCAAAATGGCTAGACTCTCTCTTGTGGGCTACAGCCCAAAATGTAAAATCGTGGTACAGGAGGTCCTACCGGGAGTCGAACCCAGGTCGCTGGATTCAAAGTCCAGAGTGCTAACCACTACACCATAGAACCTTAGTTGCAAAAGTGTGCAACTATTAGATATTGGAACAAACTCATAGTAATGGCGTATATTGTTATTTTAGCTCGGTGCTAAATAACACACATTGCCCCATTTGGATGTAACCAGAGCTTCCACAAATGCTGCATCTCCAAATTTATGCACATATTTGCTTCATATTAATACTTGGGTCATCTTATTATATTCACTACTTGTACTTTCAGCATATGATAATGCTCTTAGAATCGAGCTTCTACAAAAGCTGCATCTCCATTAATTCGCTTGAATTGCTAATTCAAGGACGAAAATATATGCATATTTTTGCTTCATATTAATACTTGGGTCACTTTATAATATATTCACTTGTTGTACTTTCAGCATATGATAATGCTTTTAAATTAAAATCTCTTTTCCATATAAATTTCGGTTTTTCAGTTTATATATTTTAATAAAAAATACATATGATTAATCTTGAACATCAAATGTGCAACGTATGTAAAGATAAAAAGAAAATAATTAAATAGAACGTGAAGAATGAGGTGAGACTTTAATTTGATGAGCCTTTTTTTTTAATAACCGAGGACCCACTCATATTTATTAGACAAATAAATTCAAAGCACAATGATCGAATCCATAACTATTACACTAAATAAGTAAAAGTTTTACAAACACAATAGAGACTCGAACTTAAATATTTATTTTAAAAGTTCTAATATTCTATTAATTTTGTTAATTTTTAAAGCCAATTTGATGAGCCTAAAAACAATATATTAAATGAAAGTGCGCACATATATAAAACCATGAAAACTTTAGTACAAAAGGATATTTATAATATTATCATCGTTGTACTTATGCTATATAGTTAGATATCCTGGCACTTTGAGTGTGTTTCATATGTATATATATCATATTTGTATATACAAGTTTTCTTAATTTTAGATATAATTAAAACTGATGCATGGTGGATCACTACCATTCATGGGAAGGTTTTATTTGTGCTATTTCATTACAGGAAACACTTTATGGATAGGTGTTTATTTTTTTCAAACTTAATAGATGAGAATTTATCATTTCAGAAAATCTTGAGTGGAAAATAGTCTTTAGTCTCATATAGATGTCCTTGCTTTCACATTAAAACAACTAACCCCGTATCTATCATATATTCAAATCACACGTGCAGCAAAGTCTTTTTGTTGTAAACCTGAGCTTACTATCAAAATATCTAGCATTCAAAGTTGTTAAAATAATGAATAATATGATCATAAAATAGCCATTAGAGATAAGCTAAACTATTTAAATCATTGGAGATATACTTAGTAAAACTTATCCTCTCAGGTGTTCTATATTATACTCCATATATATCTTTCCCACTAAGGCAATCACAAATACATATAAAATTTCATACTTTTTTTCTATTCATCCAAACACTAACCCGCAAAGTGACATCAAGAATAAGCAAAAGAGAAGACGAGGGTTTGTCAAATATATTTTCTTTTGTAACGGGTAGATACATATAACTATCATCTCAATCAAGCATAGCCACTTGTAACAATCAGAAGTTAACATTGAATCTCCTGCTCACGCGTGACAGTCGAAAGCTATAGGATGAGATAGAGCGCAATAATCTTGCTTAAATGTATAAATTAATGATTCAAAATAAAAGCACCAAACCAGAGAAAAAAAGAAATAAAAAGGAAAATTATTAAAGAAGATGAATTAAGAAATACTTGCTTTGACAGGCAATAGTGCGCATAGATTGCGTCATTTTTGCTATACCTGGCATAGTTAAGGGAGAGGCATGTGTTAACGATGCACTTATAGGTGAATTAGTGGAGAGATTGGGATTAGGGTTTGACAGTTGTTTATAATATTAATGGCAAATCGGAGTATGAGAAACGGCTTTAACTCTTTAGAAAGTGCTTTAAAAATAAAGCTTGGGTTTTGGTATGCAACGTACGTCGGGCAGAATAGTAATTTAAACCAGCTTCATTATGCTGAGTTGGCAACTAGGGTTTATGGTTTTTTGTATTACGCAAATGAGAAATTCTTCATGCAACATCATGCATCCCTCTCTATAAATACGTAACGCTCTCTCCCCTAACCTCGTATCACATATAGCTTGGATGTGTGAACAAACTAGCTAGATAGAAATTTTCCTTTAATCCCGCATCTTTTTCTCTTGTTTTTTTTTTTTTTTTTTTTTGAGAGAACTAGCTAGAGAGAAAGAAAAGAAGCCATGGCACCGGTGATCTCAACTGACAATCCAGTGGCTTTTGCTTTTGGACTTCTAGGTATATCGTTAATAGAGTAGATCAGCGTCCTCGTCTTCAACTTTATAACGTTACTAATAAACATGGATTCTGTTTAGCATGCATCTTTTACTTGAAAATATAATAGTTTGGTGAGCTGATAGTCCTGTTTTTTTTTAAATAGGTAATGTGGTATCCTTCGTGGTTTTTCTAGCTCCACTGTAAGTTCCTTGTTTGAACTTTCTGTTTTCCATTTAGCATGTTATATATTATGACAAGAAGGAAGATAATTGACGGAGAACTAACCACTGATATTTTGTCAAGTTATTTCAGGCCAACGTTTTACAGGATATTCAAGAAAAAATCAACTGAAGGGTTTCAATCAGTTCCATATGTGGTTGGACTATTCAGCGCTGTCAGTTGGATATACTATGCAACATTGAAGTCTGATGCTTTCCTTCTCATGACTATTAATGCATTCGGTTGTATGATAGAGACTGCTTACATTGCTATCTTCCTTGCTTATGCACCCAAGCAAGCAAGGGTATCTTAAAATAAAATAACCCATCTCTTCTCTTTTGTTGAAAGTTCTCTGAATTTAATTAGTTCCAGTAGTTTTCTTAAAAGAGTTTTAACATGTTACTGCAGATGTTAACTCTTAGGCTACTTATTTTGTTAAATTGTGGAGGATTCAGCGTGATTACAGTTCTCTCCCACTTTTTAAAAGGACAAACCCGACTTCATGTTCTTGGTTGGCTTTGTGTTTCTTTCTCAGTCTTTGTCTTTGCAGCACCTTTAAGCATTGTGGTAAGGATGTGACAAATTTTGCTTTTTCTTTTTCGATTGATTTCCCTATATAACTTTGTTGCTTGTTTCCATTTTTTATGATAACTTTTTTACCTTCTTTCTTGAAACTTTTCTTAACAAATATGTCAAGCATACTATTATTTAACTTTGCAGAGACAGGTCATACGAACCAAGAGTGTAGAGTTTATGCCCTTTTACTTGTCGTTTTTTCTGACAATGAATGCTATTAGTTGGTTCTCTTATGGCGTATCACTAAAGGACATGTATATTGCGGTAAGTATACAGTACCAAAGATAAATAAAATGCGTAGAATCCTCTAAAATTTTGCTTTTGAAACCATAAATACTACAAGTTCTTTTTTCGTATTTACCGAAGATCTACATATATATACATAAAACAATTAAACAGATGCAATAAAATCCTTGCTATTTATAGTTGTACTCGTTAAACTATGCGAAATCATTTGAGGATGTATAGAAATTATCTTAAAATTTATTTTGTCTTTCTCTTGATAGATGCCAAATGTGCTGGGCTTCATCTTCGGATTTATTCAGATGGTACTGTATGTAATGTACAGAAACAACAAACCAGCTGTAAAAGATATTAGGCAACTAGAACAAGCTATTGACATGGAGAAACTGAGCGTAAGTACGACTTTGCAGGAGCAATCTGAATGCGCTCAGATAACTCACGGTGAAATCATTGAAAACAGGGGGGTGTCAGCGGACCACCAAGAGAGAAACATGGGAAACCTGCAACCAAGACCTACCCAGTAAATGCTAAGTCTGTGTGATGGACTTGTACCTATTTCCTTTAATTGTGTGTGTAGTTTAAAAATTATGTCAACAAGTGCATCGATCTTCATCTCTTTCTGCTAATGTACAAAGTTATTGTAAATTAAGGAGAGGAGATATCCTAACAAATGCGCATTTGATGCTTGCTGCTGTGGTGTTTCTCTGCGTCATGTAAGCCCACAGGGGGTCGAAAATTTAATAGCTTTCTACTTTCATATATTCAGTATGTGTTATCTACTTTTAAAGTGACGAAGTCTAAATTTCTTGACTGAAAAGATATGATTCCGGTTGATTACTTTGGTGTTATGGAAAATTTAAGTTTAAAACAAACTAGAATAGTTTAAATCAAATAAGATCATACAAAGAAAAAACACTTTTTATCTTTTATTCGCATTTCACTTAACTACATCACCCTTTTATAAGGGAGTTACATGCACTTTATTGGATAAAATTAAACAAACTAATTCTAAAACTCAGCAAAAAACCAGCCAGCAAATTATAATAGAAACTGAGTAGGGTTAGTTAAACTAATTTCTAGTTGAAGATCAGGTCACAAACAGGTCTGGTTTGTTATCTCCTACACTCTCCTTCAAACTAGAATTGTTTGTACTCTCTGAATTTCCTTTATCCCAAGCATGCCCTTCAACACTGGAAAACTCTTAAAAGAGAGTGGCTTGGTGATGATGTCAACCACTTGCTCAAGTGTGTGACAATTAGTTAACTTTACAGTTTTTTGTTTAACATGATCTCTAAGAAAATGAAACCTGGTATCAATGTGTTTGCTCCTCCCATGTTGTACTAAATTTTTTGCTAGCTTAATTAGAGATTTGTTATATATAGAAATTAAGATTGTGTCTTGCGGTGGTTGGTCGAGAGTAGAGAGTAAATTTTTCAACCAAATTGCTTCACAAACTGTGAAAGCAGTTACAACATGTCTCGCTTCACATAAGGATAATGCAACAACACTTTGTTTTTTCCATGACCAAGGAAAAACAGTTGAAGAATAAAAAAAATACATAACTTGTAGCACTTTTATTTTCTTCAATATCTCGATCCCAATTACTTTTGGAATAAACAATAAATTTAAACTTTCCACCACATGCATAAAACAACCCAAAATTCATTGTTCCCTTCACATATCATAAAATTCTTTTTACTACTTGCCAATATAATTCTTTTGGAGTTTCCATATAACAACTTAATATACTTACTCTGTATACTAAATCAGGCCTTGTAACTATGAGGTCCTCTCTTCCACTCCTATAGTTGCTTGCACCTGAGTCTAGGTATCACATATTATTGTCTTGGAGTGATGCGTTATGAAATAATAGAAGTGTTGATTCCTTTTCAATGTTCAATTCTTTAGCAATGTTTGCAAGTTTGTCATCATTGCTTGGACATTCAGAGGCATAATGGCTGAATTGTTTGAAATTTCAACATTACACAGTTGATTTTCCTCCACCAAATTGTAAACTTCTTGTCTTGAGTGGATTCCACAAGTCCACATCTGTGTTCGCGACCTTGATGAGCAAGGCTTCCACAATTCATGGATTCGAAGTGACCCTAGTAACTCTTAGATTGTCATGATTTCTAAATTTTTTGACTTTTCAATGGTCATGACTACATGCTCAAAATTTGGAGCGAGGGAGTGTAACATCTTTTTCAATCACACATACATCTTTAAGTTCTCGTCATTTCTGCACATCTGATTTACAATACTAATCAGTCTTGAATGATAGTTAGATATGGTTTCTCCTTCCTTCATATGGGCTGCCTCGAATTCTCCGTTTAATGTTTGCAGATGCACCTTCTTGACTCATTCCACTCCACTGTGAATAATAGCCAGTTTGTCCCACACTTCCTTGCTTGTGGTGGCCTCTGAAATCTTTTAAATAATGTCATTGTCCAATCCTTGATAAAGGAAGAAAATAGCATTCTTGTCTTTTTTGTGTTGGTCCTTGAGAGGATTCATCTGTTCTGGCGTATACCTCTTTTTCTTGTAGAGTTGGATCCACATAGCCAATACTAACAATATCCCACAAGTCCTGTAAGCCGAATAATGCATGAATTGAACACACCATTTTCCATAGTTGTCTTTAGTCAGCATAGGCACATGGAGTAGCACTATGTTGAAAGCTATGATTTTTCATATCGTAGTGAAGCTCTAATACCACGTTTGGTTCCTTTGGTGTTGATAAAAAATTTAAGTTTGAAACAAATTAGAATATTCAGTAATAAAATAATATGTACAATCTTATATATAAATAATGATATATTATCATGTAATTAAGTGTTTTGAATTATAAATAAAATAACATTCAATCACATGATGATATGTTATTGTTCGTGTAAAAAATTATATTCATTATTTGTATATATAATGTTACTCCATATTATAAATCAGATGAGACTGTACAAAACAAAATACTTTTATCTCTTATTATCGTTTCATTGAATCATATCACCCTTTTATAAGGGAGTTACATGTAATTTATTGTATAAAATTAAACAAACTAATCCTAAAAATAAGCAAAAACCAACCAATAATACAGAACAAAAACATAGTAGAGCTAGCCAAACTAAGACCAAGTGACAAACATGTCTGGTTTGTTTTCTCCAACAATTCCAAATGGTCACTCAGGCTTCCTATCAGCAGCAAAGAAATCAAAGTCACAAAGCACTAACCAAATAAATAAAGTTTACAGTTTCCCGTCAAGACTGTGCGCACTTAACTACTAATTAATTAACTTCCTGTATTTCTTCCGAAATGGGTTCAATAAAAGACACGTATTGTTAGTAAACATAAAAATTGATAATGCTATAAAGTGTTTGTACTTGGTTGCATAAACAAAATGCACTTCCACATATATTCTTTAAGACTCATGTGTGCAAAGTAAATCTTTCACTTTTGCACAGTCCATTTACCGTTTAGGAGCTGATAAAGGAAATTTAATTCATATAATAAACGTTATGGTAGGTCTTGTTGTTTTAAATTTAAGGGCCACTACAGTTCAGAGCCATACCCCTTTTTTCTATATTTAAATAAAACACTGCCTAAGCTTCAGCGACCCATCTTGAATAATTTTTTCTCCGTACACTTTTGCTTTCTAAAAAGCCTTTGAAAGCTCGTAAATTAATCCGTTCTTTGTTTCCTTTTTGCCGTACTTAACTCCCTCTACGGCACATCAACAATTCAAGCATCTCTTTTAATTATAGCAATTCTTTCCACTATCTGACTTTATAATATCTTAATAGAATAACCATAATCTTAACACGTTAGCTGTGACCTCTTCTGAAAATCAGAAAAGTAGCCACTTCGACTGGCCAACTCTTGTCTTCAGGACTCATGTGAACTGTTCAAAGTTCTGGTTGAAGTCTATAATATACTGAATTTTCGTAACTCCTCTATATCTTTGAGACTTCTTATTATTATTATTATTATTATTATTATAGGTAATATGTATTTTTAACTTTTGCTTCTTTCCCGATTAAATTAGATAAAACTTAATGAGAGAAATGAAATTTACTGATGTTTTAGCCATCAATTAGTAAATATTTACAATAAGCCTACAAGGTGTTGATGAAGTGAGCATTATCAGTCTACAAACCGATGTAGCATCAGTAATTAATTATACTATCATTTATAACACTTATTATGTTTATATTTTATAGTTTATATGCATTCTTTCATTTATTTAGTGAAGTGCGTTGCCTTTTCACGTATGTCAACCTTGAAAGTGTAGTTTACTGGTTTAGAAGCACATGAGAGTAGCACGTGAGCACACAGAATGGCTCAACAAGTTGTGAGCAGAAAATAAATACAAGACTAGGTTTTGGACATGGCGGCTACTGAGTCAACTGACAAAAGTTACTTCTTGTTCAGGCAAAACACCATATCGACTGGCTCCCTACTACTATCAAGTGCGATACACATCAGTTAGCTCTTCTTTAGTGGGGTTTTGAAAGAATGAATTGTAACTTGGGAAGCCCTCTCAAACAGGATTCAGAAAGTGGGTTTGGTACTCCCATAATTGTAGCGCTCAATATGCACCAAGTGTTTTATGGTTCTGGATGATCGTATTTTAGGTTCAATATCTCTTTTGTTGTATGCGTGTCTCATCTGACTTGATTGAAGTTAAGAATTGCAGTTTGTTCATTAGCACTCTTCGCCTGCATGATAAACCAAGCAAGTAAAAATTTAATATGAAAAGAAGTGCGATACCAAGAAGGAAAATAGTTACATTCATGATGTATATATTGACCAAATTCAAGTGGCTAGTCGTTTCTATATACATTTTATGTTCTTTGACGTACTCTTTAGTAGGACAAATTTGGGGAGCTTCAAATCAATTATTTCATCAAAGGCGACAAGGTTATATGAGACTAATTAGCCACATGCAACATAGTAGCAAGATTTTCATGAATTAAAGGAGCCACGCCTTGAGAAATAATGAGGGAGAATCATCAAGATCCCTAAACTGAGATGAGTTGTAAGCCTCAAAACCACTTGGTGGGTGACACATCAGAAAGAAACTTGGTGGGACCATAGAATTTTGTGAATGTACTATAGCCTTCCAGGAATGGAAATAACAATTAGAGCGGAACTTGTGAGAGGTGTTAATGTTGAAAAGAAAACGAACTAAATATAGGTAGATTGGGCAATAAGCTACACAAATGTTTGGACTATGTAAGCCTAAAAGTCTTTGGGAACAACTGGAAAAGCGTTAAGATTTCAAATATAGCCACTGGATCCATTAGCAATTTGGCACACACTCCTATATGCAACTTGCTCACTAGGTTTGTGCTTTTATCTGCTATATAAATGCCTCATTCGATTGCTTATAACGTCGTGGAGTTCTCAAGAAAGAGCAAAGCTTTCTTCAAACTCTGCTTTCAACAGAGACTTGTTACTAATTCGTTTATTGTAGTTGAAGCGATGGCTGTTCACCTCTCATGGGCTACTGCTTTTGGTCTTTTAGGTAGAAATTCATCATTTGGTTCTCTGTCTTTATCCACTTTGTAGCTTTGAAAAGCTTGTGTGTAGAATAATATTCATAGTATGTAGTCCATGAAAAATCCAAAAATAATGCAAATTAGGAAATACTTTGAAGTTAAATGTAGTTAAATAATTTCATTATGCTAATAGTCTATCTTTATTTATTTGTTTTTCAATGTACTTTCAAAAGATAGATATTTTCATGATATTGCATGGTTAACCGATCGTCAACTTCACATTGCAATTTTTTTATATTTGACTTCGAATTGAGAAATTATATAGGCGAAGAACTAATATATTCGTGATTGTTTTCTTGTTTTCCTGTTGATGTCAATGTTTCAGGAAACATCATTTCCTTCTTGGTTTGCCTTGCTCCCTTGTAAGATATCAGATTTATTAATTTCCCCTCGTTTTTCTTTTTCTCTATTCTGTCCTTTTTCGTCTAATCCAAACTAAGAAATTCATTATACTAAATGTCTAATCAATGAGGATTGGTATTACAGGCCAACATTTTATCAAATTTATAAGAAGAAATCAACTGAAGGTTTTCAAGTAGTTCCCTATGTTATTGCACTCTTTAGTGCCATGCTTTGGATTTACTACGCACTCCTTAAAGAGAAAGCCATGCTTCTCATCACTATCAACACTTTCGCTTGCGTCGTGGAGACTGGCTACATTGCTGTGTACCTCTTTTATGCACCAAAGAAAACTAGGGTATTAATTTTTAAAAAAACTATTCACCTCAATTATTCTTTAGTAAAATTATTCTGTTTCGTGCGTATAATTAATTTCCTGAGTTCTAACGTAAATCCCATTTGAAAATGCAATTGAAGATCGAGGCTCTTAAACTTGTTCTCCTGTTTAACGTATTCGGGTTTGGTGCCATCTGCCTCTCCACTCTCTTTTTAGCAAAAGCTGCAAACCGTACCAAGATTCTTGGATACATATGCATGGCATTTGCTCTGAGCGTATTTGTGGCTCCTCTCTGCATCGTGGTAAATTAAAAATTAGACTCTGAATTAACATTTAATCTGTTAAAGATCAAACGATGTCTAACTAATAGTGGTAATGTTCATGTTATAATTATATGCAGAGAAAAGTTATACGTACCAAGAGCGTTGAGTACATGCCATTTCCTTTATCATTTTTCCTAACTTTAGGTGCAGTCATGTGGTTCTTCTACGGTCTTCTCATTAGGGACTTGAACATTGCTGTAAGTTACTGAAATTTCGACTTCTCAATTTCTCTTATTCTTACAGTCAGTCTTACAGTTGTTTCTTGATTCTTTGCATAAGCAGATTCCAAACGTGCTAGGGTTTATCTTCGGAGTTCTTCAAATGGTGCTTTACATGATCTATAAGAACCATAAGAAAGTTCTTGATCAAGAGCCAAAACTTCAGGAATTATCAGAACATATTGTTGACGTGGTGAAACTAAGCAAGATAGTTTGCTCAGAATTGAGTCCAGTGGTTCCTCAACTGAATGCTGTTGAAAGTGAAGTGATAACTGAAGATCAAGCAATTGCGACTATACAAATTGAAGACATTACAAAGGCCAAGCAAATCATGGATCCTTCCATCGAAGTTTAGCTGACGATCCAAGGGTCCTTGTAGTAGGGGTCTTTAATTTTTAATTTTTATGTTATGTAAAGTATGATTTTCTCTTCTACGTATGGTTTTATTATTAAGTTTCGAGTCCTTAATTAGTTGTCTTCTTCGTCTTTATCGAATATGCAAGTCGAAAGTTCTCAGTCTGTCACAAAACCAGTTGCCTTTCTTGATCTGTAATTTGTGTTTTGTTTGTAGAAATCAATGTCCAAAAAAAAAAAAAAATTATGTATGTCTCGTGCCAACTTTTTTGGTTTATCGGCAAATTCTAATGTTGTGATGTCCCCTTTTTACTATTATTTCCTATTTGGCATGATAAACAACAGCCATGGAAGTGGTCTAACTTGTTTGGTAATTAAAAAATGACGTGTTAGTCTTATGATGAAATTCTTTTCTTACGAAGGTAAAAATTTTGCTTATTAATAAATAATACTACAAGTGCCATTGTCACAAAAATGGTTTAATCTCGTGTATAACTATCATTTGCATATATAAACACAAAGATAACAGTAAAACATTAACGATTTTATATGTATTATTATTTAATTAAATGATTTTAAACTAAAAATAATATAATATATAATTATATAATAATATATTATTTATATATCTAAATTATGTATAAAAATTTATATATGTATAATTGTTTTTTTAATGTTGGAGATATTAGCTCAAATTACGACAATGATGCTATTTAAAAGGAAAAGAAGACGAGAAAATTCTTAAAAAGGAAAGTTTGACCGTATAGAGACTGGACCAATAGCATAATAAATATTAATATTAAATCTCACCATTTGATAATTGCTAAAGGCAAAGTGACCTTGTTGGGAAAAAGACTTCGTGAACGGAGGATTTAGAATCAAACATAAAAGACAAAGTGATCTTGTTGGGAATTTACAACTGAACCAAATAAAGACAACAACTATCTTTTGCTAAAATATTTAATGACATAATATTCATGAACTGGATTTAATTAGCTTCGAGTGGCTCTCATGCATCTACTCAAATCAATATAAGAACTCCAACAATTTTTATGCAACTCTAATTCGAACAATTTGGTTTGATTCGAATTTAATGTTACATATAAATATTGTATTGGAGTATATATAACACACACTATATAATTGCATGCATATTTGAAATAAAACCACGAGTTGATATTAGGCAAATTCAAAGGATAAATTTGTAAATTTTCATTTTATGGATTCCATTAGCTGGATGAGTGTGAGACTGGCTCTATCTAAATTAAAGTGAGTATGAAGATTCGATGCATATGTAAAGTGCCGTTGGTACATTCTTTTTGCAAGGTCAAATCAGTTATGAACTGTGAGTTACACTTGGGACAAAAAGGCATTTTTTTATAGGAGGTTAAAAGAATAAAAAGGGTTTTAGACTGTTATATAAGCATGTTATTTCATCTATATAGTCAGGATATCAAGCTAATGGAATAGAATTGAGAAAACTTTAGATTAAGACTGGACATAAGGGCCCCATTTGAGTAGAGTAAATTCGAATCCAAAATGAGTTACTTTGAGACAAGCTAGAGTTCAAGTTTTAAGGTGAGATATTATCGAGTCCAAGCCAAGGGATGAGATGTTAGGTTTGCCACGTTCACGAATTTGAACGTTTAATTCAAAACAATATTATTTTGATTAATATATATCAAAATAATGTTATTTTACTATGAGTCAAACTTAAACTTAATTCAATATCAAACTGAGTCGAATTCAAACTTAATTTGAAAAAACTTAATTTAGTTCGAATCTAACCTTTTTAATATTGCAAATATAAAAGTGAATAAGAGATGATTAACTTCATTTCTTTTAAAATGAACATTTGCAGTTAAACCCTGCCAAGTAAACTAATAAATACATGACGTAAGCAATGAAATATATACTCATTTTGTATCAAAAGTATATATACATAATTTTATTATTACATAAATTAATAGATTCTGTCAGTCTACCTGCGGTGCACATTGTGATTAAATTTCGTTTTTAATTGTTGTCTCAGGCGTGAGCAATATAAAACGAATTAAAACAGCTCCTTCTAGTTCAAGATCTAAAATAAAGGAGAATCTTAGATTCTTCTCTGGCCATAGTGTCAAATGACTCAAAAGCAACTATTATTGAATCTAAAAAGTTAAAGGTTAGAGTTACTTTCCATTTTGCAATATTCCACTTTCATCCCAAGACCTAGCAATGACTGAAATACAAGGAATATTTCAGTGGAATATTCCCTCTGCTCCCTTAACTTAGAAGTAAGCAACTTTTTAGAAGGGATTCCACTCAGCATTATTAATTTGTTTCATCTATTAATGTCGAGAACATTAAATTTCAATCACTAAGTTTCATGTGTTTATATTAGTATTTTCAGAAATGATATGGAGAAGTGCGAGTAGCTTTTAGCTGGGGTGGCAACAAGTCATTAAAGTAGAGCTGGAACGTACGTGCAATATCAGTAATGAAATTGCAAAGAAAACGATGAAATATGCAACTAAAATTAATGCTCTCATCAGGCTGCATGAACTAGACTGTTTATAAAAAATTCCATAACTCATGGAAGATAACTAATTCATTTTTACCTCATTCTAATAATCATGATGGAGTGGGTCGTCGTCTGGAAACAGATCTCAAAAAGTTGTAGCACCATCCTCCGCCATTATGCATATTAACTTGAGAAGTCTAAAGTTTCGATTTATTTGTGGCACAAGTCGAACTAAATAAAAAGGCACGAGCAAACATGAAACCATGAGAAGATATATTAGTTTAACTCAAGCTGTCAGCATTCCGTTCAATAGATGTTAAAATTGATGAAACTGTATTTTGCCGTTGCAGTAAACACAGAATCTGAATAGAAAAATAGTTGCGCTACTCAATAATATGGAGTTAAATCATATAATGTTTAAATTTAATAAATGGTTAAAAGGAGCTTGCAAAAAGATTCAATAACATCAGTCATCAGAAACACAGAAAATACAATGAGTAATACTAATAAAACAATTCAAAAACAACCCTTAGTCACAAATCTAATGGATATGTCCAGCAAAGACCAGGAAATTTTGATCAAGTTCAATCCTTGGCGGCTTGGCCCCAGATAATTTCAAACTAAAGAGAAATATCCTACAATTTCACAAAATTATGAGACTGCTCCTACTCACCTTTTTCCCCAGAAGGCATTAATTGTTTTAATAACGAAAGAAAAAATGCTTAAACAATTGATGCCCAATCGGGATATGGGCATTCATAAACCCACCCAGGTCCAGAGTACCGAACACAGTGAAGCCATAAACCACCTTCATGTACATCATATCTGCATTTATACAAGCAATAGTCAAGAGGAAGCTGAAACTCATCTACCATATTAAGAGTAGCGAAGAAACCATATCACATTCACATGCTGCCTAATCAGGGTATAGAATTCTCAATCCTAAGATCTAGAGAAAGATAGCCCATGTTTCTCCAAAACCAAAATAAAAACCTGCCAGCCACTTTCCAAGAACTGTAATCTAAAATGAATCACTTGGTAACAATGCAAAAGGTTTCCTGTAACTTTTTAGTGACATATCTCTGGATATGATTGAAGATCTACATGCAAATTAGGTCCAGATACTCCTATCATCTAAAAGGTACTTCATTCTTCTTGATTATAAATGTCTCTGCCAATTAATTTTAAACTTTACTATCATCTTAAGAATGTGTCAGAACTTAAAGATCTCACCCTTTTGGAGCCAAGTTTGGACAATTTGTACACATAGGATCAATGCTGAATTCTTCACTAGAGTTATCATCTCTATCAAGGCAATTTTCATGAGTAATGGATGTTAAAGAATGCCCTGAATAAGAAGATCTGTCAGCACTCATTCCTTGTGTGGCACGTTCAGAAACTGGTTCAGAGAGGTAAAGCAAGTCATTGGCAATTGGATGGCCAGTATATTGTAAATGCACACGTATCTGCACCAGAAGGAGAATTTGTAATAGGAAAAATAAGCCTTTATCCCAACCTAAGAATTTCAAAACTAAGTCAATCATCTATCAAAAACATACAAGGACTAATGCATCTGTAGGCAGTAAATTATCTTACTTGATGAGTCCGGCCAGTGATTGGTTTGCACAACACAATACTATGAGTTCCATTGGTACTAATCCTGGTAAACTTTGTACAAGCAGCCTTTCCCTTCAAAGGCGTATCACCAAAAGAGTCACCCACCTGTGCACAACAGAAGATGCTTCTGGATTCAGTAATGGAATTACCATTTTCCTCTACTTAATCCAAATGCCTGATCAGACCTATATGCAATGGACAATAACATGTGGCAGAAAAGTTAAACAGAGGTATAATGAGTAAGGAAAAATCACTTGCCAAAAGCACTAAAAACACCTATTACACACAAAACCATAATCCCAGGATTGGAAATATGACAAGCGAGGATCATGCACAAAGATAGCATCATGTGCTTGCTAAGCATGTTGCGTACTTGAATATTTATTTTATAATATTCTCTTCCATATAACTTGGCTTTACCAATCTCTAAGAGTAGCTTTTCTATGACAAATTAGTCTAAGAATACCACTCATGACACAATCTAATAAAAAGGAGAATTTTTCTAGGGCCCAGAGAACTTCATTCCTTATTTAAATTGAGGCAACCTACTTGACCTTTTAATTATTAACTTCACAACTAGTTGCAGATAAACCCACATTTCATATCTCAGGACTTAGTTGTACAATTGAACTGTATTAGAAACGAAAATTACAGGGCACAGGCCCAGTTGCCTTCCAGCACAAGTGCCATGACATGTATGCTTGCTCTTAGTGAGACAAAACATACTGGCATGAAATTCCAATGCCTGTCTCTCACCAACACCATGCTATTTCCCATCCCATGGTCAATGGAAACTATAGTTCTACAACTATGAAGGGGTGAACAAAGAGCCTCACCTCTGCAGTGCTCCTTCCTGCCCTAGCATCATAATTTATGTTTACATCAACAACTTGCTGAAAAGAGAAGAAAGACAAATGAAATGTCAGATGGCAACACTGAGATGACAAAAGCATATCTATCAACCAGTGCCAATACATTCTCCAGTAGAAACCATACTCAATTATCAACATAATACAGAATATTGGCAGATTTGGTTAATCTAAATGCTAGATGAAAGCAACAAAAAGTGTCTTCAGTTACTTCTATCATTAAGTTGCAATTTATAGCATTGATCTTTTGCCTTACACTTGGAATTACAGCATCTCCAACCTACAGTATGAATTTCAAACATTTGGGCTTAAAATGATCAGCAATTTAACTTAATTCAAATACAGTAGAGATTTTAGAGATATTAATAATGCTCAAACTACTATAGTACAAAATGAAGATATTTCAGTATAAAGTTAACTAAAGAACATCTATACAGTGGTTTTGCAAAATAAAACCTGACCATTCATGTAGTTCCAAGCTTAAACGACATTTATTAACTGAAGGAACCAAAATAACACTGTGTGCAACATGAAAAGAAAGGTTCTGATACCAGTAGGGCAGGCAGTCACAAAAATCTCCCACCTGGGTAGATGATAGAAAGTAAGAGAGAGAGAGAGATTGGGTGAGGCAAGGAAAGGAAGCTGTGATGTGTTTGGAACAAAAACAGTTGGATTGAAATTATTATAGGAAAATGTCAAATTCAATAGTCCAAAGTTTACAAGCCAGAGAAAACCAGCTTAACCATTCTCATAAATAAGTATGAGGTTTGGCACCAATGCAATCCATCTTGGGCCAGACTATGAAAAGATTGGAAGAGACTAAAGTATGAGGAAATATTCAATTGCACATGTAGGCTCTATCACCATGGGTTGTGGTAAATTGGACAACATTTAAAATGATATTCATGATTACCCTACTTTAAAAAGAGATTACCTCACCCTCTGGAAATACCCCTATAACCTTTGCAACATACTCTTTCTGCACTTTACCAGCTTCAATCTGCCACAGTCAGAACAAGTTCAGATTGTAGAAATTCACTATGCCAAAACTCTCAGATGGTGCTCAACTTGCCACCAAGCACATTTAAGCTTGAAGTAAAATAACATCATGCACAAAGGCCCTCATTTCTATCTAATGACAAATAGATGCTTCTGAATGATAATTTATATAGACATCCATCAGTAACATTTCGTAGTTTTGTTGCTAGTTATGGTTACTAATGGAAGAAACTCAGCTTCTGGCTGACTAGAAGGTCCATGAAATCAATATTACAGGGTAAGGGTTACCTGTTGCCTAAACAAGTCAGCTTTAGAAGCATTTCTAGCCAAGATAAGAAGCCCTGAGACAAGACGATCTAATCGATGAACTGCTATTTTTGTGTCAAGGAAATTGAGAACACCACCACAAAAATATTCACGCACTGTTCTAACCTTTTTTCCAAAAGGCAGTACTATGTTTGGATACGAAATAAAGGGGCCAAGCCATACTCTGCCTGAAGAATGCCAACAACTGTGTTCTTACGATATTGACCACACGGATGCACCTGCAAAAAGAGTTAGAACTCACAAATGTAACACCATGGTGTGAAAGTAAAACAGATCAATTCATATCAACTTGTGGGTGTGGAGAGAAGTTCACACTTTCCTTCCCATAATAGAGATAGATATAAATCTAAAGGTTTCAAGAATCTTCAATCATGAACCATAGGACAACAGTTAACATACAAAGATATCCTTGCACTAATAACGTTTAAATTTATATAATATAACAACATTTACAAACTAAGGATTCAACTAGGTTCCTCAGTGTCGTTATAGCTACACATAAGAAAGGCCTAGCAAGCAGTTCATAACATGATAGATGCAAACACAAAGACAGAGCTGAGAGAACAACAAGTTGAATAGTTAAATATGTTCAACTAGAATTTCAAATTCCAAAATCAATTCTTACGATGAACGTAGAACATAAATAAAAAAGCACATGTCATTGTCACAGCCAACTTACTGGTACAGATGGTGGCTTGCAAACCGTCAGTACATCCAGTTCTTTCTGAAGAACGGAAACTTCCCAAGCCATTGCTGGCGGTTCATGCCTACAATATTTGTGACATCAGTAGCAAACTTGATAACTTCACGAAAACAACTCCATGCACAAAGAAATTTTCAAACTTTAAAAAAAAAAACATTTGAGCAGAAAAATAGGTAGAATAGTTAAAAAGAGAAAATTCAAATCAGCAACACATGAGCCAATTATGTTTAAAATAAAAACTTTTCTGATAACTTAAAGAGCAAACAAACCTGTGTAAGAAATGGCTAATTTTCTGTGATGATTTAACTATGTAAGAAACTGGCACCATCTCTCCATCAACTTGTATCCGTCCACATTTGACGGCACTAACCTAAAGTGTCAACATGTAATTAGCAAACAGTTAAGCTCCAAAAAAAAAAAGCCATAAAGACTGATTCAAATCAATTCAATTAGGAAATAAAAAACTTGACAATATCAAAGAAAAGGTTCGGAGACATACACAGATGAATATAATATCGAGTTCATTAAGACACTTCACTAAGATATTAGAATAAATCAAGGATTAAGCACAGCGATAAAGGCACACATACATAGTAATCATATGGTCGGCCTTTGAACTCTTCAGCGAACAAATCGACGATTGTTTTTCCAGCCCAGCGATTTTTAACCTGAAAAGGATTAATATAGATTAACCGTATTCAGAATTTTTAGGGTTTTCAAGAAAAAACATAAATATTGTGATTCATTAACAACTCAAGCAGAAAAGAAGCGAAGGTTGAAAATAGAAAGACTAACATGAGAGATGAACTCGAAGTAGTATGGTCTGACATGGCGCCTCCCTGCACAATTCCCGCCAAATTTTATTTTAATTTTTCGTTTGGGTATCAATTAAGAGAACAAAGTTAAGTTTAATTAATTTACCATCTCGAAATATGTAATCGCGTTTCTCTGGAGGATTCGCTGGCGTTTGCCAAACGATCTCCATACTGTGCTCTTCGGCTCCTCTCTTTCTCTTCATTTTCTAGTTTTGGCGTTTTGTTTTTTGAACAGTCGCTTGAAAACTCACCTAGCAAGCACAACCCAAGCATACCAAACGCTGTCGTTTTATAAATTAAAATGAAACGACATCGTATCAACATTTCTTGACTAGTGAAATCGTCCTTTTGCGCGTCGGTTTACTGTGTCAAACATTTCGTCTTCTTCAGTTCGCATACAAAACCAATATCAACCTGTCCCAAACCACCAAAAAGAAAAATCAAAAAGAGAAATATTTTTTAAATTAAGAAATTAACTAGCTGGACTTGATCGTTAACTCGAAGACTACAAGATCAGGTATATTTTCCGGAATATCTTTTTGATTTGTTATTATTGTACAAAAGTATCGATCAATTACTGAATTTCGATTTTTTTACTGTTTCAGAGCAAGATCTGACAAAATCAAACGCGGAGAGTTGACATAAGTGGAACTGATAGGTCGGTTGGTCGGAAGAGAAGTCAAGTCAACTGAAACAAATGCCGGAGGAGGATTTGGTTGATATAAAGTTCAGGTTGTACGATGGGTCCGATATCGGTCCCTTCCGTTACTCGGCCACGTCAACGGTCGACATGCTTAAGCAGAGAATCGTCTCTGATTGGCCCAAAGGTTATTTTGTGTATTATCGATTTGACTAGAGTAATTTGACCTAAATTGTGATATTATTATGTTTTATATTGTTCAATTTTTCTACTAGGCTTAATTGTAAAAGGTTGAACCCAAGCTCAAATTTGATTATAAGCTTTTAAATTATCATGAGTGAGTGTGTGTATGAGTCCTTATTATTGTATGTGTTTGACACTTTATTATGAATAATGCAGATATATAACACATGTTAATGATATGAATTGGCCTATGGATTTTAAAATTGTCATTTTGTTTTGATTATTGCTTTGTCTTGGTGAGTTTTGTTGGAATAAATAGGAGTATAATGATTTGGGAAACTTGATAAACCTTAAGTGACAAATAACAAATGTTTGGGTTGGGTTGCTAGTATGCTTTTGCCTGTAAAACTTTAAACCTTCATGCAAAGGAATAATAATTGATCATTAAAGATTTAATCAACTTGTGTTGGACAAATATCAGCATTGAGATGAGTTTGCTTTCTATCAGTTACTAACCCGTAATTAAAGTGAAACTGAAAGCAATTGGTTGAATCAGGTGATTGATAGGAGATGTCTTCAATCTGAGGGACTCTTGATTTTGTTATTTTTATTGTGCCTATGTTGTGAACTTGTGATGGTCTAAACAGTCTTCCTTTGTCTTTCTTCTTAGGTAAGACAATTGTTCCTAAGGCAGTGAATGAAGTCAAATTGATAAGCTCTGGTAAAATTTTGGAGAATAATAAGACTGTTGGCCAGTGTAAAGTACCTTTTGGTGATTTACCAGGGGGGTCCATTATAATGCATGTTGTTGTACAGCCATCTCTAGCAAAAACAAAAACAGGTACTTTTCATCTTTTTTTTCAACAGGGAGTCATTCTTTTTGTATGATTACTTTGCCCTCAATGGCTTAAAGTGTAGCTCATGAATGACACTTTAAATTGATTTGAATGGACATAAGTAGCATATGAACCTTGTATGCTGATTGACATGATGTGAGTGGGATTGCATGTAAATATGTTACTCTAACTTTGTATTGTATCTGCAACAGATACATTCTGGTATTGATAACTGTCTCTTGGGGAAGTTATTATATTATTATATTGATTATTTAAACTGAGCACTTTTTGCTATGTGACATGTTAGTGTTATTGACTTGTTAAATCTACAGGAAGGTGACTTTTTTTCTTTTATCACCTTTCATCATGTGGTGAAAAGGTCTTTTTCTCCTTTCTTGTATTCTACCTATTTCTCCATCAAGATTGCTTAATATGAGAAATAAGGACCCAAGTAAGAAGTTTTATTGATTTTGTTTATGGTAAGTAATTGGAACAAAATCAGAATGAGATCATTACAAGCCTAACACAAGAAATGGGTAGGGAGTATCATTGAAAGATGTTCTCTGTGTGCTGTTATATGCTGTCTTTGAGGCAGTGATTAGCCTAAAGTGGAGAATAAGGGTGGAATTTATTGGACAATGCTAATATGGTGTATGTGGAGAGATTGCCTTTTCTATTTTTTCCCCGTGTTAGAATTAAGTTATGATTTTTACTTGGCTATTCTCTTTCCTTAATGAATTTTCGCTTAATGGCTGACTGATAAAGCTAATTTTAAATTTCTCAAATCTTAAAATTTATGCAGTTGGTAGAAGTCTCCAAGCTCTTAGGTTCCATGATAGTGAACTGACTGAACTATGCATCCGCAAAAATGTATTGATATAGTTCTTGACGTGCACTATATGTTTTCCTTTTCTTGTTTCTTCCCCTATTTCCTGTCATAGCTTCCCAACCTTATCCATTCGTGGTTCATTCCTGAACATCAAGAGCTGTTAGGGTTCATTGGCAACACCTGTTGCCAATATAGTTGGACTTAATAACTGTTGTGGAGGCAAAAAACCTCACACCAGAGTTCATTCTTAGTTGACATATGCTTGGCCCTATTTGCGGGCATATATTTTTTTCATTTTGTTACTGTTTGGCCTACATGCTGTTGGCATCAAGATTGACTGCACTTGATCTATCAAGTTTAGAACACCTATTTTGGTGTGACACTATTTTATAAATTGACTGGGCTACAAATTTCATCTTATAATTTCTTTTGGCTTGCTGCTGAATCTTACTTTTTCTGACATGTGCATACAACCGTCGTGTGTTCAGAAAAGAAGATTGATGATTCACCAAGGAAAATTGTCTGCTCATGCTCCATATTGTGAAGGGAAAAAATTAAGAGTTGGGGAATTGTTTGCCTTGGTATCAATATCTCTGTATTGTGAAGGGAAAAAATTAAGAGTTGGGGAATTGTTTGCCTTGGTATCAATTATCTCAGGTACAGAAATGTTTCATTTAAGTATCATCTATTCGGTGTGGTTGTATTCATGTGTACAAGTGCTCGGTGGAGGCAAGATTATGATTTATCTTTTTCGTTTTTCTTTTAGAAGCTTGAATTATTGTATTCAAAGCTGTATAGGCTACTACATGTAAAGACAATCTCAATGAATGCTCAGAGAAATGGCTGTGTTAATGTTGATCTATTTGTCGTTGACTAAACTGTAAAAAACCTCTGCGGGTGACAGAAGATATCATTTTTCATGTTATAGAAACTCAGCGGACCTAGCAATAAAATCAGTAGCTGAGCAAAGCTCAGTTAATAAGTCACACTCAGTCGGCTGCTCACAAAGAGGGTTTTTAAGTAATGACACATTGCTCACAAAGAAGAAAGGACTACTAAACAGCTGCATATAATAAACCTACAAAATGGGCACCCTTCAGTAACAAAAAAGAGCTAAGGTAGGAGGTTATAAATGGATCAAATACAAGAATACACTCTAAATTTGCTTCAGAACCTTCTCAGCTGCTGCTATTGTTAGTTGGATATCTTCTGATGTATGTGCCAAGCTCGTAAATCCAGCCTCAAACTGTGAGGGTGCAAAATATACACCCTCTTCCAGCATTCCCCTATAAAACCTTGCAAACTTTGCCGTGTCACTCTCCTTTGCGTCTGCAAAGTTGTTAACGGGCCCTTCCGTGAAGAAAAATCCAAACATCCCACCAATATATCCTCCACACATTGCATGCCCAGCCTTCTTACCAACATCAAGTATTCCTTCAATAAGTTCGTTTGTGATCTTATTCAAGTATTCATAAGTTCCAGGTTTCTGCAAGCGCTTCAGAGTGTGTATTCCTGCAGTCATTGCCAATGGGTTCCCGCTTAAGGTCCCAGCCTGGTACATTGGTCCTGCTGGAGCCACCATCTCCATTATCTCTTTCTTTCCTCCATACGCACCAACTGGCAGACCGCCACCTATGATCTTTCCAAGAGTTGTTAAATCGGGAGTTATGCCAAAATACTCTTGAGCTCCACCATAAGACAAACGAAATCCAGTCATTACTTCATCAAATATCAGTAGAGCATTATGTTCTTTGGTTAGCTGGCGTATGGCATTAAGAAAGTCGGGTTTTGGAGCAATGAAGCCAGAATTCCCAACCACTGGTTCAAGGATAATAGCAGCAATCTCTCCTTGGTGTGTCTCAAAGAGATTTTCCACGGTTGAGATATCATTGAAGGGAGCTGTTAGAGTATCTATGGTGGCTCCTTTAGGGACACCAGGGGAATCAGGAAGTCCTAAGGTGGCAACTCCACTGCCAGCCTTGACTAGAAATGAATTGGCATGCCCATGGTAACAACCCTCAAATTTGATGATCTTTGGCCGTGCAGTGAAAGCACGGGCCAGGCGAATCACACCCATGCATGCTTCTGTGCCGGAGTTAACAAAACGCACCATTTCTATGCTTGGAACAGCTGAAATGACCATCTCTGCCAGAACATTCTCCAAAAGACAAGGAGCACCAAAGCTAGTTCCTTTCTTCATTGTTTCAGCCAAAGCTGCAAGTACCTGCAAATAACTTGAAAATAAGAAAACAGCTGGTGCTATCATCAGTTGTTAATAACTAGAACAGTCATTATAAAGGAAATTTTAACTATTTAAAAAAAATCTAAGAACACATCTATTTGTATGATGGAAGGCAAATAAAATAGCATAGAAATTACAAATTCCTTGACAGCAAAAAGATAAAACATTAGTGGCAAGACCAGAGGATGAATTCTGTTTTGCTAAAAGCACTGTGATTTGTTTGTAGACACACAATTCATGGACATGATATAAAAAAAATTCTACACGAAGAAGAATAGAACCTCATCATCTGCATGACCAATTATTGCTGGCCCCCAAGAACCAACATAGTCAATGTACTCATTGCCATCAATGTCCCACATGCGAGAGCCTTTGACAGAATCAAACACAATAGGTTGTCCACCAACAGATTTAAAGGCACGGACAGGTGAATTTACACCTCCAGGCATCAATTCCTGCCAGCAGTATTCCGCAAGTTAACAATCAAATAAATAAAGAAAGTTTTAGAATGTTAAGAACCTGGAACAAACAATGTAACTTAAAAAGAACAAAAAGTGAAGCTTTTCCTTAAATACAATCCAAGAACAAATATGAGAAATCAATTTTCAGAATTAAAAGAAAGCTCAATCAGGGTGGAACAACACAACTGAGTTTAAACACCCATTATCATATGATTAGTTCAAAATAAATTATAGGTTACAGTTTATAATATAAGCAGCATCCTGGCACTAGAAGAATATCTCAATTTAAGATATGATCACTTGAAGAATATCTTAATTTAACACACAGTCATATCTGCTAAATCTGATAATTTAATATCATGATACAGCCAATTCCACAGATTCGAACCGATATGCCCTAACACTCCCAATTCCACTGTTTGATTACTCCAACTCCTATCAAATTAACCTAACAACAAATAGGATAATTTGACAAAATCAAAAGCCACATACGATCAAGTCAATCAGAGAATAATCCATTTATAATAAAATTAAAACAACATAGAATCTGCAGAAAAAAGGGAGATTTTTCTGGTGAATACCTTAGCGACATTAAAAGCTTCTTCCGATTTTTTAAGACTGAAGCTCTTCTTCTTCTCTTCGATGGAGACAGTCATTTTCACACTACAACGAGGCGATTTATAAGAGCTTATATGAGAAATCTTCGATAAATATGAAACCCCTAGCCCAGCTCCCACACCCATAATTGCAGCAGCCATTTTTGCCTCTCTCTGTCTCAGTTTCTTCTTGTTTGTGGTCAAAGAGATAAGAGGTGTGATTGTAAGAACCCACAAGCGCCTCATAAACGGGGACTTGGGCTTTATATATGCCCTCTCATGCGGGTCAAGCTACCCGATTTGAATATTGGTTTGGTCCGATTACGTGTTGTGAACTTGTGTCTGGTGTCTGATTGGAATATAATTCATATGAGCAATGCTATGTTTATAAATAATGCAGGGAGAGTGAGCTCCGCCTTCCAATTCCCCAGTAAATTTTTTCAATTGCAGTAAAGTAAACCAACAAATTGTCAAAAAGATAAATGGAAGGGGTTTCAATCGGAATGAAAAGAAATTGCCACCAAACCAAAACCTTAATGCCCACCTGCTAGGCTGCTACGCCCATCGTTATAGTTGATCATGGAAGTTTCCTCATCAGTGACGCTATCATTAACGATTATAATCTTAGGGTAATTAATTTATTATTTCTATTTATTGAATGTGATATTATATTTTGAGCATTCAAAAACACTCAAAGAAAGAGATTTAACATGAATGAATATCCGAGAATTTGAACGGGTGGGCATGTCATTTCAGACTTTCGGCAGCACAACTATTTGGAGCGAAATAGTTGAAGGCCACATACTGTAATAACAATATCAAAGCTTATTAGAGTGTTTTGACATGGTAACAAGCCCAATCACTTAGTGAAGTCCACAGAAAACTATGATGATAATACAGTAAAAGGCCCATGGGACTTGCCTGTCAAAATATCCTATTTATTGAGATTAAAAGTGATTGACTTTTGTCGCTACATATATGTACAAAAGAAGAGAAATAGCTACCAACCTATCTAGTCCTGGTTTATGAGCTTCATAAAAATGTTTTGTTTGTTATTGTGATTAATTATTAAGAGCAAGCCACCGATGAAACTGATAGATGGTACCGAAAAGTATTAGCATACTGAAACGAAAGGGTGTCACCATTAACCAAGGGTTTGCCATCATTAACAAGACAGTCATTGTAGGAAAGGCGCTTGAAGATCTTTGGATTGATGAGATGAGCAGAGCTAAACCAACCACATTTGATATGAATTCTAGAGATATTGCAGCCAGTGTCACAGGCATTTGTGATCTCAACAGTGTATGTTGGTATTCCATTTGGAAGAGGGTCTGTGGAACCTTGGTTAACAACAATATCTGCTGTGGTGCATCTCTTGTCCCTCATTCTGTTTCGTTCTTTCCTCATTAATGAAGCTGTGCAAAAACAGATATATAAGAACAAAACAAGTTAACAGAGACTTGGTAATTAATAAATTCAGATGGTGAAAGGATATGCTTTCTTTCAGATCAGAAGTTAAATAAACACCCGACCGAAACATTTACAGATAAAATACACTTTTTGGAGGTGAATCACAGGAAGGAACTACTGGAGAATTAAGAAAGAGGCAGAACCATCCCAAAAGCCTAGCTATTACATGGTTTAGGGACCATGATGCTCGTGGCTTTTTCTTTCCCATGCAGAGTGTGTCCTTTTAACTTTTCAACTTCCCTTCTTATTTATTGAAGTTGAATTAGAAGATCCCTCACTTTCGTTTACATTAATTGTATTTACTTTCTCTCTTTTTTTTTTTCTCAAATCAAGGCTGCCAGCTAGCAAAAAGAAAGGGATGCTAATTTGCGCATCCATCAATCACAAGAAGGTGATGAAAGCTAAAGGGATATGAAAATCCCATAAGATATACTCTCAATGCTAATTCTTAATACTCAGGCTATCTATACACCCATCTCCGCGCCGCGTGATTGAGAACTTAGGGCTACCATTTAACCCCAACCCAACAGTGCAAGTTAGAATCAAGCATAACCGAAAAAAGGACGTGCACACCCCTGACAACAGTAATCGTACGCATTTGCGCGGCGTTGGACTACGGACTCATCTGTAAATGGCAAAAAAATTCCCAACAAATGGTTCGTTTCATGACCCCACAGAGGATTATCAATTTGTGTTGCGTTCTTCATGAAATAGGTTCAACCTAGAATTACAACTCAGAATTACAAGAATGGTTGTCTTACCACGATCTAGAAGCTTGCGATAAGGGCCATGAAGTGGGTATCTGTCTCTCTCAAAACTTGAACCAATAAAACCATGGGGAATATCTGAAACTAACAATAAAATAATGAATTACTTTAATAATTTATATATTTCATGTTTACTAAAAACAAAAGAGAACGAGAACAAAGATGAAAAAACAAAAGATTCATGTTCCTGAAAGATATGGGAAACCAAACCACATAAACAAAAGTAATTATAAAAAATTTGAGTAATGCATGCAGTTGTACAAGTTACAATTTATCTTTCGAGGTTAGTGACGAACCTGAGAGAACAACAAGAAGGATAAACATTACAACGAGGAGAGCGAAAGCAAGAATGAAAACGAGTCGGCGATTTAGTAGAGAACCTCTCATCACAAGAACTAAAAAAAAAAACAAAAAACTAGCTCTGAGAATCTAATAAAGTCACTGAAATCAAAAAGAGAAGTGAGCCAGACTCGACGTCGTAACTCGATCGCTAAATCGATTTTCACCGTTGGGTGTCTCTCATCTCGTCCCGGTTTCAACTGCATAAAAGAAAGAGACCGAGTTATATTGAGATACTGTGCTGTGCGTATGTATAAGTCACATCAGGACGATTCGTCAGATTAGATGGTAGATTTGACATAAAAGGTTATTGAAAGCTAGTGACAACCAAAACGACGGCGATTTGACAAACCTAAAGAAGGTATAAAGGTGGCATTGAAGAGGAAACATTCACCATTCCGGAACACACAGATTCAAAAGTATAAAGTCTCCACCAAATACATATTACTCGGGAAAACGGAGTTTTCGGCTCTAAAAGATAGTAGAATTTCTTGAGAAGAAAAAAAAAGGAGAAATAAAACAAGTTGTAAGCGTAATTTATAAGTGCTAGAGAAGCGTGGACAAAGCAGAGAACAGAGAGAGAGAGAGAATGTGTAAGAGTACAGTACAGATTTACGGTACATATGTAAAGAGTAAACAAAGATGAAGAGACAAGTTGGCAGCGAAGATCGTGAAAGGAAGAAATGTAGTAGTACAATCCGCATTTATCTCAGAGAAAAGAGAGAGAGACAGTCAGAGGCGAAGGTGTACAATTTTACCCGATGTGTAGAGAGAAGAATCAACACCGATACGCGTGCGTCTAGGGACGTAGGAGGAGGAGGAGGAATTTTGCTGTTTGTTTGTAATTCTATTTTATAGCGGGGAGATTTATGTTTATAATTAAAAATTTTGAAAGGCGTGTAATTGAGATTATCGATGTGCAGAAAGAAAAGTTCACGTGTGGGTTGGACAGATTTAACGATGTAACATGTAATAGGAATTGCCAGGCCAGGGATTGGGCTCGGGATTTTAATTACTGATGCAAAAAGGACTGCTCATACAAAATTAGAGGAAGAACAATAATAAAATGGTTTTGAAATAACAATGTAGCTAAATCACCATAGTTAAGTGGACGATTAGAAGAATAATTGAAGTGTTATAATTCTGAAAATCCAAATTGTGAATGGGAGAATGATTTAGCAATAGGATAGGAGGATTTGCTTTATCTGTTGTGGGGTGTGCATTGGTTACACTTCCACTGAAGCGCTCCTTCCCTTTTCAGCATTTTGTCATAAATACAACAAAATTGTCGGTGTGGCTGTCTTGGCGGGAGCTTTGCAAGGTCAGAGATCAGGCGGCCTGTAGTGCAGGCTGCTGCTGCCTTGCCTCCAAACTTGTGCTACCACCCCTAAGTTGCCTCTTAACTTGGGTTCCCTCCCTTCCAAAGTGGTGAAACAAGGGGATTGCTATTTGCTATCAAGACTATAGACCAATCTCATTTCCATGTCAAATTTTGACCTTCTACTTATAAAAATGAAAATTTGATACTCTATTATTCCATGAAGTCATTGTGAAGCTCACATTTGAGCTGGAGCTGGTGCTCAATCTCAAGCGTAATGAAGGCTGGAGCTCAAACTCGACTTCCGTGAACTCATTTCAAGCGCGAATCCGCCCCTATCTCCACAAACCCAACCATTTTCCATAGAAAAGTGCTTTCAAGACCTCATTGTTATCAGTGGTCAGGTAAATTATAATTAGGGTTAGATTCAAACTGAACTCATTCAAATTCAACTTGAATCAAGCTCGATTCAAATGATTTCAAAATGAGCCATCCCTAGCCGAGCTTGGTCAAGCTCGAGCTACTCGCTAAATTTTTCAATTAAAAATTTTGATATAAAATAACGTCGTTTTGATCAATATGTATTAAAATAACGTTGTTTTAATAACAAAAAATGAGTCGAACCGAATTCGAACCAAGTTTAAGCTTGACTTTCACGAGCTTAAGCTCGAACTCGAATTTAGTTATATGTACATCAAGCCGAGCTCGAACTCGATTCGGCTCGGCTCAAATCTAACCCTAATTGTAATTACCCTTGAGCCCTTAATCCAATATATATACTAGTGGCTATAGCTCTTCTCCTAGTCTCTACGCCTGTTGGTCTCTCTCTCTCTCTCCCCCTCTCCAAGTCGGCTCTCTCCGAACAGCTGATGTGAAAGTTGCTCCATCTGACATCATTTCCCCACCCCTAACCGTTAATTAACGGGTTTTGTTGTAGGAAATATAAAAGCAACAGAGAAGAATTGTGAAGTATCACTCACGGTAAATTGGGATTCGCTTCTGGAAAAATTACTTCACAGATTATATTTAGGGTTTGATTGTGGATGTGAATGATAGATTGATTCTGTGTTGTGTTGTGATTTGGTTGAATTAGATTGACACATCTACAGGTGAGGTTTGTAAATTGAGTTGTGACAAGTGAGTTCATGCATTTGTTACGAATCCTTAGTCATGACTATAAAAAAAGTCATGGTTTTTAGCAAACGGCTCGTAAAACGGGTCATGTTGAGGTTTTGAGGGATCAATCCGAACACAATCCATTTATCCACCCAACATCTTTTATGTTGGCGTCTAAATTATTTAAATCTAGTCCTGCTTTTTAAGTGCAATGTCGTGACGGGTGCTCAGCTATGTAATTTAACAAAAAAATTTCTCAGCTGATGTCTGCGTAATTTACATTTTCCACATAACACATCCCTCAACTCACCGTTAGTAAACATATAAAGAATATTCTACTTCTACGTCAGTTGCTTCAACATGACAAATGAAGAATTGAGGGAGGATGACACCAGAAACATGTCCAAAAGCTAGACTAAAAGAGTCTCCCAGGAAAAATGAATACTGGGAGGTGGCAGTGCTCTCAAAGTCTGGGTTAGGCGCTTGAAGCCTTCATCCTTTCCAGTAGCTTAATCCTGTCGAGCAATTCTTGGATGGTAGCAGAGGCATCCTACAGGGACAACAAACCACACAAATGAGATGCCCTATTATTGCAAAGACAATAAAAATAAATAACAGTTGGGAAAGTCTAAATTGGAGTCATGCTGAGCAAGAAAGACCTTTATCCTCTTTCTCAAATTCTCCTCCTCCCTCTCCCTTCGGTCCCTCTCCTCTGAGAATATATCAATTAGACTCTCTTGTTCCTTGTTCAATTCATCAATTTTTTGCTGTGCCTCTTGAAGCTAACCAAAACCACGCATAAATTAGAAAGAGGAAGAGAAAATACATCGGCATCTTCTATAGATATCCACCTAACTGGAAATCCGATCAAAGATATTTTTATAGATGTTGTTCATTTATTAGGGTAAAAAGGCAAAAGAGACAGCACCAAAAAGGGGATCCAAAACAAAAATATCACAATCATTTCTCACACAACTAGAACCAGATCCAATAACAAGAAGTCAAGGATACAGCTATACGGCACAAGTACTTGCCACATTTAGAAGTTATACAAGCACATCAAAATTGTAATTTGATAGATGCATCAGTGCTCATATTGCTGGCACATACCTGAACTTCAAGTGATCTACACTTATCTTTTTCACCTAAAAGCTCTCCTTCCTTTTCCTTTAATCTAGTGACAAAAAGATAAATACGTAAGTGGATACAGTTAATAGAATTGTGCATAAAGGAAAAACTTGCAAAACAACTTCAAATTACAAAAGGAAGAATAACAACCTCTCCCTCAACGCAAAATTCTCTTGCTTTAACTGTCCTAGAGAACTTGAATTTGAGTCTGAAAGTAAATGCTCGTGATTATTAACATCACCTCCCTGGCAGTAAACATAGGCCAATTAAAATATTCCTATGGTAATCACAGAGAATATCTACACCCGTGTCAAAAAGAGACATTTAAGCATAAAACACACTCATAAAAGAAGAAGGAAGTTGACGAGATATAAAGCTAGGAAATAACCTTTGGCTGTGATTGCAACAGTGGTCTAACAGAACTCCCCCCTGAAGCACAATCTTGCTGAGATTCAATATCGTCCAAACATGGTGATATACGAGTCCTATGCAACCCATCTTTTTCAAAAGATTTCTCAGTAGGGAATATATTTTGACTACTGCCATTGACTCTTCTCTCAGTTATCACAACATGCACACCATCATCACTAACATACTCTGCAGGAGGTGGTGATGGTTCAGAAAGACTTGCTTCTTTTCTTTGATTTACCAGAGTCTTCACCCTGTTCCTGCCATTGCTGGAGACATGTCTATTCTGACCTCCACCAGTTCCCATTCCAGGAGGTATTTCAGGTTCTTTTCCTCCCTGTCTCTGATTTGACCGCAAATCGTATTTGACTGAATTTGAAGGTGGTATCTTGCTGCTGGTGAGTGAACTCTTCTTAGGTAGAGCAACAGCCAATGGATGATAATCAGAAGATTCTATAAAGTAAAGATATGGTTGTGAAAGAATGACATGACTCACTGATTGCAAAAGCTAATTATGTCCAATTCACAAAGAAAACAATATAAAAGTATAGGAATATACCTCTATCTTCAGACTCATTTATTTGTTTCTTATTACGTCTTGCAGCATACCCAATTCTATGACAGTGGTTGGACCTATGTAAAGCGAAGTCAACCACAGGAAAAAGTTGGGAACCAGAACAACCATTTACTAAATAAAACCAGAAACTGGTAGCACTAACCAGTAATTCTTTTGCATCTGTATTAGTCGTGTCTCAAGTCTTGCAAGTACAGTCGTTCTTTCAAAACCCTGCTTATCATGAGCTGGTTCAACAAAATTGGCTTCCAAAACCCCTATCATTAGCAATGCAATGCATAACAATCAACTTCAAGTCAACTAAAACAGAGAAACTCAGATATTTAAACGCATAAACAATACCTATAACTCCCCGACCATCACTTCCTGCAGCATTCCAAAGCCTCCAAAATGGCTGAAAACCCAATATTGCTTAACAGCTTAAAACTATATTTGGCTATAACAAATTATTGTAATATGCGAAGATTCAAATATTTGTGAATCTACTGAAACAATTATCAATCTAATTCTAGGGGTATTAATCACAAGCATCCAAAGAACATGCCCAATGTTTCACACCCCATTCCCCAATGTGAAAAATGGAAACACTTATATCCAGCTAACAAGATAAATCCCATCTTATAGGATAAAAAACAGCTTCTGTATTAAAAAAAAATTTAATCCTATCCTTAGACATTGAAACTAATACCTTTAAAGGCAATAACACTTCTTCCTGCTTATAACACCCCTAATACACCTCATAAATGGGTATTACACTGTTTTATATTTCATTATTATCATGTATAGGAGCTTTGTTTTGGGTTTTCAAAAATTTTCTAATATTTCAATGGACAAAAATATTTCTCATTTGAATTACAAATCTTTTCTTTGTATGGTAAACAGTACTATTATACTTGTATGGTAAACAGTACTATTATATATTAGTATAATAAGTACTAATTCAAGTACTAATGATAATATGTTACTATGTGATTAAGTGATTTTAAATTAAATAAAGTAATACTCCATCACATAGTGACACATCATTATTGGTATCCAAATTGGTAATCATTATAGATGCACATAGCATTACTTGAATGATTGCTTTTGGTGGACACACACACAAGAAGATATAGCAGGAAGCTAATTCAAAATAAGAATCTTCACAGGGAATAACTGCTACATTAAAAATGAAGCAGCTACTAAAGTGATATGAATCATAGAATTGAAAGCATAGCAAACCTTGATGAGTCGATTTTTGTGATAAACATTGAACCCTTGAACATCAATATGGTATTTCGCATCCTTCACAAACCCAATAATCACTACAGCAGTCATCTGATGAAAACAGTAGATGTATCAGCACCCAATTAACCAACCACAGAGATGCATGAAAAATAAAATGAAGAATTACATTTACATCCTTCGGAATCCCATCAGCACCAGGCTGTGGCCGATATGTAATCTCCTGGGACAGCATCATATCATTCACTATATTGTGGTGCTCAACATCTTTTCCACGGAGAATGATTCGAAAACCGGGAGGAAGTCTCAGATAGAGAATTGAAGCATAACTCTGAAAAATAACAGCATGCTTTAAACCACTGAAATTAATAATAAAAAAAATTCCAAAATCTTTTTTAAATTCTAACTTTCCCAGTTCATACTCACTCTTCAACTAAATCAATGAACATTCTTCTCTGAACCACAGCATAATATGTGAATTTCTAATTAAATAATTTAGTCAAATGTAACGAATGAATGCAATAAAAGTGTTTTTTTAAGACTAAATAAGAAAAAATAACAATAGACATGGATACTCATATCTGTTACCCAAATAACGCTAGAAAATCTGATTATTGTAATAATACAACTCATGAAGTGATATAGTTACCCTTAATGAATGTCTATAAGTCAGGAAGTGCCTAGAGTTAGGATACTTTTTTGCCATTTGTATATTCTTCTCATCTCGGTTTACCCCCCTGAGCTGGATATCCTGCCAGATAATACATCACAAAATTCAAATTTTAAAAATTTTATATAGTTTGAATAGGAGGGAGAGAATTTTGAGTTAAGAATATCAACTGAATCCAGTCACAATACAAAGTGATCCACAATTGGAAGAAGGAAACAGGATGCATACATGCTTATCAGTGTCAAAATCGAGTTCCAACTGTCCCTCGTCATCCTCCCAAAGATTGTATATGATAATACATGTACCGTGATCTTTTATGCGATCAAACTGCAAAGTACAGGGGGCAACAATTTAATCACATCGAAGAACCACATAGAAACAATGAAGCTAGAAAAGCCAAAACAAAAAACATGAAGTAGCTCAAATACAAAAAAAAAAAAAAAAAAACCATTGGTGATCCTCACAAATGGACACAAGAGAGATAAACAGCAAACCAAAAGTTGAAGAAACTAAAACATAAGACATTTCAACATTAACAATAGAAAATCACCTGATGGAGGAGGTCTGCTTCACTGGAAAATGGAGACCACTGAATAATTGTTTCCACATTTCTATTCCAGTCACCAGGAGAAGATCTTATTATCTTCTTCCATTCTTGTCCACTTCTTTCATAGTCAAGCTTTGAATTTCAATGTACAGAACAATAAATCATCAAAAGCATATAAAATAAGCATAAGTTCCACAGAAGCTCGAAAACAAGAACGCATGAACAACAATTTACAATTAAGACAGTAAAGAGTTATAATAAAGCCGCACGTGCATGAGCAGATCATAGTTAAAAGTTATGAACACCATATAACCACACAAACTGCAAATATAAATAATACACCACGAAAACAAATTGTGAATTCAAAATCAAGCAACAAATAAGGTCTCCTAAGAGGTGGAAAAACTAACACCAGAGATGATTCAATATTATAGACCATGAATTTGGGGAGATGTAGCTTTATATGAGACAACCTACACATATAGAACAAGTAAATCAAGTAGTCAACCGAAAAAATTTTCTCATATTTTCCAACATAAAAACTAGGATTGGATTCGAAACGAGCTTAGCTTGAACGAGCTCGAGACAACAAATACGAATCTGAGTACGAGCTGAGAAGTAAAACTAGAAACAAACCCAAGCCCGAATCCAAACTAAAGTCATGCTGGAGTCACAAGCCAAACACAGCTCGCTTGAACTCTTAGCAAACAACGTCGTTTTCAACCTTACCAAAAAATAGGACTAGATTCAAAGCAAGCTTGTTCAGACTCAAAACAAGTTTAGCTCGAACGAGCCTGAACACGAGTCCGAGAAAACAAATACAAACTTGATCACGAACATGTGATTGAGCAAGCTCGGTGAGCTTGAACCGAACACGAGCCAAGCCCAATCCAAAACTAGCCAAAAATGAGTTGGGCCTTGTTCGGACTCGGCTTGTTTCCAGCCCTAATGAAAACCTTTCATTGGTTGATTTATTTAACAAATATAAAAATTGAGAACAGTCATAATAAGATGAATAGTTATGCATGATGCGCTCTAATATATATGAAAACTTTCTTTTGTTATTACCATGGGCACCACTATATCTTCCTTTCCTGTGCTCCTCAAAAATGTGTAGGATAGCAATCCAATACTTTGAGTAGGGCTATAATCAATGTCAAAATATTCAATTCGTTAATTTAGAACATAAAATCAAACTATCATTTAAGTAAAAAAAATTTTCAAACATCATAGACAAACGCATAATAAACAAAGTAAAACAAACAAATATGCATGTAGAAAGGAAGAAGATTCTTTCAAGAAAATTCTTTATAATACTGGTTTACAAATATAACAAATGTGCATCTCCTCTTAATAATCTTTATGAGCATAAATCATTAGTTCTATAATATCTTTTCTTTCTTTCTCCATTTTTCTTCTTTTTCACTTGACTGTAGTATCTAAACTTATTTTAGTCAAATGATAAAACAGTTTCCATTACTGATGCCAGCAAAATAGAAAAGCTCTAATGTTCTCTGATAGATGTAACAGTGTGAAAATGCTAGTTCCACAAGGCAAAATCCTCAAAGCTTAAGACAGGTCAGACAGCAGAACCAAATAAGTCTGATCAATTACAACCAAAAATTGAAAGAGTAAAATATATACACAATTAAAAACAAATTGAAGACAAACCTTTTTCCATCTTTTCCATAACAACGTGAAAACACAATGACATCTGCTCCAAGTCTCATGGTGCTTGTCTTAAATCCATTGCCATCTGATAGATCAGAATATATATCAAAATGCTCCACAGAACTAAGTGCAACAGCTTTAAAAAAACATTCATTCAAAATAATAGAAGTTTACATTGTCCAATGGTGTTAGCTACTTTGCTTTTTGCAGAATAACCAAGAGACATACAGTGTCGCATTTTATCAGGATCCATGCCACCACCATTATCTGCAGCAACAATACAATCATAACTCCAAAAGACAAAACAAAGACTTTGAACATAAGCAGATCACATCAAAGAGCACGGCCTGAACACAAGAGAAGATAGTCTATAATAAAGACCTTCAATCAACAACATTCTGCTCCTATCCTTCCTACTTTCAAGCATATCGACATTAACATATGTAGCTCCATTGCAGACCTTAAAAAAAGGAATAAAAATTATTAACATGGAAAAAACAATGTATATCCGGAAATGCCTGAAATGTATTCAACATAAAGTACCTCATCCAATGAGTTGTCCAAAAGTTCTGCAAATGCTGTAAACGGAATGACATAGATCATTTATAAAAGTAGAAACTTCAAATGAATCCAAGAAAAAGGTACTAATAAACATAAAAATAGACTTGTCCATATATTAGAAAATTTACCTCCAAGTGCCCATTTATGACTGGTTGCATTTGAATGTAGAAATTTGGGATGAACCCTCACATGATCCATGCCACCTGTAAGTCCAATGATACACGAGATAGCTAGCATTTATCAATATGAAAGAATAATAACACATGAATTTGCAATTTCATGGCAAGTCTACATGATATAGAAAGTCAGTCAGTCAAGAAAGAACGCATTCAGCAAATGTCTCTAATACAAAAAAGTATGTATTATTGTATTAGCAATTTATTTCACAATATTATCTTCGATGTCTCCTTACTTAAAGTAACTGAACCCAACAAACGCAACTATTGTGCTGAAATATCTATCCTCAGACACCATTCGGATGTTCACCATCACATCCTTCACAACCATTTCTCTGTAAAAGTTATGCTTCCACAGTCTCACTACAATTCTGACTATGGATGGAAATAAGCAAACAACATATGACCTCTTCCCTAACTGTTCCAAAATCAAATTGGGTTAACCCATGATAGGACTACATATCTTATAAACCCTTTACCCTTCCCACCCCCCAAAAATAAAAGGCAAAAATCCCTTTAGAGATCTCACATAAGACCGCAACCACAGAAAGAAGAGCCCCAACAAATAACTGACAGACACATCATCGAGAAATAGGCAGAGTGTAGAATGTAATTCACAGGCACAAACAATACATAGAGAAATAGTAAATTTCAACTAGAAGTGTCGATTATTTTCTACAACCTACCCTATATGTTTAATTTCTTATCTTCAACTTCTTGATAATAGAACATAGTTGTTTTTTCACAACAATCAAATATTGGCAGACCTGAACAATGTAAGGTTACAGTTGATAGTGTGATTAATCATACTCTTGACCTTTGTAAGCACAGCAAGTCAAAAAAAGAACAAGATTAAAAACAACTATTTTGTAGCACCAAGAAACATAGAATAGAATACTAGCAAACTATTTATATTAGCGAGTAAAGATACAAAAATAGAAACATTACCAGAGGAGAAGTCCCAATCACCAGATGGAGCTCCTTCATAATCACCTGCCTTCCAAAACTGCTTACAGCTCTGCAATCCCGCTCCTACCGCAGTATGAGTCACCGTCCCTCGGTGCGTTTCCGTCACCGCGAGTGGTTCCGCAAGCCCCAACGGCAACACCACTCCTAATTCATCCAGCTTCTTTCTCCTTTTCTTATCAGGCGGGCCACTAAGATCCCTGGCTCTCTTGATGGCGTCGTAAATTCGATCACATTCCGACTCAGACCCAGAGTCAGACTCGGACTCGCTACTGCTACTGAGTTGGATAAGCGAAGCGATTTGTTTCGAAACATTTTCGCCTCGCTTGGGCTGTGGTGGGGCTGACATTGCTACAATATTTTGCTTTGCATGTTCATCCATTGAAGGTTTGAATATGAAAGAAAGATTCAAGATGCAACTTATGCTAAGCCTGTTGGCTTAAAGTTGTAAAGAAGTTCGGCGTTGCACGAAAGGTGAACGGTAACGTTGCACAGACTATTTGTGAAACCTCTAGATTATCGCTTCTTCAGGATCGGAATACATGTGAAGCAGCAACGCTGCACGACCCTCTTAAAATGTCAGAGACGTATCATTAGAGTGAACAAGCCAAAGCCTAGGCGGCGCGTCTAACGAACGCGCAAGCAGAGAGCAATTAACCGCCTCGAGAACTGTCTTCATTAAATATTAAAAATAATAAAAAGGTTATTTTTTTTAAATTTTTTACAGATAGAAGTTAATTATATTAATGGTTTATTGCAAATTTGCAAGGAAATAACAGTTTATATTTATTTACTTTATGCTGTAAAATTTCAATTCAATTTAAAAGCGCGTGGGATTAGTTTCTTCGAATCAATAAGTATAGTAAATTAAATGATGTCTGTGTTTTTAGTGAATAATTTATTAGCAAACACATCTTCGTCGCTTTCTTTTCCTGCAGTTGCAACGGGTCAAACAATCTTACAATCCAGTATCAAAAAACATATATTAATATCTTCTAGTATCATGTTTTATTTTTTTGTCTGTTGAGTAATTATATTATTAATTGAATTAAAAAGATAACATTTTTTATTTTTCTCCTGTTCAACAAAACTTATCTTATTTTAGTTAAACATTTTAATAAATAAATGTTTATGGTTATGGACAAAATTGTACCGAATTTCCATCATCACTATTCATCTTCTCTACGTCTCTTCACCTTCATTGAATTTCTTTTTCTCTATTCGGTCTCCCCATCTTCATATGATATACACAATGAATCTCCATTCAAGATTGAAACTTTTATTTTTTTTCATAATTTTGTTGTTGTGTTGAAGATTGATTATTGTTTGTTAATTATTTTTTATAGAGTATTATTAAATTTAGGGTTTGATTCAAATTAAATTAATTTCAAATTTGTATTTATTTAAGTTCAATTCAATATAAAAAACTGAACTCAAACTTAAACTCAAATTCGACAAGTTTTCATGAAATCAATTTGTGCTTAAACTTTATATAAAGAGTCATGGTAGAGTTTAGTTTGACTTCAGTCTAATTATTATAACAAAATTAAATTAATCTACTTTTAAATATTAATTTATGATTATTAAATAGAGTGCACGTTTATTATGTGTAATTGTTTTGAATGTATTAGAAAGGAAGCAAATTTATAATAGGTAGTTGGACAGGTGTATTTATAAAATATATTAATAATGAATGTATTGGAAAGGTAGATAATGATTGGCGGGTGGGTATGTATTTATAATTGGTGTATTGAAAAAATAAATAAATTTGTCAGCATGATAGTTTAATTACGTATTTTATTGTATATTAAAATTTTAATTTTATATATCATATATCAAATATTTTATTATATTATATGACATATTTTTTTTTTAAATAAGATAATAAAATATTAATAAAAAATAAAAAATTAATTAACATGTCATCATTTCGAAAAATATTATAAATATCTTTAAAAATTTTAAATTTCTTATATACATATCTATTACATCATCATTTTCTCTAAAAAGTGTATTAATTTGTATTGATAATATATATCATATCATATAATATATATCGTATCGTATAATATGTTATTTGTATCAAATTAATTCGATACACTTTCATGATATATATCATTTTACACCTGTAACGTATCGTATATCATATAATACCGATAATTATGTCTATAAATTGAAGAGTACACATCGTTGGCATCAATTGATTGTGAATGATGTTTTACATAGTGTGTCATCATTGTCATAGGTGGTACCAAATCCATCAAATTGATCTATACATTAGAAATGATTTTAGGTTCGCAACTTGGATGACCCTACTACTGTCTTTGCTGGGAAGGATGTAAATTGGTTGTGTGAGACGTGTCTGACTTTGTCACAACCAATGGATTCGAGGGAATCATACTCCCTAGTGATTTTATCAAAACAATTTTATCTCTTTGCTCGATCAAAGTGACGACATTAGTTAGGCCTCAATTGACATCACATGATTGAGTATGTGCAACAAGCTTTATAAGTTATTCTTTAATTATTAAGACAAGTTGATTCACAATCAAAAGAGACACTTAGAGTAAATTTTAGAGTTTGATCACTTTGAACCCTTAATGATCTTCTTTCACGAGCTATTGGAAAAAGATTTTTTGATAGAAACTAGTTAGAAGAAGATTCTATTTTTCCAGTAGAAGAATAATCTATTCTAATTCAGAAACTTATATTTACTGTTATGTTATTAATGTGATTTTTATAGCATAAAAAAAAGTGTTAGTAATGTTATGTATCTAAAATTGTAAGGCTTTTCACCCATCTATAATCTATAATTTATAAGATATTAAATAATATTATATATAATCACCTTATTATATATATATATATATATATTAAGTTCTAGTATAATAAAAATCCAAACTTTTATTCTAATTTAATTTTAATTTTTTATTGAAATAAGATAATTGTACAGTTTAAATTTGGTAGAAACTAATTTACTTTCCCATTAAGGTTCGAAATAGAAATGGAAAATGCTTTCATGAAAATTGTACGGGCTATATTAAAGAAATTGTGGACCGAAGGGAGTGCATCAAGCCTCACACTTTGATCACTAATAATGTAGTTTGTTGCTTTTTTAGCGTCATTTCTATGAATTTGCCCAGAAGGAAGTTTGATCACATTGCACAAGAGATTGAATTTCTTTTTATTTTTGTTTTATGGGTTTGTGAAAAAAAAAAAAGAGTTAGTTTTGTTCGGTATAAATGGCCCGAGCGAACGGTGGAAAATAAATTGGTCAACCGTTTATGCAGACGAGACGGAGTTGATAAAATGAAAGTTGAATATTGACGAGTCCTCAAAAAATAAAAAATAAAAATAAAAATCAAACAAAGGGTACGGTGGTGGACCATGGTTTTAATTTTTAAATATCCTGACACTTGGTCATGTGTACAAATTTGTGGTGGCTTCTATTGTTCGTAAGTAAAGTATCTTATACGGCTGCATCTAAATTTAGCTGATCCAGTCTAAAACGTTGGCTCCGTTCACATTCTTTCAGGCTGAATTTAAACTTATGACCGTCAGTTTGTTTTCTTTTTCGAATTAAATTTAAGTTAGAAAGAATTTGATTTGATCTAATTTATAAGTTAAACAATAAATTAATTTGATTTAAACTTAGTTTAAAATTGATTTAATTCAAATTATATCAAATAATTATAAAAAAAAATTATTTTATCATTATTAAATAAAATGATTTCATTTTATTAATAAGTTATGAATTTGTATCACAAATTTAAACCATAAATTTGAGTCATAAACTTAAATTGAGTTTCAAACTTTAAACTTAAAACCAAGCCTAATTTGAGTTATCTTTAATTTTAGTTAAACAAATTCAAATTAAATTTGAACCGTCCTATTTTTTATTTATAATGAACTCAACATAAGAAGTGTTTAAAGTGTGATTGGTTCGTATCCATTTTTGTTATCTTATACATAACAAGAAAATCAATTTAACTTACTACCTAACCCTGACCCCTTATTTTGGCCTTGCCTATAGCTAGCACGATCCACAAATTTGTGGATCATGCTAGGTCTATAGATTATTTGAGTTACGAAGTTTTATTCGTAGATTAACTCGATATGATTTGTCACTGTTTATATTATAAAAAATGGATATATTAACATGATATATTACATTATTGAAACAAATTAAGTGAAACATTAATTAATAGAACGATAATAAAATAAATTTTAAATCTATTTAGAAACACTTTATAAATTTAATGTGATATCATAATAAACACTCAACATTTTTAGATTTCAACTTCATAACCACCGAAAAATTAATAATATAATAATAATAATTTTATTATTTAATTAAATATTATTTTATTTAATGACATAATTAATAGCCAATCTAATCTGATGTCATTGATATCCCATTTAATTAGTTACTGTAGAATGTTTGACTTCATTACTTTTGTGGGTGATAGTATGTCACCAATCATGATTTGCTTTAAGTGGCGATCGAGACACTGCATGCTTCTTAAGAAGTTTACAAAATGCAAGCAAGTTCCAGTTGTCGCAGTGAGAAAATTTATCCATGGCCCAAGTGGGCTACCCAGATTGATTCAGATAACTTTAAATTTCGTCATTGGTGCGTAGAATTATTATATAATTTTTTTGCATGTTGATTGCATCATGAAGCAAGCCAAGCCCCAGAATGGAATAAACACTAAGGTGTCGCGTCAACTTCCGCGGCTGAAATTAATTATTTAATGGCCCAAAGACTTATTCCACCCAGAGGTTTAATTATAAACCAAAACTTATGTGTATTAATTTTTAAAAATTTATATATTTATTAAATTTTAATGTTGTTATTATTAAGAATAAAATTATTATCTATAAATTTTATTTAAATTCATATTTTAATATTATTTTTAAATTTTTAAATATTTATTTTTGTTATTTAATATCATATTTTTCATATTTAAAAATTGATTTTTCTCTGCGAAGTCTACGATTTTAAATTCTAATCTTTTTTCCCATTATGGCCGCCCCCTCCAACTTTCGAAAATATTTTAGTTACACCCCTTCTCTCTCCCTCAACTTACAGATCTGATCTCTAATGACCATTTATCGTCTCTGACCGCAGACTCTCTCGTCTCCAGCTACTGACTCTATCCCTTCACCCTTCTCTCTCCCTCTCAACCACTCTCCCTTCCTTCTTCGACCGTCTTCATCTTAGACAAAGATGAAAAGTTTTTGGTTTTATCTTTGCCTCCGATAAAGATGGGCAAAGAGAGGAGAGAGAGAGAGCTAATGCATGATCACCAGAGAGTAAATCTAGAAATTGAGGGCAAGAGAAGAGGTGAAACTGAAATGTTTTAGAAAATTAACAGTGGTTATAATGAAAAAAAAATATTAAAGTTTAAAACTCTATACATAGGAGAACAAAAGTTAGCTTTTAAAATTGAAAAATACGAGGTTATAAAGCAAAAAAAATATTTTAAAACTTAAAGGTAATATTAAAATATGAATTTAAATAACAATTTTATCTTTGACAAAAACATTTAAATTTAGCAAATAAGTAATTGTTTGTACTTTTAAAAATTAATGAATATGAGTTGGGGGTTTGCAGTAACCGTTGGGTGGGAATACGATTTTTGGCCTTATCTAATCAACTTACTAGAACAAAAAGGTTGACGTCTTTGATGATGTATATTAGAATTAAACCATACATAACCTGTATACTTGCCATGTTGCATTTATTCAGAGTCCAATCCGATGAAAATTTCCCCAGAGTTCATACGTGGTGTAGGCATCTTCTGCAGCGTATAATGAAACAATGCTGTAGCTTTTATTGTTATAGCGAACTGTGTTAACGCCGAACCCCCACTGTTTTCTTGACTTCAGCGTGCAAGCGATGTGCATGGCGTTACCTAATAGACATGTTAGCTGAAATATGAGGTGACTCTTGGCCAAAATCGACCACCTTCATTTTCGGCGCTCAGACTTTTGGGATTTATTATTTTTTAGTTAATTATTAAAGTTGAATTTTATATTTTATTTTATTTTTTTGTCAATAACTTCTTATATATTATGCTTTGAAAAATGTTCACTGGTTGTTGTAGCGGAGCTCCAGTGGCCTCCCTGGCTGTGGCCCTGGGTTCGCTATTGGTAGTTGACATATGGATGTGAAAATATGATTTGATAAAATATATATATATATATATATATATATATATATATATATGTTCAAACGGATGCAGCTAAAGCATCTAGCGTTGACAAATTCAAAATAATTACGATTTTGTACACAGGCGGGGCTATATAATGGGGTTGCAAAAATATAATATCATCCAATCTTACTAAAAAATTATATGCTTAAACTTCAACACGGCTCAAGAAACTCTAGCTTTTCCTTGTGAGTCACTCTACCTTCTTCATTTTTTCTCTTCTCATATTGATATTTTCAGGTGGGAAAAGTTCATACAAATCATTCTATAGCCCTTCTTTTTCCTTTAACTTGAGAAGAATGGAGGGTGTACAAGTGAAGGGTAAGAAAAGCCTGATAATGAAGACATGGAAACACTGTCTATCACTAGGAGCAAGAAGGTCAAACGAAAATCCACCCTGCGATTCATTGTCAAAGAGCAAATCCTGGAACTGTGCCACATCGTCATCACCATTATCGTCACCTGAAAAAGAGAAAACGCGAGCTCAAGTAGCTCCAGAAGGTTGTTTCACAGTGTACGTTGGAGCCGAGAAACAAAGGTTCGTTATCAAGACAGAGTTCGCTAATCATCCATTGTTCAAGATTCTGCTAGAAGATGCTGAATCGGAGTACGGGTTTAACAGCCAAGGTCCAATTTTGCTACCCTGTGATGTGGAGTTGTTCTACAAAGTGCTAGCAGAAATGGAGGAAAGTGGTGGAGATCCTGCTGGTTTCGGATTTGGTAAAGGTTATAGCCCATTTCTCCCTTTCAGTCCCTCTCATCGTCCCAACTTCAACATTAACAAAGGTTATGGAGCTTACAGGCTTCTGAGTCCCTCCAGAATCCTCAAGATCAATGGATTTTAACTTCGTTAAAGTTTGTGTATGCGTATAAATTAACCAGCTAGCCCATCTCTCTTTTACAAGTATCCTATTGGGTATACAAATACATATATATATATACTCATATAATCAGCATATGATTGAATGTAGATTTTTTCTTAATTTAAAATCAATACACATAAAGTATGTATTTATTTTTATATCCAAAATAAATTCACATAATTTTATTATTCTTATATTCCACCTTTTTCTCTAAATTAATGTATAATTGAATAATTTTGTTGATACAGAAACAAGTTTTATAGACTCAATCTTCCCGGAGTGTTATTTTACATAAATAATTGACAAATTTCTCATTTTTGTGAGGCCAAAGGTCTATTTCTCACCCAAAGTATGTTTTTTTTTTTTTTCAAATTCCCCTTATTAACTTTGAAAATTTTATTTATCTTCTCATGAGTAGTTAAAATTAACTGAATCAGTTAGTTATATTATTTTCCTCCTCAAACCCTAAAAATAACAATTTTCCTCAAACCCAAGTTTTCAAAAACTATATTTTCCCTCTAGGGTTTCCAAACCTTTATATCCAATTTTTTCGATGACAATCGATGATTTCTAAACACTTACTCTCTCTCTCCGACGACCCCTATTTTTGGTCATACATCTTTCAATGTCGTGTAGTATCATTATCAATAAAGACTCTTCGTCAAAGAAGAATCTTCATCATCGACAAAGATGCATCGTCTTCGTCGATAATAATGTCTAGGAGGGGGAGACATTGCACAGTCAAAAAGAGGAGATGACGGAGAGGAAGAGACGTTGTCTGGAGATTGTCAGTCATTATCAAAAAATTTAATCTGAAAGTTTGAAAATCCTAAGGGGGAAAAATGTTGTTTTTGAAAATTTGGGTTGGGGAAAAGAGGGTTTATGGGGAAAATAAAATCAAATTTAAGTTTATTTTTAATATTATAGATAAAATAATGATTTTACCCTTGAAACTATATTTTTAACGATTTATAGGTAGACAAATGAGATTTTCAAAGTTAATGGGGAAAAATTTGGATAAAAGCATATTTTCGGTGGGAAATAGTCCTTTGGCCTTTTTGTAATTATATTATAACCTTGCCTTGTTTGTAGAATAACTTGTATACCCGAAATTCACGTTTCTTTTATAAAAAAATAAAATAAATCTCAATTTTAATATTATAAAAAAGGTCAATATCTTATCTTTTAAATTCAATATCAACTAATGAGGTTCACATGTAGTCATTTAATAATAATAATAAAAACCCTCACCTAACCGTGTCTACAACAAAATAAAAATAAAAGTTCAAGCAGTTTCTTATAAAGCCAAAAAAAAAAAAAAGGGAAATTATGAAATTGAGTAATTATGAAACAGTTATTGTTATTTACAGTGTAGGCTTTATACCTATTGAATGGCTTTTATCTACATATTCACACCTCAGCCTAAATTGTTTTGTGTGGGCTCAATTCTAATATGGCCCACGACCCAATAGCTCTGCAAAAATTCTTTTTAAATATTATTATTTTTTAATTTTAGAACGAACTAAAATATAAACACTTTTTTTTTTAAGATCACGGATATTATTTTGTTATAATGTAATCACTTAATTTTATGTGTATTTATAAATAATACTCAATTATACATTTTGTTTTGGTTTCTATCGTTGTTTTAGAAGGGTCGCCTAATTTACAAATTTTTTAAAATTAAACTAAACAAATAATTTAGTAAAATCTTAAACCAAATTGAATTGAACAATTACAATTTGATTCAATTTTAAATTCAGTTTTGGCACATAAAAAAAATACTGTTTTTGGTTTTAATATTTGACACATCAATATTATCTCATCAGGGAAGCAATCAAGACATACTACAATAAACAAGAGGGAGATAACTGAATGTATATTTTGAATTTGCAAAATTTCACCTACTACAAGCTACAATAAACAAGTTACCTTAATTGAGTTTTAGGGAATTTAGGTGGATCTAAGTGAAAAGTAATTATAACTAACTCCTACCACAATGAACAGTAACTAATTAATGTTACATATTTGGACTTCCCAACTAGAATTGGTCGGTTGTTAGACCTAACTGTTACACTATGACAACTGAAAATCTTGGACTTCCCTTCTGAACTTGAACAGTGAGTGGGTGCCCATTGAATTATGGGCCAAAACAAAAATGACGAAAATGAGGGCAGTTCAAAAATACTAAATTTTGATTTTATAATTTCAAATATTATTATTCAAATTGTTGTACAATGTCAAACTACCCGCATGTCCTCTTATCAACAAGTGATAATAAGCAGAAGCGACAACTCATAGCTCAATTAGGGGACAGAAATCTCCCAAATATAGAACGTAATGGGTTAGGTATCATATTTTTTATGTCATTTGGCTTTAATGTAATTTATTAGAAAGTTATTAGTTACGTAAAATTATAATTACCTTTTTTTAATCCTTTAAATCATGAATATTACTAAGTGAGAGAAATAAATAAATTTTTACTAAAGTCGAGTAATAATGGTTTGTCATAAAATTTAATAGTTCCCACCAAGACTCTGATTCTCAACTCAGTCTTTTTCAAAATACCTCATATTTTATCAGACTATTTTTCCTTAGCTATTAATACACCATAGATATAAACTCTTAAGTAACATTTTTTTTTATTTTTTAAGACAATATCCACCTTTCTTAGTTAATTTTTTTTGGTCTTCTTTTCTTATAGATGAGTTTTTTTTTCTTTTTTTTTTTTAGGAAAAATTATTGGGCACCTTGAGTTTAAGTAAAATAATTTTTCATCCACAAAAGGTTTAGAATAGCACAACATAGTTCAATTAGTAAAGTTTGAATCGGTCCAAGGAGAATTTATTTATATTGATGGAGACTTAACAAAATTAGTCAAAGTATTCAACATTAATTATAAAACGAATAACGAGTAACTAACATAATTGAATGTCTAAACAAATATTATTATTTATGAAAGTTTTAAATGAGGTTATGATTGATCGGAGATAATTTGAATATATAAAAATTAATTTGAGATTAATTTGATATTGATTATCTATAAATTAATTTAATTTATAAAATTAAGATTTGAATTTGGTTAAAATGTAATTTAACTTTAGACTAAATCCAAATTTAATGTAACACAAATAAATTTAAATTTAATTTATTTAAAAAAATAAGTTTAAATTCGATATAAACAATGAGTAGGGCTCGAACAAGTAATATCCGCATTCAACATAATTCGGGTTGAAAATTAGGAGTGTAAATAGCGTCACAAACTGTAGCACAAAATTACAACCACAAGATCAATGTCAGAGGTCATGTCATATCACACAGCTAACAAAACCCGTAATTAATGCTAACACCGTTAAGATTGTTGCTAGTCAACATCTGGAGATGTATTTGGACCTGCGTTGCATGAAGGCTTCAATATTAAAAAAAAAAATGGAAACAAAAAGTAAAATAAAGTAGTAACGCACGTGTGATATCTTTAGGAAAATTTTATAGAAAAAATACGAAAAAAATATTAAATTTGTTTGTATTTATTTATGTATCTTATATAGATTAGATATGAAAGAATTTAATTAGTTACATAATTTATGAATTTTTTAAACTAGTAAAACAGTATTTTAAATTATAAAACTTAAAAATAAAACTACAATGAATTGTGTATTCAAAGTAGATAATATCTTGATAATTAGAATCATTTTGTATATCCTCTTAAATGATAGTGAAATAAACCTCAATAAAGATTATGAGTCTCGTAAGAAGGGTGTGTGCAATATCTTTGGATAAATCTCATATTGACGAAATACGGAAGAGATTTTAAGTCTGTTTATATTCTATTTGTGTATCCCATCGTATCACAAATCAATTAAAGATGAGAAGATATAAATAGTTAAATAATCTATGAGCTGATGATAGGACACACCTCAGTGAAGACTCTAAATTCTTGTAAGAAGGGGTATATGTGATATCTTTGCGTAAATTTCATATCGATAAAATATATAAGAGATGTTGGGTTTGTCTATACTATATCTGCGTATCCCAGTGTTTCCTACATCAATTAAGAGTAAAAAGATTTAATCAGTTAAATAGTCTGTAAGTTCTTTAAATTGTTAACACGTGTTTTAGGTTATAAATAAAACTATAATAAAAATATATTTAAAATAGATAATATTTTAACAATAGATTAGAATATTGGATTAAAGATGTTAGAATATGTTTATGCAATTTAAAGTAAGATTAAATTTGCCGAAACAAAGAATAATTTTAAAAGAGGAAAGAGACCCAACGGCTTGTGTTACAACTCCAAACACTTAAAAAAGGAAATACTAATATTATTGCTGATGCATGTAAATTAATTCAAAAAGAAAAGGCCAAACGACTATTTCCCACCCAAGGTATGCTGTAATGACGAGTTTCCACCCTTTAACTATGAAAACACCAAACACCCACCCATGGCCGGTTAGATTTAACCAAACTCTAACGGTGACAAGGGTAAAATTGTCATTTTCTCTAGAATATTAAAAATAAACTAAAATAGAATATATTTTGCCCCCCTAAACTTTAAAAACTAAAATTCCCCCCCAGCCTAAGTTTTCAAAAATCGCAGTTTCACCCTCCCGAAGCATTGCCGACGGTCTCCGGCTCCACTGCCGACGGTCTCTCCCTCCCGAAGCATCCTCACCTTCCAGAGAACTCTTTCCTCCCATTTGGACTTCCAATCGGAGTCGGAGAAGCTGTGGAAGACGAAGAACTTCGTCGGGGAAGACGAAGTTCTTCGTCTTCCCAGTCGTCGTCGTCGTCTGGGAAGACGACGTCTTCCCAGACGAAGACGAGACGACGAGACGACTCGTCGTCCTCTGGGAAGACGAGTCGTCTTCATCTGGGAAGACAATCGTCTTCCCAGACGACGAAGACGAGATCGATCGATCTCGTCTTCCCAGATGACGAAGACGAGATCGATCGATCTCGTCTTCGTCGTCTGGGAAGACGATTTCTCTTCCCAGACGGCTTATCTCTGCGTCGGATACGTTGAGGTCGAGTTGAGAGGCGCCGTCGGTGGAAGAGAAACCGTCGGGAGGGGAAGACGGCCGGTGATGGCGCCGGAGAAAGCGACGGAAAAGGGTTTGGAAATTGGAAGGGTTTGGAAATAAACCCTAGGGGGGGAAATGCAATATTTTCAAACTTAGCTTAGGGAAAAAATGTTAGTTTTTAAACTTTTAGGGGGGGAAATGCAATTAAATTTACCACCGTTAGGGTTTGGTTAAATCTAACCGGCCATGGGTGGGTGTTTGGTGTTTCCATAGTTAAAGGGTGGAAACTCGTCATTACAGCATACCTTGGGTGGGAAATAGTCGTTTGGCCAAAAAAGGAAATACTAATATTATTGCTGATGCATGTAAATTAATTCAAAAAGAAAAATTTCTGTATCATTGGTGATTATTAATTAATTAGTATTATAAATTTAATCAACCTCATAATAAAGGACTTTGTGGGACTGAGCTTGAATAATAAATATAAAATTATCTATGTATATATATAATAAGATATGGTAAAGTGTGGGATAAAAAGGAAACAAAAACAGAGAAACTTGAGGAACAGAGAATAACAGAGAGACAAATGTATATTTGTTAAATGATTTTTTTCCCTGCAAATCATTTTGCATTTATTTTGGGATGTATCTGGAGATTTTGGATGAGTCTCCTTGGATAGTGAAATTGCCCTGTGATTCTGTGCAGAAGAAGATGTGGTTTTGAGCTCATCTTAGTGTAGAAGAAGAGTCCTGGCTATTATGATCATCCTTTGAAATTTGATCAGGCTTTCGCTGTCTCGTTGACTTGGTTCTTGAGTTGCTCAATCAGATCCGAAATACGATACAAGGACTTCACCCATTAATACTAGGCGAGAGACATGACTTTGAGGAAGCTGATTTGGGCTAATATTTATCAGGAAATATAGTCAATGGTGGGCCTGGATAGAATTTGAACCGGCTCACCCTTGAAAGCTAATTCAATTCAAATAGAACTTAAATTTGAAGATTTGATTCATTTTTTAATTTCAGTTAAACTTGAGTCAAGGGATATTTGGCTCTATCCGATTCAAATTCAGGGTTAGAATAAGTAATTTGAATTCGTTGCTCAATTCGGTTCTAATTTATTGCTCAAATCAACTCGAATCTAATAGTTCGAATTTGGGGCTCAAATAAGAAAATTTGAATATTCTTTAGGTAAAATAATTTCATTTTGCTAATGAACCACAAACTTGAACTATGAATCCGAGTCATACATTCAAACCATTAATTTGAATAATTAATTTAAGTTTAACCGAGCTACGAAATTAAACCATTGATTCGAGCTACAAAATTAAGTCAAATTCAAACCGAATAAAGCTAAGTCATTTTTCATTTGAATCTAACTCGAGTCAAACTTAATTTTGACTTGACAAATTCGAATCAAACTCAAATCAATGAGTGTTTAGGTTCAGCCTAACCTGAATCCACCCCTAGTCAATGGAGGATCGATAGGTGACCTCACCCCCTTGACTTTTTTAAAAAGGCCGCAAGATTTATCCCCTTCCCATTTTAGTCCATTTATAAAGATTTATCTGTGAAGTTTCAAAAACCTAAATATTCATCCGTTCCTAAATTTCTATTAAATTTTTAGTTAAATGTAAGGGTAAAATTGTCATTTCACTCATAAACTTTAAAACCCTAAAAATTTATATAAATTTTTTCTCTTAGTTTGAAAAACTAAAAATTTTTCTCAAGATTTTGTTTCAAAAAGTTACCATTTTCCCCCTATGGCTTGTAAAACTAATTCGGTTAACAAAAGATGAAAAGACAATGTCTTTTGATATGATGAAAGGAGCATTGTCTGAAAATTCGATGAAAGGATGACATATGGATGATGAAACATCATTAAGATCTAGGCAATGAAACATCGTCTTTCATCGATGTTTCCGGAGGATGCTTTATCATTTAGAAGATCGATTTAAAGTTAACGATTTGACAGAGAAGATAAACGATAAACTGACGATTGGATTCCTAATAGCCACAAAGATGAGACCCTAGAAATTGGGGGGGGGGGGGGGGTAAGAGCTATGGAGAAAAGTGAATTTTTTAAAATTTAATCTTTGAGAGGAGTTGTTAGTTTCCCAAATCAAGAGGGGAAATTATATAAACTCTAAGAGTTATAAGATTTAATGATAAAATAATAATTTAACTCTTTATAACTAATGATTTTAGTTAAGTTTAATAATCTATGGATAAGTATTTAGTTTTTGAAATCCCGTAAATGTATTTTCAGGAATAAGTCTTTTGGCCTTTAAAAAAATCCAAAAGAGCGTATTATTAGTTTCTAGCCACTCTTTCCATTGCATGATATTAGTTTCAATTGTATTAATTTCTAGTTTAAAAAAGTTAAAATTTACCCCTAATATTTGTTTCAAGTTTAGAAAAGTTAATTTTACCCCTTATATTAGTTTCAAATTCCATTTGTATAATATAATATCTCCTTTTTCTATTTTGAAAAAAAGTGTTCTATTATCACTCTCTTTGTTCAAAACACAAGTATTAAAAATTTCAACATACCTTTGTCAAAAATTCTGATAGAACAACTTTTATAGTATGCATAAAAATAAAATCACGACGAGGTTACTTTTAAGAGTGTGAACGGTCCAGTTTGGTGCAGTTTGAAAGTTTTCAAACCAAACTAAAAAAATGGTTTTGAAAATTTTCAAACCAAGTCAAAGTATTTTATATTTCAAACTATACTAAAAAAAGCAATTTACTCCCATTCAAATTTCGGTTTGAACCTATAAAAATCATTCACTTCTAAATATATATTATTGAATAATAATTTTCTAAAAGATAAAATAAATATGAAATATATATATACAATATAAAAGTGAAAAAAATGAAAAAATAAATATAAAAAAAACAAGTTGTATATCTAATTACTTATATATATATATATATATATATATATATATATATATTAAAATAATATGATTTACCGTTTAATTCGATTTGTCAACCCTAAACCCAAACAGAAAACTGTTTTTAAAAAATTTATCAATCTAAACTAAACTATAATTTTTAAGGGGTCCGATCTTATTTTTATGATTAAAATTGAATTATGTACACCCTTAATTACAATTTAAACTGTAATTTCCAAAAGTGGACATGAACATAATCAAGTCTAAAGACTCCTTAGTTTAAGTTCAATTAGAATAAAAAATAGTTCTATTTGAGTTTAGCTCAAATTCGTCAAGCCAAACACCCATACTTCGAATTCGGCTTGATTTAAAAAATGAGTCGAATTTTCCTACTTGAAATTGACTTTAATTTGAACTAAATAAATTTGAGCCGAACTGACTTTTAAGATCAAGTTAGATCTATTCGAATTCAACCCTAATTGTTTATATAGATAATGATATATTTAATAGTATTGATAATAAAGTTATTTTGCAATACTTTAAAAATATAAAATCATGTCAAAGATAATTATAAACATACAAGTTAATAAATTTGTATTAATACAAATATTTGAATTTATTTATACTTAAAACATATTTGTGATATTCTAATTTTGACCTTCTAAATTTTATTTATAGGTTTGCCACTATATCTTACACATACAACATAAATACATCGAAAATAAGACATCAGTTTGCACTGTAGAATTGTATTCTTCCTTCCACTCAAACCATGTGCATTTCTGGCTCAACAACTTTTATTTTTCCAAACACTTATAATTTATTTACTGGTAACTCAATCCTTTGTTTATCTTCATATCTGCACTAATTCCTCAAATCTCTTCATGGCAGAAGCTGGAAAACCCAGAAGCACATTTATGATTTCCCTGTCTTTTCCATGAGATTGGAACAGAATCACTTCCTTCTGAGGCAAAGCCACAGGACCAGCATAAATTGGCTCTCCCCATCCGAAGTTTATAGTGTTGAAAGGAAGTCTAGTCCAAGTTGTGATAGGAAGAGTTGCAGCCAAAGATGGCCTGGCTCTTGTTATTTCTAAATAGTCTATAGCAGATCTCATATAATTATCAGTAACCATTAGAACAGCCTCTTGAACCAGTCCAACAACATATGATAGGGGATTTTTCAAAAGGTCACCTGCAGTGCACAGTGCACTTGTCAATACAATTCCATTGCCCGCGTAGCCTTCAGGTAATGGAGGTACAAATCTTGATCGTCCATCCACAGGGAACAGGAGCTTTGTCTGTTGATCAGGCTTCATGTTTAATGCCTGACATCGAGCTCTCCACACGAAAGCTGAGAGTACTCCAAATGCTGTGCATTTGTTTAGCTTTTTATCTTCCAGGGCTATTTTCTTGAGTTTTTCAATCTTTTCCAGGTCAAATAGAAAGGAATTATAGCGCATTTCTTCTTCGTAAAGTTTGCTGGTGTTTGATATATCTTCAATCTGTGAAAATTCATGATGTGGAAACTCTATCTTAGGTGGTTTTCGGGCTTTCAGGATGGTTCTATCTAGAGCTGGAGGCACCTTTAGAGGCAAGCCTCTGGCAATTTCACCCCATGAATTCATAAAATCCATAGCACCAATCCCGTCTAACATACAGTGGTTCATGGACATCCCAATTATAAATCCCCCACACTTGAACTTAGTCACCTGGAAGAAAAAAATTACAATTTGTTGCACTTCATGATGAGCAAACTACTTATTTCAATACCAAAAATTATATAAATATATTAGATGGATCCAAATTTGAAGAAAATGAAGATATTTTAAATGGTAAAGTTTGTTATGCACAACCCAAAACTGAGCAGAATTGGGACAATCAACCATTTTGATTCTTGTATATTTTCAAATGTAAAAGAGAGAACATCTCTTTCACAAGGCTTCCTTTTTAAGTCCATTCAGTGAAAATATCAAACCTGAACCACCAGGAGAGGCATCTGAAGTAGGTTCTGAGCTCCAGGAATTTCATAGACCAGCTTACCAAGAGTCTTAGGATCAGGCTTTGCGATGTCTCCTATTTCTTCAATAGTACAGTTTGCTTCAGCTTCAACAAAAACAGCACCTTCACCTGTGCAGTCCACTATCAGCTTCCCCTCTACACTGATAATTAACTTCCCCGCAAGTGGGTAGTAGTGAACGAGTAGTTTGGACAAGGAATTCTTGACAACTTCCACAGCATCCTCATTTCCTCTTGAATCTGATTTAAAACAGTAAATAGTTTGAACGATTACCGCGACGTTCTGATCAAGGTTTGAGAGGAAATACAGGCCTTTATTTGTCTCCTCAGCAGGAGGAACCAAAGTTGGTTCTCCTTGCTTTACAATAAACTCAAAGGTAGTAGTTTTAGCACCCGCCATCATAAGTCGCACCTTAAAAACCGAAAAGTTACCATTGTTGAGAAAGAAGAAAAACAAATTATACAAAAAAGGATAAAGTAAATTGCCAGTCATCATGTTATTTGTGCAAATGCAATGTTTATTGCATAAACAAACAGTTATGATCTTTTACAAATAAAGAAAGAGTGAATAGAAGAGCTAAACTCATACCAGAAATTAAGACAAAAAGGTAGGAGTGAAGCTGTAAACTGATATCTTTCCGAAGTCGGGTAGAAGTTATATAGGAAAAATGGAAACGAAATAATTAAAAATTAGTTAAGCAGACATTTCAAGCTGATAAAGACAGGGTCTGGCTCATACATAAACCCTCACTGATTGAGAGGATACAACATTTATTTTCAACTTTTCAAGTGTTATTATGGGCACTGTCCTTTTTGTTCAGATTTTGCAAAGGTGAAAGGCCATATGGATTGCGGTAGGCTACTTGCATCAAAACCAAAACTATACCAGTCAAGCGGAATTTGCATGGCAAGAGAGAAAAAAGGGACTGTTGGCGGGTTGACCTGCAGAGTTGGGTTACTTCATCTACTTACATTGATTTTAAAGACCTCTCCTTTTCAACTTTTATGGAGTAAATTATGCTGCGATCGGTTTACCGCATGTATACATTCTCTCTGGTTTGACAATCATCAGGGGCCAGGGCCATGAAATGAACAAAAATTTACGCAATAAAAATCTTTTTCGTACCTGCACAAGTTGAATGACCAAATTTATTAATTATGAAAACGTCGTCAATTGGCCATGAGGGGTTCATTACGTAAAATAATGCTACGAAACAAAAGAAATCGTCATCTTCAAAATACAACACGTAATATCTTCACCGTTATATTGCCTAATCAAAAACCAATAATAATAATGACAGCAACGGCTAAGCACAATTCAAATATCCTAACCACCTCGACTCTCGAATCACCCAATTCAATTCTAATCTACAAGTACAGACATCATAACGAGAGATTAGCGGATGAATAGCCATGAAGGCCTAATGACAGCAGCCAAATGCGGCTATGGCTGGCCCGTGTTGTAGCTTTCACCTAAATTTTTAAGTTGCCGACTGGGCGGCGAACGTGTGGATTTAGGATGTGGATATTGATTTTTTAGGTTATTCTAATTTAATAATAATGTTGAATTTAATTTGTGGACAGTTTCCTCTAATCATAATCTTATTGTTTTTTTCAAAAGAGCGATGATCAATTATCGTATTACTCCCAATTTAAATATATTTACATTAATTCTAGGAATTTTTTTACTTTTTTAAGATATTTACATTATACTTTTTTAGGATTTTTTTACTTTCTTATATTTCACATACCATCAATCTCTGCCGATCCAAGCATCTACAGTATTTATAACAACATTCAAAGAATTCCTGAAATTTTTCACCCAAAAATCTCTGGCTTTATGGAGACCTTGGACCACATCTTCAAACTCAAAATCATGCCTACGCATGAATGGTTAAGTGCATCCTTCCAAAACCTGAAAAAAGAAAGTAATATGAACGAATCCAAAAACAATTTCATCCTTAAGCCGCACATATTGACAAGCATCTCCATGTAGCAAGGATCATCAAAGTTTCTTCAATAATGCTGGAAATTTTAGATTCCTATAATAAAATCAGCAGTGTAGGCAAACCAGCAGCATAGCAACATCTATCTAATGCTCATTACAAAGTTGCACTTCAATTAAGATGAAGAATAAAATCTAATTAAGACTAGCTATCAAATACAATTGAAAGATAATTTAATATAAAACAAGCAAAAAAGAAGGCTGGAAAAAGAATCCTAATAAAGGCCATGTCAGCAGCAAATTAAGAGTTACTAATGCTTATGGTACAAAGGTAGTTGAATTTTTCATCTGGATATGGCCATGAGATCCAGACAGTAACACCAGTTTATCATCCACAGGAGCTGTAGATGAAACATCTACTAGTGAGTATACATGGCTAACAAGTTCAACAAGGTCCTTGTGTAGTTTCTAATCATGCACAATTCTTTACGCATCATTATCCCCATCTTCATCTTTGTCAGCCTCACCACCAGCTGCCACATTCTCCACATCTTCCTCCACTTCATCTTCTTCATCAGTCATGTTATTTATGACATCAGTAATGATATCCTTTACCTCTGCTTTCCTATGCATTAGATCTAAACCAAAGTGGGTACCTAATATAACCACATACATAATATACAATTAGTTCATTATTCTATAATTATCATAATTTATCAAGTCAAAAGAAACCATACCAAGCTGGCGGAGAATATCTGACAGTGTTGCCTGCATTACAACATAGAAATCTTAAAAAAGGACTTGCATAACTTTGATCCAAAATCACAAACACTGGGAAATAGGCATTATAACTTACAGTATTGAAATCAACTTTCTTCAGAATATCTACAACAACAGCATGCATCTCTTCTCTGGTGGGTTCTGCTTTAGCCTTCTTGCTAGTTTTTCCTTTACCTATTACTCCAACATCAATTTGCAACAGATATGTTACCAATTTAAAACTATTGACAAAGTTTTGAACAAAAATTGAACCACTCCAGATACCAAACTTTGACCTTTGCATTCAAAAGCAAAATTCAAAATATACTTAATTTTCGGTCCAAGGGAGACCTTGAACCAGGAACCACTTATACATAAATGTTTTCTCCAATAGCACCAAATTCATTCCATTTGAGAAATTGACAACTATTGTAATTGGAATTCTACCCATTGCAGTTCCCAAAATGCAGAATCATGTGCAAGCTGTAACACAGACATTTCTCAACTACCGAAGTTCAAAACCAAATCTAAAAACTTTAAAAGCTAAGAGCAAAAGATAATAAACAGATAGCAATGCACCTTGATCCTTGGCAGAGACCTTCACAGCGGGTGACTTGCTTGACTGTTTTTTCCCCTGAACTTTTTCCTTGCCAGCAACACCTGTATCCTTTTCTTTTTCCACTCTCTGCCTTTTGGATGCAGATCCCTTTGCTCTAGAACTTTTGTCAGCATCTGTAACACCTTTCTTTGAAGTCGAACTAGGAGATTTTTTTGTGGATTTCATGGGACTTTTTACAGGTTTTGTCAAGCTGCCCTTCTTAGCAGGCATGGATTTATCCTTGCTTTTAGCCCCAGAACTATCCTTAACAGTCTTCTTCGATGAACTCTTTTGACTTGGCTTCATTCCCTTTGGTTCATCCTCTTCATCAAATTCACTCTCCTTGTGAGCACTCTCTTGCTTTGGTGCTGTATCATTGTCATTGTCTTCCTTAGAATCATCTTTAATGTCTGGTGATTCAACTTTATCATCATCTTCATCTTCTTCCTCAGATCTAGATGACTGCTTACGTTTTGCTCCCAATTGGGATTGGGATGTTTGCTTCGGTTTCTAATGAGCAGAGACAAACAAATAAGGAAATCAAGTGTAACAGACAAAAGGTCATGCAAAGAAAAGATAATGATTTTATGACTCGGAAAAGAGATAGATAATATCAGCCTTCAATTTCAACAAGATCAGAAATATACAGATATTACAACGCTCTCCAACAAGTTCTACATTTAAAAAAGAGAGATTTCCTGATAATGACAAAAGGTCCCCCAAGCATTGGCAAAAGAGATCAATAGCATCCATGACCCACAAGAACCTATTAAAACAAGTACTACAACAATAATTATTCTTTCTTCCCTCCCACGATTGAAAAGACAAACTTACATTCTTTATAAATTAGAGAGTTATCATTATCAAACAGTTTCTATGTATTACAATATTTCCACTGACACAGCAAATTTTAGAAGAAAGATTTTGAGCTATAAGTAGATGACAAATCCAAATATTAAACTTATTAAGATTACACCAATCTTAAAGCTGACATCATCCAAAATTTAAAGATGTAATCAACCTGATAAGAGAGTAATGTGGATATAAAGAAATGAAAAGTGACTTAAAGAAAGATTCAGAAAAAAAGGGAGGCCCTATGCCATAACCAACCAAAATGTACCTTAAGCGAAATACATATTCCAAAAGATGAAACAAGCAAATTTGGCATATCTAAATAAGGTTACATGGAAGAGCCTAAACATGTAAAAATGGTTAAACTTTCATAAGCCTAACCAAAAAATGAATGTTAGCCAATGTAACACATGTTTGGTAACACAAAAATGAAGGTACACAAATTAAAAGATTCTTAACAATATGAAAAACCAATAACTCGGTACACATTTGAAATCTATTGTCCCCACATCACAAACTCAACAATAGAAAACAAGAGGCCATCAGAACAACACAATGTATCTAATTAATAATGTAATATGAAGAACATTCTTGCTTGATATCACCCTGATGCAATCAATAAAGTATATATATTGACATTTGTTATAGTTCATTGAATTCAAGCAAACAAAAGGGTTCCACAGAGTGAAACAATATCAGGAATCTCAGAAACCACATAACAACTATTCTTTACTGAAGACTGCTACCAGCAAATGATTAAAAAAGCTTTCTATCCAACCTTATTGATGCAATAGCTTAGGACAGATGCAGAAAAAAGATGCACTCATATCAATTTGCAAATAAATAGGAAGGAAGTCATCACATGTATTATAGAAGATTTTGATATATTTCAAAATCAGATGATAAAAGAAAGCAAGGCTTCCTTTCATCGATGAAAAGTTCAGATATATCAGCTCCAAGCAGGATGAATCAGGAGAATGAACACCTTAATGTTATCTGTTAAATTGTCATCACAAATACAAGTTTCTGAGTTTGAATAATCAGGCAACATATATAAAAACAACCACATATACCAGAAAAATTCCATCTTTCTTTTTTCAAGGACAAAATAATTAAAATTTCCCATTGTACCAGAACTACTATACACTATTAGAGCAAACCCATGAGTACAACTTGTAGCAATTAAAACTAAACAAGAAGATGAATCTAAAGCTTCTAATGCTAATAAAAGAACAAACCTTGGCCGATGTATCTGATGCTTCAGAATGACTAACACTTTTACTTGGTGTGACCTTCTGACGCCTTTTACCTTTCTGAAATCAAGATGAATCACAAATTTCATCAATATTGAAATTAGCAACTAAAGATCACCTTCAGGCCCAATTATTTGAAAAAAAAAAGGAAAAAACAAGATAATTTCAAACCTGTTCCTTCTCAGAGAGCAAGACATCAGTTGTAGCATGGGGACATTCCAAGAATTCCAATAACTTTACAGAGAGTTCTTCCTGGAAACATAACTCAGTCTATTAGATCATATAAATAAGTCACATTTAAAGTTAAACAATCTTGTTAGTATGACCTTTCTCACAACAGTCTTATTTATGGGAATATTGAGCACATCACAAAAGTCCACAAGTTTTTCTTTAACACATTTGTCAAGCTTCTCCTTCACTTTAGTCTTTTGTTTTTCCTGCAAACATGTACAAAAGAACCAACTAATTTTAAAAGAGATTGAATTCACATGGTAACTTTTAAGCATGTTTCATCCAAAAATTAATATGTTTTTTTTTCACAGAGGAATCTCTCAATTTTCCCCTTTTTCCAGCATCAGGGTTAAAACACTATAGTTATGTGGATTTTTAAGCACAACGTGCTATTAAAGAAAATTATGTGAACAAACTCCATTTAGACACACACAGTAGAACTCAATACATAACATAAAATACCTCATTCTCAGCCCAGACATATCCTGAAAACTGGCCAATATTTTTCTTTAGGGCATGTGCCTGCAAAATAAGACACACTGACATGTTACAAAGCATTTGTTCCTATTCATGCACCATATGTACAGACTTGATGATGTCAATCAAATATGGTGCAGAAAGAGTGTAAAATTCAGTTACCTTTGCTTTCTTCCCAAAAAGTACTGAGTGAAGCATCTTTAGATTGTCATCTGGTTTTCTCCTGGACAACTTGAAAGCCACTGAAACAGTCTCATAATATCAGGAAAAAAGGCCAATCTGTTGTAATCAAATAGTTTAATGAAGTTGATAATAACATCCAACAAACATCTGCAAGACCAAAGAATCTGAAAGCATTATCCTATTATTCTACAAAAATAAAACCTTACATATGCCTAATATCACACAAAGCTCAAAAGGTAGCTAATCAGTACCAAATCCTGAGGTACTAATTCAAAACCTTTCACAAATTAATTCAAGCAAAAATTTAAAAAATGACAATTGAAAATTCTTCAATGCAAAAGAAATAATATTAGGGCTGGATTCGAACCAAGCCGAGCTTGGCTCGGTTCACATAGAGTTGGCTTGAGTTCGAGCTCGACCGAACTCGGTTAAGACTGGCTCGTTTCGGGCTCAACCGAGCCGAGCTCGAGCTCGGTTCATTTTTTGTTATCAAAACGACATCATTTTAATACATATTGATCAAAATAACATCATTTTGTATCAAAAATTTTAATTAGAAAATCTGATTAATAGCTCGAGCTCAAGCTCGACCGAGCTGAGCTCGGCTAAAGCCGGCTCGTTTCGGGCTCGACTCAGCTCGAGCTAGCTCAACTCGAATCCAGCCCTAAGAAATATAAACTGCACCTGGTAACCTATGATGCACTCAAAATCCTTAAGTTGTAAAGTCCCATGAACATTGTAAAAGGCAAATGAAGTATGGCATCACCACAAAATTTAAATGAGACAAGATACTACACTTCAGTCATACATTAATGAACATCTGAACCAAAAAGGCTTAAAGATGGCCAGTGATATGTTCTCTGACCAGTTCTTAACTAATGATCAGATGTGTGTGTAGAGAGAAAGGCATCAGTTTTACTAATTCATTTATTACACTAGAATAATACCAAACACGTATTCATATGAAAGAGCAAAACTCCACACTACAACACAGCAATCATCCCAGTCATCAAGAAATGCATTTTAAATTTTTAACATGCATTTAAACAGCAAATCCCCATCAGTATGATAGGTGTGGTCAGCAAGCACTTTTGGGTCATGAAAAGTTTAGAGCATATAAAAAGCAATGCCCATCCAGTGGCCTCATTTTTCACTATATAACAATTCCCTAGTGTCACAGAACGACTAGTCTAATCGACATTAGAATCTACCTAAGTTTTTTGAAAACAATAATTCAACCATACCGTTTGGAATGTCCTTAAGCTGCATGCCACGACCCTGGAAAATCCACAAATCCGCACATAATCAGAGCATTGCAATTTTACAACAAGCTTAATCATTAAAACTCCCTTTGAACGACAGCGTACCTTCTCAATGGACACAGGCTTGGTTGCAGACCTACCAGAAGAAGGCGCAGAGTACCTCTCCACGACCTTCCTCTCCCTGGTGGGTCGCTCATTACTTGGAGTCACTGGCTCTGGCTCTTTATCTTTCTTTGATTCTTCCAATTCTTGACTCAGCACCTTGGACTCGGACGTTTCCTCATTCGGCTTCTTCACACTGGACTTTCTTGACCTCTTGCCTTTCCTGTATCCTTCCTCTTTGTCTTTAGGCTTCTCCTCTTTCTCTTCAGGCTCGTCACTTTCATTGAGAACCTCATTTTTCTCTGCAAGTTGGTGACTTTCTTCTTTCTTTTCGTCAACTTCCATTTGCCCGTCCTCTTTGTCTTTGCCTTCCACTTCGGGATCTGGCTCATCGTCTTGTTTCTTGTCTTCTAGGGTTTCGCTGGCCATGGAAAATATGAAAATCAAGGAAGATCGAAACTTTAGGGTTTCAAGTAATTAAGAAGAAAGAAAACCCTAGAGATCGTAGATGGAAGAAGAAAAGAAAGGAAATGAAACGGTTCAAAAAGTAAGGTCTTCTAAGAGAGTGAGTGACAGAGTTAAGACAGAGACAGAGACAGAGATTTGGCAAGAAAGAGCGGGGCTAAGAAAGGGGCGGGGGTTCAAATTTTTTTATGGGAAATTTGAGAGCGGGCTTTGGGGTTTTTTGTGCTATTGCAAATCGCGGCAAAGCTAAAAAGCTGATATCAAATCATGGAGCCAAAGTTTCCACAAATTATATATATCTCTTTATGAAAATTTATTTGAGTAATTACAACTAGTGACGAATTACAAAATCAGTACTTAATAAGTTTCTTCTGTCCTTAAAGGATAAGGGACATGAGTAAATATTCTAGTCTAAGGCAGCAAGAAGATCATTTGAATCTTTACATCATGTTTTCTTTTTTATTCTTTTAAATGTCGAGAAGGGAATATAACCTTAGCATTCTTAATTATGAATTATTTCAATATTATATATATTCATTCTTTAGTTTAATTAGAATATAAATAAATCGTCAAAACCGAATAAGAATTTGAATCAATGATTCTCCAATTATCCCAATTTGGTTGTAATTTTCCCTCTCAAAAACTATAATTGTAAAAGACTAATAGAGATGGGAAAAGTCATAAGACAAATACATACAAACTTAATCGTGTATTACCTTATGTATTCATCTTTAATAGAGATTATGTTGTAATTATTAGCAAATAGTTATGATATGATCATAGACATTCAAATTATTGAGCAAAATCATGTTAAAAATGATGTACATCCTTTACTTTCTTGTTTCTCCTTCATATTTATTTATAATAAACATCACATAATCCTTGGGTCTTTACCATTGTTATTTTAGTCTTACTTATGCAATACTCCATCTTATGTCATCTTATGTCTTGTTGGTAACAATAAACCTTATTAACAGAAGATACTCTAAAAATTAAGTTAGTTGACTATGATATTTAAATAACTCTTAAATATAGTTGAATTTGAGTTAAATTAAATTTAAGTTCACTTAAGTTTTGAACTCGGTTTGACTTGAGAAAATACACATTTAAGCTCACAAAGTTCTTCTTAAAATTGTTCAACTTCAACTCACTTAAAGGGATTTGGGCTCAAGTTTGAGCCAAACAAACTTTTAAGCTTGAGTCAGTATTGTATCTAAGGAAAAAATGATTAAAATAGTATTTTTTTGATATATATTAATCAAAACGATATTCTTTTAATTAATTATATTGAATTTTTTGGGTTTACAATTTTGGTGAACTGAATACTTTTCAAGCATGAGTTCGAATTCGAAACCATTTATCTCATTAACTTATAAAAAAAGCCATGTTTATACATAAATAGCAAAGTTATTGAGTTAAAACTTTTGATAAATGTAGATTTACATAGGAGGATTATAGTATTGTAGAAATTATATCAAAACATTTTAACTATAGAATGACTATATATATTTTTAATATAATGTTTGAAGTATGTGAGACTACGTTAGTCTTCCATTTGTCACCTTTCTACCAGCTTAATCCAAAGAACAATTCATAGGTTATACGAGAGTCCGTATCAATGAATTGGAAAAAAATTAGATAAAAACAAAGCTTAAAATAGGAGGTGAAATTAAGCTTCAAAATGTGGGCTAAATGAAATGGGCCCAAACCCATTGTAAATAAAAGTTTGTAAAACAAGGCTATAAATTAAAGGGGAAGAAGCGCGGTTGGTTGGGGCATAAAGATTTATGGGGAAACCAACCTAGCACGGCCCAGGATGAAAATTCTTTTGCGCCACAATGTTGCCCTGAAATTACGAAAGTGGCCATATGTATATACGACCGTAACCTAGCTATAAAAAACCCTTTCCAGCTATTTCACGAAGAGTGACCTGGCTAGGGTTTTTCGTTCGCCGTTCTTCAAAACCACAAGCCAAGACTAGAATCGGCACGAAATGGTTAGTGAATCTGTAACCCTAATTCTCGCACTATGTCAGTAGAATCTCTTTGATGCTTATCACTTGATCTTGTTTCAGTTTATTATTGTTGCAGAAACTTTATTGCTGCGATTATTGTTTTGTTTTGTTTATTAGCTGCAAACTAAGTTGTTAGATAACTAAATGTTTTACGGGAAGATTGAATGTTTACCATTAGTAAAAATGACCATCTCACGTTTTTTGATAATTTATTTCTTGAAATTTAGATGCAAATTATTTTATGACGCACAAGATCTCCATGCAATGTATTCATATTGTGAACTTTTCTGGAGAATTCATATCTTTATTTTTAATAAATGCACCTTAAGTGCTTGTGAAGTCTATGACTCTGGATATCGGGCTTCTTTATTTCTTACACGTGTTGTGTTTCAGGCTCCAAAGAGAGGAGGAAAAGTTGCTGCACCAGCAAAGAAGAAGCCGGTATTGATTATGGATTTATGACAAGTCAGAATTTATGTATTTTGCATTTTTTTTTTTACTTACTGTTCTGTTGATGTTGAAATTTTAGGAGAAGGTCGTGAATCCTTTGTTTGAGAAGCGACCAAAGCAGTTTGGTATTGGAGGGGCTTTGCCTCCAAAGAAAGATCTTCACCGTTATGTGAAGTGGCCTAAGGCAATTCGTATCCAGAGACAGAGAAGGGTCCTTAGACAGAGGCTGAAGGTGCCACCTGCTTTGAACCAGTTCACCAAGACGCTGGACAAGAATCTGGGTTAGATCAAACTGTTTTGTTTATGTTTTTTCAGTTTGTCTTTTGTATTTGTATTGATGTATGGGATTGCTTTGTTATTTCTGGAATTCAAAGTGTTTCTTACTTTATGATCTAAGCACCAGGGATGATGCTCTGTAGGATAGATCTCCATTTGTTTTGCTTCACTCATACAAAGTTGCAAGCCAACAAGTAGCACTTATCTGTGGTGTATCCAAGTGTACATTTTGCCTGTTCTTTCACTGAATGTGAAATGCATTATTTCTGACCATCACCGAGCCTTTTGATCCTTGTCTAATAAGTTTTTCTTTTCAAATTTAATTTATGACAATTTAACATTATGCTAACTATTTTTGTACGTGTATTATTCTTTTTGCAGCTACTAGTCTCTTCAAGTTGCTTCTGAAGTACAGGCCTGAGGACAAAGCTGCCAAGAAGGAACGTCTTTTGAAGAGGGCTCAGGCAGAGGCCGAAGGAAAAACTGTTGAGGCTAAGAAGCCTATTGTTGTGAAATATGGTCTTAACCATGTAACCTATCTTATTGAGCAGGTTTGGCTAATTGTTTTATCAGATTCAATGTGTATAGTATCATCGTTCACCAATAAATCCTGCATTCCTTACCCAAGGTATCTGAAAATGTTTAAAATGCTTTGTATTTTCTTTGCAGAACAAGGCACAATTGGTTGTGATCGCACATGATGTGGACCCGATAGAGTTGGTTGTCTGGCTTCCTGCCTTGTGCAGAAAGATGGAGATCCCTTACTGTATTGTGAAAGGGAAATCACGTCTAGGATCGGTAACAGCAGTGTGAAATTTGTTCTTCTATTGATGTCATGAGTTTGAAGATTTAATTTTATATAAATTGCCACTTTCAGATTGTCCACAAGAAGACAGCTTCTGTCTTGTGTTTGACCACAGTCAAGAACGAGGACAAGCTGGAGTTTAGCAAGATCCTAGAAGCCATCAAGGTACACTTGAGCTTCACTGTTGTGCAAAGATGACTTTTTACACTCAAGCAAAATAATTTGCTTATATTTTTGGTCTGAATATGATATATTGATAGAAATGATTAAAATAATTCTGATTTATTTCAGGCAAACTTTAATGACAAATACGATGAGTTGAGAAAGAAATGGGGAGGTGGTATCATGGGCTCCAAATCTCAGGCAAAAACCAAGGCCAAGGAAAGGCTTCTTGCAAAGGAAGCCGCACAAAGGATGACCTAGAAATTTTGCCGAGTCCTTGGTCTTTCAATCTGTTGATTTAATGTTGTCTTTTTTGGTGAAATGGTTCTATGTAGTCGACTAGAATCTACTCTTTTAAGTTTCACATGGAATATGGTTTTAAATTGAACGGCTAAGTCACCCTTAGTTATTTTTATATGCTTTGCGCCCTAGGTATTGTGCTTTTTAATATCAAAAACATTATCAAATGCAGCAGTGTGATCTATCTATTCCATAACGGTTGTGGTTAACAGAATCGTTTTCTGCATTTAAAATTGGTTGTTGAGATCTTCCTAATGACGTAATATGTTTGGATTTGTGGGCATTTCGTGGCAATTTAAGTTTGATACTCTTTCGCCATTCCAGGTGGAGAAACGCGGATTAATGTCGTCTAACTGGCTTTCTCTATCATTAGTATGATTTCAATCGTTTTACTGTTTGGATACACTTTCAAACCCATGCTCTGAATCCGTCTATAAGGTGTACACAATTGGAGTCAGCTAAAATTTCTATGGTTCAAAGCTCCATTTTCAGTGTCATTATTCACATCGGTATGCTGGCAGTTCGAACAAATATTTGAAATAGCCAGTAAGTGGCCGATGTCAAACTGATAGTGTAAATCCTGAATTGAACAACCGCGCTTGTAGATGTGAAAATCAAATTAGGAACACTATGGAAAAACTGTGTTTATGTCTTGCTTATCTCGGTGCACAATTTATGTGCAAGACAGAGTGTGAGTTATAATCTGCCAAATACACCGGTTGATAATTGGATGCATCTACCTAGTATAACCTTCCTTTTTTAAGCTTATGGCAACATCTTCCAACATGGAATATATATCTTGAGAACACCGGTGCCTGACATCTCCGACCATGAATTCATGCACAACATTATTTATCTCAATTAAGCTGTGGCCAGGGCTCTTTTCAATCTGTCTCTCTTTCATAAGCCTCCTCATCCTAGCCACGTCGTCCCATCGTTCGTTTGCTGCATATATATTTGACATGAGAACATAATTTCCATCATTAAATGGTTCTAACTCGATCAGATGCTCCATTGCAGTCTCACCCAACTCAACAACATTAGAATTTGCACAAGCAGTCAACAATGTTCCCCACAAAACTCCATTCGGCTCCATAGGCATGTTTTTCACAACCTCATAAGCTTCATCCAATAGCCCTGCCCTACACAGAAGATCTATTAAGCAACCATAATGCTTAATATTTAGTTCAATCTTATAATCACTTCTCATCTTATAGAAAATCTCCTTCCCTTTCTCAACCAGGCCTGAATGAGAACAAGCAGACAGAACAGCAATCAATGTTATATCATCTGGTTCGATTCCCCTCGTTTGCATTTCCCCAAACCTCTCAAGTGCTTCCTCTCCACAACCATGCATTGCTAGTCCTCCGATCATGGAATTCCATGTACAAACACTCTTCACAGGCAAAATCTTGAAAACCTTTGAAGCTTCGTCAATGTGCCCACATTTTGCATACATGTCAATAACAGCAGCACCAAGCTTATGGTTAAAAAAGATTCCATTTTTATCAATAAATCTATGAACCCATTTTCCCATCTCCAATGCACCAAGATTAGCACAAGCTGATAACACACATACCAATGTCAGCTCATTTATCTCAACCCCACAATTTCTCATTTGATAAAACAAGTCAATTCCTCCTTTGTACCTATTTTGCTTAACATAACCATTGATCATTGCAGTCCACGTCACCACATTTCTCTCAGCCATTTTATCAAACAGCAACCGGGCGGACTCGATGTCGCCAAAACCGCAATAAAACGCTATCAAACAAGTCAGTGAATGTATTTCCGATTTAAAATCTTGATTCTTGGCAACAAGGGAGTGAACAGCTTTGCCTTGTTTAAGGCTTCCACAAGCCTTCAAAAGGATTGGGTAAGTGAAATTATCGGGCTCTAGCCCTTTGCATCTCATATGGATATAAAGTTGAATAGCTTCATGACCTAAACCAGCTTCAGAGTAGCCTCTAATCATGGTGTTAAAAGCAAAAATAGAAGGGTTAATTATCTGATTTAAAACTAAACGCGCATAGTCAATTTGGGATGAGTTCACCAGGGACTCAACGAGCTTGGCTAGTTGAGTTTGGGTAATAGCGAATTCATTGAATGAAGTTTTGATGATTTGGGCATGGATTTGCTTGAATTGGACTAAATGCGTGCAACCCTTGAGCAATGGGAGAATGTTACGAGATTTAGAAGTTGTATTGAAGTTTTCTTGTGATTTTGTTGAGTTGGGAATACAGGTAAACTGAGAAGAATTTGTCAAAAGCTGCACCATGTTTTGCACTTGCGACTAACACAAATTACTCTGGCGGTGAAAATAGTAATTTAATTCAAAATTAATAATATGTTTCAAAAAGCAGGAAAGTAATCTATGGTTGGGTCGGCATCCTACTTGTCAAATTCTTATTGGTCAGTGACCTTACTTAGGTACCTCTTGAATACCCAAAAAACCTCGACTTCCCTAAACCTTCGAGAGACGGAAAATCGTTTGATTGCTTGCGGCTCAACTCACGATCCAAGTCCGAAATGGATATCTCACAACATGACGCCAACTCTAAACCGAATCGTTCAGGCGGACCCGTCTTCGAACTCTATACCATCCCAAGCCACTCCAGTAAGTCTCTTCCTCCTCGCCTCTCGTAATAAACCTAGAATTCTCGTTTGTTTCCTGAGAAAATAGTTTCTCAGCATAGAATTTCTAGTAAGAAAAATCCTTTAACGGAAATTAATTTATTTTGCTTAGGTTGGTTTAGGTGGGACGACATTCACGAAACGGAGCGTTTTGCTTTAAAAGAGTTCTTTGATGGGAGCTCAATTTCAAGAACTCCTAAAATATACAAAGAATACCGGGACTTCATGATAAATAAGTACAGAGAAGAGCCTTCAAGAAGGCTGACATTCACTCAAGTTAGAAAATCACTTGTGGGTGATGTTAGTTTGCTTCACAAGGTCTTCAATTTTTTGGATAAGTGGGGTTTGATAAATTTTGTTGCAACTGCGAGTGACGATACAGATAAATTGGAGGGAATTACAATGAAGGATCAAGTTAGGGTTGAGCAAGGAGCCCCAAATGGGGTTCGTGTGGGTGCCATGCCAAATTCTTTGAGGCCAATGTCCCCTCCGCATTCTGGAGGGGAAGGTAGAATGGTGGATGGTGAGAACGGGTTTAAATTGCCCCCGCTGGCGTCATATTCTGACGTTTTTGGTGATTTGATGAAGTTGAAGCGGTTGAAGTGTATGAGCTGCGGAGAGAAATGTGATTCTGGATGCTATGAGTATAGCAAGGTTTGTGTGTATATATTGATGCTCTTTGCTTTCAGACTTACTTAAAATTGTATATTGTACCTGTGTATTCAATGTGTTTAGTTTTCTTATTTGTTTGTTTATATTTGTTGTGTTTCATTTCTTTTCTGCCTGGGAAATTGTTGCCTTTGCCTCTCCCAAAACCTTAGAGACGATATTCTTTAAATATTATCTTAATTCTAACATTCCTAATCTTCAATTATTAAATCATTATCCTAATTCAATTATTCAAATCAGTCATTATCCTAATCTTCAAATATCTAATTGTCAATCATCTAAGTATAAGAAAAACCCTTGATTCTAAATCTTACATGTGTAAATAATGCTGGCCTCTGTTGATTACATGTACAGAAGTTGTCATACAAGGTTTCTTTTGTTCTCTCCTTTTATGTTTTATTTTTTCTTGTAGTTTTTCTGCAATGCCTTTACCAATTCTATTTTCATCAGCAGGGTAGCTTCATCATTTGTGTAGAATGTTTCAAAAATGGAAATTATGGGGAGGACAAGTCCATGGATGATTTTAATTTAACTGACAACAATAGAATAAATGTTACACATGGATCTACCTGGACTGAGGCTGAAACCTTACTTCTTTTAGAATCTGTTATGAAGCATGGGGATGACTGGGAGCTTGTTGCTCAAAATGTTAAAACTAAGAGTAAGCTCGATTGTATTTCAAAGCTCATTGAGCTGCCTTTTGGGGAGCTTATGATGGGTTCTGGCCATGGAAGGTTTAGTCCTGATGGCTCTACTGTTACCACAAATATTGCTACACATGGACTAATGACTTCATCTGAGCATCAAGACACAAAAGTTGGGGATCAGGTTCATGAGAAGATGAATAAAACTGAACAAAATGGAGATGCTGCAAGTCAGGAACCTCCTGCAAAGAGAATACGAATCACTTCCCTTTCAGATGCTGGCAGTTCCTTGATGAAACAGGTAAAGGTGCTTGGCCAGACTGTATCATATAAAACCTTACCAGACTGTCCTTTCAATATTATGTAGTAATTTTACTTATCAGGCTTTATTTTTTTCTTACTTAACAAAGTAAGTATGTTATACAAACTTTAAATTGTGTAGTCTTCTCATGGCTTTGCATATTGTGCTGCTGGTATTGCATACTTATGTGTGCATATGTTGGCTGGAGAAAAAGGAAAAGAGGGACTTGTAATCTAGTTTTTAGAATTTCTCTAATTTGATTGACTACAGACTACCCATTTTAATCAATAAAAAACATATTGATTTCTAAAATTTCATCTTATCTGTCTTTGTGTTATAAATGATTGACACTGCTTCTATTAGGTTGCTCTAATCTCAACCATGGGGGGACCACATATAACTGCTGTTGCAGCTGAGGCTGCAATCACTGCACTTTGTGATGAAAGCTCATGTCCAAGGGAGATATTTGATGACAATGAGGAGTATGTAGGCTATGGTCTCCCACTATGCCTTTTTTTCTTTTGAAGTCCATGTAATGCTTTAAGTCAAATGGTTAGCTTTTCTCTTATCACTGTGATCTTGACATTATCTCGCACTTTTTTATGTTTCAGGGCTGCCCAGATCAATGCTTCAGAGACAAAGGAAGCATCCTCCCTGTCAGGTAACTGTTGTAATCACAATTGTTCAAAATTTTTTAGACAGCATAAGTAGCTGGCATACAGAAATTGGGGCAACCAACTTTGGCGTCTCTGCTACTTTATGCTCAAAGCTTTCTATTAGATGTCAAATCTTTTTGGTTCCTCTCATTATTTCATATATATATTACTTTAGTGTTCATTTTTATGGTTCTCTTTCTGTCTATATGACAGATTTTACTCACCCTTTTACGCAGTTTTTCAATAGTTGCGTAGCTCTTCCCTAGTCATTTATTAGCTTTCTATTGGTTCCTGTAGGAAGTCAAGAGACAGCGACAGAAAATAATGACATACCTCTAACTTTACGAATTAGAGCAGCAACAGCAACTGCTCTTGGGGCAGCTGCTGCTAATGCCAAATTATTAGCTGACCAGGAAGACAGGGAGATTGAACATTTAGTGGCCACCATGATTGAGACACAGGTAGGTTAAGTTTTTTTTTATTTCAGTTTCTCTTTGTTCCTTGTTGAAAGACTTACTGGTATGCGGTTCGTAATATCTGTTCTTTTCATTAATGCTTAATTAGTTAAAGAAATTGCACTGCAAAATCAAGCATTTTGAAGATCTGGAGCTGATAATGGAGAAGGAATATGTTGAAATGTTGGAACTAAAAGAATGTCTTGTAGCAGAGCGGATTGACGTTTTACAAAGGGCTTTGAGTGCTGGTGTATCTAGATGGAGAGATCATACTTTTATTAAATCGCAAAATGATAGAATAGTTTGATGTAGTACTTAGTAGATTTCATTTCAATTTAATGTAAAGGGTTAGAAGTAGAATAGACGAGACTGTAATTGAAAATTTCTAGGATTATGTATAATTTTTTTTTATCTGTTGTCAGAAGCAATTACCGTCAATCTCTGTGTCTCTTGTTTCCTTTCTCTTACGTTTTTGGCATTACAGCATACACCCACTGATTTGCGTAATGAACTTTATTTCGTCAGCGGTAATTTAAAGTGCATAAGCTTGATTTGATTCTGTACTTCCCACACAGGTATTTGTTTAGAAGTCTTGTGAACGTAGATGATTTGCATTCGATTTATGCTAAAAAGGGTTCCTGTACAATCCAATTTCTTATTCTTTTTCTCTCATTTGTACAATCTGTTAAATTTCACACTATAGAGAATGCACAAAAGAACAAAGGAAAAAGACTGGACGCCAACAACCAATTTTCACTATAATTTGGTCCTTAGTATTGTTTTCTTGAAGGAAGCACAAACACTTGGCTGCATCTTGAATAAATTCCACTGAGGTATGAGCAGAGCAACATCTATGAGCAAGATTTGATTAGTTTAAAATTGTGGAAGCTTCGTCTCCTGAAAAAGTTTCCAAAGAAGAAACTTGTTGCTGCCTCCTGAGGAAGTTTCGCAGACATATCTGACTTCCCTTTAACCCGAAGCACAGTTTGTCCTATCTGATCTTGAATCAAATCAATAATTTTGGGGTCGACAGGATTCCCAGACACATCCGTCACAAAGAAACTACCTTTGGCTTTACCTCCGTTTGTCCATATTTCTGCTCTTCTAATGTTCAAACCATTCTCACGAAGTATCCTCGTAATATCTGAAAGAAGACCAAACCGATCATCTGTACACACTTCAAGCTCTAGGCCCTACATTAACACAGAATTTTGCCATCAGTCATGTATAATCTATTTCCCCCCACCCCAAGAAAAAAAAAATATTGATGAAGAAATAAAACAAACCTCTGAGGCTCGCCTCTCAATAGCTGCTTCAAGACAAGCCATAACTCGTTGTCTCTCAGCTTCTGAACTTATAGGGAATCCATCCACATGTTTGATGTAGTATTCCTGCAAAATTAGTTTTCCAGAGTTATAAAAATTAAGCCACTGCTGTGCTCAATTCATCCATGATAAAACCATCTGTAATCATACTTGATAAGCTTCTGTTGTTCCGGTGATAACTGTGCCATGATAAACCACATATTGCATATCTGTTAAACTGCATAGAATGTCAAACATTAACTTAGGCCGGTCTGGGGACCTTATAGTCACTGCTGTATAGTCTCGATCACTGCAATCCATCAGTGTTACATGAGGCCTTGAAGTTTCGCACTTGGGACTTTCAGGCCTCTCAAAATCCCTATCTGCGAACAACATTTGGTGTAATCTTCTTTCTCTGTACATTACCCCATTTGAAGAAATGGACATTCGTGGGGTCCTGAAATCTGTACTGTCTCGCAAGATATTACAGAGGAGTTGCTTGATTTTTGACAGCCTTTCAGGGTCTTCAATTGCACAGCCGGATGATTGGTCTGTGACATGGAGAACCGCAGCAGCTCTGGCATTGTGCGTCCAAATGACGGCATTTACCACATTGCAGCTGAGGTCTGTTAGGACTGCAGACACTTCCGACAGTAATCCAGGCCTATCGGCGCCAGTTAGTTCTATTGAGGTGTGTTGTTCAGAGGGGATTACACCAACTGAGCTTCTCATTGAATTTAAGAAACTTGCATTGGTTTCAAGAGTCTGAAAAATGAAAAAATGAAGATTTTCAACATAAGATCTCCAAAATATTGAAAAACTTTGGCAATAAGAACGAAATGTTGCTTACTGATTGTAGATAATTGACGGTTCCTTTCTCTCTGATCTTTTTCCCATCAGTGTCGGTAACATAAAAAACTGGAAAGCAAGATACAAAATTAGAAAATGACATGAAACAGAGATATATATATATTTTGTGAAGTAGGTAAATAAGCCATACCATCCATTAAATATCCTCCGTCAGAAGATACATATGCTTTTGTTATAAGAAGGTTTAGGTCTTTAAGAACTTGGAGAACTTCAAGCAAAAGACCGTGCCTATTGACGCCATCAACCTAAACAACAACAGTTAGATGTTGAAGACAATGGTAAAGAAATATTACTATTTCAGTTGCATCAACTACATTGAAAAATTGCAGTATTCACCTGTATAACAGTGGCATGCTCACAAACATCATTGTCAATCACCACCCTGCAGCCAAAAAATGCACATATAAGTAGAGAAATCGCGGAAATAGAGAGCTGGAAAAGCTTCAGAGAATTATTTCTCAGGCCACATAAACACAATCAATGTTGCAAAATACAAGATAACTTAAAACTTTCTGGCTCTAGAAAGAATTATCATGAGAAAGGAGAAAACAGTGAAGTAGACATGGCAGAGCTTGTCAAAACAACTGGAAAAGCAAAATTCTCTCAGACCCATAATCTAATTTTTCTTATGAATTCAAGCCTTACCTTGGAGGGTTCATTCTCCAGATAAGCTTTGCAAACTCATCTTCCATTGCCAAACTATTAGTTTCTTCTAGGAACTCCAAATTTAGAAATAAAATTAGCTAGGAAGTTACAACTTACAACTAAAAAATCTTAGAGAAATGGTTGGCTTTTATACAGGAAGATTGAAGAGTAACGAACAAGAACAGACTGTTAATTTACCCATATTTGAGTAATAATAAAGTAGTTGCGTGCTGGGTAGCAATAGGCCAAAAGAAACAGTTAAGACGTATAAAGCTTCTTCCGATCTGCCTCACTCCATCTCTCGTGTTAGGTGAAACTACTAGCTTCTATACTTGCATTGGCATTGAGCTTTTCGGGAATCTAAATTCACATGAGATAATCTATTAATTCACGTGTCGTAAATTTTAGATTTTTTTTAGTGTCTAACATAAAAAAGTTTTTTGATTATAGGTTTTATTATAATATATGAACAATATGAAATTGTAAGTAGTGAATAAGATTACGGATATGATCTCGAAGGATCAAATAAAAAAATGAGGAAAAAAATTATTTAATTCCTGATATTTGGTACAACTACCTTTTACTATCGTAAAATATTTTAGTAACATTTTGATCCCTAATAGTAATGATAATTGTTTTTGTTTCCTAAAGTTTCTTTATCAAGGGACCAAAACGTTATGAAATGAACTTGTAATACTAAAATATACGCCTGCCAAACCTTGAGGCCGAATGAATAAGTTTTACTTCAAACAATGATGTCGAAATGTTCGTTTATGTAAATAGAAGCTTGAGATGAGCTGTGCTTCCAAAAAGGACAAACTTGGAAAGGTGCTATAGTGATACAGAATCAATGAACGTGGCTACAGGACTCAGTGACCAGCCATCAAATTTTGAGTCTTTCTCTTCATTTAATAGGCTATCAGAATTTGATAATGTTATTGAGCTCAACAACTATACTGAAATTTTTTGTAAAGGCAGTTTTAGTCTAGAGAGTTCAAATTCTCCTGCTTTGCCGTATGGATTCAAGTAAGATTTCCTTTGAAATGAAAAGAACTGTGCTGAAATTATAGTACCCACTCAACGCCCCATTATGAGATCACCCGGGCCACCCTCAAATTTAGGTAGAATAGGGTGCAGCATGCATTTACTCTATTGACGTAAGAATTAGACAGGCTAATTCTCAGCTGTCAAAATGAAGCATGACGTTTGATCCACGTTGCTCCATCACAAGTATGTTTTGAATAAGGGGAAGGACTATTTCCCACCTAACTTTTGATGCGTTTTTAAAATATCATTCATAACAAATAAAAATTTATTTTTTTCATCTGTAACTAAACTGTCGTCTAATTTTTCAATTAGAGACAGGGGCAAAATCATCATTTACTATTTAAAACTTTAAAATTTTACCGTTTTTCGCCTCCAAGTTTTAAAAACTAATAACTAACTCATCCTCAAAGTTTGAAAAGTTTAGATTTCACCCCTAGGGTTTGCTTCCTTCTCCGACCACCACCGACGGTCGACGCAATCGATCGATCTCCCATCTCCGACTACAAAAGACAACGAAGGATGACCCTTTGTCGCTCAGATCTGGATAACGAAGCGTCATCCAGATCTGAAAGAACAGACGAAGGACGATGCGACGAGCGACGAAGGATGGCGAAGAGTTGTCCTTCGTCGTCTGGGTGGAGCGACGAAGAGATCTCCGTCTCTTTGTCGCATTGTGCGACGAGGAGATGAAGATCTCTTCATTGCACCACCGCCGTCGCACCGGGAGAAGGAGGAGGCCGGTGATGACGGTAGAGATGACGTCGGGAGATGAAGTTGAAGAATAGAGGTGAAATTGCTAGTTTTGAAAGTTATGGGGGGCGGTTGTATTTTGAAAAATATTGAAACCCTAGGTTTGGGGGTGAAAATGTTAGTTTTCAAAGTTTAAAAACTTTAGGTAAGGTGAAATGTTAGTTTTTAAAACCTAAGGGGGGTGAGTGGTAAAAACCTCACATCAATTTTGTGATGAATTGTGCAAACTAAATTGAAGGGTATTTTTGTCATTTCATCTAACAAGGGTAAAACAAACATTTTTACCCTTATGCAAATAGATATCATCCATATTAAAGGCTCATGAGTGGGAAAAATAGATTTTCATCTGCTGTGGGTGGTATTTTGAAAACGCATCAAAAGTTAGGTGAGAAATAGTTCTTCTCCCTTTTAATAAGGCCAAAGGGGCCATTAAAAACCATAGTTAGTGCTTTTACTCGTTTAATGTCTGCCCAGGCCAATTCCTGATCTACTTTTAGGAGTTGACATAATACGGTGGTTGCAGCAGTTGGGTTATAATTTCCATCTTCAGACAATATCATTTCAAGGCTTGTGCTAAGGATTTGTATTCGTTATTCTCCTTGCACTTGAGATATTCCGACTTTTACCTCGTGTCTCAAATTTTCAAGACAATTTCACACCTGAGCAAATCATGTGTTTTCTTATTTTAATAGTGTAAGTTTGACATAGAAAAAGAAAAAAGAAAAAAGAATTTGGGGAGAAAATGCTGATAATAAGGATAACATTATTGTGAGACAAAAAGATTTTAAGAAGATTTCCTTGCTTCTTCTGGTGATACCAAGAAAATGTAAGTGATTGCTTGTCTGTTTCCAGTACATAAGTTAGGTTACAGATTTATCACCATCAATCATGGTGAATTAAAGTAGCAACCATTGCTGAAACTGCAGTCAATTCACGAGTGTCAGGAATTTTCCCTCATTAGCTTGACCTTCTGAGTTCGGCAAGGCCTTTTTTATTCAACAAATGCATTTAGACAGTGTGCATGGAATAAAGTTGGATCCCAAATGCACACTTCCCCATATCTAGACCCAAAACCAATTACCCCAGAACCATGCAAGCAGGAACAAGACTCCGATTCACTCCTTCTGAACACCTGTTGGGCACTGATTTTAGTGTCTGGGGAAAGAACAACACATGTTACACATTTAGAGGAAGAATACAAAACGCAGAATCATCATATCTCCCATTAGCTTTAGCTGTTAAATATAAATGAAGTATGAAAACTACCTAGTGATGAAGTGAATGATCATATGGCTATAATATAGCAGCTGATCAATCCCATTCTATTTCTCAGTGTATTTTGCTTAGTTCTACATCCACCAAAAATACCATTACCCACTTTTCACTTAACATTATTGAATCCTGATCCATGAAAGATTAAAATATGGTGTAGGGTATGTGCTATAGCATAGATTCATTCAGCTATATTTACTTGCATCAATGTGGATCTCCCACTTTCTACAATTATCTTTTTTAAAAAAGGGAGGCCCTCTGCATATGTTGAGCAATGATTATGATGATTTAATTTTGTTCCCCTTCAGAAAACATCGCCTGCTCTTGGAAACATTTTGCAAATGTTAATGAGAATTCTTCATCCACTGCCTACCTAGCCTCATTCTTGTTGTTGTCCCAGCTAATTATTCTGTTCATCTCCTCCAACCGTGGTCATTTTCAAATGGGTCATCCTTCTAAAGTAAAACGACCCAACTACTACATTTACTTCAGCTTTTGGATGGTTGCTTTGTGCTTGAATGAAGTTTGTATTACTATATGAATTAATTATTTTCTGTTTACATACTGTTCCCAGCTGGTTGATTCCTTGAATCGGTAAATGCATTTAATTAAATTTGAAATTGTTGTTTGGGCACTAAACTTTCGATCCTTATCCACTCTTTCTCTGAAAATTGTATTTGGTTACATATTCAGCAAAGATAGAATACATGATTCAAAGGGGGCTGTTTGAGTGTCAAACGCTCGAGCTTTTAAGCACAGGAATAAAAAATTAAATTTTTTTGTGTGATATTTGAAGATTAAAATTTTAATTTATTTAATATAATAGATTTGAGATTTTATCTGTTTGATATTATTAATTTAACCCTAAAATGATGCTCCAGCTCAAATACCTTTTTCTTTTTCGATATAAAAAATATAATCAGACTATAAATAAATCAAACCTAAACACGAGAAAAATATAAAAATAGTTTAGTGGGCAGATTTGGGCCTGGAGCCTCTATAAAATGGGCTGAGTTGACGGTTTGTCTAGGTCCATTCCCTCCCTAACAAAAGAATAATAATGACTCTTTAACAAAAAATGGAGGGAAACAGGGAGACTCAAAAATGCCCAGACGTCGCCTCAGACTCAACTGCTCTTCTGATTCCGAGCAAGAAGAAGAATTAAACCAACCACAATCCCCACATCTCCATCAAAATAACCAACAGACTACTATTGTTCACCCACCCGTCGAATTTTCTCCTTCAACTACTAATTCTAACTCGAACCTTAACCCTAATCCCTATCCTACCGAGCCCCTCCCTAACTCCGACGAAGACGATGAAGATAACTCCTTCATGGAACCCCCGCCCACAGTACCAACTGATTCTCCGATTTCAGATATGCTGTTGACTCTTGGATTGAGGTTGAAGAGAGATTGGCTAGATTCTTGTATTCAAGGACTTGAGAGTTCCGTTTCGGGTTTCTCAAACCTCGCTGTTTCGGCAAAAGCAAAGCTTTGTTTTCAGCAGTTTTTGTTTGCAGATATGACTTATTGTGGTGCCGGTGTGCTTCCGAACAATTTGGATTCATTGCATCTGGTGGATCTCAAGGGACCTTTTGTTTTGCAGGTTTGTGTATGTTTACTTTGTCATATTTATTTCATTTTCTTTTGAATTGATATATTTTTTAAATTTATATTCAAATTTAGTGTAAAATTATTAACTTTGGATATGCATTTTTTTTCTTTAAACAGTTTTAGTGGTATGGAATTTTATTTTTCCAGGTTGATGAAATAGTTCATATCAGCTGTCCTCTACGAGGCAGGTATCAGGATGCAGCTCCTGGGATCAAGAGGTGCCTCAAGTTGTCCATGACAGATGGTGCTCAACGTGTGTTTGGCATGGAGTACAGGCCAATTAAAGATCTCAAAGTTTTGACACCTGCTGGATTGAAGGTTTTCATTTTTTATTTAATGGACCATCAACGGTCCTCTCCTTTTGCAAAAGAAATTTCTATTTTGCGGCTGATAGTGTCTGGTTACAAGGTTAAAAAGCTTCAGAGTTTAATGTTTATACTATATTGTGGGATAGTTCATTTTCAAAGAGGTTTACGCTCCCTTTGGACTACCGCAGAAGGTGCATAGGCAATGCACATAATTGTGTAGTCATGGGTAACGTTGACATTCCTGACAGTTGTATCAAATTGGGGAAGGTGCTTGCTGCGGATTTAAGGTGTTTGAATTGTTAATTGAAGGCTAACTTAACTGTAACATGATTGTAAGTCAAATGGTTTTCTGCTTGTCAATGCTTGACAGCAAAATTAAAACTAAAAAAGAGCGGTTTTGATGCATTATGTGTGAAAGTATTTTCTGCTTATTGGTGTGGTCTATTCCCTGTTTTTGCTCATACAAAATTTAACCTTTTCCGGACAGGGTATACTTTCCCTTTTTCTTTTGCTAGTATATTGGCTGTGTCCTCTTACTTGTCATGCAGTTTACTTGTTATATTTGCATCTGAACTGTTTCTTGACTTGACTATTCTTCATGCCAAGTGATAACTAGTCTCTTTTCATTGCTCAGTCGTTGTTATTCCTTTCTGGATGTCAGGTTGTCATCTGTAATGTACATATACGGCATGGACTACTAATGCTGGTTCCTGAAGCTATAGAAGTCCTTGGAGGAATGGTGCAGGAGTTGGAAGTGGCGCGCCAGCATCTTGTTGAGGAAGTAAACAAGCCACCTAGGGGCAAAAGGTATTTTTTGACCTTTTTGCAGATTTCCAACATATTGCTATGTATGTTGTACATCGCAATGTTACCAACAAGATGTTTCTCCCCCATATGTATTACCTGGCACATAACTTGATTTCACTGAATTTTCACTCTCAATATCTTGACATATCCTTGTTATGAGTGGAAAGTGATATTGGTTGCTATGAACGGTTGATGTTGTAGAATTATCCACACCCAACTTTCTATGCATACAACTTATATTTAGTTAGTGCTTGTGTTGAGGGATAAGAGTTTGCTTATTATAGCAGATACTGGATGGAAGCTTGATTTCAAAGTGTATATGTGGGTGGAATAATTTGATTAAATTAGTTATAGAGAGTGTTGTAGTTTTAGAACTGTTGCATGGCAAAATCCTTTGTGACTCTAGAGGTCAGGGAGTATGGTCTAAATATTGTATGGTCACTTTTTATTTTCATATTTGTGAAGTGGTATCATAGGTGGATTTTTATCAAAACTAAAAGGTACATTTGGTTTGAAGGAATAAAAGATTATTTTGGTTAATCTATCTTTTATTACTAATATTATTCTGTTTGGTTTGTATGATAATAAAATATTAAAGTATTATTTTATTATTAAGTTGATGTGACAGGTAATACATTACTGTTTTCTCTTTAGATATTAAAAAATTATCAAGGTAATCTTAATTTTGTTATAATTTTATCATTTTTTGATGAAGTTAATCTAACATATTAAAGACATTTAAGTAAAATAATATCTTAGTATTTTTTTTATTATTATCAATTAAACATAATAATTGTTTATACATACCAATTTGTTCAAATAAATTATAATTTATATTCATTAATTTTTAAAATATTCTATTTTTGTGGTAATCTTTCAATTTTGGTAATAAAAGATTCCTTGAACCAAACACCCTAAATGTTCTTTTAAATTCCACTGCCTGACGCCTTCATGTGCTTGATCAAAGGGCGATTATTTTTACTAAACCTAATGCAGGACAAGAACAGGAGTGGTTCCTTCTTTAGCTACTAGGGCTACTCTTGCTGCATGGCCTTCAAATGGTTTCAATGTTACTGGGCAGACTGATAGTTCAATGTCACAGAATGCAACTTCTTTCAGAGCAAATGAGCAAGCTCGGCAGACAAATGGTTCAGCATCACAGAATGCGTCATCCTCTCGAGCAAATGAGCAAGACTGGAAGACCAATAGTTCAGCATCACAAAATGCAACTTCCTTCCAAGCAAATGAACAAGGTTAGTATTTCTTATAGTCATTTGTACTTTTTGTTATTATACTCTTGAAGAGACAGGGACTTAAAGGTTTGGGGGTCAAAGAACTTTTTTAATCTGTCAAATACCTACAATAAGTTCATGTAGCATCCATAATGTGTGTGCTAGACATACCATGTGATCTTTAGGGGAAATTATAAATTTTATGCTTTTGCATTCTTAACATTCTTTCTTTCTTTCCTTTTTATTATTTTAAAATTTAAAATTATCTTAATTTAGTTGATGTCTCTGTTCTTTTCTAGTTTAGGGACAAGTCTATGTAGAAGAATAGGTCTTTTGGTGGTTGACTCAATGAGTTGAGGTTAAACCAAACCCTTCAGAAAACGATAACAACATTTATGAGGCATGTTTCAAGATATAACTATAAGTCAGTATATTATGTATGTGTGATTGCTTGTTTGATGCTTTAGTTAGTAAAATGTGGATTGATATATGTTGGACTTCATGATTCATTAACATAGAGTAGGCAGTTGGAGAGCTTATGATGATTTTCATGTAAAACATCTCCTTTATTCATGGACTTTAGGTGCTCCTGTGGTTGTGTCAGGCACCAATATCAGTCAAAGAAGTACAGTTGTTCCAATCAATAGGGTGGCTATGGCTAATTCATCATCTAATGTTGTCATGGATTTTGAGGAGATGCGTATAGATGCTGTTCCCACAAGCCACGTAAATTCATCAGCCAACTTAAACTCTGGTGCTGTATTCGATGCTGAGGATGTTAGTATGGTTGATGAGGTTGAACACCCACTGATATTAACTGGAGAACGTGAAAGCCCTTTCACTTATTTGGCGAGTTTGTCAGCAAAGTGGGCTGCAATGAAGGAGAAAGCCCCTTCTGTTCAGGGTAAAATTAAGGTTTGTCCAACACATTCATATTTTCCATTATCAGTTGCTTGTCTCCTTTTGTTGATTATCTTTTAGCACTGAGCTTCTATTAGATTATGGCATATTTTGCTGGCTCCTCTCGTGCTAATTTAGTCCAATTCATTCAACAAAGTCAAATAATTAATATGACCGCTCATTGTATTGGTAATATATTTCAGATGAAAAAAATGTAAAGTGAATATTTTCAGGCTAAAAAATAGTCTTTGAAACGATATGCACTCATGTTGTGGAATAATATTAAGCTAATCGGTAAATTCTCATTGTCCACCAGTTTCATTATGCGTTTATATTTGAATGTTGAATTTATGTTTTGCAGTGTTTTTTAACTGGTGTTAAGAGATTCCAATATAAAGGGAGAGAAACATATGAGCTCCTGGTTTATGTTGATGATGGTAGCCTCATCTCTGAAATCCTGATTGACCACAGCGTAAGTTGAATTTTCAAAAATTGATGCTATGAGGTTGTTATAAATATGAAATGCTGATTAGGTTTATATGTATTTTTAGGTTGTACAGAATGGAATAGGTTATACTCCTGCGGAGGTAACTGCAGCTCTTTCCTCATCAGATACGAAAACAGTTAGTGACATGAAGGAAACTTTCAGACAGTTTCAATTACTTTTAGTGAATTTTGAGGTAATATTGCTGACTACACAATATTATAACCTTCTGCTAGATGATTAATATGACCGATTCTGCTTAAGAGATGGAGGATTCCTGTCATGTTACCGACATGTTTACTTAATTACCTGGAATTTTTTGTTGCAGGGGACAATGCTTTTGGAGATGAACGAAACATCTCCTCATCCAATTGCTCTCGAGATGACCCAGGGCTGTCCTCCATCTGATGCAAGGTTGCTTCTGAGACGACTGAAGCCCCCTCCTGCTCATGCCCAAACTCCACGTTGTTCATCCATTAATCCCATTGAATTATCTCCTTGATTTGGCCCTCTTCCACCAGTCGTCTGAGATAGAAAATTGAAGGATGATGAAAATAGGTTTCAATGAAAATCTGTAGTAGTTCCAGATTTTATTTTCGTTCTAGTCCTCCTTTAAGCCTAGATTCTTCTATATTCGATTTTCTAGTCATTCTTTAAATCGCTTACAAGAAGGGACCGCGAAACCAATGAAAGGGCATGAAGATTTGAATGATGAACTGCTTATCGTGTTCCTGGTTGCTAGACTGTAGTTTTAGGTAACTGGAGCAAGGGATCGATTTGTTCTAGAGAGAATTACACTGACTGCTGTCTGTCCTACGGAGAAGAGTGAGAATGCATCAGATGACAATGCGAAGTGATTATGTTTTTGGCGAAAATGAGATGCCGCCACCGATGTATCAAGATTTGGATAATGATAACCACAACCAAATTGTATCTAGATTTGGATATTAGATAAATGCAATTTTTATAAACTGCTAAAGACGCTATAGCCACTTGATATAAGAGAAATCAAGTTATGTTTTCCCATTTCGACATTTAGTATGGAGACCGCCTATACCTTTCATGATCTAGACGGGCCGTGAGCTCATGAAATGGGACTGTGTTTGGGGTTAGAAATTCCTTTATCCCTCTAACGATATCCAGCAACCTCTTGCTTACTGCGTCTCTCTGTGAAGCCCCAGGTCCAGTGACCAGTAGCATGTGGTTGAAACACTCTATTATCTCTGGCCAAAACGCTTTCAAGAAAAATGACACCCTGACCCAAGATGGCTCTGCTAAGTATTTGTCTCCGCGGCATGCACTGTTAACAACAGCTTGTGCACACTCTTCGGTTGATCGGACTGGCATCAAGCTTACTCGAACCTTAACAGCAAAAGTCAGTTAGAAGTGATTTAATTACAATAACAATCAAGCATGTGTAGAGTAGTTACATCTCTCATTTCTTTGTCTACTTCCAATTTGCCTGCTTTGTTTAGGAACTTCCCTTCAGTCATTTCTGACTCGATCACACCAGGACTCACGATTGTTATTCTAATGTCCTCCCCATATTCAACTCTTAATGTCTCGTATAAAGCAATTACAGCTGCTTTGCTTGCCTGGAATCATGGGAAAATTTTTATTGATGACTATTGATAGTAAGAGAGTAAAAAGAGAGAGTCGATCAAAGAGATTTCCTACACAATAGATGGTCATTCTTGGCACAGGTAACCATCCAGCAGCAGATGCAATGGCAATGATCTTTCCTTTGCTCTGCTTTAGATATGGAATTGCGAAGCAAGCGCTATAAGCTGAGCCCCAGAAGTTGATGTCCTAAGAAAAGATAGTGAAAGTGATTCATCTGAAAATAATTGAGCATTAACAGTGGTTGCAGTTAAGAGTATTACCATGGCTGGTGCGGCTCTCGTAATGTCGGGGTAGTCTTCAAACATGCAGACTGGAGCGACACCAGCATTTGCCACAAGATGGTCCACTGTTTACACAAAATTCCATTAACACGTTATAAATTCCTGAAAAAAGCCCGAAAATACGGAAGCCCCTTTCTCCACTTACATCGACCAAAGTGCCTCACTGTTGCCTCAGCAAAATGCTTACAGTCTTCCACCTTGGTAACATCTCCGGGAATGACAGTAACATTAGGTGAACCAATCAGCTCTGCTCGTCTGGCAACTTCTCGGAGCCGAAGCTCTCTTCTGGCGACTAAGGCTAAACAAGCTCCTCTCCTAGCATACTCATAAGCAAGATGCTTCAAAACGACACAACCACACCTATGAATTTACTAATGAAAGCATCGGTATTCAGAGCTAATAAGTATATAGAGTGGTGCAAACCTCGCCGATGACTGAAGATGCTCCAGTAATAAGTACAACTTTTCCAGCCACATCTTCACTGAATATGGTTCTTATGGTGAATAGGAGAAACTTGAATAAGAAATATGGTGGCATGAAGAAGGGCAGCGTAACAAGCGCTACAAAAGGAACTGTAACGTTTAAGAACTTATTGATCAATTCCATAGCTTCTCCACAGTGAAAAGAGAGAAAGAGAAACTAGAGTTCCTTGTTTGGGTAACTGATTTTAAGTAATGGATGGGTATGGTGAAACGTAGCAGCCTTGCATGGAGAGGAAACAACACGTTGGTAGTTTATGCTTAGACCTGGCAAGACATAGAAGCTGGCAGCTAGACAAATCTTATTTGTACCTGGGCTGGGCTCTAAGGACTCTTTATTACATGATGGGATTTCCATGATCCATCAAATGTACGTTGTGAGTCCTTGCAGCAGCCATGCCCCCTTCACATCCCGAATTAATTGCAGTTTGGATTAGACTAGGCCGTGCCAGACCTCAGTCCCTCCCATCGTGCTTTTGAGTTAGGTCGTCTTAAGATCCCTTTTAGTACAGATCTAGTGAGGTGGGCTGACCCATCAGAATAAAAGGGCCGTGATATGACTTAATCTCAAAGCCTTTGGTGTGGTTTACAACCTAACACAACTAACATTATAATAGTAAATCATATCAAAATAAAAAGGTTTAGGTTGTATAACAGGTTAATCTAACTTTTTAATATATGTAATTTGAATTATTCAAAACCCATTGAGGTAAGTGAACATCTTTAAATTAAATGATTAGAAATTAAAATTAAAATATTTTGAAAGCTTTAGATTGCATTAAATTCTATAGGGACCACTTCTCTAGTAAGCAAACGAGTTTCCATTTGGAAAAGACCCTAATGCATGTCATTGTGCAAATTATGTTTTAATCATATACTCGGTACAATTTATTATAATTTCATTTGAACACTGACCTTTGTCTACCAATTATTTTAATACTGTTTTTGCTATTTTATTAATTAACTTCACATTGAATAGCACACGTTTAGCAAACATGACACATTGCCATATGGTACACAAGCTTGACGATAATCTCTATTCTGCCTTTTGCTCAACAGATTGTGTTAAGCTTCCTTTCAAATTCTTCTTGGCAGCTCCATTTGTAATTGAAGTGCTGGACCGGCTAACGCGAAATGCTAAGCGGTTGCAACACTCAATCACCTCAGGGCAAAGCGCCTTGAACAGGAACAGAACTCTAACCCAAGCTGGTTCCACCAAGTACTGGTCCCCTCGGCAAGCACTTTTTACTATTTGCTTTGCACATTCTTCTTTTGATTCCATGGGGATAAAACCCAGACCCTAACCATTCATCAATCATTCAAACAAATAATCCATGCTTAGAAAGTTGGTAACATTCCTATCAATTTTATATTTTGCAGATGATGTCCATCTTGAGTTTTCAATCATAGCAATTGAAATAAATTTGATCATGTCTCGTTATGGAAGAACATCTTCCTTCATCCAAAGGCTTACCTGGGGGAAAGTTTGATCTTGGGTCATTTCTGATCTGATGAGGCCTGGAGTTACAATGGTTATGCCAATCTCCCATCCAATCTCCGTTCTCAATGTCTCATAGAAGCTAATTATCGCTGCCTTGCTCGCCTGAACCCAATAAGACAACACAATCATCCATCGGACACTGATAATGATAACTGAAACACAGCTATTTTTTATCATATTTGTCTTACATTATAGAAACTCAATCTTGGAATAGGATACCATCATCCACAAGTTGAAGCAATCACAATGATCTTCCCTTTGCTCTTTCTGAGGTGTGGCATTGCAAAATGGGTGTCATAGACCGTGCCCCAGAAGTTTATGTCCTACAAATTCAATTCTGAGTTGTTACATCTTATTTATTGAATGTAAATGACAATAATCGTGCGTTGTCAAGGATGAGGTTAAGTTGTTTTTGGGTCCCTTTCGAGAGGGCCAGTTGCTTATTTTTCTTTAAAGACACATTTATTTGCCCAAAAAAAAAAAATCCTGTGTTGTGTCTCTTGTTTTAACAAAAGATAAAGTAACAAGCAAATTAAGTGGCGTTGATGATTTACCATTGTCGGAGTGAAATCGGTGATACGATCGACATTCTTAAATAAGCCTCCTCTTGCAATCCCAGCATTGTTCACCAGATGATCCACTGTTGCAGTGACCACATAATAATTAAACATCGAAAACTATTTACGTCGCAAGAGAAGATCTACAAAAACGGTAGCACATACGTCTGCCAAAATGGTCGACCGCAGTGTCAACAAACCGCCTACAGTCTTGTGTGACCGAAACATCAGCAACAACAGCAACGACATCCGGAGAGCCAAGATGCAGAGCCCTTTCTACCACAGATCCCAGAGGTCCCTCTCTCATGTCAACCAGGACTAAATTTGCTCCCCTCTTTGCATACTCATACGCCATTTGCTTCAAATTTTTATAACAACATCTTCATCAGAATAAAAAAATAGTATTGTAAATAAATAAAAGAAATATGACTAAACATATAGTCAGAAATATGGTTCCAACCTCGCCAATGCCTGAAGCTGCTCCAGTGATGACCACTACTTTTCCGGCCACATTCTCACTGAAAATGTGTCTTTTAATACAATGAAGAACCTTGAAAACAAGATATGGCGGCAATAGAAAAAGCAGTGCTATGAATCCTATGGGCGGAAGTAGAATGTTCATCAACTTGTGAATTAATTCCATAATCAGTGTACAAACAGATGTTGCAATTGTTCCTTGGGAAATATAACTTTAGCAAGCTTTTATAGAATGATAAAAGAGACATTTCATTTATTTTGGACAGCTGAATTTACAGAAAACCTTTAGTGCATGGGATCCACTTCTTTTATTGCAGTTGTTAACGATGATATTAATTTTGGAAAGGCCAAAGGACTATTTCCCACCCAAAGTATGCGCATTTTGCAAGATCCTCCCCATTAACTTTGAAAATCTTATTTACACGCTCATAAACTGTTAAAATTAACTGAGTCTGTTAGTTATATCATTTTCTCCCTCTCAACCCTAAAAACTAATAGATTCACCCCAACCCAAGTTTTAAAAAACAACATTTTCTCCCTTAGAGTTTCTAATTTTTAGATTCAATTTTTTGACGTCGTTTCTTTTTTTGTGACGACCTCTAGGCGACGCCTCTTCCTCTTCGATGTGATCTCCTTCCAACGGCTCTCCTAAGAGTTCTCATTGACGAAGACGAATTGTCTTCGTCTAGAGACAAAGGCGAGGTCTTCGTCGATGGGGAGTCTTCGTCGACGACCACTCCTAGGAGAGCTGTTGAAAGGAGGCCGTGTCGAAGAGGAAGAGATGTCGCCTGGAGGTAGTCGGAGAGGAAGAAACGATGCCGAAGAATTGAATCAAAAAATTGGAAACCCTAAGGAGGAAAATGCTACTTTTTAAAACTTGGGTTAGAGTGAAATTATTAGTTTTTAGGGTTTAGGGAGAAAAATAAAATCAAATTTAAGTTTATTTTTAATAATACAGATAAAATGATAATCTTACCTTTGAAATTATTAATTTTAACTGTTTACAGATAAATAAATGAAATTAGCAAATTTAAAAACAACATACCTTGTGTGGGAAATAATTCTTTGGCCTTTTGGAAATAAAATGAGTTTTAGGGACATTAGCGAGATGATAGGATCGGTAAGTAAAAATATATTAATAATTTATTTAGAGTTCGGACGGAAAATATTTCCATATCTTAACTCGATATTAGTTAAATAAACAAGGCATACACTTGTGCCCACCTCTCACCCTCATGTACAACATAGTTTTATTGACTACCAAACAATAAAAAAACTAAAACAACTTTGGTTCCTCAACACCAGACCTCTCACCCCCATACATATTAAAGTTTTATTCTGTCTTGATGTCAGGAGATTGGTTGGTGGATGGGCATACAACTCTCTTGGCACCAGTAAGGTCCAGGATTTTCTCACTGGGCGCTTCGGTGGGTGGAACCCCTGGTTCACATAGATAACACATTCTGTAAGTCCACTCCACCAACTCAGGGCACAACACCTTTAACCAATAAGTGATCCTGAACCATGATGGCTGTGTTAAGTATCTATCTCCTCGGCTAGCACTGTTTACTATTGCCCTTGCACAACAACTTACTGATGCAACTGGGACTACGCTTGTTTGAACCTAATCCCCATAAAACAAAATCAATTTAATCAAACACATTAGTAATGAAACTATCCCTATCATATGTGATATAAGAACAGAAGATCTTACATCTCTCATGTCTTGATCCACTTCAATTTTGCCTTCCCTGGTAAAGAATTTGCCTTGGGTTAATTCTGACTCTATGAACCCAGAAGTCACAATTGTTATGTCAACATCTGACCCAACTTCAACTCTCAATGTCTCAAAAAAGCTTAACATCGCCGCCTTGCTCGCCTGTAATTGAAATATCAGAAAAACTACAAATAAACAAATATTGAAGATTAAAATGAAAGGATTTTGAAGAAGAATGTACATTGTAGAAGCTATGTCTGGGAGCAGGCAACCATGAAGCCGAAGATGACAAAGCTACGATCTTGCCTTTGCTACGTCTGAGATGTGGAATTGCGAATCTAGTTGTATAAACCGAACCCCAGAAATTTGTATCCTGCCAACAAAAAACACGGGACTCAAAAACCCCACCTACTTATTTCTTTCTATTTGATATTAGTCGAAGAATGAGTTACCATTATGTACTTAAAATTAGTGATATCATCCGTTTCTTCAAATGTGCAAACTGCCCTAATGCCAGCGTTGTTTACAAGATGATCCACTGCATCTCGTACCCATACACAGCCAAATTAATTAATATACTATAAATTTTAAGAAAATTACTACTGATTTGGTCTTACATCTCCCAAAATGATGAACAGTTTCCTCGATTAAATGCCTGCACTCATCAACCTTTGAAACGTCAGCAGGAATGGTGATAACTCCAGGAGAACCAATGTGACAGGCTCTATCAGCAACTTCTTCCAAGCTTGTTTCTCTCCTAGCGCAAAGAGCTAGGCAGGCTCCTCTGCTAGCATACTCATAAGCCAATTGCTATATATAAAACGTTATATAAATTAATCAAAAGGTCCTAGTAAGGGACAAAGGCTTTCATAAAATGATTAGGATAATATATTGCAAGGGAGTTGATTATTAATAAATTGCCTCTCCGATGCCAGAAGAAGCACCAGTAATGACGATGACCCTTCCCTCAAGATTTTCACTAAAAACGGTGCCTAACAGATAAATGAAGAATTTGTAACAGAGATATGGTGGTAAGAAGAGGCACAAGAAAAAGAAGGCAAATGGAGGAGCTACAAGGTTGAGAAACGTGTTAATCAAATCCATAACTGAGTGAAGTAAGAGATAAAAGAAAATTTTCATAATGGAAGCTCGATTATGTTAGTGTGTTTATAGTGATGGGAAGGGAATGTGGTGGAACAAGAGATAGAAGAAGGTGTTGGCACCATTGCATGGATAGGATTTGACACGTCGTCTGAGACGAACCGCATCACCTCCCTATTTGTCATTTTATCACTTTTGCCGCCTCAAATTTTCAGAATGGATGATTACGTGCTTTAGTTTCTCCGCTAAAAACCTCTTATTGAAGTCTCAAGAAAGTATTTTGATCTGATATCGCTACAGAAGTCTTTATATTGCAATTTTCAGTTCAAGCTAGAAATAAAATTATTCAATCAGAAATTCGTGTGGTGAAGATATGGACCGGCTTCTTGTTCAGACTCTAATTCTTAGTGGATCCATTAGCCCAAGATTCAACAAAGAAAATATTGGGCTGCCCCAATACTACTTTGAGTCCAAAACCAAAGAGAATCTTAGGAACAATAAACCAAATTAGAAGATTATTTTCCGATTTTTAAATAGACAACTATAAATTATTTCATAAATTTTAATTATTTTATAAAACCCCAACATCAAAATTTAAAATGTGGAAAAAAAAAAAAGCAATATACATATGTTATGGGATCAAAACTCCTTAGATAATAACACAATCCAGAAGTTAGGTGTATTGTCAAGATGCAGATTGATTCAAGATATGAATAAAAAATATTTTCACTAAGAGATAATAAGAAAAAAGATAATAATAAGATATATAGTAACACAATCTAAAGATCAAGTGCATTACCAAAATATAGATTAATTCAAAATATAAACGAAAGAAACTTTCTATTAAAAGACAATGAGAAAAATGATAGTAATGAGAGGATTGATTGTTGATATTTAATACAATTTTTATAATTTCTTTAATATTGAATATCTATTTCTTATTGACATAAAACTATTTCCTATGGTATTAACAATAGTAATTAAAGTGTAATTATTATCTTATCATATTGAAAGTAAATATTCATCCGATAATAATAACACTTACAAAAAAATCGTAATCTTACATTTTATGTGTTTTATTACACATGTAACTCTAATATCTATTTTAATAAATTCAAAATTACACAGAGATTCGGAGGAAAGGAAAAACCATGATAATTTTTATTACACTTGGGGTATGTTTGGTTTAGGTAATATTTTATTACCAAAATAGAAATATTACCTTGAAGATAAATTATTTAGAAGATTACTGAGTCTAAATAATTACTATGTTTGATAAAATTTGGTAGGTATAAATAATTATTGTATTTGATTAAAGCTAATAAAAAATTACTGATAAATTATTTTACTTAAATACGCTTGAATATAATTATTTTTAAATATTTTTTATATTATTCGTCATATTAATTAAAAATAAATTTATTTTTGTCTTAAAAAATTAATAAATTATAATAAAATCAAGATTACCTTGATAATCTTTAAATACCTAAGGTGAAAGTGGTAATCAGATTACCACCTATATTACCTGCCACGTCAGTATTGGTAATAAAAGATTATTGTAATATTTTATTACTGATAAATCAAATAAAGGAATAAAAGATAGATTACTAAAGTAATCTTTAAATATTGGAACCAAACGCCCCTTGTTGTAATCTCGTTATTATTATTTTCTAAAAAATGTCAATAATATGTCTAGGAAGTCAACTAATCGCAGAAAAAAAAGCAAGAGATATCGTAATTCTTCTTCCCAGATTTCATCACTGGATTTCTGTTAGTTAGTTGAGTTTGTTTTGAACTAAAATATTTTTTTGTTTAACTAAAGTCCAACTAGATTAGGTATAGTTGGTGATAAAATGTATGGTGATCCATCAATTAAGAATTTTTTTTTGCAGTAAAGTATGGTCTCAATGTACTTGTCTCAATATAAAAGGATTACTCTTATGCTTGTATATGTAATCTTTTAGTTCATCAAAAAAATATATATCAAGTTCTCTCTCTAAATTTTTCTCCGAAAATATACTTTAGCAGCTTCTGTTTTTTGCCTCTGATTGTTGAATTAAGCTTGCGTGAATTTTGCTGAGTCAAAACAACAATTTCCCAGGGACCGAAAATTATCATCCGCAACAGCAAGCAATTGTTTCTTCAGCTATAAGAAATGTAAATTTGCAATTGAAGATCAAGATAAGGGGCAGGTCACAAGTACAGAACATACACCATAACAAATATAAAACTGGGAATGAGGAATGAATCTTCTCAACCCACAATTGTCTGCCGATATGTACTTTGATTGACGGCTGACATAAAAGAGCATAAATTACTGTAAAGCTAATTCGAAAAACTCTGATCCTCTCATATATGGGAAATTTTGTCTTCCCTGTATCATTACCCACAACAAAATAGGCTTGCTTCAAGCTTTCTTCGACGCTTGACCCTTGCAATGAAATCATCGGCTCTTTTGTTTAATTCCTCTGCAGGGAAAGCAAAGTCATGATCATCTTTTCCATCTAGTTCCGCTTTTTCTTCATAACAATATTTCTCCTGTTTTTTCTCTGTAACGTCTTCCTCTTTAAGAATATAAAAAGTCTGACGGGGTCCGGTACTCTTGCACCTGCTAATGTACTCATCATAGTACACCTCGCTTGCTGAACAAGAGTCTGAAGCAAACAACTTGGATTCTCCGATAAGGATAACAACGATGAGGTTGCCCACTATGAACAAAAGTTTGGGGCTGATTATCAGCAAACCAACTTTTGGGAGAGAAACAAACAGAAAAACATTCATAGAAGAACATAGAGACGGAAACCGAAAGGGGCTGGAACGGAATAGACTGATGGTTAATATTGTTAGAGAGTAAATCAAAATCTGCTTCTGGTATTTTTTACTGACTTGAATATTTTGCATCTTGGCAAGGTACAATTTTACAAGAGGTTTCAACTAGAGGAGTTTGAAAAGCAAATTGTGGAGAAGAGACTAGAAGTAGAAGAGTTAAAAGGCAAGTTTCAAAAGAAATAGAATTGCCATGACTGAACACAAAGCAATGGGAAAAACAGGATTATATAGTGGGGAAAAGCGGGTGTTTCATGCAATTACTACGTTTTCTCTTTAGTATATGGGCGGGCGGGCGGGTGCTTTTTGATTAGTGCTCATAGGCTACCAACCTTTCTATTTCGCATAACTTTGCTTTCAGCTACTTGTTCATGCTTTTGAATCTTTCACTAATTTTTTTATGCTATACAGGGGAACCAATTAAATAAAAATATTCCATAATTGATGACTTTAAACCAACCGGTGTATAATGTTATGTTCCAGATACATAACTAAAATCCCATCAATCAAAATTAAAATATTGGCAATTTGGTGGATGCATTTGAAACATGCCAATTATCAGGCATGTGTGACCATAAGATATTTACTTTATTGGAATTTAATAGTTGCTGAAACTATTTCACAGTACCATAAAAGGGGAAATCCACTTATAAGGATTAGTTGCTTTGCCTTTTCCTTCCCGCTAGAAGAAGAGGCACATTGTTGAGTGAAATAGCAAAAGAAAGAAAATGTCAGAAATGAGGCACGTTTGGATATTCGACCCAGCTGCGTAAAAAGAAACACAAATCTACCTGACTCCTTATGATTGAGTTTTCCTCAACCTCAAATTTATAGTTCGCCTAACCTCATAAATGTATATCTTCACTAGATTAGCTGATCAATATCCAAGTTTCTTCACGTTCTTTTCTAGTTGTCTTTCATAAATCCCATTATCAATACCTTCTCTTTAATTTCTTAGAGCAACGAACAATATTTTACTACTAATCATTTAATAGAGAGTGAAAGTGCAAGGTTTCATTTGATGTGAGTGTATGCTTCCATTAAATTTTGTTGATAGATTTTTTACACAATTTAGAGTCAGATACAAGTTAGACTAAGGTAATAGTGACTTGAATCAGATGAGATTATGACATCTACTACCTTGTGATGTGAATAAAAGTATAAAAGATATACAAGATTTTTAACTTGATTCAATCCTTTTGTCTGTGAAGATTTCTTCGTTCAGCCAGATTTATGTACAGGAATGTGCACATGAGACATTGAACTGATAAGGAAGGAAATTCTAGGCACTAATTAAATCCTTCTTTTGTTTTGATCAATTTTATCAACAAGCTGAGTAGATAGGCTGTGAAAGTAGCATTTTATTAAATAAACTGATGAAGAGATCTTCACGAGGTGGGTTTTGTTGATAGATTTTGAAACCTCGCAGCATGAACCAACCATATAGCAAAAATAATAAGAAATACATACACAACTTTGATCGCGTATCTTCTCACTGAATCTGAAGAGTTCTAAACAGGAGCACATGCAAATGTTCGTATAGTATTCAACAATACGTCAATAAATTCCCCCTTACCTGATGCGTTCGTGTACATTTGATTGATTAGAATAAAAAACAAAGATGGCAATTAGTGGAATAAATTTACAGGCTGAACCCCATTACTGCTCTGCTGATCTAAAAAGTAAGTGATGCCAGCCTTCTTCTTGTTTTAAATTGCACACGAGGGACCGCCTGTGTGTTCAGTTGCTTTGTTTAATTGTCCATATCTCATTTCAGATTAATTTGCTCAAGAATCAAGATCCCTGTTTTTAACAAGGCCAAACGACTATTTCCCACCCAAGATTTGATGATTTGTCAAGTTTCCACCCTTTAACTATGGAAACACCAAACACCCACCCATAGTTGGTTAGATTTAACAAAACCCTAACGGTAGCAAGGGTAAAATCATCATTTTCTTTATAATATTAAAAATAAACTTAAATAGAATCTATTTTGCCCCCCTAAACTTTAAAAATTAAAATTTTCCTCCAGCCTAAGTTTTAAAAAATCGCAATTTCACCCTAGGGTTTCTTTTTGAAATCTCCGGCGACATCTCCGACGACATTGCCGACGGTCTCTCCCTCCTGAAGCATCCTCTCCTTCTGGCGATCTCTTTCCTCCCATTTGGACCTCCCATCGGAGTCGGAGAAGCCATGGAAGACGAAGAACTTTGTCGAGGAAGACGAAGTTCTTCGTCTTCCCAGTCGTCGTCGTCTTCATCTTCCAACTGCGATCAGGCTTAATCTTCATCTTCATCTTCCAACTACAATGAAGAAAGTTGCGATCGTCGTCGTCAGATAAGTCGTCTGGGAAGACGATTTCTCTTCCCAGATGACTTATCTCTGCGTTGGATGAGTAGTGCAAGAGTTTAGGGCGGCCGTCGGTGGAAGAGAAACCATCAGGAGGGGAAGACGGCCGGTGATGGCGCCGAAGAAAGTGAAAGGGTTTGGAAATAAACCCTAGGGGGGAAATGCGATTTTTTCAAACTTAGCTTAGGGAAAAAATGTTAGTTTTTAAACTTTTAGGGGGGAAAATGAGATTAAATTTACCACCGTTAGGGTTTTGTTAAATCTAACCGACCATAGGTGGGTATTTAGTGTTTCTATAATTAAAGGATGAAAACTTGAGAATTCATCAAACCTTGGGTGGGAAATAGTCGTTTGGCCTTTTAACAATTACAAGAAATACGATGCAAATTCAATTCAACACACACACACACACACACACACACACACACACACACACATATATATATATATATATATATATATATATATATATATATATATATATATAATGGTTACAGAAACAGTTATTAAACTCAAGATTTTTTTTTATTTTGTATGGTTAGTTGAAACTTAACTAGTTAAAAAAATAACTCTCAATTAATTATGAAAAGAATAATTCAATTCAAGTAAAAGTATATATATATATATATATATATATATATATATATATATATATATATATATATAGTTATTCCTTACTTGATCAACTATACTTGTAATATTCTTATATCTTAAAAGAATAGAGGATACAAAAATAAAAATTTGATGGTAGGTAAGTAGGTTAACTTATTATCAAGGATTCCATTGTTGGTGACATGTATTCATCATAATGAAAGATTGTAGTTGTAATTCTTGATTAACTTGATACAAACATCATAAAAAACCCTTTAAGAAATAAAAGCAATTAACTTATTATACACGGGTTCAAAGTTTAACATTACACAAACCACCAAAACAAGAAATCAAATTCAACTAATTCACACATGACCGGCTACTTAGGATGCTCCCCTTTAGTATGCCTCATGCTCTCCCTGTCCACTCCACATTCACATTATCCACATTTCATTACAAAATTCTACTTAAATCCTAGTTGTTTTTTCTTAAGCTTACTTGCACTCTCATACATTCTTTACACGCCAATCACATATCAAAATTAACCCTCTAGGAACTAACAATATTATTATAAATAAAAATTCTATGCATACTTCCAATGCATCTTCTTATGATAACTCATAGACTTTCTTTGGGACAATGAAGTCCACAAACTTTTTCTTGCCCTTGCCATTGCTAACAGGAGATCAGTAATGGAAGTGAACTTTCCTCCCTGTGTTCTGCTTTATGTGCTGTCTTACAAACCTATCATAAATATAAGCTGCTCCCCTGAACTGTGGTAGAACCAACCATATTGTGAATATGAACTTCACTGTGTACCAAATTGGTATCCTGAAATTCAGAACAACCAATGAAGTTAACCATTTTGTGATATGATTTACGTTCATCTCAACAAGTTTGTTTTGAATTCAAATTTAATTCATCTTACCACTCTAAAACTGACTGGAGTAACATCTCCGCAAGAGTTATAAATGAATACAAGATCCAATAAGAAAGCCACTGCTTATCATCCACTTTCGACGGGCTTTCTATGGCTAAAACTGATGCATATCTAATATATATCAACACACACACAAAGAAATTAAAAGAAATCAAACATCTGATCACTAGCTAGATAAAAATATAAAAGAAATAAAGAACAAATAAATCCATACGGTCACTTACAAGGGGTATAATAACATCAAAACTGGCCTGCAAAAATTACGATCAAATGTTAGCTTGAGAAAAGAAATTTAGCGTTTTAATTGAAAATATATAAAGAAAGAAGGGGAAAGATATCAATACCCAGCTACCGAATGAACGTGAGTGAGCAAATTCCAAAGACGACGCATCTTTAGGATTTAATCTGCTGTAGCTGCCGTTTTATTTCGGTGGGTTCTGGTTGAAAGAGACAGAACCAGGAAGAAGATAAGGCATACCAGGGTAACTGATTGTTGAAGAAAACGGTTTATGGCTGTCAAGACAGAAGTTGTGTGTACCGTTGGATGGTGCAATCGTGGACTCCCGATCAATAAACCCTGTCGAAGGGGCAAAATTGTCTACCTATATTCTAATGCCTATATCTCTGTCTAATTCCTAAAGTATTGAAAAGAATCTGTAAACTCCCTAAATTGGCTAATTTAATTAATTACCCTTTTATTATTCATTATTTCATATTTTTGCAGACACCCAAATTGATTAACATTGCTAGTATGGTCCCCAAATTTAGCCATTTATCTCATGGAGGACCGGAGGTGTAGCTTTTGGAATTCAGAATTGATAATATTAACTAGTTTGAACATTCAAATTGTACTATGGGTTGTTTCAGCCTAGAATTTATTTCTTATTCAGATTCTCATTAATTATCCGATTAATACTTACACTTAGCATGTCAATAGGATCTTCAATTAGAAATAAACAAGTAAATTAAGCTGTAGAAATATATATTTTAAAATAAAGAGAACCATTCAGCTAAATCTGCAAGCATAGAGATGAAAATAAAAATTCTTCATTTTCCATTGCTCGATTTACAGGGGTTTTCATAGTGTGCTAGGTAAAAGTTATAACCATGTTCTTCATTACTGCTTATCTTATAGTATTTGTCACACTCTGATTATCCTTGTCAGGAGAGTTAGCGTACAGATAACCAACCCAATCACTTTGCAGATCCATTTAAATTCCTCCAGATTTTCGTATAAGCTATCTACTGAGACCTCTCCATTTCTCCCCCACCCATCAAAGTGGTTCAACTGCAATTTCGTCTCCTCCCTGTTGTAATTATTTTTTTTTTATTTTTCACCTCAAGTTTTTAAGACAGAACTTCCGCTTTCTTAGGCGTTTCTGAATAAGTGGTTACACCAACTGAAACTTGAAAATTCAGGATTTGATTGGCTTAAATTAATGTTGTTGTGTACTAATTATTAAAAGCTAGTTGAATCATCCCCATATCAAATGACATCCGTGGCATGTAAGATCATCCTTTCCAGAGAATTATTCAAGGAAGAGAAGAAGATTAAGCCCATGGCGACGGCCAAAGTGGGGCTTTGTTCATCAGGGAATTTGATAAGACGGAAACATGGAAGGCATTTGTTGATAGCAAGTGCCAGTAATCCAAATGGTCTAGACATGATGAAAGGAAAAAAGGTGAACGGAATTCACCATAACGAAGAGACTCATCATCAGCTGCTACTTAAACAAAGGGTTTCTAAGGCACCCCTTCATGCATGTTTGCTTGGAAGGTTTGTAGGTGATAGGTTTATGTATAGACAAACCTTCATTATAAGATCATATGAAATTGGACCAGATAAAACTGCCACTATGGAAACACTCTTGAATCTCCTTCAGGTTTGTTTATCATTCATTTCCTCATCATTACTTAATTAAAAGCGCTTAATGAAGTTTGAAAGTTGATTAATATGTGTATGCAACGAATGTAGGAGACTGCTCTGAATCATGTAACGGGCTCGGGACTAGCTGGGAACGGGTTTGGCGCTACCCGAGAGATGAGTCTTCGAAAACTCATCTGGGTCGTCACTCGCATCAACATTCAAGTGCAGAGATATAGCTGCTGGTATATTTTCTCCCACTATGCTCAATCAAACATGACAATTAATTTGACATAACAAATGAATTTGACAGGGGAGATGTTGTGGAGATAGATACTTGGGTTGATTCTTCAGGAAAGAATGCCATGCGCAGGGACTGGATTATCCGAGATTATCATACCCAGGAAATAATAACAAGGGCAACAAGGTGCGCCACATATGCGGCTACTAATAGTCCAGTTCCAACAATGAATCTTATTCTTACTTGGTAAATGCCTAATTAGTATTGTTCCAATGTAGCACCTGGGTGACCATGAACAGAGAAACAAGGAGGTTATCAAAGATTCCTGAACAAGTAAAGCAAGAAGTGTTTCCGTTTTACCTAGACAGAGTTGCAATTGCAAAAGAACAAAATGATGTTGGGAAAATTGACAAGCTAACTGATGAAACTGCAGAGAGAATTCGATCTGGTTTAGCTGTAAGTACAAGACTACTTTCATATTGAAAAATCAATGCTGTTTGCTGCTTCATTTCATAAACTAATGCTCTCTTGTTGTTCAGCCAAGATGGAATGACATGGATGCCAATCAGCATGTAAACAATGTCAAATACATTGGATGGATTTTAGAGGTAATTCTTCGAAGTTGAATCTCACTTCACTTATAATGCAACAGCAGGTTTTCAATAATGGCTAAGTTAGATGTTATCTGCAGAGTGTTCCAATACATGTATTAAAAGATTACAATATGACAAGCATGACCCTGGAGTATCGACGTGAGTGTCGCCAATCAAATTTGTTGGAGTCCTTGACAAGCTCAACAGCCAGCGTCACTGGAGACCCCAACAATAATTCCAACAATCGCATTGCAGACTTGAAATACACACATCTACTTCGAATGCAAGCTGATAAGGCTGAGATAGTCCGTGCCAGATCAGAATGGCAATCCAAACAAATAACACAAGTCATCACATAGATCTCAAAAACATCAATTTTACATCAACTTAGTTGATTCAATTTCACATGATCAAAGCACGGTTTATAGAATACAGAAATAGTTGATTGTGTCATGCTTTCTGAATTCAGAATCCCTATTGGAACCTGAATCCGGTGACTCATCTTCCTCTTTTAACGACGACTTTCATCGGATAAAACAATGTGTCTTGTATTTTGAGTTAAGTAAACCGTAAATCTCACATTATTATTGTCAATCCAGATTATTTAATTTAAGAAGCATATTAGACAACTTTGGTATGATTATATTTGGCGAGTTAAAATCCGCAGGCTATATATGCACATTTTTGCAAGTGCAAATATGTCCTTTATAAATGTTACGTACTGATCTCTTGAGGATGCAATTATGTAATAAAAATGAAATCTGTGCAGAGATGTATTGTAAAAACAATCAGCTAGTTGCTAGCCATTCCAACCACAACAAATCGACTCAATTGAATTGAAACTCATTACAACTGAATTCCCAGAAATATTTGCTATGACAGAGGGCATTTGGAATCTTAGCTGGACGTCAGAATATTCGCATGAGTAAGTTGATGGTCAGAATTCTTTTTACTGTTCATCATTGCATGCTACTACAACACATACGAAACAACATTGATTTGGTCCTGACATCAAAGGAACAACCCTTTCGGACAAAAGAAAATACAACTTCTGATTGTTCTTTGTACTTGTCTGTCTTGTCGTACTATGATGCTAAGACTGGAGAACAAAAATTGGGCCTAAGTTTAATTGGAGTTTGTATAGTGCACAAAAATTCTGGCCCAATTTCATAATAATCCCATAATAGTCAGCCCTCTACAGTGTTTGACAGATGAGTGCATCCCCACTACCATAGATTCTCATTCTGGTTCCTCAAAGCTCTAGAAGTATAGACCACAGGAGAAGAAGCACTTTGAACCGTTGTATTTAGTGTCAACCATAGCTATAGATATGTAAATAGTTGAATCTCCAGTTGCCTCTATGTGAAGAAATTTTTTTATGGTCAAAGAGAATGATGAATGAGAGTGTTGAATATGATCATCAGACCTTAAACTCCTCTCCTCTCTGGCATTCTCATCATTCTACCATACAATGAAGTGACATGTGACCGGAATGATTAAGAAATGCATCTCAATAATGTCCCTTAATTCTCCTAACCCATTTTCATATTTAAAGAATCGCATCCATTCTTTTTCTTCATTGCACATTATTTTACATCAACTTTCTTACCTTTTTACCATAAAATATTATCAACCCATTAAAATAATATGCTACTTCTATCCTCGTATATTCCACCTGTTCCAGTAGATCCCACTCAAAATAGGCATCAACTCAAAATTTCAATAGGATTTCATTTCGACAAGGCGAACTTTAAGACAAATTTTAGATTTTTAAAATCTAACACGACGACTTCCAAATGGGTAGCATCATAACAACCCACCAGTATTCTGCTGAATTAAAACAAGGGTTTTTTTTTTTTTTAATGGAACTTAAAGGTGAGTGCGTTTAATCTAAAACTGTTGTACAAGACAGAGCTGTGCTGTTCTCCTTATCTATATATGACAATATGAGTGACATCAATAACATCTTTTCTCATCAACCATCTACCATATAAAACAGACAATTTTGTGCCCGATTTTTTAAGCTTATCTTTCAAGACATCACTCTTGCTAATGTCCTACAGGACTCCTCCTCTATCTTCAACTGCACTCACATAATTGTGCCTAGTCTGGTCATGAGTCAAATACAGTCAAAATATGCACTCAGATAAAAGAAAGTGACGGTCCACTAATTAATATATAAAATTAAATACTGAATATGGTTGGTGGTCCATAATAGCAGGCTGGCTAAGTAGACAAGACAAAGAACCAATTAGTGTGACCACGTGATCATCACAACCTCACTTTTATTCAGTGTCACTCTCCACCATGTTACGTTTAAAGATCTGACCCCAGACAACACAGCCGTAATGTAAATTTTTTAGTAATGAATTTCATTCCGGGCAATGGAATGTAATTTAGGGAGGGGATGTTACGTGGGCTTGGCCCGTTAATGCTTATGGACCCATCATGTGGGCCCAACTACTACCCTACCAATTTTACAGTTTCAGTCTGCACTGCACTCACGCGTTTCATTTGATTGTGGGATGAAATCTCCATGGATACAATTTAGGTTAGAAGACCGGCAGTGGGAAACTAGAGAAAACGATAATGGATTTGCGGAGTTTCTCCGAAAATGGTAATTGAAATAACAATGATGATGTATGCATCACATTAAAATGCGAGCAATTACATCACCATACATCATCCAGACTGGCAGTGGTGCCCACAAAATGAGGCCAAACTCTTTTTTGTCAGGCGAATTTAGTACACGTCAGGCTATCGCCAACACCACCTCCAAGTCATTCCCCACCCAACACAGATTCCGCCACCGCCTCCCTAATTCACAGCCAAAATTTTCAAGTACTACTCCATATGCATTCATGAAATATGAAACAAAAAGGGAAACGAAAACAATAAAAACGTAACAATCAAATATATATATAAAATAAGACAAGTGTTAAAAAACAAAAAAATTTAATCTTAAAATATCGATAAAAAAGATTTAAATTTAAATTTTATGATTGGAAAGTCTTTTTTACTATTCAAATTATCTAATATTATCCGTGCATATATTATATAGTTGTACTCACAAGTTTTAAATGGATTGAAAGAGAAATCTGTACAATAATAAAAGGCTAGAATTTGAGACGTGATACAGGAAAAAAGGGAAGTGAGGCCGGGCATGCATGGTGGTCTCTGATCTTCCTTACACCACGCCATTGGTAAGTTCATCACATTCAAGGCTGGTAAAATTGTTTTTAGCAGTGCCCAGTAAATTATGGACAACTTTTTTCGGTGGACCGTCCATCTACCTATACTGAATCAATATAAAGTTATAAAAATCTAAAGAAGTAGCATTTCTTAAGGAAATCATATATGATTTTTTTGTGTAAATTTACATCAAGCTCCTCTTTTGTCTTGAATTTTAATCAAACAGATAATAATATTAATTGAATATTTTATAAAACCCTTTTTTAAAATATGAGGTTTTCAATGTTTACGAGATTCCTCGTAACAGTATTTCTGGTAGTGATTATTGTTACTAATTAATGTTAATTAATATATATAATATGTTGTACTTTTCTTATTAAAAATAATGTTGAGAGGGTACACTTATGAGTCCTTTCTCCTTTGGAAGGAGAGTTTTAGAGGTTCAAGACAAGTTCGTCAACAAAAGTATACTTAATTCTTAATTCATCAATTTGATTTGAATTAATTAGCAATGAACCTAGTGGAAACGAACATTATTTCCATTGGAAGCAAGAATTCTCTGAGTTCTTCTACCCCGAGCCATGGCGAAGGCCAAAGGGTAACGTAGGGTTTAAGAAAATCAGAGTCATTGATGGTAATAATCAAAAGAAGGAAAAGGAAAAAGTGTTTGTTAGTTGTAGACAATATATATAAAAGATGCTAATCTTGAGGATGTTCATATGTTAACTATATATATATTGCTATAAATATACTCAATGTTTTTTTTTTTTTAATAAAGAATGTTATTTGAAAAACATTATCATATTGAATTGAAATCAACTACAACAAATAATACAAACCCTAACTTCAGTGATATGCCTCAAAATGGGATAATAATAATATATTTAATTCATCAATGCTGTAAATTGATAACTACAAGATAATGATATGAATTCATTGTTTTTCACGAATCAAGTGGACAATTAATGTTTTTTTTTTAATTTGAATTTTTTCTTATCTGGGCATTCTGCAATTTCTACAATGGACTGCGTTTAATATGTTAGGTTTCATTTTTTGATTCCCATGCCCTACCATGTGTTAACATTAAATGGTATAATATATAGTCTACTCAGTTACGTTAATTATATGGAAAATTTGATTGAAAACTTAAATTAATTAATGTTGAACAAAGTAAGGGATAGAAAAAAGAAGAGGACGGACCCTGGATATAGGAGTTTGTGGTGGTGTTGGCATGAATGTAGAAGAAAGCTAGGTTTCATCTTTCCAAACACCTATATCTTTCACTATCAGCTAATTTACTCATTAATTCACCAACTGAATGATAGATGGTTTACAAAGGGCTTTCATTTATGAATAAAATTATATATATTTATAATTAATATCAATCATATGATTAAATAATTTTAAAATAAGATAAAGTAATATCATATTTAAATTGATATTCACTTTAAAAGATGATTTTAGATGAATCGGGCATGTTATCCATCCTAATTATTAGAGTTTATTCGTGCACTGTGAGATTATGTGAAGTTCATACCAAATATTTATGCCAGAATTTGGCTACATTTTGCTTCTGATGGAAGCAGCAGCTACCTTTGGCATGCATACTAGGCTGCTTGCTAGGAAAAATCGTTGGGAATAAATGTTGCCCGCAATAAATTATAGGCCAAAAGAGTTGTTCCCACCCAAGGTTAAGTGTAACTTCAAATTCATATCCATTAAATTTTCAAAACCTAAACTTCCACCTATGGCCAAAACTCTATTTAAAAATTCAATTAATGTTAAGGGTTAAATCGTTATTTAACAAAAAAATAAAAAACTAAAGTTTTGTTGTATTTTTCCTCCTCATTTTAAAAATCTAACATTTCTTCTCACCCAAAATTTGAAAAATAGCAATTTCACCTATAATGTTCTGAAACCATCATCAAAGATGGCTTAGTTCGCCCTCCTAGCTTATCTCCTCCTGTGGATTTGTTTTCACCCACCAATAATAGAGATATTCTCCAATGAAGACGAAATCGTTTTTGTTAGAGTATCTTCGTTTGAGACGAAGACAATATCTTTGTCTTGGACAAAGAGGAAATCGTCTTCGTCTGAGATGAAAACACTTTAACAAAGACGATTTCATCTTCGTTTTGATAATTACACTCTGACAATTTCAAAATCTTAGAGGTGAAATTGCTATTTTTCAAACTTTAAGTGGAAAAAAATGTTATATTTTCAAATTGAGAGGGAGGGGATTGTGATGAAACTTTAGTTTTTGAAATTATTTTGTTAAATAACTATTTTGTCTTTAACTTTAACTTAAAATTTTTACAAAATTTTGTTTATAGATAAGACTTTGAGTTTTTAAAAGTTAGAGAATGAAAGTTTAAGATTATACCTAACCTTGGTGGGGACAAGTCTTTTGGCCTAAATTACAATGTAATTTTAATAACCTAAACCTAAAGTTAAATAAGAAAACATGGTTGAGACATGCACCAGAAAATCACAAAATAAATAGGATACCAAAAATGATAACAAAAACAAAAACATATAGGTGGAATGATAGAATTAGCATGTGATGGTGGAATCTGAGGCAGAAGAAGAAGCCATAAAAGATATAGCCTTCGGAAAAGATAAAGACATGGCTACCAAACTTACAAGAAACCATTGCATAATCTAAGCTATATTGTTTGGCACAACTCTCCACATATGCTGCTTTTATTTTTGCTAAAGGTAATTGCATGTGCCTCTTATTCACTGCTTCCTACTGAACAATTACTTGTATCATTCACTCAATCGAGCCCACTCCACAGAAATGATGAATCAGTATCCGAGTGCAGAAAAGAAAAAAACTGCCTTGAAAGATTTTCTACTTAAAACCTTGCTGAATATGCATTTCTCAGTACTTTTTCTACTGGCGCTGCCACTCTCGGGTTAATTTTCTGTGCGAATTGAAAGAGCAGTCAATCATATCAGACTGCACCCTGCCATCTTGAAAGAATAAAGAGAGTTAGCTACACCAATTTTTAAAAAAGAAATTCATAGAAAACTGGTTTTTAAAGATTCTCTTCTCTCTCTATATTAAGCTGGATATATATTTGTCAGGTTGGTTGGGGTATTATGACTTCTTTACTTTTTGCAGAGGGGCTTTTGTTGATAAAAACTACCAGAACTTTCAAAATTCAAGGATTCTAAGAATTTCAATTAAAAAAAAATTGTAAAACTTCTAGTCTTCTACAAAGTCATACTGAGACTTATGCCATTACCCAAGTCCGAAGGTATATTTACCACTCTTCCTTGATCCCGAATGTAGAAAACTTTTGACATTCCCAAAATCAAACTCATATTTCAAAATTCATACCATGAATTGAAAGTTTTGTTGCAAAATCAACGATTTCTGCGCAGACAGAGAAATAGTAGATGACTGATAAAAGTTTATAGCCTAGAAGAGGCAACGAATGTAAAATTTTGTGAAGGAATTTGAGTTTGAGATTCACCGGCAATGTATTAAAATCAAACCTTTAATTTCAACATGTTTAGTGTGAAGGGTTTCACATTGACAAAGTAGTTTATATTGTAAGGAAGGTTTACTTGCTCCCTTAATCACCTAATTCATATCAATAATCAGATCACAATTGTATATAAAGAAAAATTATGTCAAAATAGTAATTAACAATAATACTACTCATTCACTAAACTGAACCAACTGAAAAACGACCCAGAAATTTTCTTTTCTTCCCTAATCCACAACCAATGTAAGTGCGAAACTTTCAGTCAAAATCTCTTCAATTTCATTTCATAATCTGCGTCTCACCTACTAATTTTTCAAACAGTGAGAATTGAGATCAGTGACCTTCCACCAGCGAAAAGAGAAGAATATTAGAAAAAAAAATGATTATAGTAATCAAAGCATCCTAGAAATGAAGACAAAATAAACAAAAAAAAGTGGCGAGACTTTATATGATTGTTATTTATATGATTTATATATAACAGCGTGAATTAAGAAGTACAAGTCTCGCAAAATTCTACAGCTTATCTGTAGATTATACTTTATGGCAGAAAATTAAACTACACAGCACAAAAGGGCCCATCGAGATAGATGGATAGATCACCTCAATTATTTTCTTCTCTCCATTTTGCCCTTGTGTTCCCAAATTTTTACATTACAGAGCAAGCATTAGGGTTCTCATCACTGAAGATCTGAGGAGGGTATGCATACAATTCCGTGGCATACCTTGATGGGTAATAGTTATATTCATTTTTCTTGAGCTCCACTACTTTTGTCTCTTCTGTTGCTTCTCCTGCTTTACCTTCATCGCCACCACCTTCTTTTTTCTCTTCTTCACCGCTTTTCTTTTCTTTCTCATCACCACCACCACCACCAGCAGCACCACCGCCACCCCTACCTGCTTCTTCTTTCTTCTCTTCTTTGACTTCCGGGGCTTTCTCTTCCTTCTTCACCGGCTCTTGTTTCACAATCACTGCATGTTTCCCAGTCCTCTTGTGCACGTATTCAACCAGCTTTTGAGGATCAAAAACACCCTTCACGGAAACCTCTGAGGCCTTTAGATCTGGCTCCGCTGCTTCCACCCCTGAAAGTTTCAATCTTGTTTGAAAATCCGATTTTATATATGGGCTAGGTTTCATTGGAATCAAGATTACAATACATTAATTTTGATTTGGGGTTGGTGGGATTTAATTTTTAACTAAATTAAGTTGAGTTAAAAGAAGTATATTGACTTTAATTGGACAAGTTATCATTGAATCTTAATGACTTGAATAATTTAATAAAGTGAAGACCGGGGTTTGAAAGATTGGTGCGAGAATAAACTCTTTTCTTTCTTTTCTAAGAAATTTAAAAGGTAAAATGAAAATCAGAGTCGCAAAAATTAAATACCACAAAAAAGCATGACTTTTAAATCTAACAAAAAAATAAGAATAAAATCAATGAATCTACCTTTCATTCTCAGTATGCGTTTTTTGATCTCCTGAGCACAAGCCTCGCAATGCATGTGAACTTTTAACACCACCGTGATCAGTTGTGGCTAAAGAAACAAACGAAATGACTCTTTAATCCTATTTACGATGGATAAAATGAACGTATTGACATATTCGTTGGCAAGTGGAAAGAATTAAAACCTCTTCTTTCTTCTCTTCGGGCTTAGGCTTCTCTTTCTCTTCAGGCTTCTTCTCTTCCTCTGCCGGTGGTTTGGGGATGGGAGACAGAAGCTCCACCTTCCTGTGAGTCTTCCTTTGAACTCTCTCCAAAACCTTGAGTGGATCAGCCTTTTCTCCTTTGACAACCACCTTTTGGCTTTTGCAATCGGTCATTACATCTTCAACTCCTGTAAACATAAATATGTAAATACATGCATATTCAATCACTTAATAGATCAGGACAGAACAGAAGCAAGTAATTAATTATTTATTTATTCACCGTCAAAGCCTTTAAGACAGCGACGAACTTTTCGAGCACAACCCTGACAATGCATGTAAACTTTCAAGACGATTTCTTGTGGTGGAGGAGGAGCTTGTTCTTCTTTACCCTCCTTTGATTCTTCAGCTGGGGATTGCTTCTCTTCTTTCTTTGCTTCAGCTGGAGCTTTCTCTTCTTCTTTCTTCTCCTTTTTTTCTTCTTCAGGTTTCTTCTCCTCTGCCGGCGGTTTCTTCTCTTCCTAAACAAAATACAGATGCCAAACAAGAGATTAAGGCAAACAATAAAGATATGGACATAAAAAAGAATTGGAAACTTAAGATTACAAGACTTTCAAGACCTCCCCCATTAATTAGTTTAGAATGAGTTCGAAGTTCAGGGACTCTGTTGAGGAAATAAGCTTTTGGTTTGAGGCGCTGACTGCTTTGAGTTGGTGTTCTTTCTCTTTGTGTTTTTGAAACTAGTTTCCACCACAGTGGGCTGTGGACCATCAGATCTGAAGGCGAGGCGCTAGCTCGTCGATTCTTATCATCATCAATAAAATGCTAAGCATGACGTGGCTTTTTATAAGGGGCACGTGCAATCAACTAAGGACATGTTGGAGACAAATGGTGCCCGGAGCTTACATGCTATCCCATGGCCCCTTTTTGGGGGCATTTATGTAATTCTACATTTCCTCATTTTAACTGCTAATGGCGTACATTTGTTATTTAGGTTAACTTCAAGATTAAAAAAAAAAAGGCAAAGGTCCAAGTTTAAGCAGCATCCCAAGACACACCTATGAAGTTTAAAAAACTTAAAATCTCATCTATCTCGTTAAAAATCTCAGTTAGGCGTTAAAAGTAAAACCATCTTTTAACAAAAAAACTAAAGTTTTATTCTTTTGGTCCCCTTAGCTTGAAAACTCACAATTCCCTCCACCTAAAGTTTGAAAAATCAAAATTTCCCCTAAGGTTTACAAATCATAGTCAAAGTCATCGGAGATGGCCGCCCTTGATGATGTTTGCTCTCTCTCTGGGCTCAACTCTCTCTGTTGATCACTTTTCAGCCACCGGCGTAGGCTATTTCCTCCTACGAAGACGAAATTATCTTCGTCGGAGTGTCTTCGTCTCGGATGAAAATGATTTCGTCTTCGTCTGAGATGAAGACTACATTCAAAGGTCTCAAACAGAGATGATGTGGCCTTCTGAGTCCACCAACTGTCGTCTTGGTCTTGGTTCGCCTTCATTTGAGACGAAGACACTCCGATGAAGATGATTTCGTCTTTGTCGGAGGAAATAGTCTACGTCGGTGGCTGAAAAATAATTAGCAACGAAAGTTGAGCCCTGAGGGAGAGCCAACACCGCCAGAGATGGCCATCTCTAGTGACTCAACCATGATTTGCAAACTTAGAAGAGAAATTTTGGTTTTTCAAACTTCAGGTAAAAGGTTTAATTGTGAGTTTTCAAGCTGAGGGGAAATTTAACAAAACTTTAGATTTTTAAAATTTTTTATTAAATAACTATTTTACCTATAACTATAATTGTGATTTTTAATGGATAAATAAGATTTTACATTTTTTAAACCTCTTTGGTATGACTGGGATAACACTTAAACTTGAGGGTGAAATAATCCTTTGGCCCAAAAAAAAAAAAAATATCCTTTTTGTGTTACCCGTAAGGACCCACCATGTGAGCCCGTTTTGACGGGAACAGCGACGGCTCCGTTAGTGATTCCGCTGGCAGCTGAGCCGTTGAATGTTATGAAATATGATCTGTTAAAATTTAATGATCATCATTACTAACTACTATTTCTATTAGAGAAATATTGAGTGTAAAATATTTGTTCGCTGTTTCTTTTCTGTAACGTTATATAATTTCTATTTTTATGGTCTAGTCTAACTATATGATAATAACATGATTAATTAGGTAAATTTATTTCTAGATCTATGTGATCGTTTGATTATTAAATAATGTACCTTTTTATGTGTACATCTAAATTTTATATGTCAATAATTGTGCACTTTCACTGCAAACACAGCAAACTTCTTTGCTTATCAACCACACGCACAAGCGAAAAAAATAGCTCATCCAAATCTGATTTCATTAGAATGTGGTCTTAATATTTAGGTTATTTGATTTATGAGAAATGCAAAATATTTATGCGATTTTTCAGCACCAACTAATATATATAATTCTAAATCTTACACAATGTACGTTATGGTAACATATTTAAACTATATCTAAATATGTATATATTTCAAATTTAAATAAGAAGGAATCTTGCATTCATCAATGATTTTCATGATAGTTGAATCGCTTATCGTATCATGTATTGAAAATCTAATTTTTTGTATCATGTATTGAGTATCGTATTATATTGAATGATACAACTTTTAAAAAATAAAATTATAAAAAAAATTTAAAAATCTAATTGATAAACATTCTCAAAATTTAAAATTTCTCATATAAACCCTATTATATAATCATTTTCTCTGAAAAGTATATTAATTTATATTGATAATATATGTCATATTGTATTATACGATTAGTCAATTGGGTCAAATTAATTTGATATATCTCATGATATATATTATTTTTTATTTATATTATATGTAAGATACTAATAATTATAGTGATACGTACATTAATACCTTAGTTAATAAATGTTATAAGAATATTTTGTGGAAAGTTTGAATACTTTTATTATTATTATTATTTTGGGAAAATGACTATTGCCCACCCAAGTTTTAACCAATATCAAAAGTATACCTATGCCTGATGAAAAACTCAAACACTCACCAATCTCTAAACTACCGTTAAGTTTTTTATTAAATATAGGGGTAAAACTATCATTTTACTGTTTATATTCAAGTTATATAATTTTATCTCATTTTTCCCTCTGATTTTAAAAATTAACTTTTACCCCTATACCTGAATTTTGAAAAGTGACTTTCGCTCCCCCCTTAAATCCCTAATTTTTTTTCCCTTTTCTTCCGACCACCGACGACGACATGGTTGGAGAGAGAGTGACTCTGGACGACGCTCGTCAAGCTTCACTGGACGACGAAGCATCATCCATTCTCTGGACGACGCTCGTCATCCAGATCTGGATGACAGTTGTCCTCTTTGGATGACGATCGTTGTCCAAAGGTTGACCTCTGGATGAAAACTCCTCCATCATAGGTCAACCATCGTTGGAGAAAGTGACTGATTTTAAAAGGAAAAAGTAAATTTGTTAAAACTTAATTCAAGAGAAAAATGTTAATTTTTCAAATTAAAGAAATAAAAATGAGATACAATTTTAATTATTTAATATTATTGATAAAATAACGAATTTACCCTTAATCTTAATAGAAAATATGTGGGTATGTCTTAATAGATTAAACTTCGGATAAATATTTGAGTTTTTTATTATATATGAGTATGCTTTTGAAATTCAACTAAAATTTGGATGAGAAATTGTCCTTTTCCCTATTATTTTTTAATAGAAGTGTACCTATGACCTTGACCAAGGTAGAGCTTTTTATTTGGTGAAGTGCTGACTAGAAGTTGGTATAATCGCTTGTCAAGACATCCCTGGCTCGAATAAAATTTCTGAGTGGTCTACCAGCTCCAACACAACACATATATTGCATATGTTATGTCTTGTCATTAGAGTACGATTATATGGTTTATATTAATTATTTATTTTCGCTAGCTGTAAGCTTTTCTGGGTTCATATGTATGTTAAAATTATTATAATAAATTAACATAAGATCAGCATGACAAACTGGAAGCATAAAGAGAACGCCATACGCCATCCTTGGCATTTTATGCATGATTTACCCACCCATATAAAAAACTTACAAAATGTATTTCCTATTATTATTTTTATATTCATTTATTATATTTTTATTTGGTGAGTCAAGATTTAATTGGAACCTTGTGAAACAAATTGATTAGATTTGTCATGTGTCCAAATTTTCAAAGGGTCGGCAATGTTTGCTCCTAATCCTTCTAACATTGATAAGTGGGACAACTAGATTAGCAAAATTATATGGATGAGAAGAGACGGTATTGTTGGTTCTGATTCAGAAGAAAGCTAGGGAAGTGTTTGCATGGATAACACTGTGACATGACCTTGATTTGATCTAGTGTGGTGGACATTATTTAAACAATATATACGACTATAAAGAACGATGTCGTATTCATCCAACATAATAAAATTTGTCTTGAAACAGGCATCATTGACTAGTGATAAGATATCTTATCAAAAACTTTTAAAATTCATATAACAATGATGAAAAAAAAATGCTGGTGGATAGTTTAGTGGAGGTGCGAGGGGTGGGATGAATGGTGGGATATCATAAATCTTCTCATTTTTTAGTGGGTGACATTGATATCAACATCGATTATTGTGAGTTGACCTCAACTTCCACGATTGTAATTCATCCTGCCACAACTATAGTATCAAACTCAGGAATTACCCTCACATCAACTGGATATGTAACTTTCTTGGTGATTATGATCTTCAGTGCTCACATTTTTTTATTTCAGTGACATGTTTTTTGTAATCTTAAAGAAAAAAAGAAGGGAAATAAATGGACTGGATGCATGGATGGAGCTTTTAACGTATCAAATACATTAACAAATGATTAATGGATGAAGCTTCGAATTCTCCGCAAAGTCTTAACTGTCACCCTACAAAAAATAACACTTGAAAGACATACATCGTGCTCTGGGAGGATAGCTAGTCTCTCTCACTAAAGGGCCTACTGCTTCAACAGAAATTCCCACATTGATTAGGCCTGTCAACTCCATGTGAGTTTGTCCAATTCCAGTCCACTTAACTCTCTTAGTTTCTCCTCATTTTAAATTTGCAGAGCTCAGGATTATTCTAAAAGGAAATAAAAATTTAATCTTATTAATAGTCTGTTCTGATGCCACATGGTTCTGAAATTTCAAAATCTTCAACTCCAACATGACGTGATTTATGATTATGCTTAGCTTTTCGGCACGAATCATCTGGGCACTGGTTTTCATTTTGAGGATTTATTACCCTTTACACTTGGTGATAGTCTAGTTATGAGTGGACAAAATATTTATACTTCTGGAAGATTTCGACTAGTCAACCAACGATATTTTTGATAGATTTCATACACGTCGCTCATCAGTTGCCTCCAAAGGAAATCAATAACATGAAACATCCTATTTATCACGTTTTTACATGAACTATGTGGATTAAGTAAAACAACTGAAGAAAGATTTTGCATCATTAACAAGTTTTGCAGACGGGCATATTTATATATTTTGGAAAGCAATAAGTCATTCATATATCCTTCTTCAACTTAACATAAGAGTAAGATTCTCAGTTGTCAATCATGTCAGATAAAACCCCAACATATAATTTGATTGCGCATGTAAGTGATGATAGCTTGCGGATCTTTTGTTTCTTTTCGGTAAGTACTTGTGGATCTCATCACCAATGAGACGAAGCTTTCTACTTATTTATCACAAGAAAGATTTTACGGACGTGACAATTTATTTCTCATAAATCATTTAATTACCTTAATTTACCAGCCATCTTTTGTACCCCATTAATAAGTGATTATATTTGTCACTTCCAAACGTATGTCTCAATTACCTCTTAGGCTTTAGGCTTGTTTAGATTTATTTAAGTACATATAATCAAGAATCATTCTTATCCATGACTATAACAATTTAAATTTGCTCAACATAATTAAGCAAACACTTAAGTGTTTAAAGTCCCTTGCTCGGATTAATTTAAAAATTGACTGACTTCAATTGTCCAATAGATATGTTTTCTGGATGAGCAATGTTACATGCATATGCTTTGAATATATAAAGTGAACAAGATTTGTCGTCTTCATCAAGGAAAACGAAGTCAAACATTACCTTGTCTTCCTATCTTCGTCTTTTAGCTTAAATGGTCGATCGGAGAGAGAGAGATAGAGAGAGAGACCATCAGAGGGAGAGGTTGTCAGAGAATGCAAAATAAACTCTATGGAGAAATATTATTTTTTAAAATATGATATGGGAAAAAATTATTAGGTTTTAAAGTTTAGAAGAGGAAAAAGAGATGAAATTTTAAAACTAATAGATTTGGTTAACTTTAATAGTTTATGAGTGGGTATTTGAATTTTTTAAAAGTAATAGGTGAAAACTTGCAAAAAGAGGAAATTTTGGGTGGGAATAATTCATTGGCCATTTATTAATCATAGAAAGAAAATTAAATATTTGCGACAAAGAATGCTTAGTAAAACAAAATAGAGTGGGCTTCAGACCCACGAAGCTTGTCCAATATCCAATTTAGAGAACATTCAAAAGCAAGCCAATAAGATCTGGCATTTTATGAACTTGCAAATTAAGAAGATTGTGCACGAACGATAGGAGCTTCAGAATTGTAAGACGTCTCAACTATCACCAGGCAGACAAGCTTTAGCTAGCTAAATAAACATGATCAGCAGAGGGGTTAGCATTCAGCCATGAAAATCTATATGAATATGAATAATATTTTTATGCTCAGGCATCATTCATCGGGGGAACAGCTTTGAGTGTGGCAGGCTTGCCATGTGAAGCTCATTTCGAGATGCTTTATATCGTCACACTTTTCTGTATATCTGTATTTTATTCAATAATTTTTAAGTTTTCGTCTGAAGTAGTTTGTTCATTCTCTAAATTACACTATTTGTTTTCTCTGAATCTTCAAAATTTTTCAGTGGTCAGCCTCTGAGTTAGGATAATCAAAGTTTCGGGATCAGATGCCCTTATATCGATGGCTGGTAGTTCCCAAGTAGGAGGGGTGATTCGGGATCATATGCCCTCATATCCAGCAAGATGTTAACATCTCCCATAAATTCAAATTCAAATCATGAATTAAGGTCTTACGACAGGAGAGTTTTAAATGTAACTTCTCTCTTCTAAAATCTTGTATATAAACAAGAAAGGAGGTAGGAGAGAAAAAGAGGAGAAACAATACACAAATAAGGTTACAATTTGGTATTATTCTTGTACTATACTCATCTAGTGACAATACTATAAACGTAAAAAATCATATATCTTAACTATTTTTTACTTATCTCAACTTCTCTTACACACTCGTGTCAAACCTCTTCCAGTCTTTTTAAACTCTACTCACCAACAAATATTTTTGCCCTATCTATTTTCATTTTTCAATTGATTTATGTCTTACAAGAGATGAAGAAATCAAAATGTTTAATCAAGTGTTTGGTAGTGTAACTATCCACTGAGAACTTACGATGAACAATATACTAGAAAAAATTTGTATGGTAGTTTTGCTTTGTATAAATTTTTAGAATAATATTGAAAATTATCCAATAAAAATCCTAGTAAATTATGTGAAATACCAAATAAAAGTCTATTTTTAGTTAAAGCATGCGGCACTGCAATTTATAGAGCGTTTGGAAGGTAAAACATGTGGGGGGTAATAGTCACCGAGAAGTACTTGAAAAAAGTACATTGTTGAAGCAACTTAGTAAATTGAGGATGAAGAACCCCATTTTTGCAAAAGAAAACAGGTCTTGTATAAAAATTTTCTTTGCTTTAAAACATCAAAAATCAATGATCATCCCCACCCTTCTAATCAACCTACAACTCATTCACTCTTTTTTTTTTTTTTTCAAACATCATGTTTACAGTCTTGGGCAGAAACGAAATTTTGAGAACTAGCTTAGCCAAAAGAAACCAATAATATTTTGCAAGAACAAGATGAAGCAAGCAATAGTTGCAGATTTAATAGCAATGCTGCTTGAGTGAGGGGCACTGCATTGGCCTCTGTTAGTTCTCGCGAACAACATTAAGTCAGGTACTAGAGTAACTTTGAATTGAGGAATTTCAGAGTCTAAATTGTTTGGCACTACTAAAATTTTTTTCGATTTCAAGCAATTGGAAAAGTTTCAGAAGTATCTCCTCAATGGCTCAATCATAATTGCAGTGTGCAAATTAACTAGAAATTTTTGACAAAAGAAGAAGGCAATGCCTGCAGCATGTACATGTAATTTTGGTGGTTTCATATTACGAAGCTATTCTTGCTTCACCACATAAGATAAAAGAAAAGCCTATGAATTAACATACATTAATTTTATTCAAATGAATTATTGCTCCATATATAAGACCATCACTTCGATGTAAAAGATCAGATAACTTGTTCAAAAATGGCTTCGAAATATATGATATATTTTGTTGACATTTGGCATATTCTTTTCTTTGTTAAGTAGCAAGAGAAAGCCTTAAGATGAAGAAGGCAGATCAACCCCTCGCCTTTAAACCATTTTTAAGAACATTAATTAGCTCATAGACCTTACCATGAAAACTACCTGCAACTTTATATTAATATTCGGTCTTTCCTTTGTTGAAACTTCTTGTTCTTGGGAATGTTTACATAAACAGTAGTTATAAACTTTCACTATTCTTATCTTTTCATAAACTTATCACTATTCTTATGACTTTACGTGACGTTTACGACACAGCTTTCTCTATTCGGGAGGCTGCAGTTGCACCCATGAATGTAGCCTCTTTCTGTCACTTTTCTCTGTAGTCAGTGAAAATGGACGTTGCCCATTTAGCCGCCACTCTTCTGTTCTCTTTCTTTATAAATATTCTTCTTCTCTCCATTTCAAAAACCTCCTCTTCTCCCTTTTTTTTTCAATTACTTGATATCGAGTAGCTTCGGTGTTTCCTACTTATCAATCCATGTCCATGGATAACTACCACATCCTTCTGTCGGGCTCACAAAGATTTTCAGCTTCTCAATCCTCTTTAAATGGGGGAAATACTGAAACTCATCATTTTCATGCTCAGAATGAAAGCAAGGCAGAATATAAAAGTCAAAGCCCATATAATACAAACATTTCTAACAGTGGAATTACCTCTCATTGTTCTGGGAGTGAGGTTAAAGCAGAAACCGAAGGAGAAAACAAGGGACTCAAAAAGCACAGATATGCATTTCAAACCAGAAGCCAGATTGACATACTGGATGATGGGTATCGGTGGAGGAAGTATGGCCAAAAAACAGTTAAGACCGGTAAATTCCCCAGGTAATTAACTTTAAGCTTCTCCCAACATTTAATCTAATTATTATAATTAATGCATACCAACATCAGGAAATTTCTTACCACATCTTGCATCTATTAAATATAAGTTATCTATAGTTTTATATTGTATTATTATTGACAAATTGGAGCAATCAAGATCTTAATTTACACTAGTTAATATTTTCCCAAGAGAGAGATACTGATATAATGAAATAGTTCTCTATGGGATTTGGTCCTTCGTACCATGGAGATGATTTTCAAATTCAAGTCAATTATTTAGACTTGGACTGTACTTCTGTCTCAAACTATAACTGTGAAGAACTTGAATAGTTTTTTGAATTCATGGCCGCATGTATGCTGAAAAGGAACAAAAAGTTATAGCTCATTTTCGAAGTTGATTTGGGAACAAGGTCCATTCTTGAATAATGGTTGCAGCATACATATTCTGTAAATCCAGTTTGCCAAATGCTTTCTTCAGCAAAAAAATGAAAATTTCCCATTTTCTTGTATCTCCATATCAAATACAGTCAACTTCGTCCATAGTTTCTGTGATTTGCCTTGCCTGGCCTCTAGTTCTCTTGGTGGCTAAAATGATATAATTGTATAGCAAATAAATTTGTTTCTTGATTATTACTGCTTTTATATCAGAAAGGAAAAGGTTTATTTGAAATTATAGGAATATATATAAGCTACTGGAAAATCTGTTTGAGCTAATTTTATGAATTGGTATATTTTGTGAAGCAGAAGTTATTACAAATGTACTCATAAAGGGTGCAATGTGAAGAAACAAATCCAACGCAGTTCCAAAGATGAAGAGATTGTGGTGACTACCTATGAAGGAATGCACACACATCCAATTGGGAAATTGGCTGACAACTTTGATCAGATCCTGCGTCAGATGCGAACCTATTCTACTTTCTATACTTAAGGTTACTATCCTTTTATCGTAAAGACTAGAGTTTGTAATACCTATACCTTTTTCTTATAATATAATCAGGGACGAAGTCGTTGAAATGTAAGGGGGTCAAGGATAATAACATTAGCTTATAGGAGAAAGAAGGTTGAAATTTTAATTTTGGTCAAGCTCCTTGTCCCTCCCTCCACCCGTTCCTGAATATACTTATAAATAAGATATATATTTTCTGTAGTACAGATAAATATATGAAATAAATCACATAGCGGTAAAATTATATATATAATTTGGTATATAAATAAAAATATATTATTATATAATTATATATTATTTTATTTTTAATTTTTAATTATTTAATCCTATAATAATATATCACTATTTATATATAAAATTATATAAAAAATTTATAGCAATGGAATGACAAATAAAATTGATATGTAGATTGGCAAATAACGATTCAATTCTGACGCATGGTGTTTTCTGCATCAATTGTTAGCATAGGATGGGTTACAGCTTTATTAATGCTGAATGATTTGGCAGATCTATCCAGCCACTCAGAGAAGAAGAGCTTGGAGCCTTGAATTAGCAAAGTGTGAGATTGAACTTGTTCAACTTTTGCTCAGCTTAAAAGAGTCGGTTTCCAACATGATAAGAGCCAGTCTCCAACTTAATATAATAAGTTAAGGTTGAGCTTGACTTAGTACCGTAGCATTTTAAGTTATATTATAGTTTTTTAAGTTATTGTTCTCTTTCAACTTTGTTTCTATTTTTTGTAAGAACTCTTCAAACTTATTATCTATTAATTTTAAAATTATTGTTTCCTTAAAAAAAACATAAAAAAATTTGTATTGAGTTGAGAAAGAAAAACAGATAATTTACCTAAAGGTAAGTTTTTAAATTTTCTCTTATCTATTTAGGTTCTTTGATATTAAATTGAGAGTATTTATATAGTCGATAAAATTAATTATTAAGATGTATCTTTTCAATGTAAGATATACGTCTATCCAACAGATTTTCATCAAGTGATTATATGTACAAATTTAACATATTCAAAGTATTGTTGATTACTCTTTTTGGTAAAACCAATAACTTTCAATATTACTAAGATGTTTTTAATGATTTAATGAAGTTCTAACAAGTTTATGAGTTCGTTAGATGCCGTTATTGTAATACCCTTGTGAAGATATTGCCTTTTGAAAAGAGATGCAACTAACTTGATTACTTGGACATGATTAAAGACTTAAAACTATAAGCTTTGCAAAATTAAAACAATTCTTATGTGTTATATATAACAACCTCGTATTATAACATTTTATTTGATTACTGTTGTTATTGATGAACGATAATATGTTACCTGTTAATTAATAAACCTTAAAATACTAAATTCAAATATCACATGATTCATCTTCATAGGAAAATAAGCAATATCTAGTGCCCCCGACTCAAACGCATGTCCACAACCTTGTCCTAGGACCTAGGATTTTCACTTCCTTTTGGCATATATCCTTTCACTGTTCCAGTTTCGTGTATCACCAGCACTCTGACCAGGAGGGTGACACGCTGTCACCCATCCGTTGAATATCTTCCTGGCGAACAGTGCTGGTGACATTTCCTTCTCTTCATGCAGATTGTAGAAACAAAATGTCAATGTGGCAATAGCACATTATTCACTCTCTCAGCACCTCCAATACATTCACATTTATCACCTTCCATTCTAAGACAAGAATCACTGATAATTCACCTAATTCTCAAATAAATAAATTATAGATAACTCACTGAAAAGTTTACATTAAATAAAATATCATTGCACTTTTTCATTGTGCATTGTCGTTAACACAAGAAATTCCTATTTTAATTATGTGTCAATAAAGCACTGTCATGATAATCTGCAGAAAGAAATCAGTCTTAAGAAGCTACAGTATTTTGAAAGATGGTCAACAGATCCTAGAAAATTATCAATGGAATGTCAATTTTTTTCAATATGGGAGAACTGGACGGTCAATATAATTTAAATTTCTACTCAAGTGCTAGCCCCCCTGCACCAGCTACTCTAGCTTCCTGTCTCTGGATTTGATATGTCTTCCACTATGCCTTTCCCATCCATAACATCAAAGAAGAAAAAGTTCTTGAGGGGATCCCCTTTGCCTGATATTGCTTTAATAACCTCCTAAAAGTTCAAGAGTCAAAAACATTAACTAAAAGTAATATTCCGTAAATAAATAAGAATTAATAGGGTATAATTTCACCTGCCCCAGGATTCCTCCGATGATAGCACAGACTGGAGGAAATTCTCTTGCACCCATGATCAATCTTTCTAGGAGGGTATCAGGGATATGAGATGCATTGAGTGACTGAAATATTAAAGGGATAACACCAATGAGAATATCTACAAGATCAATACAATCAAAAACACATAGGTCAACGCATTTTAAAAGTGCCTTACATTTGCCTCACAAAGCTCCTTTTTCAGCTTCAGAACAGCAGGTAGATCGGCAATTGAAATCTCTCCTGCACCACGTCCTTCCGCTTCTTCAAATTGTTCAATCACTACACGTTTGTATGATACAAGTTATTGCCATTATACACACTATATAATCCAAATTTGATGAAGAAAATGGTACAACTAATCCTCCTCCTTAAAGATGCTACTGAATGGGCAAGACACTTAACTCATAAAAAGGAATAAGTCTAAAAGTGTACAATAATCTGTGAATTATATCTACATTCAGAAAGAAAAAAGACACCATCATCTGCAAATAAAGGGCCCCATCAACAAAGGGACACAATGTAAAATGTTAGTAAAATCCACGTAGTTAATGTAACTTTTCTCAACTAGTTCATACCTATTCCTCTTTTATTTTTTTTGTAAATTTATTTCTCCTTATTTAGAACATAACAGATTGAAAAAGTTACCATACCTCTCATAGCAAAGAAAAGCTTTGCTGTTTTCCTAGGAAGCACTCTCCATGGTACAGATATTGCTTCCTGCAGTGGAGAAGCCGCATACACATAACATCAACTATACATAAAGCAATTATAGTTTAGTTTGAAAACTAATGCTAATTAACAATGGGTAGCAATCCTTAATGCCTATCACATGTATAATCAGATGGACTTTACTCAGATTCAAGTGAAGGATAGTGCCACAAAACAAACAGCCATAGACACACATACACAGATATTCTTTTGCTAGGAAACAAATAAGAACACAGCATCAGCGAATATACTTTATACAGATGAGCTGATGACTGTAACAATCAGTTTGCTCATTGTTCACAACAAATTTACAACAAGAGACATGCAAGTTTGCCAATCTACCTCATCATGCATGTAGTTTTATATTACCACTTTCTTTTAGGTTATGCTTGAAGAGCACATCAATAAATACTAGCTAGAATTGCACATTTTTACTATGTACAGAGTACTACAGAAATTGGAGACCAAACAACACGAATCTGGATAATATACCACTAAGTACAAGAAAGTAGTGAAGCAGAAGAAGAGCAACCCCTCTCCACCACCCCCCCCCCCCCCCCCCCCAAAAAAAAAGGCAAACAGCTAGAGAGAGACATGCAAAGAAATACAATACAATAAGCTAACAATATAAATCAATTGATACCTCAAAACCTGGATACTGCAATTGGCATTCAACTGTTTCTTCAAGCTTTTGCTGTCAACAAATAAAAAATTCCAGTATAGAAAAAGTTATAGTCTAGGCCAATATAACATAAGAGCTTAAATACTAGAAATTTACTTCATAAGTTGACTTGAAATTTCATGATATGAACACCAGGGGAAATAACATATGAGAACTTTCAAATTTGAAGAGAAATTATTACCAAAAACTCTTACAATTAGTATTCTACAAAACCAACTTTTGTCATTAATATGTAAAGCACCTCAAGACTTAGAAAGTCTAAAGCAATCTACCAGATGATTGCCCAGAATATCAAATGGCAGCAATGAATAACGATTTAGCAGATCAGTTAACATAAAGCAAATATTAAGATGACTTCACATTCAAAATTGGCATACAAAGGAAGAAAAATAAGCTCCAAAAGGCACTCAAAATAAGAATTATGTTGTAACATGTTCTCTCTGTTAGTCATATGATCCCCAATGCTTAGTATCAACAGAAGCTTACCCATAATATAATCACAAGATGAATATATGAGACAAAGCCACAAATCATTCTGAAAACATAAAAGCAAAAACAGATAAATGAGAAAGATGATTACCTTCGAATACTTATGGTTCTGCAAATCAACAAATATTTCACCGCAAGAGTCTCTACAGTCAACTATATAAAAAGCTACACGCTTCGACAACTTTCGGCATTTCTCATTGATCAATTTCTGTCCATAAAGCATGCAACAAAGTAAAATTAATAATTAGATTAGGAAACCAGTGCATCAATAGCATGAATAAAATCGTAAATATAAAGGCAATTTTTACAAGTTATAATTATCTATTTGAAAGATGGAAGATTCTTTCAAGTACTTTTTTTGTGAAGGAGCAGCAACTGATAACAACTACATCGAATTTATCATAAAATTCTGCTCCAAAGCTTGACAAATCACCTGTGCAACAAAACTTTAGATTTTACTAAATGTTTATCATCTAGTTCCACTAACAAATTTAAACCAGTATACAACTAAGTAAAATTAAGGGCCAGTCAAAATTAATCAATCTTACATATATGGAATACATAAAGTACACACTTGTTAACACATATCAACAACAATCACTACATAACAACATCTACTAAACCAAAAATAAGAAGACCAGACCTCTTTCAACCAAAACACGAACCATTGGATTGAATTCTTTCAACGAATGGCAGCAAACATCAGCAATAGTTTTCCCACTATACACATTTTCGTCGGGTGGTATCAAAAAATTCGCAGAGAATGCTTCTTCAGTCACCAACCGATCATCCACCAACGTCAAGCTACCAACTCCAGCCAGCACTATATTCTTGCAAAACTACCCACAAAAGATCAACTATTTAGACCCGTTTAACATGAACACGGATAATTTTATTATTAAACAACTAAATCACATGAAATCATGAATTATTTAGAAAATTTACCTCAACAACAGTACCTTTCATCCCATAAACTAAAATGTGAGATTTGCTCAATCTATATACAAGCAAATTTGAAATCAATTACATAATTAAATGCATTTAAATTAGTTCACAAAAATTAAGTAGAAAGTACCTTCGCTGAGCATCTGCACCCCAAACCCTAATTTGACGATCATACAGTGCGGTCTCTTGCTCAGTCAACTCTTCTCCGTCCATTTTCAGCGCTAACCTAATCCAACAAAAATTAATAGAGAGATAAGTAAAAACCATTTGTCAGTTTGTACGGAAAAATAAACTAGGAGATAACCGAATTGCTGCTAACTTCAGTAAATTCTACTTGCAGTTTCAAACGGCATACAAGGCCAAGAGTGAGTGACGACGGGAGACCGAAGATAGCTTTGAGCTTTAATAGTACGCGGTCGTTTTTGCATTAGTTGGGCCTTGGGCTTTGTCAGACTAAGCAGTTGGGCCATTGAAATTATTTTTGTGCTTTGTTTGTTCATTATGAAATTATTACACCTTGGGCTTTACGTGTCAGTGATGTATTGAAATTCAAATTGATTTCTTTTGGGACCTAAGTAATGCAAGTAAAAACATGTGATAACTTATTTGGAGGTATAGAAAAGTCATCGAATTTTATTTTATTTATTTAGAGATTGAATTTTTTAATTTTTTTATAAAAAATTAAATTTTTATACCTTTTATTAAAAAATTAAAACTTTTATTATTTCTTATTAAAGATATCAAACTAATTATTTTACTTTAAAAACAATACAAAACAAACATAATTGTGCAATTTAATATTTTCAAAAAAAAATGAAAATTTAGTCTATTTAGAGAAAAAAATTCAAAATTCGGTTTCTTTCAATGAAAAAAATTAAAAGTTGAATCTCTTTAATAAAACAAAACAAATTTTGATTAATTTAAAAAAAAATGATAATTCGATACTTTTAGATATTATTATTCCACCAATAAATTATAATTGATTATTATAATCTTTGTGTACCATATTGGCAAAATGCAACTTTCTCTTGATATTTCGACAATTCCATTTCATCCCAATGGGAAACTGTGAAATTTGATATAAAATAATATCGTTATATATTGAGAATAAGGTCAATTGTTATCCCGAAAGTTAGATGTCAAACATGTTAGCAAAAGGCATGAGAAGTCGCTTTAAAATATTTATAATTTAATCATGGTACTCGAATCATTTATCATATTATATATTTAAAATCTAATTTTTTAAATTGTGGATTATTTATCATAGCATATGCCTTTTTTTTTAAGAAGAATTATAATATAATAATTATAATAATGAAGTATATATTTTTATTATGAAGAAAATTGGTGAAAATTCACTTTTATATAGGGACATTTTTATTAAATCAAAATATACTGATGTTGAAAATCACACTAACGAAAAATATTTGGATCGTGAGTGTAATTCGTTATAAGTGATCAAGAATAATAATGAAACTGTGATGAACAAAATAATGTTTTTAAGGTTGTTTAACTTGGAATTAGGAAATCTAGATTCATTGTTATGTCATTAAGAGTTCTAATTACAATTTGATAATGTAACAAAAAGAATGTTAAAGTTTCATTTTAATGATTTTGTACAATCTTTAATGAGTAATGTTATGTGTATGCATTTTTTGTACATAATTTGAGTATACAGATAATATGTTATTTTGTAATTGAGTGTTATTTTATCTTTAATTTAAAATCATCTAATCACATAATGACATATAATTTATATATCTAAATTGTTTATCAAAAGTGTGTACGTATAGTTTTATTTATCCTTAATTTATAGGACAAGAAATGAGATTATGAGAGTAATTACATAATTGAATGTTGGTTAACTATTGTTATTGAAAGTAGAGGATTGTGTGCTCATGATTTGGTAGGAAGTGACCTATTATCCTATAATGGTAGAGGATAAAAAAGGCATGTTGAAGAGTATGTGACTCTTGAATTAATCACATATATAATGAGGTATCGTGAAAAGATGACCGACCATAACAGTAGATTAATTGACTTTTATAAATCCCTTGGTGATGGTATATATCCGGTATTAGCATCTCCCACTGTCGATGTTGCTTAGACTAGTGTTGGAGTTGTCGTGCAATTTTTGGTCATGTGTCCTAGTTGTCTACAACCCACTTTTGTGTTGTTTCTTACATTTGTGGCAAGTTATGAACCATTCTTCTTTTCTTTATCTTATTATTTTTATTTTATCTTATCACTAGTTTAAAAGCCTCTCTTGCTTCGATCTAATCTTTTTAATTGAGTTTGACCTCTTTGACTATCAATATCAAATATTGAAATAGGTGCTAACTTTTGGCTCATTATCCTCCCCATCACAAAAACCTTAGACCTCAATATCCTATTCAATGCATATGTGTGAGACTATGGTGGCTGATCTCATATAATAACATCTTAGTCTGTGGCAAGATTAAACCCATTTATAAACTTTTCCATCCGATCCAAACTTGTATTAGCCATTTCAAGAGCATATAAATCAGGTATAATATTCATTCATAGTATTGGACCCTTGTTACAAATTTATAAACTCTTGGATTCATAGGTAGGTCATTCCAGTTGTCTTGAACTTAATATCAAACAATCTTCTGAATCATGTTTAACTCATCTCAATCACATCCATCATCTTGGTAGTCATCCTCCACCAACTCTTGCATCACCTTGGAAGAGGTAAGTGGTACATTTAATCTCCTCGGAGTTCAAGAACTTCTATGCATTCCTCAATCACCACAAGATCATTCATGATGGAGAAATTATAAGGTTGGTGAAAACCCTGATAGCCCACACAGCAAGTGCAATTGCATTTGACCCACATCCGGTGCTTTCTCTCTCATTCTTGATGTCCCCTATGATAAATCTAGCGTCAGTGGTATTTAAACCGACTCATTGTCATCTCTCGGAGTACCGCCCACCCTCTTAGATAGCATTTAAAGCAGGTTGGGAAATGGGGACTGGAGCACAGGAATCCTGCACCCATAAGTGTCTTATTCATTTTGTAAAATACAAAAATGCCCACAAAGAAAAAAGGCTGTGAACTCATTTTTACTTTACAAAAAATAAAAATAAAAAGCCGACGACAACAATATCTGAGGCCTTGGCTAGCATCGGAGAGGGACATAAGTGTGGCTGGCTAGGAGAGGGGACGCGTGGTAAACATCCAGCCGGACACCCACAATTGAATTGAATCCCTTGTTTCTTGTCCTCAATGCTCATGCATTTTGCAGACTTATTGGGTCCTACGACAGCTGCCATACTGACTTTGGTAGTTGCTAATTTAAAACCTTTGTCCCACTGTACTGTAACATCTCTATTTTAACCTCTTTTTTCTTTTTTTCCGTTGCACTTCCTTCTGGTTTGCGATTTTCAAATTTGGGCCCTACCAACTCCAATTCCAAACAATGTGTTTCTTATTTCGTTGCAACCAACTTTTCCTTCACGCCTCACGCGCCAATTGAGTTTGTTTTAATTATAAGGCCAAAGGACTAATTCCCACCGTGTTTAGGTAAAAACTTAAATATATTTCAGCTGTCAATAAAAAATTTAAATATTTATTTAAATTTTAATTTATTGTAATATTTTTATAAAATTTTTGTTAGAGTTAAATAATAAAATTATTATTTTATTAATAATATTAAAATAATTAAAATTATATCTCATTTTTCTCTTTTGATTTAAAAAATTAATATTTTTTTCTCAGGATTAAGTTTTAAAAAATTTACTTCTCTTTCTAACTTGATATCCGACAACTCTCTCCAGTGAACAACAAACCGCAACAAAAGTGTTGTCCTTCGCTGGATGACAATGATGTTTTTGTTTGTCGTTTGTTATTTATCGGAGAAAGTGAAAAAAAATCTAGGGATATGAAGAGAAAAAAAGTCACTTTTTAAATTTGAGGTCTGAGATAAAATGTTAATTTTCAAAACTTAATGAGAAAAATGAGATAAAATTATTGTCAAATGATAATTTTGCTTTTAAATTTAACGGAAGTTTAGAGATAAATGAGTATTTGAGTTTTTTATCTACCATTGATGTACTTTTCAGATTGGGTTAAAACTTGGGTAAAAAATAATCCTTTGGCCAATTTTAAGATAATTACGTGCTAATAATAAAAGATGAGGGATTATATATTTTTGTGATTTTTTTCATTAATGTGTAATTGACAAATAGGTGGAAAAATGAAGCCAAGTTTTGAGGATTTTGTTCCTCAATTGAATTATGTGGTTTCACCTAGCCAACAAGCTTGATTGACATAGCAAGATTTTTCATGTCCAATGTTTGCCACTTGTAATTGTGGGCACTCATAATTCCTCTATATATCTCCATCTATTTTCATTTAAGGGAAAAATTTTGGATTGTATGCTTGAAATTGAACTTTTGATTGATCTTAATATTGAGTATAAAGTAATTTAAAAAAAAAAGAATATTTTTTAGAATTATTTTGGGTTAAAACTTTATGGATAATTTATTTTAATAAAATATTCAAAAACATGTAAAAAGTATCAAATGGGTGAAGTGTCAACATAAGGTAGCCCCTTGGAAGCAAAATAAAATAACAAGAGAAATGAGTGTTTGTTGAACGCTGAATATGTAAGGAGAGTGGGATACGTTTTTACAAGCCTGAGAAACCTAAAAGAAAGACATGCCATGAAATGTGGAACACAATGCCATATGCTTTGTCCTAAGCCATCCATCTGTTCTGTGTACTTTGAAAGGAACAAACAGCCTGTTACTTTCTCCACCATACACATACCCATTTCAAACGCTAAATTTGGAAAATTAATTAAAATATAATAATCACACTTAACCAAACAAAATCTACTTGCTTTTGGCCCGTTTCCGCTTCTCCCTTTGCTTCAGCTTCACCCAGCCATTCTCTTTCTGTCTGTACTGTTTGTTATCCATACCATTCAACATTTTTATGATATTCTTTTCTCTCTTTCTGCCCCTTTTTCTTCATGTAATGGAATCCATGTCAGTTAACAAATGCCTGGAAACAACAACCCACTCGCCTTATGCTCAACTTGTCTCTGTAACTATTCTTTCACATCTTTCTCCTGTTTCTTTATTATTTATTATTTCTTTATTTCTTCTAACTTACTACTCTTCTTGTTTTTAGCTTCCAATCTTTCTCGAACTGACTTTCCTCCACTACTGTATTTCTAAGTTGCTTGTAATTTAATTTTTTACATCCTCATTTACTCCCAAGATGCCTATAGTTATATTTCCAGTCCAGCAGCTTTGCCAATTGAGACTAATTATTTGTGTTATTGTACTTGCTGTTCTTTTTGCAAACATGCTTCTATGTAGACTGAGTTGTAGTTTGATTTGAATACGAGTTTCTGATACAGTGCTTGCTTGTGCAAACTTTTTTTTTTTTTAAGTAGTACTATTTTTTTAAAAAAATTTTATATGTAATTGTATACTAAAGTTCAATTTGTGTGTATAGTTCAAACAGTGAAAAAGAAGCTCCGTTGACTGTGTTTGAGAAGCTTTTAAGTGAGTCAAAAGAGTTAATCTAACTGTACAACTGAGAGATTTTATGGACTGGAACTTGAAAGCAACTTCTTGGGATTTTACTGAATTTGAGCAACAAGCTATTCCCAATGTAGATGTGGTTGGTGGGTCAAGTAGCTTTGGAGGAAGTGGGAGTAAAGGGAAATTTTCGGTTGATTTGAAGCTTGGGCAGGTTGATTCTGGCGATAATTCATCGAGTAAGTGGAAAGAACCTGTAGTCTCAAAAATGGAGTCTTCACCTTCAGGGTCAACCAAGAGGGCCAGAGCAGCTACTAATGGAAGTCAAACAGTCTCATGTCTTGTTGACGGATGCAGCTCAGACCTCAGTAATTGTAGAGACTACCACAGGCGCCACAAGGTGTGTGAGCTGCACTCGAAGACTCCACAAGTTATGATTTGTGGCCAGAAGCAACGCTTCTGTCAGCAATGCAGCAGGTAAAAGTTTCTTGCATTTGAAATGCAGTAGTTCTTCAATTAACGCCATCATCATAGGATCTTGACTAACTGTTTTCATGTTTGATGGGTTCTTTTCTCTTCATTATTTTATTTCTTGTAGAGGCATGTAGGAATGGCCATAATCTTAGGCTACAAAATCCGATGGAAGTATCTTTATGCATTGTGTTTAATGGCTTGATAAGGAGTTTTGATACGCAATGAATGCATTTATCACATACTATTTAGTTCTTCCAGTGTCATAGCAAAGTGGCATTTTTAGTTTGATTTTTGGATGTCAAACGGAAAGATTATGGAAATATCTGTTACCATGTTGGCTGAAAGTTCTGTAATTGGACAATAATTGCTACTTTTAATTTTTCCAGTTTGAGTTTTCTACTAGAACTTTATTCATGGCCTCAAATTTATTAATCTGGAGATGTTTATTTTGTAAGAAAAGGCAACAAAAATGAAAGATAACAATTGATGAAGTGGCAGACCAGGAGAAAAATTTAAGGAGGTGGAATGTAGTTCTTCATCGGTGTTGAAGACAATACAATCAGGCTTTCATTGTTCCTTTCGTAATTCTTTTAATGCGAACTTCATTTAATTCCTCAAGTTTTCATTTACTTTCCCTAGGACAAGTCCCCTGCTTTCAGAAACATTAATTTTGTCTCTCTTGCTTCTAGCTATCCAAGATTTCATCAGCAGTTGCAGTTCTTCTTTTCCTCTCCTTTTTCTTTTTGTAGATTTCATTCCCTGGAGGAATTTGATGAAGGAAAGAGAAGCTGCAGGAAACGTCTTGATGGGCACAACCGGAGAAGGCGGAAGCCTCAGCCAGATCCCCTGTCACGGTCTGGGAGGTACTCGACCAGTTACCTAGGTAAGCTGCAAAAAAAAAAAAAACTGTTTTTAAGTGTGCACAGACGCAAATTTTGACAAACTTGAGCATTGTTTCCTCTAAGGCACTCTGCCAGGAACAGCTACACGGCTAAGTGCTTCATCAATTTGCTTGGCTGATCATTACATAAATGATGATCTAGTGGCCACTAAAGTAATTTTGAGTGCATACACACACACCCCACGTTTCCCCCTTCCACTCAAGGATTCTTTTCTTTTCGAATAATCCACATATGTGGGATTGGTCTGCCATTTAAATTTATGTACTACCCTATTAGTCTCTATCACTTCAAATAAATACCCAATTGAATAAATGATGAGTGCAGCCTACATTTATAAGTAGTTACCCGAAAATTTTCTTGATGTCACTGAACCAAACAGGTTCCAGAAATTTATATGGGTACTTGGCCTTGAAATGTTTTAATATGAAGCTAAGGATAAAGCTTTAATAGACCATAATACTAGTTTGTTTCATATTTGTCAAATTTACGTTTAGGTACCCAATTGATGCCATTACCTGGTCATATATATCCGTCCACAACTGTTGTGAATCCCCCATGGGCAGGAGTTGTGAATGCTGAGGGAGATGGTATGCACTATAACCAGCACCAACATCTACAATTGCATGACAAACAGAATCTATTTCTGGGATCCTCTTCAGGCGGCTACAAAGGAGGGAAGCAATTCACATTCTTGCAGCAAGGCGAGCAGACATCTCAGGAAGCACCTCTGTGTCAACCTCTTCTCAGGAATACTGCCTTATCAGAAAGAAGTGGGGGTAGCCATAACTTGTTCCGAGACAGGTTTACCACTCAAGACTCGGATTGTGCTCTCTCTCTTCTGTCAGCACCACATACACAGTCATCTGGGATTAGTTTGAGTCAAATGGTGGAACCTCTGGGGCAGTCTTTAGGCCCTAGCCTTCATAATCACAGCTTGGAGCCCATGGAATCAGTTCTAGTGTCTAATGGCAGAAACGGTAATGTTGATTGCCCAGGAATGTTTCACATGGGATCAGATGGGTCCTCAGCTGATGAAGCTCCTCAAACAATTCCCTTTCAATGGGAGTAGTAAGTTACTAGAAGCTTGTTATCTTATAATAATTTTGGATTTACCAGCATATTGAAGTTTTTCTTTTCTTATGCACAATGAACATGGTTCCAGTGTTCTTCAGTAATTTCATTATGATGTGGAAGAAAATTATATCAATTTATTTCTTTTATCTCTGTATTGTATCCTTCCTGTCTAGAAATTTATAGATTTGTCAAAATGCTGATGATATCTGTAAAGTCCAAAGTTGAATTGGATTCAGAATACAGCTTGGACAGCAAGATATTTGGAAAACTGAGCATACGAGTTGAACTGTACTTAATATATACAAGAAACACCAAAGTATAATTTTTTTTTAGAATAAGTAAATAAATAAATAAATATATATATATATTTTAAAGGTGAGACAAAAGTAAGAGAAAGGAGATCTTCACAATTTTATGTTTCGTGATTGTGGTAGAAAGAAATATCAAAAGTTAAGATTCTCAATTATGACATCGGAATTGGGGGTTTTTAAATGTTTTCTGAACTTGTTGATAGGCAAAATTCATTTACTCTTATAACACGTGCTTCCTGAGGAATTTGTAAGTATATAATGCCATAATAGCAGTGGAATCACTATCTCAATTTTTTTGCCCTTTGATTCTGTCGAGTGGAGTGGGGTACTGTTGGGTAAAACCTTAAGCCTATATCCAGAAGCCCGAAAACTGATCTCCAAGAAGCATGTGACGTAAACGGCGGGGCCGCTTAAGAACTAAAACGTGGCAGCACGAAGTCCTACTCGGTGTCTAATTTTCTCGTGATGAGAGACGGATATTGATTGAGTTTGAGTAAATTGTAATAAAAGATAAAGTTGAACCAATATTTTCATCCAAATTTATGTGTTTTTTGAAAGTTATAAATGTAAAATTTAAAGTTTTATTTATAGAGCAATTATTATTATTATTTTTTTGGTTAGATATTGAGGTATAATTATTGTTTTATTAATAATATTAGTAAATATAAAATTTATTCTATTTCTCTTAAGGTTAAAAATTAAAAATTTTATATTTTTTAAAGTTTTTTAATTTTTAGAAGTAATATTTTTTTCTCTAAACTTAGAGATTATTTTTTAGAAGTTCTTCAATTACCATCTCTGGTCACTAACGAAAATATTTTAACCTATTATCGTCGGCCATTATATTTTCACTCTTTAACACAAAAAGAAGCAATAAAGGTGTGCTTTTATCGATTCCATATAAATTGACAAAGACCCTTGTCTTTATCAATTTGTCTGAAATCGATGAAGACTTTATTAATTCTAAAATAATTGATGGGGTCGAAGAAGACTCGTTTTCATCAATTCTTTTAGAATAGATGAAGATGCATTTTTGTTGCATCATCTGGAAGTTTTGGAGAAATGAAGGGTGGCTGAAGATAGTGGTTAAAGAGCATCTGAAAAATAAATCCTAAGTTTTAGGGAAAAAAATATTACTTTTGAAAATTTTAAAACTTTAGATAAAAATGAAGTTGTTAGTTTTTAAAATTGTAAAGGAAAAAAATAATAAATTTTATATTTTTTTAATATTATTAATTAAATAAATATTTTACTTTTATCTCTTTTAATATAAGTTAACCTATGAGTAAAATTTTAAAATTTTAAAATCTCATAAAAATAATTTTGGGAACACATTAAAATTTGGGGAAAGTAAACCTTTTGCCTAAAAATAAATAGTCACGTCACTTTCTCACTTTCAAAATTTTCAGATAAACCATAACGAAGAAGAAGATGGGCAGTGGTTTTGCCCGGGCCTCAATTACCTCCCTTTTCTTTTGCATCAGCTGACTGTGTTAGCAAATCTTGGAACAGAGTTTAATTTGCAGCTGAATTCTCTCTCACCCAAAAGCTCTCTTCCGCATTCACCCTCTCTTCTTCTCATCATGTACGTCTCACGCTACTCCAATTAATATTAGCAAGTACTCTGCCTGATCAAACTTTAACAGTCTTTGTTGACTATAAAGTCTACTTTTTTTTTTCATCGTCTATTTCATAGTCAATTGATTGCCAAAATGTTCATGAACAACGAAACTAACGCTAACTCACTTTTCTGTTCGTGATCAATAGGCTGCTGTAGAACTGTCCTAAGGTTCCGGTGGCAGGAATATTTTGTGGTGGGGAAATCGGACGTGGGTCTTCCAGTTTGATGGGACAATAAAGTCAAGAAGAAAGCTCTGTTCGGTCCAATCTGCATGTTTTTAGCACGGTTGATTTAGTGATTTCATAAACACCAGCTTGTCCAGAGCGTTAGGCCTACAACTTTCATGTCAAGACGAGTGGAACTTGGTTGAAGATGACTAAACTATTACCAGGCTTTTTTTTTGTCTGTTTCCAGTTTACTAGGTGTTAGGCTGAATTGGAGTGAAATGAATTTAATCATTAAAATATTAAATTGATACTCACAAATAAATAAATAAATGAAGATGTCGTTAATGGATTGCTTTGGTAAATCCAACCTTCCACCCAACCCATCCCCAAATGCAATCGTGGAGCCCAAATTCCAACCGGTTCGGGCAAACATCATTGTCCAACCCAACCCAGCCCTTTTCTTGTCAGTTTCTCTATCCCCCACCTCACACCAGACAACTGCCTTCTCTCTCCAAAGCCCTATGCGTCAGCCAAATCTAAACTGGAACAATCACCCCGCATATAGCAATATAACAATTACCAACGAGGAGCCGGCAGCGTTACTAGTGAGATGGGTTGGCTGCGGTGGTGGTGTATCGTTCGGTCCTTAGATTATTTTTCTTTTATTGTGTCAGAAATCAGAAGACAACAAAGCCCTAGGCCAGCACCCTAACAGCACCTTATTGTTGTTGCCAATAATTCCTAGTGGAACTTATAAAAAAAAAAAAAAAAAGAATTCCTAATGGACACTAGGGGTTAACACCAAACATTGGATGTGAAATTTTTATTTCCCATATTTAATAAAAATCTATATACTCATTGCGAAAATATAAATATATCAATAAAATTATGTGTATCTATTTTGAGTACATAAATATGTACACATTTATATGTGTTATCATATGATTGGATGATTTTGAATTAAGAATAAAACAATAACTAATCATATGATGACACATCTGAATATACATATATTTGTGTATCCAAAATGGATATATATAGTATTACTTTAAATATATACACACTTATATATATTATTATATGATTAAATAATTTTAAATTAAATATAAAATAATATTTAATTACATAATTATATATAAGTTCATATATATTTATATTTTCAAAATAAATAAGCATATTATCCGTTGAAAAATCCAATAGCAGAAAGACATAATCCTTATTTTTTCTCCCAAAATTTAAAAAAAAAAAAAAAAATCTCCCTTCGGACCGGGCAAGGTCACATCTCTGATACAAAATCGAACTCCCAAAAGGTGTAATTCATGTCTACGCAAGAATCGTTTCCAGAGAGGTGCAATCTCATCGTATGGCAACTTTTATTTATTCCTAACACTGTGTTAACACACTTTTTCCATTAACGTTAGATTTTGGAAAAAAAGAAAGAAAAATTATAGTTTGAGATCTCACGGAGTGAGAATAGTTTTCCCAAGCCTCCGTGGAAAATAGTAATCTACCCAAAATGAAACAAGACATGTAGGGCATAGAAAAGTTAATCAGAACTTTTTTTTAATAAACAATTTTGCAGATACGACGTCTTAATTAGGCTCAGCACTTCCAGAATAAGTTCAGTTGCAGCTAGGTAGGTAACTATAATATACCTGGCGTAGCCACTTTGTAGGAAAATTTGTGGAAATTCCAATTTCCAAAATAACAACATGAAGCTTTGCATCTCTTGATATTTTTAGTGCTAACGAGACATCTTAACGTATGAACATTACGTAAGAATCTATTACAACATACATTTTTCACATCCTTGAGGGCATAGAAGATGCTTACGAATATCCTGACAATCTTTTCAGCAATCTGGGACTGCATCATTTTGATGTCTTAATTTCGGAGGGGACGAATTGTTCGCCACTCATTTTTTCCCTTACCGGTTAGGAGACATCAAAGTTTAAGGTTGTGATTGTAATTCATAAGTAAGAATTATTTATTAAGTTGAGTCGGACATCGTCAGTTGGAGAAACAATAAGATCTGAGTCTCACAATCACAGTCACAGAAAGGCAACCTGTTTAAATAGAGTTTAGTTGGGTCGAATAGAGAATATATAAATATATATGTAGATCAGAATCTACATATATCATTGAAGAACTTAATCAGTAATGGGCATCACATATGTGAAAATTTTGCGCTATCTTTGATGGATCACACACCAAAAATTACCTAAGATTCGAATTATCTGAAAACTTGTGTTGTATGGCCAACGTGCAAGCTGCCATATTTGTAGTTAATTCTCGCAGAAGAAAGAATTTCAACCAAAGAAATAACTAAAGATAAGCGGGGCTGAAACATTTATCACATCTCCAACCACAGCACAAAGCCAACCAAATTACTGTAAAATGGATAAATGCTTTGAGGTTTTCCCAAGTTAAAGCTCTGTACGTATATTCATCTAACCCAAAACTCAACTGTTAGTAAGTTTCTCTTATATTTCAAGAATCTTACGTGTAACAAAAAATGATACCCAGATTTACTCTACACATATAAATGAATGTGTGCGAAAGTTAACCAAATTATCAATCAAATCTGAACCAAGCAAATTAAGCCAAATCATTTAAGCAGACCAATCATATTACAAAAAAGAAGAACATGAAGTCGCATGTGATAAGGATACTGATGATTAGGGCAACTTACAATAATGGAAACAACATATTTAATCAGCAAATTTTTATGTAAGTACTCGCCCATAAAAACCCTAACTCGCGTTGCACGCCATCCTGGTTAATTTTACAAAATTATATTCACAGTTCCATGATTTTGTTCCAATATTAACTTCATGTATGCAAATAAAACTAGGGCAAGGGGAATTGGAAGGGAAGTGTATGCAGTTTTTCATGAGTCTTATTCATTTAAATATATATATATATATATATATATATATATATATATATATATATATATATATATATATATATATATATATATATATATATATCATGATCATCAGTTGACTAATAAAACATGCAATAGATAAATAAGAAATAAAACCCCTAAAATGAGTAGACAAAAATGAATTCAGGAGAAGGAAAAGGGGATGAACGAAAAAATTGAATTGATATTGGCACGGCTCAATCAAATGAAAGGACCCAATCCTTGGGAGATTTGATTTGATTGAGCCGTTCCAACATCCCTAGTTTCTCAGGACACTCACAGCATAACAGCATAATTCCATCGACGTAGGAGAATTAACGATCAACCATGTCTTTTGAGCTTGCTCACAGACAATAGCCATGAATTTGTTTCTGTCATACTCATACGACATGAGGCGCGATCCATCAATGAAAACAAGTTTGAGAAAGAGAGAAGAAGAAGGAAAAAGAAAACTATAACTGATAATATCAAGAGTTGTTTGATTGGTTAGCTTATAAGTGAAGAGAATACTGGAGAAAAACAAATGAAATAGGTTTTAGCTAGCAAGAAACCGAAATGGTTGGGATGTCAAATCTTTGCTTTTTATAGAATGTGAAAAAGTTACATAATATTACGATGGCCCCTTAGTAGTTGAGGATTACATTTTCCAATTGCACCAAAAATATATTCTAATAAATTCTCCAATTTATGCGAATTCTAATAATCATGTGTCACTTTAAAAAAAAAATAAAAAAAATCAAAGTCTACTGTTAATATGTAAGCAATAAAAATATAGAAATAATCAGAAACTGACAATATTGAAATTAAGTTTTCGATAAGTGATATGACAATATTAAATTTTTCTTAATATTACAAATACTTTTATATAAATTCGGTATTTTAATATGTGCTACTAATTTTTTTTTTTTTAATAACCAAGAACCTTGTTTGAATTGATTGAATAGTTAAATTTTGGATTTAGTAACCAAATTCATAATTATTATATTGGATAAATCAGAGTTTTACAAATATGATAGAGTTTCAAATTCAAACTTTCTCTCTGAAAGTTTTAGTGTTTCGCTAGTTTTGCCAATACCAAAGTCTATGTGGGACTCTTGTTTTTTTTTTTTTTTCTATTATATATTAGTGGTATTTTCTTTTCATAGTTATGATTAGAATTATTATTTTTTTTTTTTTAAATTCATGGCCGGTTAATTGGACATTGAAGTTTGACAACAAAGAAAATGTGGCCCCATAATAATAAGTAGATGATGATGGTGACGATAAAAACAAAATAAAAATTGCTTAATGAGCAATTAATAAGTATTGACAAGCACTGCTTGGCCAAACTGAGCTGTGATTTTTAGGATGGAATGGACGGTCTGGAAGGGAAGCCAATAGCATAGCAAAAATGGGGGTTGTTGAAAAGTGATTAAAGCATTACAATTACGAAATAGACAAGCAATTTAATTAATTAATTAATTGACAACTTTGTATTTTATTTAAAATGCTAAATTATTTCTCCATTGAGTTGAGTGGTAGCTTCTGCCAAATGGTTCTCCTCTTCTTTCACTAAAGACAAAGAAACAATTGCCTCACCATCCTGTTACTTTCGATACCTAATTTCCTCACACTTGGGTTCTTACAATAAGTCCTTACTAAACAGATCCCACATTACATGGGTATTCTTATTATTTTTTGTAATTTACACAAAAGTTAAAGCTAGAATTTGATATTGCCTTCAGTTTTTATTTAAATAAATAAAAATAAATCATTTAAAAATAAATAAATATATGAATATGATCCCTCTTTAGCCCCAGCCCCCCAGGTCCACTCATGCATATTGCTGAAGGAGAAATGCAGTCACCTTTGATAAAAAAGAACCCTGCTTTGGTTAGGTTGGAAATAAAAAATTAAGGTTTTCACTGTTGATTGTATTTTTATATGGCAATTCGGAAAGCAATTTTGATTATAATGTAACTATAATAATTCCATATGCTCTGCCAATCCAAAAAAGTTTAGATAAAATAAGGAATACCTTACAATTTGATGGTGTGAGAACAGGAGCATCCAGATATGAAGGCTTCACAAAGTATGGATACAAATCGCTATTTAAGTTTCTATGATCACTCCTACAGCCCATGAATTCAAACTCTCAACCAGTTCTTTCCACATGCAGCAAAATTAAATTCCGAGACAATAATTAAAAGAAATCTTGCTTTTTTATGTTCTGAAGCTCCTTATTGCCTTGCATGGAAACTGCAATTGATACAGAAGAATGGGGTATAAAATATGATTAGATAGAAATCCGCAAATTCTTCTTGAACTTCTCAACTTCCAAATATACCGTGGAATAAGGAAGAAACTCTGAGAAATGACTTTTACTCAGATCATTTATAGCAACAGCAAGTTCAGGGATTTCCAAGGTTTCTTCATGGGTCAAAGTCCTAACAAACCTAGTTGGATTTCCAGCCCAAAGCTCACCAGTTGGAATTCTCCTACCTGGGTGAACCACAGACCCAGCTTCGACAATAGAGTGTGTCTCCACCAAAGAACCTTCCATAAGTGTAGAATGCTGCCCAATAGTGCACTCTGGCTCAATTGTGCACAAACGCAAGAGACTATATGCACCAATAGTGACAAATCTCTCTATGGACGTCTCTGCCAGCAGCCCTGACACATAGAACAAGTTGTGAGCGAGATGAATTCAGTCCTTGGTAGATTTTTAACAGGAAAACTCATAATTTCCTTTCATCAAGATTTTATGTTTAATCAGGTGAAATGCAAAATTTGAAATCAATAACATTAGAACTTTGGAACACATAAAATCATCGGTCAGGGTGTGTATGAACTTCATAGTTTAGAAGTTTCTCCACTTGTGATTGCACATGCTATTCTTTTCACATAGTATGTATGTACCTGTAACATTAAAGTGAAAAGCAAGCAAACAACCACAATGAATGAAGAATGACTATGTTACAGACCTGGAAGGATGGCCAAGTTTTCCAGTTTTCTGAAGGTTCCAGCAGCTCCACAGCAGCTCCTCCAGCAAGATTTCCAGAACAGCCTCCTCCTGCAGTCTCAATGTGCCAGAATTTACTCCAACAATAACTCAACACAACAATCTCTCAATCTTTCATCCACCGCCAAGGAAAGGAAAAGAAATTAATTGTACTATGTTGACAATTTCATTTGCAAGTAAATTGATTGTACTGGGATAATTTCTATTCAATAAAGCTTCTGTTTCATTACATGTTCATGATGACAGTAAATTACATTACTTGCTCAAGCTTCATCATAATGTTCATCAACACAAATACAAAGTTCTCCACAAATCCACCAACTAAAACAGTAACTGAAATCAAACACTAACAGCAGCCACAATATAACAGCAACAGCAAAATACAGCAACAGCAAAATGAAAATAAATTCCAGGAATGCTGGGTTCTGAGAGCCAGCCCTCTCCACTTCTGCTCAACAGCTCAAAATAACATCATAATCCCCTGCTGCTCTTCCCTGCTTTCTCCCCTTTTATGTGCCGCCTCCTAACTGTCTATGGTCCCCACCCCTGCAGGCTGCTCTCTGAATTCTGGAAAGTGAACTTCAATTAATTCCAGCTGCTTGGGTGCTTTGTCCAGACTGCCCTCTTCCCTTTTGCTCTCAGCTGGGCCAAAATCCATACTCCCTGGGCTGTCTTCTGTATTAGCTCCCTTGGGCCTGCGGTGATAAACCCTTGTAATTAGGTTCCCAACAATACCCCCCCCTAAAAGTCTCACCTTGTCCTCAAGGTGAAAAGAAGGAAACTGCTCCTTGACTTCGATATAGTCCTCCCAAGAGTTTTCACATGGGGGTAGGTGCTGCCATTTGAGGAGAACTTGCAGGCTGCCATCCTTAGCATAACGAGTCTCCAACAAGGCCTCCGGGTGCAATTTGAGCTCTAAATCATCCGTGAGGCAGGTGGGCAAAGGTTGGGATTGAATTTCAGTCCCTACCATCTTCTTGAGCTGAGAGACATGGAAAACGGGGTGAATCTTGGTACCCGGTGGTAGGAGCAAACGATATGCAACCGCTCCAACCTTCTCAAGAATGTCATAAGGCCCATAAAACCGAGGACTTAGCTTCTCATTGGGTCGTCTAGCCAAGTTCTTAAAACGATAAGGTTGTAGCTTGAGAAAGACCTTATCACCCACCTCAAATTGAACTTCTCTCCTTTTTAAGTCGGCTTGTCGCTTCATGCGTTCTTGGGCACGATGTAGGTGGTCTTTAAGCTCATTCAAAATAGCATCCCGTTGTTGTAGCAACACACCCACGTCATCAATTTTGGAGGCCATGGAACCCCACCTTAGCAATGTAGGAGGGTCACGCCCATACAAAGCTTTAAAAGGGGGCATACCAATGGAACTATGGAAGGAAGTATTATACCAATATTCCGCCCAAGGAAGCCATTTGGTCCAACTTCGTGGCCGTTGAACACAAAAACAACGTAGATAAGTCTCAAGGCTACGGTTAAGGACCTCCGTTTGACCGTCGGTTTGGGGATGATAAGCGGTACTAAACTTCAAAACCGTCCCCATAACACGAAATAACTCGGTCCAAAAGTGACTCATGAAAAGACGGTCTCGATCGGAGACGATGGAGCGAGGGTAACCATGAAGGCGTACAATTTCCCTTCCAAACAATTCAGCCACATCTTTTGCAGTATACGGATGCAATAGCAATAAAAAATGAGAATACTTGGTCAATCGGTCAACTATGACAAGTATAGTGTCGCCTTGACTTGTTCGGGGTAAGCCTCCAATAAAATCCATAGTGATGTCGTCCCAAACTTTTTCGGGGATTGGCAAGGGTTGCAACAATCCCGCTGGGCTCATAGCTTGATATTTACTCCTTTGACAAACTTCACAACTAGCCACGAAGTCCTTAATAGACTTTTTCATCCCAATCCAAAAGAATACCGCGGTGATCCGCTTATAAGTGCGAAAAAAACCCGAATGACCACCAAATGGAGAAGCATGAAACTCAGACAAAATAGCAGGAAGAACAGTGGAATGGGGAACAAGCACCAATCTACCTTTATAAAAAAGGATCCCATGTTTCAACACAAAATTGGCATGGCTAGTCGGGTCCCGAAGTAAATCCTGAATGATGCCTCGATAATGGTGGTCAGAACGAACCTCCTCTGCCATAATGTCACCCTCAACCCATGAACTAGTAGTGAGAACTGATAGACTAGTGCAAGTAGGTAATCTGGAAAGGGCATCTGCAGCTTTGTTCTCCACCCCGGATCGATATTGTATCTCAAAATCGAACCCCAACAATTTCATTACCCAACGTTGTTGATCACCACTCACAATTGTCTGCTCTAGTAAATATTTGAGGCTCTTCTGATCGGTCCGGACTATGAAGTGCTTACCCAATAAATAATGCCGCCATTTCTGTAAAGCCAAGACTATGGCCATTAACTCTCTCTCATAGATTGATTTTGCTTGACTCCTTGGTGATAAACCCTGACTCATGAAGGAAATTGGCCGGCCACCTTGCATAAGAACTGCCCCAATCCCTGTAGCCGATGCATCTGTCTCGACAATAAATGATTGGGTAAAATCGGGCATGGCTAATACTGGAACCGAAGTCATAGTCTTTTTAAGAGTGTCAAAGGCATGTGTAGCGTCTTCGGACCATATAAAGGAATTTTTCTTCAAGAGTTGAGTGAGGGGTGCGGCGATTCGCCCATAATTGCGAACGAATCGACGATAGTACCCTGTGAGACCCAGAAATCCACGAAGCTCAGTAATGTCCCTGGGAAGTGGCCAATCAACCATACATTGGATTTTTTTAGGATCTGCAGCTACCCCGGAGGCTGAAATAATGTGGCCCAAATATTCAAGCTGTGTCACGGCAAAAGAGCATTTTTTCCTATTTAAGACCAAGTGGTGTTCTGAAAGCAAAGTCAATACTGTATCCAAGTGCTCAAGGTGGTCTGCAAGGTCTCGACTATAAATCAATATATCATCAAAGAATACCAATATGAAACGACGTAAATGGTCACGAAAAACCGTATTCATTAAGGCTTGGAAAGTGGCCGGTGCATTGGACAAACCAAAGGGCATTACTAAGAACTCGTAATGTCCATTATGGGTCCGAAAAGCTGTTTTCTCAATATCATTGTCAACAATCCTAATCTGATGATATCCAGACTTCAAATCTAATTTACTAAAGATGGTGGCGCCAGATAATTCATCTAACAATTCATCAATAGCGGGAATAGGAAACTTATCTGGAACCGTGAGCTTGTTGAGGGCCCGATAATCGACACAAAAACGCCAGCCGCCATCCTTTTTCTGAACCAGCAGTACCGGGCTGGAAAATGGGCTGATACTGGGACGAATAATGCCTGCTTGGAGCATGTCCTGGATCTGCCTTTCCACTTCATTTTTCTGATGATGCGGATAGCGGTAAGGGCGAATGTTGGGAGGAATGGCGCCCTCCACTAGCCGTATAGCGTGATCATGAGTCCGTCGAGGCGGAAGACCGGAAGGCTCTTCAAACAGGTGCTGGAAACGTTGCAACAGATCCGAAATTTCTGGCTGCACTGTGCAGTCCTCCTCAGCAGCAGTAAAAGAAAGTTCCACCCAGTAGGCATGGCTGCTGTTTTTGCAATTTTTATAGAACCCACGAAGGGAAGTTTCCTTGGTAGTCAGCGATGGATCCCCCTGGAGAAACACTGGCTGGCCATGCCACTCAAACCACATCGTAAGGGACTGCCAATCACTGTGGACGATTCCCAGTGTCGACAGCCAATCCACCCCAAGAATTACATCCACATTACCGAGCGGAAAAACATGAAAATCTTGAAGGAAGTGAATAGAAGGCAAGTGCAAGGGAACCTGTTTGCAAAGTCCTCCACCCTTGATGCTATGCCCATTGCCGACAGTGACTGAAAATTCTTTCTGATGAACTGGAAGATTAAGTTCAGTAACGAGGAGCTGAGAGAGAAAACTATGAGTGGCTCCAGAATCGACCAAGACTACAACAACCTTTTCGGAAATTTTCCCCAGCATCTTCATCGACTTGGGAGAATTAATACCTGCCACGGAGTGTCTGGAGAGCTCGAGCACTTGCATTTTGGGATGTTGGTCTTCCGTGATTTCAACAGATACTGGGTCCGAATCGGCATCGTCATCTTCACAGAGCATGAGTCGAAGCTGTCTGAACCGGCACTGGTGAGTGGAACTGTATCTATCGCCACACTTGAAACAGAGTCCTTGCGCGATTCGTGCTTGAATCTCTGGCTGTGACAACCGTCGTGGGGCGGAGGGAGAAAAAGGTGGACGTCGGTTTGGAATGGTGTAGGCATTGGTGGTCAACGGCGGCGTTGACGTGGTCGGTTGGTGCGAACTGGAGGGCGTTGATGGTGGGTAGGTGTTGGGAGGTGCGGTCGTCGCTGAATGTGCGACAGTGGAGGAAGCAGTCGTGGATGGCGTCGGCTGAATATGGTTTAGTGGAAAAATTTGGGTTTGGGTTTGGGCTTGGGTCGGGTGGGAGGAGTTGGTTTGGGTTTGGGGATGGGTTTGGGTTTGGCTGTGGGCTTGGGTTTGGGTTTGATATTGGGTTGGGTTAGGGTAATTGGGTTGGGTTGGGTTTCCTTGAGTGGGCGCGGAGGTGGACTGGGCTGGATGTGGGCTATGAATAGGAGATGAATCTGGTGGGAGACGGGGTGGGCCGGATATGGGTGCGCCTGGACCAGGCCAAGCATTGGTGGGGTGTGAAAAGCAAAGCGGGCTTTGGGGTTTGGGCTTGTGTGGGTGTCCAGAGTAACTTGGTGGGTGTCCAAAGTAATCTGGTGGGTGTCCAGCGTTAAGTCGACCCGTTTGGATGCAGTTTGCGTCTCCTTCACCCGTAAGCCATCCTGTTTCATTCACTGCCCAGTCTCGTTGCTCAACGTCCGCCGCCATTTGCATCAGAGAACGGAGGTCTGCCGGTGCTAGAAGTCGCAGCTCCGCCTGGATTCGGGGCTTCAAACCTGCCATGAAAGCGCCTCTTAGCCACTCGAGAGACACCGTAGGCAGCATGGCGACCAGCTGTTCAAAACGCGCACGATACTCCGCCACCGTCCCTGTCTGTCGATGAAGGATGAGTTGCTCATATGGCGTGCGATTTTGCGTCGACCCGAAGCGAAGGAGCAACTCTTCCTTCAATTCCCTCCAGCTTCTAAATGGCTGCCAAAGCTCCCGGAACTGCAGCCAGCTCAAAGCCTCGCCTTCAAAACAGAGTATTACCGCCGGTAGACGTTCTCTTTCATCCATACCGTTCATCTGGAAGTACCGTTCGGCTTTGGCTATCCAGCCCCACGGGTTTTCTCCGTTAAACATAGGGAGTTCCATCCTGCGGTGGTGGTATTCTCGTCGATTACAATGATCCGCATGGCCATAGGGTGGCCTGTAGTTATTTCTGGAAGCCTCTCCGTAGGCCACTCCAGCTCCAGGAAATAGAGGTGGCGGTGGAGGAATGGCCTGTTCAAAGTTTTCTTCCACAACGGCGCGCGAATCCGGTGGGGATGGTGCTTGTGAACGGTTAACGGCAGGGGTCGGCCCTGCTTCAGTTTCTTTCCCCCTCATGCTTTTTGATAGTAACTGCCGTATTTCGTACAGATTTTCGTCTATTTTGTCAAGCCGAGAGGTTGACTGAGTTTCCGAATACCCTAACTTCTCATCCATTGTCGCCACCTTCTCTGCCAAGTCTTTGTAATACTTTTCTAACTCCTCAACTCTCCCTTCCATTCTTGTCGTTACCATTACCCGGTTCGTCGCTCTGATACCAAGTTGTTACAGACCTGGAAGGATGGCCAAGTTTTCCAGTTTTCTGAAGGTTCCAGCAGCTCCACAGCAGCTCCTCCAGCAAGATTTCCAGAACAGCCTCCTCCTGCAGTCTCAATGTGCCAGAATTTACTCCAACAATAACTCAACACAACAATCTCTCAATCTTTCATCCACCGCCAAGGAAAGGAAAAGAAATTAATTGTACTATGTTGACAATTTCATTTGCAAGTAAATTGATTGTACTGGGATAATTTCTATTCAATAAAGCTTCTGTTTCATTACATGTTCATGATGACAGTAAATTACATTACTTGCTCAAGCTTCATCATAATGTTCATCAACACAAATACAAAGTTCTCCACAAATCCACCAACTAAAACAGTAACTGAAATCAAACACTAACAGCAGCCACAATATAACAGCAACAGCAAAATACAGCAACAGCAAAATGAAAATAAATTCCAGGAATGCTGGGTTCTGAGAGCCAGCCCTCTCCACTTCTGCTCAACAGCTCAAAATAACATCATAATCCCCTGCTGCTCTTCCCTGCTTTCTCCCCTTTTATGTGCCGCCTCCTAACTGTCTATGGTCCCCACCCCTGCAGGCTGCTCTCTGAATTCTGGAAAGTGAACTTCAATTAATTCCAGCTGCTTGGGTGCTTTGTCCAGACTGCCCTCTTCCCTTTTGCTCTCAGCTGGGCCAAAATCCATACTCCCTGGGCTGTCTTCTGTATTAGCTCCCTTGGGCCTGCGGTGATAAACCCTTGTAATTAGGTTCCCAACAGACTATTTGGAGAATGAACCCAACAAACTACATAAAATCTATTTAGTACATATAAAGAAATACTAACTAGTTGAAATGATATCTGCAGATCACTTAGTAGAGCTAAAGTCACTATATATAGCAAGAAAAGCACTCCACATCATGTAAAATAGAGTTAAAAATAAGCATTAGTTGGCAAATTATCATGCAGAAGCAGTTCCCAGATACAAATCCCTAAACCATCACTAAAATTAATTTAAAAAAAATTACAAACAGAATCACAATATCCGGAATGTGCATCAGGTCAGTGTCTCAGAGTCATTAGTATGTGTCGTTCTTCTCCATCTAGTGTAGCAAAATAATAAGAAGATTTTCACATACTTAAAATTCACAATTCCACAAAAAATAGCACATATTTAATTTAAGAGGGAGAACACACATGTGTGCAAAGAAAACTAAGAGAAAGATGCATCTCAATTATTGGAGAAATTGCAAAAGCTATTTTTTATTCAAAGTCTGAACATCTAAGCCTAGCATGTATCAATCTAGTACCTGAAACAAGCCTGGATCAAATCAATGCTCATAAACATCATTAGTAACTCCATACACCTTTTTGTCATTGATATTACAATAACAAGGAGGGTGTAGATATGAGTGGAACGTCAGAGTAGACAAAAAGAATGGACACACAAAGACATACAAACAATACTCATTCTAACTTCCCAATGATTAGAGGTAACTTTTAATTAGATATTAGATGTATAACTGCCTTCAGTTTTTACCCATTTCCATCCAACAAATTTAATCAAGAAGCAGGGTGATTTGTACCACTAAAAGTGTTCCACCACTCTAAAATATTTATGTTTTTATGTATCAATCTGCCCAAAGGGATAAATTTTATTGGAGTCCTATTATATTATTTTGTGACATTTATTTCATATGCATTGGATAATCCAAAACAACTTCTCCAATCTATTCATTTAGATGAGACAATCAATCAATCTTTAAAAGAAAAGGCCTCTTGAAGATAAGACATATTAAGTATTTGTTTGTTTATTCAAATGCTAATTCTGAAGTACATTTCCATCAGAAACAGGGTTACTTCTCAAACTTCCTTTCTCTCAGGAAATCGCTACTTTCAGCATACTCTTCAGCTTTTTAATGAAATTCTTTTGCCAAAAAAAAAAATCTAAATATGAGAGACTACAATTACCAATTCAGGCTGATATTTTTTTTACTATGTAGTTTCTTGAACCCACCACTACTTTATGTCAATCTTCGGAATTTATCAGTACAGTCACAAACGTAGTTTCATGAAAAAGAAAAAAAACTAAAATGAAAATTTAAAATTAAACAAAATTCAATAAAATGAAAATAGCAAAAGGCTAACCTGTAGGAGAAGACCAAGCAGCGTGAATGACGCGGCGCTCCTGCACATTGGATCAAAACCCAACAGTAATCTTATTAAGATCGCCACGTAGGACGGAGCCGGTCCAAACGGAGGCACCATCATAAACGGTGACCTGACCGGCAAGGACAATATTGGGAGCCGCATAAGCATCCACGGCAACCTTTGGGAGCCACTGACCCAACGGTATTATCTGCCTCTGTCCTCGTTAGTCCCACTTCACTCGATCCATTGACGACGTTATGGTCTTGGCACCTGCCGTAGTCGTTGTTGCGGCTACTGAAGTGGACAAAGCTCGCTGGGTGACGCATCCAGGAGAGAGTGTGGTAGTCGTAGCTTTCCTCGTGACCCGTGCCAGAGCTGCCATTTTCGATCGATCGAGAAGGGAACGGAAGTATTCTAGTTCAATAATTTGAGTTCCAGAGATGGAAATGGAAGAAGAGAGTGTCCTGGTAATGGGCTCATTGGGCCATAAGTCTACACAGGCTCGGCCGAATCAGTACTTCTTTTATCTTTGTTTAGGCTGAATTTCAGTTTCAGTCCAAGTCCATTTTAACAATTGGAAGATCCATTTATTCATCTTCAATAAGAGCGACTCCAGTCAAGTTGCAAGACTATAATAAAGGAGAATTTCTTATTATCTGGTATTCCTATGTGATTGTTTGTCCAAGCAAGAAAAGCATAGCACAATTATATTCCCGGTATAAGTTATCTTATTCAAAGCAAGCTCCAATTTTGGAGAATAAAGTGGATTCAGAAAGCCCTTTTATCCCACTGAAAATTATGTCTATTAATTTTTTATCATTTTTAAGTGATTTTTTTTTTCCTTCTTCATTTCAACTAATTGATAATACTGTTAAGTTCAACATAACTTGAGTGATGTATTCAACTTTAAGTGAATTTGAGTGTAATGCCCAAAAGGGAAACAATATTTGAAATATATCTGAAAACATTGTCTATATCATTGTAGAGGATAAGATGATCATCTTCTAATGACTTGGAGTTGGATCTCTCCATTTTGCTGTGATTAATTGGTTTATCATATATGGCAGAAAATAATAAGAAACAAAAATTATATTCAAGGCATATATATAAGTTTGAGATGATTGGGTAAGTATTATAAATGCAATGGTAATGTTCTCTTTTTACATTTGGATATTGAAGCATCCTTGTGTTTCACATCTTCTAAATTCCGAGAAAAAAGAATACTGGGAATATATATCCAATACAGGAGTGCTAGCATTGCACTTACAAATTACAGTGTAATACATCTGCACCACTTGTATGTGCTAAGGTCACTTGCTTAAGAGAGAAAGCTCAAATATCTTAGGGTAATGGGTATCTTCAAGATATTTTATTAATTCGTCCCTATCTCAATGAGAAAAATACTATATATAGAAATCCTTTTGCAGTGAAGAAACCATGCAAAGAAATCTTATTGGGTAAATGGAGACAAATAACAAGCGTAGTAGAGGGTTCATCAAGGACAAACTGATGGCAAAGAATAGCAGCCAGTCCTCTTTGACTGCTTCTGTAGGTTTATGTGCTGATGCGTTTGTGGTTCAGCCAACCAAACAGAAGCTTTCACATAAAACTGAGTTGAGCAAATATGAATCGGTTGGGCATGTTCAGAGTCTGTATTCCTATGACCAGAGTATTGATCACAGGGCTGCAAGTTACATTTTATCTGTCCAAGAGCGTTTTAACCTCGAGAGGGTTGATTGAACCGTGTATATATCTTCCTTCTCTTTCATTTAGATGTATCGATATATACATATGTGTGTGTGCGTGTGTGAATTATATATAAATCTATATACTTAAGTAAAATACCTCTAGCGTATAACCTTATTTAATTTTTGAAAAGCTATCAGAAAACTGAAAAAGTATAGAACTGTATATCCGAGTGAGTGTGCAGGCGAGCTGACGAGTCATCGAGGATGAGGATTCTTTTTACCAATATAGCTAATATTTGAACTTCAACCGAGGTTAAATTTATTTACCAGCAACTGCCAACAGGAAGAACCAACGCTATATATCCTCGAGCTGCTGGAATTTAATAGGTTAATTTTGTAAAAGAAACCGGAGATCTGAAAGAAGAGAGTGTCTTCTTGTCATATCTAGATTATATAGAATTGTCTGCGGGTACCCCTCAATTCACACGTAACATACGACATATGCAATTCACTAATAAACATATAATATTCATGCTTATTTATTGGACAAGCAATAATTGTAGCAATCCATTTGGCTGTAAGCTGAAATTTGTAACTCCAAACCATCCAACCCTAGAAACTATAATTTACATGTGAAGGCAACGACTTATATTTAAAATAACGGGCACAGGAAAAGGCCAAAGCAAATCAAGTTTGTCATCACCTGCCAAGTACAGCAGTGAAGAAACGGCTACTGGATGACGTTAACGAAACACAGCTTCCTGAATCACACACACTCTTGGATCGATTTATTTTATAATTCACCACCACTCATTCTGGGCAAACACAAACATGGGAAGTGTAAGATTTAACGAGTGCAGACAGTAAAAAACTAAGTCAAATGACCTTATCCCTTTCTTAAAATATGGATTGAGCACGGGGATGAAATTGGGTACCTTATTTAATTACTATTAACATACATGGGCCTTTATGATAGCCTCTGGTGAAATGCAGGCAGTGCATGAAATCCCATAATGCTCCAGTTCATTTCGGCATCACGCAGCTCTTGCAACTTAACACACAAAAACAAAAACAAAATTGCAGTTGAGACTTTAACATATTCAAGCTAAGTAATTTGCATGAATGGAAAAGTCTTACTCTTTTCTGAAGTTGGGTGTTCTCCTCTTGTAGGTCCCTTTGCTGCGTTCAAATCAAACAATAAAATGTTCATTTGTTAAATCCTAAATGCAGCATCAGCATGTGAGATTTGAAAAACAGAAGTGGAATGAATTTCCAAAGAAAAAATTGATATCATCATTTTAAATTTACTTAATTTATACTTTTTTCTACCACTGATTATACCTTCATGTAAGCCTACGACTCAAATTATATATGCCCACACTGTTACAATAAGTAATAATCATAATCGGTATTAATTAATTATTCCATCGTAAATGCTTTTCAATATTTAATTATTTCATCGTAAAACACTTATTTAACACTTTAATTAGAATATAAAAACAAAGTCAAAAGACTATTTTTCACTTAAAATTTGATGGAACAATAAATTTTTATTATTTAAATTTTATAAAGTTTGTTTCACATTTATTATTTACTTTTATTATTGAATTTCGTTAAATAAAAAAATAAGTCATTTTGTATGAATTTTTCTATTTCAAAATAAAGTATATTTTTGAGGTTGGGATGAAAATTGTCAGTTCACTAAACCTTGGGTGGGATACAGTTATTTGGCCTGAGAATTAAGAAACATAAGACGTCAGGGTTAAAAAGTATCATGATAATTTTTTTTATTATTTATATTATTTTAATTAGATTATAAGTAATAAAAAATTTCGATTATCTGTTATTACTAACAGTGATATGACAGGTAATCTAAAGAGTAATCTAATTACTATTTCTTAAAAAATTATCAAGATAATCTTAATTTTATTATAACTATATCTGTATTTAATAATTTTTATAGAACAAAAATAATCTTATTTTTAATTAATAAAATAAATATTTTAAAATAATTATATTAAAAGAATTTAAATAAAATAATATATTAAAATTATTTTATTACTTCTAATTAAATATAATACTTATTCATATTTATTAAATTTTATTAAATATAATAATAATTTATATCTAAATAAAAAACCCATCGACCGCTCCCTTTTACAGTACAAATATTAGTATCTCAGCCATACATGTCCAGGGTTGACCGACGGTCAACTTGGCGAACACCAATCAAAACCTTGATGTGTAAAGCACGCTGTCCTTAAACTAGCATCTTAGACGTTGTGATGGAAAATATTAACGAAAACTTTATTTGCCAAGATGTGAGCTCGCTTAAAGTGAGATTCTAGCTAGCTTATATTAGAAATTTTATGCAAGAGATTCGAGTCAGTGACTTACCCTACTTTTCAGATGGTTCAACTGCTCTGAAACTACGCGCCTCTGTTCATTTGAACATGTAATCAATCAGTTAGGAATTTTATTTTTAATTTAAAATTATTTAATTATATAAAAAGATATATTAAATATATATTATTTTTATATTCAAATTAAATCAAATAGATTAACATTATTTAATTACCTTTTTAGAGCGAATACGCTCAACGCCTGATTTTAACTGACGTTCAAGCTTTTTCAGTTCTTTTAAGCCCAGTGTAAATATATCTTCTCCAGCTAAGTGCCTGCCGATTAAATTAACATTATCATCGGTCCGTCCATAATCACAATTAAAATCGTCACCAAATTAATCGTATGTTGGCTAAGCAAGCACACCTCAGTCTTTCTTCCAAGCTTTGTGCTGATCTTTCTAATTCTTCCATCTGACCTTTCAAAATTCTCTGTACAATTAAAATATTAATTATTAGAGATTCATTAACAAGAAAATTAAAATTGAGTTCGCATTAATTTCAATTTTGAAATGGCAGATTACACAGTAATTAACAAAGATTTCAGAAAAACAACAAGAATTAAAGCTCCCTAAATCATTACCATCATTTGTTTTTGAAAATGCTTTAATTCTTCTATTGAGTTTATATGTTACTTCATATAGTTATTAAGTTTATTTTATAAATGTTAGTTGGCTGGCACATTAAAATATTTATAATATTTTTTTTCTTATAATTGAAAATATTTAAATCTTTATTTCTAATGATAAATAGATGCATTATTCAAGTATATGATTTATCAAGTAAATCTAAGAATATGAATTCATCTATTTAGGTTGATAATTTTTTTTTGTATTTTTAAAAATAATAAAAGTTTTTTTTTTTTGTATAGTTTGTGAAATGTTTGAAACTAAATTACTATATATGAATAAATAAATATTTACTTAATGGTCCTCGTTATATTTATTTTATTAGTTAATACTTTACCGTAAAAGGATTATTGTCACTAAATCATATATTATATGATAATTAATGAAGTGATGATACCTCCACCGACTTGGAGCTTTGTTTATTTGGATTAAGCAGCGCTACTTCACTCCAGTACCTCGCAATGGTCTGGTCCACACTGCATACAACAAATGAAACAAAAAATCAACTAACTTAATATGTGTTTGAAGAAGAAGAAGGAGAAAGAGAGAAACTGACTCGCCGCTGGCGTACTGGTAGAGCTTTCCAGTGGGAGAGAAAATGAGAACAGCAATTTCAACATCACAGAGGACAGAAAGCTCGTAAGCTTTCTTTAGAATTCCATTCTTCCTCTTCGAGAAGGTAACTTGCCTGTTTGTTGTGTTCTCTATTCTCTCCAGTGTCACTTTCCCTCTCCCCATTGATCTCTCTTCCTCTCTACACAACCCAATTGATCAACTCCTTGCCTTCATATATATACACTTTCCAAGACAGTTTTCCATTTTAAGGTTTACCCTAAGAACTATTCTACCCAGTAAATATATAAATCACAACAGAAAATTAAAGATAAAAAAGGGCAAAAATGTTAGTTTACTTTCGTATAAATCTACCACGTGTTTAAAAAAATTAAATAAAAAATAAAGTTTTAACAATTAAAGTATTTATATCCAATTCGTATAAATAAATAGATACATATTTAATATATGTCATCAATTCATTGAGTAATTTTAAATCAATTAAATTATATGTATCTATTTTTGGTATACATAGATGGTATATCTTTATGTAATTTTATGATTTTGAATTAAATATAAAACAATATTTAATCATATGATGATATATTATCATCTGTGTATACGAATTATATATCAAAATTAGGTATATATAATATTATTTATTTTTAAATAATAATATATATATATATATATATATATATATATATATATATATAAATAATAATATATATATATATATATATATATATATATATATATATATATATATATATATATATATATATATATTAGTTTAAATATTATATAGCTAAAGTAAAGTAGTCTAAACGCACATTCTTTCTCCTCTCAAAACTCATGTAGTTTCCCTGGTGGCACTTGACTAGATGGAAGTATTCCTTCTTGCGCCCAATAACGTGCTCCATCCAATGCAAGGTCAATTGGAGTGAGGAATCGTATAATTTCCTTGGCAATCCCATGGACATATAATATCTGATTGACACGTGTAAATCGTCCCTACAAGAGGAATTATATTTGGTGCAATGGGAGGTGGACAGGTGTGGTGTTAAAATTATTGATTGATTGATTAGCAATTGAGGGAAATTTCAAAAGTTACTGTAAATACCATCATCATAGTGTGTTGAATTAAAATCTGAATCTTACATTTTGCTTTATGAGACAGATGTCAACATAATTCATGGATTCAGTACTGTCAAGATAAAATACATCTCCATTTAGGAGAAGGCATGTTCCCCCCAGTGGCCCCTCCCTACCAAACATTTATTCTGCAGAACCTAGTATTTCATCCTTAACTAATTATAATTATCATTAATGACGAAATAATTATAATGATTAAGGACTAATGTTGAAATCAAACCAAATGTTTGTAAAGTTCCCAGTTAATTCAAGATAATAAAGTATTGAGTGGAGCCTAATCGAAAGGGACAATGTCTGCTTTCTATTCTACCTCCTTTAGGTGAACTTGTGGGGACTGCAGTTCTTCCCTTGGAAGTAGTTGCGTTGCCGACTAGGCATTCAATGAAGTCAATCAAAACAATATGATTCAGAGATAAAAGACATTGTTTTTGTTTAGAGATGATATTGGAAAAGGGAAGGGAGAGAAAAACGGATCAAAGACAATATCAAAAAAAAATCTTAGAGAGAAAAATATAATATTTCAAAATTTAATCATAAAAAAAATTGTTAGTTTTTTAAACATAAGAGAAAAATTGATAATGCTTTATAATTTTTAATATATTATTAATTAAATAATTATTATATTTTTAAAACTTAATTAGTTTTGTTAATTTTAATAGTTTATGGTGAGTATTTAAGTTTTTAACAGTTAACAAGTATCAATTTGAGAATGCAACAAATCTTGGGTGAGAATAAGTCTTTGGCAAAATAATTATAATGAATAACGACTAATGTTGAAATTAACCCAAATGTTTGTCAAGTTCCAAGTTAATTGAATGTATAAAGCATGATAATAATGTATTGAGTGGAGCCTAATCCGAAGGGACAATGTCTGCTTTCTATTCCACCTCCTTTAACTTAATACAACATTGGGTGAACTTGTGGGGACTGCATTTCTTCACTTGGAAATAGTTGCATTGCCGACTAAACAGTCAATGGAGTCAATCAAAACAACCTAATTTTATCATTTCATGACAACATTTATGTAGGCATAAAATGGCCAATTAATCAGCCCAAAATCAATTACAATATGAAACATACAAGAATCAAACAAAGCAATCCTCCCATTACGTCGAAATCACTTGCCCATGTAAATGTGAATGCCAACAGCCAACAGAAGAATGGTGTAGATGACAAAGAAGAGGATAGTATGAACGAGGACGGCCTTGCCATTGGTTGTGAAGCTGCCGAATTCTATGTGGCGGCGGTTGCCCGGTAGCTGGAAGAGGAGACCAGGAGAGAGAAGAATAAACAGCAGCATTCCAAGTATAACGGGTGCCCAATCCAACATTGCTATCTTTGAGCACTCAACTCAACAATGCCTATAAGAATTAGGATAGAACATTAGTTTGTAGTATACTGATAATAACATAAAGACAGAAGCGAAATGTTTTGTATGAGGTGATATATATATATAAGTTGGCAGGGTGTAAAGTGGCGCAAGGGACCCCAACAGTTGAGCAGGTCTAGCTTTTCAAACATGGTTTGGTCTAATTATAGAAAATTTTTTAAGTGTTTGGCAAAGAAAAAGCATGGAAGGATGACATCTAAAGCCATATATTGGGTGGTTTAACTTGGCAAAGATGGCATCTAAATGCTAATAATACCTAGTTTGATGAGCATCTCTACTTTTACTAGAATTTCACATAGACTATTTATATATATACACAACACAAGAATTCCTTGTTGACAGACAGAGTAAACCAGAATTCTCACGCAAAGTCCCTTGTTCTTTCTTCCAAAGAAACGCATCCATGTCAGTTCTTAATTAAACTATCTAAAGCATTGCAGTCGTGTCATTTGTTCTTTCATGAACACAGCATTATGTATGACAGATTAATATTTACAGTATTTTTAATAAGTATTTATGAGCATATACAATTGAATATTGAGAAGACAAATAAACAAGGAAAAAATGAAGCACGATTGTGTCTTTTTAAAGTTAGAGGGGCTACCATTTCGGCCCTTTATTAGCTTAATTGTTCATCTTAACCAGTAACACTGGTCGTCAAGCAGTTCCATATAATTTATGGTATATAGAGAGAATGCCACTGCTGAAAGAACTAGTCAATTAAGGCGTGAATTAAGAATTGAGATTTTCTAAAGCGTTAACATTTAACGGACTGTTTAAAAAAAATCAACAAATGGCAACTGCCCAGCTTCACTTTGCTCGGGTAAACAGCAAGGAATACGGTTCTCTTTTTATCTCTGTAACCTTCTTCAAGGATAAGTTACTAAAATGATTTATTTTATACTAATAATGGTAATAATAATTATTATTATAAGTAATAATACTACGAATAAAAGCTTTACAAAAAGTCTTGCTTATAAAGTGATATGATAATGATTTTTTATTGTTATGTCGTTTATTATTATTATTTAATATATTTAATAACATCTTCTAATATAATTTTTTTAATATAGTCCTATTTCATTATTTATTATATTGGTGTAGATATATCAAAATGGTTGAATTGACCCACAACACCACTCAACTTTTTCATTTTTGCATAATCTTTGAGGATATAATTTGTAAATTTGTGGATCATATCAAATTCATGGGTTTACATATCATGTTAGAAGTCTTAAGGTCTAGCCCATGGATCGGCTTAAGATGGTCTTAAAAAAAAAAATTGATGGCCACATCTTGGAAAATGAAGAATTTTGTCTTTACGGTTTGAATAGCCAATCAAATGAGAGAAAAATATCAAGAGAGGCATCGTCAGAGGAAGCTAAAACTTCAGGAGGAAGATGAAGTTTTAGGCGGAAGATAAAATGTCAAGAGGAAGATACTATTGGTGATGGTGTCGAATATGTTGTCAAGAATTGAAAATTAAATCTTAAAGGGGAAATTTTTTTTTTAAAAATTTAACGTAGACAAAACTTAATAGGTTTTAGAGTTTAAAAAAGAAAAAAATAAAATTTTAGTTTATTTTTAATTATAAATAAGATAATGATTTTATTTTTAAGATTAATATATTTAATTATTTATAAATAAATAATTTTTTATAGTTAAAAGTTGAGAATTAAAAAAAAAATGTTTACTTTGGATGGAAGTAAGTCTTTTAGCCTTCTGTGGGCTATAATGGGCTATGTCGGATTCAACCCAGCCCGTCCTGGCACACCGGTGAAAAAATTATGGCATAGTAAGACAGATTTGACCCATATTTTAGTTATTTTGGTCTTAGTGGAATTGAGACTGATTAGGGGATGAAATGAGGAATTGATGCCACTTGGTCATTTCGTTGCATGGCCTCCATTCCATGGAAAACGTGGCAAGCAGGATTGCAATATTCTTACCGAGCATGTTATGTGGGTCATGCAGTCATGCTAACCTCACACGTGTTCTAATTTCTTAACCAAAATCCAAATCTATAAATATAAGCTATTTGCTCACGTGACGTGATTCAACGTTTCTATATTTATCATTACAAAATTCATTTCAGGTGCAATGACGACACAGCCCTTCAACTATGAGCCGCACGTCCATTTTTTTTTTTTTAATCAATCCAGGATATTTTGAGACAGGGAATATAATCTTCAAATCAAACCACATGTATATAATATAACTACAGGAGATATTTTATGTGTATATATTTTAGATATATAAATATATATATTTATATATATTATTATATAATTATATTATATTATTTTTAATTTAAAATTATTTAATTATAAGATAATATATATAAATATGTATATATTTTTGTATTTAAAATATATATAGTATTATTTTATATATATAGATGACAATAAATTTTAAATCAAATTTTTTGTAATTATTTAATTATGGGCTTTAAGCTTTTACTCTTCACAAATGTATATTATGATCTCATAAAATATATTGAACTACAACACGTTTATGTAACAAAAATATCTAATGGTAGAAAATACATAATATAATGTGGACAAAATTATTACAAAAAAAAAAAATCATATATTTAACTTTATAAGCCAATAAGATGATCAAATAGAAATTTTTGATGAAGATAATATTGTAAATTCATATAAAATTTTAGGAGCATCTAAATTCACAGGAAATTTGAAAACCTCTCAAAATCCAGTGAAATTGGAGGAAATTAAGTTCAAACGTTGACGTGGTCGAATCTTACCGGTCCCTCCACCAGAGAATGAAATTTTGCAGCGTCTCCTTTCGCGGTGTTTCCAAGCTGTTCCCTTTCTCTGCCTTCCTCCGGTCGGTGCATTTTCCCGGGAAAAACTAAATTTCCGGCAGCTATCATTCTATTTTCCCGGAAAATTGTTAACCATCGGATTGCTCATCATCGTTATCTCACAATTTTAATCTTGAATTTCTATTCTTCGTTCATGAGTGGGCTGTTCAATCTATCAAATTGTAGTTTCTGATTGAACTGTTGGATTTCTAGTTTTACCAGTAATTGAACGGAGGTTATTTTTACATTTTCTGTTACTTGCTTTATATTTTAGATATTATTTATGTTTTTCTATTTTGAATTTCTTTTTCTATGTGTTTTTGTTTCAGTGTTTTGGAGGAGGAAATGGCAAGCCATGGAGGTTCTTCGAGGAAAAGTATGTCTTTGTCGAATTCTTCTATCGGTGCGAGGAGGAAGGCCGAGAATGGCGGCCCCGACACTATACGAAGATCGTTTTCGGCACCTCGTGCTGTGTAGGTTCACTTATCATTTGTATAATTATTTTCCTGAATTCTAGGAAGAAAATGAATTGAGGGTCAACTTGTGTTACAACGACATATAGAAGACTTGTCCGATGGAACTTGTTAGTTATTGCTTTGTTAGGAGACATGGTATTCAAGGTACTGATACATTGTACCGTAGAATTTCTTGTCCTATCAGTAAGAATCCCTGGCTCCATAGATGTTGTAGTGTTAATGTTTCCAGTTTTATTCATCAAACATCTAATAGTCAATCAAAGGATCCTGGACTTTTTCTTTTCTTTTTAATAACTTTCATGGATGCTGAAAAGTACAAAACAACATGATGGTTGAGATATTCAGTTGAGTTCAAAAGAATTGATAGAAGCTCACAGAAACAGAAAATCACAGTTATAATGTATCATCTCCATGACTTTAGCAGACAGCATAAGTGAATGATTTTAAACCTAGATCAAATTTTTTCGGCATTGCAATTATATTCATTGCATCTTCCTTTCCTTCTACCGGCCTTTTGGAACAGGGGCCTAACTGGAGAACGCACAGTGAAACGGTTGCGGCTATCAAAGGCCCTTACAGTACCTGAAAATACAACTGTTCAAGAAGCTTGTCGTCGAATGGCTGCTCGTAGGGTTGATGCTTTGTTGCTAACTGACTCCAATGCATTGCTCTGCGGAATCCTTACAGACAAGGTCTGAACATAATAGAAAAGATTAAAAAATAAAAAACTCAATGTTTTATTTGCTTTTGCATAGAGTTTAACACCTGTCATATGCTTGATTTTATTCATTCCTTTTTGTTGATGAAGGACATAACAACAAGAGTTATTGCTCGTGAGCTCAATCTTGAAGAGACGCCGGTATCCAAGGTTATGACTAGGAACCCGACTTTTGTTCTATCTGACACCCTAGCTGTGGAAGCCCTCCAAAAGATGGTGCAAGGTTGTTTACAATCTGAGAAGTACAGCTACTTGTTTTTGTGATGTTATATTTTTTTATGATGATTTTGTTTCTGATATCTGTGTCCATACAGGAAAATTCAGACATCTGCCTGTTGTTGAAAATGGAGAGGTCATTGCTATACTAGATATAGCAAAGTGTTTATATGATGCTATTGCTCGCTTGGAAAGGGCAGCTGAAAAGGGAAAGGCTATTGCTGCAGCTGTTGAAGGTGTTGAAAAGCATTGGAGAACATCCGTTTCTGGTTGGTAGAGAACGCTATATCAGATAATTCTTCAGATCCTGATGCAGCTCTATCATTTTATTTCTGATTTTGTAGAATCATAATTTGTAGTAGTTTTCATCAAGAAATTTGTTTACCATGTTATGTTTTGGGTTGGTAAGCAGGTCCCAATACATTTATTGAGACACTTCGAGAACGGATGTTCAAGCCTTCTCTATCAACAATCATTGCAGAGAAAACAAAGTAGGTAATATCTTCTTTTGAGATATCTATGGGGTATCTTATATCTGTAATCTTTCTCAACAACAAGGGTAATATCCTTAGCTTTTCTCTAATACATAGTGATCTTGTCTAGGGTTGTAACAATTTCACCAACTGACACGGTTTTGATGGCAACAAAAAAGATGCTGGAACTTCGAATGAGCTCTGCTGTTGTAATGGTCGAAAACAAACCACGGGGTATTCTAACGTGAGTCTCATTTTCATTAAAACTCCAGATCACCGTCAAGCAAAACAAAGGACCCCGTGGCTAATCTGCTTTATTTTTAAATATTTTAGTGAATTTTTTTCTTCTTTTCATTAGTTTTAATAGAAATTTTAATAATTTTCTATTCCACTTGTTTAGTTCAAAGGATATCTTGATGCGAGTAATAGCGCAAAATCATTCGCCCGGGTCAACTCTTGTGGAGATGGTATATATCTATTTCTGATGCCAAAATATGATATAATAATTACCAGGAAAAATATCTCGATGCTTTTTCATTCAACCTTGTTTTATTATACAGGCAATTCCATTCATTAATATTTATTAACTTGTGTTTCCTGATTATGATCATTGCACTGTTTATTGATTTACAGGTCATGACTCCTAATCCAGAATGTGCAACAATTGACACACCAATAGTAGATGCTCTGCATCTCATGCATGATGGGAAATTTTTGCACCTTCCTGTAGTGGACAGAGGTAATAGACTATTTAAACAGTAAATAGTTGTATATCCTACATCAGTTCTTGATGGTATAGATGGATACATACAGAAGGAGGGGTGGTTGCTGTTGTTGATGTAATCCATATTACTCATGCTGCTGTGGCCACTGTAAGTCAAGCCTTTAGCCTTCTTTGATTATATAATGTTTTATGAAAATCATATTGTTTATAATCTGTTTTGTACTATGGCTGTCCTGACATGTATGCACAAGCATTGTTTCATTATCAACTCTTTTATAGTTACATAAACTTTATTTACAGGCATCACTGAACTGATCTATAGTTGTTTCTTGTTTACATATGATTTGGGGTTGAAATCCTGGATTTATAAGGTTGATTTATTATTATCTAGGTGTAGCATATGTGGCTATTTTTTGGCTATATTTTGTTTGAATGCCTAATTTCTTGGTGCCATCCAACAACATTTTGTTTCAAATCTGTGGAGAATTGCTTTGATTGAAAACTGCTATCAATATTTGGTCTCTATTTCCTTACCTTAATTCTCAGATTTCAATTAATATAGTTTTACAAATTTTCCATTGATGAGGTGGGAAGTACTGCTGGAGCAAATAGTGAAGCAACAAACTCAATGATGCAGAAGTTTTGGGACTCTGCTATGGCCTTAAGTCCGAATGATGATGATGAAGATGAACGAAGGTGTTACTGTTGATGTTATAAACCAGATTTGATTTTGATTACTGCAATTAATAGTTACTTACTGTTTGTGGAAATACAGTGAAGGTTCCACAAAATTTACTTCTGAAGCAGAGACAGGGAGATCTCTTCCCTATCCTTTGCCAGGGATGCCATTTGGCTTTGCTTTCAAAGTCCAAGATAAGAAGGGTCGAATGCATAGATTTACTTGTGGTATGCTACATGCTCTGCATCTTATAGAAGACACCATTAAATAGCTACAAATATGTCATCTTCTGTTTTGTATGTGGCATTTATTTGATTTGTTATGCAAACCCAAGTCTATTGTGTACATCATAGAGACTTACTTGGAAAAGCAGGTATTGTTTTTGCCCCAAGTTCTGAATTTCTGTCACTTTTGGTCATTTTTATTTCATTTTAAAATAGTGAAGTTAAACTGGTTGTAGCTGGTGTAGAAAAAGATAGCTATATTTACATTTGTTGGTGCACACTGTTTTCCAAAATCTTTAACTTGAGTTTTGGTTTTGTTGCTACTGGATACAGATTCTCGCAGTTTCACAGATCTCGTAACTTCAATACTTCTGAGGTTGGGAGATGACATTGACCGCAACAACCTGCCTCAGATTCTGGTATAAAAAGTCTCGTCTCTTGGTTATTATCATTTATTCTTGATTTATCTTTACTGTTGATAGTATTTTTATAGTTGGCCCCTATGTTGTAGTATGAAGATGAAGACCATGACAAAGTTGTCATGTCATCAGACAGTGATCTTGCAGCAGCAGTGGACCACGCAAGATTAGTTGGTTTGAAGGTGTGTGCCAAATGATCCTGGTGTTTCTTAACTGGAAAGTTAGGGTATCCTTCAGTTGAACTGAATGGAACATACAGATTTGTGCCATTAGACTTTAGTTTGAGACTTGGGAAAGATTTTATTTTTTTTAAAGATGAATCTCTTTAGCATTTGCAACACCAATAAAAATGATTAGAGTTTTTCAGAGAGCAGAACTAATATTTCTATTTCTTTAAGCTCAATAATGTCTGACGCAAGTGATGGTTTTTGCAGGGTTTGAAATTGCATTTAGATTATTCAGGAGCATGTGGTGGTAGGGGGTCTGGAAATCTGGATTATGCTCATTCTGATGCATGGGCTTCCGCATTCAGTGCAGTGGCAGCTGGAGCTGTTGTAGTTGCTGGTTTAGGAATACTGGCATACATGAAAAGAGCTGGCCAGTAAAATTGTTAAAACATCCACCGCTTTTTTATGATTAAGGGAACAAGACACACTTCTTGCTGTTATATGTTCTATAGACAAATAATCAAAGGGGAAGCCATTTTTGGGTGCTTATAGTTACCCTTGCATTTACATTAGTGAAGTCATTGTTGCAAAGACTCCATGAATGACTGTATGGTTCTGTTTTCATTCTGTTTATTCTGTTCTCATTTGATTTCATTCTGTTTGCATAAAAAAGCCATTTTATTCTTTTATTCTGTTTTCATTTTTAATTTTAGTCAGGAAGTTCTGCTGTTTCATCAGCTCTGGAGTTGAAATGATATTGATTATGGGTCCAACTGTGCCAAGCTTTGTGTATACACGCACATTTTAACTTGTGAAGCAATTTTTACAGACAATCCTTGCATGGCATGGCAAACCCGGCTTTCCCATCTCCCTGATGTTCATCAACTGTATGGGGAGTCTTTCTTTCTTCACCGAACAACAAGTCGTCAAATCTTAATCTCATTGACTGCAATAGCTTGAGCATCAGATTTAACCAGTAAATGATCAGTGTATATAGCAATAAATGGATACTCCGTATACAAATGCTAAATGTAAGAAAATCCCTACTAATTTGTGCCAAACAGAATACCAGCCAAGCATCGATTGCGTTTGCCTTTGCATGGAAAGATTGCGGCTGTGCATGACATCGGGAACTTAAATCACAGCACAGCTACGAAAAACCTGAAAATAAATATAGTTTCTTTTTTTTTAAACAAAATGAAAAAAAGAAACTGACAGGTAGGTTTTGGTTTTTATTGTGATGAAGCAGTAAAACGAGATGAAAGACAGAGACATCCAGCTGCTCAGGTTGGCGGTGGTCCAAGTTGGGTTGGGTTGAATTCTTGATTCTCAAGTTCAACCTTCCACACCTAAACCCTTCGTTTGTCGGTGCATGGTGTATTTTTAAGTTTAGTTGATTTTTTTTTTTATAACTATTTATACATGACGCCAGCCAGCCAGCCTTTAATCTCAGAAGAAGTTGATTAAATTGTGTTAATTATCCTGTTGATTGAATATGAAATTCTGAAAAGGAATCACGTCTCTTACAGTATTCCATCATCTCTACTCTACTCTACTCTACCCTTTAATATTTTAATTGCCATCATCCCTAATCAAACTTTGAGGAACGCAAAGTTTAATGGTTCCACATGCTTGACATTTAGGAGCCTTAAGTTACTGTCATGATTAATTATTATTTATAACTCTATTAAGACTCCAGTGTCATCTTCAACTTTTGTTTTTTCTTTTGACTAAACTTCCTCCTTTGACTCTTTGCTGGGACCGGGACTGGAATTAATACCTTTCTTTCCGAAAATATCGTATTAATAAATAATAAAATAATAAAATAATAAAATAATAAAATATCTTAGAAATATCTGAACAACATCAAAAACTAGATATTACCGTCCAAAGTCTGCTTTTAAGACATTTTTCCATCCACCCCAAAAATTAAGAAAATAGCACCTTTAGTATTTTTTTCCCTGGTTGTCTCCCTGTCCTATTCTTCTTTTTCTCCTTCTTTATTTCCCATAATTTCCTTTCTCAGATCTGAAGCCAAGCCGATCGGCTGCCGCTGCAACTTGCTAGGACGTTGTGATCTGCTAGCTTGGTTGCTGCGAGATGCTGACATGGCAATATTTGTTTGTGGGTTTATTGTTATTGGGTAATGGTAGATTTGATGGTCGATTTTGGTATGTTTGATGATGAGTTTTTCATGGTTGAATCGAGTTTCTTTTCGGAGTGGATTTTGTGGTGGCTTACGGTGATCTTTTCGGGTTCCGCAATTGACCTTGGAGGCTTTGATTTTGTTTATGAAAAAGAAAATTAAACTCAAACTATAACATACCTGGTTATCCAATAGAGGAAATAAGTTTTGAATTATTATTAAATATGTTAATAAATAACTTCAGTAAGAAGTTGCCAAGGAAAGTATCAAATGCATGTGATTTTGGTTGTCAATCCAACAAATGTAAGCAGACACGTTTGCAGGATTTTGTTTTTCATGTATTCAAACTGTATAATCATCACCCGAACAGTGGAAGCAATAGAATTGTCTTTTACTGTTCATTTTACAAATAATTAATGTTTAAAACAGCATAATTACTTTCAATGAAATGATTTTCATAATTAATCAACCACCCCTAGCCCAGTTTCATTTGGTAATGAACTCTCTCCACCTTAATCTGGTTAGATTTGGATTTTTTTGTTGTAATGAGGAATTCTCTCTGAAAAGATATTATCTTAAAATATCTTTGAAAGAAATTTGAACTCATTCTTTTGCAGGAATCCTATCCCAGCTTTAGATTTAGATATTCATAAAATAAAAGCAGTTTGCAAAGATTGGACGGTGTTGGTTTTAACAGAAGAAGGGGGATCATTGCCAAATGAAAGTGGAAAGTGACATGAGTTACTGTTAATGCTCATACATTTATTGACAGTAACTCCTGTCACTTTCCACTTTACTTTTATGGCTTTTGCTTTTTTAACCAAGAATCAAAACCAGAAGGCTCTCTGTGGTCTGTGACCAAACAACTTTACGTGAGCTGATATACTTTCCTTTCGATTTGTGTTAAATATTATTAAATAACAAGTGCAGACAATTTATTGTCCACCATCTTCAATCAGCCGCCTGCCATATATAACTTGCTCATCAGATCTCTTCAACCAAAATATCAAGAATACCTCTTAGATAAGCCGGAGCTAGGTTGGTGTAGCCAAAGATTCCTTCTCCCTAAAAAAATATCAAGCTAAGAAGATCACATACCCATTTGCCAAAAATTTATTCCTTCTCTCTAAAAAATATGAAAGTTTCTAAATTCGAATCACCACCTTCATTTTCTGCCATTTTCTTGGTGTTTCTCACTCTCTCGAGTCTGTATACAGCCAGACATTTTACTTATGCTGCAGACAATAAACAGTCACCCATCAACACCATAGTAGTTTTAGTGATGGAAAACAGATCTTTTGATCATATGTTGGGGTGGATGAAAAAATCCATCAATCCCAACATCAATGGAGTAACTGGAGATGAATGCAACTTTGTGTCCACCAACACCTCACAATCGCAGACCATTTGCTTCACTGATGATGCTCAGTTTGTGGATCCGGATCCGGGCCATTCTTTTGAGGATGTGGAGCAACAGGTATTTGGCTCTGGAACCATTCCTTCGATGACTGGTTTTGTAGAGCAGGCACTCTCAATGTCTCTAAACTTATCTGAAATTGTTATGAAAGGCTTCAGGCCTGAGTCTGTTCCTGTATATGCTTCTCTTGTACAAGAATTTGCAGTCTTTGATCGGTGGTTCTCATCAATTCCTGGTCCAACTCAACCCAATAGACTTTTTGTTTACTCTGCTACTTCTCATGGTTCAACAAGTCATGTCAAGAAGCTCCTTGCTCTAGGTTATCCTCAGAGAACCATATTTGATTCACTTCATGAGAATCATAAGAACTTCGGCATTTACTTCCGGAACATACCCTCTACTTTGTTTTATCGAAATTTGAGGAAATTGAAGTACATTAGGAAGTTCCATCGGTATGATTCTAAGTTTAAGGAAGACGCTAAAAAAGGGAAATTGCCTAGCTTAACTGTAATTGAACCAGGGTATTTTGATCTTATAGGCTATCATGCAGATGATGATCATCCATCTCATGATGTTGCTAACGGGCAAAAGCTTGTTAAGGAGGTTTATGAGACTCTAAGAGCGAGCCCTCAATGGAATGAAACCCTCTTGGTCATTACTTATGATGAGCATGGTGGGTTTTATGACCATGTTGAGACTCCTTATGTCAATATTCCTAGCCCAGATGGAAACACTGGTCCTGCTCCTTCTTTCTTCAAGTTTGATAGGCTTGGCGTTCGAGTGCCAACAATTATGGTCTCCCCATGGATCAAAAAAGGAACTGGTAAGATTAAATTTTCCTCACTTTTTGCATATTTTGGAATTACTATGTACCATAAAATTGTACTTTTGATTTTTACAGTATGACTCCATTATACGGAAGTATGATCAAAGCTAGCACATGTTTCAGGTTTTACTTGGTCTTCTCTGTCAAAGAATTTAGATTTTTGAGGTCAATTCAGATCTAGTATTGGCCTTCTTAGTGGAAAATCTATTGTATTTTACTTTGTATACTCTAAATATACAAGCTTTAGGTAATTTGGTAAATAGATTTTGATGGATGGATTGCATACCAAATTTTCAGAAATAAGGTATTTTCTGTTGAGTATTTTCCAGATCTGTTCTGCTTTCATTGTAGGCTGTATTGATATATATTTGTATTTTGCTATTTTCTGCAGTGATAAGTGGCCCTAAAGGACCTACTCCAAATTCAGAGTTTGAGCATTCTTCTATTCCTGCGACCATAAAGAAAATATTCAATCTGTCATCCAACTTCTTGACTCACAGAGATGCTTGGGCTGGCACTTTCGAGGAGGTTGTTGGTGAATTAACCTCTCCCAGAACAGACTGCCCAGGTAATACCCCTTTCAAGCAAAGGTGTTTTTGACCCGTTTAAGATTGCCGTTCATACACAACTCAGAAAAAAGTTGAAATTTGGAATAAAATGAATAGTTTTGTAACTTGATGAATACTTTAGTGGTTAGAAAATTCAGTGTGTTTTCTTCTGATATTATTGCAGAGACCTTGCCAGATGTTGCACCATTGAGGAGTACTGAAGCAAAAGAAAATGGAGGGCTATCCGAATTTCAAGGTGAAATAGTTCAATTAGCTGCTGTTCTCAACGGGGATCACTTCTTGAGCAGTTTCCCCAATGAGATGGGTAAGAAGATGACAGTAAAAGAAGCCCATGAGTATGTTAAGGGAGCTGTTTCAAGGTTTATAAGAGCGAGCAAAGAGGCCATCAAATTGGGCGCAGATGAAAATGCCATTGTAGACATGAGGTCTTCTCTCACTACTAGATCTTCCATTCACAATTAGTTAATCCTCTAGAAACCTGCCTCATATGTTAGATCATACTGTAAAATGCAATGATATTAAGGGAAGCACTGCTGATAGAGCTATTTGGTTGCTTTTGATGTGGGCATTTTACATGTCTAAACTTGCAACCAAATTTGCTGTCAATATCCTTTTCTCTGAATAGAGTTTCAATGGTCTATGTAGAGATTTTATAAATAGGTTGTGCTACGTCAAAGGTCGAGTCTGTATAAACGTCAGTTGTGTATATTGTTATGGTTGAGCCTGCAGACTAAATATAAATCTTTAAAATATCAGTTATATGTTATTGTTCTGTTTGAGCATGCAACCTAAATATAAAATCTTTAAGATTCAGAGATTGATTGATTTTTTCTTTAACCTGTCATCATCCATGGATCACGAGCACATATTAACACCAACTGTAGAGGGTCTTAATCTGTAGTTATTTTCATATACTTTGTATGGTTGGTAGCAAACAAGAATCTGACATAGGGGGAGCCTAGGCTAATCTTCCCGTGAGTGAGAGATGTCCAAGCCTGTAGTTTCTCTCTTTCTAGAACTGTCTTTGAAATTAATGTCATCTTGTATGAATTGATACATCTTATTTGTGTAGTAAATTAAGCACAAGACCAATATAGCTTTAAGGTTTGTTTTATTTAGTGTGATTGATTCTGACTCAATATGATAATCTAGCTCATATAGGTTCTTCGTTACCAAAAAAAGAAAAATTAATACTTTCAATCATCCAAACAATGGTCAGAGCAAGGAAGTGAAAAGAACATGCACTTGCGTCATTTGCAAAACTCCAAAAGATTACATAACAAATTCAAATCGAAAACAACACAGGAGAGTTTATATGTGCTTGCGAAAGGTCAGAAGCATAAAATTGTAGGCAAAAACGTCGACAGCAGGGTTCGAACCTGCGCGGGCGAAGCCCAACAGATTTCAGGTCAGTCTCCTTAACCACTCGGACATATCGACGCTCATGTGTCAGTTTATCATTTTAAAATATAAATGATAATATAAATACAGTCACGACTCTTTTGAAAAATAATTTTATTTCCATATGAAATACAAATAAATATCTTTCAATCACAATCACATTGATCCAATTAAAACAGTGCATTATTAAGTTAAAAAAAAAGGAGCATTTAAATACAATTGATGTGATGGGAAATTTTTATACAATTTCCTATAGATATTGGGAACCCTATTTATAATGGTAATATTATGTGTATAAATAATTATATATTATTATATGATTAGATAATTAAAAATAAAATAATATTTAATCATATAATATCATATTATTATCTACATATAAAATTATAGACAAGAATTAAGCATTTAATTTTATTATATTGTTTAATTCAATTAGTGTTTAAGAAGATCTCTAATAACTTTAAAGACCACTCAACACTTTGTCACAAAAAAAAAATTGATTCTTTACATTATTAGCCATATAAATGTTAATTTCTAAAATGAAAAAAAAAAAGGTTTCTTATGATATGAAATTGGGATCTCTTAAATATTTTTCTTTAATTTGATTTTCCAATAAGAAAATAAAAGAAAGCAAAACGGCGCGTTTTGGAGAGACGTAATAAGCAGAGAAAGCCGGAAGGATAATGAAATTAACAAACATGACTTTGGTTGGTCGTCATCTTTTCCCTCCACCGGATCCTGGGCTCAACATCAGATCCTCAAGAACCACCATTGCCAACCATCAAGTCCCTACAATTTCTTCACAAAATCCCAATACAAAGCCAGTTCTTTTATCCAACTTACTTTCTTTAGCTCTTACTGTAACCTTGACTTCTCCATTACCTTCTTTAGCCATCCCTTCTGTCAACTCCCAGTCTCCCCTTCTTCCTCCTACCACCCCATTTTCTCAGTCCAAGAACTTGCAAGTAGGACTAGAAGATGGGTATGATTTTTAACATTCGCATTATCCTTTTTTCTGATTTTAATTAATCGTACATGATAGCTTTATTTATGCAGTCAATTAATGGTTTCTTCTTGCAGGAAAATTAGGCCTTGTCCATCAATAAATCCAGGTTGTGTGTCGACAAACCCTAAATCGTCATCCTTTGCGTTCCCGTGGACGATTCCTGATAGTTTTAAAGGGAAAGCAGTTCAGGTTTCAAGGACATATGCTTATATATGCTTGTCCCTCGAATTTAATTAATTTGTTAATTCACTTTTGTAGATTCAAGTAACTGGTTTGTTTCTGCTTTTCTTACAGGAATTGCAGGAAGCTATCTTGAAAACACAGAAAAATGCCAAAATTCAAGTTGTTGAAGATACCCCTTATGGTAATTTTACTGATTTTAACCCAAAAAGTTGTAATGCATTTGCACACCTTGTGTGTATGGCAAATTAATAGGAAGTACTCTTCCGTAGTGTGTATCGTAATCAAACCAAGACCTTAATGGAGGAAGATAATAGCAACAAAAACTACATTTAGGCCTTTTATTTCTCTATATATGTGCATTAATTTGGAAAAGATAGTGGGTGCATTGTTTACTGCATTTAATTTTCTAGTTTTCTCATAAAATGCTACTGATAATGGAAAAAAATCTAGGTCAATATTTGCAAGCTGAAGTTGATGGGGGGTTTGGACGAGATCTGCTAGAGTTTTTGGTAAAAGGAGATGTGGTTGCTTACAGGTCTGTTGCCACAAAAGTGACGTATGTATATCCCTTCACAACAGCTTTAGGGGACTCAAAGGGACAGGAAGAAAGAATGCAGAAAATTTTGGATGAATTGGGCTGGTATGCTCCAAGTTTCAGTTCCATGGATTAGACTCATCTCATATTTCAGGTTCAAAGAGATCAGGAGTTTAAGCCCTTTTCAGCACAGTACTATGTTAATCCATGTTTTGCCAACTCATAGTTGATCTTACTAAAATTTACTGTCTGATACTTGGCAATCTATTAGCTGAGAAAGGCAAATTTCACAATCATAAATTCTTCATAATCCAACTTTGTGATATATGATTGCTTCAACCATTCGTTATTTTGTTTAGTCTCATGTTTCATGAATAATTTATTTTTGATGTTCTTGGACATAAACATACTCTCCAATTTCAACCATAAATCATGTATTGTCTCTTCGTTGACCATATTGTAGATCATTAAATCTGTCAAACACATTCAAATAATACTAAAGGTGACAACTTTCATGTCATTACATTTTCCCTCATCTATGTTGATTGGCTTCTCTCCTCTCAATGCCTTGTGCACCTTATTTTGCATTAACATGTTTGAAACTCTCAACTTCCATAAAGTAAAATTTATCTTACTACCGAACTTGCACTTAATTCGCTCATCTTTGTCTAGTTGTGATACCAACTATTGTTTAAATTTTGCTTTTACACTTAAATCAAATAATTCAATAACCCAGGGGAAATAATATGACGAAAATCAATAAACCAATCAATCACAATATTTAAGTGGTTTGGCAATATGCCTACATCTACGAAGCCGTCAATCTTTCTATTAATCATTCAAAAATAAGTCTAAATTAATTACAATAATTAAATTGTAAATCCTGGGGTTTCCTTTACATAAGGGAATCTAAAATACCGTTTTGCCTTGACTAAAACTGTTCTGTTTTTCTTGATGGAATGGTTGTTCCAAGCTTTCAACTTGCACATTCTTTGTCCAACAAGTTTATTTCTCTTCCCATTTTGCTTCTTGCAAATTTTTATATTTGGAATAAGCTCACTCTTTATGTAATAACCCTATTTTTAGGGTTGGATATGAATTGCGCTGGTTTTATTTTGAAACCCAATTTAGCTTGACTTAGCTCTAATTCAAATTGAATTCAATCTGAAAGAATTTGCTCATTTTTTAAATTAAGTTAAACTTAAGTAAAAAGATGTTTGATTTGAATTTATAGTTCAAATCCGTAGTTTGGATTTGTGGCTTAAGTTCAATTCAAATTTATAGCTTGAATCTATTACTCAAATTTGTTGTTTGGATATGTAGTTCCAGTTTGCAAACCATAGTTTATTTGAATCAAACTTGGGTCATTCATAATTTTTGTTTAACGAACTTGAGTTAAAATATTTTTTATTCAAGTCAAACTTGAGTTAGGGTGTTAAACTCAGTTCAATTTGTATCCACCTCTACCTGTTCTTCCTTTGAATGGCTTAAACGCCTTTAAAATTGATAATAGTAAATTTACTGGAAAGATCATTCTACAATATACAATATTTGAATGGTCATTCCATGCTTGGAACTACCATGTTCTAACTTTTCATTGTGTAGAATGCTGCTCAACTTGCTATAATATATAATCGTATACCTTTTGTGGACGGATGTACACCTCTTTCATTAAATGCACAACTTCCTTGTTCATGGGCATGTATAGTCATGACTTTATGCATGACCATACATATCCTCTATATGATCGTTCATACTTATATCACGAACGATTTTTCTTTTTCACATTCACAGTCGTACATTGATTAGGGGTATATTTATCTTTTTAATATCATAAATGGTTGTACATCCTTTTGTACAATCGGCCACTGCAACTTGTTCTACATGTCACAAATGATCATATGTGTTATTTATATAATCGTTCGTCATTCATTAACATCTATACGCTAGTTGATGAATAATCATGCATGTTGTTTTGCACAATCGTTCATGGGGTATGAAAACTAACATTTAACGGTGGTCATGATCGTACCTATCCTTGGGACAATCATGTATATGCATTTTAAAACACTATTTTTAGGTTGTTTTGCTTAATTTACCAAACCAAATAAAAAAAAAATCTATTCCCTAACGTTTCTAACACTATGTATCCATATGATATTCACAATAAAATGCCTCATATATCCTAAAAGAATGTCAACATCAAATCACAATACAATTTCCAAGTCCTCAAAATACCATCGTGCAGATTTCCTCATGCAGATCAAACATGACATGCCATCTAATCCAGTTTTCGCTTAACAATTTTTTATTCATAGTACTTACTATGAATAAAACATAACACTCCAGTAATACTTTACAGACATGCAAATTATTATTCATCTGTAAGCCATATAAGCAGGATCATGGCTCCATTGTTTTGTTCATGGTGTAGCAATTATTATAATCACATCTACTTCCTATTTATTTGATGATTATATTTCCCTTCTACCACTCGTCTTAAATAGATAAGAATGATGAATTAAAATTGACTTTGATGAGGTAAATCAACTTGATGGCATATTCGAGTACAAGATTTTTTTTCTGCCTGCAGTTATAACTTTCAGATTACTTGAAAATCCTACAACTCTCGCTACAAGATTAAAAAAAAAAAAATGAATTGCTTCTATACAGCACGGGACTCTGGAAAAGTTGGGAAATTCTACTGTTACAATAGGAGTGACTGATCCCATTAAAAAAAATGCAGAAAATCACCATGGAACACTTCATTTAATTTTGGCTGTAGTATGAGCATTTTCTGATAGATTTGACCCTCTTATATCTAATCTCACCCTTAAAAATGCTTTAGTTCCAAGAGAAGAAAAGGGATTATTAGATTGCAGAAAAGCAGTTTTTCAGTAATGGTGCTGCTGCACAACAAATGGTAAATGAGATCTCAAACGCAGTTAAATTTGCATACAACAAACACTGACCATTCTTCTGATATCCATCTTTTACCATACATTTTTGGAAACACCCTTGGCATAGAATTTGACTCTTTTTCTTCAATAAAATCTTGACAGCAAAAATCATATGGAAAGTTATTCATGTTTTGCTTTCAGCCATTGGAGTAAAATGTTTTCAGGAATAACAATTATGGTAATGTACCTTGGTATGTTAGGAAAATATTAATGGCTGGTATCCAGATAGATATCAACATTAAACCATTGACAAATTCATTGAATCCAAAATCTGCATTTGTCAAAAAAATCCAAAGCTTCGCTGTTGCATGAAGAGAGAAGTGGTAATTTCTTTAATGTGCTGACTAGGCTTCATTTTGTTTTTACTAAAATTCTCCATCTTTAGAAACTTAGTTAATTCATTACCATAATAAGTTTCAAAGGGCTAATTCTGGTGAGGAAAATCTAAATATGAATATAATGAAATATGATATTGCCTATACTTTCATCAATATGAACAACTGTGAAGTTCTTAGATTCCATGAATTAAGTTGATATTTAAGAATTTAAAATAAAAATAAAAATAAAAATATACATTTAGAACATTTTTATCATAACAATTTTATTTTTATTCAGGCTGATATTAATATTATATTGTTAAATTATACAATATGTATAAAATATACAAGAAAAATTAATTAAAAGCTACTGTTTGTTACCTTGAAATTCCCACTAATTTAAGTGTCCATAATTAGCCAAAATGGAATTTTTTGAAACTTTTACAGGCTGAGTTAAAAGTTAACCATGGTTAGTGTATTACCATTTATACAAAATGGTTTTTTTATTAACAAAAATGCAAACAATAAAACTATGTGTATCTATTTTGGGTATACAAATGTATACACATTTATATATGTAATCATGTGATTGGATAATTTTGAATTAAGAATAAAATAAGAATCAATCATATGATGACACATATGAGTGTGTATATATTTACGTACTCAAAATGGATACACATAGTATTGCTCAAATACAAAATACTTGCAATATTTGGAAAGCCCACATAGTACCTTATTTGTTTAATTAATGGGTTATAAATATACAAAATGTACCCATTTTCTTCTGTTCTGGTTAGTGGGTTTTAATATATTTTTCTCTTTTTGGGATTTTCTTTTATTTATTTATTTTTGGCTCTGGGTGGTAAAAATAAAATAGCCAAAAATCAAATTTGAGGTGAGAATTCATCAATGGCGTCTCTTTTGATCAATTCACTGAAATGGGTAACTTATATTACATTTCTTTGTCTAATTTTTTTTCAATGTGATAATGTATATAATTTATTTCTACCATCTGAGATTGTTAACTGGTGATTGAGACTTCCTAAGTTTTTAGGGTTTTAGTCAATATGATTAGAAGGAGTTACTCGAATGTGGAAGCTAATATTAAGATTACTGGTTTATTGGTTTCGGTAAATTCTACCAAAAATCAAGAAAAACAGAGAAGGTGTTTGTTCAAACCTGCATTTTTCTTTGCTTTATTTTTATTCAATTTTGAGTTGGGTTGTGGTTTCTCTACTTTGGATTGTTTATTTATTTGAAGTGTATCATGATTGAGTTTTACAGTTATAATGAGGAAAGAGAATTGTGTGTTTGCATGCTGAGAAATCATGAAGAAGATGAAGAACTGAAATGTCTTTTGCCAGTCATATGAATTACAACTTGTCTTCAGATTCTTCATCTTGTCAATGTTTTTCCATTAAACATACAGACAACTGATAAATTTGTTTTATCATCTGCTATTGGTGTGTTTCGTGATTGTTGTGGACAATGCGGGTGGAATTTTGCTTATGTTTTTTAAAAAATTTTGAACCTTTTATACTTATTTTGAAAGTTCGGTAATGGAGTCCGTTGAAGTTCATAAAAAACTTTCCCGCGCTTTCCATTTGATCATTTAATAGAATATCTTCAATAGATGGATCTCAAGAAGCATAAAATAGTATGTAACTTTTGTTTCTTAAACAATTTTGTATTTTCAAGTCTGTTATACTCATTTTGAAAGTTCGGTACTCAAATTTGTTGAGTTTCCTAAAACTTTCCCGCGCTTTCCACCGGATCATTTAATAGAAAATCATCAATAGATGCTTCTCAGAAAGCTTTGAACAGTATGTATATTTTACATGCATTTACAAACAATTTTGTATTTTCAAGTCTGTTATTCTTTTTATGGAAGTTCGGTATTGAAATCCATTGAATTTCATAAAAACTTTCTTGCACTTTCCATTTGATTGTTTAATAGAATATCTTCTATAGATGGATCTCAAGAAGCATAAAATAGTATGGAACTTTTGTGTCTTTAACAATTTTGTATTTTCAAGCCCGTTAAGCTCATTTTGAAAGTTCGGTATTCAAATTTGTTGAAATTCCCAAAACTTTCCCGCGCTTTCTGCTGGATCATTTAATAGAAAATCGTTAATAGAGGCATCTCAAAAAGCTTTGAATAGTATGTATATTTTACATGTGTTTGTAAACAATTTTGTATTTTCAGGTCTGTCATTCTTTTTATGGAAGTTCGGTACTAAAATCCATTGAATTTCATAAAAACTTTCCCGTGCTTTCCATTTGATCATTTAATAGAATCTCTTCTATAGAGGGATCTCAAGAAGCATAAAATAGTATGGAACTTGTGTTCCTTAAACAATTATGTATTTTCAAGTCTGTTATGCTCATTTTGAAAGTTCGGTACTCAAATTCATTGAATTTCCTAAAACTTTCCCGCGCTTTCCACTAGATCATACTATAGAAAATCTTCAGTAGATGCTTCTCAGAAAGCATTGAATTGTACGCATATTTTACATGTGTTTGTAAACATTTTTGTCTTTTCAAGTCTGTTATGCTTTTTTATGTAAGCTCAGTACTAAAATTTGTTGATTATCATAAAACTTTCCCACTCTTTCCATAGGGTCATTTAATAGAAAATCTTCGATGATAGATCTCAAGAAGCATTTCACTGCATTAGTTATTCTGTATGATCATAGTTGTTTAGATTTGTTTGTTTATAAATGATTATGGTTGTAATTTTCGGTGTAAATTTCACTTCCTCATTCCTTCTTTGCTCATATTCTTTATTATGTTGCTGTATTAGGACTTGTACAATTGAATACAGCTCCTGGCATGTAGATCAAGATATTTCTGGCTGAGTTTTGTTGATATTGTAGCCTATACTCAGATAAGCGAAGACTGAAAAATATAGTAAAAATGGCTTGTAATAAAGACGAGGCCATGAGAGCTAAAAAGCTGGCAGAGAAGAAGTTTGCAGAGAACGACATCGATGGAGCAAAGAAGGTTGCTTTAACTGCCCAACAGTTGTATCCGCAGCTTGATGGTCTTCCTCAATTTTTAGCAATACTGGATGTGCATATCTCTTATGGGAAAAAAGTTAACGGTGTAGTCGATTGGTATGGGGTCCTTGGTGTCGGACCATTGGCTGATGATGACACAATCCGCAAGCATTACAAAGAACTTGCTCTAGTTCTTCACCCTGATAAAAACAAATCAGCAGGTGCAGAAGGCGCCTTTCAAATATTATCTGAAGCCTGGAGTTTGTTATCTGATAAATCCAAGAGAATTGCCTATGACCAAAAGAGGTATGCTCAAGTTCCAGCTGTAAAATCATCATCATCAATGCCTTCCGGTGAAAATGGTTTCTGCAATTTCTTCAACAATATTAATTTGAATGAGAGAGATCAAAGGTGTGCTAGTTCTGCCAATCACCCCACTCGTCGTTTCCAATCTAAGCCTTATACCTTTTGGACTGCCTGCAATGCTTGTAAAATGCAATTTGAGTACCTTAGAACTTATCTTAATCACAAAATGCTTTGCCCCATCTGTCGTAAGCCCTTTGTGGCTATTGAGACAACAGCCCCACCTTTGAATGGTGGTATTTCCTCTACTCCATGGGCTAGCTACAGGCAGCAACGTAATTCTAGTCAGACTACAGTGATCGAAAACTCACACAGTCTGGGGAGGAAACCAGTTCCTGCTACAAATATCAGCTCAGCAAGTTATTCTGGTTTTGACCTATTAAAGAATACTTTTCATCCAGGTGCATTCTCAAACTCTAGCAGTGCCAGCTGTGCAGTAGCACCATCTTTTTCAGCTGGTCAAGCTGCAAGTGGGATTCAGTTATCCTGTGGACAACTAAAGCGAGATTGTCAAGATGCAGCAACAGCTTTCATGAGAGAGGAAGCATTCCAGGAAAAGACCCATGATTTGAAGAAAGGAGTTTTTGGTTTATCTACTGGGTCATCTTCTGCTGGTTTCAGTTCTGCGACAAAGGTAGATAGGCCTACAAAGAAAAGAAGCAAAGATAAACAAAGGTTGAATAATAATGAAAGAGAGATGAACAATCCAATTTCCTCTGGAAATGGAGAAGTTGGCATGCGTGGTTATGAAGATGGTATCTTCAAAACAGTACAGATGAAAATTGCTGGAGTCCAAAAATCTAATAGTAGTCGGGAGTTGTCACAGCAAGAGACTCGGAGTATGTTGACGAGTCTAGCTGTGCAAGAGATATTCAAAAAGTTTGATGAATGGAGAATGGATTCTATGTTGAAGACATCACATGATTCAAAGAGTTTTGATAAGGAGATCAAAGAGAAGAAAGAAGGGAAAAAAGATATTGTGAATGGTCTGAAAACTGAGGCAAATGCATGTTCAGATCTTGTGGATACCACACACCATGTTCAGGCTAAAAAGTTGTCTACTGCTGATTCTGATATTGTGTCTGGTAGTAAGGACATGGATCCAACATCCATGAGTGTTCTGGATCCAGATTTTCATGATTTTGACCAGGATCGTACGGAAAGATCATTTGGTGAAAACCAAGTTTGGGCTGTTTATGATGATGATGATGGGATGCCCCGCTATTATGCTATGGTTCACAGCGTGATATCATTGAAACCCTTCAAAATGCGAATCAGTTGGCTTAATTCCAAGAGCAACAATGAGCTGGCTCCGTTAAATTGGGTTGGTTCGGGCTTTCCCAAGACTAGTGGAGATTTTTGGAGAGGCAAGTATGAAGTCAATGATTCTCTTAATTCTTTCTCACATAAGGTTAGATGGGCAAAAGGCACAAGAGGGGCCATTCAAATATACCCTCGGAAGGGAGATGTCTGGGCACTGTACAGGAGCTGGTCCACTAATTGGAATGAGCGTACTCCTGATGAAGTCATACACAAATATGACATGGTGGAAGTTCTAGAAGATTACAATGAGAAGATGGGTATCACAGTTATGCCCCTTGTTAAAGTTCCTGGTTTCAAGACAGTGTTTCGCCAACCTCTGGAGCAAAGCAAAACTAGAAGAATTCCGAGAGAAGAGATGTTTCGACTTTCTCACCAAGTTCCTTCTTACTTGCTCACAGGTCATGAAGGCCATAATGCTCCTAAGGGTTGCTTGGAACTTGATCCTGCATCTATACCTTTGGAACTTCTCCAAGTGTTAACTGAAGCTCAGCTGGAAGAGATGGAAGCTACAGCAAAAGGTGAGGAAGAAAAACCATTGGAATGTGTCAAAAATATCGAGGAAGAAGAGCTGGTGGAGAATGGCAAAACCAAGGAAAAAGCTATTGCAGAAGATGTGCATGAAAAAGTTGATGCAGAAGTGATGATGTACAAGAGGAAGGAAACCAAAGAAGAAAAAAAGACGTTGGTGTACAAAAGGAGACGATACAATATCAGGAAAGACACAGGGTATTGAACTATTACCAATTCAGCATTTTTGAGTATATGGGCTAACCGAAGAAAAGAATTCATATTGAAATTAAACACAGTGCTAATCTTAGCAGTTCTTTTTTGCAAACACAGGGTCAGAGGGTAACTTAGACTTGTTTGGTTAATGGAAATCTCCATAGCATATTAGAAAATTCCCTTATTTGAAAGATTAGTTATTATTATTTTTATGGTTCTTATACACCCTCTTTAAGTAAAAGTCTTCTACAGCTGGTTGAGTTTTTATGTCCTTTAGCTGCAATTTATATTCAAATTTGTGATAGATTACTTGTGCAATCCTTGTTCTCAACCTCACTGCAAACTTTGGTTGTTGTTCCATCTAAGGGTCAGTCTTGCTGCAGTAAATGCATTTCTCTTTAAATATGTGGTGTAAAGAGAAATAATTTTTAAGCACAGCTGGATTGACTGCAGTTATTGCCAAGTTTACTGTAGTAGATTGACAATAAAATCATTGACACAGCATAGAAAAAAACCACTTTTTGCTGGAAATTTATTAAGCATCATTGGAGGAGAACAAATATATTTGAGGGAGATTAAAGACCATGAGTCAACCCCTCCCCTACCTTTGGAAAAACCAAACCTTTAGATTTTCATGCAGCATTTAAAATTTACATTATTCTGTTAGTGGGAAATTGTTTTAAGACTTGAGTTGACAACACTTTGTATGAATATCAGGTAATGTGTCCACCAAAATAGACCAAGTTATAGCCTTTAAGACAATTTATTTATGATCAATATTGAATTAAGGAGGTTTTATAGGTGTAGAAGGGAAGTGGGCATAGAATTCTAAAATAAAGTTGGTGAAAGCATAATTCAACTTGTGAAATTGTGGTACGTGCATGTGTAGAGTGTTTGTTTGAAGATAAGGAATATAAATTTAATTAATTTAAAGAAATCAACTTCCTTTTTTCCCGGTGGGTGTCCTCCACTTTAAAGGGTGTTCTATGGTCAAATATTTGGCTAGAAAAATAAAGTGGTTTCCCTAAAATTAACTTCAATTTTTATATATTGACTGAATTATATTTTCTCACCTAAGGTCTGGGGGAAATCACACCAAAAAAAAAAAAAAAAACAAGTGTGGCTCTTCAGACTGAATCAAAAAAAGTGTTGACATTTCACGGCAAGCACTAGACCAATCTTTTGTAACTCATGCGGTCTATTTTCAGTCATGATGGAGATGGGAAAGTGATGCTTTTAGATTAGTCTCTAGTACTCTGCTATCAGCTTTTGTTTCGAAGCATCTGATACTGTCACAATCATCCCCCTTAATTAATTATTTTTACACGAGGTTTCGTGTGTTATTATATTTTCACTTGTTAAATTTTAAAAATTTTAAATATTTATTTATTAATTAATAAAATTTATTAAATTTAAAAATATAATTATTATTTAATCGATAAAATTTTATTTTATTTTTTAATTAATTTTAAAAATTAATAAATTTTTAAAATTTTAAATTTTAAAAAATTATATTTTTCTCTTTATTAGGATAACTCAAAAATGTAAAAAAATTTTCAATGGTGAAATCACGTTAATCATTTTCTTCAAGATTGACAATCGATGATCGTATGTTTTTTCTCTCTCTTTTTTTAAAGAGGTAAATTAACATCGATAATTTGTGATAGATGATTTAAAATGAAATATCAGATGCATCATGCAAAAAGTGTACCACATTAAATGCAAGACAAAAATATTATCACTACATAAGCATACCTTAAGTCTCCATATATCATCCATTTATGCATAAGAGTGAAAAATTTTCGAAGTCTTATTTGCGTTTTATAAATTTAGAAACAGTTGTCATACAACAAATATTCTCCTTAACCATATTCAAGAAAACAACACACAATGCTCAACTAGGCAATGCTAGCTCCTCGATGAGTGACCAAGCAAGTTATTGGTTTGCACATCAGCTTAGAATATATATAAAAAATCTCTTTATCCATAAATAATAAGATTGAGGTCATGTAATTATTTTATTTTCATAAAATTAGAATATTAATAAATTTCTAGATCTAATATTGTATTAAAAAAATATATAATATACTTATATATAAAACTATCTTTTTGTCTCACAAATACAAAGGATTGTAAAACGGAGGGAGACACACCACATCTTTTTCACAAGAACATAAATAACATAATTATAAAAGTAAATTTCCCAAAAATAAACTAAAAACATTTTATTTTTTTAATATTGGATTGAACAACGTGGAAAAAGATCTGCTAAATACAGACTCAGAAATCTCGTCACGCCTGTATCTTATCGCATTCTCTTTCTCCCAAACAAAATCTCAACCATCCATTCCTTCATTCATCTCTCCCCACTGCAATCCGATCAAACAAACTCACATCTGTCCACATTTCAATCATCGAACAAACATCACCAATCCACGATCATCAAAAATCTTAATCATAATCATATTCAAAATCCAATGGAGAACACCCAGCAAGGTCAATCCTCCTCATACCCACAGCCCCAACCTCCTTCCTCTGCTGCTTCTCCAGCTGTCGCCGCACCTTTTCACCACCTCCTTCAACAGCAGCAGCAGCAGCTCCAAATGTTTTGGTCCTACCAGCGTCATGATATTGAACAAGTCAATGATTTCAAGAACCACCAGCTCCCTCTTGCTCGCATCAAGAAAATCATGAAAGCCGATGAAGACGTTCGCATGATCTCCGCTGAAGCCCCTATTTTGTTTTCTAAGGCTTGCGAGCTTTTCATTTTGGAGCTCACTATTCGCTCCTGGCTTCACGCTGAAGAAAACAAGCGAAGGACTTTGCAAAAAAACGACATAGCTGCGGCCATTACTAGGACCGATATTTTTGATTTTTTGGTTGATATTGTGCCTAGAGATGAGATTAAGGAAGAGGCTGCCGGATTGGGAGGGATGGTGGGGGCCACCGCCAGTGGAGTGCCATATTATTATCCGCCCATGGGCCAGCCCACCGGTGCTGCTGGGCCTGGAGGGATGATGATTGGTCGGCCCGCCGTTGATCCTACTGGAGTTTACGTTCAGCCGCCCAGTCAGGCCTGGCAGTCTGTGTGGCAGACAACGGGTGCAGGAGACGATGGTTCTTACGGGAGTGGAGGGAGCGCTGGCGGGCCAAACTAATCTTGATGGCCAAAGCTACGGTATGATTTTATTTTTTTTAGTGATCGTTTCCGTGCCTTTTGTTTTGGATTTCTGTGCTTTTTTTTTTTTTTTGTTATTCAAATTTTATTTTGATTGTCCCTTTTTGTTTTGTATTTGATGATTTTGTTTTTCGGTAGAGGGTTACGTTTAAAGTAATTACTTATTTGAAATTTAGCTGTGTAGGACAAGAAGGTGTTTCTTTTTGGACAGATATTTAACTAACATGGTTTGGAATTTTCTAGGGTTTCTGTATGACTGACATCAACTTACTAGATTTGTGCCCTGGGGTTTCTAGTTGTTGTAATTCTTTGAATCTAATTCTAATCTTTGAATTCCATTTACATTCAAAGTGTTGGTATGGGATCGTGATGAAATGATGTAGTCATTTATGCATTCAATTTTCAAGCACGTTTCTTCGTGTTCGAGTAGCAGAAATGCATCAACAGATGTGAAGAAGCTGTTTGTATTCTTCCACGCTACTCACATTGGATGCTTTGATGAACAATTGTTTTCAATGAATAAGTAGAGGTTGATCAAAGAAGTTGAGGTTTTTTGTAGCTGTAAGCTGGATGTGAAGCAGTTGTTGGAAATAACTAATCTTAGAGGAAGAGTTAGAGACTGAAGAAATAATGGAGGTTGTTAAACAGCTTGAGAAATTCTATTCAAAGAAGAGGGAACTTGTGAAATTTCCTTATAGTGGTTATATGTGAGAGCTCTTTATGGAAGGGAGCATTTTGTACTGGCTACAAATGGTTCATGTTAAAGTGCTGGATATGCATTGTATAGATAAAGTGATTTTAGGCAATGCTATTGTTATAATAGGTTAGTAGCTACCCATAATCGAAAGGATATGGGATGCCAACTAAGAACTTTTTGAGAAACAGTCTAGTGAGCATCCTTTTTCATCATTTAGTGAACCAAGACTGTTTCAGATAGTCAATTGGTAATTAGGAAGCTCTAGTAACAGAAAAACAAAAGATTGAGATGTGCAATTTTAAGTTACTTTAGTTCTTACTCCTGAGTGGCTTCTAACCATATGAAGCTTTCTCCAGCGAAAGTTGAAAGATACTTTTTTGGTTATAACATAGCCAAGCCTGATTACTGATATGATATTGCTTTGGCAAGCTTGAACACTTTATTTTTTGGCTTGGTGGCCTAGAGCGGAAGAAGAATGTTACTTTCTTGATAACTGAGTTTGCTCTGTAACTATGTTTTCTTTCTTTATTTTTTGCTGTATCCTAAGTTGTTTAGCAGTCAACCATCCAATATCTTTCTTAAAGGGACAGGTCTGCATGATTGGTCTCATCAATTAATTTTTGGCTTTTAAGGGGTTATTGGTTTAGGAATTTATGACAATAAACCAACAGAAGATGGGCGTATGTGATTTTTCTCTGCCAGTTAAACTTCCGTAGTTGTTTCTAAGTTAAACCCATGTTATTTTTAGCTTGACTTTAACTTAAAGTTGAGTTCAGCTTTGGTTTGAAATATGACCGAGATAAGCCCGAATATGTCAGTTTTTTATTTGGCTCTTTTCTCTGCCCTATAAGTGAGGCATTTTACCTGGTTTAATTATGATATTTTCTTTCTTGAGATTGTTGGTCTTCTGTTTGTAATTAATAAACTATAAGATTTTTTGCAATAATATAATGGGAGCTCAATGAACATGTAGGAAAGGTGAAGAGATTTATTAATTTAAAAAAAAAGGAGAACATACACTGCAAAATGGGAATATCTATTTTTTTTGGTATTACAAAGTGTGAATATCTCTTATAATGCTAGAATGTATGCTAGCTTTCTTAGTCACAATGAATATCCTTCCAATTTGATTTGCAGCTATATTTATGCAGTTTGATCTAGAACATGACATACTACTTAAGCAAAAGGTCATCATCCTTTCATTTGAGCTATGTGAAGTGCACCGTATAGCATACTTACAAGAAGCATAAGGTGGAAAAGTATTCAAATTTGTTTTCGCTTGTAGCCTCAGGCATAATGCCATGCATGGCATACTTGTTATGATGATATATCTCATATTTGATTTGTTTTTTAAAAAATTGTGGATATTTGTATTCAAACTCCTAGGAAAATAAATGCATTTCCTGTTGCTTTTTATCATTGAAGTGAGTGAATAATATTTTATCATGCAATGGTTATTGTTAGGCCCCAAATATTATTTAGGAATAGTTTGAGAATATTGTTTAAGAATATTTAATTAGGAATAGTTTATAATTTATGAATAATTAGGAAACATTATTTAGGAATATTAATTAGGAATTATTATTTAAATTAAATAATATTACCAATTAGATTTAGATTCTTTGGAAGTCCGATTAGAGTTAGATTTTTAAAAATATAAAATATAGGGTTTTGAGAGGATTGGGATGAGCATTGGAAAATCTAATTTCAGCGTAACATTGTATTTTGGATGGTGGACTATCCCTTGCAATCTCTTGGCGGAGTGCTAGAGATATTAGATTCTTCTATTGTAATTGATTTTTTTCCCATCAATAAAATATTCAATTTAGTCTATTTAAATTTCATTTATTTCAATTCAATTCAACAAAATCTTGGTTCACAACAATTGGTATAAGCATAGATGATCCAAAATCCATAGTCAATACTAGAATGGACAATTGGGTAGATTTGTTGAGAAAGAAATTTGGGAATTAATTGTGGCAACAAGAGCAAAACGAATGTGGTAATCAACTGCCAAAATCCAAGCAAAAATTTGAGGCTCAATTTCGGAAAATGGAAGAGCTGTTTCCGGAGATTTTGACTTTGTTGGTGGCATGAGGAAAATACTAACCTGACAGCAAGGGACCACCAAATCCACTTCTGCCGATGAACAATTGCTAGCCCATTCTAAGTTGTCCATGATCACTTCTTAAATTGCCTATTGAATGGGAAATCGAGTTTGACAAGGGATTCCCTTAGCTAATTACCATGGTTCCCTAGAAATCTTTGAATTGGTTGCATAAAGATGGGATGAGATGGTCTATATTTCATCTCATGATGATCTTAATTATTTGGAACTTAGGTATTAGGAAAGAAAAGTAAGTTTTCTTTTGACCACAATTGCAATGTATATTTGTGAAAGGAAAAGTGCTCTAATTGATCTCATTTATGCCATTTGCTGTTCAATCTGTGCAGCAAAGTAGCTGATCAATCTCAAATTATTCTTCCTGTTCTGTGCAGCAAAGTAGCTCATGTGCTGATGATACAGTCAGTATATACTGTGGTGTGGCAGAAGGCATTGAAGGTCAGCCGATGCCTTTGGAATTTTGCTTAAGAAATGATTATAAATGCACTTGCCTGTATTACTTATGGAGACTGCTTTCACATGACTTCATTAGAAACTGGTGAAAAACTTTTAACTTGATTTAGTGGCAGCGAAACTATTGCTGTTATGACTAGCCTAATTTTTATCTAATGTGCAGATCTGGATTTGTGAACCATCCGTTTTTCTGAAGTATTATAGTTTGTTTATATTTATTAACTCGAATATATTAGTTGGTGCCTCTGTCTCTGTCTCATAGTTAGCGTTTCTCTATTTCTCAACATAAGAACATTCTTCTTCTTCTTCTGCTTGTTCTTCTTCTTCTTCTTTTCTCACTTAGGAGGGGCTTCAAATTAATTAGCTTGAATATAAAAAAATTATCCCCTTTATTTACCAAAGTTTCGTAGCTTTTATATTAATGACTGAACCACCTCAATTATATAAAGATGAGAGAAAATTGAGAGTTGGTGCCCCATTAACATTGGGTAGCTTGCTCCATCTTTGTGCTGTTTTTAAACACCCCACTGGGACATCGCCCACATAGAAATCTTTGGTGAGATCAGACCAAAGATTAAGTCGTGGCTCTCTAGCCCCTCGGCCATTTGTAAACAATTTTGACTCGTTCGTATCTTGATAGTGTCTTAGGTAATACGCAAAATCTACCAAGTATTTGTCAATCCTAGTAAGTAGCGAATTTTTTGTAAAAATATATTCTTCTTCATAGATATTTGATATTTCTCAGCAAGGCATGTTAGTTTGTTGGTTAGTCATTCACGTAAAATATATACGACAAACTTTTTCTTGAATTTTCGTACCAACGAACGAAATAATAATGTTAGATTTCAATTATTTTACTTCATTAATCTGGTGGCGTAGATTTTATATATATTTTAATATTAATGAGACATTTTTTTATCAACGCGGAAAGTGAGCCAGACACCAATAGTAACGTAACTTTCCAAAATTGTGCACTGTACGCGAAGGGATGAAAGCGTACTGTGGGTAATACAAAAATCAGAGTCTACCAATTTTGACTTGTTACGGTAACAAACAAAAATTTAAAAGCCTAAGGGCATTTGGTTTCAATTTTTTAAAAATATTTCGATAATTTATTTTATATATATTTTTTGATTTACCAATAATATAAAATTATAATAATATTTTATTATTAATATTAATATAATAATAATATAAATAGCAATCAGATTTTATCTTTATTTTTAATATTTAAATATTATCAAATAATTTTAATTTTATTATAATTATATTATTATTTATTAATTTTTTAAAAAAAATAAATTTATTTTTAATTAATATAATAAATATTTAAAAATAATTATATTCAATAATCTTTTAAGTATTCTATTTTAAAGATAATTTTTTTATTTTAATAATAAAATATTACCCAAATCTAACACTCGAAAAAACATTACACGGTAAACACCATCTTGAATCCTAGACTTCGATCAGAGCTTCAGAAATGGACGCTCTAGACTCCGTCATGGATCCTCTCAGGGAATTTTCCAAGGGCAGCGTCCGCCTCGTCAAGCGCTGCCACAAGCCTGATCGCAAAGGTTTTGCATTTTTTTATATATCCTTATAATAATTATTTGGCTTATGTATTCGTACTTCTGAAATTAGGGTTTTAATTTTTTTTTTCTTTGGTGCGTAGAATTCACCAAGGTTGCGTTCCGTACAGCCATCGGGTTTGTGGTTATGGGATTTGTTGCATTTTTCGTTAAATTGATCTTCATTCCCATTAACAACATCATCGTTGGTTCTGGATAGGTAATTTAATTGTACTCTATTTAGGATTTGCATGGTTGGTTGGATAGTTGATGTTATGATGTGTGTATGTATTTGGATATGTTGCTGTGTTAGAAATTCTGTTTTTTTTTTTTTTTTGACGTTTTGACTCTGCTAATCTAATGTTATTATAATTTTAATATTGAGAGATTAGTTTTTTTGCCGATAAATTGTTGGAGTTATAGGTCTCTTTTGGCTTATGGATGATTTAGGGAAGTAATGAAGTCATGACAATGATCTTTATGGATGAAGTTGGCTCACGGAATTTCCACCAGAGGGTAATGAGTCAGTGAAGAAGGGGTGGTTTGTAATATTTATTAGTCATGTGTTGTATATTTCCGAAATGATGTCTTTTTTTTAAGGCAATTACCGAAATGATTTCTTGTTACTATTGTTATTTTAATTTTGCTATTGAAGGTTAGAAGAAGCATATGCTTATTATTAGTATGCCATACGTTACCTTTGTTTTTTTCTCTGAATATAATGTATTTTTGTTCTGTGTCAAACTCAGTTGTCATTTTTTTAGTGGTTTTGTTGTTGAGGTGGACTATCCAGGAATTGAAGAATACTTAGAGGTTTTGTTAGTCTATAGATTGGTTCCTGGAAAGATCATGAACTTGTTAATGGCTCTTCATATCCTGTAAACAGACAGGAGTATAATTCAAGAGCAAATGCTTAGATATACCTGGAGATTTGATAATTATGGTATTGGTGGATTTAAGTGGTCATTCCCACTTTAACAGATATTTTTGTAGTTGCTCAACACTGATTGGACTTGAGTTTAAGTCACACCATTTGCATCTTCCCTGGTGATGAAGAAAAGTTATTGCTTGATTTTCCCTGTACTTGGGTCTTTTCTGCTGGTGGTTAGATATTATTGAGTTATGTGAAAATGGTTCAAGTTTTATTAATAAAAGCATTTATTGGTAATTGAATTTATGATAGATGTGAATTATGTAAACACACAGATTTTAGTCAATTTAACATGAATTTGTACACAAAGCTTTCTGTAATTTCTTTTTCCTATTCACAAATGATAGCATCAAAGTTTTTTTCTGGTAATCTTATTGGTACTGACATTAGACTGAAACTGATTTATGTATTCTTGCAGGCCCGTTTCGAAATTGAAGATATTTAGGGGGATGGAATCAGTCCGGCCAGCATCCAAAGAGGTGCTTAGCATAGAACATTTAGGCCTTTTTATTTTAGATGTATCAGTACTTTGAGTGAACTTGTAATCGGTGGAATGAAAACATTTGGGATCTCTTTGAAGCTGTTTTATCTTTGATGGTTTCGGGCAGCATCGATATAAATTCATTTGTTTTTACAGAGTTAATTTTCATATTTAGTTTCTCCAAGAATCTTATTTCACTGTACCATCATAACTCATTCGGACTTTGGTTGAGATTGTTAGATGGTGTAGAGAATACTTCCTTCTTATTTATTATTTACAAGAAATGGGTATTCAAATCTTTCAGTAAGAAAGTTTAACTTTATCTCAATGCAAATTAGGAGTGTTCACAATTGTTTGTTTTAAAAAAATTGTAAACAAAAACTGAATCAAATTTTTATTAATCAGTTTTTAATCAAATTTAAAAAATCATTTTATTTTTTTTGTTTTTTAAAATAAGTTTGATATTTTATTATAATATTTTTAATGTTTTTAAAAATTTGTTTGATTTGATTAATCCATTTTAAAAATAGACAAATATCAGTAATTAAAAAAGAAATATCCTTAAAATTTTTTGTATTGTTCGGAAAAACTTTTAAAATTTTATTAATATTATTAATATTTTTAAAAGTTATAATTTATTATCTAAATTTTCTGTAAAGAAAAATTAAAAAAAATAGAAAATAGAAAAAAAAGTGGATAAGACACGAGAATATGTGTTTTCTTGCCTTGTAAAAATTTGTCCACGCTTTTTTTTTAATATTGACGCAAACTGGACAGGTGTTGGCTCAATTTAAAGGTGAATGGATGCAAATTCGATACTTTTTTGCGTGATACACGAGAACATCCTTAAGAGGATTCGTTGCCCCGCTTAAGGCTGCTACGCTCGCCACGCAAGCTAAACCCCTGTCAAAGCAGCCTTCCTTGTGTTGTGCATGTATTCTACAATGGCGGCCTCTTCTTCCGCCACACGCGCCGCTTTCATCAAACCCTCATTTTTCATTTCATCCACCACCATTAACAATAACAAATCTTCATTACCCATTTCAAGATCCATTCTTCCCGTTTCTTATACCTGTCAAAACCCCTCTCTCCACATCACAAGCTCTCTCCGCAAACCCACCGCCACTTCTGCTTCCACCACAACCCCAACAACGACAACGACAATCCCATTAACCAAACTTCCTCCCAGATTTTCCCCTGATGAACCCCGTAAGGGTGCTGACATCCTTGTTGAAGCTCTCGAACGTGAGGGTGTCATCGACGTCTTCGCTTACCCTGGTGGGGCTTCAATGGAGATCCACCAAGCTCTCACGCGCTCTAATATCATTCGCAACGTTCTCCCTCGCCACGAACAAGGTGGAGTCTTTGCTGCTGAGGGATACGCGCGTTCCTCGGGAAAACCTGGAGTTTGTATTGCCACGTCAGGACCCGGTGCCACCAATTTAGTAAGCGGACTCGCTGATGCGCTTCTCGATAGCGTTCCGATCGTGGCAATCACTGGTCAGGTGCCACGTAGGATGATCGGTACCGACGCTTTTCAAGAGACTCCAATTGTGGAGGTAACTCGGTCTATCACAAAACATAATTATCTTGTGCTTGATGTTGATGACATTCCTAGGATTGTTAAGGAGGCATTTTTCTTAGCAACCTCTGGTCGGCCCGGCCCGGTTTTGATTGACATACCGAAAGATATTCAACAACAGCTAGCGGTTCCTAATTGGAACCAACCAATTAGATTGCCAGGTTATATGTCTAGATTGCCTAAAGAACCCAATGAGGAACTGTTGGAGCAGATTGTGAGGTTGGTATTGGAGTCAAAAAAACCAGTGTTGTATGTTGGTGGTGGATGTTTGAATTCTAGTCAGGAGTTAAGGCGGTTTGTTGAACTCACGGGAATACCTGTAGCTAGTACTTTGATGGGTCTGGGCTCGTATCCTAGTACTGATAAGTTATCATTGCACATGCTTGGAATGCATGGGACTGTTTATGCTAATTATGCTGTGGATAAAAGTGATTTGTTACTTGCATTTGGGGTTAGGTTTGATGACCGGGTGACAGGGAAGCTTGAGGCTTTTGCTAGCCGAGCCAAGATTGTTCACATTGATATTGATTCAGCTGAGATTGGCAAGAATAAGCAGCCTCATGTGTCGGTCTGTGGAGATGTGAAGTTGGCTATGAAGGGAATAAACAAGTTGCTGGAGAGTAAAGTTGGTAGTGTTAAGTTTGATTTTTCGGCTTGGAGGGAGGAGCTTGATGAGCAGAAAGCAAAGTACCCATTGAGTTTCAAGACATTTGAGGAAGCGATTCCTCCACAGTATGCAATTCAGGTTCTTGATGAGTTAACTGAAGGAAATGCAATTATTAGTACTGGTGTTGGGCAGCATCAGATGTGGGCTGCTCAGTTTTACAAGTATAAGAGACCTCGCCAGTGGTTAACATCTGGAGGACTAGGAGCTATGGGTTTTGGATTGCCTGCTGCTATGGGAGCTGCTGTTGCAAACCCCGGTGCAGTGGTGGTAGACATTGATGGTGATGGGAGTTTTATCATGAATGTCCAGGAACTGGCCACCGTCAAGGTGGAGAATCTCCCCATTAAGATATTGCTTTTGAATAATCAGCACTTGGGCATGGTGGTGCAATGGGAGGATAGGTTTTACAAGGCAAACAGGGCTCATACATACCTGGGAGATCCATCAAGAGAGTCTGAAATATTCCCAAATATGTTGAAGTTTGCAGAGGCCTGTGGAATCCCTGCTGCACGTGTCACAAGGAAAGAAGATCTTAGAGCTGCAATTCAGACGATGTTGGACACTCCTGGGCCATACCTTCTGGATGTCATTGTTCCCCACCAGGAGCATGTCCTTCCTATGATTCCCAGTGGTGGAGCTTTTAAAGATGTGATCACAGAAGGTGATGGAAGAACAAAGTATTGATCACAAAAGCGGAAAATTTGTATTTTTGGCAACGTATCATGTTTCAGGAAATTGCAGGCTTTAGCATGAGGAGGAGCTTTTTCACCTTGCATGTTAGTGTTAAAAGACTAATGTTTGTTTTATGGACAAACCAGGCCAACCATACTGGCTTCTCTATAATTATTAGTTTGTTTATGCATCAAGTAGTTTGTCCTATTTGTTTTTTCCTCTCCTATTTAATGTTTGTATTTTCTCTCAGGAGTAATATGTGGTGCTGTTCTTTTATTTGCACTGTTTGGTGAAAATACTATTCTTCGAATTGAGATGCTTTCTTTTCCCATGTAGACACTGTAAGCGGTATATTCACCTCATGCATAAATAATTGAGCACTACTAAATGAAAGATGAAAGTCTTTGATGATAATATTTTATTACTCTGTTTGGAGCCATAGGTTATCTACCCTGTTTTTCGTTTGTTACAGTTTTTATCTCTATGACCCTTAATCAATTTCAATTAATTTCGTGATGGTCGATTAGCAAGGATTACCGGCTTGAGATGACCAAATTACTGTGAGGAATGAACTTTCGAAATTTTGAGGACACCACCCTACACGTATTAAGAGATTCTTTAACTATTTTCTAGGAAAATAGATTACTTATTATCAATTTGGATTCCATTTTCTCGGAAAGATTATACGTTTCATTGAGTGGTTATTACCCAAGCAAAACTAATATTACTTGCTTGGATCTGGAAAATACAAACATGTTTTCAGCAAAGTTTAAACACAGTTAATACATACATGTCCATTTTGAGTATATTTAATATATGTCATCAAGTAATTAGATGATTTTGTATTAAAGATAAATGAACACTCAATGTGATAATAACACATCATATATGTACTTCAAAATAGGTACGCAAAACATTGTTATAATACATAACACACCCCTTGTCACTCATTGGCCTGCGTTGAAATTGTTGTGGAAGTATCAAAGGGTCCTGATGAGAAGACAAGTGATCCTTGAAGGCCGTGCATGTGTATTTTCAATACTACATAACAAAAAATCAGGCCTGTGAAGCGCAAGATTTAGCCTATCCTTCCCTACAACAAATGCAGTTGCGTCTAGCAGAACATGCCATGAGTTCCTGTGAGCTTCTGAAACCCAATGCATGGTATAACGCGTCCCATTGATATCAGCTGGATATGAGAATAATCCTTTCGGGGCGTGCTTGCATTTTCTCCTAAAATACTGGCTAAGCTGTGATCCCTTGATCCTCAAGTCCAACCATGTCTCTGGTGCCAATATAACTTTTGATTCTTTGAAACTGGCAAATTCTCTTATGTAATCCATTTCTTCACCAATAATGCTCATGTAAAAGTTACCTCTGAAGAAAGGGTAGCTCTCCCCAACTAACATCATTGCATCCTTGTAGTTTGGAGTGAAGAGAACAAGATACTCACTATCAGGCAATCCACAATGATTCAAAACTTTGTTTCGAGCTTGGATTTCAGGAATAGAGATGAAACTTCCAGGAAAAGATGATTTCTTGGTGAGTATATCTAGCAGTCTTGATGGCTCCAACTGGGTTCTGTCCAAATAGGGGAGATTGCGCTCAGAGGTGGGTGTCGAGGGATCTCTAAAACCACCACTTCTAGGCGACTTTCCCCTGTCTTCAGGAGCAATTGCTGGTGTCTCTTCACTGATGCAAAGACTAGAGAGATCTATTCTTTCTCCTTCAATAAGGCCAGCATATTGAGGGTACTTTGCCAGGACATATTGTTCAACATATTGCATTTCTGTTGGTGTGATTGGACCTGACCATCTGAGGTCAAGTCCATGGAGCGTTGAAATGGCTTCAGCTACAATATGTGCAGGAATAACAGTATGTGCTTTCTGATTCAGTGAAAAAAATTATAAAATTAAAAACAGGAACTTGGAGGAACTCACAAAACAATAATTCAATTGAAGCTGAAATGTTTACCTTGATAACCATACTGCTCGCTCTGCCATTTTCTAACGGTGATTTGGGAACAGAAGCAAAAAGGGATCCTTCATATTCACCGTCCGTCAAGTCCTAATCAGTAAAAGTTTCAATCAGAATTTCCGCGATGATGACTCAGTAAAACCAGCCTCTAAATCAAATATGATGAAGTATTGAATATTCGTACCTTAGATCCAGCATGTGAAACAATCTGTTCCTCTGTGTTCCTCCCCATATTTCTAATTATCTGCGCCCCTCATAAATAAACAAACCAAAATTTGGGAGGAAAAGCAGAGGTATATATGCCGAAATACTCAGCCAAAACACCTCCAAAGTTCTATTTGTACAGAAGTGTGTTCTTAAAAAAGTGTTGATGATAATGGAAGGCAGAAAAAGCAGAGAGGTGAAATCAAGCTAAAGCTATCAAATGACTGCTGAGGTTACTTCGACTGTTGAAAAAAAGTGGAATACTGAATATAAATTACAGAAGCTACTCGATCATAAGAAGAAATATGTGGAATGGATGAACAAATAGAGGCTGGTATGAAGAGAGGACCCGGCCAAACCCACAGAAACAATTCCTGTTGCAGATGTGGAAATCTAAATATAAGATGTAAAGAAAAGTCTGTTAGAATAAAGAGAAAACACGTCGACGATGACAAAAGCAATGCTCTGTAACAGGGAACCTTGAAACATTATAACATTTTAAAAGGGTAACCATAGTTTGAGCTTTGAGATGATTTTCTTCAACAAGAATACAAAAGTGGCCTGATTATTAGATTAGAAATTAAACTATTGTATGGCTTAAGATTTAGCTTCCATCAATCCGACTAAACAATATAATAAATTGTGACTGAAACATCAGCCTGTGAATTAAAGATTATGAATGGAAAGCGACTTGGAGAGTACATATGGGAATTGGAATTGTGAGGCTGATGACTAGGCTTGGAGTCTACTGTTACAAATCCTCAGCAAGTTTCCATTGATCCTGTATGAATTCTCGTACACTTATCAAGGAATTTAAATCCAGAAAAGCCTTGCAAGAATGACAGTTTATGAAAGTTTTCTGTAATTTATATGCAGCCAAGTTTATATTGTTTCTGAGTAACCAACAAAATGAGAAAGGAATGATGCCGTTCAAAGATACCACTAACAAAAGATTACGTGTAGACAAACTCATCAAAACAACATTTTTTATGAGCAAATTGCTTGTAGGATGATATTATTGCATCACTGAGTTAAACCAAACATGGTTATTAGCTGTAGAAGTATTCTGCTTGCCACTTTTCCGGAAAAATTCCCTTGAAAAGGACTGAAATAATCTCTTTGTTTCCCTTTTCTCCTTGACGAATGGTTGTATTAATTTCGTTATCTTGGATGGGGTGATGTATAATTTTTGACCCATGTGAAAACAAGCTAATAGAACATCGATTCCCAGTTCCTATCAGTACCAGAAATCATTTATAAATTGTTGAAGGCATTCATCAAAGTCGAAATTTAATTGAAAGTGACAAAGCAACCACTCATTAGCCTTCTTCAATCACACTCATACACACCAAACGAGCTGAACACTGTAAAATAATTAATGGAAACAGCAACCTTTCATCAAAAGGTGCACAAATAGGCATATTTGCTTGCTAAAAAGAAATACAGCAACCGCTAACGGACAGCTCAATAAAAGAAACATATCTCTTCAAACAAAAGCAAAACCTTTTCTTCTTTCTCACTCTAGAAAATACTAAAAAGCTTCACACAATGACAACCAAACCATTTCATTGTTTGAGAAGGATGGGATAGCGGTGTGCTTGTAGAAGATATTGGATACAAAGATCGAAGAAGAAAATGCCCCCTCAAGTACCTTATTGTCGTCCTCTTCTGACGACTCTTGCTTATTCTCCATTTCCACCATCTTCAATCACCCACAAATATTGCCTAGGAACTAAGGGTAAGAGGATGAATCCTGGAAAGAATCTGATCCCTCTTCTTGTTTTCATCTTAACTACCCTCTCCATCCTCAGACTTCTCAAACTTACCATCTTTACAGCTCCTTCACGTCCTTTTTCTTCTTCACCGCCGCCTCAACAATCTCCTTCACTGCCTTTCTCTTCTTTGCCCTCACCTCAACATAATGCATGCTCCCCTCAGGCATGCAGTAATACTCCATCACACCCACTAGAAACCTCAATAAGTCCACCTAAAACTTCTTCTGCTAATGCAACCACCCTCACAAAAAAGGAATTCAAGTTTCTATTAAATCTCATTAAGCCTAAAGCACCGTGCAACCTACTTATTTTTGGGCTGGAACCCCAGTACATAAAGCTCTCAGAAATCAATGCAGGAGGAATCACCATCTTTCTAGAGGATGACTCAAACAAGATTCGAGCAATCAAAAGTAAGTCCAAGAGAACTGAAATCTACAAGGTTGAATACTCGATACCTGCAAAAGATGCTTACAAGCTGCTTAAGTATGCAAGACAGAAGCCAGCTTGTGCACCTAGATCAGGACCACTTCAAGTGTCGAAATGTAAACTGGCATTGAAAAATTTACCTCAAGAAGCTTATAAACATAAATGGGATGTGGTGGTGGTGGATGGACCAAACGGAGACACACCAGATGCACCAGGCAGAATGTCAACAATCTACACGGCTGGTATCATTGCTAGAGCTGGGAATACCACAGATGTTTTAGTGCATGATACAGATCGAACAATTGAAAAATGGTTCTCTTGGGAGTTTCTCTGTGATGATAACTTGGTGTCTTCTAAAGGAAAATTGTGGAATTTTAGGATCACGGGTCAGTCAAATTCTACAAGGTTTTGTCCCGCAAAAAAAATCGTGATAGAGTAACAGCTTTCTTTTTGGGGTGATGGCAGCTGCATTGCACCAGAAAACAAGCTCATCTATTGGCAAAAAATCTTCATTATAGACATTAGTTATTCAGCATTCGTGCAAGACAAAAGCACTGGTTCAGAGCCAAGATTATAGCAATTTTTTTTTGTCTAAGGTTGGGATTGAGTAAAATATCTATTATTTATGTTTGTTGCAAACATGTATTAGATTATATCGAAATGCGATGGTGCTATTGCTAAATCCCTCATTTTACCAATTCGCCTCTAAGCATGCTTGACCGGACAAGCACCAACAAGACAACTGCATCCCAGAAAATGTACAACAATTTGCTCAACTAGTAGGGTCTGCAATATATCTATATATATTTAAAACTATTAAATCAATGGACTTTTGACAATTACACTTCAAAAATGGCACATATAGATTGAAATCTTTGTTACCGAAAATTTAAAAACAAGGGTCATTCATCCTGGCCCTTCAAAACATTAACAACGACTCTTTTTACCATTTTTGTGTCATAGCTCACAGTTTCAAGGTGCAAGTCAGGATACAACAGCTATTTACATGACATTGGATAGAAAAGTTCAAAATGGCCCTCTGTTTTATTCATGAAAAATATGGTAATGAGATGCATCTTAATAAAAAAATACCTTTAACTGTTCTTGTTCATCCTATAATCAATAACACTAACCTCCTAATTCCGCTCTGTGCCATTCACCACAATCCCTTTCCCAAAATTTTCCCTCTGTTAGATCTAAGACAAACTTGGATGCCAAAAATTAGTCATAATACACAAGCAAACCTCCCAAAAAGGATATCGTAACAAAGCCATCATTCATTCACACGGGGATTACCACCACAATCTTCATTTGCATCTCTTCGCTGCGAGAAGAAATATAAAATGTGTGAACATAGAACTTCATCAAATAAACCCTAAGCACAATTAAAACTTAAAAGAAATACTCTCAATGCCAGAGCAAAGTACCATTGTCAACCATTTAATAAGCAGCAAGCTCTTTCTAGGCATATATACCTAAACTTTTGTCCACCTCACCAAAGCAAAGGTTGATTACTTACAATCTAATTAATTTTAAACAGCAGGAAGTATTTATGGAACTCCATTGTTGAAAAGTCAAATTGCAATGATCAGCAGAGACCTAATCTACTGTTTTCCTTCGGAAATAGAGCAGTAGACCATCTAAAATTCTAAACAAAAGCAAGCCTCTAAGTTCCATAGAAAACTCAATTATCAAGCAGCAAATTTACATGTTACAAAATCCTATTATTCCCATATGGAGACTGGAAACTCAGGCAATGCGATTGAATATGGCAGCATTAAAAAATAATAATAATAAAATTCTATCATCACATATCATCAGAGCATAGGTGGAAAAGAAATTTACACCCTAATTAAAAAGCATATGGGGATGGAATGCTCACCATTCGTTTACTGATATAAGGCTGAATCTTCATTGACATCTCAGTGTGATTTTGAGCTTTTGGTTGTTTTTTCCTTTCAATTTCAAATTCCTTTCTAGATTCCTTTCGAGAACCTGACTGCCATACTCTACCAAAATTAGGAAGCCAGTTAGAATCAAACTCACTCTTGGCAATCTCTCCTCTCTTCTCAATTTCCATCTCCATCTTTCTCTTTTCTGCCCAAGCAGCTCCCACCCTTTTGGGGTTCAACTTAGACTTCCCAGACTTATTGGAAGGAACAAAGCCACTTAAAACTTGTTTTAGCTGATCTCCTTCAGTTGCATCAAGCCATGGAGGAGGTGCCCCAGAATGCACATTTCCTGCAGCCTCTTGTGGAGCCATAGAAGAAATTTGAGTTATATTCTGCAAACCTAAAGAGAAAAAGAATCATAACATGAGGAATTTAGATCATATCTAAACCATAACACCTAGGCATACATATAAGAACTTTAAGCATAATTTGTTGTAAACTCAGTACAAAGAAAACGTGTCACTCAAGTAATGTATGCAGATGGTGACTCATGTACCAGGAAAAATGACAAAGATGAAATTGAAATCAAAGCAAAGAGAAGTATTCAAAGAGAATTACCCTGAGAATTGATCACTCTATTAATAACTCTTTCATCCTCAGACACCTGATGCACCTATGTGAAACATATTACATATATTTGCAATAAATCTTTCAATAATTGTATACATTTACAGAAATTTGGTAAGGGCAACCATGCAACTTTAAGTCAAAAAAACATGCAAGAAACTTGAGAACAGAAAAAGCTATGACGAGTTTAGCCCAAAAAAGTCATCAAGAAAGCATTGACATTTGGAAGAATGAAAAAAAAATAAACACAAAACAATAGTGTAGATGGATAAACTTACCTCTTCTCTGCCGAGGTAGATATTGCCTGAACGGTTTGTGCCTTTAAAAAGGTTATTGCTGTTAGATAGATGATGCAAACAATAGTATATAGCAAAGACTACATTAAATAATCTAATTTCATGGGAGGAACAACACTTCAACAACTAAAATAACGAAAGAAGAATCAAATACAAAGATCTTGCTTACCTGTCATGCCATTTAAATTCCCTAAAATTGAACCAGAGGAAGCATCTCCATGCATGAGAGATGTAACAGCATGCAAATGTGAACCAATATTTGCAACTTCAGAGAGTCCAGAATGAGATACCTGATACTCATTTGTATGAAACTGTAAAGGTATAACACCATTTGAAATGTTTGAATAAAGAGGCTGAACATTATTGTTTTCAAAGTTATTCATATTTTCAAAGCTGAGTTCATTGTGGATATTATTTGAAGGTCCAAATAGTGCTCCCCGAGATCCTTCACAAGAGGGCACAGCTCCAGTCTCCAATGATTTGCACTTCTTCTCCCACTACAATCACAACAAACAGCTGCTCACTATTATGCATGTATCTTCTAAAGGTACACTCTTCTTTCTTCTTACATTTACCCCGAGAACAACATAAAACAATCTTAATTGCAATTAAAAGAAACATTAACTATAAAAATGTGCCATAAATCAACATTAATGCAAAACACATCAAACCACAAGTGTCACTCCTTATTTTATATTTTTGTTATTGATTTTCCTTGTCTCTCGTTTTGGGCAATCAGAAAATAAAATTGAAGATTCTTGATGAAATTTTCACTTGTTCTCATCGGTTTCTTCCAAAATCAAACAATTATATATAAATGATAAGATTTCGCAATGATAAAAAAATCAACAAGAAAGTAGTGAATATTTATAATAATATGGGGAACAACCGAATACCCTGGCTAAATCAGTTTCCGAAATCCTAAAAGCATCCATGCGATCCATTCCACTGCCGTATTTCCACAAGAAGTGCTTCAAATTCTTCAAATGGTCCACACTTGCTAAGTGATTAATTGCATTATTACTGATACAACAAAATCCAACAGAAATTGATGTTATTCACTAGGTTTTTTTTTTTTTTTTTTTTAAGTTTAGCATAGAGAGAGATAATCGTACCAAGCAAAGTAGCTTCCGAGCTCGTCGATATCGCAGTCGCAAAAAACGCACCAAAAGCGATTACGAAAAGCGTGTTCGTTGCGGAGGATGGCAGGGTCCTTCAAGAAGAACCGAATTTCCGTGATTTTAGATTGGACTCTGGAGAGAAACTTAGAGAGTGACTTGGTGTGGCTTGGGAAGTACTTGTGTCGCTGCCCTTCGTCGTGATTTCGGTTGCAAACTTTGCAGAACTCGAATTCGCTCTTCTTATTCTTCTTTGCATTTGCTGAATTTGACACCTTATTCGGATTACGGTTAGGGTTTGATTTCTCAGACGGTAGCTGTTCCTCCATTGCCGTACGGGTGAATTCTTTCTGGAGAGAGTAACGGGAGGAAATTTGCCTTTTTGGTAAAAGAGAAAAAATAACGGGGTCCAAATTACTAAGCGCACCCGCGTTTTTGTATGGCATTAGGTTGTCCGTAGCCTGTTCAAATAGCGTCAAAACGCACAGTTTCTCCACATTTAAAAGAGAGAGAGAGAGAATTGCAAAATGACGAAACACACCCGCGTTTTGTATGACTGTAAAAAAAACATCAATAAAATTATGTGTATTTACTTTGGATACACAAATATATACACATTTATATATATCATCATATGATTGAATGATTTTGAATTAAAAATAAAACAATAATCAATCATATAATAACATATATGAATGTGTATATATTTGTGTATCCAAAATAAGTACATATAATATTGCTCAAAAAACATATATCTCTCATTAATTAGCCCTTTTATAATTTATATCTTGATTGAATATAATTGTTGAAAAAGATGAAAGGAAGTTTTCTTTGGGCCAGTATTAGCCGGGCAAGTGTTTTCACGTAGTGTGACTGTAGCAATAGTTTGAGTCCCGCCACGACCGTCACGCAGAATTTCCCATCTTCAAAAGCAGGCCGAAAGACTTGTTCCCACTCAAGGTGAAGTGTACTTTCAAACTTATTCTTTTCAATTTATAAAAGCTCAAACTTTTATTTGTGAAAAAATTTTATTAAAAAATTTGATTAAAATTGAGAGTAAAGTTATCATTTAAAAATAAAATTTTTAAAATCAAAATTTTATTATATTTTTTTCTCTTTATTCGAAAATCTAACATTTTTTTTTAATTTAAAAAGCGATAATTTTTTCCTAAGATTTTGAAATCATTGTCAAAGACGACAGACGAAGATACTCCAACAAAAATGTTGAAAAAAATCAGTGTCATCAATGGATAGGGTTTGATTAGTAAGATGAGATAAATCGAGAGGGAGAGACAACACTATTAGAGAAGATGAATTTCGTCATCTTTAGTCATAATTTCAAAATCATAAGAGGGAGAATTGCCACTTTTCGATATTTAGATAGAGAAAAATTATTAGTTTTCAAACTGGAAGGAGGGAAAATGTAATAAAACTTTAATTTTTAAAATTTATTATTATATAACGGTTTTATACTTAATTTTAATTAAGTTTTTTAATAAAATTTTATTCAAGAATAGGAGTTTGATTTTTTAAAATTGGAGGATATGGCCTTGGGTGGGAACAAGCCTTTTGGCCTCAAAAGTAAGTTGCCTTTATTCTTGATTATGGTAATTAAAGGCTTGACCATACATTATTCAAATCTTCAAAATCTAAAAATAACTTTGACATTTTTTATGCCTAGGAAAGTTTCACTGCATGACCAATACTGAAATAATGTTTTATTTTCCAGTATATCTTTCTGTAAAACAACAATACTTCCAAACAGAGAAATATAACTGGATTGAGTTGCATAGTCTTATCTCCAGTAGCATCCAGAAATAGACATTTTATGTTCTGCCAGAATATATTACTGCACATTTCTCTCTTCATCTGTGCAGCTAGCAATGGTCGGTTTTCAAAAAAGAATTGGTACGAGAGACACCCTGAACCACTTGATGATGTATAATTATTTGATTTAACATGTCTTACAGCAGATTCAAATAATAATTATAGTGTATCACTTCACAGTAAAATGCCGACAAATGTGAAAAGACAAATATTAAGGTTTTGTCATAATGACTAGTTTGATTGATGGTTTGGCAAGTCTGTCCCACATCTTCATCCTGCTATTAGCTTTATAATGGACTTGTCACTTGATGGCCTCTTGGATCTCTCTGTTGTTAAAAATGCTAATCATCTCTGGTTCAAGTAATCATTTTCGGAAATCGAGCTTTCATCAATATGATCAGTAAGTTTCTTATGCTTTCCAGGAGAAAATGACTGCATTTTACCAGACAAAATTACTTGTCGGCAAAACAAGCAGCAAAGAAACGGTATTAACGTTGTTCTCAAGTTAGAAAAGCAAGAAAAAGATATAATGAGGTTAAGAAATATTGTTTTGATCTTTGATTAGGCGAAACACTTAATAAGATTCTCGCCACCAAATAAAGAATCAGCCAATCAGGCTATAATAATTAATTTGATGATGCTTTTTTCGGGAGGACCGGCCTAATGTTGAAACTTGGTGATTCTTTAGCCCCCACCAAATTATGTCTTGGCCACACAAAAGAATCAAGTCAGTGTATTATTGAAGGTAGCCTAATTGACAGATTAACTGCATTCAAGAGTAATATGTTTGGAGTTAGGTTGCTGACAAATCAAGCTAATTCCATTCTCATGACATGTTGAAAGGTTAGCACTGGTTATTGGGTCTGACTGATTGATGCTTTTAGAAGAGTCATCTTATCTGAAAAAACGTTTCTTTATTGTGTTGGATCCCAGACACGGATAGTGGGTGTTTGGTCTATCATAAGCAAAAGTTAAGAAGTTGAATACAAGTGGATACAGCTATCCTGTCTTCTTCTTGATGAATTTCTTGCTTTTTGTTCTGATTCATTTACCTTTCTATCTAAATCATGCTTCTCTACATGGCTTTATGCTGCCATAGTGCATGTCAGCTGGATTTAATTTGACTCTTGACACCAAATTAACTGAGTCCTCGATCATTATCTCTTTCAATATCATGCATGCTGTGATCAAGTAAAACTTCAGGACTTGGGAGTAAAGTCTGATCTCGAGCTAACAGTAGTAATGCTTAAAAGCTAATAATAAAACTATGCATACCAACTTTGAGTACATAAATAAGTATATTTTTGATATATATTGTTAAGTAATTGATGATTTTGATAGCAAATTTGTGGACTTAAAATGGTTCTGCATAACATTGCTCAAAAACTAAAAGGCTGGAGCCTTTTGGTCTATTGGCGTGTGGGCTGCAGGCTTGCCAACTTTGTATATTCTAGCATTTAATGAATCTGCTTGATTACAATTTGTGTACATTCATGTTATTTTTAACACTTCTATCAAAATAAAATCGTGGGTTTTATTATTTGATTAAACTAGCAAACAGCATGTGTTGTAATTATGAAGAAGGAATAGTTTATTGAGTTAGACAGATCGAAGGTCATCTCTTCAACCTCACTGCTATACAGTGTGGACATTCAGGCAAAAAGATTTAATTAATTTGATTATTACCTTCTTTTCCATGGATGATACAAGATTTCAAACAAGAAACAGAGCATAAACATGCAGGTTATTAATGAACTTTAATCATCTAAGCTACATAATCTGACCTTAAATTTCGCCTCTTCTCTCTCTCTCGTTAAGTATGAAACAAATATAAATGAGTTTAACGATAAGAATAACATATGATTAAAGATCAGTTTCAGCAATTAATCAAAACCGTGTAAGAGATGATGTCATGGATATTTGTTTTTAACCATAAATCATACAGCATGTTCTTCGCTTGGAGCAGTGACTCGAAAATCAAAATTCAAGTCGAAGGCCTACTACCAGTACGATCAAATTTAATTTGCAAAGACAAATGGCATTGAAACTCATTTACCATCAGTAATTTGCAGTGATGATTATACTGATTATCATCATTTACTGGACTGAGATGATCAGACTGATACATTCAGAATTTTGAAACTTACCCACTCTAATGTCGATGTAATCATTATCTTTGAATAATCAATATAATGTTTCAACTCTCAACAGCTAGCAAGACCAGCACATGTTTTGTTCATTCTAAACCTTGAATCACTGCCTACATGTCCTTTTTCATCAGTTTTTTCAAATAAGTCATCTTTTGGCTAATTAGCTAATTCATCATACAGATCATCACAATGAAAATCAAAGTAAAAAAAGGGGAAACAATTCATAATTTTACCTTTTATATATGCCACTTTAAGATTTTATTGTCTCCTTAATCATTCAGACCCTTCCTTCTGTTTAGATGAACCAAACAGCAGGAATCCAATACCCCAAATTTTCAATTTTAGTATTGATCAAGTTGATATTGGAATATACTTAACTTGAAGGGGTTAATTTAGAGTAATGGAATTAAGGCCTAAACCTTTGCCTGCAAGATTGGCAAGTGATCTCCATGCACGTAGAATCTATCTGTTTAGTTGCTTTCTCCTTCATTCTTTCAGCTTTCTCCACTCCTTCTCTTGCCCTCTCCCACATTTGTCTTGCTCTTGAAAACTCAGATTGCGCCAGCTCCATCTCTTTTCTTGTAAGCTCTCTTACTCTTTCTGCATACTCCTTCTCAATAGCAGCTAGTCTGATTTGCTCCGCTGCTTGCCATTTCAACGACTCAACATCCATACAGCTGTTTGTATCGCACTTATTAACATCACCAAACCCACAGATTTGACTAGTTAAAACACAGTTGGAGGGTGGCTGGATTGGCCTTACACTTATTGATAGTTGTAAGTCAAGTGACGGGGATTCAAACTGATTATTATGATGATGATGATGATGATCAGACGCCATTGATCGATACCTGAAGGAAGAAGAACTTGATGGGTGTGATGACATGCGTGATGAAGAAGGTATTGAAAGTGGAGTAGGAAGAAGTTGGAGCTCCTTCTGATCTTCTTCTTCCATTAAAAAGAAATAAAAAAGAGGGACAACTTCTGTTGAGTTAAGTAGTACAAAGGAACTTTGAGAACAAGGTTTGTGAGGAAGAAGCATTCATACGGGGTGACACCGGCAGAAACGACTGCTATATATAAACAACTCTTGCATCGTCAAATTACATTTACACCCTTCTTTCCCATGCAAAATGACTTAACCAACTTTTATACTATAAAAAGACTATACCCACCTTCTTCTCCATGCATGGAGGCTTAAATTTACTCGGTAATTGTCGTTGAAGTGAAAGGTTGTTTTGGTAAAATTATATGGTAATCATTTCTCAACGGTGAAAATTCCGTTATAGATGAGCCAAAACGTGAGAAAATAACGGATTACGTTTTTAGATTATGACTTATGTGTAGCCTTTATTGTTTCCTGTCAATTGTGTTGGCCTCTCTTTCTTATTATTTTAATGTGATAGCTTTATTCACTTCTTTTTCTCTTTAAGTATAGCTGAAATATTTATCACGCTGGCTAACTAACTTATGTAATCATTTTTCTATCTTATTTCTTTATGATTTTATACAAAAAAAAAAGCAAAATCTTTATGAGTTTTCGGCTTATAAAATTAAATAAAATAATTTAATTAATGGAAAAAAAAAATATAATTTCCAAATACATAAACCCCAATTCATAAATTGAAACTAAAATGAAAATATAATTGGAAGTGGGTAAACCTTAGAAGTTGTTGAATGGAAAGGAGAGCTGAAGTTGAACTTTTTTTGGGATGTGAGACGAAGGCTAATGGTGTGGGTGTGTAATAATTAGAGTAGCACGTGCGGGAGAGGTTAAGAGAGGCTTTTTGTTTTGAGATGGATTATTATTATTATTATTATTTTCTTTGGTTTTGCTTTTATGGTAGGCCTAAGTTGCTCAAAAAGCTCTTCACTTTCTAACTCAGCACCACACACTCACTCCAGATCGGCACGTGGGATGGCCACACTGATGTGCCTGACCATAATTGTCAAAACAGACTCTGTCACTTGGACCGTTCATTTGTGGGGCCCTTTTTGATAGACCTTTCCTCATCCTACATCAGGTGGGTGGGTCTGATTGATTCATTAAATTATTTATTTATTTATTTATTTTTCATTAATTGGAAATATGTGTTTGTTTTTATTATTTTGTTATTTTGTAAAATCCGAAATTATTTAACAATTAAAACAGGAAAGTAATTTTTTTTTTCTTGTGCATGTGCAAGATTAATTATATTTCTTGTCTAAATATGATGTGCATTGACAAGTTGCTATGCATCTTTTGACATAAAGGTATATATGTTATAAATGATAATATATTTTTTTATAAGTATATAGTGCATATAAACATTTAAGACAAGATACATATGTTGTTAATATTTGTTTAGAATTTTTTGGGAAAACAAAAGATTCTGGTATGGTATGGTATGGTATGGTTTGGTTCACAAAATTTTATAATATTTAAAAATACAATGTCCGAATTTATTTTAATTTTATAAAAAAATAGCTATTTACGACCAATTAATTTTACTTTATTATTTTTTTTAAAACCCGCGCACTTTTTCGCGCGTGTCGTTTACTCTTTCTTTACTTTTCCCGCTAGTTTTCCCTGAGGTTGAGGAAAATTGTGCTACAGATTTTCCCTCACTTTCTTCTGTACTGAATCTGAAACTCCATGAACCGTAGAGAAGTGACTCTCATTTCAGCGGCCACAGTCTTTGGTGCTTTAGCATCTGCACTCGCTTATCGTGTTTTATTCTCTAACCCTAAAAAGCACTTTTCGCGAATCGATTCTTCATGTAACGGCGACTGTTCCAAGAAAAGCACTTCTCAGAGCCATTTCGATCCCTCAAAACGCAAGGGGTTAGTAAAACTCCATTTTCTGTTTAGTTTATTTTTTAACAATTAAATTAGCAAATTTAAACTTCATTGGGGTTTGATTTGTGTTTATTTATGTTTGTAAAATTCAACTATGCTTGAATATAATAATATCATTCAAAAAGGTGAAATTTCAATGAGTCCTTTACTTTGGTGTGGAGCATGAATTTTTTTATGTTGATCGTATAACTTGTGAACTGGAAAGGAAAAAGCTTGGAAACTATGGCAAATTCGATGTTTGGAATAATTACAAATGATTTTAGACTTACAGTAATCATCTCTGTTTTATATATTGATTAATTTAATTTAAGGTCAGGTATTTGACATGGGACGATTATTTTATGTCAATAGCATTTTTGTCGGCTGAAAGGTCCAAAGATCCACACAGGCAGGTCATATTTCACTCTTTCAATTTCTTCTTGCACTTGGAGGCAATTATTGTTTTTACGCTTTAATAATACCACACCTGAATTGTATTTTTATGAGTTTCGAAATCTTTCTTGGCAACTGCTGTTGACTTTTTAGGTTGGAGCGTGCTTGGTGAGTCAAGATGGTGTAATTCTTGGTAAGATGGTTTCCCTGATATTTTTTTATTTTAATACTTAGTTTTGTGGTAATTTATTTGTCTTGCATTTCTTGCATGTTAAGATTTGTTTCTAGATGTGGAGGGGGAAAAGAAGGCAATGTACTCTTTTTACTGTATGCCAAATAGCTCAAGTAATTCTCAGTGTCTGGGACTAGGCCTTATTGATGGGTTATACTGTATCCGAGAAGGCAGATAGGCTAGTGTATTATGAAGGTTTATTAAAATAAGATACTGTTTGTTTCAGCAACAATTCCTACCAGCAATCATCAATGAACTTGCTGTGAAGTTGCTTATCTATCATATACATTGGAAAGGTTTTTTTGGCAATCTTTGCCTCATCTTAGCTTGTTTATGCACTTTCTGAGTCCAAAAGTTAACAGTTTGTTTGGTTGACCGTGAAGAATATATGCTGATTTCAATGGTACAACATGCTTGCAAGAACATTTTAACCAAGCCTACTAAATTGTCCATGTGTGTGATTCTCATTATTTTCTTTTGGTTAGGCATTGGCTACAATGGATTTCCAAGGGGTTGTTCAGATGACAAGCTTCCTTGGGCAAAGGTTGATGTTTGATAACAAGTGAATTTCTAGTATAATCATGGAATAATGAATAGTGAACCTGTCCTGTTCTGTTTCAGAAATCCAAAACTGGGAATCCTTTGGAGACAAAGTATCCGTAAGATTCTTCTCTCAAGTACTCCACTCTTGACTTGTAACTTCCTAATGCTTTTTTCAAATTTTTAGGACATACTGTTTGTAATTATGTTTTGATATATCTATTCTCTCTTCCAGTACATTAATTGAATCCCCATCCCTTCCCCTCCCTCCTCCCCAGCAGTTTGTGTTATGCAATGCTTGTTCTTTGTCTATACTTTTACTAAGTTAGTTGTGGGCTCAGTTTCTATTATCCTGTCTATACATCTGTCTAGTTGCTCATATCACCATTTGTTTGTTGTAGTTATGTTTGTCATGCTGAAGTAAATGCCATCTTAAACACAAATCATGCATCAGCTGTTGGTCAGGTTTGTTGTCCACATTCCTCATCATTGGTAGTTTGAATTTCATATATTCACTCTGTGATGCTGGTGTGGAAATATTTGGAACTTGCTTGTCGTAGTTCACAAATTGTGGTTATAGAAAAGGGGAAAAGTAAGTTTCTCATGCAAGATGAAGCATAGAAACTACAAATCAACAGAGTTGACTTACTTTTTTTTCCCTAACCGTCTTGATACTTTGACTAATTTGTGCTTTTTCAGAGGCTGTACGTGACCATGTTCCCTTGCAATGAATGTGCTAAGATAATTATTCAGGTTTGATGCGCATGTTCCTTTCTGGTACATATTCAATGTTAATTATTTGCAATATGAAATATTTCTTTTATTTTCCGGAAACAAACTTGTTCAAAAGTAACCCTTGCCATTGTAAAAAACACTCAGCTTAAATGTGCCATAACAAAGGTAAAGAACAAATATATTCAGGGTAGACATAAGATCCAGCAAGGGGAGAGCAAAAGCATTCATGATCACCCAGGCGTCTTTTTCATTTCTCTGACTGCAATGGAAGTAGAACTGTGTTGCAATATCTTTCTTGTTCTTGATTTTAATTTTATTTATTTATTTTTTTTATTTGCTTGAAACACTGGTCAAAATTTTCTGTTTTTGTCAAAGCACTGCTGCCGTAAATCCAAACTAGTTAGCAAGTGATTGGTTGATAAGGATGCAGAAATCAGCTGATATGTATAGTAGCAAATTTGGGAGGAAACACATATCCTGATAATAATTCTTGCAATAAAATTTCTCAACTTATAGTCAATAAAATACTTGGCAAAATAAAAAATACTGTAGATTAAAAACAAAAAAAATTCATAACCAACAAACCTTTGATGTATGGCTGCTAGCCCATCTGGATGATAGTTTGTTTGCAACTTGTATATTGCAGTCAGGTGTCTCTGAAGTTATATATTTTGTGGAGAAGAGGCTAAATAATTCAGACACTGCATATGTGGCGTCACACCAACTACTATCCATGGCTGGCGTAAAAGTAAGCTCTCTTATTTCGATAGCTACCTTCAAGCTTACTTGAATAGGATAATATTTGATTAAATAAATATTTCCTCCAGGTTAAGCGTGTAGTACCGATTAAACATGACAGGTTATGGTAGTTTACAATTAGTTTGGTCCTATTTGGAATGAATGTTTGTGCTTTTCTCAGGTCCGGAAACATCAGCCACAAATGAACCAAATTGTGATAAAATTTGAGGAGCCATAGTGTCACAATGCAAATGTTGAGCTTGTCTTCCTTGTTTAATGATTTCCTGCTGGGTAATAATCTCAGATGACTTTGTCATTTCATTAAATGTATTCCGGCCTTTGCAGTTTGGTGGTTGTTGTATCTTTTCCCGAAGGACTTGTCTTCTCGGTTTAATGATTTTCTGGATAATAATATCTACCACTGCAATCAAAACTCAAGTGATAAGTTTGGGTCCTCTTGACCGGATGACTTAAGTCGTTTCGTTGCCAGGCACAAATGTGCATTGGTTCTTTTAGTAATGTTGTCATACATCATGCTCATTGAAGCAAACAATCATGGTGGCTGTTCACTACCAATTGGTCCGATTCATAAATTTAGTACCAAGACAAGAATAATTCATCATTGCAGATAAATTTGAAAAGTGAATGGGAGGAAAAGAACAAAGATAACTTTTGACCAGGTAACAGATCACGGGCTCTTGGAAGCACAAAATTTTGGGATTATGTTGTGGAGAACATCATGTTAAGGTTAAAACCCTAGATAGTTTTTAAAACGGTATGGTTGTATTGTGTAACTATAGCTTCACACCTGAGATCAAACTATGACCGACATTATAGCCCACAAAGGGTACAGTCATACGAATAGATCCCCCACATGTTTCTTCAAGATCATGACTGGATTAAAATTTGATATTAATCAGCATTAAGGGCATCAAGTTGCCTCCGAAGGATTTCAAGGTCATCAACTGAAGTATCTGTTGATCCAGGAATAGAGGACTTGTGAAATTCATCTGCACTTGGGAGTTCACGAGTAAGACCTTCAGGAAGGGTATCTGAAAAAAATAGAGAGAGAGAAAAGCAGGGCAGATTAAGAAGAGGGAGAAACTAACTGAAACTTAAAATCTGAACTTAGTAAAGAACATAGGGAATATCAAACAGCAAGAGTATATAAGTTGCGGAAGTATAATGTCAATATAAGTTCAATAAGTAAATTTTTCTGTACATGTTACAACTGTATAATAATCTGTCCAGAGTGATTCTCATAAGTCTGAGCTGGCAGAGGTTTAACCACCACCAATTTTGCTTATTGAAATGCAGAATCTTTGACCTAATTAGAAAATAATGTTTGAGTTTCCCATAGTAGTGAAACACAGGCTTGGCAGATCTAAGGATGAGGCTACAGCCACTTTTAACATGCCCAGATTCTGCTAGGCACATTATGATTGGTGCAACTTTATGTATATATAAAGAGAGATCTTAATAATTATGTACTCAAATTTCTAAGGAACTCAGTAACAGGAATTACAAAGAAATGCCAGCTCAAATTCATTCAGAAAATAAAAAACAGGGATACCTGCACCTCTGCCATCCACCCTATCCTGCTCGCTATCATCAATGATACTGAAAAACACAAAAAGAATATTAATGAACTTGGTACTTAAGGCCATGGAGAAAGCACTACATAATGATAAACTTTTGCAACATTCTTAACATCTTTGGTTTCATCTATGAAACAGTGTCACAAGCTCAGAATTCCAATTGGAAAAGTTAACTATTCCCTTTTCCTTAAATGAGTTAATCCAGTAATTTACATTGTTTATAATTCCTCTGAACATATCAGAAGGAGAATATGTATTAGTTTCCAGAATTTCTTAATTATACGGTTAATAAGGCATATATGCCAATGCATGTTCCTGAGCTGAGCTTTACCTTATGTTCCATTCATTATCAGCATGAAGTGGACATTCTGTTGCTGATAATGCTTCAGCCTCCATCTTGGCTTTAGCTGCAGCATCCCTGGCTGGCTTTGCCAGAATAAATTCTCGCTACAAAGCAACATTATTCCTACCATCAGAAGAGAAACCAACTACCTCTAATAGGTACATTTATATGAACAACCCCAGGTAAATTAAGGCTTCAATCCATGTGATACCTGCCGCTCTAGACAAGCTGCATTTGAACATTGGGGATTTGGTTTCATTGCCATGGTTGGAAAATAATCTTTAAGAGAATTATATCCCTGAAATCAAAAAATTTAAACTGAAATGTCTACTGCATCTGATAGAACCTTGTCAGTTGCAAGAGAAGGGAAACTTATGTGCAGGTGAGAAGAGAACAAAGTGATATAGGCGTTACCAAGTAAGGGGAAATATGTCCAAAGTTCAGCAAAAACTTGAGTGTGTTTTGAACTAGAAGCCCAGCAACAACTCCCTGGAAAAAAAAATTCAATAACAGGATGTGAAAAGATAATAGCAGGAAATGAAAAATTGAAACATATGTGGTAAATAATTAACTTTATCAGAATCTTACTATAGTGGAAACATAGGTGTGCTTTAACAAAATTATGAAATAAGTAACATATCAAGATAGTTATGCGAACAGCAATGTTGAATGTATTCCCAGTAATAAAATTCTGGTTCCTTCAACTTAAAAGTAAATCACCATCACATCAGAGTAAATTCTAGACTTTAAATACAAATTAAGTCATACTTCTTAGAACCCAATATAGTTGGGATTTGTAATTATTGACCAAGCAAAGAGAAAGACCTTATCCCCATCTACCAAAAAAAAAACCTTAGTACTTTGCAATCACTGTTTAATCAAGAGGCCTACCCCTCTTTTCTTTGAGACGAATTCTAAATTGTTTGAAACGTAAAATTGTCAATTATTGATATTGGTAAACAACCTAAAACAATTTGATTAGAATTCAATTCTTGGCAGTCATACGTAGCAAGTTCACATTCTTAATTACGCAAAAGCAAAGAAAAAAGTCTTTTTTCATTAGGTAAAACTAGAATATTTTATTTTACTGAATCGACCATAGACCAATTCCCCTATTTTATTAGGGAGTATTGAATGCACCGATCATTCTGAGCTTCATGTTACTCTTACCAAGAGACATATCAGCTTCAGGGCATTCTAAGCTGATTAACTGGGATGACAGTTTCATATTTCTAATCTGTAAAATCAAAATTTCAATCAAATTTCGATCAAATCACACATCGCAATATACTACGCCTTCTAATTCTTTAAGAGGTAATGCTTAACTCTTGGGTTCAAGAATTCTATATAATTTAAGCGACACAATAAAAGCCCTTTCGATTCTCGTAGTAATTGATTTATGTATCAGATTCCTTTAGCCGCAGGGTTGGGAACTAATGATTGGCTATGTCTACAACTATTTTGGATTTGCTCATAATGCTATCATGTCAGTGTTAATCTCTGTAGTTGGAACTCTAGTTCTTATTTATATTGACAATTGCATGTATCATGATCAAGGATATTTGAGTTTTTTTCTTATAGAACTTTTTTCAAGACTTCAACGTTAGGATTAGTTACAAGTTCAAATACAATGGAGATAGCAGCCAAAAAGAGTTGGTGAAGGACATAACTATTACCATTGTAGTAGGTAAAGATGCAGCACAAACTCCCTCACGCTTGAGCGTTCTTTCATCCACTCCAGATGCTACAACCTTTGAAAAGAAGATCCACGTTCATATTCACATTAAGAAGCATAAAATACATTCTTTTTACAAAGTACTAAACTTGAATGATTCAGGGTATCAATGTAGATGATAGTCACACATCGTATATTTCACAGCTAGAATAAAGGCTATCAATTCTGCATTAAAGTTTCCTTCAGAGCTGTAAAATATCAGACAAACGAACATACCAAAGGAGGTGCACAAGCAAAACAGGCAGTCTCTCCAGGAATTAGTAATTGTATATGCCCAGAAACAGCATCCTCAGATACTCCTGTACATAATTGACCACTTCAATAAGTATTGATAAACATCATTACATATGTTAAATGTGTGCCACCCAATACAAAAAAATAGATAAAAAATTTCCCTTTGAACAAAGAAAACCAAATGAAAAAGATTATTAAACTCCAAAAAGTAAGATGAAGATGAAAAGCATCCACATGCACATCCCCAGTGCACATGTGCAGCCTGAGAGCTATTGAATTTGATTCAATAAAAGTGATATGTCTCTAGAGATTCTATGATGCCCCATGATATCCCTCGTGAACGACTAGCAAATACACACACACACACACACACACACAAACACACACACATATATATATACAAGGATCTAAGGTAAGTCTTTGCTCTTGATTAAATAAAATAATAAAGCAATAACTGCTTCGCTTACCAGACTCCATCCATGTCTGATTCAACTCATTGCAAGCCTGTACATCCACAATAAAATTAGATACCAAGTCAAAAAAGAAAACAACAAGGAAAGGACTGATGCAACAATCATTCTTACCTGGTTCACAGCCATCCTTGCTTCATAATTATCTACACAGCTTAAGACTAGATCCACTCCAGTACCTTCTTTACTTGGAGAAAATGACTTGTTTCTTAAACTTGACATAAAGGTATCAAAGCCTTGCACAGTTGTGATGTTTAGTGTGTAGCTCTAAGTAAAACAATGAATAAATCAGCACAAGAGACTACAATCAGATAATAAATTTGTCTATTAAATAAAATCTACAACTATAACTACATTGCCTTTTATAGAAACCCTACTCGCTTACCTTAAAACTTCTCTCAATGTGCGAACAAAAAGTTTACTCATCAGATTTGTCGCCATTAATCCAAACAACCATTAAATAAGTAAACACAAATCATGGCTTGAAACTATAAATAACAGAGGAAAATGTGCAAACTTATGAACTTCACATGACTGACAAAGCTACAGAAATAAAATTTATAGGCAAACACTTACTTCAAGCACAACATCAGGATTAATGTCTGATAGGGTCTGAACAGCTGCATCAGTCTTTGTCATACCCACCTAGAAATGAAAATCAAACGATGTAAATTAAAAGTTTTGATCTGCATAAAAAAATACATTATCAATACGTTTATAATGCATAATATATCCTGTTATAGGTAAAAGTGTTGATATATGTGAGTATTTTACCTGCTCTGGACGATAAAATAGCCTATTCATATTAGCTAACTCTACTTTGTCATAATCATACAATAAAAGACGACCTATGCCACACCTTGTGAGCATCTCAGCTGAAACACTTCCCACACCACCAACTCCCTGTAATTTCATGAAGATCATGAGCAATAATATATACATAAGGCGTCCAAAAAAAACAGAAATTAAAAACTACAGCAGAACTACAGAATTGCAAATAGAGGTTTTATGCTCACAAATGCACATGTAAAATCTTTTTTGTTTACATTCCATGAGGAATTGAAAACAAATGAAAGAAAAATAAAAAAAGGAGGGAGATAATAACTGACAACTATGGCAACTGAGAACTCCCGTATTCTCTCATAGTTCTCAACAATGCCCATTCTTTGTAGTGCCATTAGCCTACTATAAGGGTTGCTATCTACCACTTCAGCACTCATATCCTGCCACAAACATACTTAAACGTGCATCAGTTTAACAATTAAAGATCAAGTACAACTACTAGATTGCACTAAACATAGAAAAACAAAAATCAGAGCTGGCATTTATGAGGACAATACCTTGACTTTCGAACGGCGAACAGGAACTGACTTTGCCATATTTGTAAGATTTTCAACACGCAATCGCAACTACAGAACACACAAAAACATGCAGAATGTTAATAAAAATTTATCTTTTCTCTGCTCAAAAGTAAATTAAGAACAAAAAAACATTTGGACAAGAAATGAGAAAAAAGGAAAAAATAATTATGTGATAAAACAGCGATCGCGAATGTAGTAATACATTTTATTACAAAAATAATTAAAGTTTTTTAATATAATTCTGCTATATGAGTGGAAGATCCGAAATCGAAATTACCTTGTCGATTGAGGATTGAAGAGAAGGATCAGGAAATGATTGCTTCAAAGATTCCAGATCTTCAATCATGTCCTTCAGTTCAACCTCCATTTTTGCCCCTTTTCTGCCGGAGTTAGGGAGTAACGTAAGTGCTTTTGAGGATTGTTTTCTGCTTATAAATTTTTGGGCCGTAGCCCAAGGTAAATTGAACTCAGAGCCTGAAATCTATTAAATTAAATTACAGTAGGTGGGCTAGGACGTAAGTTTTGCATTGGTTTTTTGAATGAATAGAAATAGAGCTAACACATGTAATTCTCTCTTGCTACAAGGCAAACAAAGTGTCCCTCTGTAGAAATTCGTAAAAGCAGTCAGCTTTTACCAGATATTGTGCAATGCAAGTAATTTCTTATGTTTATGCAACCCCTGGTTAAAGCAGTAAGCTTAGCTAAAGAGTTGACTTGGAATCATGATATATGCCGATACAAGACTGCATCCACGGTCCACCAGCCCTTCTTTGTCTGAGTGGATGAAAGCGTTGAAGTTACGCCTCTCGACAGAATCAATTCAATTCCTACTTAATTTTTTAATAACCAGCTAGCCTCCCTTTTTTTATTCATTCCAATTTTTTTAGTTCCATTTCTCCTCTATATCAAAACCCAAAACCAACAAGTGAAAAACAAGCTTGTGTCTAAACAAATGGGCATCAGAGAAATCCAAGTCGCTGGCCACAGCTTTATAATACACGAGCAGGACAACGTTCATGACTCGGTCACTGGTCGCGCACTCACAGGTGCATGGCTGTGGGACTCCGCTGTAGTTTTAGCTCATTATATGGCAACTCATTTGGATTTCCAAACCAAGCACGTACTGGAGCTCGGTGCCGGGGCCGGCCTCCCAGGATTGACAGCGGCTAGGCTTGGGGCCAGCCGGGTTGTTCTCACGGACATTAAGCCGTTGCTTCCCGGGTTAATAAACAACGTGGCGGCCAATGGGTTAGGAGACAAAGTTGAAGTGAGAGAACTGGTGTGGGGATCGGAAGAGTCGAAACAGAGTGAACTGGGGGAGTTTGACACTGTCTTAATGAGCGACGTCTTTTTTGATCCGGAGGAAATGGTAGGGTTGGGGAAGACGTTGAACAGCGTGTGTTGTACTAACACGTGGATCTATGCAGCGAGTGAAGTAAGGCCGTGGACGGCTGATTGCTTAAACGAGCTAGTGAATCAAGGTTTCAGAGTCATTGAGTTACAGAGTCAACTGGGGCCACTGGGCGGTGGTTCAACCGTGGAAGATGATTTGGAGGCGTTTGCTGTGTTTCAACTAATGCCACCGCTTCAACAGGACTGCCAGTTGAATGACATCTGATTGAATAATATGTCAAACACTGCTGTTTGTCCAAGGCCAAAGATTTATTCCCCCAAAATATGTTGTTTTGTCAAGTTTGCCTTGTTAATTTTAAATTAAATCTAATAGTTTCAGGACAAAATTCTTATTTTATATTTAATATTAAAAATAAATTTAAATTTTATTTTATTTTTTCCTTAAATTTTAACAATTAACAATTTTTTTCAAACTCAAGTTTTAAAAACTATATTTTTTCTCTTAAGTTTCCAAACTTTCAGGTCCAATTTTTTCAACAATGCCCAATGATCTTTAGACACCATCTCTTCCTCTTTGATGCATCCACCTTTCGATCATACTCCTTTCGACTCCATCAAATGTTGTCGTTGATGAAAACAACTCGTCTTCGTCTAGAGACAAAAACAACGTCTTCGACGACGAAAACCTCATCTTTGTCGATAACGATGTCTCACAATGTCAAAAAGAGCACGGTCAAATGGAAAACTCGTCGGAGAGAATAAGACGATGCCTAAAGATCATCGGTGATCGCCAAAAAAATCAAGGTCACAGGACTATTTCCCACCCAAGGTATACTACAATGTCAAGTGTCTCCCTTTATCTATGATAATACCAAATACCCACCCATTAGCAGTTAAAATTAACGGAACCCTAACCCCTCAAAATTTTATTTTATTTTGCCCCCCAAAACTTAAAAAACTAAAAATTTCCCTCAGCCTAAGTTTTAAAAAATGACAGTTTCACCCTAGGGTTTTGTTTTGAAATCTCCAGCTCCATTGTCGGCGGCTTCTCCCTCCGACGATCTTTTTCCTTCTATTAGACGTCTGATCGGTGTCGGAAGAGCGGTGGAAGACGAAGTTCTTTGTCCTCTTGTCGTCTTCATCTGGGAAGACGATTGTCTTCCTAGAAGACTTCGTCTTCGTCTAGGAAGACGAACCCTGACGAAGCTCTTCTTTTGGGAAGACAAAGATCGAACGTTCGACGTCGATCAGACGTCCAAATAGAAGGAAAGAGACCGTTGAAGGAAGAGGATGCTTTGGGAGGAAGAGGCCGCCGACAATGGAGCCGAAGATTTCAAAACGAAACCCTAGGGTGAAACTGTCATTTTTTAAAACTTAGACCGAGAGAAACTTTTAATTTTTAAAGTTTAAGGGAGTAAAAAAAGATTACATTTTAATTTATTTTTAATATTATAGAAAAAATGACAATTTTACTTTTACTGCCGTTAATTTTAACTACTAATAGATGAACATTTGGTATTATTATAGATAAAAAAGGGACACTTGACATTGCAACATACCTTGGGTGGAAAATAGTCCTTTGGCCAAAAATCAAATCTAAAAGTTTGAAAACTCTAAGAAGAAAATGCAATTTTTAAAAATTTGAATTAGAGAGAAATTATTAATTTTTAAAATTTAGAGAGAAAAAATGATATAACTAATAAACTTAATTAATTTTAATTGTCTATTAATGAGTAAATAAAATTTTCAAAATTAACAAAAAAAAATTTAAGAAATCAACATACTTTTAGGGGGGAATAAGTCCTTTGGCCTTTGTCCAAGGACACAAGGGAAATGAATGAACAGAAGAAAGTGTCACATGTTATGTGCCTTAAAACTGAAACCAGCCAATCAACCATAAATGGGGTAGCTAACTCCCAAGAAAACTACATAGTATGACCAATCACATTCATATAACAACAATATTTTGGGTAATAATATTTGTACTACTTACACTTTCTTCCACCATGTTTGTCTATTCAATAGAAATGTAAGAGTATAATTACATGTCAGGAAGAAGCTGAAAGGGTTAAGCGACTTTCCTCAATCCCCACCATGCTACTGCTGTACAAAACTTTAAGTGGTAACAGCCTCAAAACAATCGGATCTTTTCCTTACAAATCAATCAAAAGCGGGTAGCCTTTCACTTCAAAGATCAAACCCTTTCTACCAAACCCATTTCATGTAATTATGTCTCCCTTGCACCAATATTACCTTCTTTTTTTTTTCAATACAATAGAAAACTTCAATCAGGTAACCGGGGTTATCCTTCTTTCTCAGCCCTTGATGTGCCACCTATTTTTGCGCACACACCCGTCAACCGTAGTCACCAGCTGAGAATGTATTCCCACCATGGAAATCATCTCAATTGGTTGTAGAAATGATTTCTGACAAACCCACACTTTAAAGGCAGATATATTTGGGCACACATGACAGCACAAACCAAGTTGCTGAATGCAAAGACTATAACCCATCATATTCCAAAGCACCTACCAGCCTCTCAACTATTATAGTGGACTTTCTGGTTTTGTGAGCCCTGGCCCGGTTGAGGCTGCTGCTGTGAAGAAGCATGCATATTTAGCGGTTGAGTGTTGTAGTGGGCAAAGGGCTGGGAATAGAGAGAATTCATCAATCCCTGTACATAAGTTTGCCAATTATTTGCCATGTACAGAACACCTAAAACTCTACAAACTTGGTTTGTATGACTCACAAAATAGTTCCCAATGGTCAAATCTATCTAACATTTGCTAATTTACCTTGTAAAAAAATCTATCAACTAGAATTGGTACAAGAAAAAACCTGAGACTGAAGTTGATTGGAATTTGTTACACCGAAGTGGCTCTGAGATGCATCATCTTGTGTGCGGTCATTAAAGCCAACTTGAGTAAACAAACCTTGTGATCCATGTGCCATGTAGTCCTGTAACAATTGAAATCAAATTGGAAGAGAAACAAATAACACCAACAACCCTAACCATATTATGGCAAATTAAGCAAACCTGAGACATGAAATCATTCCCAGAACCAAATCGAGAATATCCAGCTTGAGAATTCTGGTTTAAGAAGTTTCCAGGAAATCCACTTTGTGCTCCTTGTGTAACATAGTCAACAGTATAGCCACTTTGTGAAGCCTGCTGAGCAGGTCAATGAGTCAATAATAAAAACTTCGTTTGATAAAACTTCAAAATATTGAAGATATTTCATTTGCTTCCTAAGCAATGGACACATATAACTACTACCATGTCTAGCAACCCTATATTGGCCTTGACAAGCAAAGCCTACTAATATAGACCTACTTTTGGTGTACAAATATATAATGCAAAGCTGCCTAAGTAAAGAAGCAAATTGTATCCAGAATTCCAGATAAATAAATAAGCCCTAACAGCCACCCCTCCACAGAACCACAACTTACTAACATTTATCATATAGCATTAAGCATAAAACTTGATGACATAAAAGTTATCAACAGTATAAACCTGAGTAGAGAAGTCAGCAACATTATAGGGAACATGTGATCCCTGGCTTTTGAAGTCATCACCCAAGAAATCCTAATGGAAGATGAAAATAGGCAAGTTCTAAGTAATAAGTATTAAACAAAAAGAATCGATGAGACAAATTTGTTAAACACGATTGTGTATGAATACCTGAGACATGCCTCCAATGGAAAATCCATCGCGAAAGGTTTGACTAGCCCCTTGAACTGGCATCTGTCATATTGAACAAAAAAACTCCTATAACACAAGTCTAGATGAGTTTTTTTTTTCCAAATGAATTAACATAAGATTCAGGTTCAAATTTATTTATTTTGGGTTTCCTTTAATCATGTTTCTGAGACAGACAGGTATACGAACATTATTAACAAATCCAGGTTGTGTCAAAGGACCACCCACGGATGGTTGGCTATTTGGATTCTCAAGAGATGGAAAGTTGAAAGTAGACCCAACAGTTCCAATCGTTTGCTGAGTGGCTTGCTGGTGCTGGAGATGACTGCCAATTGGAGCACCAGCATTACCCCGCCCAGTCCCAAAACCCCGACTTCCTGGTTGAGGTACATGAGGAACAGCTCCAACTGGTCCATGTACAGGTCCACGTGTTGGAATAGCATATGGTTGAGAAGGGGGACCACCCTGAAACGGTGGAAGGGGCACACGAGGCATAGGAAAACCTCCAGGATGCACTCCAGGTTTATGAGAACCATTAGGAGGACCAGGAGGCATATATGACCCTGTAATCGGTTGAGAATGTCAGCTCTTGCAAGACTTCTTAAATTTAATAAAATATCAACTAATAACTGGGGCAGTGTCAGCAGTATATCACCATGTTTGCAGCATATTAATGATGTTGTCAGTATTACCGACACAAAAGAATCATCCAGTTAATATATCCCAAATACATAAATTCAATAGGCTAGAGATTCCATACCCCTACCACGACCACCTCTTCTATCAGCATTTGGGCTAGATGATGAGATGTCATTAGACACAATTCCAGGCCCACCACCAACGTAAAGTCTTCGATCATTGTAAATCTGCGTTATATAGAAATTCTCATATCACTTCACAACCACACAAATAAACAATATGAAAACAGAAATTGAATTCAAAGAAGGAAAAACATCCTTAAGAAACAAAGCCCAGAAACAAAAATTATAGACAGATTAACTAAATACCCATTTTTATCAAGGCATTACCTTTTTGGGCTTCTGAAATTGGACCATACTCTGCTTTAAGTTATTTAGAGGCCCCTCAACCAAGCACTCGTGCTCCTGGAACAACATTCATGAGCAACTATAGTTTAGACGTACTAAAAAACAATAGTAATTATCTGTACAACTGTATATACCCATTACAATGCCAAAAATTATCTCTATATACTTCTAAAACAGAAAACATGTCCTGGAACAACATTAATGAGCAAATATAGTTTAGAACATATGAAATAACAATAGTAATTATCCACAAACTTGTATATACGCATTACACTGCAACAAATTATCACTATATACTTCTAAAACAGAAAGTTCAAAAATTGAAAGAAGTTGCCAACATAACATATAAGATTGAAGTTCATTAGCATAATATGGAGCCAGCTGTGTAACATACATCTAGCTTTACATCAACAAACCAAGTCAAAATCAACGGTATATCCAATTGGAGTCCAGTTACAGTATTTCTAACAGTTGCATAACATCAGGAAAAAAAAAAAAAGCAGGACACAGAATACCTTGTAGTGTGTCAATAAACCATTCCAAAGTGGCTGTTTGCTCAAAACTTTAGGGTTTCCCAGAATAACAATACCATATCGAGCACGTGTTAGAGCAACATTCAGCCTACGGGGATCATTAAGGAATCCAATACCCTGAACAGCATGATTAAAAAAAATTAGAACGTGGCAGCAGAGATCTGCTCCCACAATAGTACCATGAATGATACCCTTGCAATAAATCCTTGTTCCAAAATAATTTTTGGCAAATCTTTTCATCATGACATGTTGGATATTATAAGTTGTCACATGATAAAACCTTTTCAGGAGGGCCAAACTATTTACATATAGAAGGGGCTGTGAAACTGTGACAAAGTACTAATGGAAGGATGCTGAACTTTTTGAAATCTAATATTAACAAAGAAGAAAATGTTAACCAAATGCACCAAGTTCATCCCTCTCATCTCCTAAATGCAGCAAGAGAGGATTGTACAGAAACAGAGTCAGATTTTAAATTTAGTGAAAGAAACACCAAAAATCCTAGCACACAGGAAGAGTCAATCCTGTAAGGGAACAGAGGAATAGATAGACATATGCTTAATACGATTGGTCATTGGGCATTTAAAGACAGATAATTGTAGGCTTCGCAAATGAATAAAGATCACTAATATTGAAAATTATACCATTGTCATAACTTAAGAAGTGACACATAAAAAATTGACAAAGAAGCTTTGCTTTCACATCAATGTATTGGCAATCAAGCAAAGTCTATCCTCATCATACCATATTTCACTCAGCATACCACCTTCACATTCCAGTTAAAAACAAAAACATAAAAAAAAAACACCATGCATTATGTAACATTGATGAAAAATGAACCTACCTGATGTTCATTACTCCTCACACAAGACAAAATTATGTAATCTTTCTCTCTTCCTTGAAATGAATCAACACTTGCTACCTGTGCAGTTCATATAAATTATAAAGCTGTGACCAGAAAGATTCAGTGAGACAATTGTTGTTAAACCTAAAGCATTACCTCTATTTCCTTGTACAATTGTTGTCTGAGAGCACCATTCCTTGACATATAGTTCACAATATATGCTCTCTGTCCCTCATATGGTGTTATCACCCCAATCTACAAAAAAGTCAAAATCTTATTTAGACCACCAAAACACATTAAAACTTGGTTAGTTCAAGAAGAAGAACCACATATATACCTGGCTAGGGACCACCCCGCTCCTTAAGAAAGTAGTTACAATTTTCTCAACATTTGCAGCTTCAGTTCGATTTAAATAGGATGTTCCACTGGCACTAATCTCTTCTTGTCCCATCTAAGAAAATAAAATTAGATGATACAATGAAATTCATAACACAAACAGGAACCACCAAATAAGAAAAGCTGCGAACTGTAATATACTAGAATCAACTCATGATCTTCTTAGCAATCAACTAACTCTCTGTGCAACTTTGCTTACATCAACACACACACACACAAAAACAAAAAATGTATGGAACTTTCCAGGATTATTTTTAAGGTTAAAGAAAAAACTTCCCAGATTCTTTTATCACATTCAGATAAACCATCAAGAACTTTTCCATGAAAAGATATTTCAAGCCCAATAGAAGAATAATAAAAAAAGGCTTAAGGAGTTCGAAACAAGTAGATCAATTTTCTCACGTTAAAAGTACCAATGCACATATATAAAGTCATTACACAGCTATTATACCTGTACATAAAAAAACATGGGACGATTCGGAACAGGCCACGGAAAATCAATTCCTGTTGATTGCCTCTCATTGACGGTCACACCATTTTGTAGAGTGCCTTCATAGAAGCTATTGGAAGGAAATTCAGACAGAGATGGGTGCATGCGGTATTGAACCTATAATCAGCATATTATATTAGCAATAAGATGTAATTTTATCAGAAAATATATCGAAGTACACAAAAAACACGACACAAGAGACATCCATATTCACATCACCATTTTCGATACCGTATTGGTGAGTAATACAACACCTTTTCTTTCTTATCACAAAAAATAAAATACCGTGGACATGTCAATCTTCAACTTCTCGGCAATATAATAATGTTAACAGCACTAAACTAAAAACACAGCATGTACCAGATGGAAAATAAACATGCTGACAATGTTCTGCCATCGAAAAAAGAAATAGACAACGTTGGCTGTTCAGCAGATGCTATACTAACATGCCATTTAATCAATGACAAAAAGCCGCAACCTATCAAATCAACATTCACTTAAAAAATAAAAAGGGCAAAAAGTCAAGCTCAGGTAAATATATCACAATAAAGATGAAAAGACAAGGAAAAACTATACTCAGCATATATGGAAAGACATCAAACAAGTGGTATCAGCATCTATGGACATTTCCCAGCTCTACTATAAAATTCAATCATACAAAAAGAAAGTCAAAGCTGTTTTCTGCAAATAATAGATTTGATACAACTACCATCAAATCAGAAATTATGAGCATAATAATTTTAAATACAGTGTATTCATATGCCCATCTGAACAAATTTATATACCTCCATACAACATAAGACTGATCATCAAAACAAACCTCCAGCAGAAGACTAAAAGCCATTGCCAAACAAAGAAAACAAGCAAACAATAAAATCACAAACAAACGGATCGCTACTACTCTGAAACAAGACTAAATTACATAGCCAAAGAAAACTAACAACTAGAATCTTCACCTGTAATCTAATTGGTTTTAAACCAAGTAAAACAAGGCGTTCAAAAAGAGACTGAGCAAGCCCAGCACGAGCTGCTTTCTTGCACATAATGACTGGACCCAGTTGGCAATGATCACCGACAAGAACAACCTAATAGAAAAGCTTCTCGTTAAGATGCTTAGAATGTAAAGATAGTATAACTAGAAAATATAATTTAACTCAGGTACCTGTTTTGCCCCAAGAACCAAAGGAATAAGACACTCAGGTTCGGTTGCCTGAGTAGACTCATCAATAAGTACCTAGAAGACAGGAAAGCCAGTAAGCCTACTAATTATCTAATGATGATCAAATGTCTAAATAGGATGTTCTTCAACCTGGCGGAATCTAAAATTTGCCAATCGAGGATCTCCAGCTCCAACACATGTGCAACAAATGACATCAGCACTCTGTGAAATTTCCCTCTCTGTTGCTCGCTTAAGTGCCTTGTATTTTTTCTCATCACTGCTCGACAACTCTCCTGTAATTTTTGAATAAAAGATCAAAGGTGTTCCAATTAGCAAACACTGGAGCAATGCACTTCAGCATCTGAAATATATAAAGCCCACATCCCAGTGGAATAAAACCAAAATGACAAGGTCAATCACCAAAACATGGGATGTATATAATTGCCCACAACACAACTGTACCAAACATGTCCATACGTAAGAAACACTAATAAGGGAATAAAAAACATAATCAATCGAGAGAATATATCAATCTTTAAGCGGTTTAGACACAATCTTAAAACATCAAAATAAATCCAGAACAGATTGCTCACATAATAATCCAGTCCAACAACATATATGTAAGGCAACTTTTTTTAAGAGTTTAAATACCAAAAAAATGGCATCTAATGTCAAATATAGGGGAAATATCACTAAAGATGGAGTATAATTCATCTTCAATATACCTCAGATGCAAGACATGTCTATATATTATCTGCACTGATTACCTAATGAATTAACAAACTTTAATCAAGAAAGCAGAAATGTCCTACTAAGCATTCATATCTCAAATCAGCATGCTTAATTTAGTAATTAACAGACAAAAAATAAATCAGAAAACCTTAAGGGAAAGCTCCAAAAAGTACTCAATAGCTAAGAAACATTAAGTAACAAAGATGACCTTGTTCATCTTTCAATTGTTGTAACTTGTGAAGTTCACTCTTCTCAGATGTGTCAAGATGTCGAACCTACAACAAGCAACCAATAATATGAAACCACGCTAGAGCATTAAAATATTGCATAGCTCATGATGCCAAAAGGTGACAAACCTGGTAATGAAGGGTTAAATGCTCAACTGGAGAGCTCACAGCTTCCCTTGATTTGGCACAAAGTCTAACAACCTTAAGTTATATATAAATTGTTAAAATGACATAACATAACAATGAACCAAAAAAAAACAATGAATTAAAATCTTTGTACAATTTTGGGGAAGACATGGCAGGCAGTGTTCTACCGCACAAGCAAAAATGCAATAAAAAATTACTCTTGCCACTGTTTATAACCTTTTTAAAAGGTTAATTTTAAAATTGAAAAAATAGCATTCATGTTTACACAACATCTAATATAGGTCATCTCACGAAAATTCTTCATCGTTTATAACATACAAAGTGAATTCTGAAATTTAACAACTCTCCAAGAAAATATCATTTCCAGAAACAGTTAAAAAAAAAAGCAATAGATTACAAAGAAAAAACATACAAAGTAACAAATTCTTACAACTTCATGAAAAGGTTTCTTCATTTTTTCTATACCTTTAATCCAGTGGCACTTATCTTTTCAGCTAGCTGGTCAACAGCAACATTGCTTGGTGCGCACACCAAAACCTGACAAAAGAAAGAAACAACATAAAGTTGCATGATAGGAGCAAAAAAGTATACATAATATAACAGCTGTTGAACAGCTTACCTGCCCTTGGCCCTGTTTGGCCATGTGGTATACAATAGCTGCAGAAGTGACAGTTTTCCCTGTGCCAGGTGGACCTTGAATTAAACTTATAGGCCTCTGGAGGACACTCTTTACGGCAAAAACCTATCCATTGAGAGACGTAAGTAAACCCCACAAGAAAAGTTAAAAAAATAATCTAACTCAAAGTGCATACACTATTATACGGCTGCAGTGATATTCTGAGTCCAAATATTTCTCACAGAAAAAGATTACAAGAACTTGAATACAAACATGAAATTATCTAAAAGATAGTAATTTGGAGCAAATCATAATGTAATAATGGCTAAAGTGAGCCACATTTTGTTACAATTAGTTAATATAAATGCAGAAAAAGAAAATTAATTATTTTCAGAACACAGTACAGGATAAAAAATTACCCATAGTGCAAATTTTGGTATTTCCATGAAATATTTTCAGAACACAGCACATTTCCTTAATATTTACAACGGAGACTGAGAATCTATACAAGCTAAATCCTACAGACATAAAACCAAAATACAGAAAACTAGTTTTTATATATCTATTCATCCCTCAAAGAAGTAAAATAAACTATGGCATAACCAAAGCATATGGCACTTAGAATAGGAGATAATAACATCCATAAAATCCAATGAATTGGACTTTAAAGGGTGCCAAGGTGAAGATAGCTTACTTGTGATGCATTCAGCTCTGGAAGACCAGGTGCACCAAAACGGCGAGGCAGTGTATTGCGAACCATCTGAACCTCAACCTCATGGCCCAACAAGTGGTGGTAAATATACCTGTTTAGAGGTAGTAGTCATTAAAGATTCAAACTAAAATACAACAAAAAGTTTACTACAGAAAAATTAAAGCAGCAATTTATCATATGCCTGGCCAAAGAAGGTATTTTTTTTTCCACTTATTTAAATGGAATTGTTCATATTGAAAATCAACAAATGTTCCAGAACATTATCACTGAACAAAAATGTTTAAACAACTGAACCACTGGACCTACCCACTGACACTTGTTTCATCAACAGCAAAAGTTTTCATCGCCCCTTGCATCCTATCAAAGCTTGTGCTCTTCCACACAAAATCGACACTGAATCCATGACTTATATCAACCGGAACCCCCTGCATACAACAGCAACAGAAAATACTATTATCAACCTAACTCAAAAGATCACAAGCAACAAATATAACAGACTACCAAAACAACCTGACTCGCACGAAGCTCAAGTGCAACCTCCTCTTGTGCAGTTAGCTTGATCTGAAACAATATTGAAATATCTTAAGATTCAGAAATAGATGCATAAATGCAACTGAATTATTTCAAAATAGAAAACAACATATGAACATTTAATTATTTAATTTAACACATAAAATTCATAAAACATAAAAAAAATGTAAAGATTAGAACTAACAAATATAAAGAACATACCACATGCCCAACTGACTGCCATGCTGGATGAGCTGCATCCCCCGAATAACGCAACCGCAACTCATCGCCAGGTACTAAACGTAACTCATTGTCTTCCTAAAACAATAAGGGCAGTTGAAATTCATCAAAAAGAAAGTTATAAAGATTGAAGACAATCAAAAAATTGAAAAGTAAACAAAAATAGTAATAATGCAAACAATAACAAAATTACAGCAATAAGAATCAAAACCAAAACACTGAAGCACCTTTGGAAACACAAAATATGCAATACGTTTCTTGTTAAGACCGATATCCCATCTGATTGTGACATTGTCCTTGCTTTGGGATTCTTTCATCATCTAAATCAGAAAGTAAAGACAATTAGATTGTGCACAGTATAACAAAGAATTCATGACAAATAAAACTCTGAAAAACTTATCAAATGAGGATAAAAATCCCCAGAAATCATGATGCATACTTTATCATAGTCAGCTTCAAGCTTGATAAGTGGTGCAAATACATTTTGATACTGCAAGAAAAAGTGATTCAAAGATTAATAGCCATGAGAGTAATTGCATTTTCTTCCAATATTCTCAATTTGATGCACCAAACCAAAATTATAAATTATTTGTGAACAGAGAAACCTGATATGCATCTTCATACTTCAAGGCCACCGGTTGAGGTTCATCATCCACACCAGGCTTCTCGAGATCTTCAAGGGTAGCATCAGGATTTGTCTTCCAAAGTTCTTCTACCTTGTTAATTTGTTGAGCACTGATCTGACGTGCCCTCAACTGCTCCTGTTCAGATGGGACCTGTGAAGAGAAACATATTAGTTGGCTAAGACTAAATGACTAAAATCAATAAAAAGAAGAGGAGTAACAACCTTAACAAGCCATTGCAAGAAACACCTATCATCAATCAAGGGGCACCACTGACTGAGATCCCAATTCATGTCCTTCAAAGCATTTACATTCAAGCAAGGTTCCCTACAGAGAAGAACAACAACACTCTCCGTCTTTGCTGATATAAAGCCAAGAAGGAATACATTTCGGCATCCACAGTTGTAGCATTCAAGGATAGTCTCTCCCAGAGGACTGTCTTTATGAAGACAGACTTCCTTGTGTTTTGCTCGAACCTACAAGACAGGCCACGAAAGTCAATATGAGGCATAAACATATACATGCAAGTTTCACCAGCTTCAATTAAGTTATATTCAGCCCTAGCTAATGATAGCAAAAAGTAATTACTGAATGCTACAGAACAATCATAAAACTACCATAAAACTGTATGTGTGTGTATAAACAGATCATATTGAGAATAAAGCAGATGACTAGCATCATAAAATGATACAAGTCCTACAACCTTTTTACTCAAGTCTTGCTCATTTAAAATAAATTTTAAGAATACAGGATATATGAAACATACAACAATAAGACACCACCCAGATAAAAACAATTTAGTTAAGCCATACAAGTACAAATTAAACAACCAGCATGGATCTTATAGAAGTAGGGTCCTGACTCCAGCGAATTTAATAATTAATATGGGCCAAATCTTGAGATAAAAACACTTGAAAGTACCATAAGATCACTTTTTTTCTATTGAAGAGACCAAAGTTTTGTTTTTCTATTAGAGAGACTTAACTTTCAAATTTTCCTATTGATATGACCAAACTCTCATAATATCTTATGGAAAGTACCAAACTATTACTTAACTTCCAACAACTATATTACCAGCTAAAAATAACCGAATCTAAAATAAATACTCACTTTTGATTCTCTGCATGTCTTAAATTGGGTTTCCTTCCTCATAATCAATAAGGTTTCAATTTCTTTTATATGAAAAAGGTGCCATCAGATAACATGATTAAATAAGTTGTAATATCAGATATCACAAAATCTTTTGAACAGCCAATAATTACAAAATTAAAAAAAACAAAAACAAAATCTTCACAATCATGCTCATCCTAGTCTCTAAAAGACAAAACACAACCAGGAAGTAGATGCACCTTTTACTTTAAACCTAGCAAAACCTTCTAAAAGTCCCCAAGCTTTTATCATCTTCACATATGAACCGACCCTCTAGAATAGAGATTCAGATATTTCTTCTATTCAAAACAAAATTAGACTAATTGAAACCAGTTCTTGTTATTGTATCAAGGTTGCTTCTTTTTCACTAACCCTTACTTTGCAACTGGATCGCCGTGGTAGAACTTTGTACTTGAGACACATCCATCTAAATATGTAAGAAGAAATGAAAGATCATAATGAATTTAGTGCAATAATGAGCACCAAAATCAGGGCGCTAGTTCACTAAAGCTTTCTCCAACTCGATTTTCAAAAAAAATGACTCATATACACTCTTAATTGTTTTTTCGATCCTTTGACATGAGCATTAAAAATAATCGAATAAAAGAAGAAATGAAAAAACTATCAAACGCTCATATTTTCAACCTTCTGTCTCTACATATATATTTTCTTAGATAATTGCAAGTTCCTGAATAATACTATCAACTTATTGGTTCACATTTGTCCTATCTAAACAAAAATTCTAACATTAAATGAAGTCATCAGCATTAAATACCAACAAATAGTTAAAATATAAACAGCATACAAGGTTAAACTCCTTGCACTTATTTTGTGATCTAATTTAAATCAGCTGTAACTAGTTTTCTAAGTTCTAACATAAATGACAAAACTGTACTTCAATTCGAAAAAAGCAAGCAAAACCTACAAAAATTCAAACACTCCGTTCATCTCCTGCCAAATCTCATATAACAATTTAAAAGAGTCAAAATGCAAAAAAAAATAAAAATAAAAATGAAGCGGAATACACTGTAAAACAGATTAAGCATCATTTACATATCCATCACTTCAATTTATAGTATAACGACATATATAAACAACAAAACTCATTATAATTCGGCACTCCCTCAATCTCGTTAACTCGAAAAAAAATTAGATAATAATTGAATCAGTGAAAAGAAACTCGCCAGGTGATTGACGATGTGTGAGCCGGAGGTGTTGCCTCTGGAATTACAGAACCACTTACGACACGACGGGACATTGCACCTTACAACACACGCTGGGTTCGAGACCCCACAGTACCGACAAGCGTGCTCCGTGAAATCTGCTTTCCCATACTCGAACCCCTCCCCGTCATCGCCCGTCTCCTCGAAACTCAACGCAGCAAGCCCGTCCACAATCTGACTACTACTTGTATTAGTGTTATTGTTGTTATTACTGTTATTGTTCGTTCCTCTTTTAGAAGGAGATGACGTGGCAGCAAGAGAATCGGGGTGCCTGTGGTGATTGTGGTGGTGATGGAGGTGGTGATCGGAGGAGGAAGATACACCGCGTGAATCGGAAGGGGTCGTTGGGGTGGTAGGAGTCGACGTGGAAGCGGGGTCCACTGCGAGAGAATCGGAAGGTGTGGGCCAGGATACCGGCGAACGAAATTCTGGATACGCGTCAAACTCGGACTCGCCTTGTGTGTTGAATTCGAGAAAGGTGTAAGCGTCGGTTCCCGTATCGGGCTGTGATGCCGTTTCGAAAAGGTTGTTTTGCTGAGAATCCATGGAACAAAACGAACAAAAAGGTGTGGATATTATTTTTAGAAAGAAAATTAGGGTTAGGGTTTTTGTTGAAGGAATATGAGAGGGGGAGAGAGAGAAAGTAAAAATGAAGCGAACTGTGTGAGTGTATGTTGTTGTTAAAGCGGGAGGGTTTGGGTATGTGTTGTCGTTAAGGTGGTGAGTGAGAAGACAGAGAAACAGAACGCGCGTGTGAGTGATACAGAGGGTATTCAAGCGTTTAAAACAACGCTCAAAACACGCGCCGACGTAATTGGGCAGAGAAGCGTGGGTCTGTCTTGTTGTGAGGGGGATTCGATACCAAGCATATGGCTGGAGTGTGGAGCGCGGTTTTTCGGCCACTTGGATGGGAAGTGACATGGGTTTTCCAAGGCCGAAGGACTATTTTCCAACCAAGTTTCGGGGGAATTATAATGAAAAATTTAAATGAACAAATATTTATAATTTTGTTATTAAAATTAAGTGGTGAAATTATTATTTTATTAATAATATTAAAATAATTAAATTTATATTTTATTTTTTAATTTAAAATTTTAATAATTTTTTTAATATTAATTTTGAAATTTTTTTTTTTGTTTAGAATACCAAATTCAAAATTAGATCACTTTTTTTTTATAATAATAATTTTATAGAGTACAAAAAGCCTCGTCTGTGATCCAGTGAAAGATAATGAGCGTTGTCCAATAAAATTTAAGGCCTCTTACCATTGACGATTGTTAGTAATCAAAGGTGTGAAGAAAAAATTATATTTGACAGTTAAGATCTGTGAGTAAAATGTTAAATTTAGAGGAAAAATAAGATAAAATTATATATTTTTTAATGTTATTATCAAATAATGATTTTATTCTTATATTTAAAGATAATTTTAATAAAAATTTAAAGATAAGTAGATATTTAGATTTTTTATCTATTACATATATATTTTTAAGGTTAAGCTAAAGATTGGATAGAAAATAATCCTTTAGCTGTTTTACAACTATATAGTACCTATTGTTATTTAAGATTGTTTCAAATAAAATTTAGAGTTATTTAATTTTAAAATTTGATTGGTGAATATATCTTCGGGTCTAAATTTATGCTTGAATTTTTATCACAAAGTTAAATTTTAAAACAAGATAATACAAAATTGTGATGAACTTAAATTCAAAATGGTATTATATATAAGAAATATATGGTTATCATGCAGTGATAAATAATAAATATTCAATGTTATAATTTTTTTTTAAAATTTTAATATTTCACTAATTTTAAATAAAAAAGAAAAATCAAATTTCATTAGTCACAAATGTATAATTTTTATATGATGCATATATACATAAATATTACATAAATCCAGTGGTTGAAATTCGTAAAGTGTTAAGATATGATACATCCATATCTATTATTATTAGCTTTTGTAGTCGAGTAAATAGATATGATAAAACATTATAATAGTGAAAGAGTAATCTTAAATTGGGGCGGGAAGGTTCCCAGCTCTCTGTGTTCCTTCCACCGCTCAATCTGCAAAAAGACACAATCATTTGGTATTGAATTATATATGACAACCTCCACTAAGCAGACCACTCACCCATTCGTTGGGACACAATGATCGACAAAACTTTTCAAGCTTCTCACATTCAAGTGCATTTTTGCCTTTCTCCTTTACACAACTGTATTTGCAACAGCTTTTCGTCAATTAGATATTACTCAAATTTGGACTGAATTGATTAACAGAAGAAACTATATTAATGAGCATAACAATGGCGAGTTTGGTTCGTGACAGTAAAGCGACCATCGTTCAGCGCAGCATATGAGGATTCCATCTATTGAAATCATTCTTCCAAATGTTAATTTGCACATGGAATTAGCAACTTTCTTTGGTGTTAATAATTACGTACCTTATTATCATCGTTGTCATGATCATGGAGGAGGAGGTGGAGAGACGGTTCCGTATTCATGATTAGGTGCAGGAGCTTGTTCGCCACTGGCCACCTTGTTCACGTCTCTTGATCTCATCTTGTCGTGTGGATCTACTTGTGCAGCCGACAACACTGATACTTGGATTCTGCTGATCTCTTTCAAAAAACCTCAGGTCAAAATCAAATCAAAGGTTGCGGTGTTCTTGTACAATGCTCTCCGAACAACCGTACCTTTTAGAATTCTATAAATACCAAAGCTCAATATTTACGGTATAGAGCCACGGTGCAGTGAAGAAGACACCTGTGCTTTGCTGGACGTCTGGATAGTAATGTGTCGGCAGAAGACTAAACTGATCCACACAAAACGCCACGCTAGATCATTATTGTTGCATCAAGAGGCGTAGAGCCAAACCGCTGCCTTCGTCGGACTCCCAGTCTCCACATAATTTGGTCTTTTAACTCTGAAGCCTGGTTATTATTTAGCCGAACGGAGAAGCCAACAAATTTATAATAGATCTTAATCAACTTGGCCAAATGACGATTTTCCACCCAAGGATGACGAAATGATGAATATTTTTTAAGTTTTAAAAAGTTTCCTTTTTTTTTTTAATCGGTTTATTAAATTTATCAATGAACTTAAAAAAAAAATCTTAAATTAAAGAATAATGTAAATAATTTTTTTACTTTTAATTTATATAATTTTTAATTAAAAATAATAATAAAATTATTAATAAAATATAATAATAGATGTTGATGAAACCGTATATTAAGAAGTAAATTGTAATTTTTAAAAATATCACACTGTTAATGAAATTTCTCAAGAGTTTTTTTGGAATTTCAGAAAGTTGTTGGGATCCAAATCTACCACAGTAATCCTACTTACCAACCTTGCTAAATGTGGCATTTATCCTTCTCCTTTTTCTTCTTAATTCTAACCTCTCCTAATTACAAAATCTTTTGTTAACTGCTACATCAATCGATATACTTGACCAATCCTGTAAAACACGTGCTGATAGATCCACCGTCTTTAGCTTCAATGTATGTTTAACTTCTCTTCAAACAATCCCAGACTGTCACGCTACTAATCTTCAGGGACTATCATTCAAATTGCAGAATTTTGCTATTCATTCCCAAAAGTTTTCTAGTGAAATATGAGATAAATAATTGGCAACTGCAGCTTCTCAATTGAATCTTTTTAAAAGTTAGAAATATATACTCTTTTTAAAAATATTATACAAACAGATTCTGCTGTTCCAATAAACCTTTTCTTCTCTTCCGTTGGGGAAATTCCTGTATGGTAGTTAAGTGTTTCATTAATTCAGTAAAGAATACATTTTATTCAGCTTTGCTTCCTCTAACTAGTACAATCCCAAGACCAACAAAATTTCACTCATCAAGCAGAGTTAGGAAAAGTTATCTTACATCCCAGCAGCATGAAGTCCTTCACTTTCTTCCCCATCTTGTGCCCTGTTATCTGAATTCTCATGACTTAAGCACAATGATGATTTCTGATCTTTGTCCTCATTGCTGATATGACTCTTAACCAGGGAAAGCTGATCCATCACAATAGCATTTCTTTTGTAGTTCCAAACAAGCATTGAAATGTAATCCTGGGGCGAAACAAGACCTTGTTCTCTAATGCAACTTCCTTGCTCTTCCACAGTTTTTGGATCATCAAGTTTTATATATTCAAGCAATGCTTTCTCATGGTCAGGCCTCCAGTTGCTTGGGAAGGGTGAGTAGTCGGCCTCAGGTACAAGAGACATTCTGGTATATAGAAGTCCATCAATTGATTCAACCAGACCCATTCTCAGCAAATTTTGGTAATCAGGCGACTGTCCCTTCTTCTCTTTCAGAGGGCGACCCAGATTCCGAGAACCAATTGTATAAACCTTTGCTCGTGAGCGCAGCTTGTATTTTGCGGCATAAAGCTTTGCAAGTGAGCCCCGTATGATGTAGGAACAAAAATTCACAATTTTCTTCCGATTGTCAGCATATCTATACCATTCAACCATCGTTGACAAGAATTTGTTCATTTGTGCATTTGTGTGGGCTTGAGTGGCATGAAACATTCTAAAACATGGCTGGGGATCTGGATCCCTATCACCCTTAAGAAAGTTTAACTTCCTGAATTGCCTGATGCACTGTTTCAAGCTAGCAGTGACAGACAAAAGAGTGCCCACACCTTTCTCACTAATAATCTTCCCTCCGGTTGCTGTGTAGCGAAGGGTAGGATAAACAACTCTCCGACACAGCACATGGTCGAGAAACATTATACCTTTTGTTATGTGCTCAATAGGGAGGCTTTCATTGTCAAGCTTGAGCATATATCTCTGATCAACAAACTCAATTAACTGTTTTCTTAATGTTGCTGCATCAGCCCTTGGCCCACGGACACCAATCAAAATGTGACCTCCATATCGTACATAATCCATCTTCCTGGTCTTATCAGGCCCGCTAGTTGGCACAAATTCTGGCCAAGATGTATTTCCCTGTTCAGCTTCACCTTCTGGGCTATTCCATATCACATCAGTCTTTGAAGGTCGATAAAACTCCTTAATCTTCCCCTCCATCCAACGGTCCAATTCATCAAGACATATATTAGCCAAAAGGGGGCTAAGAATTCCACAGTGCCCCCATGAAGGAAGCTTCTCTGCCTCTTCAGGAGCAAACCCAAAAAAGGTCTCTAACCAATAAGGGTCTGGCTTTGGCTCATCCTCTGCCAACACTCTCTTCTTCTGATACTTTCTCTTCTTCTTTTTCTGCTTCTCTCCCTCATCAACCTGGCTCGTGATAACTGGTGTCACCAATGCCAATTTCACCAAATCAATCACCTTCTTATCTCTCACATCCCTCATCAAAGCACTTATCACCAATCCCACTTTCATTCCATCCAAAACTGTACTCAAATCTCCCTTTATATACCACAAATATCCTGCAAAATTCCTCCTAATCACTCTCAACACTGTGTGTGCATTCCTTCCTGGCCTAAAAGCAAATGACTTTTGTGAAAATCTCGCCTCATATATTGGCTCTAAAATCATGAGCAAGACCTCCTGAACTATCTTATCTTGGAATGGGGCTGGTTGTGTTGTTGTCAATATTGCCTTAATCTTCCTCTTGGATAAAGATTCATATTCTGTCTTATCTTTAGGCGATTTTATAAAAAACTGTAGCCTAGCACCCCATTTAAACCTATTATCAAGAACGGCATTTCTCAACCCCAATAAATCCTCTAACGCTGATTTCTGTATAGCATTTCGAGGCATATACGCCCCCATCTCGTCAGCAAATACTTTTTGATAACCTAAAACCCACAACTCGAATCTACGGAGGTAAGAGGTTAAATTGGTAACTATTCTATCAGGTTCCCGAAAATTCTCAATCCACATCTGCGAACAAACTGAGACACCGTCTTCTTTCATTAGGTTTAAAGGGTCATCGGGATCTGTTGCACGCCGTTGCACAGTGGAAAATGAAAGAGGGCGAAATAATAAGAACCCATTTAACCTAGGGTTTAGTGGGTTTGGTCGGTGACATAGAATGTGATGAGTAAATATGGTTAGGCGACGATACATAAGGGGAATTGTTGAAACAAATCAATCAATTATTTCTAGATGTTATTTCCTGGGTTATAAATCAGATGACACTGTAAACATACAAACTGTATAACGAGTTGCATAATCAAAGAATAAAGAGTCCTTACATGGCATGAAACATTGGCTGAAATTTTAATCTTCTCGTTTGGGGCTCTGAATCCAGCTTGATTACTGGTTTTCAGAAAACCCTTGCTAAAACCCTGTTCTTATGATTCTCAGATAATACGCTTCTGTATGCCCTTCATCTTTGTCGTAATTATTTTGTGTCCATGATTTCATTGTTTTTATTTTTTGACTCCAAGAAAATTTTAAAAAACTAAGCATGAGGATCAAAGCATAAGCCCACTAATACCAATAAATCATCGTGAAGTGTTTTTTTTTTTTTTTGGCCAAAGGACTATTTCCCACCCAAAGTATGTTGTTCTCTTAATTTTCTACTTATTAATTTTAAAAATCTCATTTATTTACTCATGAGCTGTTAAAATTAACGGTTTAAAGAGTAAAATTGTTATTTTATCTATAATATTGAAATTTAATCTAGTTTCCTCTCTAACTCCTAAAAACTAACCATTTCCTCCTAGGCCAAGTTTTAAAATATAGCATTCTCCCTCTAGGATTTAGTTTTCAATCCCCAATGTCAAATCCAGTGTCATCGCTGATGACAAAGCTTTTCAAAGGCATCACCATGCTTCAATGATCTTTTTTTTTTCCTCTGAAACGTCGATCGATAAAGATTTGGCTTAGAAAGTTGAAGAGCTTCGTTGGGAGACGAAACTCTTCGTCTTCCCAGACATCTTCTTTTAGGAAGACGATCATCTTCCCAAACGAATACGAGACCATAGTCTTCGTCTGAGAAGACAAAGAGCTTCGTCTCTTTGAATTTTCAAGCCATATTTCGATCGACCGACATTCCAGAGGAGAAAAGAGAGACCGTTGGAGTATGGTGATACCTTTAGAAAGCTTCGTTGTCAGTGATGGAGCCGGATTTAACATTGAAGATTGAAAACTAAACCCTAGGGGAGGAATGCTATTTTTTAAAACTTAACCTAAGAGAAAATTGTTAGTTTTTAGGGGTTAAAGGAGAAAAGAAATAAAATTTTAAGAGGTTAGGATTCCATTAATTTTAACCATTCATAAGTGGGTAAATGAGATTTTCAAAATTAACAAGAGAAACTTTGAGATAATAGCATACTTTGGGTGGGAAATAGTCCTTTGGCCTCTTTTTTTCTAAATAATTTCTTTAGTGTTTATTTTTTGAGTTCATTTAGATTTTGATGCAAAAATTGAATTTTCTGTTGTGAAAACGAAAGAAAGGGACCATTTATAGTTTTCCAAGGGACAAAAGATTGAACATCAAATAGAATATTATCATAAATCTAGCGTATTTTTATTGCCTGCAGCACCTTTTTACTATTAACCATAAAATATTAAATAAAATGTATTCAACTGCCTAACAGCGATAAGATTTTACATCGCACAAATCAAAGATAAGTTCGAATGATCAACTGTTATCCAAACGAAGTCAAACTTTGCGAATCAAAGTTTCAAACTGGTTCGTTGAATTTGATAGTAGAGCATCTTATAAAGTCCAGGATTTATGAAATTCTCGTTTAAGCAGATGCTGCTATATAGCACTATTAGCCCTAGTCATCCGTTGCTGTTATTTTACTTCCCTCAACCTTCATGGAGGCTCCTGCAGAACCGCAACAACAAACCAGAGGTTGGTAACTCATCAAACTTAATTGATTAATAGTTTATCTTATGGGCTCATTATTCTTCTCCCTATTCTGTCTGCTGTTAGTATTCTGAGTAGATTGAAAATCCAAAAGCTAGTTATTGTTTCTTGTTTTATGGAATTCACAAGATGGGGAAAGTTAATAAGTGAAAAGGTAGGGAAGAAAGTTCAAGAACTACGAACAACTTCATTTTCTAGTATTTGATGTCGGAGATAAAAGATTGAGTATGCTTTTCCATTTTTAAATAACATATCCTCCTATTAATTAGTCTGGCAGCAGTAACTCCACAATGTTTATTCCTTTTCAAGAATGAAATAATAGTAGTTCTATATTAGATTTATTGTTTAAAGGGTTTTCAATCTGCTGATTGATTTAGCCTTTCAGATTCACCAGTTAACCATGGAGAACCAGGCTTGCAAAGGAACACTTCTGCGACCAACCGATGTCGACTTCCGAAGCTAATACATTACAAATGGTGGCTTCGTGTGATTCTCTACATTCTCTTCCTTCTTGTTGGCCAAACAGCTGCTACTCTGCTAGGAAGATTGTACTATGACAAAGGTGGAAATAGCAAATGGATGGCAACATTTGTTCAATCAGCCGGTTTCCCAATTCTATTTCCCGTTCTATTTTTCTTCTCATCTTCCACCAAATCAAACAACCCGTCTGTTAATTCTTCCTTTACAACCAACCCAAAACTCTCCACCCTTCTGCTTCTCTATGCCGCCTTTGGCCTACTTTTGGTGGGTGACAACTTGATGTACTCGTATGGACTTTTATACCTTCCTGTCTCTACTTATTCTCTGCTTTGTGCGACCCAATTGGCCTTCAATGCATTGTTCTCATACTTTCTCAATTCACAGAAGTTTACCTCTTACATCCTCAACTGTTTAGTCCTTCTCACCATTTCAGCCTCACTTCTTGCGGTCAATGCAGACTCTGAAAACACTACAAGCATTAGTAGAGGAAAGTATGTAATTGGATTTTTATGCACGCTTGGAGCATCTGCGACCTACTCATTGTACCTTTCCCTGCTGCAGCTTTCTTTTGAGAAGGTTATTAAAAGAGAGACATTTTCTGTTGTTTTGGATATGCAAATGTACCCATCATTTGTTGCAACATGCGGGTGTGTAGTGGGATTATTTGCCAGTCGAGAATGGCAGGGTTTGTCAAAAGAGATGAAAGAATTTGAAGAAGGCAAAGTATCATATCTAATGACTCTGACTTGGACAGCAGTGACTTGGCAAATTTCATCAGTGGGATTGTTGGGGTTAATTTTTGAGGTATCTTCTTTATTTTCCAATGTGATTAGCACTTTGGCTTTGCCTATTGTTCCCATTTTCGCTGTCATATTTTTCCATGATAAGATGCAAGGGGTGAAGGTCATTGCCATGCTGTTGGCAATCTGGGGCTTTGCTTCCTACATCTATCAGCATTATTTAGATGATTTGAAATCCGAAGCAAACAAAAGCAAATCCAATGAGGTTTCTGAGGCTGCTATAGAGATTTGTTGACAGTGGAAGTTATCAATTAGCAATTTGGAAACACAGTTGAGATGGCTTGCTGGATTTTCTGCTTTGAAGTCCAAGATGCTAACCTGAATTATTGCTTGCCCAGGTGAATATTTGTTGTGTTTTATCTAAGTGTTCTGCCATTTAATCAATAAGTGAAGCTTATGACTGCAAGTAAAATTGAAATTTGTAACTAATTAGTGGTTAGTAACTAATGGTAAAATTTTATCCTGTTTGATTAAACTCTCTCAATCTCTGTCTGTCTGGTGTTTATTGGATTAATCCTAAATCTGAAAAATATTAATGAAAATAATTAACATTCACGATCTTAACACATAAAATATGTAAAGGCTTGTATCACCTGTTGCCAATACTAAGCATAAGTAATGGATATATATGATACTGTCTCAATTTCCATTACTTCAAAGGGTTGGACCAATAACTCAGAAATTGGAAAAAATATAATATTTGAGGGGGTAACTTACATTTTCCACCGAATATTTGACCCACATATCTTTTTCACCCAATATCATTAATTTTGATATGATCTAAATTAATGAAGTTAGATTAAATAACTAATCCTGATGCCTGTTCTATAAATCGGCATTTTGGATTGTAGGTTCGCCGCATTCTGAAGGAACTTGTGAGAAGATCATCAATAGAAACTCAGGTTTGCTATTATGACATCTTGCATTCTTAAAAGCAATTTTCATATAAGAAGGCTACAGTGTAAGTTGACCCCGGAATTTGGAAAGGAGCTGATGCGCTTTCCAACTCTTCTAGCTGAGATTGCAGCAGGACCAGATATGCCCAAAGTTAATAGGAAGCCTACGGTAACATTGTGGAACCAAACTTTAAGATTATCAAATCCAGATAAATGCTAACTTATTATCATTATAATTACTTTTAAATGGAACTTTTAATGAAGACCAAACGCCGATTAAATTTTAATAATGTGTATGTAGAACCAAATATGCCCAAAGTAAATTACTTTTTAAATCCAGATCTTAGACATTGCTATTTATTTGGACTGGGTTTGATAGTTTTATTTATTTCTACTGGATAGGCCGAGCAACTTGCTCAGTTACTCAATGAAGACTCGCAGTTGATGGAAAGGAGAGAGCAATGTGCCAAGAGGCTTGAGTTATACAGGTCTGCTAGAGATGAGATTGATTGTGTCTCATGGATTAGATGCAAGAATTGTGAATCACAGGACATACCAGGGCACAAAGATTTTCCAGTTGCAGGTCTTCTAGTCAAACTTGAACAGAAATCGAAAGATTAAACCATCATAGTATTTCCTTTCAGTTGTTTCTGTCTCTTTTCAAATTATTGATCGTTTATAAGTTACAAATACACTGAAAGGACAAAACAATATAGAATTAAATTCCAGACAAAAACACAGTAATTGCAGCCGCTTGAGGATAAATTTGATTATATTTCTAATCCTCTACTTATACTATAGATGATAAGTAGAAAAGGTGGAGCTGCGGAGGACAAAGTGGGCATTAAGAGCATTATTCAATATTATTTAGAGTAAACCTTGTGACTTTGAAAGAAAATTTTCTGCCTGCCTCCTAATATGTCTATATTTTTTAAGCCTTCAGTTTATCGAGCTCTTCCAAAGCTGCCCACAATTTTGGATCTTCATAATCCTTTATAAGAAAGGTAGGCTTAGCTTCCATTAGAAGATGCTCTGGGTTTCTTGTAGTTATACCTACAACAGGCATCTCCGCCGCCACTCCGGCTTTGATTCCTGAAACAGAATCCTATACCAGCAAAAACATAACAGCGTCAAAATTCATCCAACTAATTTGTGGAATTTGGAAATATCATTATATAAGGCATACCTCAAATATAAATGTGTGATCCTTTGATACTCTGAGTACTTCAAGAGCCTTAAGGTAGGGTTGTGGGTGTGGTTTGGCATGCTCACATTCACCCCCAATAATGACAGCATCAAAAAAATCTGAAAGGCCAAGTTTCGAGATCATGAGTTCAGCGTTGGGTCTTGGAGCATTTGTAACAGCAGCCCGTTTCAACCCACGATCTTCAATCCATTTCTTTACTTTATACAGACCATTTAGAGCCTTCACTTGTTCAGAGGCCAATCTGTTATCACAGGTAAATATATTTATTGGAGCTTGCAAAATTTATAAAGTAAAAAGGTAGATTTTGTTTACCTTCGAAACATTTCTTCTTTTTCTTCACAGAACTTTAAGCCCCTTGGCAGATCATCAGGAAAGAGAATTTTGGCAATTTCATCATTATGCTTGCCAGCAATATTCTCAATAAAAAAATCCTCGGTAATTGGAACCCCACCATTGAAACCAATCTATAAGCATTCCAGCATTAACATTATGTCAGTTTTGTCACATAATGTCTATAGTCATTTCAAAGAAATGCTGCTATTTAAGTATTTTACGAAACCAAACTTTGGTGTAATAAAACTATGTCATAAAACAATTACTCATTTGGTGGTAGAAATGGTAACAGAATGAACTGAAGGAAACGGGAATCTGTTCAACCCAAAAAAAAAGGCAAGAAAAATCCTAAAATTACCTCTTGAAGCATTATTTGGAAGGCTTGGTGGTGCAAAGGGTCTGAATCACAAAGAGTTCCATCAACATCAAACAGCACTGCTTCCAGAGGAGCAACCTTAGCAAGAGATGGTTTGCTGCTTTCAACAAAGAAAGGTAACATAGTTCAAAAGTATGGCCTATGTAAATTTAGAATTCAAAGATTTTTAAGGCAAGGAAATAAGAATAAAAGTAAAGGAATCCAAATCTTGTACCAAAAGCAACTAGACTAATTATACCCATGTCTACAACTGAAGCACAAGACTATTTGGCATCTTATTCTCCAAAACCAATAACACCAATTAGCATTACCCAGATCAAATCTATTCAAACAGAATACAAATGGGAATACAATGAAACTGCTAAAAACAAATTAAGCCAAAGATTAATCACCACTGAATCTAACATAACACAAGATCTTCCTCATCACAATTAGAGCAAAGAGTCCAACGAAATAACATTTCAATTTCAGATAAAAAACACATAAAGAAACAGATGGAATGAAACCCACAAATACAAGATACAGTTTTGATTAAAACAATACAAAACAAAGTTGAATCAATATAAACACAGAAGAAAAAATAGAGACATCAATCATAATAAAAACTCTCCGGCAAAAACAGCAATAGAAAGAAATACCTGTCCATAGAATTTTGACCGGATGAAGCAGTCATTGCGCAATCGTCTTGAAACGATTTGCAATTTCGTTGGTAATGTGTTGTTATGGTTGAAAGGAAGGGCGTAGGGGGATCTTTAAAGAGAATCTACCAAAATGGAACTTATGCGAGGTTGTGGGGTTGGTCCCGTCTCTGACTGTCAAAATATTAATTTTCGTCCCCTGATGTTTTCTGATATTAGACATTACACATAATAGAATTCCTTAACATGATAAACATGTGAATTATGTAAGTAATTTTAATTTTTAAATGTTAATTATTTAAAATCAAAAAATTGGGGGGCTTTTTAAACAATCGATATTGGTGATTTCAAATTCCAATTAAACGGCTACCCTTTATGACTTGTTCAAACATTTGGTGTAGCTAGATAGCAGCCACATACCTTCTCAGTACCAACCCCTTAATTTTGAAATTTTTATTTTTTCACCCATAAATGGTTAAAATTAATGAAACTCTAACCCTTTAAAATTATTTCTGTTTTTCTTTCTTAAACCTTCAAAACTAACAATTTTCCTATAAATCAAGTTTTAAAAAATAATATTTTATGTCTAAAGTTTAGTTTTCAAACTTCGATGTCACCTCTAATGCTTCTCTGATGGTATCTCTTTTCTCTTACTCTAGTGATTGCTCTCTCACAATCTCCCCTTCCAATCAATAGTCCTAAACTCAATAGTAAATAATGTTTCATCGAGGAAGACAAAGACGAGATCTCTTATCTTAGTTGGATTTTGTCTTTGTCTTTCTTGAAATTTTTAAATAAGAGAAGCTTGACCGCAGGAATGAGAGGAGACATTGGAAGATATTTATCGCCGACGATGACATCAGATTTAACGTCGGAGATCTAGAACTAAATGCTAAGGGTGAACTGTCATTTTTTAAAACTTTAGTTAAAGAAAAACTTTTAGTTTTTAAAATTTAGAGAAGGAAAAAAAAATTAAATTTTAGTTATTTTTAATATTATAAATAAATTGATGATTTTGTTTTTAAAACTATTAATTTTAACTACTCATGAGTGGACATTTAGGATTTTTAAAGTTAAAAAGTGAAAAAAGAGAAAAAGGTACACTGGGTGGGAATAAGTCCTTTGGCCTTCTCTAAATACAACTACCTAAACTACCCACAAATTCCACCACCTTTTTAGCCGAATATATACTATACTTTTGAGTTGCCTACATTTTTCTACCCAATGTTCAAATATTTATTTGGATTGGATTTGAAATTTCTGTTTGTTTCGACTGGATAGGCCCAGAAGATTCACGGTTGATGGAAAGGAGAGAGCAACGTGCCAACAGGCTTGAGTTATGCAAGGCTGCTTGGAATGAGACTGATTGTGTCTCATGGATCACATGATTAGAATTGTGAATCACAGGACATAGAGGGGACATGTTATCTGGATTTGCAGAATCATTGTGGCTTAGTATTATTTTCATATTATAAAATTCATGGAAATATTTCTTTGACAAATCAATATACAATTTAATTCCAGACAAAAACACCGCAATTGCGGCAGTTTGAGGATAAATTTGAGTATGTTTCTAATCCGCTACTTATACTATAGATATCATAAGTAGTAAATTTGGGTATGCGTAGGACAAAGTGGGCATTGACAGCATTATTCAATTCTATTCTAAGTAAACCCTGTGAGTTTGATAATAAAAAATTAAAGAATTCTGCCCGCGTCCTAATATGTCAATACTTTTAAGCCTTCAGTTTATCGAGCTCTTCCAAAGCTGCCCACAGTTTTGGATCTTCATAATCCTTTATAAGAAATGTAGGCTTAGCTTCCATCAGAAGCTGCTCTGGGTTTCTTGTACTTATACCTACAACCGGCATCTCCGCCGCCACTCCGGCTTTGATTCCTGAAACAGAATCCTGTAACAGCAAAACATAACAATGTCAAAATTTAAGGTCCATGAACTCCAACTAATTTTTTTTTGCAATTTGGAAATATCATTATAGAAGGCCTACCTCAAATATAATTGTGTGATCCTTTGACACTTTGAGTACTTCAAGAGCCTTCAAGTAGGGAGCTGGGTGTGGTTTGAAATGCTCACATTCACCCCCAATAATGACGGCATCAAAAAAATCTGCAAGGCCAACTTGCGAGATCATGAATTCAGCATTGGGTCTTGGAGCATTTGTAACAGCAGCCCGTTTCAACCCACGATCTTCAATCCATTTCTTCACTTTATACAGACCATCTAGAGCCTTCAATTTTTCGAAGGCCAATCTGTTATCCCAAGAAAAAAATATTTATTGAAGGTTTCAAAATTTATAGAGTGAAAAGGTACATTTTGTTTACCTTATATACATTTCTTCTTTTTCTTGGCAGAACTTTAGGCCCCTTGGCAGATCATCAGGAAAGAGAGCCTTGGCAACATCATCATTATGCTTGCCGGCAATATTCTCAATAAAAAATTCGTCAGAAATTGGAACCCCACCTTTGAAACCAATCTATAAGCATTCCAGCATTAACATAATGTCAGTTTAGTCACGTAAGGAAATGAGAAGAAAAATCCCAATATTACCTCTTGAAGCATTATACGGAAGGCTTCGTGGTGGAAAGGGTCTGAATCACAGAGAGTTCCATCAACGTCAAACAGCACTGCTTCCAGAGGAGCAACCTTAGCAAGAGATGGTTTGCTGCTTTCAACAAATAAAGGTGACAAGTTCAATTTCAGATTAACAACACGTAAAGAAACAGATGAAGATGCAAGACAACATGATGAAATGAGCACGGAAAAAAAATAGAGACGTCAATCGTAGTAAAATCTCTCCGGCAAAAAAACAGTAGAAAGAAATACCTATCCATAGAATTTTGACCGGATGAAGCAGGCCTTGAAACGATTCGCAATTTCGTTGGTAGTGTGTTATTATTGATGGAAGGAATGGCGTTGGAGGATATATAAAGAGAAACGTGACAAGAGAGAACCTACGAAAATGGAACATATAAAAGGTGGTGGTGTATCTCACTATCAAAATATTATTCACTCATAATTTCCTCCCCTAATATTTTCTGATGTTAAAGATTATGCGTCATCTTGTATGGGTATTACATAAATGTGATAAACATGTGAATTATGTTATTAGTTTTAAAAAAATTAGGGGACTTTTTAAGAAGTAATCGATATTGGTGATTCCAAAAGAACGGCTACCCTTTATTGACTTGTTTAAATATTTAGTGTAATTGGCAGCCACATACCTGTCCTTTAGCATCGCTTTCGCACTCGTCATGTTTTCTAAATAGGAACGGCCTAAACTACCCACAAATGCCACCTCCTTCATAGCTGAATATATAAACAATCTGCATCCTTTAACTTACCATAGGTTATTCTTTCTTTATAAGCATTTCATATTTTTTTTAATCAAAGCTTAGCTTACTTTTGCCTCCGTATAGTGGTACTACTGATTGTCCAGTTGTAGCAAATCTCTATGTTCTCGTCCAATGGCTTGTTCTGGAAATTGTTGGCGTTTGTTGATTTTCGACAAACGAGGATGATGGAGTTCCAACCCCTTGTCTTCGTTGGTTAGTTGGAAGATGAAACCTTATGTTACCCTCTTGAGCAATGTCTTGAATAATTTCAAGCAATCTAATTTTTTTCATTAACTGAGAAATAAAACAGTTTATTCTAAATTTATTTATATTCATTTGTCTAGTTACATTTTTTTTTAAAACAAGTTATTTCGTTTTTTCTTTCAAACCACAAAGTAAAATCAAGCAAATCCTCCTTTCTATTGTTTTGAGTGAGATCTCCAACACCAACTATTGTGTACTTATTGGGGACTCTTATAAAATGGACAATATATTATCCAAAAATATTTCATTCTTCTATAGTGAATTCATCATTTGTCATCAATTTGATTATTTTATTTTCTTCTTCAATCCTGAACATAAACATAATGCCGATAAACCCATCTTCAAATACAGCGCTTCTCTCACTACCACAGCCATCGAACTCTAACCCCTTTTCACCTTCGTCAAGACTTTCGCCCTTGCCAGCATTGCCAACCTTGGTCCCGACTTCAACTTTCTAAGCTGCATTATTGATGACAATTATGTCTCCCAACCATATTGGCCCTTTGTACACCCTGACCTCCATTTACAAAATCTTCGACCACTGGAAACTCAACAAGAAATAAGCATGTTATGTAGCTTTGTGTTTGAAAAAAAAAAATCAAACCTTCTTTGATGAGGACAAACTTGATAGAGGAGATGACCTTTCCCCTGCACTATTACAAGCAATTGAAGAGTCGACAATTTTGATAATCATTTTGCCAAAACATTATGCTTCTTCCAAATGGTACTTAGCTTGTGAAGATTCTTGAATGCAAGTAAATTAATGGACAAATCGTTATACCAGTTTTCTACCAAGCAGATCCCTCGAAAGTAAGGAAGCAATTAGAAAGTTTTGAGGATGCTTTACTTACGCATCGAATATATTTTGAGAAAAGAAAAAGGACTACTAATATAATGTTCAAACATTTTGATTGGTGACAATTTTGACATAGCTCTAAAGAGGATTTTTGTTGAGTTGAAGTGGCCAGAGATTTTTAAGAAGAAGATTTTGTCAGGGTGGACATTAGAGTCGATGTGGCGTGAGACATAATCGCTTAGATCATCAACAACACAATAGAGGAAGTCAAAGCTTAGGTCAAAGTTGGCTTCCCCAACAAAAGTTTTGGCGTATAAGAAAGAGAAAGGATAAAAATGTACCAGAGGAAAGGCTAATATGGTAATTTCATATAGATAAAAAAGTGAAGGGCGATATAATAATTTGATTAATTTAGAGTTATAACAAGATTTATTCTACTCAGAGTTAAATTTTGAATAAGAAAACGTGATCCCTGCCAGAGAAAAATATTGTTTGTTTTCTTTTCTGGGCCCCCTATGAACAAGATGGACAACTTTGGCCTATTTATCCTATTTAATATTGAAACGAGCCTGTTCTGGGCTTATATTGGGCCAGAGTTATTGGCATACCGTTCATCATAATCATCTCAGCTTTACAATAATAATTATTTAATAAAATAATTTATTTGTACAATTAACCATATATATATATATAAAATTTAGATATATAAATTATATATTATTATTATTTGAGTATTATTTTATCTTTAATTTAAAATAATTTAATCGTATGATGACATATTATTTGTATACATAAAAAAATATATATATAATTTTATTCTATATATTATAATGAGAATAATATAATATGTATAACAGGTTAATGGATGACAATGTAACTCTTTTTTTAATAATATTAAGCAAGCATCTTGTTAGTTATAATGGAATAGACACGCTTAAAAAGGAGAAAATCTGCACCCCCAGTTTGGTACATTGAACTCTAGTTCACAGCATCTTTGGAAGAAACAATCAACAATAAAAATAGTAACCCTAAAGGGTAGCTTAAATTATAAAAGTGAAAGATTTTATATATAAAAAAATATGAATTCAAGTCTAATTCAATAATATATCAAAATTAAACTCTTAATTAACTTAATTTAATAATTATAAAATCGGTTATTGAATCCCAAATTTGACCTACTTTATTATTTAAATTTTAACTAATAAAAATTGTAACTTTTTGGTCATATAAATTTTAAGGATTATTGAAGAAAATATTATAACCCTAATAATATAACCTTTTAAATGGCAAGTAGGATCACATGAAAAGTTGTTACGTCTAATTCTTTTTTCACTTATTTTATCCAATCATACTATATATTAAAATTAATTATTTGATTCATAACGTAACTGTACAAGACATGGAATTATGTATATCAATTAGTAAGTGAAAAATGTCATCAGGAAGCTCCTATGCTTCAAGCTGAAGAAGCGCATGGATGATCAATAACAGACGTCATAAACTCTAATATTCATAATCACAATCACAATCACCAACTTTCATATATTTCTATATCAGCTTTACCAAAGAATTGCCTCATCATTCACGCTGGTCCTTAGTCCTAATATGGTTTCCATGTCATGGCTTATGTGTTACCCCTTTCAACTTCATTCCTTCATCTCATCTCTCCAACCAGAAAACACTTTCCTTCACTGTTATTTGTCATCAAAATTTCCAGTCAGTTTCACATATAACGATTCGTCTACCACCATTCTAGGCTCTACCCACTTTATCCTCCACTCGGACCCAAAGGTTTCATCTCTACAAATATAAAATACGTAATAGAATTGTTTAATTCTCAAGGTTGCTTTCCTCGAAACACCCTAGCAAGCTTTTGTTGAACTAATATTAATGTCATATGGGTGCTTCCCTTACAGCTTCGGGCGGGGACCCCGGCGCTTAACTAATTTGAAAATTTTTGATGGCAGCCCTTGTGGGGATATTCACATATCAAGTGGGACAATTTCATCATCATGAAGAGAGGCCTAACCTACGGTTAAGGTCTTCAGTGCAAAGCCACCTAATTCAGTAACTTGTCAATCTAAAACTCATTTATCTTCAGCGCTCCTATGTATTCAACTTTTTGGATTCACATAGATCAACTTTCAACCTTTTCTTGTTAAGGTTAGTGAAAAGGGTCAAACACCCTTGATCAGATTCATCGTTCAATAAGATATTCTGTCTTTATGCTTATCTATAGCGTCTGTTCTTTTGACAGATGAATATGTCACTAGAAAATATAAGAACTTTGAATTCAACTACGGACAGACCTTTCACATGTAATTAATTTCTGCATATAATGAATTTCCGCAAAGGAAGAAAAAGTGCAGCATATATAATATTTAATTAATTTGAGTGGTCAAAGATGCTTGTATTGAGTTTCGCACAGAACACATGCCCAAAAGAAGAATTTGGAATGTATCTAAAAACTAATATTCTTGGTAGTATGTAATCCACTTTCCATTTGTTTAAAATAATAATATTTTGAAAGCAAAATGTCAAACTTGGCAGGGTTTTACCGATACGTTTATTCACTATAAATACTACAAACCTTGTTCGCTTTATGCATTACCACCCTATTCTGTTATCTTCTTTTAGATACATTAATTCCCTTTTTCTCTTTAATTTGACCTGTAATGGCTATCAAGTCCTTTTTCTTCTTGTTCGCAACTTTACTTCTTATCCAAACTCTGGCTGTGGCTGCAACATGCAGCGATTGTTTTACCCAATCACGGGCAGCTTACTACCCGAATTCTGATGAACAAGGCACAGATGGTAAAGTAAATTAGTAAACAATATGAGAAATGAAATGATGACTATTATTTTTGTTGTTATAAATGCATAAATCCTCAAAGATGTTTTTTACGAAATTGCAGTTGGTGCTTGTGGGTATGGTTCATTTGGAGCAACAATTAATGGTGGAGATGTATCAGCTGCGTCTGATCTCTATCGCAATGGCGTTGGCTGTGGGGCTTGCTTCCAGGTATATATATATTTATTCCTGAACAACATAAATTGGAACTTGTAAGCTTTTCAAAATTATGGTTAACATGAAATGGCTTTTTACTATCTTTTACTTTGTGATTAGGTGAGGTGCAAGAACAGTCATTATTGCACAGACAAAGGAGTAACTGTTGTTATTACAGATTCAGGCTCGAGTGATAATACGGACTTCATTCTGAGCAGGAAAGCCTTTGGTCATATGGCTCAAAATCCTGATGCAGCAGCATCTATATTAGCACTTGGTATTGTTGATATAGAATATAGACGGTGAGGTTCCGTTTAAATTGAATACTGAATTTGATTGAGTTGCACATGTATGATAATGAGAAACTTGCTAAGATAATATAAAAAATGAATTCTATATAGTTCGTGCTTCTAAAGGCATCCCTCATGATAATGTCATGCACTAGCTAACTCATAAAGTTTGGTTGAACAGTGTTTCTTGCAGCTACCCAGGGAAAAATATAACTATTAAGATCGATGAACACAGCAACTACCCTTATTATCTGGCTTTCTCTTTGTGGTATCAACAAGGCAAAAAGGATATCACTGCTGTGCAGCTTTGTGAGGTAGGTATCATTAACGATTAAGTAATTATTATTTTTTTTTCTGTCTTTCAAACAGAAAATAAAGGATAGTTTGAAGGAGAAAAGAAGTGAGATAACGAATGTGAACTATGCAGACTCAAAATTTTGCATGCAAGCTCTTGGATCGGAGTTATGGCGCAGTTTGGACGACAACCTCACCACCGAGTGGTCCTTTGTCTCTAAGGATGTTGCTCAGCGGTGATGACGGAGATGAATCATGGGTGGTTCCTGTAAACAACATACCCCAAGACTGGAAAGCTGGAGAAACATACGACACTGGCGTCCAGGTCGACTACTAAGAGCCAACATTCAGAAATTTCTTTTTTTCTCAAAGAAGCCATTAATTACCATATACAAATGAAAATAAACGTCTGATATTTTAATGTATTCCTTTATTTATAAGTCGTGAATGAATGTAATCATTGTATTGCTGATTAATAAATTTCCAGTTTTTTTCTTATGATTAAATTAAAGCAGTCATATAGGACGTTGACGTCTGCCTACTTGGAAACGTCCAGTAAAACCCTCTTGCTGCTTCAAGGAATAGCTGGATCTTACATAATTCTGCTTGAATTATGAAGAAAGAATAAAAAGATCTTGTCAGCGTGTTGACATGGTTAGCTAGCCTAACCTCTCCAGCATAATTAGTGACAAACAATATGAAGCAGATATGTTTTTGGCTTGAAGCCTAGGTATGGCGGCAGCCACTGGACCTTCCTCTAAATTAATCTATTATATTTTGACCATAGAATTTTGTTTCCTATTAACAAAGAAAACCAATGGACAGTCCAAATTTCTGCTTTTGAAAAAGAATGAAATTGAAAACATCCAGGTAAGGAAAAAGACATACATACACTTTTACAATAAGCATTAGAATTATTGTATGAACAGAGTCGGGAACCTTTACCCACCAATTCAAACAAAAAGTAAAACGACTAGATTTATTGTACACCTCCTATTGATTCCAATACAACACAAGAAATACATAGCTTTATTTTGACTAATAGCTGTTCAACATTTTATTTTAACCCTGTCTACAATGAGTCTATTTCGACCAAATTTGGTATTTAATCCGACAGCACAATAACTCTTCCAAGTTTGTATGTTTAACAGAAACAGGACCTTCGCGTTTGTTGAATGATGTGCTGACTACTCTACAAAACCATCCTGGTGTTAACACACATTATAGGCCGCCCAGCAGCTCATTCAGTGTCTCTCACACCCAATGTTTTGAGACCCTGAAAAATCTTTAGAAGCTAGTTGCAAATGTGATTCAGGTTGGTTTCTGTGACTGTTGGGCAGCATTTCAAAAGACAAACAATAGCTTGGTACTGCAGCTCTTAGGTTCCTGCTTGTTATCTTTAAGGCCACAGACAATTTGTAGCCTTCTTGAATGGGAAGAGGCATTTTAGTAGTACTAACAGTTCTCTTCCTCAAAATTCAAGTCAATAATGTACAGAGAGTATTGAGAACAAAGCTTCAATTAAACAATTTTTAATTCACTGCACCCACTGACAAGTACAGTTATTCAACCAGACAATTTCATCTGCGAATCTATCTCACCTAACATGGAGTATACGATAGCTCTCTGATGGCAGAATCATTTGCCACAGTAGATTCAGAACCAAATTCTTCTAGTGGAACCAAGCTGCAGGAGCCCACAGTATTATGTAATCTCTTTTCATTCATCATCCTTCTCACAATTTCTGCATCATCCCACTTCACTTCTGAGGCATATTTGTTAGATAGCAACACATATGGTCAGACATCCCTGGGTTCCATTTCCTTTAGATGCTTTGCCACAAGCTCTCCATGTTCTGGATTTGAGTGGATCTTGCAAGCAGAAAGTAAAGCTCCCCACAAGGCTGGTCTTGCATCCATGGACATCTTTCCTAGTAGCTATTGTGAATTCTTTGTCAAACCAGCTTGGCCAAGAAGATCAGCCATGCAACCATAGTGCTTCACCTTCGGTTCAATCCTGTAAACTCAGTTGCACAAGATCAAGATACCACCAACCCTCCAACCCAACATTATTCCTCCATGTGTACAAGGAGAAAAATAGCATCATTCGGTGTTGGACCTCTCTTCTCCATCTTCATGAACATTTCTAAGGCTTTCTCTCCTTGCCCATGCATATCATACCCCATGATCATCACAATCCACAACTTTTCTCTTTTCGTAGGCATCTCATTAAAAACATTTGTAGCCAAATCCATATCCCCAAATTTTGCCTACATAGTCAATAGAGCAGTTGACAGTAACACATCAGGTTCAACCCTACTGTTTTTGATGTATGAATGAGTCCATAAACCTTTATCAAGCCTCCCTAAATTTGCACACGCAGTTAAGATACTCAAAAGAGACGCCTTATTTGGCCTACCCCCCACTCCTATCATCCTATCAAACAATCTCTCACACTCGTTATAATCCGTTCACTGGACATAAAGAGCCAACATTATATTCCAAGAACTAACATTCCTCGTAGCCATCCTATCAAAACAACCACGAGCTAATGTAACATTTTCTATTTTTGCAAACCCATCAATTATACAATTCCATGAAACGACATCCCTGAATGGCATCATAGCAACAACCATTTTGCCGTCACCATATCCCCTATATCCACATAGACTCTTATAAGCGAAAGTAAAAATATCCTTGTTAGGCAAAAAATCAAACAGTTCACGTGCGCAATCAAGGTCACCATTTTTCACATGCCCATCGATCATCAAGTTCCAGCTCACCAGATTCCACATAGACCCCTGATCAAACACCTTCCTACCATCCCAAAGTTCCTCAGAAACTGAATGCATATGAATCAAAGGAATGCCTGATAAACAAATCCAGCCCAAACCCGAATTTGACAGCCAGGGCGTGAATCTTTTTACCTTCTCTCAAAGACCCAACCTTCGCACAAATCTTCACTAAGAATTGATACGAATAAAGGTTATGTTCGCTGCATTTGGTTAGCATTTTCTCATCATTAATTCTTAACACACCAGACTGGTCATTCAACCTCAAAAAGCTTTTCATTAAAGCATTGCACGAAAAAGCATCTGGTTTTTCAAGAAAATCAAAGAACGACAAAAGAAACTGTGCAGAAGTGCATGCAAAGCTTTTCTAAGATCCAGCTTGCGACAAAAGAGTCTTGAGAGAGACCCGAGAAAACAAGTTGCGTGTGTATCTGGTGAAACTCTTTGATTTTTGGGCATGATTCAAGTTCCTTTAGAGTAGAGTTTTGAGGGTGTTTTAGAGAAGTTTTTCAGGGTTTTAATGAGTATATCAAGAGAGAGAGTTTCAGCTTTGGAGAGTTTGAGCCCAACGGTCATTATCTCTATGACGAAATTTGGCAGGAATCTACGGAAGCTTTGAAACAATGCGTATTCAAGTTCCTTTAGAGTAGAGTTTTGGGGGTGTTTTAGAGAAGTTTTTCAGGGTTTTAATGAGTATATCAAGAGAGAGAGTTTCAGCTTTGGAGAGTTTGAGCCCAACGGTCATTATCTCTATGACGAAATTTGGCAGGAATCCATGGAAGCTTTGAAACAATGCGTATTCTGGTGTGGACTATATATTCTGACCAAGATGGCACAACCAAAGAGAAAGGAAAAAAAAAAGTCAATGAGAGGATTAACGCAGCATCAGAATGTGTGTTTTCCTAGTGATATGTTTTAACCTATGTTTTGTATTATTGCCAGATGACATTCGTGGATTCTACTTGGATGGGAACGCAATGGTGGAAGCATTGCGGATTCTCTTATATTATATCCATTTCGCCAAGGGTTCTTGCATAGTTTTCAAATTATCCAGAGAACAAAAATAAAATAAAAACATCATATTTATATATAGAATCAAATAAGACTTAGATGATATCATAGTGCAGCCTGATCAGTATGGTAGGGGTTATCATTGTTCAAGCATCAGACCAGTGGATATCAATTTCACCCCACTGATTTATAGGCACTCCCAAGGCTTTCCAAACAGCCTGAGAAGCATCAACAATGTTGTTGCGACATGGAGGCCGGTAATCATGCTCCTTATCACAACCCATTGCAGAGTCACATTCGTCAACAACCATGGCCCGGATGCTCTTGCCATAACCATAGATGTTGATATACTTTAAGCAACGACTGCCTTTGTTGTACCACCCTGTTGAAAGTGCCACCACAGGCTTGTCATCTGAATGGTACTGATTGTCACATTTAGATGGCGCACCTCCATCTCCACCCTTCTCAAAGCTGTTAGTGTCAAGGTTGCCTTTGTGCGGTTGGTCACTGCTGGTGAACATGTGTAGGTTGTGTAAAGTTTGCCTTGTATACAGCACACAGAGTCACTGTCCTCTATGCATTGTCCTGGAGGAGGCTTTCTACCTCTTATCTTGCCGCTTGGCTGGCAAGTCTGAGTCTTAGGACTTGCACAATTAATGACAAAATATAGAAAGGAGACAAGAAGAAAAATACTTCCACAGACTTGATTCTTCATCTTCTATATCTTCTTTTTGTTGGTTTGATTGAAAAAATTAGATGGTGAAGCACTTATATAATCATCAGCAACTGGAAGCCAACAGTTTTGACATTTTGGGGCCGTATCTTTCAACAAACACAACGCCACATGAAAAGAGACAACCAGGGCAATCACAGAGAGGTAAAAAGATAGAAGGGTTTGATTATTAGTTTCATGTTATGCCGGCCTCAATTTTGTATTTATTGTGAATTTCCTTGACCTGTTGCTTTTTCCGCTCCCTTGAGCTCTAATCCATCTGAACTGGTGAACGGGACGGCAAGTTTACAGTATTGCGACGCTGATTGTCACTGTCTAAATAACTGATATGATAATAAACTCAGCCTTGCACTGTTGGCTTGTGATTAGATCTTGACCATATCTAAAGGGTCCAGTTCAAGAGGCCGTGTGGCTGCAGGCTCACCAATATCTACATGTTTCTCACCAAACCCAGCTACAACAAGCAATGCCCCACAAATATGATCTAGTTTAAAAGGTAGTCTGAAGACGAATTCTTCTGCTTCGTTTCCTTTCCCTGCTCACCCCAAAAGATTAATCATACAAACATAATGCTCCAACTTCCAAGCTTGGTTCAATTGCATGTTTATCATACATTGCATAGAATAACTCCCATCCCCGACTAACCTGCCCTGCATTACTACAAGTTGATAGAATGCCCAAAAAAGTAACACAATTCGGATAAGTCCCAGACTGCAACATCAAATCAAAGACTTTATCTATTACTCCACATTTTGCGTACATCGAGATCAGAGAATTCTCAAGAATCAAATCAAATCCAGATTGTGTTTTAATCAGCATGCAATGATCTGCCTCCCCTTATCTAAATTTGTCATTGCGCCTGCAGATCCTAAAAGAATTAGAGTATGTAGAATCTAGAGGAGAAGCGCAATGAACCTGCCTTTCCAAAAACAGGTTGGTAGCTTCTACAAAAAGCTCGTCTTGGACACAGCCCCAGATCATTTTTTGTCCACGCAACTGCATCTCTCTAATACATGTTGTAGAGCATATAAGATGTCTTTTATTTCATCACCAGTTAAAATAAGCATCAATCTATAACTCCACGGGATCTGATCTCGGAAAAGGTACTGTTTCATACAAATTTTGAGCCTCTTCAAACCATCCAGTTCGAACATAACCATTGATCAAAGAATTAAAAAGACTGAACGCTACAGTTATTTATGTTCTCCTTCGAAAATGTAGACTCTTCGATAGTCTGTCATCAGAGTCGTCATATTTCCAACCTTCAACAAACAGTGGAGTATGCAATTGATTACCAGAACAGAGGAAACTCCATAACAGCACAGGAGTAAGCAAGCGATATGAATGTCTCTGTATCTGACCTTACGTCATAGTTACTCTTCTCAATGAAAAGCAGCAAGCTTCTTCACGAAAACCACTCCAAGCGAACCCCCCAATCATGGCTGTCCAAGAAACAAGAAACAATATTCTTCTCAGGCATGGTCCGAAACAAACGATACCCTTCCACTTCACCATCTCTACAATACCGTGAGATCATATACTAAACTAAGTAATGACATTCCTCTCCTCCATTTCCTCAAACACAACCCTTGCTTCCCCCATTCTACCAACTCTCCACATACCCTGAAATCGTAGCGTCCCACGAAACCACATTCTTTCTTGGTATACTACCAAAAACCTGTCTGGCTTCCATTAATTCTCCATTCCTTATCAACCCAACGACCAAGGAGTTCCACGAAACAACAGTCCTTACTGGCATCTCCTCAAACAAACTTCTTGCCACACAGTCCTCTCTGCATCTGCCAAACCACAAATCATTGCTGTCCTTGATACAGCATTTCCCTTCGGCATCATCTCAATCAAGCTCATCGCCTCACTCAACCTCCGATCATGCAGAAACCCCAACAACATGGCATTATAAGTGCCAATATTTTTATACGGCAGTAGCTCAAAAAACATTTTAGATTCCTCAATAAAGCCAGTTTTATCTATTCAAAGAGAATATGCATAATATTTAGTGAGTAATAAGATAAAACTAACGACATTCTAATGGAGGCTGTTTGGTTCTGTCCTGTCGTCGATCAATTTCCTTGCATCTTGAATTTCGTTTCTAGAGAGAATGGAGTATTTGGTAATCAAAGAACTCAAGCATTTGGTAATAATTTGCAAGAGAACGGGACTTATTCTGAAACAAAAGCCGTGGGAATACTGTTTCTCGAAACAGACCTTTTAACAGAATTGAGCTTGATAAATAAAAAGTAAAATTGCAACGACCAGAGGGTGGTACCTAAATTGAACATTAACATCTAAGAAGTTTGACCAGGATTTTGATATGAATGTTACTGGCTTCTCATAAAAGGAAAAAAATGCGCCCATTGAAAATCAATTTGCTTATAATTCTTTGAAATGGCAAATACATAAATAAGCCTTATCTCCCAAATAAAACTTCTTCACAAATCCGTTTGGGAAATATCTGCGTGTCACATACTTAATAAAGTAACTATCGTCTTCATTAATATTTCGACTCATTCTGACTAGCTTGCTTAACGGAAGATAATCACTCCAAAGCTTCAGCTTCGGACTTTGGACACAGCCTCTTTGATCTACAAATTACTTTATGCCTCTACGTCCAAGAATGTAACTGCAAAATACTCAATAGACAGGAATAAAATGTCTCATTTCTTATACTTGAAAAACTGTTGTCAGTATGAGATGGCTCTGCAATGAAACAAAGCACACATATCTTCATGAGTACATTGCACAAATTTAGAGATCCCAGTCAATGCACCTTAAGGTATACAAGTAAACCTCATGCTTGCATCACTTACACCACAAAATTCTTGCAGCTGCAATGAACATGAGGCTCAAATTCTACTGTTATTTCCAGCTCCCGCTTGGAGACAGTAATTGGGTAATCTGCCAAGATGGCAAGCTTCAAGTTACATATCTGATACCGACCAGAGATAAGCTTCTCTCTCTGTAGCACGTTTCTCATTCATCCTTTTGAACAATTGCTGTTCATATCCTACAATATGCAAAACAGTACAAGCAAGTCAAATTCCAAGACAGAATTTTTCTTTTCCTTTTGAAGGACAAAAGTTTTGACTTTCACAGTCTCTGTCCTGGCAAAAAACTTCCCATGGCCAAAGATTGTTGTTGAATGATCTCAAATGGGAGTTAGCCACATGATTGAGCTGAGAACAACTTGGTACAGAGGCCATCCACAGGCAAAATCAGGGCAGACTCCTCAAAACAATAAATAATCAAATAAATAAAATATGAAAAATTCATAGGATTGAAAAGGAAGGTAACCAACCAGTACTACGATCGACCCCGTCCCAATGTCTTCCTGGCCTTATACCATACCGATTAGGTGCTGCATCTAGCCCTCTTTTTATCCAGCTATGACTAGGAATTTCCTGAGGAATCAGAAACCCTGATTCCTTCATCTTCTCATTATCCCCAAGGTCTTCAAGAACTGGCTCAGAATACTTTTTCTGCAACAAGGGAAAAAGAAATATGCAAAATATCAGTACTAATTGAAAAATGAGACAAACTCAGCTAAGCCAATGAAGAACTGGAGAGTACTAAAAGCTCTTTAATACAGAGGATGACACCAAAATATGCTCCATGTTTACCAGTGATAACATACATGTATAGTGTTTTAATTAATTTTTTTTAAATATTTGTATAATGACCCCAGCATCTGACCTTTTTCCAGTAAAGTTGTGACTGAAACAAGAAAAATGACTAATAAATACCTTGACCAAATGAGCCATAGGGTCACCCCATCTTAGTCTATCCTTCATCATTTTGTCAAGCTCTGGATCATCTCTGCAAGCAGAAGATAAAACTTGGAAATTAATACAGAGTATTGAACAGGAGAAGAAATGGTTCATGCTTACAGGTCAGAATTGGGAAAACCATCCAAATGTAAAATCTTTTGACCAATTATGACTACAAAAAGCTTTCTCCCTTAAGCAAATGGCCAATTATGATCTAAAGCATTACAGATCTGACAGAATAAAATTCAGTGAACAACAATGAAAAAGACGTGAAATAGAAAAAAAATCTTCTACAATAAGATTTAAGAGGAATATTTATAGACAAAAAACAATAATAAAAATCTTCCAAGCTGTAACAAGACATTTGAACCAAGAAGCCATGGTTTTATCATGGTCAAATATCACTTTTTTCTTACCTGTTTCGCGCAAATGGTTTGTCCTTCTCAAGTTCTAATTCCTGCAGTCTAGCTTCAGCTTCCCGCTTCTGAGCCAAGCCTTTGCCCCATTCTAATTTAATCTCCTGATTTAAGGAAGGAAAAAAGTCCCAATCAAATCTAATCCTCAATAAATAAAAATACCTGACAATTATTGAAGCACAACATAGGACAAGTAACATATTCCTTTTATCTAGGAGGCTCGATATTCTTTCTTCTGCACTCTTGCAATTTCAAAAAATTAAAAAGTTTCACTTGGTAAGATAAACATCCTTCTAAAGGGTAAAAGAACAGCTTTAACTAATACACATGAAAAAGAAATAAACTCCAACTAGTGATCAGAAAGATCAACACAAAGGCATAATTTTTTTAAGAGCTAAAATTTCAAAGTAGTACCTTGGGTTTTTCTTGTCCTTTTTGTTTTGATTTTAGGTAATCATCCTTTGATATACGTTCTCCTGCAAATTTGATGAGTCAGAAATACAGAAAAGCATGTAAGAATAACTAACTTAAAAAATTCAGTCTTCTTCTAACCTTTTTTCTTATCACGGTATACAGCTTCGGCACCTTGTCCAGTTATAGAAGGATCCATCCCTTGAAACCTACAAAATGCATATGAACAATGTATTAACTCACACAAACAACTTAGATATACTACTAAAATTAGAAAGGCATCCCATTTCTAGAAATTAGGAGGGAGTACCAAGTGAAACTATTAAAAACCAGTTGTCTGAGAGAAAGAATAAAAATATTCCACTCTTCATGTGCACATGAAACCTTGTCCCATGAATATGGTGAAGGGAAGGTCCATTTCATTAACAAGCAATATTACAGCACAAAATGGAAGACTTAAATGAAATCCACTATTTAAGCAAACAAGGAAAAATCACCTCAATAGGTCCTCGTTCTTAGTTTTAGAAATTTCTTCCCGGATATCATTGCCACTAATCAATCCAGTTCTTGAAAGCACTTTCGAGGGAGCTGAAACAGACAATTCTTCTTTCAGAGTCCTCCTGGGTGGAGAAAGGTCTGCAACAAGAGAAGTGCAGTAAGAATCTTTCCAAGTTAAATATCTATGTAAACTTTTGAGCAGAAAGAACAACCATGTTTACCAGCATCCTTCTTATTTTTCCTAGGTGGAGAAAGATCCAAGTTAGAGACCCACATATCACCTTGATAAGATGAAACTCGTTTAGCTCGCCGAGAAACAGAATCTTTAGGTCCAGGTGATGGAGTGTGATGACGGTTCCGGAGCCGACGAGGAGGTGACAAGTCGGCATCTTTGCTGACAGGTTTAAGTTCTTGTTCAGATGAAGGTGCGTCATTCCTGGCCCTACGTTTCCGAGGTGGGGATAGATCAGAATCCAGCCCAGTGGACTGTCCAGGCCTTTGGTCAGGTTCAGGAGATGGCGCTCGATATCGTCTCCGTTGCTGCTTTGGAGGTGACAAATCAAGATCCCCTCTTGCAGGTGAATCTACACCATTTTTGGCCCTATGCTTACGAGGTGGAGACAAATCAGAATTAGAATGAGATGGAGTATCCTGGCAGTTCCTCCGTGGCCGTGGAGGAGATAAATCAGCACTTTCTCTAACAAAACCTGGTGGCTTGGTTTCAGGTTCAGGTGAAGGGGTGTCATTTCGAGCCCTCCTTTTACGAGGGGGGGACATATCAGGATTTAGTTGGTTCAAATCTGAGAGTACAGGATCAAGTGAAACCCAACCACTTCCATCCTCAGCTATAGCATTATAGGGCCTTCTCAACCTAATTTGCTCCAGCCGCTTCATTCGTCTGACTTCAACATCTTCATCAACTTGGGGCTTCTCTTCATCTATCAAATTAAAAGAAGTATATTAACACAACTCCTAATTCAAAAACATAGATATTCGTATAGTTAAAAAAAAAAAAAAGAGCATTATTTCTTTTACCAGCTGAATCATTGTCCTCTTGCTCAAGAATTATGGGTTTTTGCCAATCTGGATCTTCATCAACCACCAGAACTCCTGTAACGCGATTTGAATCTGGTTTCTTTTTCTTCTTCTTCTTTTTCTTCTCTTCTTCATTAGCTGTACTTTCATATTTTTTAAGATATTCTTTCAGTGACTTAGATCCTGAAGCTGCCATTCTTCAACTGAAAACCTTCCTCACAAGAGTCCCTACACAGATAAAAACTCTTTTACAACAGTTTCCTAACAGTTCTACATTCAATAAGCAGAACTTCCCAACTATTGTAGCTTAAAAAGAATTGCTCAAAATAATCAAACAAAAACGCTACAATTCCTTGAAAAAAAAAAATCAAACGAATAGATGCATTTTAATTAAAGAAATGAAAAAGAAAAAACCTAGGCTTACCGATTGAATCGGCAGCTTAGTTAAATGGCAGAAAATTTCGGGGGTTTAAAGCCCTCAATCAACAGCTTGGCTGCTTCAGAGCAGGAGAGTGGGACCACTTGAGATGATTTGCGAAGTGCTAACCTAACCCTAGGCGGTTAAGCAGGCAGAGTTGATGCTTTGTCCAATCCAATTCCTGCCTTTGATATGCAAAGAAGAAAACGGAGTGCAAAAGCACGCTTTCTTTCTATTATCTTAGATAGGCAACAGCCTGACCGCTGTGGAATGTTTGTGCGTGGAAGTCAGTTGACAAATACAATGATATAAAAAGAATAATAGCAAAATCTATAGTTTTAACTTATACAAGGGAATTAATAAAGGGTAATGGATTAAAATGAACCATTTAATGAGAGTGTATATGAAATTGATCAAAAGTTCAAGCAGGTGTGAGCGTGGGATGTTTAATGAGAGAGAATAAAATTCCATAAATCAGTACAATTCAACAACCCAAGAAGAAGCGAAGAAAGGAACAAAGATTAAAAAAACCCCAAAATTAACATGAACAAAAAGGAGAAGAAGATACAAGAAATTCCTGACCTTTCTTCTCATCCAAACTCCAACTCGAAGGTAGTGGACAGGCGGAATGGGGGTTCAATCGTTCGCAAGGACGCAGACGGTGGAATTGGAAAGGAAACGAGGGTGAGTTGAGAAAAATGCTCTTGAATTTGGAATATAACCCAAATTAAAACGACAAAATTCACGTGAAGGGATTTTTTTTTTTTGAAATAGAATACCCGACCCAGCCCTAATTGTCAAAATGCGGACCGGTTCCGGGTCGGTTATTAAGTCTTTGTGCTATGAAGGAAGAAAAACAAGTATTCTTCGTAAACCCTGAAACCACTGAAATTGAAGGATGGGTCTCGTCTCTTGGTTCACGGGCAACCCAAAGCCAAAGTCTCAACAATCCGGGTCTTCCAAATCAACAAACGACTCGAAATCTGAAATCCTCGCTGCCCCGGGTATGAATGGTGCCGTTGAAGTACCCCGACCGGCTGAGAGCGTGACGGTGTTCGAGTTCGGGACGATTGCTGCTTCTGCTGATAAGGTAACCGTAGCTGGGTACTGCCCTGTCTCCGACGACCTGGAGCCTTGCCGTTGGCAGATCCTGCCGGCAACTGAAGCCGAAGCACCGCAGTTCCGCGTGGTATTTTGATGAGATAAGAGAATTTTTGCTTGTAAGAAACTGAATTAGAAGAATGAATATAATTACAATAGAATTATTGTTGTTTGAATTGTGCTTTTACCCTTCTTTATTTGTGATATAGTAATCGTGGGTTTAACCTTGGAATCTGATTATGGTTAGGACTAGGGCAGAAGACGATAATTGAAAATAAGCATTATTTTAAAATAAGTTTAACACAGCTTTAACCATAAATTTTATCAGAATAAAGAAGACCTTGTTTGACGAAGAGTGGAAAATCTGTCGAAATATAAATAATGCATATACTTGGGACATTTGTCCATGGTTCTCCAAAAGAACACAATGACACTTCAGATTTACCACACAATTCATCCATAAAACAAACAAATATAAGAATAAGTATAAAGCCGCCCCAATCGAATTCTAATCAATCTTAAAACGTAAAGTAAGATTTTTCAATTGATCACTCTGAATGGCCTTCTATAATCGTTCTGAAATCAGTGTTCTCTTCAAAGAATCAGTTCAAAAACATTTCCAATACACCTGAGGCACTAGACAAAGAATCTCACACATTAAATGGTTTTTTTTTTAACTTTATAAAAGGAAGCGAAGCTCAAAAAACAAGAAAAAAAATCAAATCATGGACTAACATTGACACTTTTATACAAGGAAGTAAGAACCCCAATCAGCAATCTCAGAGGACACTATAATCATCATCTGCACCCATGCGAATGTAACACATAATGGCTAGTACAAATATGAAGAATGACGATAACTCCATCGCAAGTGCTCCCCATCCAATAACCCCTGCATGCTTTAAGATGGCCGGTATTGCAATGCTTCCAACTGCTGAAGCTCCAGTCAAAAACTTGGTTGCATTGACCCAGCTGTTACATCATTTGTTAAAATGGAACTGAATTAGATGATTATTTCAATGCTCAACCTCACGAGATAACATATTACTTGTGTAATGTTGTTCAAGGAAATAGGACAAACCTGTTATCAGATTCAGTAGTTAAAGAAGAACCATTAGAGCCCGCAAAGAAAAGCAGAGGCATGGGAAGAAGCACATACATTATTACTGCAAAGAGCAATGCGGCAATGTTTCAATTAGAATGCATCTTCAAGTATATGGTCCAAATATCATTACTTGTCAACAACTTATTAGGAGAATCCCAAACCTCCATTTCTTCATACACACAAATCCTAATATTACTAGCAGATAAATCCACTGAAAAATTAAAATAATTAATGAATGCAAAGCATGTTCACTAAATGGTAATCCATATGTACACATGACACCGGCAAACTAGCCAATAACGGAAATTAACATGTTTGTACTTATAGTGTCTATCCCCACAGTTACTTAAATCCAAATCTTGGAAATATTACCCATGTCTGTGTCTAATCTTTTAATATCAATGTTTATGAAAGTAAAATAAGCCTCAAGTTATATTATTCATTAAAATGTCTAAATAAGTCGAAAACCACAAAACAGAAGAAGAATCCAACATAGATTCACATTTTTTCCAGATTCAACCTATGTCAGGAAACTGCTCATGCATCTAAGTATAGAGAGTATTACACTCCATTTTTCATTTAAAGATATTATATGCAATTCTTTGGTTCTATTTATGGATTCCCATAAAGCCAATGCACCAAAAAGTATCAGAACTGCACTTCAAATTTCTATAAGGACATCTTGCCAGATTACTAATAATCTTAGTATACAGAAAAACAACTGGTAAAGATTAAAAGAAACTTTGAACTTCCAAAGTTACCAAGTTTTTAGATATTTTCTTTGCCAAAAAAACTCATAAACAACACTAATTAGAAAATGTTGATGACAATTACCAGTAAGCATTGGCCACCAATTATTGTACAGGGCACATGCCTGCCACATCAAATGGTATGGAAAGTAAATGGCTAGGCCAGAAAATATTTGTCATACTGAATCATTTGACTAAACTAAAGGAGATTAATAATAAAAAGCACAACTGACCAATATTTGCAATACAATTCCTGCAGACACTAAAATAGCCAACGAAGCAAGTTTCCCCGTCTGCAGGCAAGCATGCATATAACCTGGTAAATCTGCCATTGAAGTACTTGCTTCACAGCATATATGGGAACAGCTGAAACAAATAAGTTGTCAATACTAATAAACACAAAGAAGGTCTTTGGGGCATATGGTAAAATAAAATTGAATAACTAGCTGAGACAAATATAGTCATATGGATAACAACCATAGCAAAGTAAAGACTACCAGTCCTGTCAATGTCAAATAAACCAAACAAAAGGGGAAATGAAGATTTCTTTAATTGAAATAATGCAAAATGAGGCAGAAAACTTAGCTAGCATGATTCAACTGAGATAACATAAGCAGCTATATGCCATGTAAACAGCTGAACCTATAAGATGGTACACTCACTTACCTAATTACAGAAAGCTCCACATTTCAGCTAGCAAATTTTTTTTCCATTTGATGTCAAAATAAATTAAAATAATGGATGCACTTGAACCTTACTAGAAGTCAGTTTCGTAACCACGTTCATAAGTAATAATGCCAGTCTATCAGCAACAATGTCTGCCTATATTATAAATCATACAAAATAGTATGATAGCTATTATTGCCCACATTATATTGGGTAACTAAAGCAGATATTGCTTTCCCTTCACAAGTGGCTCTTCGTGTGTTTTACTGGAGACTCAGAAAAATATCAGAATAGAGATTTTTTTTTTTCATAGTCTACATCCTTAGTGTACTTATCTTTCTCTTCAGCCTTTGTGCTCATACTTTCCATTGAGGTCCTCTAAAACCGAGTTGAAACATAATGTAGAGATAGCGGTGGCAGTTTGTTTATGGGTTATACTTAGCGCCACCATCTCTCATTGAAAATAACACTCTAAACCCGAGCAAACTTCGCTTCTTGCCCCTAATCAATATTGATCTCACCAACTAAAAAATTACAGTCTTAAACTTCGTTTCTAAAATGGGAAGATCAATCAGAGTCTCCCAATTCAGCGATAAACACTAATAGCAAGTTGATTAAAAGAGAAGCTAATTATAAAGTTAAAAAAATCGAGGTAATTGTAACAGATAGGTCTGATAATTTCTCTCAGAATCCAGTGACACTAATAGTTGAGAAACTTTCGGATCTTAATTTATATGAAATTTTGGTCTAAATAAGAATTACTAATCTAATTACAAGCCAAAAACAAAGAAATGAGAGGGAGAAAGAGCACCTGAATTTAGAATCTCTTCTCGAGGGTTCCGTTTACAGAAATTGAATATTGTCTGGTGTCCCCATGGAATCTACCAGACATACACGCGCTTTCTTTATGACAGCCTCGCAGCAACTTAACTGATCTACCTTTCATACAAGAAAACAACAAAATTACATATAATAATATTTCACTGGAGAGACAGAGAGCAATTTAGTTCTGAATATTGCGGCTGAGGTACCTGATAGTCAATGGATCTCTAAATACGATTGCACCTACCAATTGGGCCGTGGCCTGGTTGTTTAACCTAGAAAATTTAGTTTCCAATAGAATTCGGATATTGGACAGATCTATCCAAATTTTCGGAGGATAATTGCTCAAATCCAAAGTCCAATAACCCAAAAATTTATTTCAATCTTTTTATAAATTATCAGGGTGTTTTTATAAGAGTTTAAAATTACAAAGTCTTACAAATTTAAAACAAGTCAGGGAGTTAATTGAGATCTTAACAGACAGGTTTGATAGTTAAATCCAATTTGTTTAGACCTTCGGTTTAAACAAATCAGACCTAATTAATAAATTCAGCTACGATTAACGTGTTTATTTATGATTTATCATTTGTAGGTTAACGTTATGTTATGTCATCTAAATTAGACTTGAATGATCACAAGATATAAGTATGTATATGAATTGAGGGAGAACGTTTATTTTTTTGCCTTTTCCTTCGTCTGCTGACAAACAAATGGGGCATTTGGGGATTAGGAAGTGCATTTTCTATACTCCATATTTGCCCCCCATCTATTTTTTTCCTTACTTGGATTCGCTTTTCGAATTGCATGGTGCTTTTATATATACAACACGACGTGTATAAATTTGGGAGATCTAGTGAAAATTCCAAATGCTGCTTTATCACATGGGAACCGACAACAACTTAGCATGTGCGTTAGAAAATATTTTCCACCGCAGATTGTCAGCCATGTGATGTTTGTATGCATGTTCTGATACATTTGGAGGTAATGGTCTCTGAATGCAAAATATATGTATTGCTGCTATATTCTCTTTCAACTAGTGTACATTGATGCACGTGTGTCAGCTTATATCTGCAATAAACCATTGCACAAGATTTATAATATTAATAAGGCTGAATAATTTTAAGATTAAAAATTCTCTTTTTCTACCCATTATATATATTTGTTAATGAAAATCATTATATGAAAATTTACTTTTTTACTCTCTCCCATTTTCGATTAACATTTCGGATTTCGGGTTGGGTGCATTGTTGAATTTTAAAAGCACGATAATTTAGTGGATGTAACAAAAATAATGTATAGAGATAAGAAAGACTCATACGAGCAAATAAAAGATCAATGACTCAGTGGAGTTAATCAAACTCAAGAGACTCACCTTATATAATGTCATCTACTGTTAAAGGCCTTTAAAGTGGGAATCTAATTAGTTGCCTCATTTTACAATCGTCAATTCAATTTAGTTGTCTCTTCTCATAGTCACCACAGTTTTTATGGGGTCATGGCATTGATGGTGGATGATTCGTGGCAGTGAGTTGCTGATGATAATTGTAATATGTAGGCGGTCCGTGTCGGTGGCGACAGGTTGGTGGTGGTGGTGATGTTTAAGGCAAATAAAGGATATTTCTCTTGTGCATTTCTTCACGGGTAATCTTGAGTCGCTTTGCATTGATTTGTCGATAATAATAAGCTCAATCAAAGCCTGATTGATCTTATAATATTAATAAATAAATATTTCAATATTTAATTAAAAGCTTAAGGTAGCAGTAGGAAAAGACGTCATAGTCATGTCATAAATCGAAATAATTGATCACATGTGGCCCATGCCAATTGCCATGCACCCCCACTTCCACATTTAATTTCTTTTTAACGTGGGCGTGGGTGGGTCCAATAATAACTCTTTGTCAAATCTTATATTCACGGCATTTGCTACAGTTAAAATTAAATTCGAATTGAATTTATTTTAACTCAAATTTGAGTTCGGTTTGAACGAATTCAAAACAAATCAGTCTTATACGAGTTTGATTAAGCTCAAGCTACTTATCAAATTTTTCAATTAAAAATTTTGATACAAAATAACGTCGTTTTGATCAATATATATTAAAACAATATTGTTTTAATAATAAAAAACGAATCGAATTGAATTCAAATTTAGTTTTCACGAGCTTAAATTCAAGCTCAGCTATATATAAATCGAATCGAGCTCAAACTAAACTTAATTCAAATCAAACCCTAGCTACAACAAGAAGCACTATATAATGTACATATTTTACACCTAATTTTATTTTGGTTTCCTATCAATATTGCTACCATTGTTAAAATCATTTTTTTAAATTATTACAAGATATATAAACATTTTTTATCTTTAATTAATATCTCCCTCAATTATATATATATATATATATATATATATATATATATATATAAACAAAACAAAAATTGTTAATACTTTGACGGTGTTTGATTAGGAGAATTAAAAATTACTCTAATAATTTATTATTTATTATTTATATTATTTTGTTTGATTTATAAATAATAGAATATTTCAGTAATATTTTATTATTAATTATCAAGATAATATTTATTTTATTATACCTATATCATTATTTATTAATTTTTTAGAATAAAAATAATCTTATTTTTAATTAATATAATAAATAATATAAAAATATATTTTAAAATAATTATACACAAAAATATTTAAATAAAATAATATTTTTATTATTTCTAATTAAATATAATAATTACTTATTCCTATTTAATTTTATCCAACAATAATTTATATTTAATAATTTTTAAAATAATTTATTTTTAAAATAATATTTCAATTTTAATAATAAAATATTACCCAACCAAATAGACCTTTATGTTTATCTTAAGTCCAATAATTCAAAAATGGTATTAATCTCTTGAGAATATATTTGCCTATTTTGAATGAGTGATTAATGATTTGGTGATATCTAGATTGACACGGTGCCGCTCAAACTCAAAACAAAACAGGTAATAATAATTATCTTCCTCCGCTTGTCTTTAACCACTTTTCACTAAAACACAACTCTTCTCTCTTGCCTGTCGGTCGTTAAACGTTTCGCTTTCTCCCTCACTCCCACTCATTTATTGTACACATACATGTACTACCCCTTCTGTCTTTCAATCTCTGTATAGATCTAACCCTCATTCACCTCAGCTCCTTTTTCAGGTATGTAATGAATCTTTGCTTTTATATTTCTTCATTCTGTTCTTTTCCGCTATGCCTTTTTATTTGTCCCTTTTTTTCATAAAATCTTTTCCGCTGTATTGTTGAAGTTCTGAGTTTTTGTTTAGTAGTTTCGCTGGTGCGGTGCTGGGGTTAAAGATGCTAGCTACACTTAGTTTTTACTTTCGTGTGTTAGTTCGATTTTATGTCTGGTTTTTGTTTGGAAGCTGAGACTAACATGGGAATAAGGAGAAGTTCTAAAGGAGAGGTGGTTTTCTTCTGTGATCTTGAGGTCAACCTTCTTTATTTGTAATTCTCTGTAGTAACAAATAATTAGTTCCGAGAATTCAGGATGAGATCTGTTTATGTTGAATCCATGTCTTTTTCTTTTCTTTTATAGATGAATGTCGCACGATAGGGACATTATGAATAGTTTAACTTAAAAAATATATACTTTGCAGCTAATTATTTTTGTCAAGTTTGATTTCTATTCATCACACATCTTAATCTGTGCTTCAGGCAACTGCCCATTTCTATAATGGCCTCTAAGCATAATTCATCGGCCATCAGGACTCGAAGCCCTCTGTCTATATTCATTGTGATTGTTTTGTGCTGTTTCTTTTACCTACTGGGTGCATGGCAGAAGAGTGGTTTTGGAAAAGGAGACAGCATAGCTTCAGAAATATCCAAACAAACAGACTGTAACATCTTTACCAATTTGAACTTCGAAACTCACCATAATGATGTAGAGATTGTTGACCCTTCTGAGTCAAAGATCCAAGTGTTTAAGCCTTGTGATGTTAAATACACAGATTACACTCCTTGCCAAGAGCAAGACAGAGCCATGAGATTTCCAAGGGAGAACATGATATACAGGGAAAGACATTGTCCTCCTGAAGAGGAAAAATTGCACTGCCTTATCCCAGCTCCTAAAGGGTATATGACCCCATTTCCATGGCCAAAGGGCCGTGACTATGTACACTATGCTAATGTTCCACATAAAAGCCTGACAGTTGAGAAGGCTGTTCAGAATTGGGTGCAGTTTCAGGGAAATGTGTTCAAATTTCCCGGTGGAGGAACAATGTTCCCACAAGGTGCTGATGCATATATTGATGAACTTGCAATGGTTATCCCAATTAAAGATGGTTCAGTCAGAACAGCATTGGATACTGGATGTGGAGTATGTTACTCAACTCAATCCAACTAAGCATTTGCATGTGTAGTATGTTCATAGTTATCTTATTTGTTTTTTGTTGAATATCTGTGAATGCATATGTGTTCGAATTATATATCAAAAGCTCAATTATTTTCATTATTTTTCCATTAGCCTTTTTTGTTTATTTGTATTATAAAATTAGGAGAAGGATATTATGCTCAGTGGGACAGGACCACTAATAGGATAGAGAAGTTCATATCCTTTGAGAATGGACATACCAATATTATTTTTTATATGAACCTAGAGAGAACCACAACTGCCCATACTTTCCAATATAGCATCTAAGTTGATGTCACCATGTGTGTTACATTTGAACCTTAGAAGAACCTCATCTCAAAAGTTAATTATTGAGATTGAAGAGTCCAAAGTTATATAAATTTCACACTTTCCAATGTGAGATCCAAGTCTTATACTTTACACTTGAGATCTTAATATATTCCCACGTCGAACAAGTACCCAATATGGGCAGTAACTGCACTGAGGCTAATTGAATTTGGATTGAGTTGTGGGGATTTAGTGTCAGTAATACTTTGCTGTTGAAAAAGAATGAAGAATAAATTCCCATATAATCAGCCTTGCCTGGTCTATTTTCATTTTTGGCTTTTCACTAATGCTTTTAATTTGACTTATTTTGGCTGGTATATTATTGCTTTAATCGTCTTTAATTTATAGGTTGCAAGCTGGGGGGCATACCTGCTCAAAAGAAATGTATTGGCAATGTCCTTTGCTCCAAGGGACAATCATGAAGCTCAGGTACAGTTTGCTTTAGAGCGTGGTGTACCTGCTGTTATTGGCGTTCTTGGATCAATACATCTTCCGTACCCATCAAGAGCCTTTGACATGGCTCAGTGCTCTCGTTGTTTGATACCATGGACTGCAAACAGTAAGCACTAAAATCTTCATCTTCAAGAATAAGATTGTGGAATCATGTAAATGCTTCTTACTAAATCTGTGAGTAATATACGCTTATGAGTTATAAAAAGGAAGTAAATGGTTTTGTGCTTTAAGGGGCACAAGTTAAAACTTTAGACTATTAAATTGGTAAATAATATATATTATTTTTACCATATGAAGAATTGAAATAATTTTGTAAGTAGACAGATAAATTTATGACTAAACTATACTTACCCTTCTTAACATGTGTGTTTAGGATTTTTTTTTTCTTTCTGTTTAACACCTGGTAGAAGCATTGGCCTTGAACATTTTGACTCTTGTATACAGATGGTATGTATTTAATGGAAGTTGATCGAGTTCTCAGGCCTGGTGGATACTGGATCTTGTCTGGACCTCCAATTAATTGGAAGACATACTACAAAACCTGGAAGCGGTCCAAGGAAGATCTCCAGGATGAGCAAAGAAGTATTGAAAAGCTGGCTGAATCTCTTTGCTGGGAGAAAAAGTATGAGAAGGGAGACATTGCTATCTTTAGAAAGAAAGTAAATGACAAATCCTGCAAGAGGAGTTCTGCCAATATATGTAAATCAAGGGATGCTGATAATGTCTGGTGAGTCAACCTGCCCTTTCTTTTGCTTCTTTGCCATTTATACTTGGTTTTAGTTTATGGGTACTTTAAAGCACTTATGCAATGACTTCTGTGTATAAGTTTATCTTGATAGAATGAAATTTATAAATAAATTATCCAAAAATCCCCAGACTGATGTTTTCCAGGCTCTACCAGGAAAGTTACATTTAAATTATTTATGTTGCGTGTCTTAGGTACAAGGAGATGGAGGCATGCACTACTCCTTTCCCTGAGGTATCCAATGCAAAAGAAGTAGCTGGTGGCAAATTGCAGAAGTTCCCAGCTAGGCTTCTTGCTGTCCCTCCCCGAATTGCTAAAGGAGATATCGAGGGAGTAACAGCTGAATCTTACCAAAAGGATAACAAAGTATGGAAGAAGCATGTAAATGCTTACAAAGGGATGAACAGATTAATTGGCACTGCAAGGTACCGAAATGTGATGGACATGAATGCTGGGCTTGGGGGATTTGCAGCAGCACTTGAATCACCCAAATCTTGGGTGATGAATGTGGTGCCTACAACTGCTAAGAACACTCTTGGTATTATTTATGAGAGAGGCCTGATTGGAATATACCATGACTGGTATGTCCCAAAACTACCATAGATAAAATATTCTTATCAATGAACAATTTTGAGAATTGACTTGAAACTCAGGGATCTTTATTATTTTAGAATCTCAATGATGTTTATACTTGATGTCATCTATCAGGTGTGAAGGATTTTCAACTTACCCGAGGACATATGACCTCATTCATGCTAATGGTGTATTTAGCTTGTACAAGAACAAGTAAGCCTCTTTCATCTGCTTACGACATTCACATTTACACTTACATTTACGAGTAATGTTGTGTTAAGATGAATATCATGAAACAATTTTCCACAGGTGTAAACAGGAAGACATACTTTTGGAAATGGACCGCATATTGCGACCAGAAGGGGCAGTCATCATCCGAGACGAAGTTGATGTCCTCAACACGGTTAGGAAAATCGTAGCAGGCATGAGATGGGATTCAAAATTAATGGATCACGAGGATGGGCCCCTGGTGCCCGAGAAGATATTGATTGCTGTGAAACAGTACTGGGTTGGCAACACCAAATCCAGTGATGAATGAATTTCAGTGTCCAGGTTGGGGTTGGGGCCATGAAAATTAAAGCAAGTTATGTCACCTTGAATGTGTCCTGAATTGGCATCCTCACCAGTGGCATTTGTAAGCAACCAAATTTTTTTTTTTTAGGTGGTAAGTAGCATACAATGGAACTGGAAGAATGTAATTTTCATAGCCTTTGTTTAAATAATTTAATTACATCTCAAAAATGTTATAGTGATGTAAAGAAATACATTCATAATTATCATCATGTACTCAAACAATTATATGGTGAATATTGGGGCAATCAAAAGTGATCTGATGTAAATAATTAATCAGATTAGATTCATAATTATTATATTAAATAAATTAAAATTTTAATTTCATAAATATAATAGAAATTTAAATTTAAATCTTCGGATGAAAGTTTATATTTTATTATCAGGTTGAGAGAAACAAGAGGCCTTGTATCTGTGGGCAAGTGGTTTCTGTGGATGCATTAAATTGAAACCAGTGCAGTTACAAGTGAAATGACACATGAACCGAACTATCACCGGTACCCAAATCTAAGTGGGCTCCACCTTGACCTATCACCATAACTGGACAAAACTAAGAAAACAAGAAACAATGGGTCATCATGTTTGGGATAAGTGAATTGGGGTTAACCTGATTAGCTAACTTTCTTTTCTCTCTTCTTCAACAGCTCATGAGTTGGCGTCGGATTTCCAAAGTAACAGTAAAAAAGAAAAGAAACCTGAAGTCCGAAGATGCTGACATTAGGGGTGCACTTAATTCTTTTTAAGGAATGGCCAATATTTGGGCAGACATTATATATGTCAAATTGTCTGTGGGATTTGACAAATACAATTACTCAAGGATGCAAACCTGTGGGCTTGTGTATTCATTTGCAAAGAGGGTTTAGTTTAATTACCATAAATGCTTATGCATAAATTGATGAATCTTAAAGACGAAGCATCACCATTGATTCACCCTTTTGATTAAACAAACTTGCACCTGAATTCACCCACTTCAGCATAAAAACTCTCACTAATATTCACCAGTTAATAGAATTTTTATGTATGGTTGAAAAGGCCGACACTGTTTCACTGAACTTACGCCATTGCAATGCATTTCATGAACCAGAAGAAAACACCCTCTTTCCTTGAAAAATATTCAACTTTCTACTTCCGTGATTCAGCATGCTTACCAAATTTCTTCACGTCAATCGTACAACAATAATCAAAGGGACAGATGGTAATCCATTGTGTAATTAGGGGTTAATGGTGGATTAGGAATTTGGATTATGACATGCAACTGCAACAAGTCATATTAAGTATTCATTACTGGGATTTTTCTTCAACGGAAAACGGTTGAACTCTTTCAAGTTTTGAGAAGAAAGGTGGACACAAAGATCCATAAAAGAATCATGTGGGGATTCCACTAACTGTGGATAATATGATAAGCTTCATTTTTTTCCATATTTTCCATTTGCGATTGAAGCAACACAAATCACACCACTATACATTGTCTATTTCGTGTTTGACAATTTGGGTTAGCTAGAAATATTGGACAAGTAAAATTCACTAGAAATTCAATTTCATTTCAACTTAAATTATTTACATATGATGAAAAAGAGAACTATGTATTATTATTTCCTATTCATGAACAAAGTTTATGATGATGTGGGCGGGCAAATAATTGCTCATAATCAATCATTGCTACTTTTTTTCTTTTTAAATATTTCTAACTTTACAATCTTGGAGTCATTCGTACTTGCTTTCTCACGTTTTTCATATTTTACAGAATTTAATTAATTCAATCACGTATCTATTTTGAATTTTTCAAAAAAAAAATTAAATTTGACTTCTCATTTTTAACAGTGGACAGAAATTAATGATAAATATAAATGATATTTTGAAAAGATAAACAGATGTCGTTTTTGGTAAACCAAATATGGATTTAAAGCTTATTAAGTCTAGTTTTAAATGACACAAGTTTCAAATTCATTTAAGTTTTCTAAAGAAAGTTACAGTTATTTTATTAAAGGTTACGTAGAAATAACGTCTGTTGTTTAGAATTCTATTCTGCACGTTTTTTTAATGGTTAATAGTTGATGTTTAGGTATATAAAAACACTTGTAATCAATTGTTATGTGTGAAGATATATGAAGTGAAAATATAAAAATAAAAGCTTTGAAGTTAACATTTTCCTTCTTCCTCATCTATGTTAATAATCCATACTTGTAGCTCACCATAGTTTCCATCAGTATCATGTTTAGTTTCATGGAGTTTATGAGATCTTCAAGTGCTTTTAAACATGCTCTCATCTGGTTTTCTAAATTACAAAATGTTGCAGTTCATGCTTGTGAATGGCATAATTCCAATTCTTTGATTCATGTCCTGTCCTAATCAAAGGACATTGTTAGGTATGAGATTTCGTATATTGGAAGGTTACATTTCTAAATTTGGTTTTAAAAAAAAAAAAAGATTTTAAATACACAAACCATAAAAGACAGAAAAATAGAATTTTATATATTTTCTTTTTCCCTCAACAAATGGTATTTTTTCATAATTAACTATTTTTATTGATAATTTTTTTTTAAAAATGAATTGTTATAATGTTTTAAGTTGGTTGAAATTTTTAGATTAATAGTTTTAACCTTTAACCTTGTTTAAGGTTTAGTCGTTATGTTTTCTTGTAAAATTCATGGGTTTATTTTTAAACCCAAATTTTTTGGTAAAACCCATGATTTTAGCCAAAAAAAAAATAAAGTTAAGGTGTAGAAAAGAAAAGGTTAACCGATAGGCGATGTCAATCAAATTAGCCTAACAAAAATTTGTCTACTTTTTTGAATAAAAGGTTTTGACTAAATTAGCCTTGATTGAATAAGTTTTATTTAACACGTTTGTACAAATTCAACCCAAATATGATGTTATCTCTGTACTTGCCCAAAATTCAAAGCTAACTTTTCGAGTTTAGAGTTTATTTCTCTTCTTAAGTCTTGTAAAGAAATAATTAACCATAAAAAGTTATTGTCAAACATGTTACATTCAATATAATAGTATTGGAGATACTCCCTATGTTAATTAGGACACATAAATTAATGAGCAATGAGACAGTATGTGATTTTGTAGATCTTCACATTATTGAGTTTAGGGTTTAAGGTTTATGTAAACGATAGACACAATATCGATGATTCATACTACGAGTATATAGATATGTCGATAACATTATCAATACAAATATCTGTAATCCACATGCGTTTTCATAAGAGTTTTCTTAGTTAGTCACATTCCCATCGCTTAGTGTTATGAGCAATCTAAGAGAGAGACTTAAAAATATTGATGTTGGTTGTAAATAATTTTTCTCAAGCTTTCATACCGAGCTCTAATACAGGAAGAATGACTCAAAGTTTTGGCCATTATCAAATGTAAACATTATAATAAGACAGAAATTCATTTATATTATGCTCCTATGGACAATGAATTGTGAACGCAAGTGCAAATTCAAGGATTATCAAGGCAAATTTATAGTCAATCATCATATGTTTAATAAGAAATTGTCAATATATTTGGCTAATTTATGTAACAATGTCATCTATTAAACCCATAATAGAAAAATTACACAATTGTTGATGAATTTTTATACTTAACTGATTTATTTGCATGATTATTTAATTTAAATTTGAAAATATTTTATTAAATTTAAATTTATATTTAATTATATGATAATTTAGTATTTATATATTTAAATTATGAACAAAAAATTACCTTCAATTTGATTGGTAATTTCGAAAGATTAAAGTTGTTAGTCTCTCTAGACTTCAGCATTGGAAAGGGAAGGATTGTAATCCGAAAATGAATTAGTAAGTTCTCGTGATAAAATGGCTGTCACACCTGACACATGACTCTTTCCTTTTAACCCTATCCTATTTTTGACATGACATGACGCATCATTCCGTACTGCAGTTAAACAACGGAAAATTTATCCAATGCACTCGGTTCTATCTTAACAAATCAAAATTCATTGCGCCATGATTTTTTATTGGTTGAAACATTAACGAATGCACCAACAAACTAGTGGTATATATATATATATATAAAACTTATGATAATATATTTATGTTTAATAAATAAATATATATAATATTACTTTTAATGTAAATCTAATTTTTATTTATTAATTTTTGAAAATTTAGTGAGATGTTAAAATTAATATATTAAGTTAATTTTATTTTAAATTACTAATATGTCCTTTTTAATATTTTTTACATACCATAGAAAATAGAAATTTTAAAGGAGTGTATTATTTAGAAAAATGACACCCCACTCTTAGGTTTTTTTTTTTTTTTGTCAAAATTCTCATTGCAGCCACCCCTAAAGTTTAGAAACTTCACTTTTTTCCCTTAGGATTTTTTTTCCTTTCTCCTCTAACGACCTTCTTTGTTGTTAGCCAACTTTAACTTCCTACCCATCTTATTCTTCGGAGCTCTCTCCTCCTCCCTATCCTCTCCCTGACGACAAATTGAATGCATATTGTGCAATGAATCTTTGGGTTGCACAGATTGTTTGTGCTTTCTGCTAGATCAGTGTGCGTGGAAAACAAATTTATGAGTTCGATTTGTGTAATGGAAGATGGAAGACACATCTTTGCGCCCGATTCGTGCGATGGATTCATCCAATTCATAGTACTTCTTAGTTCGGAGGAGAGACGTATTCGTTTCAAAGGTTCAATGGTTTGTCACGTTCGTGCTGATCTGGAGAAGAGAGATCATTGTAAAGGGAGAGAGCATCGAGAGGGAGAAATATCGTTAGAGAAAATGAGCAATGGAGTCTGTTTTGATGGCTGAAAAGAAGTGAGAAAAAAATAAACCATAGGAAAAAAATGCAAACCCTAGGGGGAAAATGAACTTTTCAAAACTTAATTTTGGAGAAATTATTAGTATTCATATTAAAGGGGAAAAATATATATAAACTTTTATTTTTTTAATTAAATAAATAATTTTACCTCTACAATTAATTAATTCAATTAATTTTAGTAATTCATGGTAATATTTTTATTTTTAATAAATATTTTATTATTTTAGTGAAAATTGAGAAGGGAAGGTGTGAATAATTTTTTTGACGAAAATGAAGAGGGGAAAAGAAGAAAATTTTTCACAATAAAAGGATGAAGATTTCTCATCAAACCTGTATAAAAAACGAGATAAGGATGAAAAATATATTTTTTCTATAGGGATTAAAACAAAAATTAAGTTATTCCATCTATATTTATTCTATTGTCATTTACCTTTAAAAGATAAAAGAGAGAAAAACAAAGTGCCTTTGAACCTAAATTTGCTATTTATTTATATAATATAATTAAGTCAACATCTAATATTACTATTATGAAGCATTCTTATGGACTCAAAACACTTTGAAACTCAGGCAATTAATAGAAAAAAAGTATAAAATTAAATTGTAGAAAAAAGTTGTGGGGTTTTGGGATATTCACCTAAAAGTTGGTGATAAAGAGTGAATATATATAAATTTATTTATTTATAATACCTTTTTTGTTTGCATATTCTGCGGTTTGTAAACGAATAAACTGAACTGATAATAACTTTACATGAAAAATCACAGACCACCTTACCTTACAGAAAGCACACTTAAAACCCTTATCTTTTTCTCTCTCTTTCAAGCATTGTATGCACACCCAACTCAGAGGTGAAAGGACGAGACTTGACTCTTGAGAGAAGAACAAAACTTTTTTTTTCTTCGCCAAAGTATTCTTTTTTCATCAACAAAACTTTCTTTTCGCAGTTTGCATGAACATTAAGCACATTTTTGTTGTTGCATGTACTGTGAATTCTCCGATGCTTGTTTTTAGAGAATTATATTGGGTTTATAACTAGTGTTATATTTTCATTTTCTTTTCTTTCCTTCTCTGTGATTCTTCTTGTCTTGTTATGTGCATGCATCTTAGCTTGTTTTTTTTACTCTTTCTGGGTTCAAGTTTTTCTCAGCTTTGTTCTTCTGTCGATAGTTTGTTGAAATCATTTTATCTCATTTCAAAATCTTTTTGCCTTTTTTCTTTGGACACTTTAATGGAGAGATCTTACAACTGTCTTTGTCTATCTGTTTTCTTGTAATTTGGTAGTGGCATGTAAGATCTCTAAACTCTAAACAAGTTACTCCTCTTCTTGTCGGTGATGTGTAATATTATCATCGTTTTATCCTTGTAAAGCTTTTAATCTATTTTTCAGTCCGAATTTATAATTTTTTCTCCTTGATTTGCATCTTAAAGGAAACAGTTGGACCTTTGTTCAATGATCTAACTGTTGCAGGATGCAAAACAAAAACTTTTCTTGCTTTTACGGATCTTTATGAGCTATTATTTCCTTAAAAGTTTCCATTTACAAATTACAACGAGTGGCCCAATATCTTGATCTTACTTTATTAATGACATTAATAATCAGCGATGGATTTATTTCTTCTGGTGCATGTCAACTACAGTCTTGTAGTTTAGGGTTCTTTTTATTGTATTTATCAGTCTTAGTTTACTTTAATTTATCATAAAACTTTGCAGTATTAGATCAAGTTGCAATATTTATTATAATGCGAAATTGTTGTGGGTTATGCAGAATTTATTTGATGTTGATAAGCAGTGATCTGCAACAATTGTTTGTGTACTGAGAAAGGATGCCAAACCAGCTATGGTTTGCACTGCTAATGACTTATCAGCGTGGAAGGATTTTCCAAAGGGCCTCAGGGTTCTTCTTCTTGATGAGGACAGTAGTTCTGCTGCTGAGATAAAATTGAAGCTTGAAGCAATGGACTATGTTGGTCAGAAATTTGGATTCCCCTCTTTTGGTTCCTGGTTTTTTGTTCTTTTAGTTTTTCCTACTTAAACTAGAAATTATTTTCTTCCTAAATTCACCTTCTCGAATTCTTGGGATTGAATTGGTCCCCATCGTCCTTCTCTAAAAGCATTTTATTGGCTATTGCTTTGGAGGGTATCATCACTTTCCGCATGTGGCTTAGGAATTTTATCTTGTAATACAACTCAGAATTCATTTTGTAGTGGCTAAGAATCGATTAGTAGCAACAATGAACCTACCAGAAATAATTTTTTCTTGATGATCAGCAATGGATGACAAATAATGTCAATGTTTTGTACGATTAGAGATTTAAAACTATTTTTGGAAAAAATAATTTGAGTGAAGTTTTTGACTTCTTGTATCCTTTACTTCATAGTTTATATTTGTTTCAAGTTTTTGTCAATTTTTAGTTGCTTGTATAGTTTCATTATTTAGAGTTCTAGCAATCTCTCACATCTGGGTATCACAGTTACAAATTCAGGGCAAATATCGTATCTTAAAATTATAGTATTTAGATCTTCTTGTTGTGATCCTTAGTTCTTTTCCTATCATCACTTATATCTGTTCTACTTGCTGTAATTTGACGCTTATGTCTTCTCTTGCCATGGGAATTCACCCTTATATATGTTCCTTTTACAGTTTCTGCATTCTGCAATGAGAACGAAGCTATGTCAGCAATTTCAAATAAACCTGAAAGCTTCCATATTGCCATTGTAGAGGTAATGACCTTTAACTGGAACACAAGCTTCATAACTTTTTCCAGTTTCCTTTTCAAATTTCAGAAAGTTTTTTCATTCCATTTATTGTCACAGGTAAGTACAACCAATAGCGATGGGAGACTCAAGTTTCTTGAAGCTGCTAAGGACCTGCCTACCATAAGTTCGTTCAGAAAATACACTTAATTTGTCTATCTTTTATACTAATGTTAATTCATGTAAACGTCAGGTTCCAAAAATGTTGTTTGTAATCTATCATTTTTCCATTGTTCCATTTACTTGTTGGGTATTACTGTTCTTTTTCTCATTCTGGCTCATTGTTAAATTTGCCTGGGTAAAATGATACCCATAATTAATAGTGTGATATTAGAAATACTGACAGGGTTTTTTTCTTTGAACGTGTTGTATACTTCTGATGATGTGAACATGTCTCTTCTGTTTACAGTGACTTCAAACATTCATTGCTTGAGCACTATGATGAAATGCATAGCGGTGAGATTCTTACCAATATTCACTGATTTACATTACTATGAATATGTTGCTTGTGAATGTCTGTTCAGATGAAGTTCTATCTTTTCATTTCTGCAATTTTTTGTCATTTGTTTCTATTTCTTTCTTACTTATCAGATTTATTAATCAATAATAATATATTTGACATTTTGTCTTCAGCTAGGTGCAGTTGAATTCCTCCGAAAACCACTCTCTGAGGATAAACTAAAGAATATATGGCAGCATGTGGTTCATAAGGTATGCCTGAATTTTATTTAGTTAATGTTGGGATACGTATCAAATAACAATGCTGATGCTGTGAGTAATGTGCAGGCATTCAATTCTGGGGGAGGTGTCCTCTGTGATTCGCTGAAGCCTGTCAAAGAATCAGTGGTCTCCATGCTGCATCTCCAACTGGAAAATGGAGAACCCAAGAATGAGAACTCAGTGAATGCAAAAAATATTTCCTTGGATTATAAGAATGACAATGAACAGTCTGAAGGGAGTGATAAGTATCCTGCTCCTTCTACACCACAATTAAAACAGGGTGGACGATTACTGGACGATGTTGATTGCCAAGATAATGCCAACTGCTTGACAGAGAAAGAGAGTGGGGAGCAAGATGGCGAATCTAAATTTGTCGACACTACTTGTGACAACTCAATTGGTGAAGGAACATCACCAGAAGACCAACCTCAGAGACCGGTAGAAACTGTGGTCAAAGAGGAGCATGACACAACCGATGTTTCAAAAGCTGAGTGCACCGCGTGTCCTCAACTTCATGATAAAGAAGGTCCCAAAGATTCAAATAGTGTTGTTGAAAAACGTATTAAAGCTTCTGGTCTTCATAACTCTTGCGGGATTAAAACTAATCGAAAAAAGATGAAGGTAAAACCCCTAGCTCTATCTAATTTAGTGTAATAGTCTATACATACTCCTATATTCCAGTAATTTCATGAGATTTGCTATGGATTACCTCACTGTCCTTGATTTATGTTATGTAAGTTCATAGAAGTGAACATATGACATATTTCCCCTCTAGTATGCGTTACACTCACCTTTAGTGCTCTTATTTTACTATATCATGTCCCAGACAGTCTTTAAGTCCTTTTAAAGCTCAGAAAACTTGTCTGAGTAGGAGCAGGATCTAACTCTGAACATTCTGTATGCTGGAATCATGAGCCATTCCTAGAATCTCATATCACTAAATAATTCTCCTATTGTGATTTCTTTCTTTTAGTCAAACTTGTGAAAATCATTTCGGTGTATTCAAGTTTTCTGTTAATATTATATTCTTCAACTTCTCCATTGGTCAATTTCAATGGGTAACTACAGCTTGTTATTTTGTAACATATTCTATGCGATCAATGAGGTGATGGCTAGTCGAGTTTTTGGAATTATTTTCTGTGACTCATTTATGATTTAATTTTGTTTCTGTTTGAGTTTTCAGGTGGACTGGACACCTGAACTGCACAAAAAATTTGTGGCCGCTGTAGAGCACCTAGGTGTCGATCAAGCCATTCCTTCTCGAATACTAGAGCTTATGAAAGTGGAAGGGCTGACAAGGCATAATGTGGCAAGTCACCTCCAGGTTAGTGCACATTTTGCACTTTAGTCCTCTATAAGATTTAGTAGTGTGCAACTCTATCTTGACAGAAACTCGAATTGCAATAACTCTCCATCAAGAATAGGATGCCATATACTCATGTCATTATTTACTAAACTGTTTGTTTCTAGAAATTGAATTGATTTTCATCTAGAAGGCAGAGTATAATTAACTCAATTGCTTCATGAAATTTATATGGCTATTGATTGGTCCAAATGAAGAAAGTAAGGTTGCAGAAGTTTAAATTATTTATCATGTTGGTTTTTCTGGTTTGTTTAGTCCCAGAACTTGTTGAAAATAATCACAAGGCCTTCTAAGCTTACTTATGAAAACAGTAAATTTTCTTTTCTGATCAAATGAGCTGTTGAATCTCTTCAACCAGAAATATCGAATGCATAAGAGGCACATCTTGCCCAAGGAAGAAGACCAAAGATGGCCAGAATCAAGAGATCACAGGCACAGGAGTTGTTATCCACATAGACCTATTATGGCATTCCCTCCATATCATTCTAATCCTGTTCTCTCTGCCGGTCCAGTCTACCCTGTGTGGGGTGCACCAAGTAATCACCCTGTCGGTGTCCAGATGTGGGGCCCGCCTGGATATCCTCCATGGCAACAGGCAGAAAGTTGGCATTGGAAACCTTATCCTGGGGTAATCTTTGATAACTTTGTTAGTAACACTCGAGCAACTGTTTTCAAAGAAGCATGATGGATAGAAATTGTTTTCAACGAAGCATGAATGATAGCACATCTTCTTATAGAGGATATAAAATATCTGCTTTATGATCACTCTAATGTTTCACATGCGTGCTTAATATTTAAGTAATTGTTACATTTCAGATGCCTGCTGATGCATGGGGTTGTCCTGTGATGCCACCTCCTCATGCTTCTTATTCTTCTTACCCTCAAGTGAGTAGATGAAGCTTTATTTGATCTAGTTTGCATTGTAGCATTATGCGCAGCATTCTTGCAACAATGTCTATATGCCTAGTCTATTATTTAGACTTATTCGTATTCCGTAAAATGCAGAACACATCTGGGTTTCAGAATTCTGGTGTGGTTGATAACAGCTACAAAATGCCACAGAATTCTGTGGATTTCCATCTGGTAATGCATCACCTTTCAATCTAGTGTGTTCTTTTCTGTACTTAACAATATATCTAAAGATTAATTTCACTTAAAATGTCTGGTATGTGTGAGGCAGGCAGAGGAAATCATTGACAAGGTTGTGAAAGAGGCCATAAGCAAGCCATGGTTACCGCTACCATTGGGACTAAAGCCTCCATCGGCAGATAGTGTGTTAGCAGAGCTGTCTAGACAAGGCATCTCCACAATCCCTCCTCACATCAACGGCTCTCGTTTGTGCTGATGGTTGCATCACACCATCACTTTCCACCATTATTCAAAGAAGATAGTGAGGAGGTAGACCACCCACCCAACCCCCCAACTTTTAAAATTTGTTGGTCTTTGTGGTCACTTGATACTACCAATTGGTAAATATCACGTCACAACTCACACCAAGACACAACCAAAAGTACTTTTTCTGGTTCTGGTCTGATCTCCATCTGGGCAGAGCTAAAAAGGGTTCACTTTCCAACCCAAAAACAAAGGAACCAAAAAACAATGATATGTGGGTGTAAATAGATGCTAACAGCTGTATGGCGTCGGGGCTTTGAGGATGTAAATTGTTTTTGGTGATAAGAGTATTTGTATTATTGGTATGGGAATAAGCAGGTAGAAGTGGTACGTTATGTTGTTGGGGGGGTGGACCTTTCCTTGCCGTCTAATAATCGAAAATTTATGGTGGGGTTTTGGATATATTTATGGTGGGACATGATTATGAACATTTTGAATAAAGTTGACAAGGAACCTCAATGAATTTGCTCTCTTCTTCTTTATCTGTTAATTTTACTTTTTTTTTTTTTTTTAAATTTCCATTTGCATTAATCTCTTGTAATCTCCACTTTTGGACGCAATCGCATGACTTTCTTTGCATAGCAACGGTTTATTCATTATACAGAAAATGATGTGTCTGTAATTAGTGGTATGGGTTCAGTGAAGGCTTTTAAGAGAGGATGAAGATGAATTCAATGCTACGCCGCCCATTATCAAAGACAATAACAGCGACGTGTCGCTTTCCGCAGCGAAGACTGATAGAGATTTTACATAGTATTTTCAATTTTTGATAATTATAAAATCAATAAAATTATATACGTATTTTTTATTATACAATTAGGTGCACAAATATATCATTATGTGAATATATAATTTTAAATTAAATATTAAATAATATTAAATTATTTAATAACATATTATTTATATATCTAATTACATATTTAAAAAAATGTGTGATATTGCTCTAAAAAATGGTCCTAGTTTGTGTTATGAAATGGGATGAGAGCTTAATACCATTTGCCAAGACACGGTGGGCTTCATATGGCTCGAAATGATGATGAGAAGGGACCCACACTGAGAAAATATAGGCTGCCTTTCAGTGGGCTCAAAACGGGCCAGAAATTTTAACAACCCAAAGCGGACACCTGCATGTTTTGGTGTTAGCTTCCTGCTCAGGATAAAGAAACTTTTTGGCCCAAAGACTTATTCCTACCGAGGGTTTAGTAAATATTTAAACCCATATTTATTAATTTTTAAAGAATTAAATATTTATTATTCTATTAAATTTTACCGATACTATTAAAAATAAAATTATTATTTAATAAAAATATTTTAAAAAATAAAAATTTATCCTATTTTTCTTCTTTTTATATTTAAAAATTTAACAAATTTTTTACCAAAGTTTGAAAAATAAACATTTTCCTCTATAATTTTTTTTTTAAAAAATGTTTATAATTTACAGTATATAATTAAATATATAAATAATTTATTATTAAATAATTTATAGTAATAATATATTTAATTTTATTTTGATAATAATAATAAAATTTAACAAATAAATAAATATTTAAATTTTAAAAAATTTATAAATATAAATTTAGATTAACACTAAACCTAGGTGAGAATAAATCTTTTGGCCAAAGAAACTTTATCAACATAACTACAAATTTTCTTTATTTTAATTTGAAGAGTGTGGGGAGAGGATGCATTGCTTGCGCATCTAACTCAAATAGTGCGGACTTAAAAGATTCTCGGAGACATGGCTGTGATAGAGTAGAGTAGTAGTTGGCAATATCAAATGATGAGATGAACGTGGATTTGGGATTTCTGGTCCCTTGACGGTTAGTTATATGTTTTGCGACTTGTATGAGGTTAAGGATGTTTTGTCAGCAATTTTACGGGGCGGCCAAACATTATACCTAAAGGACATTTACTCCCGCTAGCAGTTTCCATTACTAGACGACCCAATTATTACACGCGTGCGACAAAGAACCTACGCGTTCCAGGGTGCAGATAGTGTATCGACTGCTGGTGATATTTGTCATTTCAATAAAATTGTGACGAGTGACGGAATTGGAAATAAAAATCAATAGTTATATATCTTGACCGTTAGGTTGTTTGTCAGCTACGGGGCATATACTCCCGCCAAAATTATACTAGGACATTTACTCCCGCCAAAATTATACTAGGACCCAATTTTTATGTACACGCGGCAAAATATGGCTGGTTCCGGGTGCAATAGTGTATCACTGCTTGATATTTGTCAAAATTTCAATAAAATTGTACAGTGACGGAATTGAATTTATAAAAATCAATATTTTTAAAAACAAATCGATAATTAAATTAATTATTTTAATAGGTTTAATCAGTTTTTAAATTATAATATATTTTTTAAATATTATTAAATATTTAATATATTTTTAAATATAAATAATGTATATTTAAAATGAATAATTTAATATTGCTTATCTAACATTTTTTTTTTGTTAAAAGTATTTGTAAAAATAACTGATTTATTTTAATCTATCAAAATCAATTCAATTCAATTATTCTCTTTAATTAATATTTATTTATTTTTAATAATAATTATTTAATTTTTAATTAATTAATCAATCATACTTTTTTAATCATTGTAATTTTTTTATAAATACATAAAAAAAGATAAATATTAGTTTTTTCAAGTAAATTAGGTCAAATTATGAGTTATTTTATAGTGCCGATAAAAATTAATACTGTGGGCTACCCATGTTTCATTGCATTTGGATTTAAGAATGATTTTGCCACCATCCCAGCTGCTACTGTCCAATCTTCACTTTTGTTAAATGTTCATAATTACTATTTGGTGAAAAAGAAAGCCGGTGCAACAACTAGTCATGATTTGTCCCAGTTTCCCACGTGTCATGATCCTGAATACTATTCATGTATAATTTTAATTTAATCTAGTGGGTTTTAAAAATTAAATCATATTTAAATATAGACAGTTTTTAAAACTTTCACTATAAAACATAAAAATCGAACAAGAGAGGTCATCCAAAAACTCATCCTAACAAAATGACACAATTATCACCTAACAATGCTCGTTTATTTGGGGCATTATTGTGATTTCAGTGTAAGAAATGGGCGGGGCGGTCTAAGAAAATAAAAAAACATGGAGTGGAGAAAGCAAATGCCAACTGTCGGAAACACTTACACCGAACAAAAAAAGCAAAAAAGTATCGAATCATCGTCCCATCGTTTTGAAATTCGGGACTCTCATTTATTTTGCCTATTTTTCTTAAAACAAATACAGAAAATAAAGAAAGCCGCAGGCAATCCAGTATTAACTTGTCTAATACCTGTAAGTTCTTCAAATTTCAATTATTGTTATTATTATTTATCTTCTGTTTTAATCATTTAACACGATCCGAGCTTAAACTGTTCGATTTTTATTTTTATTTAATTTTTAGATATCATTATTATTTTTTCATTATTTATGAAATGATTTGTGTAAAATTTGTTGAAATCAGAGTTGCATTGCATCACAAGCTGATTAATTTCGTTAAAAATGACCAAAAATTTTAATTTAATAATCCACAGTTAGATTAGGTCTTCTTATTTTGGGAATTGTGACTTAACATTGAACCAGATAGCCTTGTTTAAATTTTTATCTTCCTGAAATGTGTTGCATGGATCGTGATTAAAGAATGATCTGAAATTCGGTAATTCAATTTTCTTTAATTTTTCACTTTTTCCTCAGGCGCGGAGTTCATGTTTCCGACTGTAAACTCTTTGCCATGCACATATAGTAACTGTTTGTGTTAAATTTCATTTTTGAGTGAAAGTTTTTGCTTAAGTCATATTTAGGTAAAATGTGGTGGTTTTGTTGAAGGGCAACCACACAAATTTATGAATTAAGAGAGAACAAGTTGGACTGTGATCAGGGGCATTTCACCAGTTTAGGGGATGGCTTGTAGAGGATTCTTTGAGTGCTTATTGAAGCTACTGAACTTCTTGCTGACTCTTGCTGGATTGGCAATGGTTGGTTATGGAATCTACTTGTTTGTGGAATATACAAGAACAGAGGCCAATGCGACATTGTTTTCACCTGTGAGTGGTGATGAGACTTTGGTACAGCTCAGTCGGCCAATGCTTATGGCCGTGTCTTTGTCTTCCAGTATTTTTGATAAGTTGCCAAAAGCTTGGTATGATTGCTGCCTACTGATTTCAGCTAAAATTCAATTAGTGTGTTTTGTTGTTGCTAGACTTAGCGTGTTTTATTTTATACTTGAGAAGCTGTGTGGTATAGTTTTTCAGAAAATTGTTATGTTAATAGTATCAAATTGCTTGTGTTGCATTACTTTTGCATGTTAGCTATCCTGCTTTTAATTAATTGTTTGGTTGTTAATAGTTGTATTATATGATCTTGCTTATGATTAAGTTAACTGGTTATCATCACAGTACAATGCAAGAAGACATGTATTGTTAACAAACTATTATCAGAAATATCTTTTGAGTGAGGTTACATAGAACATTCATTTTTGTATCCATTTACTTCATGGTTTCTCTCGTTTACCCTCAATTTTACCTTTTCCTTGGTTTCTTAAACAATTCAAAATATTTTGGTGATCAATAATATCTCCAAGGGAAGCATCACTACCAACTATTTCAAAAATCCTACTTATAAGAAAAAAGGATTTTTGAGATACATATATCATAGAATGGGTCTTGTTCAGAGATTGGTCTTGCAAGAGGCATTTCAATGGTACCGAGATTTCTTTTGCTTGAATATAAAACTAAACAAACACATTACTACTATACATAACATGATTGTTGTAGGTGTAAGTTGTTTCTGTAATTCTATTCATTTCTAGATAGCACAGAACCTTTAAGCCTGGGCAATACCTAATTTCCAGTTTTTCAATTTCTTTTGCCCAACTTGCTTTTGGTACAATGACTTATACACTTCAGTGCGCACTTGTATCAGTTGATTATTCAGCATATTGATTGGCTTTATTTTATATGCTTAATATTAGAGATGTTAGAGATCTGGCAATCACATGCACATATCTAGTTTTGATAGTTGGAAATGCTGACCGTTATGTACATCTAGGTTTTGTGTAATTGATACAAGTTAAAGTGAACTCACACTCTTGCAAATTATAAGGAAAAAGTGTTTCTCATCTGGTTTTGATTTGGAACTGGGTTGCTTTATGTTTCACATATCAGTTTGGCAAAGGTCAGCTCAATTCTTAACTATTGTGTGTAGTGTCTCTTCTATGCTCCCTATTATGTGATTTTCAACCATAGTCCACTTCTTTTGTTGAGTGCTTTTTTTTTATTGAAGGAATCTATTCCTGGCCCAATTTATATTTATTTTAATCTATTGGTAGTACAATGATTTGAATGCTTAAGTTGAGTTTTTTATTGCATTATATATTATCCTGTAATTTGCTCAATTCTAATTGTTGCACCATATCTCACTGCAGGTTTATATACTTATTTATTGGCGTAGGAGTGGTTCTCTTTGTCATCTCTTGTTTTGGTTGTGTTGCATTTACAACACGGATTGGATGCTGCCTGACTTTTGTATCCTTACTGGTTTATAATACTCATTGGACTAATGTTATGGTTTTGATTTCTAAGAGATAACTCTTTCATGTGGTACTGACGTTGTAGTTTTCGTGCATCTTGACATATTTTCATTTTAATTATTCAAATGGTTAAATATGCCTTATTTTTATGCTCTTTTTTCGTGTTCCCCTATTCTTTGTCTACTATTATTGGTTTCCTTAAGCAAACTTAGTACTCAATATTGGTAATCTTGTTGATTTTAGTTGAGCTGGGCTGTGCAGCCTTCATATTCTTTGACAAATCGTGGAAAGAAGTGAGCTTACATAACTGAATTGTTGGTATTCAGGATTATGCACCTGATTAACTAATAAGTGAAACATTTCTTTTCAGGAGATTCCAACAGACAAAACTGGTTATTTTGACATGATATATGATTTTCTGAAAGAGCACTGGACTATTGTGAAATGGGTTGCTCTTGGAATTGTTGTTTTGGAGGTAAGTATATTACGGCATCATTTGCTTAATTGAGGACAAAATACTAACACATGCATGATCTCACTCTTTCTCACTCTGCAACTGATGCATGAACAACTCTTCATCTGTAACTTATACAATAAGTGGATTAGGTTTGGGGATCTTATGTTTAAGCTTGCTTAGCAAAGATATTAAAAAAAAATGGATAGAACTCTTAATGACTAATGCTATACCATAGCAGCCCTTAAATAATGAAGCAACTGTGAAATTACAGGCTCTTATTTTCCTGTTAGCTCTTGTGGTTAGAGCAGCTAACAGACCTGTAGAATATGATAGTGATGATGAGTTCATTGCCCCAAGGCAACAAGTAAGACAGCCCTTGCTCAACAGGCCACCAGCTCCTGCAACAGGTGTGCCTGTAGCTGGAGCTCTTGATCAGCGTCCAAGTAGAAATGATGCTTGGAGTACACGTATGAGGGAAAAGGTGTGATATTTTTTCCTATATTTACTTGTTAAATGCAGAGAACATAGGTGCTTTATTTGCTTATTATGAATTGTTTTCTGTTGCCATGTACTGCCTCTTTAATATATTGTGAAAATATGGGATCTATATTCTCAGGAAGCTTCTAAGTTTTGGAATTATCTGAAATGCTTGAGTTGACCCAAAAAATGTGTTTCATCTTTTAAACCTGCGTCGCTTTTTCAATCCTTTATTATTTTGAAATTGTTGGGAAATTATATCTCTGGATTTCTAATCACTCTTCCACTTAACCCCTAATCTTGCAATTGCTTCATACGGTTACCATATTTACAAAGAGAACTTTGAGCCCATCATATAATCAAGTAGAATCTAGAGATTACTTCTGATGCTCCATCTCATTCTTTAGTTTTTCATGATGTTCAGATTTTGTGGTTTAATGGTTATGCACTTATCATCTTGATCAGTGTAACGTATTACAATTGTCTGTCGTTATTATATCTGGGATACCTTATATAGATCCCATTACCTTGTAGTACCATCATAGTTTTCTATCTTATAAAAACCATCATAGCACTGAGATTGGATGAGTCTATATGTTTATTTATAATTTATACTTAGTTCGAGTCCTGATGCTTCTTTTCTGGATTATAATGCTTGTAAACCAGTATGGGCTCGATACTTCTGAGTTCACCTACAACCCATCTGAGTCACAGAGGCTCCAGCAAGTGGCCCCTCAGCAATCAGAAGAAAGGAGTCGTTGCACCATTATGTAATGCCTTCGTGGATGTTGCCTAATTCAGTTTTTTTGAACAATGGCATGGGAACTTAAAAGTTTCGAGAGGATGGTCTTTTCCTTTTTTGAGTTTGTGTACAAAACACATTGTTCAGGAGTTCTAATCATTCCCCACTAGTATTTCAATTTATGCCAACTGCATTACGCCATTTTGTGTGTAAAATTGTACTAGTTGCAAATTACAATCATGAATTCCCGTGGACCTCAGTTGAGGTTCTAAGCTTTCGCATTATGAACAACTTCCGAAATAGCTGCCTATTTTTCTAATGAATTGAACATCTAGAAATTGAGTAAACCTGATTTTTCCTGAATTTAGAGTATCTTCATCTTTCAAAGTTTATCAAAGTTAGATCTTAATTACCTGAGGTTGGATCACAAATCTCATTTAATGGGGCAATGCCATTCACAGTGGCTTGAAATTAAATGCATTCCAACCAGAGCTGATTGCTTTATTATTCTTTGTTTCTTGTATGACAATGAAACTATGATAACAATTGTAATGACCAAGCACATATTTTAATGTTTAATGTACATAAATAACAGATGATAAAGGAGGTTAGTCGGTTCGTAGATATTTTTGTTTATCTTCAAAGAATACAAAAAGTATACGTAGATGAAAACTGACATCATTTGTAGAGGTGTTTTAAAACTGCACCCACATTCAATTGTTTACAGGAAGGTCAATTTTCATTTCCCTAAGTGCCCCATCACTTTCAGATTCAGTGCTAATAAGCTAGCTCAAGTTGGCATTCCTTTTTTCTCAGTTGGGTCCTAGTCCAAACACAAACAAAACAAAGTGATGGCAAACTAGGGCTTGAGGACTAGAGATTGGAGTCTTTAATTATGCACCCACTTAATATTTGTTCTTGTTGGTGATCACTGACTCACAGTGGGTTTTGGTAATGACAGTTACTATATTATACCAAGATTCAAACAAAACAAACCAATTTAATTGAGGGGATTAAAACTAGAGAAAATATAAATAAATAAATTTTGGTGGGTAATGACTAAACCATAGCCCACATCATCTTAAATCTTTAACATAAGTGATTGGCTTTATTTAGTGCTGTATTAGCATAAAGATGAAAACTCAGTTATAAATACTAGTATGATTATATTGTTACGAACCGCCAACTCTTCTTCATTGGTCTCAACTCAAATAATTCTCTTCAAAATACGCACACACACAACAAAATGTTCCCTTGAGTTGAGGCCTATCGATTGGTTCTGGTAATTTTGAACTAATTAAACTCAATTATACATTGATCAATCCAATATATATATATAAAAGCTTCTCTAGAAAGCATTCTTTCTGTCCTTTGGCGTGCACTCGATGTAAACTTATCAAATGAATGGAAAAATATTCATAATCTTTCTTTCCTTCACATAGAGACTAATTAAAGGAATTATTGGGCAGTAGTGTGATAAATCCTTGTTTCCCTTTCCGGAGAGAAGTTAGTGGCTATGAATGAACTGGTTAGGTGTTAAATGACTTGTGGTTGATATTGAAACTTTGCAACATGGATGTGACTAGTTGGGCAAAAAGTAGCCTTATTGAGTTGAATCAGATCTAATATGGAATATTAGGCGCCAGTCTGTACTTTGATTTCTGTCGGTATAAAAATAATGCCACTTTGTCAACTGTTCATACGCCCACCTTATTGCCGTAACATGTATTTATTTGTACTTGTATACCAAATAATATTGTATTATATTTGCCCACCATCAACTTGGTTCTTGGTGGACAGCAGGCGAATGCATAGTACCTAAATTGACGTCAGTCTAAGGCTTGGCACTGCATGCCTTATCGGCTTGTCCTGTTGATTGTAAGAGTTATCTTTCAACAAAATCAATCTATTCCCTTCAACTTTTGGCTGAGTGGGCACCATACAAAACACTAAATAACAACAAATATGCAGGGTTGCACTTCTGCAATCTATTACCGAAGTCCTTTGATTTGCACCCATGAAAGTTGCCTCGCCTTTACTAAGTAGATCGATATTTTTCGATTTGATGGCCACTAAAAAGAATCTGTTTTTCTACATTATTCTGACAACTGAGAGAGACTCAAATTTTAATGTGGAGGACCAAGAGTTTGATCCTCTTTATATCAAATTTGTTACGAATTACAGGAGATGCTTTCAATGAATTTTTGAAACGCCGTAAAAGCAGTAACTGTAACTGTAACTTTTTAGTGTTAGCTAGGTAGGGAGACAAAAACATGGGGCAGCAATAGATGTTCCGTTCGCTCATTATTATTTGAAGTTGTGGCCGTCGCACAAATGTTAAAGTGGCCAACTTGTCGGCAACAACAAAACGAAAGTCCATCTTTTCATTCGCTCATTCATTCAGACATCCGGTGTATATGAAGAAGGCCAACCTGCCTCCACTCTTTATTCAACACTCCACTTTAACCTTCATCTTTCCTTGTTTTTCATATACTAAATTAAATTCAACATAAAGTCCCTTGCCAATTACTTCAAGACAAAGGTAATGTATTTACTTATTTCATTTATCTCTTTATGATAATTTTTTCATTTTACCCTATAGCTGCATATTTAAAATCAATGTATTTTGTTTGTTATAACGTGTGGGCAGCGTCCTTTGACTTAATTATTACTAAATTGTCAAAAGAGAAAGAGAATCTTACCCACCTCGCAATATTCTAATTACTCTAGTTGACTAATGACCGGTTGCATCGTTGTATTAAAGACTTTCATTTTCAGATGAAGCCAAAGGGCAAAGATTCACTCATCTTCACATATAGTGCGCGCGCTGACCCAGCTTCAGGCATTTATTTTAATATTATATATGCATGTTTATAATATTATGTATATACCGTCTGCCCAATCACAGTACTCTGCAGCTGTGTTGAGTGAATTTATTTTGTTTGCTTACTATTTAATTACGCATTTGACTTCATCAATTTCCATTAGTTTAAGTTGGCGGCTTCATGTTTCAGGCCAGGCTGAGGCAAATAAACAAATGGTGGGGTCTAGCCAAATCTTGGCTGTGTTGGTATCATCATCCATCATCATTACTATTATTCATGTCTTAATCAGTCTTGTCTTTGGCTTCTTAAATTATTGTGCAAGTTCCTAAATTTGTTTTTAGATTGGTGGTGGGGAAACTATTTATGTAATTTTATTAATTTAATGGGTTGTTACCAGTTGGATTTTCTTGATCGTAAGGTGTAATCAGCCTCTGGGTTGTTTTTGTTTTGGATTGTTTTGGTTTTTTTTTTTTTTTTAAATTTTTGCATGCAAATTTTTCTCTGTACCATTATTTAAACATTTCTGTCAACAGCTTATTTTGTCCACTGCCCTGCTGAAAGTAACGGTTATATCATTAGTTGATTTAAAGACTATACAATTCTTTAGGTGAATTGACATTTTGAATTTTTATGGTTTTGTTTTTTCGTTTTTCTTGATTTTTCAACAATATCATCTCATCTTTGCTGTATTTGTATGAGAAAATTTAGACTTGGGGGAAGGACCACCGAGTGTATTTTTTCGGCAAGTTGCGGTTGTGGATGTCTGTTGAACGTGTTCATACTTTCCTGTCCTTTCTGTTTGGTCATATCTTATTAATCTTCCTTGTATTTGGCACCAAACGGTTTACCACTAGAGCTGTTTGAAAAGCTTTTCAAGCCTCTTATATAAACATGAATCCTTTGAACAGTGAGGGTCAGATTCTTGTTCCTGCTTCCGTATTTAAGCACTTGTGCTTCCGTATATAAACATCGAAGGATTGCTGTTTCTAATTTGGGGTTCTATTTAAAGATCTTGATCTTGGCACAATGAGAAGGAGAGGAAAGCGTTCTGAGGTGTTCTTTTGCTCTTTATTATTCTATTCTGATTTGAAGGAAAATATTAGCCAGATTAATTTGATGATTGATTTTGACAGCAGGCCTTTTGGCCTTCCATTGTGATGAAGAAGTGGTTAAACATAAAGCCAAAGGTCTATGATTTCAGTGAAGATGAGGTTGATACAGAAACTGAAAGTGAAGATGATGGTATGACTATCTAATGTTTACTTTAACTGTTTATTTTTTCCGCTTTCTGCTGTTGATACTGTTTTTATTGCAATTTTTTTCTTTCAGCTTGCTCTCTTAAAGATTCAAGAGAGCACATGTGTGAGGATCATGACCGTAGAACTCAGGGGATCCAGTCAGAGTGTGGAACTCGAATTTCAGGCAATAGTTGCATACTAACATGACTACTTTGGTGTTAGGATAAACCTTCTTTCATTATGTTTTGTTTAAGCTTAAAACATATTTATTTTTCACAATATCATCAAAATTCTTCTGCCTTTTCTCCTTCCCTTCTTTTTGCAGCTTCTCTTTATCATCAAACTATCCCCATGAACCTTTTTACATCATTTTGTGCAACACCTACTATACTAAATCATCACCAATAGTTTTCTGCTGTTCTAAACTTCTAATGTTTTTCATTCTATGTAATATTGTTTTTTATAACTAGTTGGTGAAAAATCAACTGTTTTCTTCAGAAGGATTTTATGTTGGCCTGAATGTTATATGAAGTATTGTTTTTGTTGATGATGGCCTGGACTGGCCTTGAGTCTTATGATGTCTGTATATTTGGGTGCTAAGAAGAAAGAGAAAGAATATCAAATTGGAGTAAGAATATCAAATGACCTTGTTCCTTCAATTTTTTGATGTGCGCCTAAAGTGAGTCCTTTGATAACTGCCAGATAATTTTGAAAATAATCTTATGAGAACTTAGCTACATGTGATTCTGAAATCATTATTAATGTTTTGAAGTTCTATTGGTTCAGATATGCCTGCTAAGGGCTGTATGTTGAGGCACAGGAGAGGGAAATCAGAAACACTGCGTGCTCAATACATAAAGACGAAGGATGTGAGGTTTGTCTGTAAACTTTCAGTGCTAAAAGTATTCGGCTGAATTACTACTGTTTGCTTCTGACTGAATATCATTTTTGCTGTTTGGTCATCTGCAGGGTGACAATAGGCACTTGGAATGTTGCTGGAAGAGTTCCATATGAAGATCTTGATATTGATGATTGGCTTTGTACACAAGAGCCAGCGGATATTTACATTATTGGGTAGATCTTTCTCACTTTAGCTGATCCCACATTTTTCCAACTTCTATTAATAATTCTTCATACTTTAGAAGTTCATATGGCCATGTATTTAGTGACTTTAACGCTTGAGGAAAATATTGTGCCGTCCCTCTGTCCATCCCTTTCTTCCTCTTGGGAAGTGTGTGATCTATCTATCTCTGTAGTTGTTCCTGCAGTTATCTTCAATGTGTTGCTTATAATAAACTATCTTATTCAAGTTTTTTTAATCATAGTCCTCTATCTGAAATTCTTTCAAGTCTAAAATATCATACATGTGGATACATGAACACATACACAGTTAGTAGATTAAATAGTTCTATTTCCTAGTAAATTACATTTTAAATGCATACGTAAAGGACTAGGAAGGTTTTGATCGCACAAGTTTATGAATATATTGTGGGTGAGGAGCAATGGACATTGACTCTAGGTGTTTGTGCTTCCTATTTCTAGACTGCTTACCTACATATTTTCTGAACTGTCATAGCTTGTAATTGTTGTAAGACAGTATTAACTTCATTGTAGTGTATCCATCTGCTTGTTAGTGTACCATGGTCAGGTTTTCAGTAAAAGACCTTCGTCTGCTAAGATGATGTTATTATTCACTTGCGAGACTGCAATATCATGTTGATGTCTGCCTTTTGCAGCTTCCAAGAGGTAGTCCCTTTGAATGCTGGGAATGTGCTGGGAGCAGAGAGTAGTAGGCCAATTCCGAAATGGGAGGCAATCATTCGCAGAACTCTGAACAAATCTTTAGAACCTGAGAGCAAACACAAAAGCTACAGTGCCCCACCTTCTCCAGTATTAAGAACTTCTTCTGTTGCTGATGTCCTTGCAGATGAGATCGATGATCTACCACTGGGAATTACTAGTGAAGAATTTGCCAATATTGCAGATTCTGACTATAAAGGCGAAAATTTAAATAAAGTTAATGTTATTGGAAAAAAATTACATTTAAGAAGATTATATGGGATCGATTGTGACAGTAGGCTAGACTGGCCTGAACATTCGTTAGATGCAACTCCTCAGGTTGTCTCTTCCAATTCAAAATTGCGGAGAGTATTGAGCAGTTCTCCTAGAATTGGCTTTAATTGGACAGACAATCCTCTGGTATTTAGTCCTCAAAATTTTGCATTGAATGGAAGTAGCTTAAAAAGATCATACCATAGCTCTGGAAACCTATTATACTCCCCCTGGATTGAACAGCAAGAGGAACCTGAAGTTGATGTTCTATCTGAAATATCTGATGAGGAAGTTGATACGTTCTGTGAAGCACCCACGGAGCAACATGATAATGGAGTCATCTGTGGAGCCATGAAGCATCATAAATATGTGCGAATTGTCAGCAAACAGATGGTTGGTATATACATATCCATTTGGGTGCGTAAGCGGTTGAGGAGACATATAAACAATCTAAAGGTCTCTCCCGTTGGAGTTGGGCTGATGGGCTACATGGGAAACAAGGTAAGAGCTTGGTCTTTCATGCCATAAACATAGCAACTCAAGAAGACAATTTTATATAGAGAAGTTGAGACATGTCTCTTTTAATGTGATGTATTGCAATTTGAGTGGCTGCAGGCTGGCAGCTGCTTCCTTTAGAAACATTACATGACAGTGTGCATAAGTTAACTTAGTTGCTGCGCTGGAATTGGATGTCTAAAGAGAAGTTTCTGATGCAGGGATCCGTTTCAGTTAGTATGTCTCTTTTCCAATCACGGCTGTGCTTTGTTTGTTCCCATTTGACCTCTGGTCAGAAGGATGGTGCTGAACAAAGGCGTAACTCTGATGTCTACGAAATTATTCGACGCACCCATTTCTCATCTGTCTTTGATACAGATCAACCAGAGACTATTCCCTCTCATGAGTAAGCAATATCTTGCCGTTTCAGTTGTGATTGACCCATTTATATATGTAATTGCTCTGTTATTTGATTGTGTCTATAATTTGCATAGAATATGGATTAATAATTTGGACCCATTGTCAACAGTCAGATATTCTGGTTCGGGGATTTGAACTATCGTCTCAACATGGCGGATGCAGAGGTGCGGAAGCTTGTTGCACAGAAGCAGTGGGATGAACTTATCAGCAGTGATCAGGTGAGACGTTTGTGATTCACCAAATCATTTTCTTGTTAGTTTGTTGGTGTATTATATTTGGAAACATATATGATTAGAAAGCTTAGTGAATGTTTTGCCTGAAACTATTTTATTTGTGGCAGCTAATCATAGAACTACGCAGTGGGCATGTTTTTGATGGATGGAAAGAGGGGGTAATAAACTTTCCTCCCACTTACAAGTATGAAATAAACACGGATAGATATGTCGGCGAGAACCCAAAAGATGGGGAGAAGAGGAGATCTCCTGCATGGTAAATATGCATCCTAAAATTAACTCCCTGATTAAAGAGTCATATTTCTGAGAAACGCACACATCTAACTGTGCCTTTCTCATTTCTCATACCCACAGTTATTTCTTTAAAATTGAATAATCGACAAATTTATGCACATGATACATATGCAGGTGTGACCGTATACTTTGGTTAGGAAAACACATAAAACAACTTTCTTACAAGCGATCAGACATAAGGCTGTCAGATCATCGGCCAGTTAGTTCAATGTTCTTGGTTGAAGTTGAAGTGTTGGACCATCAGAAGTTGCAAAGGGCACTTAATGTCAGTACTGCAGCAGTACATCCTGAGATTTTCCTTGATGAAGACAGGGAAGAATTTTAGCAGTCTCCAGGTATTCAAGCTTGAATATGTTTGTGTTGTGACAATATTTTGATAATGTAGAAACTTTACAGACACAGTACAAAGAAAATAGTTGGTATATTGTATGCATCAATCTTTTTGTCAGGTGCTCAAATTTTGTATGAATAAATCATATTTTATTTATAAAAAAATTTACATTCTCACCACTGCTAAATTCTGAAAACTTGTTTCAATCACCAAGTCATATTGTGTGGTAATTACACGCATCTCTAGAGCTGATCCCTTGGCATGTAACTTTCAACCAAAATTTCCAAACTAACTACTCATGATGTAGAATCATTTTCAACAAGTTTACAGGACAGTCCAGTTGTAATCATTTTAATAACTAATGGAACCAAGAGATTATCACTTTCAAATTGCTTATTTGAAAACCCTCAAAACCCTTTTTTCCATTTGGGTTATCAAAGTTTTCAAACTTTCATTAATGTTCATCTTTCTTGTGTGAAAAATAGCTGCGCTTGAAAAGTTGAAGTTACCACATTTTTGTTCAGAATTATGTATGGATGGTGCTTCTTTATAAACTATATAGTAAGTTATTATGCTTTGCTAGCTGTTGCCCGAATATGATAACACACAAATTTTTTTGTTTTGAAGCAGGGTAATTATGAAGTTGAGATTAGAGGACTGACCTTTCTATATGATAAATGGGTGCCTTAAGGCTTCAAGCATGAATAATATCATAACAGCATAAGAGAAATGTGCAAGATTTTTTTGCCTTGACTTATATAATAGCTCAATTGGACAACAAGTTTTTGTAAAGTCTTGCGTCCAAGTATCTGTTGTGTAATCAGTGAGTGAAATAGAGGCAGAAATGTGCCGTACTACTTCTTAACAGCCCATGTAACAGATCTCTTTATTTCTTTAATTTCTCTCCTTTTTCTTTTTCTTCATGCTTTTCAATCTGAAACCTCAGGGGATTTCTCTCTCTTCATTTTTATGGGAAAAACATTGGCATCGAATTATAGTGGAATCAATAGTTATAAGTCTAGTCACTGTATCTTGAGTTTATCTATTTAACAAATATGTAGGTTCCAGTTACCAAAAAAAAAAATCATAATGGATAAAATTCCTGCATATTTTTTGGTTTACTTGTCAGAATTATTTTTAATTTGATGGGTTTGTACTTAGTGTGTGTGTATATACATATTCAATAAAATTATATATATATATATATATATATTTTATACACAATTTTAGTATACAGATAATAAATTATTATGTGATTGAATAATTTTAAATTAATGACAAAATAACACTCAATCACAAAATGACATGACATATCATACGTAAATTATATACCAAAAATATGCACACATAACAATGTTCTAATACTTGCATTTTCTAAGAAACTATAACTCATTTATTATTCCATTTTTCTTTTATCTTCTTTTTTAAGATAAGTTGGTTTGGGAACATAAAAGAATTCAAGATTACAATGGGAACAAAGCAAGCATCATTTTCAAAGGCCTGTTCCTTGTAATAATAAGGGAGATTTAATGAAAGCATTAATTCTTCTTCGCCATGCATGCTCTATTCCAACAAGAACCATGCATATGTTACATATTTTCACATCTTTAAATTGGGTTGGGCCCCGGGTATTAAATGTATCTAACAATGGAGATGACCAACTGAAGGCACTCGTAAAATTTGTTTTGGCATGCAACAGGTCATCAGGGCAAGATATGTCAAGCTTCACGCAAAGGATCTATGGCATAACCATGGAAGAACGTTATGATGAAAACAAAAGAGATAGAACTTTCAGAAGAATCCTATAGTCTATATGGCCGTAATCAGAAAGGGATAATCAACTGACACCACTTGACTACACTACTCCATCTGCATGTGTTTTGTTTTCCTTTTGGGGAAATTGAAATTTTTAGCACTATTTTATTCCGTCTATACAAAATTACCACCTATCTTAAAGCTTTCACAAATATACCACAACAGTACTCACCTTCCCCAAAATACCCCTCTTTAATCTTTCATGCATAGACTCTCTCTCTTCTTCTCTGCAACTTTTTTCTCTTTTCTTCCTCTTCTTCCAAAGTGATAAAGGAATCACTCTCACTTCTTCTTCATCTTAAAAAGCAAAAGCAGGAAATTACTTTGAAGAATTCTTCAGATTAAGAATTCTTCAAAGTAAGGATTTTAAAAAAAAAAGATCAACCCACAAAAAAACTCAACCACATCCATTTTATATCTTAGAAGAAATGACCATCAAGAAAGATCATTTAGTAAGATTTAACTGAAAAAAAAATTAACATTTAAAGATTAAAACTGAAAAAAAAAATTTATGATTAACCGAAAAAAAAAAGCAAACGTAGGCGTGAAATTCTGGAAATTATTCCTCTGCTGTGTATTTAATATATTACTATATTAATTTTATATTATTATAATATATTATAATATTATATAATATAATATTAAAATAATATATATTATCTTATATTATTATATATAATAATATATAAAATATATATTATTATAATATTATAATATATTATACCCAGGGTTGGCGATTCCACCAACCCAGGCATATTTTATATATATATATATATATATTATATAATTATAATTATATTATATATTAATTATATTATATTATATTTTTAATTATAATTATATTATTTAATTATATTATATATTAATTATATTATATTATATTTTTAATTATAATTATATTATTTAATTATATATTATAATATATAATTATAATTTATATAATATTATAATATAATTATATAATTATAATTTATATTAATATAGAATATATTATAAAATATAATATTATAATTATATAATATAATATATTTTTTATATATAAAAGGTTGGCGGAATCGCCAACCCTTGGCGTCGCCAAGGGTTGGCGATTCCGCCAACCTTTATATTAATATATATAATATATTAATTTTTTATATTATTATAATATTATTATTATTTATTATAATATTATTATATTACAATATATATAAAGGGTTGGCGGCCGCCAACCCTTTATATTATATATTATATATATATTATTATATTAATATATTAATTTCAAATATTATTATAATATTATTGTAATATTAATATAATATTATAATATAATAATATAATATATAATTATAATATTATAAATAATATATTATATTATATAAAATATATTATATATTAATATATAATATAATTATATATAAATAAATAATATTATTATATTATATTTAAATAATATATTATAATAATATATTATATATAATATTATAATAAATAATATATATATATATAATATTATTATATATAATTATATATTATAATATATTATATATAATAAAATATATATTAATATATTATTATATATTATAATATATTATTATTAATATTAATATATTATATATAATATTTATATAATATAATATATGTATATATTATTGCTTGGGTTGACGGAAACCCTTATCAGTTTATTTTATATATTAAATTATATAATATTATATTATATTATAATATAATATAATGGGTTGGTGCCTGGTGACGCCAACCATTTGCTTGTAAAAAGGTGTTATGGGTTGGCGGAAACAAAAGCAGGAAATAAAAATGTTGAATTCTTTTGGAAAAAAAATGTTGAATTCTTCAGATTTCAGAAACAAAAGCAGGAAATAAAAAATTCTTCAGATTAAGAATTCTTCAAAATAAGGATTTAAAAAAAAAGAGCAACTCACAAAAAAACTCAACTGGAAAAAAATGACCATCGAAGAATATCACATTCAGTAGGATTTAACTGGAAAAAAAATTAGTATTTAAGAATTAAAACTTAAAAAAAAATTTGCGTTTTACTTAAAAAAAAGAAAAAAAGCTTGGCGTGAAATCTGGGAATTGTTAACGCCAACCTAGCCTGTACATAGAAGGGTTGGCAACGCCAACCCTTATATGTATATAATGTATTTATATTAATATATATTATTATATAATATATATTATATTATATAATATTATAATAATATATATTATATTTTAATATTATTATAATATTATATTATATATTATAATAATATAAATAATATATTATTTTATATTTATATTAAAATATATTATATATTATATTATTATAATAATATATTATATTATTAATAATTATATAATAAAAAATATATATAAAATAATATATATATATAAAACCAAGGTTGGCGGAAACGCCAACCCTTGGCGACGCCAAGGGTTGGCGTTTCCGCCAACCTTGGCCTGTACATATATATATATTATTTTATATATATATATTATATATTATAAATATATATTATTTAATTATAATAATATTATATATTATATTTAATATATTATAATATATAATTATATTATATTATATTTTATATAATATATTTTATAATATATTAAATATAATATCATTAAAGATAATATATTATATATAATATAATTATAATTATATAATTAATATATTACATAATATTATTATGTAATATACATATAATATTATTATTTACATTATTAATATAATATATACATTATATTAATATAAAATATTATATATAATATATTATATATATTTTATTCTCTGCAATATATAATAATATATATTAATACATATTATATATTATAATATATAATATTATTAGATTATAATATTATAATATATTTATATATATATATATTATAATATATAATATTATATTATAATAATATTTAAATTCAGGGGTTGGCGTAAAATCCAACCACTTTCATCTTTTTAATTTGTTAAATTAATTTGAAATTTGATACAAATATAAATTAATATTATATTATATATTAAATATTATAATATTAATATTACTATAATATTAATATTAAAATTAATATTAAAATTAATATATATATATATATATATAATTTTGTTACCAAGGGTTGGCGATGCCGCCAACCTTTGGTTTATATATTATATATATAAAATAACAGCCTTGGTTTATATATTATGTATATATTATATTATAATATAATACTGTAACTTTTTTATTGATATGGGTCCCATCTCTTTGTAAAAGATAAAATGCAAGCATTGACATACGCACCTTTTTATGAAATAAAATAAAATATATTATATATTATATAAAATGGCAAATAATATATACATATATTATATTATATAATATTATATATTATAATATATAATAATATAATATAATTATAATATTCTAATTAAAAATATAATATAATATATAAAATATATTATATATATAATATATAAAATATATTATATATAATATTTATATTATATTATATATAACATATATTATACTGTTGTGGTATAATATATATAATAATATTATTATATTATAAAATTATTATAATATAATATAATATTATAATATTGCACGCCAGCTCTTCTCCTGCTTTAATATTGCTTTAATATTTATGGGTTGGCGTGCGCAAACCCTTCCCCTGCTTTTTAATATTTTATCAGTTGGCGTACGCCAACCCTTTACCTATTTTTTAAATATGGGTTGGCGTGGCGTTACGCCAACCTTCAAAAATAAAAAAAAAGAATTAATTTTTTTTTTCAGTTAAATGTTTAATTTTTTGTTTTTCACTTAAATCCTTAAACGTCAATTTTTTATCTTTCTTCAGTTAAATACTACTACATCATCTTCTCCGATCATCATTTTTTATAAGGTATGTACAGTGGATATATTTGAGTTTTTATAGGTTATTCTTTTTTTTTTAAATCTTTACTTTGAAAAATTCTTAATACGAAGAATTCAGTTTTTTTCTTCTTGTTTTTGTTTTTGAAGATGAGGAAAAAGTGGGAGTGATTCTTTTATCACTTTGGAAGAAGAGGAAGAAGAAAAAAAAATTGCAGAGCAGAAGAGAGAGAATTTATGCATGAAAGATTGAAGAGGGGTATTTTAGGGAAGGTGAGCACTGTTGTGGTATATTTGTGAAAGCTTTAGGATAGGTGGCAATTTTGTATACACGGAATAAAATAGTGCTAAAAATTTCAATATCCCTTTTTTTTTTTTTTTTTTTAATGCTTTTGGAGACGTGAGAATGCCTCATGTTGATCATCTGAGAGTCGATATATTTTCACGCTTTTAAGTTAGTTAACAGCGATCTCTAGACTTTTCTGTAACTATCAGAAGTCTATGTATCAAGTTTAAGTTTAGGACTAAAATGGTTAAGTTTTTTGCAATCCCAATCAAATGTTGACATAGACAAATTACCAAAGCAATACCTATCAATGGCCGGCACAAGGGCACAAGACTTTCACAAGACACTACCAATTGCCGCCCAATCAAGGCATCATTCAAAGGCCTAACAACCAATATCCATCCACATATAATTTATGTAGTATCTATTTAAGAAGGAGATACCATACCCCAGAACATAATTGTTGATAGTGATCACTGAAATGGCAAACGATTTTGGTGGTTCTTTGCAAGTTGAGAATGTGCAAGCTCTTGCTTCTAAAGACTTGAACGACGTTCCACCTCGGTACATCCGGCCCGAACGTCAATCTGAACAAGTTCTTATTGATGAATCTCTTCAAATTCCTGTCATAGACATGAGCAAGCTTATGGATGAGGATGAATTAATGAAACTTCATTTGGCTTGCAAAGACTGGGGCTTCTTCCAGGTATTCTATTATTTGTTGTTTGGTAATATCAGCAACCCTTTTGACATAGAACTACTAAACTGAGATAATGTAGCGCAGTTGATAAATCATGGGATATCAGAAGAAGTGATGGAGAAAATGAAGATCAACATAGCAGAGTTCTTTAATCTGCCATTGGAAGAGAAGATGGTATATGCTCAGCAACCAAATAACATTGAAGGTTATGGCCAAGCCTTTGTTTTATCCGATGAGCAGAAGCTCGATTGGGGCGACATGTTTTTTCTCATAGCACAACCACCCTCTCTAAGAAATACCAGACTTTGGCCTAATATTCCTGGTTCTCTCAGGTAAATCAATGACACCTAATTTATTGCACAAGACATTTTCAAGTTTCTACAGTAGCACCTCAAAATTCTGCCAACAATGTAAGACATCTCATTGTAGAGATGGCAACAAGTTAAGTTACCGTGGCCACAAGGGGAAACCTTTTCCCCTACTTGCCCTATGCCTGATACAAGTATGACAAGAAATCGTTGTCGTCTCTCTCCTTATGGAAAAATTTCTCTCTTCTTTTCTTTCCCTCCGCGTCCAATAATTCAAATTTTTTTTTAAATAATTCAATATATAAATATTTAATGAATATATGAGAGAGAATAAATTGAAAAAGACTCAAACAAGGGATATATTTATCCCAATTACAAAAATTTTAATTATCCTCATCCCTCTTTTTATAAAGATATCTTTTCTCTAATTACAAGAATTTTAACCATCTTTATCTTCATTTCTATCCGTATACCCTCTCTAGTTGGGGGGTACAAACCAAAGACCCACCAAATTGTATCTCTATCTTATTATATCTCATTTTAATTGTGTCAGAGCAACCCTGGACAAATACTCTTCACAGCTTCAAGAGGTTACAATCAGTCTTCTAAAGCTTATGGCTAGGAATTTGGGGATTGAATCCGAGAAACTTGCAAGCCTTTTTGAGGGTGGCACACAAGGGGTAAGAATGAATTATTATCCACCTTGTGTTCAGGCTGACAAGGTAATGGGCCTGACAACACACTCTGATGCCACTGGATTGACCCTGTTGATCCAAGCGAATGAAGTACAGGGCCTACAAATCGAGAAAAATTGTAAATGGATACCCATTAAACCTGTCTCAGGCGCGATAATTGTCAACGTTGGAGACATCATCGAGGTAAATTATATACCGTTCCCGAAATAAATTTGACTTAAAATTTCAACTCTCTAACTGTCTCTTTGACTGTCGATAGTAACTATCTCTTTGCTGTCAAGATAAATTAAGTTTCTCCTTGAAGCAGATTATGAGCAATGGAATATACAAGAGTATAGTGCACAGAGCAGTAGTTAACCCAGAAAAAGAACGCCTTTCAATAGCAGCATTTCATGGTCCAAGAATGAATACAATTGTAGGTCCTATTCCAGAATTAGTGAAAGACAAAGCAATATACAAGAGCATACCATACGAGGAGTTTATTAGACTCGTGGTAGCCAGCAAACTAGATGGTAAGAACTTGTTGAGCAACATGAAACTTCAAATCTGAAACAGGGCAAGATACCTCCAAGAAGCCACAATCAACAATCCATGGGCTTAATTGCGTAATCATGATTATCAATCCAATTATTTACAAATAAGCATTGAGTATATACTTTCTCTTCTTCTCTTCTCACAATCTAACTTCTCTTGAAATTTTAAACTACCCTCTTCAATTGAGAGATGTTAAGCTCATAAAAGCACAAATTTAATTAAATGGACAAATTTCTTGCGTTTTATGAATACACTAATCTAATAAAAAACTGTCTCTGATATAATAAACTGCAGTAGGCATGCTACTTTAAAACTATCCATGCATTAATATTGTCCTACAAATCATATCAAGCTAGGAAATTTTCAGACACAATTAAGAATAAGGCATCAGCTATGCTAGGTGATAGCATCAATGATATTTCAGACGCAAATTACCCATTAGTTTATCAGGAATCATCACTTGCCATATCCTTCACAGCCCATTAAAACAAATAAACATATCTAGTCTACTGATTTTCAACCTGGGGCTGTGATTTCCTTTAAACAGTATTGGAGATTTTATGAGAACAGTGATAATATATATAAAAAAAATAGCATGTGGGCATCAGTTCTCCAAGGTGATATAGCATCAATGAAAGTTTCAGACGCAAATTACCCATTAAAAAATATGAGATTCATCAGCTGCCCACCAAATATTAACTATAAAATATATTATCATCAACTCAAAAACAACTATTGACCCTAGTCCAGATAAAAAGAGACCTAATTCATTCTAAATGTGAGGGATTGAAATTGACTAAAATTAAGCGATCAGAACCTGTCGGGATTCACAGTAACATCACACTGTATTTCAGTGGATTGACAGACTTATGAATATCTATCGTCACCTCGCTTTTCCCTCGATCAAACATGGAAAAATATGATATCACAATCAAAACAGAAAGAGCATATTAGCACACCATAATCAAAACCGAAGAACAAACAAAGACAAGGATCAACTCAGAACTTCTTAGAGGGATGTGTTACCGACACTGACAGATCCAATAGAGATCTGTATACGGTACACATTAAAGATTTCATCACAGCATGAATTTTTCTCAAAATAGGAAAGCTGTTAAAGGAATAACTACAATGTTTTGGAGATTTTGAAACTATCGTTCAGTGGGGGTGGGGTGAGAGACGAGTCATAAGGTAGACAGCAAGGAAATTTATAGACACGGGCCGCCATGCATACATTCAGAAACCCTAATCCTAATGTCTTCAAAAAATAATTTATTTTTTCGCCTATGATAAATGGATAATTATCGATACGGATCAACTCAAAATTTCCGCTAACAAAATTTATTATTTTAGTAAATTAATTATAAAATTATAATCATAAGTTTTAGAAATCACTTTAAATAGCTATATTCATAGTTCCACCGGACTCTAATCTAAGTACAAATGAATTTTAATCATAATAACAAAAACCCAAAGACTTATTCGCATCCGAGGTTTATTCTATTATTCAATATATATTTATAAAATTTTAAAAATTAAAACACTTATTTATAAATTAATTTTTATTAAAATTAAAATAATCAATAATATTTAAAAATTGATAATTTACCCTAATACTAAATTTGAAAGGTTTTTTTTTTTCTCTAAAATTTTTAGAGTTCTTTTTTTTCTTCGAGAAAAATTGATACTGTAAATCCCAGCTTGTGAAATACAAAATTTCAACTGATATGACCAACTGGTTGGCAAGTTCAATCAATCAATTATACAACATTAGCTAAAACTTTCAATTACTGAGAATATATAAATAATATAATTTTTTTATTCTTTTTAGAAAGGGAGATTACATAGCAATTCGTCTTGCGCAATCTAAATATTGAATTTGTAGAACTAAGAAAAATTATATATATAAAAGGGGGTGAATTAACCAAAATAAAAACTTTCATGGTTAAAAAGCAATTGGAGAAAATCAAAATGAGAAATTGTATTTCTCCACTGCGTAACCTAAGATTAGGTTATTTGTCCAAAGTCCTGTATAGTATTTAGAAGGAGCCACTACCCATCATCACTGAAAAATGCTACTGACTGAACAATCATCATGAACACGCCATATGGTTTCCCCCAATAAGTTTGCTACTGAAAGTACTGTCAATTCCGGGAAGTAGTTCTTCTCTGCTACAGGAAGTGTGTTTGTAATTATCACCTCTTGAAATAAGCCACCTGACAACCTCTCTATGGCAGGAGGGCTGTGACAGCAGAAAATGTTATTCATTATATAATTTCCCCACTGTAAATATTTCTATTTTAACAGAGACAGGTGGACATACTATACTCAAGTCAAACGATAGAATTTGCATATAATTAATTTGACCTATTAGAGATACCAAGTTGATAGATAAGTTTCTGACTGTAATCTACCCTCAGATTTATAGATCATCCCTCATAATACTAGGCTCAGGTGAAAGGCAAATTTTCCACTTATACTTGAGAATTCACTGATACCTGTCAAGAGAATCAAACCGGGACTAGAAAGTAGAAATTTTAATGGAATATCACTTGGTTTCCATCCAAAGAATAAACAAAAACCCACATCATGATCTTAAGTGTCTCTGGGTAGAGTCAGAAGCCAGTACTGGACTGTAACTTCAGCCAGGATCAAACTAGATCCTCCACAGGCACAATCACAAAACGTTTCCTAAACTTCAGCCTCAATCATGTTTCCGACATTATCTCAGCTAAATCACTAGTTATTCAGTCTTGACTTTAAGCAGAATAAAGAAATTGTCAAATATATGAATTGTTCAGGAAGTGACGATCTGCTAAACTCAAAGTCAGTGAAGTAAATAAAGTAATTGAGATTAAATGGTTATTTAATAATACTTTAAGTGCCTACATGGTTCTAGAAAATCATCAGAAACTACCAAATTCTGAAAATTTATTTGGTACCTGAAAACAGCATGTGTGCAGCAAGCATAAACTTCTCTAGCTCCTT